>NC_080418.1:135445322-136814692 GCF_029873635.1 Malania oleifera
CTCTTACACTGATTTCTTTTATCATTTCTCTTCTATTTTTTAATACATATATATAACACTAAAATTCTATATTGTGTGGTTAAGTTTTCACCTAAGATAATTTTACAATCCTTACATGATAAACGATCTATTCTTTTAGTTAAGAAAAAATCCATTTGACTTCTATTTTGTCCACTTTTGAAGGTTGTTAAGTGTTCTTCTCTTTTCTTAAAGCAAGTATTCATTGTAATAAAATGATATGACATAGTGAAGTCTAAGATCATCTCTCCAAACTCATTTTTGTCTCCAAATCTATATCCTCCACATATCCTCTCAAAACCTTTATATCCTTTCCAATGTGTTCATTCATATATGCTCCTACAAATATTTTCTCATTTCGTGATATGCCTTCTATAATACTATCAATATCTACCCAAAATAGTCTCTTAAGATTTTTCTGAGAAGTTTACTTAAGAAGCATAAGTACTAATGATATTTATTATCTTTTGGACTAAGACCATCTTGATTTTTTATAATTCTATCCTTTACTCTATTTATATCTACAACACTATCTTTTAAGTTTTTGTCGATAATAATCTCTACCCCATTCTTATATTTTTCTTTTCTAGTGTATCAAAGTTTAAATCCTTATTTATCAATTTCTCTAACTTTCTCCTCCACCCACGTAGTTTCTTGAAGGCAAATTATATTAATTTTTATTTTAATTACTGTGTCCATAATTTTCATACTTTTACTTGTAAGTGTCCATATATTTCAAGTTACTAATTTAATCCTAGTATCCTAAACTAACTTCTTTACCCACTCACATTCAAAATAATGTAGGAACCCTTGCATATTTGACAACGTACCTAGGCGCCAACAGGTCGCGTCACTTCGAAAGGTTGACCTAGCCCAACCTCACCCACTTTTCGGTACACTCAGGTGGTATAAGTGCAACACATTGCTCGTAAGAGATGTCTCAGCGAATATTTGGTAAGGATTAATATCATAGTGATATGAGAAATTTTACGTTGGTTGTCAATTACCTAATGCAACCCTCTTTCTTTACCTAGGCTTGTGATCACTGTGTGAAAAGATTAGGACATTAAATGTTTTATAGGCGGAGTTATCGATGCTTCTTATATCACTTAATTAATTATGGGCTTTGTTTTTAGTTTTATTTTTTTTCAAAGTTTTCTTGCTTCTTTAAGCTCTATTTGGAACTTGGAAAATATAAAGAAAAAAGAAAAGTAAAATATCAAAGATGCACTTTCACATGCTATTTTATTAAGGAAAATAAAATATATAGAAAATTAATAAATAAAACTTTGATTTTATACATGATTAGCATTTGGTTTTTCTTAATTTTTAGTTTCATCAAAACAAATTTTTATTTTCAATATTATTTGATGTAGATAGAAAATATAATAAAATATACATTTACTTCTTATTTTTCTTTCTTCTCCTTTCATTTTCTTTATTCAAACAAAATTCTTAATCTAACCCGGCCTTAGGGTCACTTGGTGTTGGCCCCTTTTTTTTTTCATAAACAACAATGAAGTGCACATAAAAATTGTACTCATTTAAATTGGATTTAATATATTGTTTTAATTTTTTCAAAAATTGAATTTATTTCCTAGTAATTTTGGGAAAGATATGCTTGAGAAACACAAGAAATAGATAAAAGCCATAGGCATTTACAAGAAAAAAGAAAAGAAAAGGAAATTTCACATCAACAAGATATTTAGCCATTGCTAAATATACCATGACTCAGAATATTTAGTGTTCACTTGTCTATTACTTGTATCTACCGTTGCTGTCATCCTTCTTACTAAAAAATTGAAAGAAACTTCAAAAATATAAGAGGGAGGAGAAAATAATAAGGAATAAATAAATGTAGAAATTGCAACAATTTTCAAAATAAAGGAAACTGAAGCGAAACAAGAGATGGGCTTATCTCGTTACACTCGAGCTCATCAATATTTAAATTATTAGCTTTTTGCAAATGAAAATTGCATTGCTAAAGAGACCATATACACTATCAATTCGTTGGTATTGTTTATATTTTATCATAATCTTATTATATATACTATAGCAAAGACTTAATGAGTATTAAGGTCCATACTAATGGTCGTTAAAATTTGTCTATGCAATATGTGACATATATTTTATAGAGCACTAATTTTCATAATTCATGAAAACTAAAATGCATATAAATGTAGGTTTGTGATCTACATCTTAGGTTAATTCATTATCTTTTATATATGATCCCTGCAGTGAACCCAAGTTGTTGATCCAATTTCAAATGGTGCATATTATAATGTTCAAAGTCAAACTTTAATTGACTTTATGGGTGGGTTTATTAAGTAAACAATTAATGTTGGTCCTCCACTTGTAGGGCACCATTCCATTCGCCATTGACCACCCTACACCCTACCCTATTCTTTTACTATAACCCATTTCCAATTTAAAAAGGAAAAAAGAGTATTCATGCCCTTGTTAAGGTCATTTGACTTGAGATGGCCCGATCCATCCAGGCCCAACTTGCTCATCTAAATGGGTCACCACTCAAAAGCCCAATAGTGGGAAAGGGGTGCATGGTCCGATTCAATCCATGGGTGCATCGTCCGATTCAATGCCCTTCTTTAATGCTATAGCCAGCGCATAGATTTTGAACCTTGAATTTGAATTTGAATTAGAGACATGCAGAATAGTTTAATGAGTTAAGTTTAAATTTTATAATAATATTACTAGCAAGTCTAATCAAGATTTAATTTTGTAATTTTAATACTATATAATTAATGTAATATATGTTTTACACATATATTTAATATTATATATATTTTATACTTGTATTTAATGTTGCTTTGTAATTAAATTAAACTCAATCAAGTCGAGTTTAAGTTCAACGATACGAGAAATTATACAGGGGACCTCCCCTCCACGTGTCCGTGTATCTGTATTTTAAATGTTAGATATACGAAAAATTAATCTTACATTCATTAATATCATAGGATCCACATTCAATTAGTATATAATTTAGAAAAGAGACACGAATAATAGTAAAATTTCTTCAGCCATACATGTTAAAGATCGATCAATTTCAAGCTAAGTGTCGGATTCAAAGTTTTCTCCCTCTCCACATGTTACGTATTGAAATAATAACACGAGACCACCCTCCGAACATCTAAGTAGGTGTGTATTCTATTATAAAATTATTAAACTCAATTTCATTTCGATTCCAAGTTTTTAAAACTTAAACTTGACTTGATTAAACTTAATTATATATTAGTGTAAAGTTAATATAATCTATAAATTGAATTGTCTCCTGTGTGTGTGTGTGTGTGAGAGAGAGAGAGAGAGAGAGAGAGAGAGCATTAAACAAGTGAGTTAATTCAGGTGGGGTGGCAGAAAATGTCAAAAATTGCCTACCTTGGTCCTAAAATAATTTTGTTTTAAGCCGTCTAGTCTGAAAATTCAGCACCAACCATTAATGTACTGTACATATGATAGCATTTTGTGGCAGCAGATATGATGTGGAATGACGTCAATTTTGGTCTGGTGTTTATAGTGTTGAAACAAAACCACAAGAAGAGGAGACGAAGAAGAAGAAGATCAAAAGAGGAAAAGGACAACTTTATCCTTACCATACATTTGCCACTCCCAAGGCCAAAACAATCCAATCATCCGAACCAAACACTGACAAACAGAAAAAATCTATATTCACAAATTACAACCACGGCAACTAAGCACCTCCATTTAATTAATTTACATCAGCTAAATACTTATATTCCTCTGAATTTTTTCTTTGAAAAACATATATATATATAAATATATATATATTTTCACTTCAATTAATATTTCTCAAAAAATAAAAATCCAAAATTTTACAAGCAATTGGGAGACTGCTGTAACCATTCGTATGGACAGTATACAATACCTCAACAATCAATCAGGAGAAAAATTATAAATAAAATAGAAATATGATGCAAAAAAGAAGAAAGAATAGAAAAGAAAAGAAAAGAAAGGAAAACCTCTCAGCTCTGGGCTGGAAGCAAGCACTGAAGAAGAGAAATCAAGCAGTGGTAGCTTCTCTATAGCTGCAAGCTGGCTAGCTACTTAATGATGAATCATATATCATCTGTTATGCAGAGGATTGGGACCTGTGTTGACTTTCCTCTTTTCATCACCAAACACACCATTACCATCTTCCCCATTTCCTCTATTAACATTACCAGAGCCAGAGCCCACAGGAGCTGTCACCACCAGCTGATGATGATTACCACGATCAGCAGAACCATACCCAATAGTAGTGGTAGTGGTGGTGGTGGTGCTTCTGAAACTGCTGCCAAATCTTTGAAACCCATTTCTGGAAGATGAAGTTTTCAACAGTGACAGCATCAGGAGGAGCAGAAGAAGATGGGAGCAAGCACAGAAGCAGTCGTTCCTGAGAAAACCCATTTGCTTCCTTCCAATGAGGACCCAAATCATGGCTCTGTACCTTCTTCTGTGTGCTGATCCCCCAGCAGCTTCCGCTTGCTTTAAAATATATGTGTATATATATGCAAAGCTGGTGAAAAGGGTAGCTGGGTGTGTTGGATTTGATTTGAGGTAGATGGGATTTGGGTTGGGCTGGGAGTACTTGGGAGGAGATCTAGTAGAGGACCTTTTCTTTTCTTTCAACCCCCTTTATCTCTGAAGTGCAGTCTTGTGTTTTTGGCTTTGTCTGATATATCTGATGGGCAGCTCGTAGCTAGCCTAGCTGCGCAATGGCCTAATGGGTATGGCTAGCTTTCGAGTCTGAGCTTCGAAAAAATTAAATGGTCAATGAGGGGGGACGGGGGGAGGGTCAAAACGCATAGGGCTTGCTGCCCAGCTTCCTCTGGAAATGAACTTGCTGCTGAGAGCTTTCCCTGAGGCTTTTCTGCAGGATTTCAGGGAAGACTTTTTAGCTAGAGAGAGAGAGAGTAGTTTAATCTGACATCAGATTGAGGTGAGGTGGGGGAGATTAATGATGGTCTAAATTTAGGGGGTGTGGGTTTCGGAGAGGAGCGTCTATGGGAAGGAACTGAACTCGTGTTTTGAGTGGGAGAGAAGATGATAAAATGGATTAGAATATAGATGGAGATTTTACATGTGATACCATAAACAAATATGCATACAAATTCACATACGCAAGTGCTGAAGGGCGGCAGCTGGCAATTGCCTTTTATTATAAATGCCTCCGCCAAACTCAGATCTTGACAATTTTCGTTACGCGTTTGCTCCGTAGAGTTAGAGTAAAGTTGCGTTGCGTGCCCTCCTTAAATTTTGGGTTCTCTGTTTTTTTGAGGAGGGGGGGAGGGTTTTATTTTATTAAATTTAATTTGGACTGTCCTCTGATTTTTTGGGATTAAATATTATATTACATTCAGCAGAAACAAATCGTAATTACGGAACTTTTGGGAGTTTTGAAAATTGATCAAAGATTTTGTTTGACCAAAAAAAAAAAAGGAAAGGGGAGGACTTTTTTTAACATTTACTTTCATTATATTTTTTTTTGTATTAAAAATCATCGCCGACAAAAGTTTTTAAATAACTTCATTTAATTGGGTTTTATGGGAGGCTTCTTTTAGGGTTTAGTGAAAATTTGGGTCCAACTTAAGTTATGCAAAAGGAGGTATCTATCTTCCATCTCGTGCACATGCTTTTTTATTTCAATCAAAATTTAGGCTTTATATCTCATCTATGAACTCTGAATCTTTTGAATTTTGATCATTTAGTATGTCTCCGAAGTAAGAGCAAATCTATACATACTTGAGTCTAGAATATAACCTCAGTCGAATGATGACTAAAAACTCCTTTACACACACGACCTTTCTAAAACTGTACTCATTCAAGTTACTTATACATCAAATTCTAAATAAAAGAATCTGGTTAATTGGACATATTCTAACGTTAAAACATATAAAATGTTAAATTACCACTTTAATTAAAAGTTTAAGCTATTAGATTGTGGGCCAACAATGTATATCTAATTTTAACACTCTCTTGCACGTGCACCTCGACAGCTCTAATATCATGTTAGAGTATCATTTTACCTAAAAGTTTAAACTATATGTTGTAGGCCAACAATGTATATCAAAGTTTAACATAAAGGAGTTGACTAAAATTTGAGAGAACATGTGCATTATTAATTAAAAAAGAGGGAGGACAAGTGTTAAAATTACAAAGACAAAAACTATGTGTTACGCATAAAAATCTCTAGTGACTTGGGCCGGTTGAATTTACTATTATACTTGCATAACTTTAATGTAGGAATTACTATTTTATTTACATGCTATTCGTAAGCATATGACAACTTTTTTTTTTTTGGATTCTTGTATATGCTAAAGTTTAGCCTTTTTAGAGGGAGGTGGTGAGAATAACTTGGTATTAGCTTTAGGAGGCAGCTTTCCTTTAATCAGTGGTCATATTTTTGTATTATTATTTTGAAAAATCAATTTCTCTTTTTTAGATTATCATGTTGACTAATATTTCAAGCAAGTTTATTAGAAAGGTATACCGTTATCTACAAAAATAACTCGAATAGTAAAATTAGTTCGAATATATCAATATATAATTATTGACAATATAAATTATCATAAGAATTTGTAGCATGTAACCTTGTTAAAAAATGAGAATAGTTTTTAGCATGGAATTTCACATCCATTCATAATTGAAGAAAACTTTTAACTACCCGTGTGAGATATCTTTGACAATAAAGTGCAAGTCAATAAAATACAAATAAATAACACATCACATGGATGGCAAGGCAATTTTTTGTATTTAAAAAGATAGTATTTTTCTCTACTACTAAAATTATTTTAGAATTAAAAATATAATTATAAAAATGCTATAATTATACATAAATCTCAAATAAATATCAAATAAGTATGTAACATATAAAAGAAAAGTTCAAAATCATGTAAAAGAAGAAGAAAGAGAGTAATGCTATACTTAACATCACATTTTTGTTCTTATCAATTGTTTTAAATGATTGTATTATACACATGATGTAATGACCCGAACCCGAGTGGGTTCCTACATATAAACTTTTCAGCGGACGCAAATAAATCTAAATTATTTTTATTATCAGAGTACTAATTAATTTTATTACAATTATATGTCTTAACTATTAAAATGTAAATTTTTAAAATTCTAAAATATACAAACATATTTAAAATTGTATTATACTAAATTTTTATTCTACTTTACTCTTTCTATTTCCGCCCATGCACTTGATACGCCACATTTCTGGTATACTCTTCAAAATAATCTGAAATGTAAAATAATGATTGGAGTGATATGACGCTCAGTAAGTAAATAAGATTATTATTAGTGTGTGACCAAAATGAGCTTTCATAATATTTAAATTTCACAAAATAATATTTAATACTATAACTTTAAAACTGTTTTAAAATAAATGTAAATTTAAAAATTTCTGTATAAAACTTTTACCATCAACTATAACAATAAAATTTAATAATCATATATTATGAGTGTCAAATTAAATTTTAACTTTAAAATTTTAACAAAATATTTAATTATATATATATATATATATATATATATATACTTTTCTTTATACGTTTCTTTTAAATCATCATTTAGATACAAGAATGATCATATTCATATAAATATATACTTTTTCTTCAATTCATCAATAATTCTGTATACGTAATTAAATATGTCCATGTACTGTAAAAACCACCATTCGACTTGTTAATTGTAAGTCATGTTTACCCCAATAAATGAGTTGTGCAGTCTGAAAACTGGACTTAATTGGCTGGTCGATCAAACTAAATTAACTACATCATAATTAAGTAAGATTTTCTCTATTAAACCCTGATCTGACTCAAGTGTGCATTCAGAAAAAATCCACTACCATATAAAATCACCCTATAAATAGCGTGGGTGCACTCTAATTCTTTTAAACATTAAGTTGCGCTACCGAGCATTCGTAATTTTTTGTATTGTCTGTGCTATAAGAGGTTTTGAAAACATCTTATTATAAAATTTATAAAATTACAATAATATCGTGAAAATCTCATTTTTACTCGTACTTTCGTAAAATGTGCAATGTAAAAATTAACTCATGTCATTTTTACTCATATTTTCGTGAAATATGTAATGTAAAAATAAGCTTATGCCACACAATTTTTTATGTTAAAAATATTCTCTTAAATAAAAATTAATACTATAAAATACACGATGAGTTTAAAATATTTCTTGACTAAAAAATAAACGCAAGTATATTAAAGATAAAACTTATATAATTAAACATGTGTAAAAATAAATTTGAAAGAATTTTATGAAAATAACTAATATAATCAAAATTTACTTAAAAATAAATTTGAGTATAAATAAAAAAATCTAACATAATCGAATTTAGTTGGTAATAAGTTTGGATATAAATAAAAATTTAACATAAACAAGTTTATTTACCAATAAATTTGGGTATAAATTTTAATAAAAATCTAACATAATCAAAATTTACTTACAAATAAATTTGAGTAAAATTTTTTAATAAAAATAGAATATAATTTAATTGACTTACAAATAAATTCGGGTATGAATTTTAATAAAAGTCTAACATAATCAAATTTACTTGCATTTTTCTTAATCTTGTACTATGATCACAATGAATATCTTTAAAAAAAATGAGATCGGAAAGAGTGGGTGAGTGAGAATTTTAATTATAATAAAAATTTTCTCTCCACAACTAATTCTTTCACTCACTAATCCTTCTCTTCCTTTGAATTTTTTTTTTTTTTTTTTGTGAAATATGAATATTGAGAACTTCCTATTTATAGAAAAATTTTGGGGAAGAAAATTAAATTTGTAAAAGTGTGGGGAAATTGGTGAAATTATAATTTTTTAAAATTAAGGAATGAGTATGGATGTGTTAGGTATGAGATGAGGATGATGATCATGTAGGAGAAATGAAAGTATTTGCCGACACTCCCATTTAATTAATTAATTAGTTAATTAATTAATTTTTAATTTTTTAAAATTTTAAAATTATTATTATTATTATTATTAAGTTATATTTTAGCTTTTTTTTAAAAAAGACTTAAATTATTATCACACGATTTTATGAACCCTACATAGTTTCGGGACTCATGTGGACCCCACACGATGTCGAGATTCATGTGAACCCCACACAGTCTTGTGGGTCTCGCATATGATACCTATATTAATATTATTATTATTATTATTATTATTATTATTATTATTATACCATGTATTTTTATAAATTATGTCTATTAAAATATTATTTTATGTATATGTGCTTATTTTCGTGTACAAATAGTGTTTATCTTGTTTATCATATGAAATTTTATTTTGACCATACCAACCTTTAGGGAGCGATTGAGGCACAATAGTTTCTAAGCATTCGCTAAAATAATATCTTTCTTAGGCATCAAAAATGGAATTAAGGATCCTATAGAAAAACATTTCTATATTGATATTAACTTAATAACCATTATTATTATTATTATTATTATTATTATGCTTTAATTGTATATATATTTTTGGATCATCATACATAATATAATATATTTAACATAATAAATAAATAAAAATATAATATTTAGAAGATAATCATAGATTCATAATATTTCAAATAAAAGAAACGATATTGAAGAAGCAAAAACTTAAAAAAGTGCCACGTAAATAGGGCATTGATAAGTTTTTGCTCCTAGTGTTAGCATAAGCTAATAAACACCAGTGGGCATGCAAATTAAGGCTATTTGCTGAGGGTACTTTTGGTCCACAGTATATGCAAAACATACATCCAAAAAAACAATAAAAATGAAAGGTTGGAATTTCTTAAAGGTCAAAAAGACACCTTTTGATCATTTCCCATTTTATGTTAATATATACATTCTCTCTCTCTCTCTCTCTCTCTCTCTCTCTCTCTCTCTCTCTCTCTCTCTCTCTCACATTTGTATGTGTGGGTTGAAAGTGTGGAGTGATAATTTCTCTATCTCTCTCTTATTTGTATGTATGTGTGTGTGTGTGTGGGGGGTTGAAAATGTGGAGTGATAATTTTCCAAAGCCTAATGATTATGTCTTCATTTACTTTTACATTCAAAGGGAAAGCTATATTATATATACGCCTGAAAGTCATGAATTTTATATGTACATATATGTAGTGGATTTTAGCAATCCCTAAAAGGGCTCAAATGCCAATGACCTGAAAAACTTGTGGTAGTTATTGATAATCTGCTTTTTAAGATATGGTAGCTTTTTTATTTCTCATGCATGGAATGAATAAACTAGCTAGGCTAGGTAATTCCACCCAATGTATTAACTACCCCATATATATATATATACATGGTTCTAAATCTAAAAGTAATCTATGTTCCGTTGGATCTCCCTTCTTCATTAAGATTAGCATTTAAATAAATTTTTAACTTAAAATCCAATTCTGTCTCATTGAGGTAAGAATTTGTTAAGATACTTATCTTAATGAAAAAGGAAGATCCAATGGAACATAACTTAGTTTTAGAACCAAATATATATAAACCATTAATTATTTCAACTTATCCCCCTAAAAAATGAAAAAGAAAAGGTAGTAAAAAATAACGGACGCTACGAGGGAAAACAAATAAACAAAGCCTTTAACAAAGTATTATGTTTTAAATCAAAGCTCAAATTCATACATAAACGAGCTTGAAAGCTTAGATGAGATTGAAAAGCTCTATGAGGAGAGTCTAATAAAGTTGAAATTTTGTAAAACAAAAATAGATATAAAAAAAATACCCTAGTGGTTAAGTTTCTGCCTAACTTGTTCATTCTCATTGGATATTAATTAATTAACTTTATTGCAGTCAAAAATTGAACGACCTTCACGATCCCTAATCACAACCACCTAAAAAGAGATAAATAAGTAAGGCTTGGAGGACCCGGGGTGTACTTCGGGGGATCTCTTTGATGCCTAAGTTAGGGATTGGCTTGAGAGATTTTTTATGCAACAGTAAAGTAGAGTTTAGAATGAGATACCTTATCCTCTTCTCTGAATCCCCATTTATAGTGATGGAGTTTGACCCAAGGGTGATGTGTCATTTATTGGCGAATTATGGTACAAACGTGAATCGCTCCGGTTGTTATAGCGTTGTCGTAGATTGCTCTGGTCATCATGGAGCTGGCGTCAATTGCTCTGACTGAACAGTTGACTTAGGTGGTAACTGCCCTCATCAATGCTGGGCTCTAGTCTCCTCTGGGCTTATGGTAAGTGATATATTTGGGGTATATCAGTTGCCCACCCTTAGGTTCGAATTTTTGAAGCTGACTTCCAAAGTTCGAGAGTTATTGTTGTTGTTTTTTTTTTGGTTGAGTAGCTCGTCTTGAAGCATTTTGGCTTGCTTGTGGTTTAATGAGTTGTGCTCTTCTTTTTTGCTGTTTCTGGCCTAATGAATTGTGCTTATATTTTGGGCCGTTTTTGGGCTTCACAAGCGTTACTCGTTAGTTGGACCGATTCTTCTTTGCCTAATGAGCTTTGCTCATTTTTTGGGTAGTCTTCTGGCCTCACGAGCATTGCTCGCCAGTTGGGCCGATTGTTCTTTGCTTAATGAGTTATGCTCATTTTTTGGGCAATCTTCTAGTCTCACGAGCATTGTTCGTCAGTTGGGCCGATTCTTCCCTGCCTAATGAGCTGTGCTCATTTTTTGGGTAGTCTTTTGGCCTCGCGAACGTTGCTCATCAGTTGGGTTGATTCTTCTTTGCCTAATGAGCTGTGCTCATTTTTTAGGCAATCTCCTAGCCTCACGAGCATTGCTCATCAGTTGGGTCGATTCTTCCTTGCCTAATGAGCTATGCTCATTTTTTGGGCAGTCTTCTGGCCTCATGAGCGTTGCTCATTAGTTGAGCCAATTCTTCTTTACCTAATGAGTTGTGCTCATTTTTTGGGCAATCTTCCAACCTCACGAACGTTGCTCATCAGTTGGGCCGATTCTTCTTTGCCTAATGAGTTGTGCTTATTTTTTGGGCAATTTTCGGCCTCACGAGCGTTGCTCGTCAGTTGGGTCTATTCTTCTTTGCCTAATGAGCTGTGCTCATTTTTTGGGCAGTCTTTTGGCCTCACGAGCGTTGATCATCTGTTGGGCCGATTCTTCTTTGCCTGATAAGCTATGCTCATCTTTTGGGTTATATCTTCAATAACATTTTGGTAATTTGTGATGCCGGTATGGTTGTTTAATTCGACAGGTTCTTGTAGTTTTGATTTCATTGGGGTTAAAGATGTGAGTTCTGGTATTTTCAATATCAGTTAGGATTTGAAATCGGTTAAGGATGGATTTGTTTCAAAGATTTTGGATGTGTATGCACCAAGTGTTTGATCATTTGTGGCAAAGGGAACTGGAGGTGAGCGTGCAGTGTTATAGTTTTCACAGACTATTTTTGTGTCGTCCGTGTCATCTGTGGGGTCCATAAACTCAGATTATTCGATTGTATCCCAGTTGATCCATGAGTCCCAAGTTGGATTTTTTTTGGACATGAGGTTGTGAGTGCAATGACAGATTGAAGTTTGAGATTGAGATCTGCAAGATGTCTACCATTGACGACGGTGATTTTGTTACTGTTTGTTTTGATTATGGTGTGGATTGTTTAGCTGATTGGGCTCCACGTGCTTGAAAGAATGTCACTAAGGAGCTCGGTTTTGCTGTTTGGAGTTTTGCCGATTGCAGTTGCTACAATTGTGCAATTTTAGTGTGCGTTGTAATTTCAACTCAAATTTCCAATTGCAATTTCAAATTCACTGTTCAGCGCACATAAATGTGTAAGAGTCATTATTGCCAACCCCATGGTGCATTCATCCAACCCATTGGAATTTCAAAGCCTGACTTTGTTTATTTGACTGGCAGTGCAGCTGTCATGACCCCACTATGCATTTGGTGCATAGGTCATTGTTCAATCAATTAAATAACTTGAACATCCTATTAATTATTATTAGCCATTAAGGTGGAGCTCTTCATGCGTTGAAACTGTGGCATCTATTTGCCTTTTTTTTTTTAGCATTATTATTGTATGATGGAAAAAAAATCATACCTTGAGAATAGGCACGTTGGCTACATAAATCTTGGTATAGAAACATCAATTTTAGTTGGATTCACATTAGATCCGGAATTTCCCAATATCGCAAGCTGGGTCTCGGTTATTCGTCCGTCAATTATCTTACTTGGCTTCTTCAACACGAGTAAAGCACCATTGACATGCTTGAATGTAATAAACCCGTACCCTTTACTTTTCCCGGTGACCTTGCCAAGGATTGCGACGGCTTCTTTGAGGTCACCGTAGGTGGAGAAGAGATTGCGGAGGTTCTTTATGGTAGTATCCCATCCAAGGCCGCGAATGAAGAGTTTGCACTGGGTACGGTCCCAATCGACGATGGATCTGACGGCATCAAGTACATCTAGGTGTCGGACGAAGGTATTTCGGACGATCTCAATCGAGCCAATGCATCGACCTTCAATTATTTGATGTAGTCATGATCAAGGATTGAAAGAGAAAACCTCTCAAGAAGTTCCCACAGACGGCGCCAATTGTTGCAGCCAAAAATTGAACAACCTTCATGATTCCTAATCACGACCACCTGAAAAGAGATAAATAAGCAAGGGTTGGACGACCCGGGGTGTACTCCGGGGGATCTCTCCGATGCCTAAGTTAGGGATTGGCTTGAGAGATTTTTTATGCAACTGTAAAGTAGGATTTAGAATGAGATACCTTAACCTCTTCTCTGAATCCCCATTTATAGTGATGGAGTTTGACCCAAGGGTGATGTGTCATTTATTGGTGAATTATGGCGCAAACGTGAATCGCTTTGGTTGTTATAGTGTTGGTGTAAATTGCTCTGGTCATCATGGAGCTGGCGTCAATTGTTCTGACTGAACAATTGACTTAGGTGGTAACTACCCTCATTAATGCTAGACTCTAGTCTCCTTTAAACTTATGGTAAGTGATATATTTGGGGTATATCAAACTTTATATATTTGGGATAGTCTCTCTCAATCAGTGCAATGTATTCTTGTAGGATTTATTCAATTGGTTCAGGCTATTGGGCTTTCATCTAACTTGCATATGATTATTAGTTTAGTTTGACTACTATTTAGTTGTTTGCCCTCATTGGATTTACTTGATAAGTCTATATCATTCTCTCAATGATCCCAACCTATTCGTATTGATTTACGTTTTTCTCTTATATATTATTATTGGTTCAACTTTACCATCCCCAACCTATCCTCATAGGTTCACATTTTCGTCTTGTGTACTCCTACTAGTTCAACTTGACTAATATTTGGTAAAACCATACTTATCAGTTATCAAGTCAAATTATTTGTCCTTGAACTTAACCCCATTACACACACACACACATGCATAAATACACTTACCTGATCCTCCTCCGTCACATTCATATATATAAATACTATATTTATATATTTTTCTTATTATTTAATTGAGAGATGCAGAATGGATTACATATATAACAAGACAAATAGACAAGGCTACACAAGGATAAGCTTGGTCTGCTGGCCTGGCCTCCTGACCATTAAATTAGATGAAAGTGCATGCAAGAAGCAAGCTGGAGTGCTGGACACACCTTGCAAGTTTGAGTTGAGCCTATGCTTGAGGTCATCTTCTTTTCATTATAGCCCTAGACCTACACGAGCTACCCTGAGAGACATATTTAATTTGAGTCCCTTTTAGGGTTTCTTCACTTTTAATTAATTACAAGGGTATTCAGCATGTTGAATGAATATATATATATATATATTGGTAATAAGAGTGAACCTTTGCTGTGTTGTGCGTGTGTATATATGTGGATGATAGTAGACAAGGATACGGATCCATTTTGTGGGGTGGGAGGGGGTGTCCTGAGCCCCATCTGCCAAGGGAAACCTAATGGGACACTTCCTTGGAAGCATAATTATGCTACCTCACGGGTCATTTAAGGGCATTTCACATCATTGTATGTGGTCTATACACAGAAAATTCTCCATTAAGTCTGAAATAGGAAAGCATGATTTTCACAATAGAACTAAATTTTAATAATTTTTAATTCATACGACCCCTCACTTCATCATTCCTGGGAAATAAAAAAATCCCATGAAAGAGAAGAAAGGGAGGATGGGATCCCTATCTCCTGTTTGTGACAGAAGTGATGAGAAAAAAACAAAAAGGGCTGAGACATGAATCGCAAGCCATACTCAAATGGTATGACTAGCAACATATCCTACTAATTCTTCTAACGTGACCTAGATGATGATCAACCATCTTTTCATTTTTACCCACAACTTGGAATAATACCATGAGCTTCCCACTTCTTTATTTGGCCCAGCATGTTATCTATATATAACCTTGCAGCCCTCACCCTTCCGTATGAATAAATTTGCTAATTGCAGCTTCTACTATGGACCTTCTCAGTCAAAAGGCAACTCCTAATTAAATTACTATTTGTTGTGTAATTGCACCACACAAGTAACAAATCAAGAAAAGGAAAAGAAGTGAAAAGAATATAATCAATTACATGTTTTGGTGGTGTACCTACATCCACACAAAACCTCCGTAGTGTCAATTGTAATTCCTTCGAGTTTCTAACTCTGATCAACTACAACTATATGAATAGTCATATGAGAAAAATCTCAAAATACCTTAACCATTAGAGTTGCAAATAAACTATATTGTTCATGAATGGTTTAAGAGTTCGACTTGGTAAGAGTTCGTTTAAACTTGTTTATTATATAAATGAGCAGCTCTCAAATCCAATATTAGGCAAGTTTAATAATTTAAACGTAAAGGTATTCAAATCATTTGACGTTGGGAGTAGATTGGGTCGAACTATGCTTGTTAATGGATTTGTTTAATATGCTCAAATTTAGTTTAGGTATTAATATTTTTAGCCTTAAAAGCTTGAACCACTAACGTGATCACAGGGGCTCATTAATTTAGCCCAATTTCAAGTTATGTACGTAAGGGAAACAAACATACAACACTGAAACTTTTTATAAAAAAAAATCCACATAAGCCCTAACTTCACTTCTTCCCTCCCTCTTGTAATTCCACTTCTTTCCTCTCGCTGACTTCTTTTCCTTCCTAGCTAGATGGAATACCCTCATTTCTTGATTAATTCTTCAATCTAGAACTCAAAGATTTTGACTCACAAGGTCCTTTAAAATTGTTCTCCTCCCATTTTTCTTCTCAAACCTCTTCTTCTTCTTGATGAACTACCCTTTTCATTTGAACAATTTCATCTTACTAGTTACAATGGATGTTAGGCACCCTAGAGAAATAATTAAGTCGCAGTGGACAATGGCAACTTGTTTGCACTTTTGCACCTCCACTAGTGGTAAAGTGAGGCATGTATATGAGGGGCGTTCTGGAGGAGTTGTGGTAGGTGATGACAAAGATGTCTCCAATGGTGGGTCGAGCCTGAGCTCGAGCCTGATCCTGCACTTCTATTTTTTGAATTGAGCTTGAGCTTGATTTGTACTTTGAGTCGGGTCTGAACCCATAAGCCAAGACTTCATTCTAGAAATCCGAGACTAAACATATTAAAGTTTAGATCATTTGTAGTCTTACTAATAATATAATAATGACATTATACCCTTGGCTAGCTTAGGCCCTTTATTAGGCTTCTTGCTCTCATTAGGAAGTCTCTCATTATATACAAATTTATGGTCGATAATTCTTCTAAATATAAGATACAATTCAACATTGTAATTGTTGAGAATTTCAATTGTGAGTCTATCTCAAATTGATAAAAATATGGTGGAGAATGACTACTTATATGCATGGTTGGACCCAGGACCTTAAGGATTAAACTTTTGCATCAAGTTGGTGCTCTATGTCAAAGTTGGGCCAAGACCTTCCTCCAATTCTAATAAATGATATTACAACTTAATGTGCTAATAGTTAGAGGACCAAGTGTATGATTGAGACTAAAAAGGATCGTTGTTGGGCAAATGGATCTGAATAGGATCAGAAAAAAGAAGTACAACTGGTTTAAAAGCACATGGAAAGAAATTTGAAACATGTAAAATGTAAGGGTTAGGCCCATTAAAATAACTATTGGAGAACTGGGCTTGCTCCCATAAGGAAAATGGTTTTTGCTCAATATGGGGAAGGCAAATCAAATTGGATTCAATTGGGCATTTTTTTTTTTTTTTTAAATAAAGGTGGCACCTCCATTTATTTATTGATAAACCCCCACTTTTGGCAGAGGAATACCATGGTTACAAAACCAGCAATGGGATTCAAGTCGGCATGCATGTATTCCTACTAAAGATAAGTGGACTCACATGGTTTTGTGACCTTTCTTATGGTTGAATAATGACTCCTAGGTGATTGCATGATATGAAGTGAACGGAAATGTTTTCTATTCAACGGGGAGTGGTTGAAACTCATAAGGGAAAGATTATTAAAAAATTCACTTGTAAGATTGTGCAGCACTAAAATAATTAAATAGATTATAGGTGCTTATATATATGACTGAACAAAAACTTAAAGACTTAGCCTCCGTTTGGGAGCATTTTAAAAAAAAAAGTACTTATAATACTTACCACTTAAAATAAGCACTTTCATAAATTTTAAAAAAAAGTGTGAGGTTTGACCTGTACTACAATAAACACCTATTGTAAAAAGTGTTTTTTCCAAAATAATTTTTTTATAACTTTTTAATTGAATTTTGAGAAGTAACATAAGATAACTTTTTTTGCCACTTATAAGTGATATTGTTCATAGGCGGGGTCAATTTTATAAATATAAGAAAATTTAGTGATTTTTTTATAATTTTTAAAATACATTAGAAGATAAGTATATACTATTTTATCAAGTATTATAATATATTAGTCATTAATGAAACATAATTCAATTATAGAATGAAGAGAAAAACCATCTATTAATTTGAAATAATATTAAAAATCAAAAATACTAATTTAATTAATGATATTATTTTATTATAAATTAATATGATAATCATATATTATAAATATAAATTAAGAACAAGATTATTTTTAATCAAGAGTAATAATTTTTTTAAATTTTTTATTAATAAAAATATTTACATATTAATTAAAATAAATAGTTAGTATAGTTATTATGTGATGACCTGCTTAATTTTCATACATTTTTTTTCTTTTTATAATAAAACCAATATAGTAAATCCAGCAGACCATAATCAACCTGAACTCGTGGGTACCAAGGATACATCAAAAAATAGCACGAAAGCCTAAGCAGCAGGGAACATAAAATCATACACATCATATAATACCATGTACCCAACATCACTCATCATAATACTAGAGTTACTACATCCATTGTATTTATATATACACAATACACAACCCAAAAGATGTCCTAGGGTCGCTTCTCAAAAGTCCATCTAACCTTGTCAAAGTATTTACCCTTTAGAAAGGGCAGATCAGTAATAACCACCTCAACGGAGCTTTATCCGCTCTCTTATCAGGGGCTCTTGAAATGATCATATAATTTGGAGCGAGACACCTCTTAGTAAGGGAAATAAACTAATACTAGTGTGTGGCAACATGAGTTTATCCATGTTATACCTAAAAGCATATATATAAGCATATTTAGTAAAAATGTCTGTATCATTTCTCGAAAAAACATGTATAATCATAACATGACAAAACATAATGAATTTTCATAGCATAATTCATCTTATATTATAATAATACGAAAAAAACCCTGGTAGGTTAGCTGACTTTTTTCATGTATTACGCTCACATGACTGGGTTGTGTGGCCCAAAGGCGGGAACTAACAACAGTTGGCCGACTACTGTCAAGTCAAAAGTACAGTCTATAAGTCCGATGGGTCTGCCAAACCTGGTCCGTACACCAGGGGTGTAGAGACCCAAGCCTGTATAAGCTGGGTTTGTTGACGAAGGATCACGTTCGTCGACGAAGTCCTTCAGATCCTTGTCTACAAAATTCAAAGCCTCATCGACGAGCAAATACCGAGCGGATCATAGAAATATCCGGAACTTGACCTTGGTGACGAAGGAATGGCCTTGTTGACGAGCCGGGTGGTGGATTCGTTGATGAAGACACCGCCTCATCGATGAGTTGGACTTGGTCAAAGGCCCTATACATATCCATTTTTGAGTTGCTTAAGAGTTAAGTTTCTCCCAAAAGCTCTCTCTTTATCTACCAACGAAATCTCTCTCTCTCTCTCTCTCTACGATTCTTCGTCGTTTGTCGTCCGTTTCCAAAAACGGAGGGTACTGCGTGGATCAGAAGAGGAAACTCTACAATTTTAGCGGATCGAATCGTCATTTTGGAGATTTTCGGGTATTACCTAAAAATCGAGGTAGGGATTTGATCTTAGTTTTGATTGGATATTTGGATAGTAGTAGAAAATATAGTAAGATTATGTTTTGTGGTTTTAGGTTTTCAGGATTCCGGGTTGTTGGTTTGGATCGTTTCCAAACATAGTTTCTTTTCGAGTTTAAGGTAAGGGGAATTTGATTACAATAGTTATTTTTGGAAAACTAAACCGCTAAAAAGTTAGTTTATACTTATATGTATGATTTAACTGCTTAATTGCTAAATTCTACCAAGTAGAAATGCCAGTTTTACGATTTTACGGTTTTTGGTAAAAATGAGAATTTTGACGTATGATCTCCAAATCTTAGGAAAATCACTTATTTGGATTTATATTGTAATAGGAGATGCTTGAATCCTTTACTTTTCCTTTCAAATGATGTTTACTGGATTTATATCATTTAGCGAATTTTTGGACTAAACTTGTGTGATATATGTTGAAATGGAAATGTATGAATTTTCTATACTATTGATATAGATTATGGGAACGGAGTTTCAATTTGTTATACTAAGTATGTGAAAAATAGAGGCCGATGATACACCAAGCTGTATTTGTGAAAAGGGGTAAACCGAGTGGATAGGCGCCGGTTCGAAGCCGATGTGATTATTTGAATTTGTGAAAATACTGGAATTGCACAAGTTACTATATTTTATGATAAATTGTATATATAATAAATGGAACCACAACTTGCTACTAAAGGAGTTGAAAGATACTCCAATGTAAGAAGTTGAAAAAGCTTCAGTAATGGAGGTGAAAGAAACTCCAATGGCAAGGAATATTCCTCAACTGGAAGGGTACAGTGCAACCATTCATGTTTAAAATCAGTTTGAGTACATAGATAGTCAGCTAGCAAGAGTAATGAAACCACTAGTTAATTAATAAACCAGATGTGAGCAGTCGGACTATATATAGATACTTGACATATTCCTGCACAAACAGGACATTGTTGGTAATATCAGTGCACAACCCGTGCCATGGGGTAAATAGGAAAAACATGTATGACAAGCTGGTAGTTGTTCTAATATTCATATGCATGATTTAAATACTTAATGTGCAGATAAATGTTATACGATAGAGTATTATAAACAAATGTTTCAAACGTATGAGTTTGTATGAAAATGTGCATATATGCAGTCACACACTATTGTAACACTTTCTTCCTCACTGAGAGGTGTCTTACCCTATTATACAACCTTTGTTTTCAGGTCCATCAGTACGTCGGTCCTAGTAGCTAAAGGGACTGGGGAGATTATTTTTTGTTAGCTTATGTAAGCATTTGAATCTTGTATTAAACCTAGATGAAAGTCCTTTTTGGAGGGTTGTAATGACAAGATTTATTCTATGTCTGGTTTTATGTAATTGTGGATGTTTTAGTAAACTCTGGTATAAGACTAATAGAAATCCCAATGGATGTTTATGTTTTTCCGCGATATTAACATTGAAATTATGTATGATTTATACCTGTGTGTCCCTGGTTAAGGCGGGTTGTTTACGTATCTTGAATAAGTACAGGTTTTATGTATGAATGAGTGACACCTAGGTCCGTATGAAGGGCCGGGTCATTACAGTTGGTATCAGAGCATAGCCAGTCGGAAGTATGATTTGATTCATGCTGTCTGGTTAGGGATATATGCTAAACTTAGAAGTCTCTAGTTATAATAGTCTAGAATATACCAGAGTATAGGACAAGGATAAGACCTTGGATTTTGCTTTGTGTATTTGGAGACGAAAATTCATCGATAAACTTCTGTGTTTTTCTGGATCAGTTGAATGGTTCTAAAAATCACGGCAATCCATTGATGGTTTTGTTTCCTAATAGAAGGGTGAAATTCGAGTTCGAATGATAATGTCAAATTAATGGAGTAAGTCAATATTGGGAAGATGAATTTAAGGGATTGAGTCTATAATATGATAGTAGTAGTGACAGGTAGGCTATTACTTTCTAATGGATCCTCGTAAATGTTTTTAGGATGGAATCCAGGGATATCACTGCCAACGCGGGTGGTAGTAGTAGTGAGGATGCCGACCCCAAGGCTGGTAATGACTCTACTAGTGTATTGCGTGACTTTGAACAACAGCTTATGGCTAAGGTAGTGCGGATGAATAGGGGACAGGATCGTCTTACGACTGAGATGGGTTGCTCTATTGAGCAGTTCACTAGGTTGAAGCCCTCTGCTTTTGTGGGCAGTGTAGATCCAGTTCGTGCATAGAATTGGATCCAAGAGATCGAGAAGGTCCTAGATGTATTGAACTGCACTGAGAGGCAGAAAGTCGTTTTCGCCACGTTCAAGTTGGTAGGGGAGGCTAAGAGATGGTGGGTGTCTGTAAAGCATATGGAAGAGCACCGACCGATACCAATATCGTTGATGTGGGCCTGATTCAAAGAGCTTTTCTTTGAATGATATTTTCTGGCCACGGTTAAAAATGAGAAGATGGAAGAATTTATGAACCTGACGCAGGAATCGCTGACAGTGCAGCAGTACGCTACCAAATTCCAGGAGCTGTCCTGATTTGCTCCATTCGTGATACTGGATGAAGCAAAGAAGGCCTGGAAGTTTCATAGGGGTCTAAGGAGCGAGATTTGTAAGCAGACAGCAATTTTATAGTTCCAGGACTTTGCTGCGTTGGTTGATAAAGTCACGGTAGCAGAGGAGTGTTTGCTAAAGGACATAGAGGTTCAGGTCACAAAGAAAAGGCCAGCGCCTCCTAGTTCTTTGTCTAAGGCAAAGCAGGGTAATTGGAAGAAGAACAGTGGTGGCATGTCTCAGAACACCGCACGTTTTCAACTTTGCCCATTGTATGGAAAAGGACACTCGAGGCAATGTTGGTTGTCTACGGGGGCGTGTATGCGATGTGGTAGGCAGGGCACCAAATGAGAGACTATCCGATGCAAGGAAATAGTGGGGCCTCGTAGCACCCATACAAAGAAAATGCTCTAACACAGCGTGGCAGTCAGCAGGGGGTACGACCCAGGCTAGAGTACATTCTCTGACTCTTGGTGACGTTAAAAGCGCTGGTGACGTAGTCACAAGTATCATTTACATGCTTTCTCATAAAGCTGTAGTATTATTTGATTCCAAGGCAACACATTCTTTTATTTCCTGAGGTTTTATTAAATTGTGTGGATTAGAAGTGCAATTGTTAGATTATGAACTGGTGGTGGCTACACCGTATGGATCTATAGTCGGGTGTAGCAAGGTAGTTTGGGACTTCCCGATTGAAATACAGGGGAGGATACTACCATTTGATCTTGTGGTGTATGACATGTATGACTTTGATATCATCTCAGGGATGGACTGGTTGTTTGCCAGTTATGCCAGTATTGATTGCCGCCGGAGGGAGGTGTTGTTTAGATCACTAGGAAAGCAGGAATTTCAGTTGCTTGGATAGTGTGTGTGTTCTACACCACATATCCTTTCTGTTATGCAAGTTAGAATGCTACTCCTCAAAGGGTGCCAAGGATATCTGGCGTTTGTGAAAGACACGCCGGCGTAAGAACGAGAATTTGAGATGATTGCTATGGTACGCGAATTCCCTGATGTATTTCCAGATAACTTACCAGGGTTACCTCCGGATCGTGAGGTGGAATTTTCTATTGAGTTAGCTCCAGGTATGGCGCTGATATCGAAAGCTCCGTATCGAATGGCTCCAGCTGAGCTAAGAGAATTGAAGGAATAGCTCCAAGAGCTGCTTGACAAGGGGTATATTCGACCTAGTGTTTCTCCTTAAGGAGCACCGATATTATTTGTGAAGAAGAAGGATGGGTCGATGAGGATGTGCATTGACTACCGAGAACAGAATAAGGTGACGATAAAGAATAAATATCCGCTACCCAGGATTGACGATTTGTTTGACCAACTTCAGGGCACACAGGTTTTCTCTAAAATTGACCTATGGTCTGGGTATCACCAGCTAAAGGTGAAAGCGGAGGACGTTTCGAAAACTGCATTTTGCACTTGGTATGGCCATTTTGAATTTATGGTTATGCCTTTTGGTTTGACTAATGCACCTGCAGCATTTATGGATTTGATGAATAGGGTCTTTCACGAATATCTAGACCGGTTCGTTGTGGTATTTATCGATGATATCCTAGTGTATTCTAGGAGTGTTGCAGAACATGAAGTTCATTTGAGGCTAGTATTGAAAATGCTTAGAGATGAGAAGTTGTATGCTAAACTGAAGAAGTGAGATATTTGGTTGGAAAAGATTGCATTTCTGGGGCACGTGGTGTCTAAAGAAGGTATATCTGTGGACCCAAGTAAGATTGAAGCAGTAGTGGACTGGAGGAGACCGAAGAATGTTCTAAAATTAGAAGTTTTCTGGGTCTTGTAGGTTACTACCGCCGGTTTGTTGAAGGGTTCTCCAGTTTAGCAGGTCCTTTGATGAAACTCATGCAAAAGAACGTGAGGTATGATGGGATGGAAGAGTGCAAGATGAGTTTCCAGAAGTTGAAACGACGATTGGTTATTGCTCCAGTTCTGACCCTCCCATCCAGTGATGATGGTTTTGTTATATATAGTGATGCTTCGAAAAAGGGTCTTGGCTGTGTTCTAATGCAGTAGGGCAAAGTAGTTGCTTACACTTCTCGTCAACTCAAAGGATACGAGAAAAACTACCTAACGCATGATTTAGAACTAGCAGCGGTAGTGTTTGCACTGAAAATTTGGAGGCACTACTTGTACGGTGAAAGGTGTGAGATTTTTACCGACCATAAAAGTCTTAAATACTTTTTCACTCAAAAGGAGCTTAACATAAGACAACGCAAGTGGCTTGAATTGATTAAAGACTACGACTGTACTATTAGCTATCACCTAGGAAAGACTAATGTGGTAGCTGATGCTCTGAGTCGGAAGTTTGTTGATGTGTCAGTCTCAGCAGTGGAGGTTCAGCATTATATCTGTATGGACCTTGAGAGGTTGAGTTTGGAGGTAGTGAGAGGAAACCATCAAGCTGTCCTTGCTAGCTTGGTGGTACAACCGACTTTGCAAAAGAGGATCCGCATGGCATAGAAGGAGGATCCCGAGTTGGTTGAAATTATGGAAGGAATCCAGAAGCGGTTAAAGCTGAATTTCAGTATCTCTGGCGATGGGATATTGAGATTTCGCGGCAGGGTTTGTGTACCGAATGATGCCAAGATTAGATGGGTCATTCTAGAGGAGGCACAGCGCTCACTTTACACTGTACATCCTGGTAATACGAAATTGTATCGAGATTTGAGGGAATCTTTCTGGTGGTCCAACATGAAAAAAGAGATCGCTCGTTTTGTAGAGCAGTGCCTGACATGTCAGCGGATTAAAGCGGAACATCAGAGGCCGACAGGACCACTTCAGCCACTCGATGTCCCTAAGTGGAAGTGGGAACACGTCTCAATGGATTTTGTGACGGGTTTACCTGCGGCGGTGCATGGGCAGAATGCCATATGGGTTATAGTAGATCAGTTGACGAAGACTACACATTTCATTCCAATAAGAGTTAGCTACTCTCTGAATAGGCTGGCAGACCTTTATGTGCAGGAGGTGGTACGACTCCATGGTGTCCTTATATCTATTATTTTAGATCGGGATCTGCGTTTTACATCTCGTTTCTGGAAGAGTTTACTGGATGTCTTGGGATCACAATTGACATTCAGTACGTCTTTTCACCCGCAAACGGATGGACAATCGGAGAGGACTATACAGACGTTAGAGGATATGTTGCAGGCTTATGTACTAGATTTTGGTGATAGCTGGATACGATATCTACTGCTTGTTGAGTTTGCTTATAATAATAGTTACCAGGCGAGCATAGAGATGGCACCTTATGAGGCGTTGTATGGTCGTCGGTGTCGATCTCCATTGTACTGGGACCAGGTAGGTGAGCGGCAGATACTGGGTCCAGAACTTATCCAGCAGACCTTTGCAAAGGTCGGATTAATTAGGGAAAGAATCAAAGCAACTCAGAGTCGACAGAAGAGTTATGTTGATACTCATTGACGAGAGTTGGAATTCGAGGTAGGAGATATGGTATTCCTGAGAATCGCTCCGATGAAAGGGGTGATGAGATTTGGGAAGAAGGGGAAGCTAAGTCCTCGGTATATCGGACCTTTTGAGATCCTTGAAAGGATAGGTTCGGTTGCTTATCGAGTGGCTTTACCTTCGGCATTATCCAGAGTCCATGATGTATTTCACGTGTCTATACTGAGGAAGTACGTACTAGATCCATCACACATACTGAGTTACGAACCTCTAGAGATCAGTGATACCTTATCGTATGAGGATGTACCAGTGCAGATATTGGATCGGAAAGTGTAACAGTTATAGACTAAGGAAATACCTCTCGTAAAGGTATTATGGCGTAACCATGCAGTGGAAGAAGTTTCATGGGTGCAGATATTGGATCGGAAAGTGCAACAGTTATAGACTAAGGAAATACCTCTCGTAAAGGTATTATGGCGTAACCATGCAGTTTTGATTGGATATTTGGATAGTAGTAGAAAATATAGTAAGATTATGTTCTGTGGTTTTAGGTTTTTAGGATTCCGAGTTGTTAGTTTGAATCGTTTCTGAACGTAGTTTCATTTTGAGTTTAAGGTAAGGGGAATTTGATTACAATAATCATTTTTGGAAAACTAAACTGCTAAAAAGCTAGTTTATACTTATATGTATGATTTAACTGCTTAGTTGCTAAATTCTACCGAGTAGAAATGCCGGTTTAACGATTTTATGATTTTTGGTAAAAATGAGAATTTTGGCGTATGATCTCCAAATCTTATGAAAATCACTTATTTGCATTTATATTATAATAGGAGATGATTGAATCCTTTACTTTTCCTTTCAAATGATGTCTATTGAATATATATCATTTAGCGGATTTTTGGACTAAATTCGTGTGATATATGTTGAAATGGAAATGTATGAATTTTCTATACTATTGATATAGATTATGGGAACGGAGTTTCAATTTGTTATACTGAGTATGTGAATAACAGAGGCCGGTGATATACCGAGCTATATTTGTGAAAAAGGGTAAACTGAGTGGATAGGCGCCGGTTTGAACCCGATGTGATTATTTGAATTTGTGAAAATACTGGAATTGCATAGGTTACTATATTTTGCAATAAATTGTATATATGATAAATGGAACCACAACTTGCTACTAAAGGAGTTGAAAGATACTCTAGTAATAGGAGTTGACAGATACTCCAATGTAAGAAGTTGAAAAAGCTTCAGTAATGGAGGTGAAAGAAACTCCAATGGCAGGGAATATTCCTCAGATGGAAGGGTACAGTGCAACCATTCATGTTTAAAATTAGTTTGGGTACATAGATAGTCGGCTAGCAGAAGTAATGAAACCACTGGTAAATTAATAAACCAAATGGAGGCAGTCGGACTATATATAGGTACTTGACATATGCCTGCACGAACAGGGTATTGTTGGTAATATCAGTGCACAACCCGTGCCACGGGGTAAATAGGCAAAACATGTATGACAAGCTGGTAGTTGTTCTAATATTCATATGCATGATTTAAATACTTGATGTGCAAATAAATGTTATACGATACAATATTATAAACAAATGTTTCAAACGTATGAATTTGTATGAAAATGTGCATATATGCAATCACACACTGTTATAACACTTTCTTCCTTACTGAGAGGTGTCTCACCCTATTATACAACCTTTGTTTTCAGGTCCATCAGTACGTAGGTCCTAGTAGCTAAAGGGACTGGGGAGATTATTTTTGGTTAGCTTATGTAAGCATTTGAATCTTGTATTAAACCTATACGATCCTTTTTGGAGGGTTGTAATAACAAGTTTTATTATATGTCTGGTTTTATGTAATTGTGGATGTATTGGTAAACTCTGGTATAAGATTAATAGAAATCCCAATGGATGTTTATGTTTTTCCGTGACATTTACATCGAAATTATGTATAATTTATAGCTGTATGTTCCTGGTTTGGGCGGGTTGTTTACGTATCTTGAACAGGTACAGGTATTATGTATGAATGAGTGACACCTGGGTCCGTATGAAGGGTCGGGTCGTTACAAAGGGCATCCACACTTCTTAAAACCACATCGACTATCCGTCCTCACGCTAACCTCATAAGGCAGCGTTAACACAATATCATGATGATCATGAACACATAGCAGTTGTACCGTGCAAGTGCTAGCCCAAACCAAACCAACAAGGTTCTGATAACATATAGCATATAATCAAATTTTGATACATGGATATTTTATACTATTAATTGCCAAATCAATATCATCACTTCATTTTGCATATATGTATATATACATCATGAAAATCATCGGACCGTACGCTGGCATTTTATATTTTACCATAACTCGGCCCGTACGTCGGCAAAACATATCCATAGCTCGGCCCGTACGCCGGCAGAACATATTCATAGCTTGGCTCGTAAGTTGGCAAAACATATCCATAGCTCGACTCGTACGCCAGCAAAACATATCCATAACTCGGCCCATACGCCGGCAAAACATATCCATAACTCGGCCCGTATGATGGCAAAACACATCCATAGCTCGGCTCGTACGCCGACAAAATATATCCATAGCACGGCCCGTATGCCGATTTTTCATTATAACAGTATATATCATTATCATATTTCCAAAAACAGTAATTCCCCATAAATTCTACTCATACCACACAAAATGGGTATTACGTATATTCAAAACATAATTGAGACCCTAGAGCTTCCTGCAAGCTCCTCCAAAAATGTGATCTAAAGTGTGGGTCTCGATCTGACACAATAGATACTGGCACCCCATGTGAATGAACTATTTCCTGAATGTAAATCTCCGCCAACTTGTTGAGGGAGTTGCTGATCTTGATAGGTAAAAAGTGGATAGTCTTAGTCAATCGGTCAATAATCACCCAAATGGCATTCTGGCCGTGCAACGCTATCGGCAGTCTTGACACAAAATCCATAGATATATGATCCCACTTCTACGCTTGGATAAATAAAGGCTACAACTGCCCTGCCGGCCTCTAGTGCTCAATTTTTACCTGCTGGCACGTCAAACACTGGGCTACATACTCAACAATCTCTTTCTTCATACCAGTCCACCAATACGACTCTCACAGATCCTTATACATCTTCATACTTCCGTGATGAACCGTATACAAAGATCTGTAGGCCTCCCCTAAAATAGTCTTCCTGATCTCAGTATCATCAGGAAGGCATAATCTGGAACGGAACCGCAAAGCTCCATCATCTGCAATACTGAATTCCTCCCCCTGACCACTCTGCACTCTGTCCATCACCTCTGCTAATTCTAAGTTGTCTTTCTGAGCAGTTTTAATTCTTTCCTGCAGAGTAGGTTGCACTACTAAACTGGTGATACATACCTATGAATCACTCTCAACTAATTCAATGCTAAGTCTCTCCAAATCCATCATAATTGGATACTGGATCTCCATAGCCGCCAACGCTGGTTCCATAGACTTCCTGCTCAACGCATCAGCTATCACGTTAACTTTCCCTAGGTGATAACTGATGGTACAATCAAAAACCTTAATTAACTCCAACCACCTTCTCTGCCTCATGTTCAATTCCTTCTGAGTGAAAAATACTTCAAACTCTTGTGATCGGATAAAATCTCACACCGCTCGGCATACAAGTAATGCCTCCAAATTATCAATGCGTGTAGTACTGCAGCCAATTCAAGATCATGGGTAGGGTAGTTCTTTTATTTTCATATTATTTCAACTATTTGGAAGCATACGCCACCACCCTACCATGCTGCATCAAAACACAGTCAAGTCCTTTCAAGGATACATCACTGTAAATGAAATAACCCCCACCCCCTGACGAAATGACCAATACTGGTGCTGTGACTAACCTCTGCTTTAATTCCTAAAATCTTTGCTCACAACTGTCGTACCACTCAAATCTGACATTCTTCTTAATTAGTCGTGTCAGAGGCTCTAACAATGCTGAGAATTCCTCAATGAAACAACGGTAATACCAAACTAGCCCTAAGAAACTCTTGATCTCCTGGACGTTCTTCGGTCTAGCCCAATTCACTACGGCCTCAACCTTACTAGGATTCGCAAAAATACCATCTCCAGAAACAACATGCCCCAAAACCACGACCTTCTCAAGCCCGAATTCACATTTACTGAATTTAGTGTGCAACTTCTTTTCTCGAAGCGTCTGCAGAACCTGCCTCAAGTGCGTCTCATGCTCCTCATAGCTTCTTGAATAGACCAGTACATCATCAAGTCTTGAAAATCATCTTCGAGACGTCTTCTGCTTTCACTTTCACTTGATTATAGCCGGATCTAAGATCAATCTTCGAATAAACCTATGTACCCTGGAGCTAGTCAAACAAATCATGTATACGAGGTAGAAGATATTTGTTCTTGATTGTCATTTTATTAATCTCCTTATAATCTATATACATCCTCATAAACCATTTTTCTTCTTCACAAATAGAACCGGAGCTCCCCACGGAGATACACTAGGCCGTATAAAGCTCTTATCAAGCAAATCTTGCAGCTGATTCTTCAATTCTGCCAACTCTGCCAGCGCCATTCGGTAAGGTACTTTAGAAATCGACACTCTACCTGGAAGAAAATCAATAGGAAAATCTACCTTACGATCAGGTGGCAACCCCGGTAATTTATCTGGAAAAACATTTGTGAACTCCTTTACCACAAGTGTGCTAGTGAGTTTCAATTCATTCCCTGTAATTTCCTTCACAAATGCCACGAACCTTTGACAACGACTCAGCAATAGTCTCCTTACCTAAACAGATGAAACTAACTGGGGCGAAGATTGCACTTGCAACCCTACAAAGCTAAATTCTGCTCTTCCTGGAGGCCTGAATAACACTTCTCGTGAATGGAAATCTATACTGGCAAAATTAGCTGCTAACCAATCCATACCAAATATTACATCAAACCCATGCATATCTAGCACTATCAAATCAATAGGCAAAATCTTCCCCTGGATATCAACTGGACAGCTTCGGAGTACCCTACTACACCTTAATGCCGACCCGGTCGATGTAGATACCATCAGTTCAACATCTAAGGATTGTGTGTCTGCTCTACATAATTTAATGCATTCCGAAGACACAAACGAGTGTGTGGCTCCTGAATCAAACAATGCAATAACTTTAAAAGAAAACATACTAACCATACGTGTCACCACGTCACCGGCTATCTTAGCATCACCTAGCGTCGGAGTGAACACTCTGGCTGGAGCCATATTCCTCTGCTAGCCCCCACGTGGCGCCTGGTCACCGGCTATCTTAGCATCATCCAGCGTCAGAGTGAACACTCTGGCTGGAGTCATATTCCTCTGCTAGCCCCCACGTGGCGCCTGGTAGCCTCCTCAGTACGGTTTAGGAGCAAGAGCTGCATCTGGTGGTGTAGGGCAGTGTCGCACCATATGCCCCTGTCTATCACAGCGATGACAGACAGCTCCACCTACTCAACACTCTCCCCAGTGTCTCCTCTCATTAGTCTAACTGACAGGAGGACCCTGCACTACCCGCACCTCGCGTCCTCCAGTCTCCTACCTTCGTCCTCTACCATAGTTTCCTCTCCTTCACTGATTCTGTCTAGTACCCTGCTGGTAGCTCGAAGATGCATATCTCTTCCTCTGTCCCTACTCCTCTGCATCCAAACACTCACCAACCTCTGCCAAGGCTGCTTTATCAACTAATTCAGCAAAATCCTAGATCCGTAGCACTACCACCTTCTTAAATATGCTTCACCTCAAGCCTTTTTCAAACTGTCTCGCTTTCTTCACCTCATCAGGGACAATATACGGAGCAAAATGAGAGAGCTCAATAAAACGCACTGCATGCCATTGGACTGATAACTGTCCATGATTCAAACTCAAGAACTCTTCCACTTTAGCCTCCCTGACAGTAGTTGGAAAATATCTATCGAAGAATAATTCCTTAAACCAATCCCAAGTCATGGCTATTGGCGTAGTCCTCTACTGCTCCAGAAGCCTCACAGAAGCCCACAACCTCTCAGCCTCTTCCGTCAGTCTATAGGTGGCGAAGAGGACTCTCTGTTCTTCGGTACACTACAACACGGCCAAGACTTTCTCAGTCTCCTACATCCAATTCTCAGCGGCTGCAGGATCGACTCCTACTTAGAATGCTTGAGGATTCATCTTAGTAAACTTTTCTATAGTGCACCCACGGTCTGCAAATGGACCTCCCTGCTCTCTAGAAGTCTTAGTGATCTTAGCTATAACCTGCTGAGTCACGCTGCATAGTACTGCATTAGAGTCAGTCCCACTTGCACTTGAGGGCCCTGCCCCATCACTGCCGCTCACATGGGCACTACCTCCTCCTAGATCCATCTTGAAAAACAATAAATGCAACTCAGTAATCCTATCCTTATAATTTACCCACTTAACTTAGCCTCTTATCTCAACACTCTCATCTTATTTCTAACCCTAGTCCCTATATTTTAGGAACATAACTCGACAATAGTTTATTATGGTTTTCTTGAAATCGTCACCCTGGGAAAAATACAGAAACCACCACGGAAGTTCTGCCTCTAGACTGTAGAACAATACCTTAAATCATTTTCCTATACTCTAGTATCGTTTCCGCTACACTCTAAAGTTTACAAAACCTAGCAACCTAGGCTCTGATACCAAACTGTAATGACCTGGTTAATTTTCATACATTTTTTTCCTTTTATAATAAAACCAATATAGTAAATCCAATAGATCATAATCAATATGAACCCATGGGTACCAGGGATACATTAGAAAATAGCACGGAAGCCTAAGCAGCAGGGAACATAAAATCATACACATCATGTAATACCATGTACCCAACATCACTCATCATAATATCAGAGTTACTACATCCATTGTATTTATATATACACAATACACAACCCAAAAGATGTCCTAGGGTCACTTCTCAAAAGTCTATTTAACCCTATCAATGTACTTACCCTTTAAAAAGGGCATATCAGCAATAACTACCCTAGCGGAGCTTTATTCGCTCTCCTATCGGGGGCTTGAAATGATCATATAATTTGGGGTGAGACACCTCTTAGTAAGGAAAATAAACTAATACTACTGTGTGACAACATGAGTTTATCCGTGTTATACCTAAAAGCATAAATATAAGCATATTTAGCTGGCTGTTGTCATGTATTACCCCCACATGACTGGGTTGTGTGGCCCGAAGGCGGGACCTGACTATGATTGGCTGACCACTGCCAAGTTAAAAGTATAATCTGTAAGTCCGATGGGTCTGCCAAACCTGGTCCGTACACCAGGGGCGTCTATACTTCTTAAAACCACATCGACTATCCGTCCTCACGCTAACCCCGTACGACAGCGTTAACACAATATCATGATGATCATGAACACATAGTAGCGGTACCGTGCAAATGCTAACATAAACCAAGCCAACCAGGTTTGATAACATATAGCATATTATCAAACTGTGATACATGAATATTTTATACTATTAATTAGCAAATCAATATCATCATATCATTTTGCACATATATATATACATCATGAAAATCATCGACCCGTATGTCGATATTTCATATTTTACCATAGCTTAGCCTGTACGCCGGCAAAACATATCCATAGTTCGGCTCGTACATTGGTAAAACATATATAAAATTCTCGGCCCGTACGCCGGTTTTTCATTATAACAATCTATATCATTATCTTATTCCTAGAAACTGTATATCACCATAAATTCTACTCATGCAACACAAAATGAGTATTACGTATATTTAGAACATATTGCCATTTTCAACAGTATTTTCCAACATAATGCGTAGTCATACATACATATATAAACTTATATTTCCCTGAAATCAAATGCTATAAAATTATACTTATTTTTTATAAAACATCTAGCTTAATTTATCCCCTTACCTGATTCTTGAGAAACCCCTAAAATAAACAGTCCCGCACTCATCGGGTTCCCTGTTCAACACCTTGAAAATGATATTTCCCAAAACTAAACATCAGTATTTCTATGCGTACTACGCTTTCTACAACTGTTGTAAAGTCAAAAATTGAGTAGAAAGTCTTACCCTGGATTTCGGATGAATTTCAAACTCGTCCCACTAACGATCCACTCTAGTAGATTTGTAAAGAACTTTCGCAGGAGTGTCATGGTGGCCTCGGATCGTCGAACCGGCAAAAGATCGGCCCCAAATCCTAGAGAGAAGGAGAAAACCGAAAGGAGAGAAAAAGAGAGAGAGAATTCCTGCGGCCAAATTCAGCTGAAAAATCGCGTTTAGGGCTATTTATACACTGATATTCGTCGACAAGTCACGTCATCTCGTCGATGAGGTCACGAAGACAATTCGTTGATGAACTCACTCCTCCTCAACGAAATTCAGAATTGTCCAAACCCACTCTCAGTATCTTCTCGTCGACGAAGCACACCCTCGTTGACGAGCCCTAGCTGCCATGTCATTGATGAAGTCTGCTGCCGCCTTTGTTTTTTTTTTTTTTTTTACTAATTCCATTTTTTCCCTCTCTTTAATATTTAAATGTCATTATTCTTCGGGTCATTACATATTAATTATATTGTTAATTAAAAATTAACCATATATTATTTTAATTACTATGCATTATAGCCTATTAACTATTAATAAAATATAATTAAATTCTAAAATGAATAAAAAGAATCATCTATAAATTTAAATTAGTATTAAATAAATTAAAATTTTTAATTTACTTATTAATATTATTTTTAGCTTAAATTAATATGATAATCATATGTTATAAATATACTTTAATAACAAGATTATTGTTAATTAATAAATAGTAATATTATATTATTTTAGTTAATAAAAAATATAAAAATTTTAAATGGAAAATTAATGTTATTATCATTTAAATTTATTTGTAAAAATATTATTATTCTTATTTAAAATATATTTAAAAATAATTATATATTATTTTACCATGCATTATGGTATATTAGTTATTACAATTCAATTATGGATTGAACAAGAACTATTTGTTAATTTAAATTAACATTAACTAAATTAAAATTTTGATGTTATAACTAAACATTAATAAAAAGATTATTTTTAATTTAAAATAATAATTCTCATAATTGTTAATTTAAAACTATTAATATTTGTAATCTAAAATATGTTTAAAAATAATCATATAATACCCTATAATAAAAGTAATTATCCAAATACCCTTATTTTCAATACAACCAAACACCACTTATTCCTTTCAACACTTATTATTAGCACTTACTAAATTTAACCCTTTTTTTTTTTTTTGAAAACTACTTTTGCATAAGTGGTTTCCAATCGAATGCTTAAACTTTTAGGTTAAGTTGGTGTACCTATATATCAAAGTAAACCCACTTATAGACACCTAGTCCTAATAATGATTAGAGATTTTTGCAATATTTGCACACTTTATGCATTTTAGTAATTGGTTTTTTTGTTTTTGTTTTTTTGAGCCCATATGTATTTTGACTCCCATAGGAGCAAACACCTATCTATCTATTAATGCTTGCCCTCTCCACTTCCCTCAATGCACCAATGGATTAGTTCGAACCCCTGCACAGCTTCACACCTCACGCTGGTACCATTTGTTTACACCGGAGGAGTTAATGGGTGGATTTGATACACACGAGTGAGTACCAACTTGACATAAAAGTTTATGCTTATTTGGTTTTGAGCCCAACTATGTATATAAGCACCCATCATCGACTTAATTTTTTCAATATGAGATAAACTTACAAGTGAAATTCTCAACATTAAACAGGGATTACAACACTTTTAAATTAGGAATGTTATTTGATGAAAGAAAAGAAAAACAAAATTATAAGAAATAAATTAATTTCTACTAGTATTTCTCTCTATAATAAATATAATCAAATATAAAATTTTGATATAATATGATTAAAAAAAGAAAAAAAAATATTAATGGTGTGTAAAATTACAATTTGTTGTTTTTTGTTTTATTATAGATTTTTTTTTCTTTCTCACTTTACTCTTTTCTTTCTTTGTTTTACAATAGATTTAATATAATGTAAAATAAATTCCAAGAATCTGTACAAAAAGAACAGTCGGTATTTGATTCCTTTGCTTGCTTTTTACAGCTTAGCCCAAAAAGGAGAATTAATAAAGAATAAAGCAATTCTAAGTAGAATAGTTTCTTGATATTTAAGTGGAATTTTAAACTATTTAACCAAAAAAAAAGATAAGAAAATTGAGATCTTAACCTATTTTAATTTAAAATTTGAAATGTACATATTGGTTCAATGCAAATTTTTGTCTTTTCATTTATGGATCAATATAATATTATATATTTATTTATTTATTTTATTTATAAGTTTACTCGACCTAAACTACAAAAGGGAAGTAGTAATTTCATTGGATATTCACAGACTTTAAACATCTTGCCGATCCAATGAAACAAAAAAAAAAGAATGAAATGAAAATTTAAATCTTGCAAATCAACTATGCATGTCTTGCACGCGGACACAGATGAAGTATGTCATAAGCCAAGCCCCTCCTTGGCTTCCCGCATTGTTCCTAAAAAACAGTAGGCAATATGAAGTGGAGAAGGGCTGGGCATGAATGATGAGTAGCACCCACCACTCCTCAAAGTTGAGTTTGGGAGGAGGCCATAGCTCTGTAAACATCTTGAGAGTGCCATGTAACTTTGACTGACAGTAAGCAATTAAAAGATCAGACAGTCTTAGTTAATGAGTAGTACACTAGGCATCATTAAGGCTGAGAACAAAACATTGGTGGGCAAGCAAGCAAGATTGGGTTTCTCTCTCTTCTTCATTTAGGCTACTTTCTCCTCCTCTTCTACCCTTTTTGCCTTAGTCAAAGTCATAGTCCTCTATCATCATTGGGATCTCAATCCACTTCATGTGCCGTGACATTGTGATGACACCAAACCCGGACCAGAAAAAATTTTCCCTTCATCATATAAAGCCCACCAGACCAATCCCCCCAAAAAAAAATCAATAAAAATTTTAAATTGAGGAGAAATCATTTCATTAGGAAGTAGGAACCACTCAGTTCCCATCTTGAGACCCTTACTTAAACCTTTTTTCCTTTTTGCGATCTCCCGAATCCAGTATTGCTCACAAAATATACACATCCGTTATTTGGTTTCAGAAGGGCACAGTTCTTCACCAGGACTTGGATTTCTGGGCATACATATATATGTACAAGAGAAAGAGAGAGAGCAATTTGGTAATTGAGTTGGTAGGGTTAGGGGAGTGGCTAGCTGGCATGAGGTGACTGACACTCATTCTGCAATGAAGAGATGAAGGGTGAGCCTTGTCAGCTGGGGGGGCCTACATATATGGGAATTCCACATCATTATGGCCAACTGGTAGTGAGAACAGATGGAGAATTAGGTGATATTATATGATGAAGGGGTGGTGGTTGGGACTACTTGATTAATTAATGTGCCATTACAATTCATTCTCTCCTAATCCAACCTTTAGGTTCATTCGAATTAGTTGTTTAAACTACTTAGATATTTTTCTTTTCCTCTCAAAACAAATACCCAAGTTTTGAGTGGTTCATTCGGTAAAAAGGTCAAGGAAAGATGGTGACATAAAGCAATATTCGTCATTCTGTTTTAGGCTTTACTGTATCAGCATTCTTGTTAACTTGTTCATAGAGTCCTTTTGGCAAACACTATCACTTACTAGCAATTGCCATCCGCAAGCAACCAACCAAAAATTAAAAAACAAAATCAACATCAAACACACAAATTAAACAATTGCCGTCTCCACTGATATTTTATTATGAGTTGTCACAAGAGCAAAGTAGTTAAGCAACATAATTATATAATATGAGCAAAAACCTGCATGATTATGCTTATGAATTAGGATATTTTATAAACTGCAATTTGTGGAGATGATACTATATGTGCCTTTTGTTGTATTTTGTTGAGTACCCAAATTGGGTATACCTCATTTTCTTTCATTGAAGAAAATATATCTTGGATATTGACCACAACTTTGGTTTTTATTGATAATTAAATATGCATTGTTTCTTCTGCCACATTCTTCAATAAAACAACTATTTACCTACTGAATAACTAAAATTTAAGTATTTGTTCTTTCAAATAGTTGCAATTCAAAATGATTTATGTATTGCAAAATCAATACAATAATCAAAATTTAAGATTATTCACAATAATCTAATGACTTTCAGCAATGTTACATTACCAAACTTGATCACGACAAACAATCTAAGATTTTAATACACACACACACACACACACACATGTATTTCATGAATTTTAGGTTTATTTAACTTCAAAGCTTGCTGTTGAGTAATGAGGTATTATTATTACCCTGCCCTAAAAATGGGATATCCAAATTGATTATTTATTAGCAGTTTACATTAGAGAAAGAAAGGACTGGTCTCAAGAGAGTGATCCTCACATATTAGCAAATTGTTTTATATATGGAATAATAATGAGAAAAATACCCTAAAAAAATAAAATTGATAATAATATTCTACACAAGTTGACCTGCCTAAATATCGTCTTGCCCCTAACTTGGCACAATAATTAGATAGAGATCGAAAGCAGGTTTGAACAAGTCTTTACTTGAACAAATGTCCTTGGTGCTTAGAGGACTTCGAAAATTGTGACACAAGATTACTTGTAATCAATATAGATAGCAAATTATTGCAAAAATATATATTCATAGTTTCTTAGCAAGAAATCTCAACCCTAGCTACAAGAGACCACAACCATGATACTTTAGCAGCTATATACATCATAGCTAGAATTTAACTTTAGCATTGGATCTTAGCACAATTGTTTACTTAGTTTGCTTACTTTCTCTGAATGACACAATTACTACTAACAAATGTATAGGGCCAACAATTGACCTCTTTCTTCAACTGAACCAAGTCAATCTATGTTAATTAGAGTATCCATAATATCAAAGCCCGTTTACACTTGTATTGTAGAGACCCTAACTTAGAAAATAAAAGAAAACAAAATTATATAAAGGAAAGGAAAAATAAGAAAAAGGAAGGAAAAGGGTTTGACTAGGACCAAACCGTCGACGGTTTGGTGGGACTCAGAAAAACCGTCGACGATTTTCCTATAGGGCAAACTACCAAGAGCATATAAGGGTGTTTTTGGTTTGGCAAATGGCCAAACTGTCGACGGGTTCAAGAAACCATTGACGGTTTTGTGCAGGGACAGCTTGCCTATAAATAGACATTAGGTCCTTTTTTTTTATAGAAAAAATAGTTCTCTCTCTCTCTCTCTCTCAACTCTGAATCTTTGTCTCTCTCTCTCTCTCTCATCCCTCACGTGGCTCTCTCTCACTTCTATGCTTACCCGAAGCCGCTCTCACTCCTCGAACGTCTTTCTCATCTCTCTTGAGTTGTCAGATTAGTTTTTGCACCAGTTTCGTAAAGCTAGGATCTTTAACTCCCGATCGTTTTAGGCATTTTCTCAGGATCAAGTAAGGGGAATAAATTATGCCAGCTTTTTATTAAATTTGAACCGATTAAACTGGAATTTATGATTTAAGAAACGTTATGCTAGTTGTATTTTCAAAATCCAACCGATTGAAATTAAGTATTATGTGATATAATTTCTCTAGTCAAATTATTAGGATATGATATAACATTCAAACCGTGTGGCATGAAATTAATTCTTCATAATAAACTGGTTGTGATTACTATGGTAAATGAATTGATATGTTTGGGTGATTTGTTTTGTGTGGTTATTCGGGTATTTCACAATATAACGTTGGCAGGCCTGAGGAGTTCATTATATTGCCCTGGATATAAATCATAATATAACGTTAGCAGGCATGAGGAGTTTGTTTTACTGAATTTCTATGAATAGGTCATTGTGAAAGTGTAACAATGGATGTCGGTTGTGAAATACGTGCTGGAAACGATGGGGAGGGATGCCATGAGAACCATGAAAAGTGAAGTACTTGTGCAATATTTTGTGTGGATGTGAATGAAATGTATTGTAAATGTGGATGTGCTATGTTGTATGTGTATGCAGATTTTGTGGTATAATTGATGTTGAATGTGTGTAAGTACATGTATGTGAATTTAAATGCATGAATGATTATGGCGAAGTAAAACTCTCCTCCCGAGGGCTTACTGAGTAAGGTGAGTGCCCTGATAAGTATCAGTTGTAGCCTCACCTAAATTAAAAAGGGCAAGGTTACAGGAAGTATTAGAGCAAAGGGACGTTACATGAATGGACGCGTAATCTCCCCAATTCTTAGGAACTCTCGCTTATAAATTACTACGTATGAGTGAGTATAGTCTGCATGTGTCTTCTCAGTTGATGTTGATTAACAAACGGCTATATTTTGTAAGCACTAAAACTCATCTGCAACACACTGATATAATTTATTTCATCTTTAGTGAGAAGTGTCTTACCCAACGATTTATTAACTTTTTAGGTCTTTCTGGAGATCAAACTTGAAATCCTGGGCAGGGTTTAGTTTTTGTGACTCTGAGTGAATCTAAGATATTGAAACATATAAGTTTTTGTTTTAAATTGTAGAGACCCGGATAAAAATAATAGCAATAAAATAGTAAAGGAAAAAGGGAAAATAAAGGAAAAGAAAAGAAGGAAAAGAAATTATATTAAGGAGCATCAGCAAGAATTCGTCAATGAACCCAAGGTTCTCATCAACGAACATCCTTCTAGATCTTGTCGACGAAGTACACGTGTTTCGTCGATAAGAAGATACCGAGAGCAGGAAATTCAAGCTATGAAGGGTTCGTCAACAAACTCATTATCTTCGTCGACGAACACCCCTCTATGACTTGTCGACGAGTACACGTGTCTCGTCGACGAGGCCACATGAACAACTGCCTATATATAGCGAAAAATTAGATTTTTTGGCGAAGAGTTCATATTTTCTCTCACTTTCTCTCTTTACTTTCGATTTCTCCTCCTTCTCTCCTCCGATCCTGCTCCGTTTATCCCAATTTTGATGATCATAAGTTACCACGATGATCTCGGCGAGATTCTTTACAACTTAACCTGAGCGGAATGCTGATTTGGGGTTCTTAAGCACCATCCCAAAATCAGGGTAAGTTATTTTAGGGTTTATGGGATTATTAGTATATGTAAACCTAGGAAAGGTGTTAGATGGTAATATACCGAGGTTTGAGTTGATTAAACTGGGGTTAATGTAATTTCAGGGTTTGGAGTTCTGGACGCTGTAAGCATGATTTAGGGTTTTTCTACAGGCTTCTAAGGAAACGGGTAAGGGAATAGATTAAGTCAGGTATTTTCAGAAATTTATTTATGAATTAATGTAGTTTTTTGGAATATTGGTATTAAACAAAGAAAACAGATTTTATAGCATGTTATAATATAATATGGAGTAGAACTCACTCGTGTGGCATGAGTATAAGTTTAATGTAAATACAGTATGTCAGAATATGTTATTATTTCATAGAACAAGTATGATTTTACAGTAATTTTTAGAAATATCATAAATAGTATAGAAGCTAAGATATTTATTGTAACGACCTGCTTAATTACCACATATTTTTTCCATAATATAATAAAACCAACATGACAAGATCAGCAAATCATAATCAATGTGAATCCGTGGGTACAGGGATACATCAGAAGTATAGTACGGAAGCCTAAGCAGTAAGAAACATAAAATCATAAAATATCATATACCCATCATTACTAATTACAATACCAGAGTTACTACATCCATTGTATTTATATATACATAGTACAGTACCCAAAAGAAACCTAGGGTCACTTTTCACAAAATCCATCTGACCCTCCCAAAATACTTACCCTTCAGAAAGAGCAAACCAACTGTAACTATCTCGACAGAGGTTTATCCACTCTCCTATCAGGGGCTCCTGAAATAATCATGTAATTTGGGGTGAGACACCTCTCAGTAAGGGAAATAAACTAATACTAGTGTGTGGCAACATGAGTTTATCTGTGTTATACATAAAAGCATATATAAGCATATCAAGTAAATATGTCTATATCAATTCTGGGAAAAACATGTATAATTATAACATGGCAGAACATACTAGATTTTCATAGCATAAATCATCTCATATAATAATAATAACAATACGAAAGCAACCCTGGTAGGTTAACTAGATGTTATCATGTATTACCCCCACATGATTGGGTTGTGTGGCCTGAAAGCAGGACTTGACAATGGTTGTCCGACCACTGTCAAGTTAAAAGTACAGTCTGTAAGTCTGATGGGTCTACCAAACCTGGTCCGTACACCAGGGGCGTCTACACTTCTTAAAACCACATCGACTATCTGTCCTCATGCTACTCCGTATAGCAGCGTTAACACAATATCGTGATGATCACAAACACATAGTAACAGTACCGTGCAAGTGCTAGCCTAGACCAAGCCAACTAGACTCTAATAACATATAACATATAATCAAACTGTGATACGTGGATATTTCATATTAATAATTGCCAAGTTAATATCATCACATCATTTTGCATAGATATATACATCATGAAAAATCATCGGCTCGTATGCCGCATTTCATATTTTATCATAGCTCGGTTCGTACGCCGGCAAAACATATCCATAGCTCGGCCCGTACATCGGAAAAGCATATACATAGCTCAGTCTGTATGCAGGCAAAACATATCCATAGCTCGACCCATACGCAAGAAAAATATATAAAACTTTTGGCCCGTACGCCGGTTTTTCATTATAAAAATCCATAATATTATCATGTTCCCAGAAAACGATAATTCATCATAAAATCTACTCATGCCACACAAAATGGGTATTATATATATTCAGAACATATCATCATTTTCAGCAATATTTCCCAACATAATACTCATATATATAAATATATATATATTTACATACATATATTTTCATGAAATAAAATGCTATACAATTTTACTCATAATTTTCATAAAACAACTAGTTTAGTTTATCTCTTTACTTGATTCTTGAAAAGCCCCTAAGATAAACAGTCCTGCACTCGCAGGATTTCCCGTTTAACACCTTGAAAATGATATTCCCCATAACTAAACTTCAGTATTTCTACACGTACTACAGTTTCTACAACTATCAAGAAACCAAATATTGAGTAGAAAGCCTTACCCTGGATTTGGGATGAATTCCGAACTAACCCCAGCACTAACGATCCACTCCAGCAGAGTTGAAGAGAACTTTCCCAAGAGTGTCGTGGTGGCCTCGGATTGTCGAACCGGCAAAAAATCTGCCCAAAATCCTAGAGAGAATGAGGGAAAACTAAAGAGAGAGAGAGAGAGAGAGAGAGAGAGAGAGAGAGGGAGAGTGAGAGAGAGAGAAGAGAGAGAGAGAGAGAATTCCTGCGGCCAAAAATGCTGAAAAATTGCGTTTAGGGCTACTTATACTATGACCTTCGTCAACGAGCCACGTCACCTTGTCGACGAGGTCTATAAGGCAACTCATCGACGAACTCCCCCCCTTGTCGATGAAATTCAGAGTCGCCCAAATATCCTCTTGGTATCTTATCGTCGACAAAGCGCACCCTCGTCGACGATTCGCGTTCGTCGATGAAGGCCGTTGCCGCCTCTTTTACTATTTCTATTTTTCTCTCTTTATTATTATTTAAATACGATTATTCTTCGGGTCATTACATTTATAGTATATTATGATATGATAGCCAGCGCAGATGCCGAGTAATGATAGTCGACACAAGTGTCGTGTAATGATAACCGACGTAGATGTCATGATTAGTTTTAATATAATAGTTTATTCAGAAATTATGTAATGACAACTTTTACTCATAAATATGTAAAAGCCAGTTTTTATTTTAGAAATATGAAAATTTTATTTATGAAAAGAAATATATTATATGAAATGTATTATATAGTAACAGAACCTTGATGGTTACGTATGTTATAAGCACGGTACTGTTGCTAGCTAGCCAGATCGTAGCGAAGGATACCCACTGTGTGCTGACCCGTTAAAGGTTTGACGAAGATTAGGATGGGCGGACCAGATTGGTGTATAGCCGATAGTGCAACCACACTATTTAAAGAAGTGTGGGTCGGAGGCCGATTAGTCTCGAAGTATAGGCGGTGTGCAGGATACCCTCTGTGTACTGACCCGTTATAGGCTTGACGGAGAGTAGGATGGGCAGGCCAGGATGGGCGGGAAATCGTGCATTGTTATGTCATGTTTGACTTAACCTAGTAGGCTAGCTAGCGTTAAGTGCAGCCTACGGGCCGCACAACTCGAATCATGCGGGGTTGATTCATGATAAGCAGTTATACATCCAAGGTATGATTCAGTACTATACAAATTTAATAGTTGATTTAAATGATACAATAATTCAATATGATATAGTAAGTTTATACTTAAAAGTACTGCTTTTCATGTGTTATCAGTTACAGCTTAAAGATATATTACAGTTATATTATTTGCAGTATATGTTTATAATATGATAAAACTCACGTTGTCACACACTGATATTAATCTATTTCCCTTACTGAGAAGTGTCTCACCCCAGCATTACGAATATTTCAGGAAATCCTGACAGAAGAGTGGAGTGAGCTCCGTGATAGAGGAGTTCATTGGTATTACCCCAGTTGCAGGGTAAGTAATCGTGTTGGAGACAAGATGGATTTTTGGGGTATATATGTGAATATGTAGAACAGTGAATCTCTGGTATTGTATATAAGTTTAGTATGTTATAGTTCCCCTACTTCGATGACATGTATGTATAAACAGGTGAATCCCCGGTACATATGGGTCTGAGTTGACTTTGACTACATTTTATGGTATCAGAGTATTAATAGTATATGAAATATATATATATATAGTAGAAATTTGGGGTCGTTACAATTTGGTATCAGAGCCTAGATTGTTACGTTCTGTAGACTTTAGTGTACAACGGAAACAATACCAGAGTATAGGAATAGATCAGGAATTTAGTAAGTCAATGTTTGGAAGTAAAGATAAGTATTTAGGGTTTTGTTCTGTAATCAGGAAGCAGGATTTTCGTAGTGGTTTCTGTGTTTTTCCTGGGATGACGATTTCAAGAAAGCTATAGTAAACTATTGTCGAATTGTGTTTCTTAATTGTTGGACTGAATCGTAAATTGAGAATAAGAACGTCAAATTAAATTGATGATATGAGATTTCAGTTAGATAAATATGTTAGTTAATTTATGCAAGCAGGGTCCTCAGACTATGTTTATTATCTTTTCAGGATGGACCCTGGGGGTAACAGCGCTCACACCAATGGTGATGATGGTGTTGACCCCTCTAGTGCAAGCGACGATGATTCAAACGCAGTTCTGCATAGTAGTGTAGCTTGGAAGGTTATGGATGAGATTCCACGGATCTCTTGGGAGCAGGGAGGACCATCAACAGAATAAGGCTGCACTATAGAGAAGTTCACCAAAATGAATCCTCCGGCATTTTCAAGAGGAGCTGATCTTGCAATTACCGAAAACTAGGTGCGGGAGATTGAGAAAATACTGACAATGCTTCACTGCATTGATGAACAGAGGGTCCTATATGCTACATATAAGTTGATAGGTGCGGTTGAGAGATGGTGGACAGCCGTGAAGTTGCTTAAGGAACAGAGACCCGTACTAGTGGCCATGACGTGGAATTGATTTAAGGAGATGTTCTTTGATCATTATTTTCTTCCCACTGTTAAAGAAGTTAAGATAGCAGAATTTTTGAATCTGACACAGGGGCAACTCATGGTTCAGCAATATACAACAAAGTTTATCAAGCTGTCACGCTTTGCTCCCTATATGGTTCCGAATGACGTTAAGAAGGCGAGAATGTTTGAGAAGGGTTTGAGGCATGACATCCATAGACAGGTGGCAGTCCTAAAGGTGCAGTATTTCTTCAAATTAGTGGACAGGGCCACAGTGGTAGAGGAGATCTGCCAAAGGGATGTGGGGACGTCGAGCCAAAGAAAGAGGCCCACGCCTCTAGGATTCCAGGCAGGGTCCAGCCGAGGCCCTTGGAGGGGAGATAGATACGGCAAAGCTCCGAGGTAGGAGACTAGGAGACAGGAGGTTCAGGGTGAGCAGGCATATCCAGTTTGTCTTACATGTGGAAAGAGACATAGGGGAGGAATGTCTGCTACCGATGTAGTGGATCGGGTCATGCAACACGAAACTATTGTGCGCAGTATAGTACTGCTCCTGCTCCCAGGCCATTTGGAGGGAATATCCAGACACCCAAGGGTAGCGACCAGTAGAGGAACACAATCCCGGTGAGGGTTTATACGTTGTTGCTGAGAGATGCTGAGGTTGTAGGCGATGTCGTGACAAGTATGATTATTGCTTTATCATATAAAGTTGTTGTTTTATTTGACTCAGGTACCACCTATTCGTTCGTGTTGTTGGGGTATGTCAAGTCGACTAGAGTTGAGACACAGTTGTTAGATACTAATTTGTAAGTAGCCACGCTAACTGGATCAGTAGTGAAATGTGAAAGGGTACTTATAAACTATCCAGTGGGCATTCAAGAGAAAATATTACCACCCGATCTTATAGTGTTAGACATACAAGGATTCGATATGATATTAGGTTGGACTAGCTAGCAGCTAACTATGCCAGCATTGATTGCCATAAAAAAGAGGTAATCTTTAGACCCCCGGGAGAGCAGGAATTTAGATTTGTGGGATCACGTGTATGCGCCTCGCACAATTAGTGTCAATTATTCAGGCCAGAAGGCTACTTTAGGATGGTTGTTAGGGGTATGTAGCTTATATAAAAGCGATGCCAATGGAAGAATTGAAGCTTTTTGATATTCTAGTAGTCAAGGAATTTTCAGATGTATTCCCAGAAGAGTTACCTGTTTTACCACTAGATCAAGAGATTGAGTTTGTCATGAATTTATTTCCAGGAACAGCACCGATATCTAAGGTACCTTGCAGGATGGCCCCAGCCGAGTTAAAGGAGTTGAAAGACCAATTGCAGGAGTTGTTATATAAAGGGTTTATTAGGCTTAGCGTGTCACTCTGGGGAGCGCCAATTCTATTTGTAAAGAAGAAATACAGAACGTTAAGAATGTTCATTATTATAGGGAAATAAATAAAGTGACGATCAAGAATAAGTATCCTCTTCCTAGAACTGATGATTTATTTGATCAGTTATAGGGAACTCAGGTCTACTCCAAGATTGATCTTCTAATGGGATACCATCAAGTAAAAAGTAAAGTAGAGGATATTCCGAAAATAGCATTCAGGACCATATATGGCCACTACGAGTTTCTAGTTATTCCATTTGGTCTGACTAATGCACCCACAGCGTTTATGGACGGGTATTCTATCAACTCTTATATCAATTTGTTGTTGTATTTATTGATGATATACTGGTCTACTCGAAGAGTTTTAAAAAGCATGAAGATCATCTGAGATTAGTACTGCAGGTACGGAAAGAAAAGAAGCTATACGCTAAGTTCAAGAAATTTGAGTTTTAGCTAAGGCCGGTCACTTTCCTCAGAGATGTGATTTCTGGAGATGGCATATCAGTGGATCCAAGCAAGATAGAAGCGGTGGTGAATTGGGTGAGATCGGGAAAAGTTCAGGAAATCAGGAGTTTTCTAGGTCTAGTGGGGTACTACCAGCGTTCTGTGGATGGTTTTTTCAGATTATCGGGTCCACTAACATGACTCATAAGGAAAAATGTGAAGTTTGAATGGACCGACAAGTGTGAGCTGAGCTTTTAAGAGTTAAAACAATGATTTGTCACTACACCAGTATTATCTATTCCATTAGGAGGGGATGGATTTTTTATATATAGTAACGCATCTCATAAGGGACTCGGGTGTGTGTTGATGCAGCATGGGAAGGTTATTGCATACACTTCTCAACAACTTAAGGAGTATGAAAAGAATTACCCTACCCATGATCTGGAATTAGATGCAGTGGTCTATGCGCAGAAAATTTGGAGACATTACCTCTATTGAGGTAGGTGTGAAATTTTCACTAACCATAAGATCCTGAAGTATTTCTTCACGCAGAAAGAATTAAATATAAGGCAGAGGAGATGGCTGAAGCTTATTAAGGATTACGATTGCACCATCAGTTACCACACGAGAAAAGCAAACATGGTGGCTGATGCTTTGAGCCAAAAATCAGTGTGAGTAGCACTATCAGCAGGGATGATTCAGCATCCGATTCAGATGGATTTGGAGATGCTCAGTGTGGAGTTGGTAGAGTGTGAGCATCAAGAATTTATTGCTAACTTGATACTACAGCCTACCCTGCCAGAGAGAATTAAGGTTGCTCAAAGAAATGATGTAGAATTAGAAGAACTAATGGATAAAGTGCAGGACGGACAGAGGAATGAGTTTAATATTTCAGATGATGGAGCTCCGAGGTTCCGTACTAGGCTGTTTGTACCTACAGATGCTGAAATTAAAAGGACTATCTTAGAGGAGGCACACAAATTCCTTTACACAATACATCCTAGAAGCACTAAGATGTATCGGAACATCCAAGAGTCATTCTGGTGGAGCGGTAGGAAGAGGGAGATAGCCAAGTTTGTGGAGTAGTGTTTGACGTGCTTGTAGGTAAAAGCTAAGCACCAGAGACCGGCGAAACAGTTGTAGCCACTCCGCATCCTTGAGTGGAAGTACGATCATATCTCTATGGATTTTTTTACTGGGTTACCGCCGACGTTGCATGGGCAAAACGCCATTTGGGTGATTGTAGACCGACTGACAAACACTACTCATTTTCTTCCTATTAAAGTCAACTACTCTATGAACAGACTTGCGAAATTATATATTCAAAAGATAGTTCGACCCCATGGTGTGCCGGTATCTATTGTCTCAAATCAAGATCCACAATTCACCTCACGATTTTGGAAAAGTTTGTAGAAGTCTTTAGGGTATCAACTAACATTTAGTACAACATTTCATCCTCAAGCAGATGGACAGACGGAGAGGACAGTCCAGATATTAGAAGATATGCTTCGAGCATGTGTGCTGGACTTCAGGGGTAGTTGAACCCAGTTTATGCCACTGGTTGAATTCACGTATAATAACAGTTACCAGGCCAGCATTGGAATGGCACCTTATGAGGCATTATATGGTAGGAGATGTCATTCTCACCTATACTAGGATGAAGTGGGTGAAAGGCGAGTCTTGGGGCAAGAGTTAGTGCAGCAGGCATATGATAAAGTTCGACTTATTAAAGACAGAATTAGTGCAATGCAGAGTCGACAGAAAAGTTATGCAGATACTCATCACTGAAAATTAGAATTTGATGTAGGAGACCATATGTTCTTGAAAGTAGTACAGATGAAAGGAGTTATGAGGTTTGGGAGAAAGGGTAAGTTGAACCCAAGGTACATTATCCCATTTGAAATACTTGAGAGAGTGGGTTTAGTTACCTACTGGTTAACTTTACCACCAGCATTATCCAGGATTCATGATGTATTCCATGTTCCCTCCCACATGATCAGTTATGAGGAGTTTGAGCTTAAAGATACCTTAACATATGAAGAAATACCAGTGCAGATTCTAGATAGGAAAGAACAAGAGTTGCACACCAAGAAAATTTCACTAGTGAAAGTATTGTGGAGGAATCATGTAGTGTAGGAAGTTTTATGGGAGATAAAGGAGGAGATACAATAGAAGTACCCACATCTATGCAATGGGGATCAGCATTAGTCAGAAAAAGTAAAGTAGCAGTTCAGGTGAGGTAAGTATTGTTTTGATTTTATTTTATGCAGTGCAGGGTAATATATGTTTAAATTGTGTTTTGGATTATAGGATATACTGGGTTTTGGGAGAATTCTAGTTAGTTATTGTAATTTTCCAAGACCGTGTGTGTAACCACAGTATTCCTCCACCATAAATGAGGGTGATTAATAAAAGTACAATGAATTTTTCCTTTAAAGGTTAGTACATGTATAATCAGCAAATTTTGAAGACGAAATTTTTAAAAGAAGGGGAGAATGTAGAGATCCGGAAAAAAATAATAGCAATAAAATAATAAAGGAAAACGGGAGAATAAAGGAAAATAAAAGAAGGAAGAGGAATTATATAAAGGAGCATCTTCAAAAATTCATCGACGAACCCAGGGTTCTCGTCGACGAATATCCTTCTGATCTCGTCAATGAAGTACACGTGTCTCGTCGACGAGAAGATACCGAGAGCAGGAAATTCAGGCTATTAAGGGTTCGTCGATGAACTTATTATCTTAGTCGATGAACACTCTTCTGTGACTCGCCGACGAGCGCGTGTCTCGTCAACGAGGCCACGTGGACAACCGCCTATATATAACAAAAAATCAGATTTTTTGGTGAGAAATTCATATTTTCTCTCACTTTCTCTCTCTACTTTCGGTTTCTCCTCCTTATCTCCTCCGATCCGAGTTCATCCCCGTTTCGACAATTGGAAGTTACCAAGATGATCCGGGGGAGATTCTCTACAACTTAACCGGAGCGGAATGTTGATTTGGGGTTCTTGGGCACCATCACAAAGTCAGGGTAAGTAAGTTATTTTAGGGTTTATGGGATTATTTGGTATATGTGAACCCAGGAAAGGTGTTAGATGGCAATATACTGGGGTTTGAGTTGATTAAACTAGGGTTAATGTAATTTCAGGGTTTGGAATTCTGGACGCTATAAGTGTGATTTAGGGTTTTTCTTCAGGCTTCTCAGGAAATAGGTAAGGGAATAGATTAAGTTAAGTATTTTCATAAATTTATTTATGAATTAATATAGTTTTTAGGAATACTAGTATTAAACAAAGAAAACATATTCTATAGCATGTTATAGTATAATATGGAATAGAACTCACTCGTGTGGCATGAGTATAAGTTTAATGTAAATACAGTATGTCAGAATATGTTATTATTTCATAGAATAAGTATGATTTTATAGTAATTTTCAAAAAATCATAAACAATATAGAAACTAAGATATTTATAGTATATTATGATATGATAGCCGGCGTAGATGTCGTGATCAGTTTTAATATGACAATTTATTCAGAAATTATGAAATGACAGCTTTTACTCAAAAATATGTAAAAGCCAGATTTTATTTCAGAAATATGAAACTATTATTTATGAAAAGAAATATATTATATGAAATGTATTATATAGTAACAGAACCTTGATGGTTACGTATGTTATGAGCATAGTACCATTGCTAGCTAGCCAGATCATAGCGAAGGATACCCATTATGTGCCGACCCGTTAGAGGTTTGACGGAGATTGGGATGGGCAGACCAGATTGGTGTATAGCGACAGTGCAACCACACTATTCAGGAAGTGTGGGTCAGAGGCCGATTAGGCTCGAAGTATAGGCGGTGTGCAGGATACCCTCTGTGTATTGATCCATTAGAGGCTTGACGGAGAGTAGGATGAGCAGGCCAGGCTGGGTGGGCAATCGTGCGTAGTTATGTCATGTTTGACTTAACCTAGTAGGCCAGCTAGCGTTAAGTGCAGCCTATAGGCCGTACAACTCAAATCATGTGGGGTTAATTCATGATAAGCAGTTATACATCCAAGGTATGATTCAGTAATATAAAGATTTAACAGATGATTTAAATGATACAATAATTGAATATGATATAGTAAGTTTATACTTAAAAGTATAGATTTTCATGTTTATCAATTACAGCTTAAAGATATATTACAGTATATTATTTGCAGTAAATGTTTATAATATGATAAAACTCACATTGCCACACACTAATGTTAGTCTATTTTCCTTACTGAGAGGTGTCTCACCCCCAGTATTACGAATATTTCAGGAAATCCCGACAGACGAGTGGACCAAGCTCCGTGATAAAGGAGTTCGTTGGTATTACCCCAGTTGTAGGGTAAGTAATTGTGTCGAAGACAGGATGAATTTTTGGGGTATATATGTGTATATGTAGAACATAGAATCTCTAGTATTGTATATAAGTTAAGTATGTTATAGTTCCACTACTTAGATGACATGTATGTATAAACAAGTAAATTCCCGGTACCTATGGGTCTGGGTTGACTTTGACTACGTTTTATGGTATCAGAGTATTAATAGTATGTGGAATATATATATAGCAGAAATTTGGGGTCGTTACATAAATGCTGGTTATGTAATATGGACAGATGGAAACTCTTTTTTGTTGTATAGTATAGTACTCTAGTATTTTATTTAAGGTAGTTTAATAATTTTTCGCTGCATGAATGATATTTATGGTATTAGAGATAGGTGAATGGAACACATAACACCCCAGGCCCCACTTAGCGGGTTCGGACCGTTACAAAGTGGTATCAGAGCTTTAGCTTATTAGGTTCTATAGGCATAAGGGCGGATTAATACCAGAGTATATGTTCAAGTTAGGATAAGAATAGAAATAGGTAGATTAAGATACTGTTAGGAATTTTGAGTTGTGTTTCATAGCCTGGAGACAGAAATCCCTTGACAGACTTCTGTGATTTTTTGAATCAGTCACCGGTTTCAGAAAACCACGGTAAATCCATCGACGATGATGTTTCCAAGCAACAAGACTGGAACTTGAAATTAGAACTCAAAGATTAGGACGGTTGATTTATGGGAATAGGCCTCTAAAAGAGAATTTTGGTAATTTAGATATTGTGATTTGATGATTGAGGTCAATTGGGTATTTGATGTTTAAATTGAGGATTTGAATGTTAAACTGGTTTCTTTGTTATATATCTGTACTAGTTATGTTAAGATATGGAAATTCTAAACTCGTCTCTGCCCTATCTTTAGGATGGATCCTAGAGGTAAAGACGTGGACGCTGGAGGGGATAATGATTTAGGGTCTTCTAGCTGGGATGAGATTGAAACCTCCGGATTGCTTCGAGGTTTAGCTCGGCAAGTCAGGGAAGAGATTAGGCGGGATCCCGAGGGACGAAACTGCCCACCTATGAACCATGGTTGTTCGATCGAGCAATTTACTCCCCTGAAACCCTCCACTTTTGCGGGTGGCGCTAACCCAATCAGGGCTAAGAATTGGGTACAGGAGATGAAGAAGATACTAACAGTGTTGAGTTGCACTGAGGAGCAAAAGGTTCTCTTCACCACCTTCAAGCTGGCGGGAGAGGCCGAGCGATGGTGGCTAACGGTGAAGCTGTTGGAAGAGCAACGGACAGTACCCACAATTATGACATGGAATCGCTTCAAGGAGGTCTTCTACGACCAGTACTTCCCCGCCACCACTAAGGATGCGAAAGCGGAGGAATTTCTTAGCCTAACTCAGGGGCACCTTGCCGTTCAGCAGTACGCTGCTAGGTTCGTGGAGCTTTCTCACTTCGCCCGCTTCATGGTCCCATATGATTACCAAAAAACGAGAAGGTTTGAAAGGGGCTTGAAACAGAGGATCCACGAGCAAGTGATAGTCTTTCAGGTAAAGAACTTCTCAGAGTTGGTGGACAAAGCCACCGTAGTAGAGTGGAGCCTGTAGAGAGATGTTGAGATGTCAAAGCAAAGAAAGAGACCTATGCCTCCTAGCTCCCATGCAGATTCCAGACAAGGTTCATGGAGGGGAGACAGAGATAATGTGGGTCAAAGGTCAGATAGGGCTGATCGAGACCACCGGGAAAATTCATCACACCCCCACTGTGCTAGATGTAATCGGAGGCATTGGGAATACCGGGGTAGGGGTACTGTGTGCTATTGGTGGAATAGGTACAGCCATATAGCTCAAGATTGTCGTGGACCACCGAACAATGCACCCGCTCCCGATCTGAACCAAAGGAACAATCTGGTGTCTCACGGTGGCCCGGTGCATGTTTACACACTTACCCGAATCGAAGCAGATATTGCTCGTGGCACGGCAGCAGGTAACGTATTTATGCATTAAGTTAAGCAATAATTTTATTTAATAATGAGATAACATAGTTATTCGTAGGAATGGAGTATAATGAAATTTTGGTATAAGGTTAGTTAGGTAATACCATAGTTATGTCAAATGATTGATTAACGAATTCCGAGGACGAGATTTCTATAAGAGGGGGAGATTGTAGAGACCCGAACCCAAAAAATAAATAAAATAAAATAAAAATATATAAAGAAAAGGAAAAATAATAAAAAAGGAAGGAAAAAGGTTTGTCCAGGACCAAACTGTTGACGGTTTGGTGGGACTCAGAAAAATCATTGACGATTTTCCTGCAAGGCAAACTACCGAGAGCATATAAGGGCATTTTTGGTTTGACAAAAAACCGTCGACGGTTTTGTGCAGAGACAACTTGCCTATAAATAGACATTAGGTTTTTTTTTTTTTAGAAAAAATAAGTTCTCTCTCTCTCTCTCAGCTCTCTCTCTCTCTCTCTCTCTCATCCCTCATGTGACCCTCTCTCAGTTCTTCGCTCACCTGAAGCCGTTCTCGCTCCTCGAACTTCTTTCTCATCTCTCTCAGGTTGTTGGATCAGTTTTTGCACTAGTTTCGTAAAGCTAGGATCTTCAACTCCCGATCATTTTAGTCATTTTCTGAGGATCAAGTAAGGGGAATAAATTATGCTAGCTTTTTATTAAATTTGAACCAATTAAACTAGAATTTATGATTTAAGAAACGTTATGCTAGTTGTATTTTCAAAATCCAACCGATTGAAACTAAGTATTATGTGATATAATTTCTATAGACAAATTATTAGGGTATTATATAACATTCAAACCATGTGGCATGAGATTAATTCTTCATAATAAACTGGTTGTGATTACTATGGTAAATGAATTGATATGTTTGGGTGATTTGTTTTGTATGGTTATTCGGGTATTTCACAATATCACGTTGGCAGGCCTGAGGAGTTCATTATAATCATTCATGCATTTAAATTCACATGCATGTACTCACACACATTCAACATCAATCATACCACAAAATCTGCATACACATACAACACAGCACATCCACATTTACAATACATTTTATTCACATCTACATCGAATGACTCACTTTAAAATGAGCAGCGCAAAGGCTATCCCAAGTATAGGAGTTCAGTCGTGTAATAATTAGCCCAAGGGCTAGATAGTCTTTTTAGGGACTGCGGTTTAATTCCAAGTTTTGTGTAATCCCAAAAGAAAATAAGAAAAATAAGATTTTACTGAACATAGTTCAAATTCGTAATTCTGGATTTTTGAGAGTTTGTGACTAAATTAAAATAATGCATAACATAAACTAAGAACGTAACACGCATAAAATAAATGATAAGAAACGAGTAACGATAAATAGATGATGGAAAAATCAACACAACTAATATGTCTACTCAATGATCCATCCACCCAATAAAATAAACGATAACAAAATTAAATGAGTAAAATAATCCTACGTTTAAACATCGAACAAAGAAATAAATCTTACATTTGAAATTTTGGACAAAAGACCAAAGATGAAAACTTTATTACTTAAATTGAATATTCAACCATAAAACCCTCAATTAAACATTAACTCAAAAAAAAAAAAACTTAACCCAATCAATAACTTAAACAAAAATAGTACTTAATCCAAAAATAGATTCAAACAAAAATAAATTAAACTTAAACTTTAACGATGGCTTAAATAAAAATAAACTAAACTTAAAAAATGGCTTAAATAAAAATTAAGCTTGAACAAAAGTTTGAATACAAATAAACTTAAACAATGTATTTAAAGAACAATAAAGTAAAGAAAAAACAAAAAAACAAGGGAGAGAGAGAGAGAGAGATAGCTGAAAATCTAAGAAAGGCCGTGAGTCCTCTGTTGTCTTGCGCAGCGCCGCCTCACGCTACTCTCTTCATTTCAAAGCCCACACGGCCCATCTTCATTTGTTCAGCTCCAAAGCGTGGCAGGCCTTGCTTTTTTATTAAATTTCCAACAAGGCCCTCTACATACTCGTGCATGGTTCGGCTTTAATTTCCAAAAGATTATTCTTTAAATATCCAGGAAAACCCCGGATGCTCACAGTCTTGTCTTCAATGCGCATGACCCTGATTTGAACTCCAGCTTACGTACACGACTCTCCACGAACACAGCTTATTCACGTGAATTTTAATTTCGACTTTGACGTCTAAAAATTATCCTACAATAACAAAACACAAATGCTCGTAAATTTTCAAAAAAAATAAGATAATTATTAAAAAATTATCAAATGAGCTCACGGATTAAAATAATGGACATAATCAAAAATTTAATTAAAATTATAATAGTCAATGCATGAATTTAAATGCCTAATTACGCATCTTTGACCCGTAATCACAGCCCCCAACTTGCGTTTTTCTAATCTCTAACAAATAACGTGAATGAAATCTAGGGTGGTACCCACAAACACTAATTCCAATGAATATTAAATGAATGCACATATGACACAACCGTACCATTTCACATACAGGAATATAATTAGATTAAACAAGTTCATTCATACACAATTCATGCAACTCTGAAGCAAGTCACTCATACAAGTTTCATCATTATATAGTCATTAAGAATAATATACTCACATAAAGTTAACTAGCAATACAATTTAGAGTTAATGTAGTCATATAAATTCGAGTATAAACTAATGAAATCTCGAGGTATGTGTAATGTGTATGACTTGTTACACCCAGGATACCAGTGGACACCTACAGAGCAGTCGTTTTGACTCAGCCTAACTGGTATACCCTAAAAAATACTTAAAAAAGATGGGTTCACTCGTCATATGTGAGGAGGAGTGTCATGAACAAACATCCCACATATTGCAAGGAACAACGCTAAATGTATGGAGTGGACAAGTCTAAAAAGGATCTAGCCTATTTATGAGGTGTCGGGTCCTTCACCCTAACATCTTCTCACCTACTCACCATATCCAACCAAGACCACCCTAGATCAACTTAATTACAAACCATGTGCAAATACATCTAGAGCATTAGGCGGTTGAAAAGTCTTCATATATGGAGAACATGTGTAGTGTCCCTAACTTTTTATTATAATTATATGGAGCAGGTGTTAGTCTTTCACTTCATTCTTGTGCATTTTTGTTCCTCTTTTTCTTTCTTCTACTCGTTCTTCAGTTTTTGTCTTTTTATGGTCAATTAAGACAATCGTTACACTTCTTTTGTTATCTTCGTACCACCCATCAAAATGCAGCTCGAAAAGGAGTACATTAATTAAATCTATTTCTAGGGGTGGCTCAGCCTTCACATCTTGAGTAGGCTACAAGACCTAGGTTTCTATATCCTCACTGGATGTCACATCTAGGTTAGTAAGTCAAAAACTGAGACTAGTGTACAAAGAGTATCTAGAAAAAAAAAAAGGGAAAGTTGAGTTTCATAAACTCTGAGCTGACGTAAAAAAACTCAAAAGAACGATAAATGGCTCAACGATACCTCAGGAGGTGTCATAGTCACCACGAATGCTCTCTCAGTGCTCATAATGAACCTTAAGTGCAATGAATCATGTGAATGTGTATATTCAGCCTCATGAGATACCATGTAAATATAAGAGTTTATATAGCCAGACTAACACAAATGAACTACCAGTCAACCTTCATGGTGTTACAAAGTCATATAAAGAAAAACTACACATAAATAACTCGAGTGTGTAACTCTTAGATTTTATGCAAGTATGTGAAGGGTATAAGTCAGTGTTAATCATGACATAATCATCTATCTTCAATAATCTTTCTTTCTTTCTTCTTCTTCTTTTTTTAAAAAATAATAAAAATTCAACAAGTGAAAGCGCATAGTGTCATATGCAAATTCTCACCCCCCCCCCCACCCCAACTAAAGTGGAGCATTGTCCTCAATGTGAAAGCATAAGGGAAATAGAAAAAATATGCACGGGGGAAACAAGATAATAGAAAAAAACACAGAAAATCACTACCAACTAATGCAACATGAAAAGAAAATAAAAATGCAAATAAAGAAACAAATAAAACAAAAAGAAAAAAGAAAAGTAGTAAGAGAGAAAGGTCAAAAAACTCCCTTAGGGTCTTGTAGAAGCAAGACCTCTTCATTTGGATCAAAGGGAGTCATGAAAGGTTTGAGTCGTTATCCATTGACCGTGAAGCTGTTACCATTATTTGGATCCACAATGTATACTGCGCTATGAGGATGAACGTGTTTAACGATGCACGGGCCACCCCCTTGGGACTTCTACTTCCCAGGAACAGATGTAATTTGGAGTAGTAGAGAAGAACTTACTGATTCGGGAAAAGGTGTTTATCCTTGATTTTCTTGTCATGCAGCAACTTCATTCGTTCCTTCGCTAAGTGAGCATTGTCATAGGCTTCCCTCCTGGATTCTTCAAGCTCACATATCTGCAACTTTCTCAAACCTTTGGCATCATCAAGTGAAAAGTTAATTAGTTTAATAGCTCATAATGCACGATGCTGAATTTCAACAGGTAAATGATATGTCTTACCGTAAACTAACCTGTAGGGGGACATCTCTAAATTTATCTTGAAAGCAGTTTGGTAGGCCCAGAGTGCATCAACCAGCTTTTCTGACCAGTCTTTTTGATTAGGATGAACCATTTTCTCAAGTATGATCTTGATCTCTCTGTTGGCTAGCTCGACTTGACCATTAGTTTGAGGGTGGTATGGAGCAGAGACCTTATAGGTAACTCCATATTTTTGCATTAGTTTTTCAAACGGTTTGTTACAAAAGTGCAACCCGCTATCACTAATGATCGCTTTGGGCATGCCAAAATGCGCAAATAACTCCTTGAGAAACTGGATGACAACCCTGTGGTCATTTGTCCTACAAGATATAGCTTTCACCCATTTTGAAACATGATCCACAACAGCTAGAATATAAGAATTTCTAAAAGAGTTTGGGAACGGTCCCATAAAGTCAATTCCCCAACAATTAGAGATTTCAAAAGTCAAAATGGGAGACATAGGCATTTCATTCTTTGCTGTGATTTTCCCTAGAGGACTCTTGGTCTCTCTCAGATTTTCGACTATCTCTCTCTCTCCCCCTTGTTTTTTTATTTTTTTCTTTAGTTTTTTGTTCTTTAAATACATTGTTTAAGTTTATTTTAATTCAAGCTTTTGTTCAAGTTTAATTTTTGTTTAAGTCATTTTTTAAGTTTATTTATTTTTATTTAAGTCATCGTTGAAGTTTAAGTTTAATTTATTTTTGTTTGAATTTATTTTTGGATTAAGTACTATTTTTGTTTAAGTTATTGATTGGGTTAAGTTTTTTTTTTTTTTTTTTGAGTTAATGTTTAATTGAGGATTTTATGATTGAATGTTTAATTTGAGTAATAAAGTTTTCATCTTTGGTCTTTTGTTCGAAATTTCAAACGTATGATTTTTTTTTTTTTTTAATGTTTAAACGTAGGATTATTTTACTCATTTAATTTTGTTATCTTTTATTTTATTGTGTGGATGGATCATTGAGTAGAAATATTAGTTGTGTTAATTTTTCCATCGTCTATTTACTGTTGCTCGTTTCTTATCATTTATTTTATGCATGTTAGGTTCTTAGTTTATGTTATGTGTTATTTTAATTTAGTCACAAACTCTCAAAAATCCAGAATTAAGAATCTGAACTATGTTTAGTAAAATCTTCTTTTTCTTATTTTCTTTGGGATTTACACGAAATTTGGTATTAAATTGCATTCCATGAGGAGACAATCTGACCCTTGGGCTAATTATTATACGACTGAACTCCTACACTTGGGATAGTTTCCGAACTGCTCACTCTAAAAATGAGTAACTCGAAAGCTATCCCAAGTATAGGAATTCAATTGTATAATAATTAGGCCAAGGACTAGATCGTCTCCTTGGGGAATGCAGTTTAATCTCAAATTTCGTGCAAATCCAAAAGAAATTAAGAAAAGACAAGTTACTGAACACAGTTCAAATTCATGTTCCTGGGATTTTTTAGATTTGTGCAATGAAGCTTGAAAAATGTGTGCAATCTAAACAAGAAACAAGTAACAATAATTAAATCCTATATTAAATGTTTGAACTAGAAAAAAAAAAAAAAACCTGCGTTTAAACTTTCAGATAAAGACCAACAAAACTGATGCTTTACTACCTAACTAAAACATTCAATCCAAAAAAACTCAATCAAACACTAACTCAGACAAAAATTAACCCAGCCAATAGTTTAAACAGAGACTAAACCAAACCAAACAATCCACTCAAGAAAAATGAACTTAATAATTAGAAAGAGCAAACCGAGCTTGACAATGAAACAAAACTCAACCTGAAACTCATTCCAAAGATAATAAAAACTTGAATTGGTATTTTCAAAAATTAATACCCTAGGTTAATCTCCAAACAACTGTATCACACAACTTTATGGTCAATCTAGTGTAGATAAATTAAATCAATTTAATATGCAGGGAAAATTAAATTGCACAATAAAATTAACCAAACATGCATCAGAAAACGGTAAATAAGATATGACACCCAGAAATGTTATCGAAGTTCGGCAAACTGCCTACGTCCCCACCTTGGCTAACAAGCACAAGGATTACCACGATAAGGCTCACTTAATGAGTGGAGCAGCACCTAAACAATCAGGTCAATTAGCATAGAGCTGACCTCAATCTTTACAACTGATCCTTATCGAACTAGATTACCGCCCCCTCAGACCACGCTTGGAATACAATAGATTTCACAATAGAAATTGCATACAATAAATATGCTTCTTAACTAAGCAGATTATGTACCAATGTAATCAATACACTACCAAATGATATGATGAAGTAAGCTCAATGTAGTCTTAGTGTCTACTCTCAAATATTTATGCAAATATTGCAATCAGTGCGTGAGAGTGTAAATGATAGGATATTTGTGTCAAAATAATATTCTCAATCACAATGCAGCAATGAAGATCACAAGCACACCTTAAATATCTCAACAAACGTTTTTATCAAAATATAAACCTCAAGAGATATTTAGATTTAGTTTATAAAAATGATTTGATCTTTGTGTTCAAGATGATAATACCAATCAAAGGATATTGCTACAAAGACCTTTAGCAAATAAGAAAATATCTCAACATATATTTTTCTCAAAGTAAACCACAAGAGATATTTGAAAATGATTTGAGAAGTATTTTTAGCAACCAAAATACAATGTCAACTCCTTGAGTTATTGTAATGAAAATGCAGCACTCAAAAGCTCAAATGAAGTTTTCCTAAGAACGACTTATCAATAAAGTCTCCTAGGAAAAGCTTAAAGCTTTGCTCTCAAAGAAAATAATCTCAATCAACCAAGCAAGAGAGAGCAATAGCTTAATGATAAGAACACTTAAGCACACGCTTACAAAGGGATTTTAGCAATAAGAAATAGCAAGAGTGGGTGTAGGAGGCTTCAAAATGAGTATATAAGATTTTTGAATTTCAAAGAATTTTTCCTAATCAAGATTTCTAATCAGTGACTAATCTTTTCAAATGAGGGAGTATATATAGAGTTCCCTAAAATTATAATCGTTCAGGACATATTAGTCTTTTTAGTTAACGGTGTTTTAACCTTGGTAAATATCGCCAACTCGAGAGCACCAATCGACCGAACTTAAGGTTCAGTTGACCAAGTAAAATAGTTCGGTCGACCAGGGTGTTGCCCACATATTTTTGGTTGGTCAACCGAGGGGTCAAACCATTGACCCGGTGGGAGTTTGGTCGACCAAACTGTGTGAAGTTGGCAAGGTTCGATTGACCATGCTATGGTCAAAACGTTGACCTCTAAATGGTTCGGTCGACCGAATGCTTTTATACATTCCGGTTCGATCGACCGAACATGCATTTTTAATGTATTTCGATTCTAATCCCCTTATACATTAACCCTATTCATATAAGCACATTTGTTTATGCATGCATATGGGTCCTAAGGTCATTATAGGTCTTTTTTAGCTTACTTATCATATCATACATGTAATGCATTTGATTATTACAGACCATTTTTCTCCTAATTACTATTACAGACCCACATTACATAAAATGAATTTAAAATACAACACAAATATGGTCTTCAGGGTCTTCAAGTTCTACTCCATATGCCATCATTTTGATTTTCCAATTATATACCTGCATATATCCTTAGATAGCCGTCAAATATAACAAGTATTTATCATTATCAAAACCAAGTGTGACCTATAAGGTCAACATGAACTTTAATAATAACCAAACAAAAATTTAAACTTCCAGAATTTTAACACAACTCAAATAGGGAAGATTAACTAAAAAAAAGTATATAAGAGAAAGAGAGAATGAGAGAGAGAAAAACAAAACAAGCCCAACAATGACAAAAAAAACTAAACTTTAATAATATAAATAACCCAACAAATTCCTAAAACCCAACAAACTTTAATTGAAACAAAACTAAAATTAATAATGTCAAAAGCTTAAACAAGTATTTAAAACACCAAAAAGAGAAGAGAGGGGGGGGGAAGAGAGAGAGAGAGAGAGAGAAAAATAGGTCGTCGAGTGCAGCAAGGTAGAGCAGAGCTCCCGGGTTCTCCTCCAACAGCAGCAGTAGCAACAGTAAGCAGGGAAGCACTCGGTAAGAGCACGACAGCAGCAAGCACAGGCATAACACAACACCTTTCGGGTTGTAGATGAGAGAAGCAGCAGCAGCAATGGTTTGAACAACAACACGCAGCAGCAAGAGGAGACTAAGGCAACAGCAAGGGTAGCAGCAAACGAGAGGAGAGTCGAGAAAGGGAGAAGAAACTGAGGGATAAGAGAAGGAGAGAAGTAAGGGAAAGGCTGACAGAGAGCGAGACAGAGAGGGATAGAAGGGGAAAGGGACAAGAATGAGGGAGAGATAAATAGGAGGCCAAAAGGGAGAGAGTTGAGGGGTTGAGAGAGGAGAGGGAGAGAGATAGAGAAAGGGAAAGGAGGAAAGCTGAGATGAGGCAGAGAGAGACCCAAAAAAACTTTTAAAAACCCCCCTTTAAGGAAGCCCTACTCCCAGCACGTGCGCACATGGGCTTGTGCAATCCGAGCCCCATGCCTCCACTTCTCTTGCATGGTCGGGTCACATAATGACCTGGCCCCTTTTTCTTTTCTTTTTTTCATTTTGGCTCCAGCTACCTCACGTACATGTGTCTTTATTTCAAAGCCCACACGGCTCATCTTCATTTTTTTAGCTCCAAAGCGTGACAGACCTTGCTTTTTTATTAAATTTCCAACAAGACCCTCTCCATACTCGTGCATGGTTCAGCTCTCCATATTGTGACTATGAGTGAATGTAAGATACTGGAACGTATAAGTTTTTATTTTAAATGCTGGTTATGTAATATGGACAAATGGAAACTCTTTTTGGTTGTATAGTATAGTACTCTAGTATTTTATTTGAGGCAATTTAATAATTTTCCGTTGCATGAATGATATTTATGGTATCAGAGATAGGTGAATGGAACACATATTGTAAAGACCCAAACCTAGAAAATAAAATATAAATAAATAAAATAAAAGGAAAAGGAAAAGGAAAAGGGTTTGGCTAGGACCAAACAGTCGACGGCTTGGTGGGACTCAGAAAAAATGTCGACGGTTTTCCTGCAGGGCAAACTGCCAAGAGTATATAAGGGCATTTTTGGTTTGGAAAATGGCCAAACCATCGACGATTTCAAGAAACTGTCGACGGTTTTGTGCGGGGACAGCTTGCCTATAAATAGACATTAGGTCTCTTTTTTTTTAGAAAAATCAGTTCTCTCTCTCTCTCTCTCACATGACTTTCTCTCACTTCTATGCTCACTCGAAGCCGCTCTCACTCCTCGAACGTCTTTCTCATCTCTCCCGGGTTGCCGGATCAGTTTCTGCGGCTGTTTCGTAAAGTTAGGATCTTCATCTCCCGATCATTTTAGGCATTTTCTTAGGATCGAGTAAGGGGAATAAATTATGCCAGTTTTTTATTAAATTTGAACCAATTAAACTAGAATTCATTATTTTAGAAACGTTATGCTAGTTGTATTTTCAAAATCCAACCGATTGAAATTGAATATTATGTGATATAATTTCTCTGGTCAAATTATTAGGGTATAACATGACATTCAAGATGTGTGGCATGAGATTAATTCTTTAATAATAAACTGGTTGTGATTACTTAGGTAAATGAATTGATATGTTTGGGTGATTTGTTTTATGTGGTTATTCGGGTATTTCACAATATAACGTTGGCAAACCTGATGAGTCCGTTATATTGCCCTAGATATAAATCAAAATATAACAAGTTCGTTATATTGTCATTTATATAAATGAGGGTAAAACGTTGGTAGGGCTGAGGAGTTCGTTTTACTGAATTACTATGAATAAGTCATTGTGAAAGTGTAACAGTGGATGTCGGTTGTGAAACACTGAAATACGTGCTGGGAACAATGGGGAGGGATGCCCTGAGAATCATGAAAAGTGAAGTACTTGTGCAGTATCCTGTGTGGATGTGAATGAAATGTATTGTAAATGTGATTGTGTTGTGTTATATGTGTATGCAGATTCTGTGGTATGATTGATGTTGAATGTGTGTGAGTACACGTATGTGAATTTAAATGCATGAATGATTATGGTGAAGTAAAACTCTCCACCCGAGGGCTTATTGAGTAAGGTGAGTGCCCTAATAAGTATCAATTATAGTCTCGCCAAAATTAAAAAGGGCAAGGTTATAGGTAGTATCAAAGAAAAGGGGAGTTACATGTATGGGCGTGTAATCTCCTCAATCCTCGGGAACTCTCGCTTATAAATGATTAAGTATGAGTGAGTACAGTCTGCATGTGTCTTCTCGGTTGATGTTGATTAAAAAACGGCTATATTTTGTATACACTAAAACTCATATGCCACACACTGATATAATTTATTCCATCCTTATTGAGAAGTATCTCCCCCCAGCTATTTATTAAATTTTTAGGTCCTTCTGAAGATCGGGCTTGAAAGCCTAGGCGGGGTTTGGTTTTTGTGACTGTAAGTGAATGTAAGATACCGAACATATAAGTTTTTGTTTTAAATGTTGGTTATGTAATATGAACAGTATAGTACTCTGATATTTTATTTGAGGCAGTTTAATAATTTTCCTCTGCATGAATGATATTTATGATATCAGAGATAGGTGAATGGAACACATACACCCCGAGCCCCACTTGGCGGGTTCAGGACATTACATGTATACTAACCCTAACCAAAAGAATTCTAAAAAAATTGAAGAACTCTACAAATAGCATCCTATGGCTACTAGAGATTCTTCATAAACTAGCGAAAGGTATGTTAGGCTTGGAAATAGTCAAGTATATCAACTTTCCAACCAATCCCTTATACCAATGCTCATCTTCAAAATTTGCTTCATCATATGTAGACACCTTCAAATTTGGTTTGTAGAAGCCTATGGTAGTTCAAGTGTTCAACTCCCAACATATTCATTAATAGTCTAAAGAACATGTTGACTAAATCTTGATAATAATCAAGATATTATTGCATACATTTAATTTTTCATTATAGCTTACTATTCTTTTGAATTTTAGCAAACTACACTTGCAAAATAGGTATCTCATGCCAATCATGATGTTTTTGAAGTTTAAAAGTAATAATAATGTACTTATAAACTCATTTTTCTACCTAATCCATGAACAACTATTTGGACAGATGGTTCTTCTAGTAAAGTTTTTAGTGTCTACCTCCTTGTTTTCTTGGTATCTTAGGCCAAATATGCATGATTAAACCTCTCTTTTTCATTTTACCAAAGTATTAGATTATAAAACATGTCATGCTTGAACTGTCAAAGCACTTTGTTCACAAATTTGACAACTTGGTAAAATCACAATTTGAGAATTCAATGCTCTTAAATTTAGTAAATCAACGAAACTCTTTAAGCCTACCTAATCAAAGCGAGCAAAGTAATAACAATACCAAAGCCCAATGTGTATGCCACTTGACAATGGTTAATAAGATTCTAATATGACCATTCATGCATGTGTGCAAATTGACTCACTAGTCACGGTCATGTACAAGCTTTACAGTGAAATAACAATACCAAAGCCCAATGTGTGCTTGATGGAAGTGTTATTTTAGTAGCTACAGGATTAGTTAGAATGAGAGAACACTTTTATGGTATTAACGTGTTGACTAAATTTAAAAAATTTGGAGTAAAATATATATATATATATATAGAGTCATTTGAAGCCATTATGATTTTGTATGAAATTAAATTTAGAGAACTAATTTTAATGTGAAATCAAATTTGGAAATTTGAGAATTGCTAAACAAAATCAAGTGAACTAAGTTTGAGTTCCTATGTACTATGACGAATTTTCCATATTTAGTAATTTCATGTGATAATCAAATTTCATTATACTTTTGGAAGCACCGTAAGCTCAAATTTTCCAATGAAAGTATTATTTAGTCTCCTATGGAAATCTAATAATGACCATTAATGTGGTTTATTTTCGTAATGAATGCAAATACAAACACCATAATGACTAGACTCTTAACAAAATCACCACCCCTTTTACTTTTTTTTTTTTTTTGGTAAAAGAGGGCGGCACCTCCTAACTTTATTAGAAAACCCTTCACTTATGGCGGAGGAAAACCGTGGTTATAATTTTGAGACTTTGGGACAACAAAAGTAAATTCCAAAACCCTAAAACTAACTTAACCAACATAAACCAAACCAAAAAACCAAACACCAGCAACCAAAAAAATTAAGAAACTAAACCACTAAAAGTGTAATAACATAAAACATTATGAGCGCAAAGAAGGAAAACCCAACAAGTCCAATCGAATCATCCCCCTGACTTGCTGAGGAAGATCATCTTGGCAACTATATGATCGAGAATACCAGATTCACCCTGTTTGGTAAAGAAATCTGCACTTTTATTCGCCTCCCTGTAAACATGTTCCACTTTAAACTGTATGCCTCTTAATGCTAGCATAAATTCTTCCCACAAATCCCATAAGTTCCAAACCGAGCACTTCCTAGAATTTATCCACTGAACTAACAAAGCAGAGTCACATGCAATCTCTACTTGATCAAATCCGAGATCTTTGCACAGATTAATCCCTAAAATAATCGTCTTCAATTCAGCCATGTTATTTGTTCCATAACCCAATAATGAGAAAAAAGCTGCTTTAAATAAACCTTTTTCATCTCTTATCACGCTTCCACCAACACAATTCCCTGGGTTACCTTTACAGCTCCCATCCACATTCAATTTAACCCAACCTATCACAGGTTTACACCATCTGACTATACGAGGAAGACGAACCCCCACATTTTTTACTTGAATATCCAAAGCACGAAGGACTGCAATATCCGTGCAAGAAGCAGGTGCTCATTTATTTAACTAGTCTAAAATGGATCTCAGCCAATATTTAATATCAAGCCACACAGTTCTCACCGAATCATGAATTGATTTCATCCTAACTCTACATCGACGAGTCCAGAGTCTCCAGATGATGAGACTAGGTATAAGACCTACCAAAATGCCTAACTGTGAGGCCCGTCTTACACAACTAAACCAGACATTAACTCTACCTTTCCAAGTACTCGTTGTCATACAACTAACACCCAACGCTATTGCTGCTTTTTTCCATACCTCCTGAGCAAAAGATCCGATGCAAAACACATGGTCTAGAGATTCAATCTTGGCATTTGAACAACAATCACATCAAGAGGCCATCTGGACACCTACTTCTTTAATATGCATATCAACCGAAAGACAAGCAAATCAAGACTTCCACATACAAATTGACACCCTTTTTGGCAACATAGGATGTCAAATCCATTTTACAACTGAGAATTCTTCTTTATGCTCCCCTATAATTTCCCAAGCACTTGCCGTAGGGAATTTCCCATCTGTTATAAGTTCCCAAATTACTGTATTTGAACCTTCCTTGCAAGAAATAGCAAAGTTTATTACTTCCTCAACCTGATCTTCGCCCAACAGATCCACTAATAAATCAACATTCCACCCATCTCTATCCCAACAATCTCGAGTTCAAAGTTTATGGTTACTAATTTCCTAAACCTTAGCACAAAGGGGGCCGGAGGCTAACCAACGATCAAACCAGAAAGAAGCCGACCCTTCTTTAATTCGAACACGGACATGCTCTAAAACTTCAGGAATCACACGAACAATCGATCTCCAAAATCTGGTTCCTTTTTCTAGTTTCATTTCTCTAAAATGGTGTTTCTTATACAAATATTTGACTTTAAAGAATTAAGTCCACAGATTATCCATAGTTAACAATCTCCACCCCTTTTACAAACTAAGCCATTGATAGTTATTTTAATAACTACAAATTCCATCATTAAAGATTTACTTGTAGAACCCAAGAGAATAGCGCTCAAGATTAGAAATTTCCCAAGACATGCACAAAGAAAAACCATGTGACCCCCATGTGTAAGAAGATAGAGCATCAATCTTTTGTAATCAAATATGATATATTTTTTCTTTTCTTTTTTTTCTTTTTCTAAATCAAGATTTGGATCATGTGACCCATGGCCATAATTACAAAGTCAATTTAGTACTATAATAATCTTTACTTCTAGGCTCTTCCTTTATTTTAACTCTTTATATATAATGCAGGGCAGCGCAGCCAAGAGAAGAAAAATGCCATACGTCAGAACCAAAGAGATTTCTGTTCCTCCTCTTCTACCTGCATTCTTTCTTTTCCCCATGTATAGAGCTTACAGGCTATAAGAATAATCCACACTCATTTTCTTTCATTGTAGAGGTATCAGCATTCAGCTGTGACACGGCTCAAGGCAACGGCAGTCTTGGAACCAGATGGGCGGCCCAGATGCTCGCTGATGAACTCCCCGGCCAGCATGAGCTTTTCCAGATCAACGTTTGTCTTCACACCGAGCCCATTGAGCATGTATAGAACATCTTCGGTGGCAACATTCCCTGAAGCTCCCTTGGCATATGGACACCCTCCCAGTCCCGCAATAGATGAATCAACTATGCTGATCCCCATCTGTCAAAATTAAATACACTAGTATTCAAGAAAAATGAACAATCAATCTAGAATCACAGAACATGGTTGGTGCCTCGAAGAGATCCACCATATGCGTAATAATACTGGTGGAGCCTTCCAAAAGTATCTTCTATGTCATTCTTGCAGTAGGACTTCTATAACTCATTTCGCTAGCAGAAGGATCGTGGTTTCTACTCAACACAAGAGTGACTGCATGATCTATGGGTCCTTCCAAGAAAACCAGATCACGAAGGAACCCAACATATATGTAGGAGACTGCTACATTACAGTTTTACAAAGTTTAGCTATTGTCATACCCGTTTTTAATATGCCCAAAACTTTTTCTCTAAGGTTCAGGGAAATTTAATTTAACAAATGATGGATGTTTTTCGTATAATAAAGTGGATAAGAAGCTACTACTAATGAAGTGTTGTAGGTATGTTTACTTTGTAGCACTTTGACAGCCTAACTCAAGAGTAGATTACCATCAGACCCATTTTTACCATGCCAAGAATGACCTTGCTTTTTTTCCTTTTGAGGGCAGATTTATATAATAAAGTAAGGGTATTTTTGGTATAATAAAAACTTGTATAATGCTTATTCCTCGTCTCTGTGTGTGTCTGTGTAAACCACTGAACTCTAGTTAAATGCGTTGTGCCAGGAGTACATAAGAGCTCAATCTTGTAATAAGCCAATCTGGCAAATTTTCAGTACTTTTCACAATTCCAAGAGTAGAAAGCTTACTTGCAGGGATACTAAAATGTTGGGAAGGGACTGCCCGTAAGTGTCATGAAAATGGACAGCAATATTCTCAACAGGAACAAAAGCCATTACAGCCTCCAGCATTGGAATAACAGCACCTGTGCCAAATAAAAGGAGGATGGGAAGAAACAAAGGTGAATATAATGGTAACTTTGACAAACCTGATAGAATCCAAGAAATTGACATCTAATTTTCTTTGGGCATGGACAAAAATAAATGGGATCATCACTATGACCACTACAAAAATCACAGTTTTTGTAGGCATGGCCAAAATAATCGAGCTAATCACTTCATGCTTCATATATATATATATATAGATAGATAGATAGATAGATAGATAATAAAAGAAGGTATATTAGACAGAGAGAGAAGTTACAATGAAAAGAAGTCCATCTCATAAAAATAAAATTAAATAAAATTAAAAATTAAAAATTATCTAAGGAACCCCCCTATTCAATCCTTTTCCTTCTAACTCACCAAACACTTCAAGTTAGCTAACTCCCTTTCACCCTTTTTAGCTCTGTTTTTACATCCATCAAAATGCACTTCACAAAACAAGCATAGTAATTCATCAAATAATAAATCTTTGTTTAATTTTATCAATGCCCTGGAAACACTTACACCATACTGCTAATTCCAAACAATTAACAAACATTTTCACAAACATATAGTAACTGCATTGGGATTTAGTAACTGCATTGAGACTCCTGCGATAGAAAAGGACCAGAGGAGAGAATAGATGCCTATGAATTAGCCAATGGCTGAATGGGAGAGAACTAGTACCTGACAAAAAAGGGGAGAAATGAAAAAGAAAAATAAAAGGCAAAAGAGGTTCTTAAAGAATCAAAATGAACTGGGCAACAATTTAGAGACAGCCACTTCAAGGTATTAGAAATTTAAAATTGCAGTTAGCAGAATGTGGTCCTGGGCATTACTGCATTTGGCAAGTCCTCTACTGTGGAGCTAACATGGAACCATGGAAAGGATCTCCACCATTGGATTGAAAGTTCTTCATGCCCTTTTAGTTGATCAAATTTGAGTTCGTCACCACCTCATCACAGGCTTAGACTGGTCAAAGGAAAATCTAAGTTTGAATAAAAACAATATGTTTTTTCCAAAGTGCCTTAAATATAAAAAATAATATTTAAAATATAAAAAACCAACTTCAACTGAATCTGCACTGATACACATATAGGAATAGGCCAGCACGCAGGGCATGAGATGAACTCTCAATCCACGGTGAGATCTTTATTTGCTCTCATGTGGGCCAATAGAAAAACTTGCTTCCAATACTTTGAATGAGAGAGAAAGATGAGAGGACTTGGATTTTATTGGTGACCAAATCAGAGTGCATAGCATAAATTGTGTGGTTAGAACAATTTTCATGTGTTTTAAAGCCCAAATTAGTTACAATGACTATAGACCTCACATGAAACATCAGCCTGGGCAATTAGGGCTCTGAATGGTATTGCACAAATCAAAGGTGCTCAATGAAAGAGACTCTGCAAATCATATGAAGCACGCAAAGGATGATACAAGTTGCAGAATCTTCCTTACTGTGTCTAAAAACATGCAACAAGAACCAGTAAAATATATCAGAGAGTTCACAGCAGCAATGCATTTTAGGAACAAAAAATCTCCACAATGAGAGCAAGTTCAAGTTGCAGAAACAAATTAACTAATGCTTGTCTTTTAATCCAAACAAATTTCACCCATTATTCCAAAAAAGGTATTTAAGAACATTACCTGGCGTAGCAATCCCAATTGTATCACCAAGAGAGATTTCAAAGCAACCCATTTCATAAAGTTCTTTTGCCACATATGCAACTTTTGAAGGAGGAATTGCGCCTTCCACAGGGCATCCAACAACACATGATACATACCTATCAAATTTAAATACCAATTCTCCATCTTAATGCCAGCTAAAAATAGCAGAGTACATCAATTGCTAAAGTTGAAAACTCACACATTGATTATGTGCAGATACTAAGTGTAAACTCACAACATATCTGAGAATTTGAACATATTCATGAAATCAATTTATAACTCATAGCCCAGTTTCCACCCATGGTATATTAATTAATGATGAGTAAGTCAAGATATTGAGCTTCTGTACCATGGAAACACGAAATATGTAGTTATGGAACCAACAAAGAAACTAGTAAAACATATACAAACATCCGAAAAGATTATTAGTTAATCACTAGGCCATCATCAACAGTGGGGCACATAGAATTTGCTAGAATGCATTCAAGAATATATGGTTTTGACCAAAAAAATTTAAAAAGGTGAAGCATTATTACATCTAAAGCAATGTATGAGCAGGCCAGTCACTTTCATCGTGTACTGATAGTGTTCAAACTTTTGATGCATTTCAAAAAAAAAATTATTTTCCTCAGCAAAATAGCAATAAAAATTTAAAACTACCTTCTAAATGGCTGACTCTTATGACTTCACCAGAAAATTCAGAAAAACAATTGGAAGTGATGAAGAACCTCCACAGCACACCACAGAGCATGGTGCAACAGTATGGAGAGTTAGTTAAACCTCAAGGCTAAGATCAAGCTTTAGATAAAATAAAACCCAGTGACTCAGTCTATAGAAACGCATATGGGAGTTACCATGCTCCAAAGGGATCTTGGACTGAGGAGGCACCCATCGTTGTGGACTCATCAGGTATAAAGGAGGTCACAACAACAGAGAATCTTGCTCCTCAAGACAATGGGGTGGCTTCAGAAGGGAACTCAAAAAGAGGAAAAACGGAGTAAAACAATTGGAGGAAGGATGCAACTGTCTAAGCATGAAGAAGTATTCAGACTACAAGTTTACCCTGGAAGATGAGTATCATCATATAAAAGACACAGATTAAAGACTAGAGGAAGAAGCGAGAGAGCTTGCAGTTGTTCTGGTTGATATTAAACCCGGATCTCAACTGCATTTGATGAAGGAGTTATGTTTGAGTGATTGTGACCTATCTGAAGCTGCGGCACCAGGATTGGGCTTGGAGTCAGATTTGGAAAGTGAAGATCTTCAAGAACAAGTGTCTGCCTGGGTGCTAAAATGTGAAGATAGTCAGCCGACTAGCAGGTGTATCTTTTGAAGGGTTGAACAGCAAGCTTATAGAAACTTTGAAGAAAAAAATGTGATTGGGAAAACAAGTAATATGGGCAGTAATGGGAAGCAGAGAGCTAAAAAGGCTTGAGTTCTCAATTAGTTAAATGGACTATAGTAGACCTTCTTAGGGGTGTATGGGCCAATGGAGAGACATGTTAGACAATTATTTTGGAGAGAGCAATTCGAATAAGACAAAAATAGGCAGCACAGTGGGCTTTAATGGAACTTACAAAAGAAGTGGGAATAGTTTTAAGATAGCTTGCTTGAGAGAAAATTACGTGGTGTTTGGTTCAAAAGTGGAATTGGAATAATAATCAGGAATTCAAAACCGAATGGCAGATCCCCCCCCCCCCCCCCCCCAAAAAAAAAGTATTGGGCTCAACAGACAATCAGAATTGAAAATTTACATTAGTAATTGGTATATATATAAAAAATAAGAATTGAATCAGCTTAATTTGCCAATAATGCCCTTGATGAATATAAAAATTATTCACGCTGAGTTTGAAAGCTTGGATTTGGGTGGATTTGGACAAATTTCAATACAATTTTGTACTACATCTTATCCAAATCCAATATAAATCCAAATCCAAGAGCTCTCCAAACATAGGGTTAATATAGTTATAACATTTTTATTTTTTATTATCTGATTACTAATTCCTATTAACATTAATACCATCATCATCATCACATACTTTATTATGTGCTGCATACTGCATTTTAATATATTTCTTATCATTATTATATTTCTTTTATTGCCTAAGAAGCACCGAAACTTCCAAAACCCTAAAGTGTTTAAAACATTTTATTGACTATCACATACTTTATTATGAGCTGAATATTGCATTTTATTATATTTCTTAACATCATTATATTTCTTTTATTGCCTAAGGAGCATCAAGACTTCCAAACCCTAAAGTGTCCAAAACAAATAAGACATCAATACTTCTCCAACACACCAGCACAAATATCTAATATGTGGCAGAAAATTAAAAAAAAATGAGGCTTATTTTCCGATGTATCTCGGACACAATCGGCCACTGTGGGGATACACTTGAGACACATTGAAATGTGTTTTTCAGCAATATAATTACTAAATATTTTTTTTGGGGGGGGTGGGTGGAGAAGAGGAGATGAAGTGGTGCTTCATATATTTAACTGCTCAATCTTCAACCCTTTTAGCGTTGGTCCAAAGTTTTGAGCCACACAGGAGACAGGTTGTTTGAGCTCACAGCAATTAACCTCCAACAAGTATCTCTCCCTCTTTTGTGTACCTATAAAACCTCAATCAAACTATGAATGCATAAAACCTCAATCTCCATGTTCTCATAACATCATTTGATCAAACTACAATGTGTAACATTAATTGCAAGAGCACAAGGTCACCATATGACTCTGTTCGTATCATCCTTGTATGTTTTGTTGATGTTAGTGCTTCTTCGGATATTACTAGATTATGAAATTACCAGTTATTAATATTATCTATTTTTTATATTTCAGTATTATGTACTTTGCTAAATATATACATATATATATAACAATATAATATAATATAAAAAAACATATTCTCGTATTACAGCTTGTGATTCAAGATAAATAATTATTATATTATATTGTTATTACATATATTACATAATTAAAAAACATTATTATTCTACCATTAGTACTGAATCTATTAAATTTCATTATTATATAGTTACATAAATGATTTAACAGATTTTTTTTTTACATTACACAATATACATTATAAAATATATATTAATACTGTATATAACATATTATTTTATAGTATGTATACATGTCTATGCTTGTGTGAATGTTAACGCATGTATGTGTACGTACATGCATGTACATGTGTGAGTGCGCATGTGAATACACTGCATATATATGGGTAAATATATGTACATATATGGATATATTATGCAAACAATATGTATACACACATGCATGTGTATGTCTATACACATGCATCCATGTGAGCATGGATAGATGAACATAGTGTTATGTATATATGTATTATGTATGTGTGTGAACATGAATGTAGGGCAAGGGGCAAATTTTTGTTTTTAGAATTTCCTATGATTCCAGCAGAATTGAACTTGTTTATGGATTAATATGCCAGAAACACAATGTAGGCTAAAACAGGGATCCGATCATGGGACAAAATGGAATCAGAAGGGGATGCCTGCAAATAATTGGAATTGACAATTCCGATTTTTCATTCCTAGAGCTGATTGCCGATTACCTAATGCCACCTTAATTTCTTCATGAGTACTTTTTATTTCTTTTCCTTTTCTGTAGGGGAAGGGGGTCCTTTACTTGGTCAAACTCCAAGAATCAGTCCCCCTTTCCAGAATCTACAGACAGATTTTTTTAGTGATTACAGACCAAGAAAAGTTATTTCTGGTGGCGACTCAAGATGCTTATACAGTCATACCGAGACCTATGCCAGAGCACCACCATATCCTTCTGAACGCAAATGAGCAAATTGGGTCCTATCCCCTTTAGTTTCAGATATGTGATTAAAAGTGGAAGAATTTGAGAAGAGAGAAGGGAATAGCTTCATTTGGAGGGTCATGCTGGCTACATAGTAGCAAACAAATGGAAATGCTGAAGCAGGAGATCAGAAGGGGTAACAAGGAGAGCTTTAGCAATGTTTCTGTGAAGGAATTAGTTATGGGGGGAGAAACTCGCTGGATGCAAAGGAAGGAGGATTCAATGGAAGAAAACAACAGAAGATTAGGTCACAAAAGAGAGCTGTCCATATGGAAGAAATCCATTGGTGCCAGAAATCTAGGGCTCTCTGGCTTAAAGGGGGTGATAAAACTACAAAATTCTTTCAGTCACAAATGCTCATAGAAGATTTAACTTTTTTGATAGGGTCAAGACGATAGGAAAGTCTCTAAAGACAAAAGAGTAATCAAGAATGCTATATGTAGCTTCTGCATGAAATTGTGTTTGCACGAAATTGTACTCCAAGAAGGTAGGAAGAAAGCCCTCATTAAGAGACCTTGAGTTTCCTATCATTAGTGAAGGAACAATCTAGATCTTTTAGCAAGCAGCAGGTTTTGAAAGCTCTTAAGGAGTGCAATAGAGATTAAATGCCATGTTCGGATGGCTTCACTTCAGCTCTTTGGCAATAAAATTGCACAGGTGCAAGGAATGATTTGATGACTTGAGGAATCGCACAGCTCAGGAGAATTTGCGGATAGTATGAACATTTTTGTTGCCCGATTCCTAAAAAAAAAAAAATAAGGCAATTAAGTGATTAACATCAAAGATTATCATCCAATCAGCCTTGTTGGAAGCATTTAGAAAAATCATCTCAAAATTGCTAGCAAGGCTAAGAAGGTGAAGGCACAGTGGCGATCTTTCGAAATGCTCTTCTTTGAAGGGAGTCAAGTTTGTGTTGACTCCCAAGTTAGAAGTGGAGGGCTGGCAAGCTTTATATGAAGTAGGCTTATGACCATCTAAGCTGGGATTTTATCCTTTTTATGTTGAAGACAATGGGTTTCAGTGAGACATGGTGCTCTTGGATTAAAAAATGCATCTCCACTCCAAGTATCTCTGTTCCCATCAATGGCAACTCAATGGGATTCTTCAAATCATCGAGAAATTTGCAGCAAGGAGGTCCATTATCTCCTCTGTTTTTCATCTTTGCCATGGAAGATCTTAACAACCGCTAACAAGGGCAGAGAGGAGAGGAATATGATTTGATAAGAAGTGCATATAAATTATGTTACTGTCCCATTTATATTGCTGACAATACTATAATTTTTTGTAGAGCAGTCATGGAATAAATTCTAACTTTGAGATGTGTTCTTTTGCTCTTTGAAAAAAAATTGGCCGTAAATGTGAGTTTAAGAGAGAGTGAGCTGATTTTGGTTGTGATGGGGTGTCTTTGGCAGAGATTTTTGGTGTTTAGGGTAGGAAACTTCCTTTGTCATACATCAAGTTGCCACGGGGATCAAAATTTAAGGAGGAAACCATGTGCGTCCTATCAAGAAGTTTGAAAGAAGCTTGCAGGTTGGAAGAGCAAGTACTTGTTAAAGGGAGGAAGGCTCGACCTCATAAGAGCACTTCGTTAAACCTACTCATCATTTTTTTTTAATAATAAAAAAATTCCATTGAATAAGATTAAATACAAATACAATCTGTCAAGGACTAGACATCCTCCCAAAATCGGATAGGACAGCTACAGAAGTGATGCCCTCTGTTTCAAAGATTGGAAAGTGAAATCCCCCAAAAAATTCAAAAAAGAGTGTGTCCAAAAAGAAGGAAGAAGATAACTCTGCCCACAGCAAAAGGAAAGATGTTGTTTGAATATTGAGAATTTTCGCGTTCCACTCTAGCCATAGGGTCCAAAGAATAGCATGCACCACAGTTCATAAAACCCTTCCTTTGCTACTTTTCCCAAAACTCCAGATTCTCATCCCAGGAAGCCATCCCACATTTTGAGGAACCAACCATGCATCATCAAAACAAGAAAACAGAGCATTCCAAAGTTGACTAGCCACTTGACAACATAGAAAAAGGTGCGCATTAGTCTCGTAAGATTCTCAGCACAACATACAAATATCTAGGCCTATGGCCTTATGGTCTTATCTGCAACAACTAACAAGTCATTTATATAAATCCTGGAAAGAATCAAGGTCCAGATAAAAGCCCGGATCTTAAAAGAAACCTTAGCCTTCCAATTGACATAAGTAAGATAACTAGGGGTTGATGCGTTCAATAAGTTCAGGAAGAAAGACTAAGAAGAAAAGAAACCTGAAGATTCCCCTTCCCAAACCCAAACATCTCCCCCCCATTTGGGGAACAAAGAACACCAAACACACTCAGCAAAGTAGTAAGCTCATCAATCTGTCTTTCATTGAGACATGTCTCCCTTTCCCATTCGTTGTTAGAAGCCTAAGAGGTTGGAAGGCCTTTAGAGAAGATTCCCATGGGGCAACGTGGGAGAGGGCTTCAAATGTGATCCAATACATTGGGACATAGCCAAAAAACCAATAAATCAAGGAAAGTTGGGGATCAAATATCACATTTCGTTCAACAAAATGCTCTTGTTGGAAAATGGAATTGATGCTTGATGAGAAGAAAGAGCAGCTATTAAGAAGTCATTGAATACAAGTATGGGCTAGATAGTGTTAGATTACCACGTACCTAAAAGCTTAAGCTATTAAGTTGTGGGCCAACAATGTATATGAAGCTTTAAACCCCCACGCATCCAACCCGACAGCAAGTGGAGAGATAAACACATGATAAATAAGAACCATGATAGAGAACACAATAATTTTTTAAATGCCATGCAAAAAACACGGGCAACAAGACTAGAACCCAGGACCTCCTGGTGATAGAAATTCAAGGGCAGAAGCATCAATAGGAGATATAAATGTCTAAAGCAGGGCAACCATGTTTGCCCAAATACCCCCAGCTGTTCCAACGAAGCAAAGAACAAGATACATCCAGCTTGTGCTTCCACAAATATGTTAAATCACTTCAAAGTCATCGATAGTGCTTCCAGAATTCTTAGGAAGGACGTTCCCAGTAGGAGGGGGCATGGTGGATGTGCTTATTCAAGTTGCTTTCTCTAAAGGTCAACATATCAGAGCAGCACTCCCACCAAAATCTTGTCTGAAGACCTCAACTCATATTAACTACAGCTTTTCCAAAGCCATTGTTTCCTGCTAGTCCTTAACACAAAGAACCACAATGTTTCTTTCTACGAAAACGCCAGACTATGTACCAGCAACTCGTAACAATTTGATGTCCTTATGTGGTCCAGTTGTCTTAGCTTCTCAGATTGTTCTGGTTCCTAATGTGCGTCATTTTCATTTAATCCTAATCTTACATATCAAAAAGATGAGAGAGAGAGAGAGAGAGAAGAGATTGGTACAGTAAGGGAAAAATGAGGCAAGTTATGAACAGCTAAAATTTTAGAAATAAAAACAGACATAAATCACAATTAAGGATTTAATGGCAGACAAAATGGGGCTCCTACAGGAAATTTTTCAAAATCACAGATTTTGGAAATGGAGAGAATTTTCCTGGAAAGGGAACATGCTTAAGGTAACAGTAATTCCTGCCAGTACTTTCATAAGGACAGGCTAATAATGCATTTAATATCAAATCACTCTAGTGGAAGACTGCAAATTTATCAATATGGCACAATTGTTTAAACTTAAGCTTATTCACTATCAGAAGACTTGCATTATGCTACTGCAAATGAATAAAATCTAGCTTGCAATTTGGTTTTAAAATGTCAAAAATTCCAAATTTCCACAGTTTCCTAGTACTCACATGGATACATGAGCATGTTACAAAATGCAAAATAGTGAGAAGAAACAGAAAAATAAAGCATACCCACGAACAGGGATTGAAAGCTTCTTAGCAGCCAGAGCAACAGAACGGTAACGCCTCAGACTCTCTTCAATGCCACAATTAATGTTTGACTTTGAGAAGGACTCAGAAGCAGATGCAAAGATCGCTACTTCCTTAGCACCAGCTGCAATAGCCGCTTCAAAGCCCTGACATGGTTAATATAACAAATTTGAGAACCCATCTCACAACAAAATGGCATTGTTTAAAAAAAATATGGCTCTTCCACTAAAGATTACCCACTTTTAAATTAGGTGTCAGGACTGGCAATCTAGCACCCTTTACATTTTGAACTGCTTCCATTACATCCTTTGCATCCGCTAACTGAAAAAAAGATAAAGAAGGGAATTAGCAAAGAGCTTTAACAGATTCCAACATTCAGAATATGATTAGTAAACATAAACATAAAAGTTTAAATTGTCAAATCATGGTTGTTAAGTACTGTTTGAATATTAGGGCTGACTAATAATAAGACACAATAGAGAAGTAGAAACTCATCAGAGAATCAAGTTCCCCCCTTCACTCCATCACTGGCCCCAAGAACACAATCAGAGACCACAATCACAAGCTCAGGGATAACATGTTCACAACGCACAAGTGCACATGTATAAACACATAACACGTGCTTTCGCACACATGCACGTACCTGCCTGCTCATGCATGTTTGTTCATGCAGACAACACATAGACACACAAACCCACACCCCCACGGATGCTTATGCATGCACATGCACACAGAATGTTAGAGAGAGAGAGAGCACTGAAAGAAGAACACAAGAAAAATATTCTAACCATGTAACTGAGAATCAATGCCTGCACTGAAATCTTAACCAATAATTAGAGTATAAAACTAAAACCAGTGCACAAGGCTCCCACGCCCTACCAAGGGTCCAAGGAAGGTGTGATGCATGCAGCCTACTATCTTCCAGAATTATGTTTCTACGAGTTTTCAAACAGGTCTTGAATTTTAACACCCGTGCTTTTCATAATATTCCGAAATTTTCATCTTTTTCTGTAATTTTCATTTTGAATAATTTCAAGGTTGTATTTTCTTTGGTAGTTTTAGGAATTATTATAGTCGAATTGAGTTTTCATAGATAACTACACTACATAAAACAAATTTGAGAATTTTCAACTTTTGTTGAGGTTTTATGGAGCCTATAACTAGGTGTCTCAGGGTAAAAGTGGGATTTTAGTTAAATGAGTAATTTAATAAAGCTTTTTTTTAATCTTCCTAGTTGATCTAGGGTTCAAAGATGAACTAGTGAATTCCAGAGATTTTACTCAAAACTTCAAGTTCATTCTATGTTATTCATCACATGCCACTATGTAAAATGGTATGATAAGCCTTAATGATCCAAGTTGGATGACTAGCACTAAGAACAACAGCAACATTGCCAACAATGGTGCTATATTTGTACGAAATCTGAAATCTAACAGCCCTTGAACTACTAGAGGGCGCACCTGTTAGCCTAATCATTTTCACTTTTCACGCAAATTTCTCTGAGCATAACAAAATAAAATCTTGATCCACAAGCTTTATGCCTAAATTGAATGAAGGAATTGCAATATAGCAATTAGCAACTGAACAAAAAATCCATTCTATGCAAAACTGCTGAAAGCCAATACTTAGCAAGCCTTGCGATAAGCCGATAACCAACAAAGACACAAAGACATCAACAAATACAAAAGGAGCCAAGGCAGCAATAGTTACAAAAGTAACAAGAAAATAACACTTTATTCATGATTACACACCCATAGTCTATCATTCATATGAAGAATTTGAAGAGAAAAGAAGTTAGATGCTACTGTTTATTTGAACACTAAAACGGAAGATGAGAAAATGAAAAAATGCTCTGTAACTCCAAAGATAATGATTCAGATGTTGAAGACAATCATGTGTGCAACTTGAATTTACTAAAATTTTGAGAAGATCAATTTAATTTTCACATTGTTAGTTTAATCAATTTAATTGATTGAAACCAATAGGAAGAACTTTTTTATTATACAATAGGAAAAGGGTAGACATCAGAAGAAAAACAAGCCGTCGAACAATCAAATAATCTTTTCTATGAGAAGTTGCAAGTTGTCAAGGATAAGTTTCTACGTATTGTTATATAAAAAGATACCCAGTGTTGACAAATTTGCTTGTCCTTGTCATTTATGACGTTTACATTTATGAATTTATGTTTTTCAGCTAGGCTTTATTGCATTACTTCTAGTGGTTTACAGTTTGTAGGATTCCAATCATCAAAACTGAATCCTTGAAGGTTTCTATATGATAGCGTCCATTTTAGAAGGTTATGAATTGTTTCTTGGGTATCATGGAGTCGCTGGATTTATAAAATTATCTTTATTTTTTCATACAAAACAATAACAAACCTAGCCTTAAGTCCCATTAGATGGGGTCAGCTACATGAATCCTTATCAGCCAATTTACACAATCATGGGCAGTTCCTTCCAACAATTACTCACTATCTCATTCCAAGTTATTTTAGGTATCTATTAGTAACTAGCTCACGCCTCCTCACTGCTGCACTATTTGGGCCTAAATGCCCTAAACCATTTGAGCTGCCCCTCTCTTATCTTATCTTCAAGTGTTATGCCTAACTTACTGTGAATATGTCAATTCCTTATTTTATATGTTAGCATTATAGCACTCATCCACCTTAGCATTCTCATTTTGGCAATGCAAACTTAACTTTGTGGATATATTGTTTGTTAGTTGCCCAACATTCTGATTTGTACAAGACCGCTGTTCTTATAGTCGTCCCATAAAACTCTCCTTCCGAGTCCTTCATTTCTAACCTTAGTCTTTGTTCAATTACACTTTCCTGCAGTATCATTGCATGACTTTATTTTCTCATCAGATAGGATATTATATGTTTCTCAACTCAACAAATATTCAGTATAATAAGGTTCAGTTTAATACATTATGTTAGAAAAGTTTCTTTCCAAAAAAATTCTAGGGGAAGGTAGTGGCAAGTCCATCAACCAAACTTAGAGGGTCATTTCCAAGACAACTATTGAAGTCATCAAAGTTTTTTTTTTTTTTCTGTCTATATGCAAGAATGCCCTTCATTTTCAGCTCCAAGGTACTGAATTTCCAATACTATGTATCAAATCTCTGCATATCAGAAATAATATTTATGCATCATTCTATTAAACTCTTGATTGTACGTGCATCATTATTTTAAACTCTTGATTGTATAGAAAAGGTTACTCCAAATCTCTATTCTATACTGTTCATAAATTACAACGTGAATTTAGAACAGGTCCCTTAAGAAAACTTCATAAAGTTATTGGACTGATTCTTATGCTCATAAACTCTTGATGGGACAGCATGACATTCTTTACCATATAGATCCCACAAGCATAGAACTACCATCAAGAATTTGAATATTGAAACAAAACAAAAGTGACTGAACAGATTTAGAAGCAAAAAAGTTTTTAGAAAAATAAAAAAAATAAAAAGCATAGTAAGAGAGTGGAGCTTGATCCCAAAAACCTGACTGATATTTCAGCCATCCAGGTTACATGGGATTTACAACTTAATTAGAGAATAGCATGCAAAACTGACACAAGGTTAGAATATTTGTGCGCAAAAGATTCCCAACCACGGCATATATGAAGCTCAAGCACAAGTAGACATCAGACTTTACAACAGATGGACCATGTAGAAGGTCATCTAGAAGTGATATGGTTGAATTACCTGAGGAACCCATTTTGGAGAGACAAAACTTGTAGCCTCAACAACAAGCAATCCAGAATGTACTAGTCTATGAATCAATTCAACCTTTACAGCAGTGGGTACTATATTCTTCTCATTCTGTAATCCATCCCTTGGACCAACTTCCACTATCTTCACAAACTTTGGTATACCTCTTAAAAACTGCATTACCCAAATAAAAAAATTATCAGAGAAAAAAATTAACAAAAAGAAAACAAAGCAAAAGTTATTACTGTGAGAAGAAGTTGGGATGCACACAGAATGCCTAACTTAATAGAAGATTCTTCAAAACCATGGTCAGCTCAAAACAAATATACGAAAGAATTTTGTCAATTAAACAAGATGACATAATAACAGTCCTACAGCTTGAAGACAAATGAAAAATATAGTAATTTAACATTCATTATCGAATCACCTTGTTGGTAATGCTTCTTATGTTTCTATCATTGCACGGGGAGCTATAGTGATGATCTGGCAAGTACTGACACTCACTAGCACTTCCATACACACTGTGATTCCTGCCTAAGCTAAGAATCCTTTGATTGAAGGAGTTACTATGGGGCTCGTCTTTTCTTTGTCTTCTCCATGTGAATCGCTCTCTTTTATGATTTTCATAATCTTCACTGCAGAAAAAAATTCACAATACCATTAAGGATACTCCACTGTGATATGAACATATGTGCAGCTATAATATCATTCAATCACACAAGATTACACAATCAAAAAAGAAAATATAAAGTGAAACATAATATAAAGACTGAACATCATCCCACTGGTGTGTGTCTAAAATTATATTGATAAAGTGCATAAGCTAAACAACATTTTGTTTATGTGTGTCTACAATTATATTGATGAAGTGACTTAGGAAAACAAGAAAGAAACAAGGGAATCAGGTTGGGGGGTGATCAGCAAGAGGACAGAAACTTAAAACAAGAGCCACACTTACTCGCAGTTGTTGGATGACCTGCAATTCCTCCCTTCAATCCAACAGCTTCCCATTCCCATGTCCTCCATGCTGGGACTGCAAGCACTAGAGGAGAACCTCTGCCTGTCAATAGTGCTCAAGCTTGGCAACTTGTCAAGACCAAGTGGCTCCTCCAAACTTGACATTGTTCCAGTTGACAAAACCAGAAAAACTGGAATAGAAGCACAGAAATTAGTGCACCATGAAAGCTCATGCAAGGCCCTTTTTGTCAGTTTTAGATTCACAGCAATGCATAAGAATTCAACACATCACAAGCTAAGCCAATTTAAATGTTTTCAAATATTCAAGCACCTGATTATAATATTAGAAAATTTGTTTCATAAGCTTATCTCTAAGCAAGCATCTAAATATCAGAGTTATGAAAAGTTCAATGACCTAACAAACCATATTCAATCATATTATAGAATGTGTTTGTGCTAATATTTCAATTCAATTTATTGACCAAGAGAAGTAAAAATGTACATAAATTTAAGCTTAAAAGAGTTAAGGTTCTGTTGAGAAGGTGGAATGGAGAGGTTTTTGGAGACAATAGGAATAAGAAAAAATAGTATTTTGCAGGATTTTGACTTGTTGGATAGCAAAGAGGAGGAAGGGATGCCTTCAGTGGTTGCAGAGGTTAAGAGGGTGGATTAAATTAAAGCATTAGAGGGGGTTATTTTTATACAAAGTGAAGAGTTGGAGACAAAAGACTAGGCAGAAGTGGGTAAGGGAGGGTGATTGTACTTCTAAATTCTTTCATAGCTTGACTAATTGTAAAAGGAGGAGTGTTATTTGGGAGTTGAAGGTCAGGGAGGGAGAGGTTATTTCTAATCCTAATTTAATAGCTAGTGAGCTTATATATTTTTTTGCAGATCTTTTTTCTTAGGGTGAAGATAAACCAATGATTGAGGGTTTGGAGTGGAATACCATTTCTTTGGATCAGCAGTCTTGGTTGTGGAGACCTTTTGAGGAAAGTGAGGCTAGGCATTTTGTGTTTGACATGGATAGGGATAAGGCTACAGATGTGGATGGCTTCAATATGGCTTTCTTCCAAGATTGTTGGGATATGGTTAGAGTGGATTTAGTAAACATGTTAAGGAGTTCTTTAGTGGTGTTTAAGAAAGAGTACTAATTCTACTTTAATCACTTTGGTGCTTAGGAAGAGTAAATCTTTTCATGTTGCTGATTTCAGCCTATTAGTCTGGTTACTAGTATGTATAAGATTATTGCTAAGGTGCTAACCAATAGGTTGAGTTTAGCCAGAGGAAGTACAATCTCTCAAGCTCAGGGTGCTTTTGTGGGGGTAGGCATATTATGTCATTGTGATGCTCTGTTAGTGACTAATGAGGTTGCAGACTATGCTGTAACCCACAGTCCCTTAAGTAACCATCACCCTCGCCCACATTATTAACCACTGTATTCAACATGAAGATTCCTAGACAACTCCACAACACAAGCACTGCAATCTTCCAATTGCTTGAATCGAATGCCTTATCCAGAACATTAGTAATACCTGGTCTATCAGCCTTGACACATAACTTAGAGTCAAGATCGCACATCAGGCTTGTACTAGGGAGACCTTAGCCATACAAGGATAGAGTAAGTTCAACGAGGCACCTTTTAGGGGACAAACCATGGTCCATGAGGCCATGCCAAAGTTGAGACAAGACTATTACATATGGTGTCAGAGTCACCCTAGGGCATTTCCATGTGGGTGGATTCTACATGGAGGTGTCGACCACAACCACATTGATGAGAGCGTCATGAATCAAGTAGGAAAGCCTCTAAGGATCCCACATCAAATGTGTAGTAGGGAGATTCAATCCATATAAGAATGGAGTAGGCTTCATCCTCGTGAGGCGCCTTTATAAGGCAAAACCATGAAACCCAATGGGCCAAAGTGGATAATACCTCACCATAACCCAATATTTGTAGGCCCAACGGTTTTCTTTATTCTTGTTATCCAATAACCTTAGTATAAAAGGACATGAAGGCCCACTATACTTTGTCCTAACGGACACCATCTTCTTCTTCAACATTTTACTTGCTTAAAACCTCAAACTGCATAAACTATCGCCACAACTTTCTCTCTTCAGTGACAGTAAGCTTCTTCTGCCAACCTCCCTTACCAATAGGAACCTTCATTATTCCCCACATCTTGCACACCTCCATCCATGAATAGACAACTTCAAAGAAAGTCCTCCCTTTATCACCACACAACACACCAAAGTGCTTCTCCATCTAGTACTTTAATTGTATGTAATACATCTTCTTCAATTTCTCCTCCAACTTGCATAATAGATCCAAGGTACTCAAATCTGCTCGTGCGAAGAATTTTTTTTACCATCAAGTTTAATATTTTCCCCAGCATTCCTCCTAAAATGGCTAAAATTTACTTCTTTTGCACCTTCTCTTACTTCAAATTCTCTTAAAACCTCCAAATTTTAAACCTTTTCTCCTTACTTTCAACTAGGGTTCCACTCTACCTCTAGTTTCATAAATCAAGATAATTTCATCTTCAAACAACATACCATGCAACCTCAATACCTTAACCTTTCTATAATTAAAGCAAACAAGACAATGACTCAAAGCAAACATGTAGTCCTAACACTAGTCATTGCCCTAGTATATACATCCTCAATATATACGTTTTCCTCCCTTTTCTCTAGAACCCACCAAAAAACTTCCCTAAGTACCCTAGGATTTCAATAGGTGAATAAAAATCATGTATAAATCATAATCTTTTTTTCTAAAATTTTGTATAGTTTTCTTAATGGATATATAAGATGATCACCCCGGCATAAAAGTAAAGAACAAAACAAATTTTCTAGAACTCTCATTTCTAAGCTTAGTTTTTGCTCAATTACCCTTTCCCAAATTTTTATTGTATGAATCATAAGTTTAACTGCACATTATTTATTGGGCAAAAGACATTGACCTCCCCTGAGATTTGGTAAAGAGACAATGACCTCCCTTGAGGTTTCAAAAATTCCAAGGACCTCCCCTAAGGTTTCAAAATCCCAGGGACATCCCCCTGAGGTTTCAAAAAAAGACACAAACCTCCACTTGTATTTTGCAAAAAGAAAAGTATTTTGAGGGAAAGTTTGTGTCTTTTTGACAAACCTCAGGGAAGGTCTGTGGCATTTTAAAAATCTCAGGGGAGGTTTGTAAAAATCTTTTTGCCAAACCTTAGGAGACTGAGTGTCTTTTGCCCTTATTTATTATACCTTGGAAACAAAAAATATTCAAGTACAGAATACAACAAAAAACTAGACTAGAAACAATTACTGAATTGCAATATTTTAATAATATTGTAGAGCTAAATGCACTTTCCACCGCTGAATTTTAAAATTTTTTATTTTGGCCGCTGCAATTTTTATTTTTTTTTAATGTGATCACCATACAGTCTGAATCACTGCATTTTCAGTCCAGTACTTGCACAGCTTCATGCTGCATTGCAACAATTTAGAATGTAGAGTGACTACATTAGAAAAGCAAACATTTACACCAAAGCAGAAATTTTCAAAAAGTTTGGCAACCAAAAGTGCATTTAACTCAAATATCCAATTCTAACATAAAGCATCCACACGAGTGGCCATGCCTGGCACCAAATCACATCTAAATTATCAGAGGCCTTTTGGTTTTCACTTACATTTGAGCAGATATTAGCCTTGATTGTATGGCACCAAATGTCCAACTTATAGACAAATAGAGAAAGTATATACAAAAATTAAGGCTGTCTGCTCAATGCAAATGAGTACAAAAAAGCGCTCCAATCATTTAGGTACAAAATGGTAAGCATTTAAACACGCTTTTCTTGTCTTGGTTTAATGAAGAAAAACAATGTAATTTTTGCTCTCAGAATCAAGAGAAGTACTCTGAGATTACTGACCAAGCAATGCCTCAGCTAAGACCCAATAGCATCTGACCAAAAATCATACGGTTCCAATAACAAGAGAATAGCTCACTAACAACAAATACAAAAATCAAACACCAGTTCAACCGTCCGCCATTTATACTACTGCAAATTTCAAATCTTCACAAACAAACAAAATCCTGTGCTTGGTTGCCAAGAAAACCTAGGAAAAGAAAAGGAAATTACGAACTGTGGATATCCTAAAATGTTCCTCCCGCTTCTACCCAGTGAGACAAAAGACTCCACTCAACTCAGACCAAGCACAAGTCCCCAGTTCCATCGAGCAGACCCATCTTTCTCAAAAAGCCAAACAACACCAAAACTTTTTAAAAATAAAGAAAATAAAATAAAAATTAAAAATAAATAAATAAAAGTCCGCTTCCCTTTCTTCACCTACGTTTACTCGGCAACACAACAGAGGCACAATGCACAACACAAAGAACAAATTCCGATTCATCGGAAGCAAACGAAAACGGACCTGAGGCCAAGAAACGCCGGAAAATAGACCGGGGTCGCGGGTAAGAAGGATAAAGAAGAATCAGAGAGGAAAAAAGGGAGGAAACCCTAGAATCGAGGAGCCGCTATTTTGCCGGGATACCGTGTATTTTGGGTTTCAGTAGTTTGCGTGTGGTGGTGATGATGGTGGGGGCTAGACGTCGTAGACGAGTAGGAAGAGAAGAAGAAGAAGGTCAGAAGGAAAACGTGATGGAGTTGTTCTTCACGAGTTCCATTTGGTAGATGACCCCTCCTCTCCTCTGCTTTCGCCCTTTTCACATAGCACAAAGAGGGAGAGGGAGAGGGAGAGGGAGAGGGAGAGAGAGAGCGGTGGTAGGTAGTTTTCTGTTAGGAGTTGGGTCCTTGTCTTCTTCTGTAATTTCATTATTCATTTATTTAGTTTAGGAATCTTGATTTGTTGCAGTCCGACGCCGAACTTATTTTGATTTCCCTTTAAAATCTCAAGTTTGATTCCGAATCAAGTTTCCTTTTTTTTTTTTTAACATTTAAATTCAAAATAATTATAATTTTTTCAAATGAAAAGTTTAAATTCCTAATTTTCATATCTATCTTCAAGAATTGTATTTCATTATTTATTTTTTTAGGAAGAATTTTGTTAGCATTTATTTTTTTAAATATATTAAATAGAAATTTAACTTACCTTTTATTTTTATTACTTAATTTTCATTACAAGTAAAACAACATGGCATGATTCATTATTCCATGAAGAAAAAAAAAATGAAGAAACGTGATAATCTTTTTAAAACTTCAAAAGCATTTCTTTTAGTTTATATTTTAAATAAAGTTTTGACTCTCATTTTCAAGTCTTTCTTTTTTTTTCTTTTTTTCAAAAGTTCATAGGTTTCAATTTTGTATGCAACCAAGTCAAATTACCATATTAAATTTGCATTAATTCTTTACACAGTGAAATTTTATTTGTGTTTGTTTAATATTTTTGGATTATTTTAGTAGTTATTTCTGCCCTTTTTCAAATTGCTTTAGAGTGAAAAAATATTTTTCACCTTTACATTGGTTATTTTTTGTCATTTGCTCAATATTTCTTATTAGTTTGTTTGTTATTAAAAAATTGAGATATCCATTAGTAGGTAAAAAGTTAAATGTGATATAAAATTTGAGATAAAAGAAGTTCTTTTTTTTTGAAATTTGATAAAAGGATAAGAGAACCTCTAGTAAGGTTTCAAAAATTTAAAAGTAAATGACACTTACATCCCCTAAGATTTGAGAAAAAGACACTTACCTCCCTTGAGATTTTAAAAAGTTTAAATCTCTCTCCTAAGGTTTTCAAAAATATTACAAACCTCTCTTAAGCTTAGGAAAAAAAAACACAACCATCCCTAAAAGAATTCATCTTTTTACAAAATACAATAGAAGATGTGTCTTTTTGACAAATTTTATAGAACATCCCTGAAATTTTTAAAATCCCATGAGAGAGGTATGTGTTTTTTCGTCAAATCTTAGGAAGGTGAATATCTTTTACCCAAAATTTAATTAATCTTTCTTAAAATTTTAAAAATGTCACAAATGGTATGTAAAATTTGTCAAAAAATACAAATTTTCTTTCAAAAACTTATTATTGTACTAAATGCAAGAGGAGATTAGTATTTTTTTTTTGGACAAAACTTAAGGAAGGTTACTGTAATTTTTAAAATTTAAGAGAAAGTAACAATTTTACTAAACTAGGGAGAGGCCAGTGTATTTTGTCATAATATTTTTAATATTTATTTTTTAAAAAAATCCAAACCTTCGGGAGTAAGTTTCTTTTCCTAATAAATTGGGAATAAAAAATAAAATAGATGGACAAAATTAAATTGCAAATTCAATAGCGGTGCCCAAGAAGGTTGGTTTACCGAAACATTAAATGCGGCCGTCATTCCTCGCTCCTCCAATCATTTTCAATGCCCCGGCCGCCTGGCGGGTTGGAAAGGAAATATCAACTTGTGTTTTTTTCTGAGGGGAGGAGGAAAAAAGGGAATTTGAATAGGCGGCGGACCATTCACACTGGGCTGGTGGCCGACAGCTGTGCAAAGAAAGGATAGAATGACAGGACTGTCTCGTGATGAATTCTACCGGCCATTCACCCCGCCTCAATATACGCCAACCCCCATTTGATTGGACAGCTCGGGGAACCATCAAACTCACGGATCTCTCGCTGCCACGTGGCGCGAAAGGGTGCGCAGATTCATGGGCGACGAGTTTGAGCCTCTCCTTTGGTTTCCAGAAGCATCTGCAGTGGTCGTCCGCGTTTGGGTTGACTCCATTCTAATTCTATTCCCCAACTTAATCAAATTTAATTGAGTTTCTTATAATTTTACTAATTTTATATTATATAAATGCTATATATTTTTTATAATATATTATTTTATAAGTAAATCAAACTTAAAGGAGTCAATCTCAAGACTTAATATTTTATAACCAAATAAAAGTTCAAGTTTAACTATTTCGATTATGAACAAGTTTGAAACGAGTTATAAGATCAAAATTTTTTATTCTGTTGAGTTTGAATGTCTTACTATATTGATTCGTTTTGATTTAAAGACACTCCAACACTTGTTTGTTCTTCCCACTTATATTTCTTTTGAATAAAAAATATTTAAAAAAAATAAAAGATAAATATTTTTATTATTTTAAAATTTAAGTAGTACCATGTAAAATTGCATTTAAAAATTTGTTTTAAATTTGCTAATATTTGATGCTTCAAATACAAATTAATATATATATATATGATGTTCGCGCAAAATATATTAAAGGTTTATTAATACTCTTTTGATATTTAACTTTTAATAAATGCATATAAGAAATGCAAAAATATTGTGTAAATTAATATGCAGCGGAAACAAACTCAATCGGATCGTGTAATGTAGCAACTAACAATGAATAATACGAAAACACAATCAGACAAATAATAAGGAAAGCAAATAAATAATGATATAAGAATTAGCGTGGTTCGGCAATGTGCCTATGTTTACGGAAGCAAGTAGCGGCTGAAATTCACTATCTATCAAAATCAAGGTTACAACATTGTATATATGCTAACTCTACACGTACAAAGTTTAAAACCAGCGCCGATCAAAATCGTCGATGGTTTCTTACTGAGATTGAAACTGTCGATAGCTCAGACAAAACATCGATGGTTTCTTCCTAAGGCTAAAATGCCGACTATTTCTTCATGTAACCCATCTTCCTTATTTTTTCTCAACATGCTTTCTTTGTATATGTGTTCCACTAAATATGAGCCACATACTCCAACAATTTCCACTTCGATGAATATTTACCACTTAAGAGAAAACCAAAAACATAACACGCAGCTCCACTAAGGACAATAGGCTGGGACGCCTCCCATCTAACAGCTAGAGACGTTAATCAAGTCCAAGCACTACTTGAACTTGTCCGTGGTAACAAACTTTGTCAACATATCTGTTGCATTCTCATAAGTGTGAACTGTCACGCCCCGAACCCGCAAATGGGTCCCAGGTGTGAATAAGTAACCTAACATGTCCCTATATCCAACAAAACATCCAAAGATACAGTACAAAGGATGAAGGTCTGACCACGTGGGATTCCCAAACACCCTATACACATCCAATCACAATAGAATATACACAGCGGAAATACGATCATTCTATATACATACAGTACCATACCAAAGTCTATACAAGGATAGAACCAAGGGTCCATCAAATAACGTACAAACGGGTGCCCAACATATCTCAAAATGGCAACCCACAAAATACAAGTCCTAACACTTACCCAAGCGCTACCCGCACTACACCGGCCACTACGCTCCCGACACAAGGACGCTAGTTCCGGTTACTCGAAGGACCTGAAAAATATGTACGTATAGTAGGGGTGAAACACCTCTCAATAAGGAAGAATATAAGTTATATCGGTGTGTGGCATTTGAGTATTATCATGATGCAATATACACATAGTTAAATGCAGTTCTAGTACTAATTTCACAACAGTGCATACATGCACACACATATGATCAGCAAAACCCCGGTGTCGTCACACCCATCGGCTAGAAGCCGGCCCGTGACATACGGCGTTGGCCCATAGCCAACCCGCTAAACACAGCACCACCGGCACATGGCTAGTCGCCAACTCCCATGGCATCGTACTGGTGCTAAACTGGTGGATCCACACCCTTCGGTGATCAGCCGGGATAGGCTCACACCCTCGGATATAGAGTCGAACACTCTACCAACCTATGGCTAGCGATTTCATACGCCCTCGGATATAGAGTCGGACACTCTCAGTACCTGGAACAAATTCAGAACCACGTTCCTACTAGCATTTTAACCAAACACAACATAAACATGCATGCTCATATAATCAAACAAACCACACCCATTTGGTAATCTAAAATCATGGTTTTCCAAACACCTACAGTTTAAAACAAGTCAAGGCACGACCATCCCTATAACACAGTATAAATCAACATATATGTTCGGTTTTCAACAAACCCAGGGATGAAGCCCGTCGCCCCCTTTTTCCCAAAACTGTAATCATGAAAAACCCATAGTTTTTCCCATTAGATTCCCCCAAATGAGTAGTCAAAACACACACAAGACTATGGACCATAGTTCCACCGATTCCGATTTCAAAAATAACTGATATTAACATAATTCCCCTTACCTTTTCCCCGAATGAAAATTCCCGAACTCTAAGGCTCCTAAATAGTGAACCAAGTTCCAAAACCTACAAATCACAGTACAGAATATACTCACAAGACTGTTCCCTACAAAACTACCAAATCATAAAAGAAAACCGAGTCTTACCTCGATTTTCCGCCAAAACCCGAAAATGGCCGAACTGAAAATCCAATCCGTAGAACTTGTAGAGAATCCTTCCACGATCCTCGTGATAACTTCGGATTAACGATTCTCGTGACGATCGGCGAAGAAATTTAGAGAGAGGAAGTGTAGGATGAGTTCTAGAGAGAAAGAGAAAGAATTTAGTTTTCTTAGCTTGGAAGCAAAGAGAAAGGATATTTATAACCCTCTGACTCGGCCGTCCTCATCGACGAAATGGTGTCCTCGTCAATGAGGTCATATAGACAGCTCATCGACAAAACGGTGACCTCTTTGACGAGCCTGAGATTCTTGGTTTCCCGAAATCTCTCGGTTTCTCCTCGTCAACGAGCCTCTGAACTTCGTCGATGAGAACTACAAAGCCTTCGTCGACGAACTCTGGCTCGTCAACGAAACTTGTTCAAATTCGAATTTTACCCCTTTCTTAATTATTTAAACCCATATATCAAGGTTCGGGTTCTTATAGTCTCCCCTCCTTACAAAAATTTCATCCTCAAAATTTGTCATCTCTCATTTATGAATTCATACATGTAACTGAACACATACACGCGACTCAAAGAAAAACTAGCGACTACTACAGCGCAGTCTCATCATACACATACTCACACACCCTCAATTATAGCGGAGGAATACCGTGGTTACATATACACCTGTCTCAGGAGTTCACAATATACACACTCCCGACGACTAACCACCTATCCCAACCCAAAGTAGGATAACATACAAGTACTCAAAACAACTGTGGATACTTCCGGTGTATTTCCGTTTCCAGTTCACAAGAAGCTTCCTCAATCTCGTGGTTTTGCCACAATACCTTCACTAATGGTATCTCTTTAGTACGAAGTTTCTGAACTTTATGGTCCAGAACTTGAATAGGTATCTCCTCATATACTAAAGTATCTCCAATTTCCAACTCATCATAACTGATAATATGTGATGGGTCTAGCACGTACCTCCTCAACATGGATACGTGAAACACATCGTGGACCCTCGAGAGTGCTGGGGGTAATGCAATCCTATAGGCTACCGAACCCACTCTCTCAAGAATCTCGAATGGTCCGATGTACCTCGGGCTCAACTTGCCCTTCTTCCCAAATCTCATCCAACTCACGGCGGCGAACATCTACGTAACTTTTCTGTTGACTCTCAGCTGATCTAATCCTCTCCCGGATCAAACCCACCTTCTCAGACACCTGCTGCATGAGTTTAGGTTCTAAAACCTGACGTTCACTAACCTCATCCCAACACAAAGGAGATCGACACCTCCGATCATACAAAGCCTCGAAAGGTGTCATCCCGATACTAGCCTGGAAGCTGTTATTATAAACGAACTCCACTAGTGGCATAAACTGTATCCAATTACCACCGAAGTCTAACACACAAGCTCACAACATATCTTCCAAGGTCTGTATCATCCTCTCCAAGTGTCCATCAGTCTGGGGGTGGAATGTTGTACTGAAAGTAAGCTTCGTCCCTAGTGCCTCCTGCAACCTCGTCTAGAATTGAGAAGTAAACCTTGGATTTCGATCTGATACAATGGACATCGGTACCCCGTGCATTCTCACAATCTCATGCATATACATATCAACTAGCCTACTCAAAGGATATCCAACCTTCATCAGTATGAAATGAGCAGATTTCGTCAATCTGTCCAAGATCACCGAAATGGCATTCTGCTCGTGAAGTGCTGGTGGCAATCTGGTGGCTCCCATTTCCACACCGGAATAGGAAAAGGCTACAACGGCCTTGCCGGCCTCTGATGTTCAGCTTTCACCTGCTGACACGTCAGAAACTGCTCCACGAATTGAGCAATCTGCCTCTTTATACCAGACCACCAAAAGGTCTCGCGCAAGTCCCGATACATCTTTGTACTACCAGGATGTACCGTGTATAGAGAACGATGCGCTTCTTCCAGAATCGTCCTTCTGATCTCATCATCGTTCAAAACATATAGTCTGGTCCCAAACCTCAACACACCTCATTCAGAGACGTTAAACTCTGTAGCCAATCCCTGCTGTACCTTTTCCATAACCTCCACCAACTCCGCATCACTAGCCTGCGCAACTTTAATACGCTCAAACAAGGTCGGCTGGATCACCAAGCTAGCAATGAAAGCCTGATGATCACTAGACACCAACTCCACGCCAATACTTTCCAGATCTTGTCTGATATGATGCTGAGCTACAACTGCAGATACATCCATAGGTTCCGACTTCCGACTCAATGCATCAACCACCACATTAGCTTTCCCCGGGTGATAACTGATGGTGCAATCGTAGTCCTTAATCAACTCAAGCCACCATCTCTACCTCATATTCAACTCTTTTTGCGTGAAGAAATACCTGAGGCTCTTATGATCAATGAAGATCTCACACTGCACATCGTACAAATAGTGTCGCTAGATCTTCAATGCATATACAACAGCAGCCAACTCCAGATCATGCGTAGGGTAATTCTTCTCGTATTCCTTTAATTACCGAGAAACATATGCTACTACCTTACCCTGCTGCATAAGCACACATCTCAAACCTTTTAGAGATGCGTCGCTATAAATCACAAAACTACCATCCCCCGAAGGAATGGTCAAAATTGGAACAGTAACCAGGCGGTGCTTCAACTCCTAAAAACACTACTCGCAATCGCTGGTCGACTCAAACTTCACCCCTTTCCTGGTCAATCGTGTCAGAGGTCTAGACAGTTTAGAAAACCTCTCCATGAACCGACAATAATAACCTACCAATCCCAGAAAACTCCGAACCTCCTACACATTCTTCGGCTTGGCCCAGTCGACCACAACTTCAATCTTACTAGGATCAACTGATATACCGTCACCAGTCATCACATAGCCTAAGAATGCAATCTGACTTAACCAGAATTCACACTTCTTCAGTTTAGCATACAACTTCTTCTCCCGCATAATCTGTAATACTAACCTTAGATAACTCTCATGCTCTTCTGAACTCCTCGAGTATACCAGAATATCGTCAATGAATACCACTACGAACCGATCCAAGTACTTATGGAAAACCATGTTCGTAAGATCCATAAATACCGCCAGAGCATTCGTCAACCCAAAAGGCATGACTAAGAACTCGTACTGGCCGTATCTGGTTCGGAAAGCCGTCTTCGCCGCATCCTCAGATCTAACCCTCACATAATGATACCCTGGCCATGGGTTGATCTTTGAAAAGACTTGCGTCCCCTGCAGCTAGTCAAAGAGATCATCAATACGAGACAACGGGTAACGGTTCTTCACCGTCACCTTATTAATCTCACGGTAATCAATGCACATACACATCGACCCGTCCTTCTTCTTCACAAACAATATTGGAGCTCCCTAGGGCAAAACACTAGGTCGAATGAAATCCCTGTTCAGTAATTCCTATAACTACTCCTTTAACTCCCAAAGTTCTGCTGGAGCCATCTAGTACGGAGCTTTAGAGATCGGTGTCTTACTAGGAAGCAACTCTATCACAAACTCCACCTCACGATCCGGAGGTAGACCGGGTAAATCATCTGGAAACACATCCAGGAACTCGCTGACTACCCGAATATCCTCCAGCCTCAACTCATCTCGCGGTGGTTCCTTTACACAAGTTAGGTACCCCTGACACCCATCCAAGAGCAACCTCCTCGCCTGTAATGCCGACAGAATATGTGGTGCTGGACGCACACACAATCCCACAAATTCGTACTTCTGCTCCCCAAGAGGTCTGAAAACTACTACCTTCCTAAAACAATCGATCACAGCATAACTGGAGAACAACCAATCCATCCCCAGAATAACATCGAACCTTGACATGTCGTATACCACAAGATTCGCTAGTAACAGCGTCCCCTGGATTACCACTGGGTAGTCTTCCAACATCTTCCTACAAAATGATACACTCCCAGATGGCGTAGTAACAGATAACACCTCGTTCATGTCTTGGGTCTCAACCACACACCGTCTAACAAAACTCACAGATATAAAAGAATGGGTTGCACCCGAATCAAACAAAATAGAAGCCTTATTTGAAAACAATAATAAGGTACTTGTCACTACGTTCCCTGCATGTTCAGCATCCACTAGAGTAAGAGAGTATACTCTAGCCGGAGCTGTATTCGCCTGAACGGTTCCCCGAGGTATCTGATTGCTCCCTCGGTTCACACTAGTTGCAAGCACGTCTCGCTTTGGTGCCCGACAATCCCGAAACATGTGACATGGCTGGCCACAGTTGTAATAGTTACCCCCAAATGACCGACACTCACCCTCCTGCCATCTATGGCATCTGGTACAACGATCACTAGTCTGGCTCCCCTGAGAACCCTGGCGCTCGGTATCCTAATGGTAACCTGAGCCCTTGTTCCTCTTCTTCCACGATCCCTGACGAGATCCTGATTAAGAACCAGAAGGTGCTGGCCTCTTCTTCAGCTCCTGATCCACCTCGTCCTCTCGAATACCTGTCTTAATCACTGTGGCTTTATCCACCAACACCGAGAACTCATGAATCTAAAGCATACCTACCAATCTGTGGATGTCCTTCCTCAGCCCCTTCTTGAATCCCCAAGTCTTCTCATACTCGGTCGAGATTAAACACGGCGCAAACTAAGATAGTTCTATATACCGAATCGCATACCCCTGCACCGTCATACTTCCCTGAGTCAAAGCAGAAAACTCATCCGCCTTCGCAGCACGTACTGAAGCCAGAAAGTATCTATCAAAGAACACTTTCTTAAAACAGCTCCACGTCATCTCCTCGGGACTACCCCCTGCTTCTCCAACAGATTCACTGCAATCCACCATCGACCCGCCTCCCCAAATAACTGGAAGGTGCTATAGAAGACTCACTGCCTATCCATGAAGTGCAGGTTCTCCAAGATCCTCTCAGTCTTCTCTACCCAGTCCTCTGCTATCGTTGGGTAAGGTCCCCCAGAGAATGTCGAAGGATACATGCGCATGAACCTTTTAATGGTGCACCCTGCAACAGTAGGAGAGCGTTCGCGTCTCCTCACACTCCGCCTGATCTCCCGTAAAACCTGCCTCATCAAATCTCGAGGCACAGAAGGAGACTCATCACTAGCAGTGTAACGCCCCAACCTGGGTCTGCCAGGGTCCTCCACCTGGACCAGACAACAGGGGGCGGGCCTTATCGTACTAATGACTGGTCCCACAAACCAACACGTGTCTTTTTCAGTGTGTTCCATCCTCACTTATACACTTCCTGAGAAAACTTCCCAGGAGGTCACCCATCCCAATATTGCTCAAAGGCAAGCATGCTTAACCGTGGAGTTCTTATGGGACAGCTCCCGAAAAGAAAGGTGCACCTTGTTGATATGGGTAGTAACATCTAATCTTTTAAGTCTTTCATCCATGGGGTATCACATTCTCTCCCACTTATAGAATGCAACATCCTCGTTGCGAATCCACATTTCCAAACTCAGGCGATGTGAATCTCATCACACTTCCGGCTGGGTGTTGGCTCTAATACCATTTGTAATGCCCGAACCTAGGTTTGCCAGGGAGCACTGCGTCTCCACTTAGACTAGACAACAGGGGGCGGGCCTTATCGAACTAATGACTGGCCCCACAAACCAACACACGTCCTTTTTAGTGTATTTTGTCCTCACTCACACACTTCCTGAGAAAACTTCTCAAGAGGTCACCCATCCCAATATTGCTCCAAGGCAAGCACACTTAACCGTGGAGTTCTTATGGGAAAGCTCCCGAAAAGAAAGGTGCACCTTGTTGATATGGGTAGTAACATCTAATCTTTTAAGTCTTTCATCCATGGGGTATCACACGCAGTCTTCTCAGAGCCACTTCCCAGGTCATTATCCTTAGGCTCTATTTTGTAACATAATAGGTGTGACGACTTACTTAATTTCCACATTTTTTTTTCTATATTACAAAATCACAAAACTCAACTCAACAGATCATAATTCACCTGGACCCATGGGTACCAGGGATACATCAGCACACATAACGGAAGCCTAAGCAGTAGGAAACATACAATCACAACATTATAAATACGAAAACATCCATCACATTGCCATAAATACCAGAGTCATTATATCCACTATATTTCAGTATATACATCCCAAAAATAAGATCTAGGGACATTTCCCACAAAATCCAACTGTCCCTACTAAAAACTTACCCTTCAAAGAGGGTAAATAAACAGCACTAGATCAGTGGGGCTTTTCACACTCTCCTATCAGGGGCTCCTGAAAAGTTTATAAAATTTTTGAGGTGAGACACCTCTCAGTAAGATAAATAAACTAATACTAGTGTGCGGTAACATGAGCATTCTATGTTACAAATATACCATACAGAACATATTCAGTAACTGTTTTGTCAAATCCAGGAAAACATATATATCATCAAAACATGGCAGAACATACTGAATTTTCATAAACATATTTCATCTCATATAATAATAATATAAAAACATTCTTGGTAGGTTAGCTGGCTGTTGTCATGTATTACCCCCACATGACTAGGTTGTGTGGCCCGAAGGCGGGACCTGACAATGATTGGCCGACCACTGCCAAGTCAAAAGTATAGTCTGTAAGTCTAATGGGTCTGCCTGACCTGGTCCGTATACCAGGGGCGCTCACACACTTCTTAAAAACCACATCAACCATCTAATTTCACGCCACTCCATACAGCGGTGTTAACACAAATATCATGATCACGAAGGTCATGGACACATAGCAACGGTACCATGCAAGTGCTAACCTAGACTAAGCCAACCAAGTTCTAATACCATATAACATATATTGAAACCTTGATATATGGATATTTCATATCATTAATTTTCAAATCAATCATATCATTTTGCATATATACGTATATCATGAAAATCATCGGCCCGTACGCCGGTATTTCACATTTTACCATAGCTCGGCCCGTACACCGGCAAATCATAGCCCAGCCCGTACGCTGGCAAATCATTTCCATAGCTCGGCTCGTACGCCAGCAAACATATCCATAGCTCAGCCCGTACACTGGCAAATCATAGACATAGCTCGGCCCGTACGCTGGCAAATCATACACATAGCTCGCCCCGTACGCCGGCGAATATATCAAAATCTCGGCCCGTATGCCAATTTTCCATTATAAATATCCATATCATTAATACATTCCCAGAAAACAGTATTTCATTATCATTTCTACTCATGCCACATGAAATAGGTTTTTCATATATCCAACATACCATCATTTTCAACAGTATTTTCCAAATATAAATCATATATAAATATATTTATTTCCTAGAAATCAGATGCTCTAATAATATAATACATTTTCATAAAATAACTAGCTTAGTTTATCCCCTTACCTGATTCCTGAAAAGCTCCTAAGAAAATCTGTCCCGTACCCGTAGGGTTCCCCGTTCAACACCCTGGAAACAGCATTCCCCAGAAATAAAGTTCAGTATTTCTACACGTATATCACTTCCTACAACTCTCAAATAAACAAATACTGAGTAGAAAGTCTTACCCTGGATTTGGGATGGTTTCCAACTCAGCTCGACTGACGATTCGCTCCGGTAGACTTGCAGAGAACTTTCCTAGTAGCGTTGTGGTGGCTTCAGATCCTCAAACTAGTGGAAATTCGACCCGAAATTGAAGAGAGAAGGGGGAAGAACCGAAGGATGAGAGAGAGAGGGTATCTGCGCAAGATTTCCATAAAAAATCCGAGTTTTTCACTATTTATAGGGCTAGATTCGTCGACGAGCCACGTCATCTCGTCGACGAGTCCTTTAATAATATCGTCGACGAAACCCACTCCTTGTCGATGAAATTTAGACTGCCTAGAACCCCTCTCAGCATTTCCTCATCGACGAGACACGTCACCTCATTGACAAGTCCTGTAGAAAGTTCGTCGACGAATCCTATCCTCGTCGACGAGCTCCTATTATACCCTCGTCGACGAGTCCCCTGTATTCATCGACGAGGAGCTTAAAAATTTCTTGGGATTATCCTTTCCAAAATGCAACATCGTCGACGAAGTCGACTGCCTCCTTCTGTTTCTGGTTTCCATTTCCCTTTCTTTTATTATTTAAATACCATTATTCTTCGGGTCGTTACAATAGGAATCTGTCAGTATCCCTACAACACGTACAATTAACATAATGATCTATAACTAATCGTGTTAACTACACCCTGCCAAGTCCAGGTCTTTCCTATCACACTGACATAAAAGTCATCAATGGTTTGCCCTACTTTTACTAAAATCGTCATTCCAAGAAACACACGGAATACCGCCGACAAGTCCGGTCTAGCAACGGAACAACCCTCAACCAACTTTACCCATATCTAACATCCTATACTCTGGTATGTACTCACAGCTAAGCCTAACCAAATCTACAAGACCTAACAACCTGGTTAGCTCTGATACCAAGTTGTCACGCCCCGAACTCGCAGATGGGTCTCAGGTGTGAATAAGTAACCTAACATGTCCCTATATCCAACAAAACATCTAAAGATACAAGACGGAGGATGAGGGTTCGAGCCCATGGGGTTCTCAGGCAGCCTCTACACATCCAATCACAACAGAATATACGCAACGGAAATACGGTCATTTTGTATACATAAAGTACCATACCAGAGTCTATACAAGGATAGAACCAAGGGTCCATCAAATAATGTACAAACGGGTGCCCAACATATCTCAAAACGGCAACCCACAAAATACAAGTCCTAGCACTTACCCAAGCGCTACCCGCAGTACACCGGCCACTACGCTCCCGACACAAAGACGCTAGTTCTGGTTACTTGAAGGACTTGAAAAATATGTACGTACAGTAGGGGTGAGACACCTCTCAGTAAGGAAGAATTCAGGTTATATCGATGTGTGACATTTGAGTGTTATTATGATGCAACATACACGCAATTAAATGTAGTTTCAGTACTAATATCACAACAGTGCACACACACACACACACACACATATGATCAGCAAAACCCCGGTGTCGTCACACCCATCAGCCTGAAGCCGACCCATGACATATGGCATTGGCCCATAGCCAACCCTCAAAACACGACGCCACCAGTACATGGCTAGTCCCCGACTCCCATGGCATCGTACCGGCACTAAACTGGTGGATCCACACCCTTCGATGATCAGCTAGGATAGGCTCACACCCTCGGATATAGAGCCGGATACTCTACCAACCTATGATTAGCGATTTCATATGCCCTTGGATATAGAATCGGACACTCTCAGTACCTGGTTCCTACTAGCATTTTAACCAAACACAACATAAACATGCATGCTTATATAACCAAACAAACCACACCCATTTGGTAATCTAAAATCATGGTTTTCCAAACATGTACAGTTCAAAACAAGTCAAGGCACGACCATCCCTATAACATAGTATAAATCAACATATATGTTCGGTTTTCAACAAAACTAGGGATGCAGCCCATCGCTTCCTTTTTCCCAAAGCTGTAATCATGAAAAACCCATAGTTTTCTCCACTAGATTCCCCCAAATGAGTAGTCAAAACACACACAGGACTGTGGACCACAGTTCCATTGAGTCCGATTTCAAAAATAACTGATATAAACACAATTCCCCTTACCTTTTCCCCGAATGAAAATTTCCGAACTCTAAGGCTCCTAAACAGCGAACCGAGTTCCAAAACCTACAAATCACAGTATAGAATATACTCACAAAACTGTTCCCTACAAAACTACCGAATCAGAAAAGAAAACTGAGCCTTATCTCGATTTTTCGCCAAAACATGAAAATGGTCGAACCGAAAATCCGATCCGTAGAACTTGTAGAGAATCCTTCCATGATCCCTGTGGTAACTTCGAATTAATGATTCTCGCGACGAGCGGTGAAGAAATTTAGAGAGAGGAAGTGTAGGATGAGTTCTAGAGAGAGAGAGAGAGAGAGAATTTAGTTTTCTTAGCTTGGAAGCAAAGAGAAAGGATATTTATAGCCCTTTGACTCAGCCGTCCTCATCGACGAAATGGTGCCCTAGTCGACGAGGTCATATAGATAGCTCGTCGACGAAACGGTGACCTCGTCGACGAAATGGTGACCTCGTCGACGAGCCTGAGATTCCCAATTTTTTGAAATTTCTCGGCTTCTCCTCGTCAACAAGCCTCTGAACTTCGTCAATGAGAACTACAAGGCCTTCGTCGACGAAGCTTGTTCAAATTCCAATTTTACCCCTCTCTTAATTATTTAAACCCATATATCACGGTTCGGGTTCTTACATGAACTTTCTCATGCAGTAGTTCACCAGAAGCAACCAATTCCCTGATTCTGTGAAACCTCACATCTATTTACTTGGTCCTCGCATGATACACCTGGTTCTTTGCCAAATAATACACTCTCACTATCACAATGCAATTAAACTCCACCTTGCTGAATACCCAACTCCTTAACCAATCCTGTAAGCCACAATGCTTCCTTGGCAACCTCAATGACTACCATATACTCTAATTCAGTAGTAGATAGTGTAACAAGTGACTAAACCATGTATCTCCAACAAATAGCCCCTCCCACAAGGGTGAATACATGTCATATGATAAGCTTCCTGTCATCCAAGTCCCCTGCATAGTCTGCATTCAAGTAACCTACCACTGAAGGATCACCCTATTGCCTGTTGAACTTGATACCATAGTCTGTAGTACCCCTCAAGTATATGAAAATCCATTTGACTACATTCCAATGTTGTCTACCCAAATTCGAAAGAAACTTGCTCGCCACACTGATAGCTTGTTCCAGATCCGATATTGTACAAACCATAGCATACATCAAGCACTCCTACTACACTAGCATATGGGACCTTTGACATGTCACAAAATCATCTATCTTCGGGCACTGGGCGGTAGACAACCTAAACTGATTCACCAATAGTGTACTCGCCAGTTTTGCATTATCCATGTTAAATCTCTTCACTATCTTCTCAACATAGCACCACTGAGATAACCACAATCTCCTGGAAACTCTGTCCTTGCGAGTCTCCATCCCAAGAATCTTCTTGGCCGCACCCAAATCTTTCTTGTCAAACTTTTTGCTTAACAAGATTTTCAAATTGTTGACCTCACTCATACTCCTCGCAGCAATCAACATGTCATCCACGTAAAGTAACAGAAAAGTGAATGAACCATCATCAACGCTCTTCACATAAACGCAGCAATCATACTCACATCTCTTGTAGCCAATCTGAATCATGTAGGAGTCAAATCGCTTGTACTACTAGTCAGAGACTACTTCAACTCATAATGTGATTTCCTCAGTTAACAGACCAAATGTTCTGGTCCAAGTTTACTGAACCCTTTTGGATGTACCATGTAAATCAGCTCCTTGAAATCACCATGGAGAAACGTTATCTTTACGTCCATTTGCTCTAAATTCATATCAAAATTTGCCACCAATCCCAACACTATTTTGATAGAAGTGTGTCTAACCATAGGGGAGAAGATCTCATCATAATCAACCTCTTTCCTCTGTGAGTAACCCTTTGCTATTAGCCGAGCTTTGAACTTCTCTCATTCTTTTTCTGATACCGCTTCATTCTTTCTATACCCCCATTTGCAACCTAAAACTCTTTGCGTTCTGAACATTGTCATCTCTACCTTGAGTCTCTAACTCCACCTGCACCACATGCTCATTATTGTTGCAGTTTTTTGGCATCTATTTCTTTTCTTCTTCCTAAGTATGCTACAATATGACTTTCTCATCAAAAACCACATTTCTACTAATCACCACTTTGTTTTCCTTCAGATCCCACAACATAAACCCTTTTACCCCTTTCTGATATCCCATAAAGATGCATAGTCTAGACTTTGCATCAAGCTTCAATCTCTCCTCACTAGAAACATGCACATAGGCTGGACATCCAAACACTCTCAAACCAGAGTTGTAGAGACCCACAGAATTATGGTAATTAAATAATAAAAGAAAGGAGGCCTCGTCGACGAGTGTAGAAGTGCTCGTCGACGAGCAGACTATTGGGCTCGTCAACGGGGACATTCGTCTTGTCAACGAGAAGTTGCAGAGAGGACCGTTTTTAGGACCTGAATCTTGTCGACGAGAAGTAGGCATTCGTCGACGAGACTATTTCTTGGAGTCGTCGATGAGGCCACGTGGACAGCACTCTATATAAAGCCCAAAATAGATTTTTAACGAAAGAAATTCATTTTATCAGTTTTTATCTCTCTCTCTCTACATGGTTTCTCTGCCTTCTCTCTAGATTTTCGACTCCGTCTCTCCCTGGTTCGACGATCAAAAGCTACTACGGTGATCCTGGGAAAATTCTCTATAACATAGTTGGAGCGAAATGTTGATTTGAGAAGTTTGGGAACTGTCCCAAAACCAGGGTAAATGGATTATTTGAGTATTTCCAGTATTACCAAGTTCATTTGAGCTTAGATTTTGTATTATATGAGAATATACTGGAGTTTTGTGAAGTAAAATCAAGGTATTATATTTTTAGGAATAGGGTGTTTTGGGAACCCCAGTGGGTGGTATTTCAGGAACCCAGGTAAAATGATGCATGGTGTATAGTCTAGAAATTTTGCATATGTGAATTTGGGAAAATATGTATGTGATAATTATTTAAGTGAATTCAGTTATTTGATTGGGAAATTGTATGTGTATTATCTCAGGATGTTGAAATGATAAATGCCGCATGCGTGAGAGTGTAAATAGCAATTAGTGCTCAGATAGTCGAGTAAGGGAAATATGCTAAATTTAGAAATTATTATTAGTGAAGTATATGTATTTTGAGATGTGATTTACAACTATTTAAAGGAATTAAATTTTATATATATATATATATATATATTTAAAACCAGTATACAGTTCATAAATTATTTTATTATTGGAAAATATAGATTTCAGAATATGGATTTATTTAGTTGTGTGGCATGAGTTATTATCAGATCAGTATGGTATTTATACAGCTTTCAGCATAACATGATTTACAGTATTTGCACAGAAACATATATTATAGCAGTTACTGAATACCAATTTACAATATACGTACAGAAACATATATTTTCAGCATTTTTAGAATACTATGAATTCAAAACCATAACACCTAGATACTTAGATATTCAGACAGATATTCAAATATACAAATATTAAATATTCAGTCAGTACTCAGATTTTCAAATTATTTAGATCAGTTTTACGGTGTTATGGTTATTTCAAAATCATGGTAAAACAGTAATATAGAAATATCAGTTACATATATAGAATCAGACCCTAATGGACCAGATTCAATCAGCAAAGCACAGTACTGTAGCTATTTTTAGTTCAAAGTGCAACCACATAACTCAGATAGTATGTGAATTTATGTGAATTTTCAACAGTCGATCGTGTTTATGTTGTGGACAGGCTCCTCGTTAGTTAGGGTTGAGGAGCCGATCTGACTTTCGGAGTTCAGTTGAATTATCCTGGTTGGCCAACCAGTGATAGGTCCCGCCTTCAGGCCACACAACCCTATTATGAGGGGTTAAATCATGACTTTCAGTTATCCATCTAGGGAATTTTCTTAGTTATTATATATATCTATATATATATATATATATATATATATATATCCAAATTTACAGAAACCGTAGACATACCTATGAATATTAGAAGTATTATGAATAGAAAATTCAGAAAAATAGTTTATGTTAAGTAATATAGGTATGAGTTATACTGTACATTATTTATATGTGTTTTCTTAGACTTAGTTATTTGCAGTACTTCTAAACCAAATTTTATAATTATGTAAATTCATCTGCCACACACTAGCAATAGCTTATTTCGTCTTACTAAGCGTTGTCTCATTCCAGTGATTTAACATTTTTTAGGTGATCCAGTTAGACAAGCAAATCAGGCTCGCAGATAAAGTGGACTACAATACTGCCTTGTCTGTAGGGTGAGTGTTTTTGGTAAGTCATTTTTGAGTAGTCCCTAGGTTCATATGAGGGTATTTTGAGAATGGTCATGTATGCATATGTTGGGAAAAATTTTAACACTCTGGTATTATTTATATTGACGTGGTTGTATGTATTTTGCTTTCCGCTACACAGGTAGTTTATTATGTCTCAGATTCCACAGTTCCTATCTGGACCGTGATGATGGTTTGATTTATATTAAAGGGTATCAGAGTAGTGAAATTTTACAGTTAACATATGTGGGGAAAAAAATGGCATAAAAAAGCAGGTCGTTACAATTTGGTATCAGAGCTTGGGTTGCTAGGTTCTGTAGACTTTAGAGTGCAGCGGAAAGCAATACCAGAGTATAGGAAAGGATTTGAGGTTTGTTTTACGGTCTAGGTACAAGATTTTCATGGTGGTTTCTGTGTCTTTCCTAGGGTGACAATTTCAGGAAAGTCATAGTAAACTATTGTCAGGTCGTGTGTCTAGGTTGCAGGATTGAATTTTGAAGTAAGATCGAAGAGGGTAGTTAATAGTGAATATGAGATTTCAATTGAATGAAATAAATTAATCTGTATTGGAGATAAGGTCCTTAAAATGAGTTCTTTGACTTTTCAAGATGGATCTGGGGAGCAGTGGTACGAATGCTAGAGGTGATGGAGTAGGATCTTCCAGTATGGGAGGTAAAGATACTGATGCAGTATTGAGCAGCGTCACCCAGCAGGTGATGGCTAAGATGGCTAGGAGCTCAGGGGAGTATAGTTGTATGATCGATCAGTTTACGCGGATGAAGCCCCTATCTTTTGCTGGAGGAGCTTACCCGATTATAGCTGAAAATTAGGTCCAAAACATTGAGAAGACATTGGTAGTGCTTCCATTTACAGACGGACAAAAGGTAGTATTTGCGACATTTAAACTAACAGGAGAGGCAAAATGTTGGTGGAGATCATCGAGGTTGATTGAGGAGCAGAGACCGGATCCTATGCTAGTGATGTGGAGTCGATTCAAGGAGCTGTTCTTCCAGAGATATATCCCTGCTATCGTCTGAAGCACAAAGGCAGCATAGTTCATGCACTTAGCTCAGGGGAAAATGACAGTATCATAGTACGCAGCTCGATTTATTAAGTTATCTCGATTTACCCCACATTTGGCACTAGAAAAGGAAAAGAAGGCGAGGAAGTTTGAAGAAGGTTTGAGATAAAATTTATTTGAGCAGGTTATTGGTTTTCGGGCTCAGACATTTTCAGAGGTTGTGGATAGAGTTGCGGTTATTGAGAGTGGCATGCAGAGAGGCATTGCAGCTCAGAGTTAGAGAAAAAGGCCCACCTCAGGGTTTTCAGGCGGGTTCTAGTCGGGCCCCATGGATAGGAGACCGTTATAGGGGAGGTTAGAGGTAGATGACGGGACCTTGTGAGAATCAGGGTGTGCGGACCTACCTTGTGTGTCAGACGTGTGGGAGGAGACATCTGGGAGAGTGCCGAACTGGGAGAGATGTCTGCTATCATTGTGGGAGACCTGGCCACATGGCACGAGCATGCCTAGGACCACGGATCCAGGTCCCAGCTCCTAGACCCTACCGGGGAGGTTATCAGACACTTCTCAATAAGGACAATTAAGTTAATATTAGTGTGTGACCAGCATGATTTTTAGCGTATACAAAAAACACCCCATTCTTCATTTAACTGAAAATAGCATTTATACATTATACTCACTCTGTATAGTTGAAAATACCCTTTTCATTTCCATAGTATAATCTAGTTCAGTAAACAAATAACACCATTTACGTAAATCAATAGATATACATAAAAGGCACTCCTTGGGACTAACGACATGCTTAACCCTCGTGAAGGGTTGTGCGGCCTAAAGGCTAGACTTAGCCCTGGGGGATCAATCCAGATAAAGTCAAAGTAACCATTTGCTAATACGTCTACAAGCATCCACAACCCAGTTGCAAGTCCGATTGCCTTACCACTTCCTAGTCCAAACCCTAGGGAAGGTACAACCTCTACGTAGGCCAATCGGCTAAAACCACCCTACACTTCTCACTACAATGCGGGCACACATGGCCAGATAGTAATTCCTTAGCAACGATACCGTACTCTCAATACAACTGGTCCTCAGGGTTCTTAAACCATATCATGCAATTTAAATAATAAAAGTTGTAGTATAAAACTCATTTTGTATAAAACCTGCCACTTTACAATCCCGGCATATCGCCACCAAATAAAACCCGGCCCTCAGTCGTCAAATACAACTCGGCTCTCAGCCATCAAATAGAACTCGGCTCTCGGCCATCACATAAAACCCATACCTCAGCTGTCAAATAAAATCTGGCCTTCGGCCGTTAAATAAAACCCCAGTCCTCGACCATCAATTAAAACCCCAGCCCTTGGTCGTCAATTGAAACCTTGGCCCTCAGCCGTCAATTAAAACCAAGTATTTTACATCAACAGTTCTAGTATGTTTCACAAACAATGTATTTTTACAAACAGATCAATATTTTCACAACCACACCCAAATTCGGTTATACAATAACCCATATAGATTATTCACCCACCATAAATAACCAACAAGCACCTAATAATATATTAGTTTATAAGCAAACTTTTAACTGTTCATTTTATTCAAAATACCGTATCATATATCCTATATTTGTAAAGTCCATTTTGAATGGCCGGTTTTCGAAATAACCTTTGAAATCATAAGTATACATACATATAACACATTTTAATCGGTTCAAACTTGATAAAAAACTAACTTAACTTAATCCCCTTACCTGTTCCTAAAAAGACTTTGATTCCATTCGAAAAATGGGAAACCCTAGCTTTTCGATCCCGTTGCCAAACAAACCGACAAGCCGAGAAAGGAGAGGAAAGTGATCAGAGAGTGATCACAGGATCCGGGTGAGCCTACAGGAGAGAAAGAGTCACGAGAGAGTGAGAATAGAGAGAGAGAAAGAGAGAGAGAGTCCAAATAGCCACTTTAGAGAAATAGAAGGATTTTGAGTTATGTTTTAAAATGTGTTGCTTAGCCCTTAAGTAAGTAGATTCACGGGAAAATCGTCGACGATTTTCTCAGCCCTAACAAAATCATCAACGATTTGGTAGTTGACCTCCTCAGTTGACTAAGACCGTCAACGGTTTTTTCCCAGCTCAGTGAAACCATCAACGGTTTGGGTCCTACCAAACCAATTTCCTTCTTTTTCCTTTATTTTTCTCTTCCTTATTTATTTTATTTTGTTTTCTGGGTTTGGGTTCCTACAAGATAAGCCCAATCTACAAGCTCCCAAATTCAAATCATGTAATCTGCGCAGACGAAAACCGTCAACTGTTTAGCCAAACTGTCGACGATTTTGTGCTGAGTAAGAGTCCTTCTACGTATTGCTTAAAAACTCTTCTTATGCAGTTGTCCCTCACTTCACGTTGCTCTTTTTGGTACATATGATCCGCTCTAAATATGAGTCACATTTCAAACAATCACGTAGTCAATTGATGATGGAGGCCGAAGTCCAGAGATCGCTGATCCTCCTTTGAGGAGATCTCAAAGAGTTAGAAAGCCAATTTCAAATGATTTTAAGTTGTATATATTAGAACATGAATATAACATAGGGGTTGATGATAATTCAACTTATTTTCAAGAAACTATGAATATTCCTTAAGCCTCTCAGTCAATGGATGCCATGCAGGATGAATCGGTATCTATGGATCACAACCAAGTCTAAGACTTGGTGGCGTTAACTAGTGGATGTAAAGTAGTTGGATGTAAATGGATTTTCAAAACCAAGCATGATTCCATAAGTGAAATAGAAACATTTATGGCTAGATTGGTAACAAAAGGCTACAATTAATGGAATGAAATTGATCACAAGGAAACCTTCTCTTCGGTATCCAAGAAGGATTCATTTTCGTAGTTTGATGGCCTTGGTGGCTTATTTTGATTTAGAGTTTCATCAGATAGATGTTAAAACAACTTTTATAAATAAACATCTAGTTGAGGATGTGTATAAGGAGCAATTCAATCGTTTTGAGGACTTCTTCAATTTGCACACTAGGTGCTTTTTTCTGGATTCCTCAAAATGCTTGGGTTGCTCCATATGCACTTCCTTAACTAGATGTCCATTTAAAAACGTTGTTTTTAGATCCATTTTGTAAAGTTCTAAATCAAAAGAAGCCACCTAGGGAATAATTCAAATAATTAATTGGACTTTTTCATTCTTGTAATCTTTTGTTTCATTCTATCAAATTGAATCTTACAACTTTATCTATGTTTCAATTTTTTTTTCCTTGCTCCAAGAGGATATAAATGCGTATATCCTTTGTTAAGATACAAATAACTTTTTGACAAAACATGATAAGCAACACTAAGTATAGACAAATCGCATCAAATAAAAAAGAAGTTCATTTTTTATTTTATTATATTTTTTTGTCTCTTGAATTTGAAGTATGCTTATCAAATAATGTTGAAAGAAAAACTCGAATGATATATTATTTTTTGTAAGGGAAGTGAAACGATATATAAAATATTTGTTAATGAAGAAGTGCATGTTCTTTTTTGTATTAATCATATACCACATGATTTTTACTTACTTTTGTTGATGAAAATAAAGTTATGAATTTTTTCATGTGTTTTGAATTTAAAATAATTCAAATAAAACATGACATCACGTGAAATGCAAGTGTCTCATACTATTAAAATAAAGTACATGATGATAATGATGCCAACATTAATAAAAATTAATTATTATACAATTAAATACAAGGGCGAAAAATATTGACTTTCCCAGAGATTTGGCAAAAAAGATAGAATCTCCCCTAAAGTTTCAAAAATTCCATTGTCTTTCTTTCAGATTTTGAAAATGTTACAAACTTCTACTGAAATTTGCTAAAAGGACACAAATCTCATTTTAAAAGACTTGTCTCTTTTGTAAAATATAAAGAAAGGTTTGTGTAGGGGGGAAAAACAGGTTCATGAGTTGGGTCCGAGCAAGTCATAAACGAGTCGTGATTAAACAAGTCACAACCATGTAAACTCTAATCCGCCTGTTTAATAAATGGTCCGGTCGGGTTACCCATTTAAAATAAATAATTTAATTATTTAAAATGTTTAAAGCCATAACAGAACAAATTGTCTCTCTCGGTTCACGTCTGACAGGCTGAGGAAGAAGAATAAGAAGAAGAAGGGGTTTAAATCAAAATCAAAATCAGTTTGAAGAAGAAGAAGAAGAATTGTGAGTTTTTTCCTGTTTTATTATTAAAAAGAAATAAAATATTAAATAATACTCTTATTGGGAAAAAATTTCCCAAACTGATGCTCACGTAATCTCGCAACACCAAGTTGCGAGATTTAAAAGCCCAGCGAGTGAGAAGTTGATGCGTGGCACAGTTGCAGAGAAAATCTCGCAGCATGAAGCTGCGAGATTTAAAGGCTCAGCCCAACAGGGTGGTGACGCGTGGCACTGAGTAAATCTTGCAGGTTAGTCCTGCGAGATTTACCGACTGTATTTACTCTTTACAAATTTAAATTTAAATAATATATTATTGTGATATTAAAAAGTTTTTATTAATTACAAACATTTATTTTATTATGGAAGTGTTTGTATACATTCAATTATAAGAAAAGTAATTATCCAATAATTAATTATTGCCAAATGCAACCTGATCAATAATATAAAAAAATCCTCACATAAAAGAAATTATTGATTTGTAACAAGTATTTTGTCATAAAAATTTGGATAAAATTAAAAAAAAAATTCAAAATATGACTCTAACCCCTAAATTTTCAAAAAAATACTAAAAAATTTCTTATAATTTAATTTTATTGACGGAATGAATATTTTGTTAGTTAACTATTAAGTACATGTGGAATAACAAAATTTGTCCTTAATAGAATGATATTTTAAAATGACATTAATTTAGTAAAAAAAAAACATATGATTAATAAAATGATTAAAGTCAAATAAGTGAATTAGGGACTGAACAAAAATTTCGAATTGATTGCTTTGATGCTTTTGGTCAACTAATTATATAAGTATGACAAAATAATTTATATTATTTCAAAATTTTTTAAAAATATAATTGGAAAAAATAAAATTTCTCAACAAGTTATAGAAAAGCCTAGTAATTATAATGCTGCAAAATGTTTATTGGATGTAATATTTAAAATTAACAATTAAACACATTATAAAATAAATAAAATATAATTTAATATTTTTAGAGTCAAGTAATGTATCAAATATAGTATTAAAAAAATGTAAACTAAAATTTCACTGACTTTACAAAAGTTACTATGTTATTAATGGTCTTCAACAAGACTAAAAAAGTGAACCAATCAACCGATACAAACTAATTTATTCATAATAACAAACTATTATCGTAAAATTAGAGTATTAATCAAAAGAACGTGATATTTACAAATATTTTAAAAAAAGAAATTAGAAGATATTGATAGATAATCACGAATCTAATTTTACTTACTAAATTGGACGTAGTTAAATAAAAATGAAAAAAAATTATTTCGACTTATCTAAGTGGGTAAAATCCTTAAAAATCATACTTCACTCGATCTAATATATATATATAGCTCATACTCCTATTATTTTGAAAATAATTTTTTATATATTATTTGTCATAAACTCATAAGAAGATCACATTATTATTTGTTTTATATTGTCAAGATAAATTCAAACTGAATTTATAATTAGTGTACAAACCAATCAACAAGTAGTACTTAAGTGATCTAAATACACTTAGCAAAATAATAGGGTGGTACCAATTCTATGAAATTAAAGTGATTATTATGACCTCTAACAATTTCAGACACTTGTAGATGTTGTGATACCATTCAAACTTAAAATAACAAAAATTTGCTATCCATTGTCATTTTGGGTAAAGGTTTCCGCACTTTGCATGTTGCAACATATATATAACTGTTATGTGTCATTTTTTACATTTGACAATATTTAATTCTTTGGAGCAAAGGTCGAATCTTTCACTGTTTAGTTAAATAAAAGTTATTTTATTCATCTCAATTTAATTTGAAAAATTATATAAATAAACTTCAAGAGTATGAAGTGTGCACGAGACACATGACTATACAAATGAAATGAAAATAGTCAAATATTATACAAGTGAAATGAAAATAATCAATGATACATACAAAAGAAATAAAAATAATCAATACTATACAAATGAAATCAAAATAATCAATGATATACATACAAATGAAATGCAATGAAAATAATGCTAAACTACTCCGTGCCGCAGCGAGGTCGTCTCCAGGGTCGTGGTGGCTGCCGTCTGCGTCTGCCCTCTCCCTACTAGTCATCTGCATCAGGTGTCCTGTCCCGTCGTCCTAGATGTGGATCATCTCCGCCAAGAGGTACTGTATAATCATCATTCATGCGGAGCGCACGCGGTAAGAATTGATATGATGTCTCGGGATAAGAACGAGGCGGCATAGCGTGTGCATCGACCTCCTCCCTATCAAAAAGATCGTCCAACAAAAATGACATCGATGGGGTAGTAGCAGAGTCAGATGGGGCGTTAGCTGGTCTACTCGACGGTCCGGCAATATCAGCTGCAGTGGAAGGCGCATACGGTGCTAACAGGCCGAACACGTACTCCACCTGTACAACCGGTGGCGAGGAGATGGGAGTCACTGGACAACTAGAGGAGGCATGTCGTCCTCCTCGTACTGGAGCCGGTCGACCTCCTCGTGTTGGTACATCAGGTCGACCTCCTTGTGCTAGGATCCGTCGACCGTCCTCGTGGACGAGGTCCAGTGCAACACTCATCAATTGGTGGATCGCAGGATTGAACAAGATTTGGTCTGCCTCAATGACTATGTCAGTCTGCAGGATATGAAAATATTTGATTAACGCATGCAAATCATAACGTCACACACCGCGCCATTTCAGAGACAAATCTCGCAGCACCAAGTTGCGAGATTTCTGCCACGCATCGTCTTCCCAAACAATGGAACTTTAAATCTCGCAACTTGGTGCTGCGAGATTTGTTGAGCCCCCTGCCACACGTCACCTTCCCGTTCGCTGGTCGCTTTAAATCTCGCAGCACCAAGCTGTGAGATTTGCTCAGCTCCGTGCCACGCGTCACCTTCCCAGTCGCCCATCAGTTTAAATCTCGTAGCATCAAGCTGCGAGATTACGTAAGCATTAGTTTGGAAATTTTTTTCCCAAGAAGAGTATTATTTAATATTTTATTTATTTTTAATAATAAAACGGGAAAAAACTCGAAGAATTGCAGTCTCAAAGAACTGCGACCGCCAAACAAGCAAGGGAGTGAATCTATGAAGGGAACTCACCGACCATGGTGAGAAGAAGAAGAAGAACTATAGTCTTGAAGAACTACGACTGCCAGACGGGCAAGGGAGTGAAGCTGTGAAGGGACCTCGCTGACCATGGTGAGAAGAAGAAGAAGAAATGCAGTCTCGAAGACCTGCGATCACCAAACATGCAAGGGAGTGAAGGGACCTTGCCGACCATGGTTTGCTGACTGCTGGGCAGATAGTTAGGTGGAGACGGGCAAGGGCCAAGGGTGGACGGCACCGGCGGCAGTGGAGTTCAACCATGCAGGTGACTGGTAGTGGTCCTGGATTTGGACTCTGGAGGCGGCACGATACGCTGCATACGCATATGGGGATTGGGAATTTAGGGATAGGGTTTTATGTGTGTGTGACAAATAGGCAAGCAAATCAACGGGTCACCAGGTGGGTGTCTCGCCCCAAACCCGGGTTGATCCTTTTATAAATGGTTTGACTTTCATAAATTCGATCCCGTTTTAAATGGGCAGGTCACGAGTGACCCATCGAGTCATGACTTGTTTTGCCACCCCTAGGTTTGTGTCTTTTTTATCAATCTTAAGGGAGGTCCTTGGAATTCTTAAAATCTCACATCTTTTGAGATTTTTGAAACCTTCAGGCAAGCAAATCAACGGGTCACCTGGCGGGTGACCCACCCCAAACCCGGGTTAATCCATTTATAAATGGGTTACTTTCATAAATCCGACCCTGTTTAAATGGGCGGGTCATGACTCGTTTTGCCACCCTTAGGTTTGTGTCTTTTTGATTAATCTTAGGGGAGGTCCTTGGAATTCTTAAGATCACACATCTTTTGAGATTTTTGAAACTTTTAGGGACGTCCTTATCTTTTTATCAAACCTAAATGGGAGGTCAGGTTAATGTCTTTGACCTTATGTTGCATTTGGGAGTATGAATTTTGGATTTGAATTTGGATGAATTTAGATAAATTTCAATTTAATTTTATATTTTATTTTATCCAAATCCAATATAAATTTAAATTAAAGACTTCTTCAAACATAGGATAAATATAATTGTTTTACATTATGATTACATTTATCATATTATTAATTTATTTTTTAAATTAAATAAAATTTTATGACATGTTTGGACATGATTGAAAAATTACATTGATTCGAGTTCTTTTGTTTGCATCTACCAACTATATATTAAGATTTTAATTTTAATTATAAGTTGAACAAAATGGAAAACCATTTTCGATTTTAGTGCATTTCATTTCTAATTCCTGTTTCGGTTTCAATTGCGAAGTAAGTGCCACCTAAATTTTGTGTATTCCCGAATAGACATATCCGAATTATGATGAGTTTTTTTACCAAAATATAAAAAAAAAAAAAGACACAAAAATAGAGAAAATGGGGAAAATTTACAAAATATATCCAGCTGACTTTCCAAAAGTCAGTTTGGGCTTTCAAATAAAAAAAAAATGTTAGCATCATGTCTTTGTTAGCTACATTTAAAAGAAAAAAAGGGGGGTTGGGGGACAGCATTGACGCGCGTCAGCGCTCGGAAACCTCGGAGAGAGGGGAAAGAGGAGGGAGAGGGGGAAGGGCATTAATGGGTGTCAAGGGGAATTAAAAGAAAAAAAAAGGGGTGGGGGGTGGGGGAGACGCCGCTCAGCAGCCGAAGAGAGGGGAGAGGGGAGAATGGCATGAGGGAAAAAAAAAGAAAAGTTGCATGCATGCAAAAATTGAAAATTAAATTATAATAATTAATAAATATAATTTTTTATTGATAGTTTTAATTTATTTAATAAATAAACATAAGTCAAAAGCAATTTCACTATATTTCTACTCATTTTTTACAAAAATATTAAAAACAACCTATGTTTATTTATTTATTAAATATATTAAACGACCAACACAAAATTAAAAGAAAATTTATGTATTAAAAGAAACGTCGCTAATATTTTCTCGGGTATGGTTTGATGTACAGTGCGCTTAACCTGATGTCGGGAATGATTCAATGTGCGGTTCACGTTTCCCGATATCAAGGTACAGTTCGATATTCGATTCATGTTTTTTTACATCGGTGCGTATTTCTCGATTTCAAATACGATTTGATGTATGATGCACATTTCTCGATATACGGTGCACACATTTCGATGCCGGGTAGATTCAATGTATGGCTCACGTTTCCTGATGTCAATTTTTGATTCGATGTATGATACGTGTTTCTCAATGTCAGGTATAGTTCGATGTGCGGTGCACGTTCGCGATGTGCGATTCAAATTGCGGTGCACATTTCCAATGTGGGTATGATTTGATGTACGGTGCACGCTTCCTGATGTCGGATAAGGTTCGATGTACGGTTCACTTTTTTTGATGTCAGGGTACAGTTTGATGTACAGTGCATGTTTCCCAATACCGGGTACGGTTAGATGTGCGGTTCATGCTTCTCGATGTCGAGTACGGTTTGATGCACGGTTTACTTTTCTCGATGTCGAGGTACAATTCGATGTACGGTGCATGCTTCCCTGATACCCGACACGGTTTGATGTGCGGTTCACATTTTCCAATGTTGAGTACGGTTCAATGTACGGTTCACATTTTTCGATGTCGGGTACGATCCGCATTTTTCGATGTCGGGTATGGTTCGATGTACAGTACTATTGTTGCTAAAAACCAATTTTCTTGCTCAAACCAATTCGAGAAATCACTTTTCGCGCAAAAACTATCTCGAAAAAATATTAGCGACGTTTCTTTTAATACATGAGTTTTCTTTTAATTTTTTATTAGTAGTTTTAATTTATTTAATAAATAAATAAACATAAGTTGTTTTTAATATTTTTGTAAAAAATGAATAGAAATATAGTGAAATTGCTTTTGATTTATGTTTATTTATTTATTAAATAAATGAAAATTACCAATTAAAAAATAAAAGAAAATTTATGTATTATGAATTTTGAATAAAAAAATAACTAATTTTATATGACAAAATAATAACAACAATTAAATTTATTAATTATTATAATTTAATTTTCAATTTTTATATGCATGCAACTTTTATTTTTTATTTTTTTAATTTTTTATTTCCCTGTAGCATCTCCCCTACCTCCTTTTTTTTTTTCTTTTTTCAATCTTTTAATTCCCCTTGACACCCATTAATGCCCTTCCCCCTCTCTCCTCAGTTACCGAGTGTTGACTAGCGTTAGCGCTATCCCCAGCCCCCTGTTATTTTTGCCTTTTATATGCGGCTGACAAGGACATGATGCTGACATTTTTATTTCTATTTTTAAATCTAAACTGACTTTTGAAAAATTGATTGGATATATTTTTGTAATTTTTCCACATTTTCTCTATTTTTGTGGTTTTTGTTTTTGTTTTATTTTTAATATTTTGGTAAAAAACTCGGATTAAGATTCCTATTGAAAGGGGGAATAAAAAGTTAAAAATACCTAGCATTAAGCCAAACAGAGAAACTGGAATAAGCCAATCCCATTCCTTAATCTGGATTGATTTTATTTTCTGCTTGTTCACTTTGCTTCAGCAGCCAAGAAATCGTATCGAGGAGGATAAACCCTTGTCCTCACAGAAACAGATGGGAACGGTAGAAGCAGAAGATGATACTGTTTGCTTGGACGAATCTTTCTTCATCAACGACGAGTATCTCTCTCTCTCTCTTTCTCTCTCTCTGAAATAATTGCTCTCCCTTCGCTGTCTAATTTTGATGTAATGTGCAGCTATCAGCTCACTACATTTACGTTCGGGTCGCAAGTTATTCAGCTCCTTTGTCTCCAATCAGCTTCAAGTGAGTCCCCTTTTCTGGAATTATTTTTTTTCAAAAATTTTGCAAAAAAAAAAAAAAAAACAAATCCATTTGCTCTAATTGCTGATATCTTTGATTGTAATACTTTTTATATAGAAGTTTACTAGTTGTGTGAAACAAATTATAACAAAAGAGAGCACTGGAAGAAGAAAGATCAGTACAGAAAACAGAGGAAGGTGATGAGGTGATAAAAGGACTTCCAGAATTCGTCCTGTTTTCTTATTATTAGAACTGTACACCATGAGCAAGATAAATAGGGAGAAGGAATAACAGAATGAGAGAATCTCGAGCAAACAAAATAACTGACCAAGCAAAAAAAAAAAGAAAAAGGGATAACAACAAAAAAGGAATAACAGATTTGTTGAAGCCATTCACGTGGGGTCCCTTCCTTCAGGTTTCTGGTGTGAGCTAGGGAGCTGAGCTGGAGTCTGAGCTGGAATTGAAGACTGGGCATCTTCAATTCGTAATAGCCCCCGCAAGATGGAGTGTAGATGCTCCCATCATGGACAGGTGAGAATAAAATAAGGAAGAGGTTATAGGTTTGGTGAACATATTTGCCATTTGCGAGTTGCTCTTGACATGGTGAGTAATTAGACTACCATCTTGAATTTTTTCGCGAATAAGATGACAATCTAGCTCAATGTGCTTTGTGCGTTCATGAAATACTGGGTTTGCAGCAATGTGTAAGGTAGCTTGGTTATCACATAAGATAGTGGCTGGTTGAGGATGAGGCACTTGGAGATCATTCAAAAGGTAAAGGATCCAAGTCAATTCGCAGCATACCATTGCCATGGCTCTGTACTTTGCCTCTGCAGAAGACCTGGAGACGGTGTTTTGCTTTTTGGACCTCCAAGAGATCAAAGAAGAACCAAGAAAAACATAGTAGCCGGTTATGGACTTTCGGCTATCAGGACATGAACCCTAATCACTGTCACTATAAGCCTTCAGCTGTAAACTGGAATCTGATGGATAGAAGAGTCCTTGACCTGGTGCCATCTTAATATATCTAAGAACCTTGTGTGCTGCATTTAGATAAGGGACTCGTGGATTTCCCATGAATTGGTTGAGAAGTTGGACAGAATAAGAGAGGTCTGGTCGAGTGATGGTTACGTACATTAAGCGGCCAATGAGTCTTCTTTAAATGGTGGGATCTCCAATAGGTTCTCCCTCATCTCTTGACAACTTGAGATTTTGATCCAAGGGGATTTTAGCAATTGTAGCCCCAATGGTTCCCGTATTTGATAGAATGTCCAATGCATATTTTCATTAACAAAGATGAATTCCCTTTGCTGATCGTGCAACTTTGATGATATGAAAGTATTTGAGTTGCCCAAGATCTTTGATTTTAAACTTTTCACTCAAAGCTCCCTTAAGTTCTTCAATAGATCTCCTGTCATTGCTGGCCATAATTATGTCATCAACATGGCAGTGAAGGAACCATTATACATTCGAGTAAACAAGCTATAATCTTTCTTAGATTGAGTGTAACCATGCTAGATGATGAAGGAGGACAGTTTGGCATACCATTGCCTCGAGGCTTTTTTAAGGCCATATAAACTTTTAAGCAGCTTGCAGACCTTTGTTTGATCTGATGTGGGATAATTAGGTGGCAACTTCATGTATACTTCTTCATCAAGATCACCATGAAGGAAGGCATTGTTGACTTCGAATTGATGTAAATGCAAGCCTTTGATTGTTGCCAATGCTAGTAAGGCTCTGACAGATACTATCTTAGCTACCAGGGAGAAAGTTTCATGATAGTCTATGCCTTCTTCTTGTGTGTATCCCTTGTAGACCAATCTGGCCTTGTATCATTCAATGGTCCCATTAGCATTGTATTTTATCTTGTAAACCCATTTGCATCCGATGGCCTGCTTACCAGGAGGAAGATCAGTGATAACCTAGGTTTTATTCTGTTCAAGAGCTGCAATCTCAATCTACATAGCTTTCTCACAATTAGGATTCTCAACAGCATCATGATATGAATGAGGTTCAGTGTTTTTAGTGATTGAGGTGACAAAAGTTTTGTGTTTAGGTGAAATGTTATGATAAGATAAAGTGGCACAGAGAGGAGAAGGACTACCTAGAGCTGCAGAACCTCGTTCCTTGTTGGACTCTTGTGAATGGGTGAGAGAGCTAGCGGAGCTAGCTTGCTGACAGATGAAGTGTTCAAGGTGGGATGGTGGCCTCTTGGTTCTAGTAGATCTCCTTGGGAGATGAGGGCTGCCTATAGTGTGGTCTGAGGTCTCACCAGGAGGTTGAGGTGATGTTGAAGGCTGAGTTGGTGTATTTTGTGGGCTGTTAGGTTCTACAGTGGCTTTAGTTGGTGTAGGAGAGTCTGCATAGGAGAAGTCCATAATAGTAGGTTGAGGAAAGGGAAGCTGAGTGGTAGGGATAGAAGTGGCTTCTCTAGATTGGAAGGGGAAAATGTCTTCATGAAAAACGACATTCCTTGAGATGAAGATTCTTTTAGTTTGGAGGTCCAACAGTTTGTATCCTTTTACCCCAAAGGGGTATCCCAAGAAAATACACTTTCTAGCTTGAGCATCAAACTTGTGTCTGTTATTTGAAAGAGTTGAGGCAAAGGCTAAGCAACCGAAGACTCTGAGGTGGGCATATGCAGGCTTGGCTTTAAAAAGGAGTTCAAAAGGACTTTTGGACTTTAAGATCACAGATGGGGTTTGGTTAATGAGGTAGACTGCTGTCAGCACACAGTCACTCCAATATTTGATAGCAAGTCCACTTTGGAATCTCAAAGCTCTTGCAACATTTAAGATGTGCTGGTGTTTTCTTTCAACTGTGGCATTTTGTTTAGGGGTCTCGACACAAGTTCTTTGGTGAATGATGCCCTTCTCATGATAAAATTGTTTCAGATCAAACTCCCCTCCATTGTCACTTCGAATGGTTTTGATTTTGGTTGCAAATTGAGTTTCTATCAGGGCACAAAATCCTTTTAAGGTGGAACTTGCATCAAATTTAAATTTCAAAAGATATACCCAGGTGCACCTGTTGAAGTCATCAACTATAGTAAGAAAGTATCGGAAACCATCATAAGAAACTTCATTACATGGCCCTCAAAGATCACAATGAATGAGTTCAAAACGATGTTCAGATTTGTGTTGACTACAGGGAAAAGGAAGCTTGTGAAGCTTGGCTAAGGGACAAACAAAGCAAGGCTTAGCATTTAGTGAAGTTTTGCATACAGGTTCAAGTTTAAGAAAATCTAATTTTACTTATGAAGGGTGTCCTAGGCGATAGTGCCAAAGGTCCAGGCTCTAGCTGTTTGTAATGGCAGCTGCTTTTGGTGGTATGTTAGTGACTTTGGACAGGGCTTGAGTCAAAGGTGCTGCAGAGACTTCATTCCGCAGCAAATGGTATAACCCATTCTTCACCTCACCCATTCCAGTCGTGCGCCAAGTCAAAAGGTCCTGAACAAAACAATTTTTAGATAAGAAAATGAGACAACACTTCAAGGTGTGAGCCAATTTTTGGGCAGAGATGAGATTAAAGGAAAAAGATGGAACACACAGGACATTGTGAAGAATAAGATCTTTTGTTGGTCTCATTGTACCAATATGGGTCACATAAACAGCTTCTCCATTAGGCAAGGTTACTGAGTAGGAGACCTGAGCTGTTATGGAAGTAAAGAAGCAGGTTGCACAGATCATATGATCTCTTGCACCTATGTCAATTATCCAGGGAATAGTTGAAATATCTTTGGGCTTGGTGGTGTAAGCTGAGAGACATAGAGGTATACCAGAGAACTGAGGAATGTGTGCATCATGAGGAGTAGCAATAGCAGTTTGAACAGAATGAACCGAGGCTTGACTGGTCTGCTGGAGCATGGCCATCAGTTGCTGGTATTGCTCTTGGGTTATAGTGCTTTGACCTGCATGAGTTCCTTGTTTTGGAACAGGTAGAGGAGATGCTGAAACTTGATGAGCATACGAGCCAATAGGTGGAATCCTACCATGAAGTTTGTGCCCTAGAGGATAGCCGTGAAGTTTATAACATTTCTCTATAGTATGTCCAGGAATATGGCAGTGATTGCACATTGGTTTGCTGGGGTTGGCCTTGAAACACCTTTCTAGAGAGTGACCATGAATTTTGCAATGAGAACAGTAGTATTTGTCACGTCTTTGAGAGCTATTTTGAGGTGTGAGCTGTCTGGTGCTATCCTTGGCCAGGAGAGCGAGGGGTTCAGTGGGAGAAGGGTCAGAGGATATCTCTCTACGCTTCTCTTCCTGTTGGATGATTGAGTAAACTTCATTCAAATTGGGAAAAGGTTTAATAAGCAATATATGTGCCTCCAAACCTTTGTAGGAGTCATTGAGTCCCATTAGGAATTTCATTACCCAGTCCCTTTGTTGATTTTTGATTACTGCTTTCAAGCCACCACAGCTACAGTTAGGGATGGATTCATGGTTCATCGAGAAGTGTTTTTAGCTTGGAGAAGTAACAACTCACCGAATCTTGTTGCTGCATCAAGGCAGCTATCCCTTGTTTGATTTCATAAATCCTTGGGGCATTTTGCTGCGCTAGACGATGCTCAAGCTCAACCCACAACTGATGTGCCGTTTCTGCATACAGGGTGCTGCATTTGATGTCAACCGACATGGAGTTTTGCAGCCAAGTAATAACAATGTCATTGCATCAAAGCCAATGATCCATCAAGGGATTGTCTGGATCAGTTGGCTCACAAATGCTGCCATCGATGAAACCCAGCTTGTTCTTAATACGCAAGGCACGCTTCATTGATCTTGCCCAAGGATGATAATTGCTGGAATCCAACACTTGCGTGACGAGTAAAGCTCCAGTGTGGTCGTTAGTGCTGATGAAGTATGGGCTGCTGGGCTGTGATGGATCAAGATGGTTTGAGGGATGGTTTGAGGCTGTTGAATTGGTGTTTTTGTTTTGGTTTTGATTGGTGTCTTGATCGGAATTGGTAGAGTCAGTTCGAGCCATTAAGACCAATCTGGCTTTGATACCATGAAACAAATTGAAACAAAAGAGAGCACTGGAAGAAGAAAGATCAGTATAGAAAATAGAGGAAGGTGATGAGGTGATAAAAGGACTTCCAGAATTCGTCATGTTTTCTTATTATTAGAACTGTACACCATGAGCTAGATAACTAGGGAGAAGGAATAACAAAATGAGAGAATCTCGAGCAAAAAGGAATAACAGATTTGTTGAAGCCATTCATGTGGGGTCCATTCCTTCAGGTTTCTGGTGTGAGCTAGGGAGCGCTGGAGTCTGAGCTGGAACTGAAGACTGGGAATCTTCAATTCGTAATATTGTGTGCCCAGAAATGTGTGTGGTATGCATATGGCTACTGTGGGTTCTTGTATTATGGTTGCATACACTTCATTTAGCTTTGCATTTCCAATATTCCTTCTCAAAAGAATAAGAAAGGAGCAGTATCAGCAAATGGAGAGAAGGGCAAAAGAAAAACATTTAGAAAACATGCTAAAAATTGTGTGAATCAATTAAGATTAGTTGTTTTATTTAATCATTAACTGTGCCCAAATTAATAATTTAAAAATAAAACGTGGGACTTATCACATATGTGAAGAAATCTGTAGTTTGATTCCAAGTTAGTTTACCCAGCTAATCTCATTCTTCTAGATAAAAGGAATATTTAGGTACATAACATTCTAAATCAATGCACTGGATTTGTTTAGAAATGGATGATCATAGCAACAATATAAGTATGCGAGAAGATAATTTTACTGAATATTTCATATAGGTATATTTTTTTATAAATCGCAGTAGAACAGGGAGTGTTATTGTTGAAATAAAATGCTGATATGGAGAAATAAAATAGTGCGAGAAAAACAAAGACAAGAAAGTGACATAGATTTAACGTGGTTCGGCAATTTGCCTACGTCCACGAGAGGAGAGCAGCGAGAATGATTCACTATGGAACTGAAATAATTACAGGAGCATTTGTCGCTATCTCACTCAAAATCCCAAAACCCCTTTTAGACCCTTTTTTATAACACTCAGAGAAAAAAAAATGCACAACAAAGCTAAGCCAGAAGTCCATTTTCTTCTTCTTCGGGATGCCTTTTAATGAGAGATTGCAGAGTGACCTTCACTGCCACACACCCACGCACAGCACTGCAGTCCATCCTTTCCTGCTGCATGTGCGTGCGTCCCATACACTACCACTCACGCACAGCACTGCCACACACCCTTGCACCTCCTGCAGTGTGGGTGTGCCCCATACTCTCCATCATCCCATGCATAATATATATAAATCTGTATGGGAGAAGCTGTGTGAGGCCTCCATTATCAAGTAGTATCTTTCACTAATGCATGCAAACAAAAGCTCCATTATTTTCCATTGTCATCAATGCACTCCACTGTCATGCCATAATGGGAGACAAGGCTCCAGTATCTTCACCCATTAATGCCAACAAAAAATAATGCACCAGTGAATAAATCTCAATAATTTAAGCTAATATAAAATTGGTGGGTGGAAGACCTCCATGCTCACAGTTATACCTGTAAGAATGGTCAGACCATTACTGTACTTTTATACACCTAGGAGCAAATCAACTTATATGCTTGATAGAAACATATAAACTTGTATTCACCCATGTGTTTGTGACTTTGTGCCATATATTCGAAGCTTTGAAAAAAGAATAGTTGAAGAATGTTTGATAGGGTGGGTAGCTGAATACCTATTTTGAATAACCATGTGGTTTATAATTTGGGCTCTCTAGAATCTTAAGAATTCCATACTCATCAGAACCCACCATCTGGAATAGTTTTGACTGCCTTAGGGCTTATTACCTTTTTCAGTTAATATACTTGAATATTATATGCTTATATTTATCTTGTAAAGAATTTCTTCCAACTTTGTGGAAAGTTAATGACTGGAGCACCGCTGGCTGTAAAGTTAAATGTTTGATGTTTGTAAGCCTTTTGAGAAAGTGGGTTTGGATATAAATTGGTTGTGAGATGGAATAAAGCTGCAATTTTCAGAACTGTTGGAATAATTTTGCTTCCAAATGTTTCTTTTGGGTCATTTGGCCTATTCTTTCAAGTTCAGAGGAAAGAGTGTTTGGGCTCTTAAGATTCCTGAGTTCTGCACTTGGTCTTGGAGGGAAATTTTGAGCACAAGGGGAGTAGTATTTCCTCGTATTTAATGCTTAGTGGGAAATGGAAATGGCACTTTGCTGTTTTTCAATAATTGGCATCCGGTTGGGTCTATTTTCCAGTATTGTGGTGCATGGTAGTGCTGGACTTTGGACTGCAGAAAGAACTAAAGTTGCTGACTTAGTGCTGAATGATAATTGTTGGCTGAGACCTAGTTCTCCTCCTATTATTCAGGTTTTTTAATTATAAAACTCAGTTGAGCTTGCTCCTGATCTATGTGTGATTCCTAAAGTTTACTGGAGGGTTGATGCTTCAGGTGTGTTCACTCTTGGAACTGCTTTGAATTTTCTGAGGGATAAAGCTTCCATGGTCCAATGGAGGGGTTCTAGTTGGTTTAAAAAAAATGTCTCAATGCATGCTTTTATTTCAGCTGGCCTTGCTCAATAGACTTTCTGCTTTTGATAAGCTGGTTCAATGGGTTTGAGAACTGCTTCTGCATGCTTACTTTTCTGTGGAAAAAATTAATCCAGAAATCATTTATTTTTCAGTTGTAAGTTTTATTCTGAGATTTACTGCAAAGTGTTCTAATGAATTTAACCAGATTCTTGAGAGTTCCATTTCTGCCTTAGCTTTAGCAGCGGATTTGGCGGCCATTTGGAAGGCTAGGAACATGAGAGTTTTTGAGAACATCCAGCTTGATATAAAGCAAGTTGTTGATTTTTTTTTTTTAAAAAAATGTTTAAGAGTCTAAGAATGTTAGATCTAATGAATGATTGTAATGGTTGGATTTGGGATCAGCTGGGACTTTTTGTTTGTGCCTGCTGATCAGGCTTTGTATTTTTTTTCCATGTGGCAACATATTCCTTCAAGTTTTTTCTCTTCCAACTTCTACTCAGTGCTTTATCTTGTCTTTTCTAGTCCATTGATATACTATTCTACACTATATACTAACTACTTGTGAGCAGCTGATTTTGATCTGACAGGGCAGTTGGTTTGGCCTGGTGCCATGCTGTTGAATGATTATATTTCAAAGAACACAAAGATGTTTCGTGGATGTTCGGTTATTGAGTTAGGCTCCGGTGTTGGTAAGTGCTGGCATAAGAGGCTTTTAAATTTCCTTTTCTGCTATCAATTTTACCGATCTTGGAAACTGGAGTATCAATATTGCATAATGAGTGGATATATAACAAAATAAAAATGCTTAATGGATGGATGTACAAGAAGCTGGGATCTAAATTCTTTCCTGTATATAAACAAATAATCCAGAGCTTTCATTTTTCTTTCTGAGGCTTTTTCACTGGATGTGTGCATTCTTTGTTTGATAGTTGAGAATCTGCCTCTCATATTTTCTTGCATTTTTCTTTCTCAAGGAGGATCTGTAATAAGTTTTTTGTTTTTTTTTTCTGAGTACAAAGTTTGCCTAGAGTCAATGGAGGATTCATTTGGCTATTTCCATTTCATGATTTGGTTCGAATAGAGACGGATCAACTTTGTGGGGGTGTGAATTTTTTTGTTGGTTTGTAGGATATTGGGTTGGAATAGATTGCTTGTATTTTTACCGGGAAGATGACTTGGTGTCTGCTCTGGGTTAGGATTCAATACATGGTCCCCTTATGGGCTTTGACAGCAGGTTGGTTTAAGGGGGTGTGTTATTCGAATCTACAGTGTCATTGGATTATTCTGTTATTTGATTGTAATTTTTTTTTCCTCTCCTCTTCTTGGGAAGATTCTAATGCTCCTTTTTATACATTCTTTCTCCTTTAATTAGAATTCTTATTTTTCTATGAGAAATATATGTTTTCTTGCATGTGATAAAAATATTAAACTAAGCTCCATAATGTTGTCATGGTCTTAAATTTCCACAATTTGTCAAAATTTCTGTTACAATTTCCACTTTGCACCATTATTGAAATTGAAATCGTGATTAATTTCTTGCAGAATTTCCATTGAAAGTCTCGCAAATCATTCGAAATGGTGAAATTTATTGCAAACTTGAAATTTCAGTTAAATTCATAAAAAAATTTGTCTATGGAACAAAATTTCCTTGAAATTGAAATTTGAGGTTGAAAACCCTTGAAGTTGAAATTTCTGTCTTAATAATTTCTCTTATCTATTGATAATGAAGATGATTTTTTTGATAGAAAAAGAAAAGAGTTTGTTAGTGAAGGAAGAATATACAAAATGGAGCGTAAATCCTATTAAGAAGAATAAAAGAGAAAAGAAAAGAAGATAAAAATACAATCAAAATAACACAACCATGCAGTCATGTTGTAAATCCAAACAACACATCCCATGAAAGGTCATATACTGAATCATATCCCATAGCAAATATCAAGTCATCTTTTTCTTTGTAAATATATGAGCATTTGTTTACCACCAGATACCCCATAGAATAGCAAAAAACTTCCACATCCACGAAGCCAAACCATCACTACTCCTGCCAAAAACTGTAAACGAAATAGTCAATAAATCCTCCACTGATTTTGGATTATAAAAATTTTACAAGAAGGATAGGAATGATATCTTTATGAATTCTAAAATTTAATGCAAAAATGATCTTAGATATTAACGACAAAACTTTATACGAATATTTGTTTCTATGTTAGTTGTATTTGAATATTTTTAATAAATATTTGGGTTCTTGTCTTACTGTTATTGCACACACGTGCTTGTCATTGTTTTTTTACATAAAATTTAGTTCTAAATTTTGCAGTGTTATATCTATTAACAGTTGTTAAAATTTCCTAAAAAATTCCTTGTTTCACTTCTACTTTCCATCTTTTTTAAATAAAAGTGAAATTGAAATATTGAAATTTCCATATTTTTAAGCCTCAAAATTTTAGTTGAAACTGAAAAATAAAACTTTGACTGCTGTTGTTCCCACTATTTTGTGTCACCAATTGAATCTTTGTTGTTGTCGCACAAAATGTAGATCATAATTTATGGGAGGTCATACTTGAATGCATCTTTATATTCTTTACTCAAAACATGTACCTTATCCTTTCTGGTCTTCCCCAGCCCAAGTCATATACTTCTAGAACATATTTTTTGTTGGAGGTATATTTACAGAACACGTCCTTTTCTGAATACTTGTAACTCATCCTTTTTGGTCTTCCACTTTCGAGTCAAATTATTCCTTCAGGCTTGTGTGAGTTTTTAAAATTTGTTGCACATGACCACAAAGTATCTTGTTATGTCTCGACTCAAGTAATGCCTACCTTTGTCCCTATCTTTTCATGAAATTATACACTGCTTACATGTCATTTTCCCCATCACACTTCTCAAATCCACTTTTATGAACATGCTATCTGAATGTCTGTTGACTGCTCAGCACCCTATCAAATTGATGTTACCACTCACTTGTAGAACTTACTCTTCAATTGACAGGCGTTTGCCATTGCATGACACTGTAGGAGTGCTCCTTTCTTACATCCCACTTTAAGTGGCAAACATTGTTTTGAATCAACTTATTTTTATCTCTAGCATTGGTAAAAACTGCACTCTAACCACCATGTATGTGTAACATAATAAGGGAGTGGGGCATGGTGGGTCATGAATGTGAGCATGTTTTGTTTCAATTCATTTTTTTTTTTCATATCTTGGTTTATTTTTTATTTTTCATATGAGAGATGCAATTCATGTGACAATCTAGTTTTTGCTAGATGTGGCTTCTAGGCCTAGCTTTTTTGGGTGCATTTGATGCAGTGAGCTAATGCTACAGAACTGGATCGGATAGAATAATAATCCCATACCACGTTTGGTGTGGGAGGTAAAAATGATACTATAGCTCTTAGCCTATCCTGTTGTTCATTTGGTGTGACCAAGGATAGGATGTGCGAGACATCAAAATGGAAAAATGTCCTTAACATCAATTCATTAGTTCTAAAAAATAATTCTCGTTTTAGCTTCATTGGTTTTAGATTTAAGCCTGAATGACAAAATCAGAAATCAAGAAAAAAAAATGAAATTATCATCATCTCTTCCTCATTTTCCGAAAAAAAGGGTCTTCTCCCCCTCCCTGGCATGGGTTCTAGTTTGTAAATGAACAAGAAATTCAGAAATTTTGAAAAACTAAAATGGCCAAAATGCCATTGAAACGATTACTGGCATTTGAATCACAGGTGTCACTGGAATTCTCAGCAGCAGATTTTGCTGTGAAGTTGTTTTGACTGATCATAATGAAGAAGTAATCAAGGCAAGGTCCTGTGGTTGAATCTCATTGCTTGAACACTTGAAACATTTTGTATCTAGTGTTCTTGTGTAGTAACTGTATGTTTTTCCTACATTATCAGATCCTCAAGAAAAATATTGAGCTCCAATCATCTTCTGAGTATTCTAAGTCTTGTGCTGGTAAGGAAATTTAATTTAAAAAGTGAAGACACATTTTTTGTTAGGCAATGTCTTTCATTTTTGTTTTTTAAATTCATGACATTTATCTCCAGGATTGGAAGTTGAGAGGCTAGAATGGGGAAACTCAGATCACATCAACCAAATTTTACAAAAGCACCCAAGGGGATTTGATCTGGTTCTTGGGGCTGACATATATATCCTACTTGTATTCTTTATCTTTCAACTTTCAAGCGATATTCAGATTGATGGTTACACCGTTATAGTAAAATGATCTACAAATGTCTGTCATTATTTTGATCCGTAATAGACTAAATAAAAGTGGAACCTGCAGAAAAAATCACCCTGCAAGCTCATGTCCATTTCTAAGGGGGGCATTGCATTGTTGAGAATGAAGTCATTCCATTTTCGTTCAGTGTTCAAAATTAATCTCTCTTGTTATTCATAGAATTTAAATTGAATTTTGATATTCTTAATAATAGTTTAGAATATTAAGTTTTTGTAATGCATAGGTTAGTTTTGTCCTAAATTTTAAAAATAAACCAATTGTTTTTGTTGACATCAGCATCATCATCATCATCATCATGAGTTGCTAGCATAGTGTGGGGTGAACATGTTTGGTTGGTTTTGATAGAGCAGAATCGTACTATTGGCTGATTGTGCATTGTTAGTTCGTCCTGGTTTTTGGTACTCCATTCCTGTTAAAAATTGTGTTTGTAGCTGTGGAAATTGAAATTAAATCTGCTTTTTTTTTTTTAAAAGAACTGGGCAGGGTCATACCTTAGAAATTGTATCTTTTGTTGCTTGTTCTTCATACTAATTGTTTTTTATTTATTTTTTATTTATTTTTAATGATCCAACTGAGCTAAGAAACTGGGTTTGCACAAAATAGGGTTTCTGATACATTAAGTCAAACATTTGCCAGTCATTGTTGCTTTGGAATGTAGATATGGGAAGGAAGACTCACATATTATGCTTGGTTTTTTGATATCTGCGATCCTCTTTTTCCTTTTCATTTTTCTTTGTTTGGGTGACAATATTGAAAACTTCAAAGGAAAATTTGAATGATAAAAATCTTTGACAATATCTAAGCTTCCAACAATCCAGTGTTCCTTTGCTTTTTGGTACTGTGGGAGAGCTTCTCCGCACCCGGGGACAAGGTCAATGCAAATTCATACTAGCCTATGTATCTCGAGCTAAGATGTAAGTACTCAATTCACAAATGTAAGATTTTCTTCACACCTCCTGATCGAGGAGCAGTGGTGGCAATAGGAAATCCCAGAATGGAGAAACTAACATACTACGGCTTAAGCATTAATGATTTAATTTGTGCACAACCCTGTTTCCCCAACTCAACTATTTGGATTACCTTGCTTTGGTGTCATCCGATGAAAGTTCAGTGTTTTACTGTACTTCAAAATTCTTGACATTTCATCATTGCCTTTTTCATCCTAATCAAATTGATCCTTCAATGTCTGTTGTGATTCCAGAGAGACTGTCATAGATTCTTCATTCCCCTTATCATAGGTATGCTGACAAGGAGTTTTCTTCCTAATATGTGTATTTTTTACATGATTAAGGTTCTTTCCATGCAGGATGGATGTGAAGGTTCTTGATGAAGCTGTTCGGCACGGAATGCGGGTAAATGAGGTGCCTGGGACCCGATCTGTTGTTGGAAATCTTGAAGGGGTTATTTTTGAGATCACTCTTCAATAGGAGTATCAAATATTTTCTGCCCATCCATTAGGAGCTTTAGCTTATAGTGAAGAGCAATAGAACCTTGTGAGTTCATGGCAGATGATTGATCTCCTTCTGACGACAGAGTGGCCGAACGTAAGATGCAGTACTGGAAAGACCGGGTTCAAAGCTGAGGATGCATTTAGAACAAATAGGCAAGAATGGCTTCTGTGGTGTTTGGAGTTTGATATGCAATTGCCCCGGTGATTGCCCGTATCAGTTTTGTTCTGCAAGTACATTGTTTAGTGATTTGGAAGAAAGGCAAGTCTAAGGATGCCTGAATTACATTTTAGTCTCTTATTCTTGGTTATACTAACTTCACTTTATTATCTTGATGTTGTATGGAAATTTGAGAGATGACCCATTCATCATTTTATACAAGATGTGCTATTCTTCTCTCTCTCGGGCTTTTTTTATTGTTTGGTAATTCTTTAGGAAATCAAAATGAAAAATAAAAATTATTTTCACATGGCAACTACACTATTAATCTTCTGGGATGTATTGGAGTCGAGTTGACACAATAAATACTTGAATTTGACTTGATTAAAAATGTTAAGCTCAAAATTTTACTCAAACTCAATCAATCTCAAAGTTGTTAAAACTTGAACTCAAATTGGCTACAAATTCTTATACTTGAGCTTGACTCGATTATGAATTAATGCTAAACACATGCATAAAAATATATAATGTACATATAATATTAAATATATTTATAAAAATATATATTACTAGAATTATATAATATAAAATAATAAAATTAAAAAACTTGAAAAATGCTCGAAGCCCAACTCTAGTACTATTACCAAGTTGAACTTGAGTCTTTAAAATACTCTTGGTATAATTCAACTTGAGTAGAATTCGAATCGTCAATTTAGAAGACAAGCCGAGTCCTACCAATAATCGTCAATTTCTAAGTTTGTGTTGGGCAATAGGCCCAAACCCAAGTACCAACTCCTCTAGCATCCGAGGAAACAATTGTTCCACAGCATCATCCTTGTAAAATATGACACAAAAGTTTTAGTATCTTCAGAGTTGAACGAAATATAACACATGAAAATTTTAGTATTTTGAGACTTGAAAAACAAGTAAGAATTGTAGGTAACTCTAGACAATGGAGCACATCAATGCTAAAGGTATGGTTCATCTTTGGAAAATAATTTTATTTTCTTTTCTAGTTTTTTAGCAAAACACAAAAATATTGTCTTATCTTTTAGTTTTGAAAATTTTATATTTAAAAAGACAAAAAATAAAAATAAAAATTCATTTAGTTTCAGAAAGTAATTTCATTTACATTCTACATTTTCAAATAATTGCAAAAAGTATAAATTCAAAAAATCAATTTGATCAAATTTTTTTTATTCAAATGTTTGTTCCATTTTCCCCTTTTTTTAACTCAATTTCATTCCACAAACCAAATAAATCCTTCTTCTGTCGATTCACATCTGAAACAAAAGCAAGTTACTTTAATCACATTAAAATTAAAATAAATTTTATTTTTAATTGTACATAATAAATATGCATATATGTAAGAAAAAATGCAAAATATATGTTTTTTAATTTTTAAAATAAGAATTTTAGTGTCCAGGAGCCTAAAAGGTCAAGTTCATAAAAAAAAAAAAGGAGGGGGGGGGGCTCTCTCTTGATTTTATGTCTTAGAGATTAGAGAATACTTGTATTCCTCTTTCTGAGTATATCTTATGCTGCTAATAACTTTCAAGATAGCAAAATAATAATTAAAGAATAACTACTGGTATCTAACTCGTACAAGTCAATAAATAGCCTGGGAACAAGATCTGACTCACGATAAGAATGAAATCAGATAGCATATCAAAGAAGTAGGCCCCAAAGCTTTAGAAATTCAATGGCAACTCCAGAACAGAGCATACCCAAAGCTTTAGAAATTCAATGGCAACTCCAGAACAGAGGAGAACAAAACAGAGGAGAAAGTCCGACGGGGGCGACCTGAGAACACATAAAACGGAGAGTAATACACGCTGCTTAATTTCATGTGATCTCAGGGCGACCCCGTGGGGCGACTCCTCTCCACCTTCACGCTTCACCTTCGAGGCTTCGACCATTCTGCAATTTGAGAAATGGGCACTCTGTTTCCTCCTTATATATAGTATAAGGAGTTAAGGATTCATGAAGCATAGCCGGTACTTCTCTCTCCCATCCTCCAATGTACTATTACCACTATCCCCCAACTGTACGTGTGCTTTGGGATGGGTTTTAACTATATTTCTTTTTCAAAGCGCAAGTACAACTTTGTACTCCCTTTATTCAACCCCTTAGTAGTACTACAATCCCTCACCTAAATCCAACTTTGTCACTCTGTAAAGTCTAAAATGTGTAAATGTTTTTGTTTTTGTTTTTAATTTTAGGCACAATATGTTGCCTATTTTTTTTTTTTTATGCTTGATTAATTTAGTAGACCCACAAAGTTTTGAAAACAACGACGACTATTTTTCTAGATCAATTGTAGCCACATGAATTGTAGCCACTTCATTAGTCTAGTGCAAAGTAAATTAAACTTTTATTTATTTTATGTGTGATTTATTGAAGAACCGTATAAAATTACGGTCAAGATATGATGTTTCTTTATTACTTAAATATTAGCCTTAGGAAACTTTACCCATCATGAGTATCTTGTGCGAACAAAACCTACAAATCTTTGATTCTCATATTTGGTGCAATGTGCCCAATATCAAATATGTAATAGAACTCCTAAAGTATTTGAGATTTGCTTAGTTTGAGTTTTATAAATTTGATTGTATCAGTCCACAAAATTCTAATAATCTCCCATTTGGAATACTTAGCTAATGTTCTATAAAGTAAATGAAAATTCTTCAGACTTAATCACAAACATGCAGCAACAATAACCAATGTTGAACCAGAGGGAATATTATTCAATTATAAAATTTTTATAATGAGATTGAAGACGAATTGCTAATGACTCTTGGTAACTGACTCTTTGTGCCATGAGCTGGATATTTGAGAAAGACACTACTAAGAGGGTGTCATGATACCGACCAGGTGGGCCAAACATCTGGGATGATAGCACACTTTAACATTACTGAAATAAAGGTATTATTGGCCACATTTGCGTGATGATGTGGTTGATTATACCCAGACTTGTCTCACTTGCAAACAAGACAAGGTGGAGCAAAAGAAGATTGCAGGACTATTAGAGCCTCTATCTGTAAAGTCTAGACCGTGGGGAAGTGTCACCCTGGACTTCATTACTAACGTGCCCATAATATCCAACTTATTATACCGGAGGAGTCCATAAGTGTACTTGATACACATAGGTGAGCACCAACTTAACTCACTTTTTTCCAATGTGGGACAAACTTACAAGTGAAATTCTCAACAATCTCTTCCTCACTTGTAAGATTCAACTGCTCCCCCTTAAACGGAAGTCATCTTCTCCCTCATTAGACTAATTCTCCAACAGTTACTCAAGTGGGCTTTACCGCCACACCTTACGTGTCTCGGATTGTATTCCATGTGAGCCTACGAACAAATTAATCCTACCTCCTAAGTCTTGACCTCATTCGGATCCATCTTCCAAGCAAGTTGCTCACCCAAAGTTACGAACCATCATCTCTGATACCACTTGTTACACTAGAGGAGTTCATAGGTGTCCTTGATAGACATGGGTGAGCACCAACTTGACCTAAAAGTTTAAATCTTTTGGGTCTTGGGCCCAACCAAGTATATAAGCACACATCATCCACTCACTTTTTTCAATGTGGGACAAACTTACAAGTGGAATTTTTAACACAACCATGAAAATGGTCATATTTAATAGAGACACTAACATCATATAGGTCAAAACACAATCTCGTGAAGATACATATAGCTCTAGAACGAAATTATTTGCATCCAACATAAATATTCTATCTAAAAGAATACTAGTGTTACAAAATCAAAACATAAATAAACTTATGACTACCATACACAATATGGAAATGTGGTCAAAACATTATGGCTAACTGTGATTAACATGCATGTTTTGCAAACAATTCAAACATCTTTACAAGATACTCAAGTTTCAAAAAAGCTCATCAAGATTAAACAAAAAATGTCTTTATACAAAATCACATGAGACTAGACCAAAAAAAAAAAATGTCCCTAATAATTTCATTATCTGTTGAAATATTTTCTAAAATATATGATTTTATGGGTTTTCAAAAGTCTTCTATTTATGAATTTTCTAAATCATTCATGAGGACTATTTATTGTTATGTGGGTTTGTCCCTCATTGGAAAAAAATGGAAAATGAAATGTTATTAATAAATGATAAGGTGAAATAATCTTTTAAAGTTGGCGCATGACGTGGGCTGTGGGGCGCTAGTGGTGCATTTAGTTGGCGCACAAGCACTTAGTACTTAGCACGCTTGCATCGTTGCAAGATCGTGACCATTGATCATGATCGGATGACTTAAACTTAATCTTATATTTTTTAAGATCAAGTGGGGCGACCAGGAGACTAAGTGCGACTTAATCGACGGTACCATCGACTGAACATGAATTCTCGGGAGTCTCGACTAGGACTCGACCAGGTCAACGCCGGGTGCGACCAGGTCGAATCTGCTTCGCGATTTAAATCGATGCAACCCTTCGAAAAAGGCATAATTTTGTCTATATAAAGACAGTTTACTCCATGAAATATACAAAAAATTCATCATTCTCTCATTCTTTTTCTTACATAAAGTTTCCACAAATTATATCTTTTTCAAATCTGATTCTATTAATTGCAGAAATAGAATTCCAGAAAATTTGTTCATATTATTTTAAGAGTGTTTATGATCAATTTTCGTTCGTGTATAACGCAAACTGATATCAGATTATATTCTGGACTTCATTGTATCCTGAAAATGTATTTGCTGACTCAATACACATTGATCTAATGAGGGCAAATAACGTTTTAAGGAAAACGACATAGTAACGTGCCTTAAAAGATTTTCTAATCTGCAGTATTTTTCTTATCTTATTCTTACATTATCTATAAAAATTGCATATGTTTGACACAAAAGCCATATAATATAATAAACAATAATCAAAATTATCAATCCACATAATTCTTGAGAACAATAAAACTATTTAAACACAATTTGAATATAATTTGACGATATTCCCACTAACTCAATACATCAAAAGGATTTAACTAAACTCATGCTAGTTACAAGTTCCTGAAAACACCTTAGGAGTTAAATCTTCAACATTGGTACTACATAGAATGAACATGATTGCATTATTAAACTTGTCAAAAAAGCTCTCAATCTAGGTCTCTAAGATAAGGCAAGAATGTCTCAAGATTTATTACAATGACTTTATATACTTAAAACAAAAAAGGTATTATCAAAATCTTTCATATCGAGCAACATGACAATATATGCTTTGTTTTATTCAAAATATCTCTACCATTACTACGTTAGGTGTATACAAAAATCACCACTATTTTCCTTAAATCACCACTGTATACAAATTTCACATGGCCCGTGCACGCCCCAAGATCACTGTTTGCCATCTTATCTATGAAGTTCCTTGAATTCAAGATATGATTCTTTCTTCCACCATTCTCTATTTTTTTTTTCTTCTGGATGATTTTTGCTCTTTTTTCATTCAACCATAAAAAAGTCCAAGACCAATTTTATGAAATAACCTTTGAAAATGTGATTTTCCGCCCAAAATTTCTCAAGAAGTTGCTTCCTCGTGGCTGAGCCACTCCAAATTTTGTCTTTTGTTAAAAGATCTCAACAAATTAAGAACCACATTGCAAGAATAAAAATAAAAAAATAAAAAAGAACTTCCATGGGATAATCTCCACAGCCCAAGGCCAACCTTGTTCAAGATTCAAATATGTCCGAGAGCTAAATTGTTAGCATCGGAGGAGCCCATAGGCGGGCTTGATATGCATGGGTAAATATCAACTTGACCCAAAAACTTAAACCTATTGGGTCTTGGACCCAACCATGTATATAAGCACCCATCATCCACTCAATTTTTCCAATGTAAGACAAACTCATAAATAAAATTCTCAACATAAACACATCCATGCAAGTTTCATGTTTATGTTATGATCAAATGAATACAAATAAGAGTAAAGAAGCAAAGCAAAAGAATCAAGAAGGAATTGATGAGCAAGTCTGATTCACGCACACAACTATGAAAAATTTGGGGTTCCAATTGATAAAATTTTTTGAACCATAACAATAATTTTCCTAAACCAATCATAGACACATGAACTTAAAACTATTAATAAGAACATGGAATACGCGAATGTTGCACCATAGACTCCATTGTTCTGATTCGAGCATACTAAATGTATCTACAAAGAGTTTAATATCGTCTCTCCTTTGCCTTATGTGCGACTTCACAGGAACCACACAAACATTAGAACAAGGACAAGACCTCTATTTGTTGTTTAAATACTGATGGAAGAAAATTATATATAGTGCTTTGCACCAACAAGGTAGGCGCATCATTAATTCTCATAACTTGATTAATTGGGTCCAACAATAAATATGATGGTCACTTATCATAAGACTTTGTCATAATGCCCCTGAAATGTTTGAATTAATTTAGTTCAGACTTTATAAAATTCCATTGTAAATCCACAAAATTCTAACGAAGACTAATCAAAGAACTTGATCTATCAAATTAACCCAAATTGAAATGTCCACAAAGAGTCTAGTTTGGAATAGCGTTTGGGTCGCTTGACCCGGCCTGCACTTCAAATCCTTTCTAAAAAACTAAGAGGCACAGAGGGGGTTATCAAATTAGGAGCCCCACCTTAACCAGACTTCACATACTGCTGTACATTTTTTTATTTATTCGTTTGATAATTTTATGCAGATAGTATGCATGTTTGACAGTATAATAATCATTAAGTTATCTATCAAGATTTTCGTCTGTCACTGCGAAGTACTTATTATCATGTTCAATCGTTGTTAATGCTATTTAGTGGGGCATTTGAGTTTTTAAGGTAGTAGAATATCATCTTTTTGAAGGTAGTGTATATATCTTTTTTGATTTTAGCAAGACTTGCCATATATGCTGCTGTTGATTAATATCCCAAATGCCCTTCAAATTTTATTTTATTTTTTAATTTATGAACCCAATATGCATTTAAAATGTCCCTGTAAAGCTAGTCCAAGGCCTTATTCTAGCCTATGGTCACTTGCTCATGCCCCTTTTTCTTGTATGGTATCTGTGCTAGGTCATCATGTAAATATACAACAATTTGTCAAGCTACTTTTTAAAGTATGACCCATGAAGCAGCATTTTGATGTTTTGAGAGAGGTTCAAATTTAGGAGAAGCCAGTAAGATCATGTCATTATATTTATAACCTATATTGCCTCCCTCACTAGCACTTGTAAATGTTGATGAAGTTCAACACAATTTACCACCTTCATGCTTGCTTGCTACTGACTGCTTACAGTGTACTTGAGGCTTGCAAGTTGTGTTCTATGTATGGATACCATGATCAACATTTGAAGCTAACCAGAAGATGCATATGCAAAATTGAAAAAATGGAAATGGTTTCTGTTAGCTTCAAACATAAGTGAACTCCCTGTCAATTGATGGATGGCCCAATCGATCGAGCAAAAAATACAGTTTCTTTAACGGAAGTCAAAGGTACAGGGCATCATCATATCATCCTTGCTTTGAAACATTTGTTTGCTCTTCTCACAAACATAGGAACTTCCAAAATTAAAAAAAAAAAAAAAGGATTAATTTCTAAACAGTGTATCATCTCTTTTGGTTTACAACAGCACTCTGATGCTGTCGTTTATGAAATTTCAAGTTCTTTTTACCTGGAAAATGAAATTTCTATGGCAAAAGGCACCTTGTAATAATATTTGCATCTTTGAAGCATCACAGTTCAAATGAACTCCACCTCTGTTGAAAACTTGAAATATTAAGGAATCGAAAACTAGTGCGTGGATGTTGGCGTTCATACACCAGTGGAAGCACATCGGTTTGCAATTTGCGGACTCGTTTGGACTACCATAATATAGCTCAGAAGATATTTTCTAGTCACACTACGGAAACTGAAGTCTCTCACTATAATACACATAAATGAACTAATTGGCTTTCTATTTTATCTTCTGTGGGGTGGGTGCTCCCATTTTAAAGAATAAGTCAGCTGTATAGGTCTCTTTTTCCATTTAAATTAATGAAACAGCTAGAAAACAAACATACCATCCACATAAATTGGTTGAAATTTATTGAACATTATATCCTCAGGGGTACGATTAGTTGCAGGCTGCTGCCATCCAAGTTCAGTAACTACCTGACCTCTACGCTATCTGCTTCCTGTCCAAGAAAGGAACCAATAATAATAATAATAATAATCATAATCATAATAATTACAAATATAGAATGATATCTTTCTAAAATTCATTTTGAATTGAAAAATAATGTGTCCCAAATGTAAACTATGGCCTCACTATATGAACTTATCAACAGTGAATTTAAAGCATTTAAATGATGTCAGCAAAAGATTTTTATATTCATTTTAATATATAATTTTTGGATTAGACTGGATTAGGCACACATTTTTGACCATTGCATGCTACACGGCCACAATCTAGAGGCACTAAAAACTAACATCAATACATAAAACACACATATTAAGGTTCATCTATAAATTGCAAAAGCAAATATTCTATTCAACTCAATCTTTCATTTAAAGTTTGTTCCTCTGTTACAAATACATACAAAACTAAAATGGCGTAGATAATGAGATAATCATCCTCAAAAATATATAGTAAACACCAGAGAAGAATGAGTCTTACCAGTCTCAACGAGTGATTACTCTCAAAGAACAACTATGAATTCAAACAGTTGATCTTGTAAAACAGCTTCATCAACCTATTTCCTTCTCACCACATCAACTTCCAAGGACAAAGAACACCTGGCAGCATTAAAAGCTGGACGTGGTAGAAGAGTGGGATCCTGGGGCAATTTAGGATTCTTGAGTTATCAATCCTCTGAGATGCATGAAGAGTCTAGCTTCATCTTGAGGCCTTTACCATAAGCAGCAATGAGTAAAGCCTCAGCTCGCCCTGCAAGTATCAGAAAATTCAACGATAGCTTAAGCTAATTAAAAGACATATGGTAAAGGAAACACAACAAATTACATTTTAAGTGAACCAATAAATTTTGGAGCAATTTGAAAACCAGAAAAATAAATTATTTTTCAGTGTTTCCACCCACATGAAAGTGAAATAAATAAGAAAAATTTTTGGTTTAGTCAGAACATACCTATATATATATACATATATATCATTGAATTTTTCACTACTGATGTATAGTTTTCATAGTTGGTAGGTTGAAACATGTAAGACGCCACTGAATGAGGCTCCATTCGCCAGAACTAGCAATAAGGACACATCAAACTCTATCCATGTCATACAGATTTTAGCCTATTGCTAAATATTCTAATTCCACGCAGATGAAAACTGCCAAAGCTACATGGATGTATGCTTTTTGCGAGATCATTTTTGTAATTCTTGTTTGTTTCTGTTTTGCTCATTTGTCATATTACAGTGGGAGGAGAAGGGTATCTGATCTCTGCACTTCATCTAGGAAAAAATAATTTTTCTATTTTCCTTTGATTGTTGCCATACTAAAGGAGAAAACGAATTTTTAACAGCAAATTTCTTCCTATGGCTTCACTTGTTTGGACAGAATATTTTTTAAGGGAAAAGAGAACTATTTTTGAAGGAAAAAAGGAATCATCGTTGATTTTTCTTGGTTAGCTTGGAGAAAGAATTACATATTTTCTTTTGTGAAGTTATTTTCTCCTCCCCATTGGAAAATATTTTGTTCAAACAGTGTCCTGTGATACCAGACAAAGGGACATTGGAAAACTACATTTAAAAACAAAAGAACCCCAACCAAAAGGAGGCTTAAGTTTTTAAAAAAATTTCTGAAGGGAAGGTCATCTCACAACGTTTTCTTTCTTTAAAGGAAATACACATTATTTCTCTGACCCCTTTTTACTCTTGCTCTTACCACCATCAAATTCATGGCTGCCAGGAGCAACTAATCTCAAGCCCCCAGAAGGCAATGAGTTTTGTTATCCTTTTTATTCACTCATTCTCACAACGTTTTCTTTCTTTAAAGGAAATACACATTATTTCTCTGACCCCTTTTTACTCTTGCTCTTACCACCATCAAATTCATGGCTGCCACAAGCAACTAATCTCAAGCCCCCAGAAGGCATTGAGTTTTGTTATCCTTTTTATTCACTCATTGTGGTGAAGTGTTTTGGCAAAACACCATCCCCAACATTATTTTTGGGGGCGGCCATCAGTTTAACTGTTGAAGATAGACCTTAGCAATGGCTTGGAGATATGATAATAGGAGATCTGTTGTGATTCAAAGGAAGTCTTTTGATTTTGTGCTGGATGGTAGAGAAGGAAGATCTGACTAGAGTGCAGAGTGCACAAGGAAAAGGAGAATTTTGTTTACTTGGACATTGAGGAGTTCAAATGCGTGTTGAAGGCTTGGAATGATCTTTGGCTCACAAAAGGTGAGGGTCAATAGTAGAGAAAGTTAAGGAAGAATGCTAGATGTCTCCTTTTGTTGACCAAAGGCAACTCCAATGGGAGTATGTTTGTGCTTATGGAAGCCAATAGGGGAGGAACGTTATCAATCATCTTCTTTGCAGGTTTCAAAGGAAAGGGTTGGTGGAAAATCTTGTGTTGCTTGGATGATCTATGCAAACTTGTGTTGAAGGACTTGACAAAGAGGAGAAAGCTCAGCCCTAAGTTTTTGAAGGAGACAGGAGTCCATGGTTTTAAATAGCGGTAGCGAGTAGTGTAGCATAGTGGTAATGGGTGTAGCAAGAAGCAGGAGAAGCAGATGTTACATAATGGGAAGCAGGTCTAATGACCGTGAATTTTTTTTTCAAGCACACACACTTATGTATATTGGTTTATTAGCATTTTTCAAGATCTTAACCACCTTTCTTAAAGAGGAGATAATTTCAAAGAAGCCTGCTTGAAAGGATTTGGAGTTCATGAGTGTTCCTTGATTTTTCTTTTTTTTGGTGGGGTGGAGCGTGTTATTCGGTCAAACTATCAGGATCAGCTCTATCTTTCTAGAATCAGTATATTTCTGTTAAGGATGGGGTGGAACAGCTGCCCATGGTGGCTACGAACCATGTCAGAAACTATGTCGGATCACCAGTCTATCTTGTTGGGCTTATTTTAACTATCCCTTTTTTGATAAAAGAATATGCAGTTAAAAACAGGACTTACACACAAAGGGTTTATTTGGCATCATTGTTGTTTTCTATTTTCTATTTCTATTTCTTTACAGTGAAGAAACAAATTATAAAAACGTTTGTTTATGTTGTCAATTTTTTGTTTCTGTTGTTGGTTTTTAGTTTGCCAAAAAAACTAAAAACCAAATTCCAAATTTTATGGTTTTCAGTTATTTTGCCAACCTATTGCCAGAAATTTTTTATCCATAAATAGATTTTTTGAATTAATTTATTTTATACACTTTTAAATTAAAATCAAAATTAAATGATCATATGAATTTAAATATAAATAAAATAAAAAGAAACATAAACTTCAAAAAATAGTAATGAAGTTAATTACAAAATACTTTTACTATTTTTCAATTGTCATGTCCAATAAAATTTTTATTACAACAACAACAAAACCAAGCCTTAAGTCCCACTAATATGAATCTTTTTCCACAAATTTATGCGATCATGGACCATTTCTTTTAACAAATTTCAGGGCTATTAAATCCTCATTCACTATCTCATTCCAAGTTATTTTAGGTCTATCCCTACCCCTTCTACTACCCCTCACAATAACTAACTTGCTCTTCCTTACTGGCGTACTATGTGACCTCTGTTGCAAGTGCCCAAACCATCTGAGTTGTCCCTCCCTTATCTTATCTTCTATAGGAGCTACACCTAACTTATTGTGAATATGTTCATTCCTTAATTTATCTTCCAGTGTTATACCACTCATCCATTTAAGCATTCTCATCTCGGAATATTTTACATTTTGGATATTTTGTTTCTTCATCGCCCAACATTCTGATCCATATATCATACCTAATCTTATACCATCCTATAAAACTTCCCTTTTAATTTTAAGGGTATTCTACGACACAAAGCACACTTGAAGCACTTCTCCATTATACCCAACTTGCTTTAACTCTATGCATCACATCATCTTCAATTTCTGCTTTAGCTTGCATAATAGATCCAAAGTATCAAAAACTACAAGTGTTATTTATTTCTTCATCATCAAGTTTAACTTTGTCTCCAATATTCCTCTGATCATTACTGAAATTACATTTCCTATATTCTGTCTTATTTCTACTTATATTAAAGCCTTTAGAATCCAAAGCTTCTCTCCATAATTCTAACTTAGCCTCTACTCTGTCCCCTAGTTTCATCAATTAATACAATATCATCTGCAAACAACATACACCATGAACCTCATTTTCAATGTTCTTTGTCAGTTGGTCCATCATTAAAGCAAAAAGATAAGGGCTTAAAGCAAATCCTTGACGAACACCTATGGTGATTGAAAATTCTTTAGTTTCTCTATCTATAGTGCTTACACTAGTCATTACTCTATTGTACATGTCCTTAATGACATCAGTATACCTACTACATACACCTTTTTTTTCCTAAAACCCACCATAGAACTTCCCTAGGTGCCCTATTATATGCTTTCTCTAAGTCAATAAATACCATATGCAAGTCCCCTTTCTTTTCCCTAAACTTTTCCATTAATCTTCTTAAGATATATAGCTTCTATGGTAGATCTCCTAAGCATAAAACCAAATTGATTTTCTAAGACCTTCGTTTCTAGCCTTAATCTTTATTCTACTACCCTTTCCCACTATTTCATCGTATGACTCATAAGTTTAATTCCAAACTAGTTATTACAATTTTAAATACCTCCTTTATTTTTGTATATAGGTATTAAAGTTCTTTTCCTCCATTCATCTGACATTTTCTTAGTTTTTATAATTGTGTTAAATAAATTAGTTAACCATATAATTCCGTTATCACCTAAGCATTTCCAAACTTCAATTGGGATGTTATCTGGTACTATACCTTTTCCATTTCTTATCTTTTTTAGTGCAAATGTAACTTCATTAACTCTAATTTTGCAAATAAATCTCATATTTTTAGTTTTTTCCTCATTTTTTAATTCTAAGTCTTTTATTTGGTTTTCATTAAATAACTTACTAAATTAACTTTGCCATCTATCTTTTATGTCTTCTTCCTTAACCAAGACAACATCATCCTCACTTTTTATACATTTTACATTTCCTAATTCCTTACTCTTCCTTTCTCTAGCTTTAGCAAGTTTAAATATATCTCTTTCTCCTTCTTTTGTATCTAATTTATCACACAAACTAATAAATGATCTGTGTTTAGCTTCACTAACGGTCTTTTTTGCATCTTTTTCAAGCCTCTTTATACTTAAGTTATCCATGTTTCTAAATTTTTGTCACGGTTTATACCAAATTCTTTTTGTATTTATGGCTTTTTAGACATCTTTATCCAACCACCAACTTTCTTTACTATTTGATAATTTTCCCCTTGATTCACCTAAAATCTCTTTTACTATCTTTTTAATAGAGCTAGCTAATCTACTCCAAAGAGTATTTGTATCTATCTCATCCTCTATAGTCTAATCCCCATCTTTGATCATTTTATCTTTAAATTTTATTATATTTTCTCCCTTTAGGTTCCACCACCCAATTCTTTTACACTGGTGTATTTTATCCTTTTTTTTTTCCATTTTCTAATACATATATCTAACACTAAGACTCTATGTTGTGTGATTAGGCTTTCACCTAGAATAACTTTACAATCCTTGCATGATAAACGATCTACCCTCCTAGTTAAAAAAAAAGAAAAAAAAAAACTATTTGAATTCTATTTTGCCCACTTTTAAAGGTTATTAAGTGTTCTTCTCTCTTCTTAAAGCACGTATTCGCAATAATAAAATCATATGATATAGCTCAGTCTAAGATCATCTCCCCGGACTCATTTTGGTCTCCATACCCATATCCTCTCATAACTTTTATTATCCCTTCCAACGTGTCCATTCAGATCTTATACTATGAATATTTCTCAGTCCCTTATATGACTTGTATAATACTATCCATATCCTCCCAAAATTGTCTCTTAAGATTTTTTGCTAAGTCTACTTGAGGAGCATAAGCACTAATGATATTTATTATCTCTTGGCCTAATACTATCTTGATTTATATAATTCTATCCCCTGCTCTGTTTACACCAACAACACTATTTTTAAGTTTTTGTCTACAATAATTTCTACTCCATTCTTACGTTTTTCTTTTCCAGTGTACCAAAGTTTAAATCCCGATTTATCAATTTCTCTGGCTTTCTCCCAATAAATTTTTTATTGTAAAGTAAAATTTGAAAGTAGAACAATTAAAGTAAAATAAGTATAATAAACTTTATTGTTATTATAGTAATTTTTTATGCGTATGATTTGTAATCTTATCATTTTAATCATATTTTTATAATATTATTTGATTTAAAGATGAAAATGAGCAATTCTTTAGTTAAGTTTTTAATTGTATTAGCTTTATAAATGCTAACCAAACAGGTTGCTGGTTTCTAGTTTTTAGTTTCTGTTTCTAATTTTTGGTTTTCATTTATGGTTTTTGTTTCTCTAATTTTTTGACAGTTATACCAAACAGCCCCCCTAAGGGACTAGTGAAATGGCTTTCAAGCAGAGGGCTATGCTAGCTACATGGCTGCAAACAAACTGTTTATGAAAAGGAGTAACTTATATGGAGATAAACCTGCTGGATGTTAGGAAGAAGGAGATTTGTCTATGGAAGATAAAGAGAGAAGAATAAATGTCAAAAAGAGTCATTCAATACAATTGAGATTGAAGAAATCTCGTGGCGCCAATAATCAAGGATCTTTAGTTTAAAGATGGTGAGAAAGTCATAAAAAACAAGAATCTCCATAAAGTAGCAAAGTATATTGGAGTTTAACTTCTTCAATGGGGTGGAGATTGAAACAACAAAAAAAAAAAACCAAACCTTAAGTCCCACTAAGTGGGGTTGACTACATGAATCCTTTTCTTCCAATTTATGTGATCATAGACAATTTCCTTTGACAAATTCAGGGCTATAAAGTCCTTACCTCACTATCTCATTCCAAGTTCTTTTAGGTCTACCACTACTGCTTCTACTGCCCCTCATAGTAACTAATTCACTCTTCCTCACTGGTGCACTATGTGGCCTACATTGCAAGTGCACAAACCATCTAAATCGTCCCTCGTTTTTCTTATCTTCTACAAGAGTTACACCTAACTTACCACGAAAATGTTCATTTCTTAATTTATCTTTTAGCGTTATGCCACTCATCCATCTAAGCATTCTCATCTTGGAAAATTTTACATTTTGGATATTTTGTTTCTTCATCGCCCAACATTCTAATCCATATAGCATAGCTGATCTTATAGCCGTCCTATAAAACTTCTCTTTTAATTTTAAGAGTATTCTATGATCACAAAGCACACTCAAAGCACTTCTCCATTTTACCCAACCTGCTTTAACTCTATGTATTACAACTTTAACTTCTCCTTCATCTTGCATAATAGATACAAGGTATCAAAATCCACTAGTGCTATTGATTTCTTCACATCAAGTTTAACTTTGTCTCCAATGTTCCTCCTACTATTACTGAAATTACATTTTATATATTCTGTCTTATTTCTACTTATTCTAAAGCCTCTAAATTCTAAAGTTTCTCTCCATAATTCTAACTTAGATTCTACTCCACCCCTAATTTCATCAATCAAGACAATATCATTTGCAAATAACATACACCACGGAACCTCATTTTGGTCACTCCTACTCAGTTCATCCATCACTAACGCAAAAAGATAAGGGCTCAAAGCAGATCCTTGATGTACACCTATTGTGATTGAAAACTTTCTAGTTTCTCCACCTATAGTCCTAACACTAGTCATACATATCCTTAATGACATTAGTATACCTACTACATACACTCTTTTTTTCTAAAACTCACGATAGAACTCTCATTGGTATCCTATCATACGCTTTCTCTAAGTCAATAAATACCATATGCAAGTCCCTCTTCTCTTCCCTAAATTTTTCCATTAATCTTCTTAAAAGATATATAGCTTTTGTAGTAGATCCTCCAGACATAAAACCAAATTGATCTTCTGAGACCTTCGTTTCCAGCCTTAATCATTGTTCAACTACCCTTTCCCACAGTTTCATTGTATAACTCATAAGTTTAATTCCATAATAGTTATTACAATTTTGAATATCTCCTTTATTTTTGTATATAGGTATTATAGTATTTTTCCTCCATTCTTCTAGCATTTTCTTAATTTTTATAATTTTGTAAAATAAATTAGTTAACCATATAATTCTATTATCACCTAAGCATTTCCAAACTTCAATTGGTATGTTATTTGGTCCTATAGATTTTCCATTTTTCATCTTTTTTAGTACAAACTTAACCATGTTAACTCTAATCTTGTGAATAAATCTCATATTTTTAATCTATTCCTCATTTGTCAATTCTAAGTTTAAGCCTTCTACTTGGTTTTCATTAAATAGCTTACTAAAGTAACTTCGACATCCTTCTTTCATGTCTTCTTCCATAACCAAAACAACATCATCCTCACTTTTTATACATTTTACATTTCCTAAATCTTTGCTCTTTCTTTCTCTAGCTTTAGCGACTTTAAAAATCTCTTTCCCATTTTGTATCTAATCTAGCATACAAATTATTAAATGATTTATGTTTAACTTCACTAACAACCTTTTTTGCATCTTTCTCACCTCTTTATACTTTTCAAAGTTTTCCATGCTTCTACATTTTTGCCATGTTTTATACCAAATTCAATCTTCCTCTTGATTCACCAAAAATCCTCTCTTGCTATCTTTTTAATAAAGCTAGCTATCCTACTCCAAAGAGTGTTTGTGTCTATACCATTCTCTATAGTCCAATTGCCATCTTTGACTATTTTATCTTTAAATTTTATTATATTTTCTCCCTTTAGGTTCCACCACCTAGTTCCCTTACACTGGTTTATTTTATCCTTTTTCTCTTCCATTTTTTAATACATATATCTAACACTAAAACTTTCTGTTGTGTGGTTAAGCTTTCACCTGGGCTAACTTCACAATCCTTACACAATCAAAGATCAAAGAGCCATATGCAACTTCCACAGAAGCTTGAACTTGGGAGCCAACAAAAGAAGGCCCTCCTTATGGGACCTTGTGCTCAACAAGATTCTTCATGTCAATGGAAGCATCGAGGCAAGGAATCCATGCTCCTTTGATGTTCATCCTTATCATGCAAGTGCTTAGCAAGATGTTAACAAGAGCTTTATAGATTGATCTCTTGATTGTTGGGATAGAGGACAAGAATAGCATGATCTCCCATTTATTATTTGCAGATGATATCATCATTTTGTGCAGGGCAGATGCAGAGGAAATTCTTAAGGTTTACTTAAGAGCAAACTCATTCTAGTTGGGAGTTGAGGGGAAGGGGGATTGGATGGTTGTTCTCTCTTAGAGATTTTGGGGTGTAAGGTGGGGAAACTTCCTTTGATGTACTTGGCCAAATTTAAGGAGAAATCCTTGAGGGATCCTATAGTTGAGAAGCATGAAAAGAAGCTAGCTGGTTGGAAGATGAAGTAATTATTAATGTAGGGAATGCTCACTCTCATAGAGATCATTTTTATGTAATCTCTCAGTTTACTACATGTCTCTCCTCCCCATCCCTTGTTCGCCAGCCAGGAGGTTGGAAAGCCATTTATAAAGATAAATTTTAAAGGTTGATGCTCACACCATCTTTCCAAAAATAATTCTCCACTGCATATGATAAGGTCCATTTGAAGGAAAACATCTTCTAAACCCTTCTTATCCTGTGAATTTCACACCCCTATTCCACGTGGTTCTCTACTTTCCAGACAACATTCCCATCAGACCCATACTAGATTTCAATGATGGTTCTCTGTAACTTCTCCATGAATTGCATAGCTTTGTTGCAAGAAATGATGGTGTGTGCTTCAACATTGGATAAAGTAGCTGGGTGTCATCTTGTTTCTTCATCATGACAGTGGAACCCTTTGAAATGCAAATTTTGGAAGGCAGGCACAAGAGTGGGAGCTGACATTTTTCTCAATTTTTCATGATTTCCCTGATATGACTTCACAGCTCAAGGAGAAGACAGTGAGCTGGAGGATGAACAGTGGAAGCACATTCACTGTTAAATCTCAAGATTTTCAGGGTGGAGGGACTGAGACAGAAGCATATCCTCTGGAGGGTGATATGGAAGCCAAATCGGTCCAAGCAAGGTGTCTTTCCTGGCATCAGAGGCAAAGCAGGGGACAGTTTTAACTTGAGATAACTTTGTTGGATTCTGAAAAATTCATGCTTACCTGTGCAAGGAGAATTTAGAAACAGTTCGACACATTTTCCTCTACTGTGGATATGGATCTGAGTACAGGAAAGGAGAGAATTTAAGGGTATGGAATTATATGGAAAGAAAATCACTGATAGAGGGCTAAATTGTTTATATATTTTGGTGTAGTGCTGAGAGTGATGAACATGCAGAGGACAATACTGACTTTGTTGATTTTTTGTCCTGTAAATGATTTGTTGTACATGGGTTGGCACTTGGTACCCTCTTGGTGGCCTTCTGTATACATCCACTCTAATTATCTGGAGAAAAAGGACATTGACCTTATCTTAAAGATGAAAAACCAAATGATTATGCCTCCACCCACTTCCCACCCACAAAACAATAACTCAAAAACAAAGAAAGGAAAAGAAAAGATAATTTAACAAAGTCCCCCCCCATATTATTGGGGTTTTGCTGAAAAGAAAAAGAAGAAAAAATCTTTTATTTTAACTGGAACATGCCCCTCCTTAACAATAGCTACAGGAGCAATTTACTCCCTCCTCTTAAAAAATCACTGAAAATTGCACAAGCGCTATAGGTTTATCAGCATCAACCTGCTTGGTAGGTCAGGTTCTTTAAGTGATAGGACACAGTTTTCTATTGAAAAAGGGAAATTAAAATCATCAGTCAGGAGATAGATGAAAGAATTTTCTGAAGTAAGTGTGTATCTGCAGATTAGCTGGTGGGAAGAATTGTTGTCTGTCATCTGCCTTCCCTTTCTCTTTCTCCTCTTAGCAAAGTAGGCTCAAGTCAAACATTTGGCCACTAAATAAGGTCCTTATTTTTTCCTTGTAAAACCCCAAGGGACTTTATTGTTAAAAGACTATAGGAAAGATTTATAAAGAAAGAAAAGAATATAACATCCAGCACATCAAGCTCTCAAGCCATATCAGGGGTTCTTGGGGAGGACGTGATGAACACAGCCCTACCTCCACTATAGAGAGGCTTTCCTATGACTAATCTGTGTCTTTCTTGTTTGAGTGTACCCTTAAGTGCATAGAAAAATGAGAATGAAAAAATTGATGTGGTTGGAGGAGAGGTTCATAGGCAGCTAAATAAATGGTAAGAGTACCTTCAACTTGAAAGTTTTGCTCACATGGACTTTACTACCACAGAAGGATTTAAAAAATCTGAGAAGGGATTATTCTGCAATCTAGAAGTCAACATATTAAAACTTCTTGAAGAGAAAAGAAAGAAGTATGTCCATCAACTGCATCACAAGGCTAAGGATCAATTAAGATATGGGAAGAGATTAGTTGGAGGCAAAGATATATAAATTATTTTTATCAAGGGATTACGGATAGAGATCCATAGAGAAATTGACAATACAGTGGTTTCATGTTTAAGTACTATGGACGGATAAATTAGAGGAATAAATGAGTAACTGTGCTGTCCAGTGGATGGAGGATTTGTTGAGTTTGCGCGAAGACGACCTCACTTGCACCACCATAGTGTTTCATTTAATGAGTGGCTTGAGAGACTGTTCTTTGACAGGGGCCACAGGACTCAAAGGGCTGTTTCTTTTCTACAAGGACATAGCACCAAGCTTCATGAGAGGCATCATAAATTTATAATTTTAGTACTATTCTCCAATCCACCAGACTTGCTTGGTCCATGATGCAGTCACTAAATTAAGGAAACCTTGATACAGCAGATTTGCAGATTTCCCAAAGGGAACACCAATGAAACTTCCGATTTTTTTTTTTTTGATAGAAAAAGAAATTCATTAGATAGAATAAGAATGTACAATCAGGAGAAGAGGCATCTCCTTCATAAAGTCTGAGAAACCCTAGGGCAAACAAAATAAGAAAAGCAAAAAGTGTAAAAAATAACCAAAAGAATTCAGCGCAGCCTAAGAAGTCAACAGAGAAGCAGATGAGAGGCATGTGACTAAGTAGAAAATGAATACCATGATCTTTCTTCCGTTTAAATAGGGGGCTTAGAGACGGAAATAACATGGATGCTACTTTCCTGCTATCATCCTGCCAAAAGCCAAAATAATAATAAATTAAAGAATCCATTTGACCAGCAAGAAACAAGAAACTTAAAAGTCCACTTAGATAGGAGCTCACACGAAGCAATCCAGTTGATTTATACAATCCCTAATGCAAAAACATATATTTTGAGAGCCTTAGCTCAACTCAGCTTACTTTTAATACGATTATACAAAAAAGAGAAAAGGTCAGCAGTGGCATCTTATTGACAATTTGTAATTTTCACATCAAGAACCAACTCTTACAACCTCATTTTTGCTCAAATCCCCAAAATAGCAGCCCTTACTTAAATAACATCAATGAAACATTAGAATATCCAGAAAAAAAAGAAGTTGTTTCGTTATGTTTTTCAAAGCACAAGCTATCACTATACCATATATAAAAAACGTGAGTGAGCAAAGCATTGCATTAGACAAAGGTATCCTTCAATTCATTATCCAAACATTTCAAAATACTCTAGGTGCACACATCTATCACTAAAATTTACTATATCTACACATGCATGACATGCAGTAGTCTAACTGACTTTGCTAACTTTTCTCATATGGCAAGGGTTGTCTGATGTTTCTTGGTTGCACCAGAGAAAAAAAATACAAGTACATGCACACAAATATAAGCACATAGGGCATTGCACCACCTCTATCTCCAACAATGTTAGGATAGATTGCAAAATCTTTTGTCAATAAAAATCTTTTCAATTATGATCCAAATATATCAACAATTGGCCGGAAATGATTCATATAGCCGACCCCACCTAATGGGACTAAGGCTTGGTTTTGTTGTTGTTGTTGTTGTTGTATATATCAACAAATTCCCCAACTCACTTACAATAACAGACCATATGCTAAGGTAATAGATAGTATGGAATTTAAAGTTTTTTCCCCAAATTAGGTGCTCTATTAGACTTCCACTCAAAATTCTAGTTTCAGAAGGGGGGGTGGGGGAGGGAGGGGGGGAATCTATGGGTACTATGTGTTATAAATATCATATTTATAACAAACCCAGTCACAAGAATTACCAATTTGTTTAAAAATGTTTGGACCAATATAATGATTGTGAGCTAAGGGATTCCTTTAGGTAATGCTTTATTTTATTGGTCAGTTCAGATCAGTTGCTAGTGAGTTAGATAGGTTTTTGTTTTGTAGTGAGCGGGAGGAGGAGTTTTCTGATCTCTCTAAGGTGATTTGTCTAGACTACTACAGGATCATTTCCCTATTTATTAGAGTCTCGCAAAATTAATTGGGGTTCTCTGTTCAGGTTCGAAAATATATGGCTTGGCCATAAGTCTTTTCTGTCCTTGGTTAGGAGTGATTGGAGTGAGGAACTTGAGAAGGGGTGGGAAGGTTTTATGTTATGAAAAATCACAGGCATCATATAACAAGGATTTAAGAAGTGGTATATCAAAGTTTTTGAGGATATTAGGGCTAAGAAGAAGAGCATTCTTGATGAGCTCAATCGATTGGATAGGAAAGAAGAAAAAAGGGATTTTTTATTTTTTTTTTCAATAAGAAAAAGAATTATGTTACCAACAGAACCAGATGGATCAATGAAAGGAGAACAAGATGTCCTCCCAAGAAGAGTGTAAAATACAGCCAAAAAATTACAAATACAGCTAAAAATTACAAAAGTAATTACAGAAGCACTGCCACCCAATCCCTAACAAGATCGGGGAAACTCCTAAAGAACCTGAATTAGTGGACCCTAATAGAGGGTAAAATGATCACTTTATCCCCCAACAAAAGTGAGGAGGTTACGCGATCATTGAAGGTTCTTGCATTTCTCTCGACCCATAACATCCAGAAAATAGCAAACATGGTGCTGCCCTAGCACCTTTCCCTTCCTACTCTTTCCAAAGCCAAAAAACTCAGGAGCAAAAATTTACCCACAGCCGAAGGCACCCAGTCTTCACCAAAGCAAGAAAAAGGGGCACTCCAACTGTGAGTAGCAACCCTACAATGCAGGAGAAGGTGAGCATTCATTTCATTGGACTAACAGATGTTGAAAAATGAGGTTCGGGGAGGCTATTTTTATTGAAATGAGGATTTTGGAAACAAAAAAAATTAAATTTAAATGGGTTACGAAGGGCGGTTGTAATTCAAAATTTTTTCATAGGCTGGCTAATGGCAAGAGAAGAAAGAATATGATTACTTGATTAGGGAAATAGAAATTTGAGGGTGGTGAGGTTAGTACGCATTCTAGTTTCATAGTTAATGAGATTACAATTTTTTTTTCCCTAATTTGTGCGAAGGAGGATGGGTGTAGGTCTATGCATGAGGAGTTAGAATGGAGTCTGATTTCTAGAGATAAGTATGGTTGGAACGGCTTTTTGAGGAGAGTGAATATGGTTATGTCCTCTGGGATGGACAGGGATAAGCTGGGCCCAGATGGGTGGACCGCAGCTTTCTATTAGGGATTGTTGGGATGTGGGTAAGGGGGATCTAATGAAGATTTTGAAGAGACCATTTTGATAGTATCTTCGGTAAGAGAATTAACTCTATTTTTATCACTTGGTGCCTAAGAGGAAAGGTCTGTTAATGTTGCTTATTTTTTGGCCTATAAGTCTAGTTATCCTCCTAAAGAACAGGAAAAAAAAGAAAAAAAGTTACAATAAGGCTCCCCTCCTCCAACCCCTTTGAAAGATTAGACAACAAAACTCCCCAAAAAAAGCCCAAAGAATGAACCTAAAAGGAAGCAAGGAAAACAACCCTATCCCATAAAAAAATGAGCCATTAAAAATCTTTGCTTTCCTGTCCGATGCAATCTTGCATTTTTCATTTAATTTTCGGTTCATATCAAGTGCAGTTTATTTATGGGTGCTAGGCATATTTATGTATTTTCTGAAATTTGGGGCTTATTTTGATTAAATAAGCTTTTTTAGGGGAGGGTGGGGGGAGGGATTCATTTTGTGATATTTGGGTGGTACTTTTATGATGGGTTTCATTTTTGGTGGGGCATTAGAAGATTCGGTGTTTCTAAAGGGGTTAAGTGCAAAATGGGAGTAAGCTTCTCTCGGGAGCCTTGTGGCTCATACAAGTAGGAGCTTTCAGCCAATTTTCCAGGAGATTTTTGGCATTTTTTTATTTTTAGAAGATTCCTCTGCAGAGCTCAGCTCCAGACCAGCAAGAGTTGTGAAGATTTGGAGGCTTGATTTTTGAGGATTCGACCCAGCAGTGCCTACCAATCTCTCCATTGCTGCTAACAGCACGAGAGGCTAGTAGATTGCCGCTGTTACTGTTTTGAAATAGTGCCAGAACAAGTACTGATCTGAGTATTAAGCTGCTCTTGTTCCTAGAGATTGCCGTATTTTCTGGACTGAAATTCACATCAGTAATCTCTTTATTATTCTGAGGATTCAGTAGTTGTTTAACAGAAGATTGCTAAAATATTATTCTGAAACTTCAGTCTTTAGTCATGAATTTTTCTCTATTCCAACATACATTTGCATCAAATTGGTATCAGAGTAGTTCCTTCCTTGGCTGGTTTGCCTGTTTGCTGCTTCATTTGGGATTGTTAAGCTTATCTCATTTTTAGTAAATCCTCTTCAACTTTTCTAACAAGTCTGTTGGTTTACTTTTCTGACAAGTCCGTTGGTTTTGTTTCTTGGATCTACCCATGAGTATTTTATTCAAGTTTCAATCCTTAAATATGGTTGCCCACTTACATTTATTTTTTATAGAAAAAGATGTTCATTAACAAGAGAAGAATTTACATCAAGATGGAGGAAAAGGGATCCTCCTAAAGAAATAAGAAAACCAAAAGGATTACAATAATACTCCCCTCGAGTTCCTTTGTAGATCTGACAAAAGTAAACCTCAAAAAAACCCAAAAGAATGAGCCCAACAAGACGCAAGGAAAACCACTCTATCCCAAAGGATGCAAGGAGGGTTTGATTTGCCATTAAAAAGCCTTGCATTCCTCTCTGTCCAAAGAGTCCAAAGGAGAGCAATGATTCTAAATGGTTCAACTGTCCTTGGGAAAACCACAGCCTCACCAAAGATTGAAAACAACAAAAACCAGAGCCGCTTAGCTATCCTATAGAAACAAATGGTTGATAGTTTCATTTGAGTCATGGCACATGATACATATATTTGGACTATAGCTTTGTGAGGCCCCCTTTTCTGCAAGAAATCATTGGTATTTAGCCGATAAAGTACCACAGTCCAAATGAAACCTTTAGTTTTGAAAGGAACCTTAGCCTTCCAAATAAAATTATTCATAGGAAAAGTACAGAGACTTGAGGATTTCATAAGTTGAGAGAAAAAAAGATTTAATTGAAAAAATAAGAGGAATCCTCTACCCAATTCCTCGAGTCATCTCTCACCATGGGTGAAAAAAGCTCCAGCACTCCCAATAAAATAGTAAATCATCAACTTCTCTCTCATTGAGATTCCTGAAAAGAGGAAGTCCCAAGAAAAAGAACCCCCTTCCAAATTCTTGATATCAATAATTGGAGAATTGTGTAACCTAAACAACTAAAAAGACGGGGGACTAAAGACTCCAACAAAACCTCACCCCCTACATATCTTCCTAAAAACAAATGTTGTTTCCATTACCAACTTGAAAATGAGTAAGAGCATAGAATAAATGGGCTGTTTGATGAATTTCCAAGGACTAGCATGAGAAGCACAACAGCTTCCTTTGGTATCTCATCCATTTGAATACCGATCATATTTACTTCTAATTACATGTGCCAAAGGGAGTCAACCTCCAAAGTCATTTTCCAACTAGTGAAATGTTTTTAGAATCCATATTCCCAAGCCCCAAACCCCCTTTAGACTTGGGTCTTCTAATAGTATCCCGCTAACTAGATGATTTTTCTTACATTCCCCAAATCCTGACCATTAAAAATCCCTCATAATCCTCTCCAAGGTCGCTGCAACCTCAACTGGAATGTTGAAAAGAGAAAGAAAATATACAAGTATACTCGTAAAAGTAGCATTTATGAAGGTGATAAAGACAAGTAAACTATTTCCCACTCACCCAAACTATTCCCGAGTCTCTCCACTATTGGGTCCCAAAACAAAATATAACTAGGATTACCACCAAGGGGAAGACCCAAATAAGTAAGAGACCACTCCAAAACTGTGCAGCCTGCAAAATCAGCCAAACCCTCTCCATCAAACCTAAGTTTATACCCACTACCCCACCCTTAGAGATCCTGAATGGCATTGCGACCCTAGGAATGATTGATCATTCTACTCACCACATCCACTACTAAGGTAAGAAAAATGAGGAAAGAGGATTCCCTTGTATCAAACCCCATGAGCCCTGAAACCACTCCTGTGGTTGACCATTTACTCTAACTAACATTGCATTGTGGACAAGCACTGTTTTATCCATTTCCTCCAATTCCCACGGAAACCCTTCAAGGCCAACACATTATACAAGAACCCCCAACTAACCATATCATAAGCTTTTTCAAAGTCTAATTTGAGTAGAACACCCCTCCCTTAGGGGTGGCAAAACGGGTCAAAACCCAATGGGTGACCCGTGACCTGCCCATTTAAACCAGGTTAGGGTTTAATACAAGCCAACCTATTTATAAACGGGCCAACCCGGACCCAACCTGTTTATTGACTAGGCAGGTTCGGGTAGGGTGACCCGTTTATTTGCCTATATATACACATTACCAAATAACCCTAATTTCTACCCCTTCCCAGCACGCCGCAGCCTGCACGCCATCTTCCTCTTCCAGTTCCAAGTTCTACCCTAAATCTCTAATTTCTATCCACTGCCCAGCACGCCGCACCCGCACCCACATGCCATCTTCCTCTTCCAGTTCCAACAATCCAACTTCCATGTTCTGCCATCTTCCAGCCATACGCCGCACACCATCTTCCTATCCGTCCCTAACCCTCATTTCCCATTTCCCCAATTCCCCCAAACCTGAAACCCTATTCCGGCTGTTCGGCCTTCGACTAACAGCAACAGGAGATGTTGATTGTTGCAAGCAATGAAGAAATTCCACATTGAAGCTGATGACCCCGAATCAGATCTTAAAGAATGCTTTTTGCTCCCACCTTCAGCCAGCCCTCACCCTAATTTCTACCGGCTGGGATTTATGCTTTTATGGGCTTGCTGTGAAATGGGGGCTTGTTGAGGAGCGTTTATGGGTTTGCTGTGAAAGAGCAAGGAATGTTTTTTTTTTTTAAATTATGTTATATATATATATATATATATATATAATGTTTTAAAAAATCTAAAATAAATAAATTAGATTTTTAAACGGGTAACCTGTTTATTAAACGGGAGGATTTGGGTTTACATACCAGTGACCTATTAATAAACGGGTCAACCCGAACCCAACCCGTTTAACTCCGACCCATTTACAATCTGCCCAAACCTGGTATGTTAACTCATTTTGCCACCCCTACCCTCCCTCTTCTTCTCACATCCTCCACCACCTCATTTGCCACAAGTACAGCATCTAGAATCTGTCTATCCTTAATAAAGGCGGATGGTCCTAGTGTTACTGTTGCCTATAAATTATTTTGATGTCAAGGAAACCCTTGGTTATTGCAACTTACAAGGAAGATCTTGGATGACAAAATGATTAATATGGCAATAGCAACCTCTAAAGAAGAGCGCATGACAGATGACGAAAATATTCAGATGAAGGACGATTGGCTGTAGAAGACTTGTTTTAGAACAACATGCACAGCAGGAAGAAAGCTTTGTAAACTAGTAGTTGAAAACAGCTGCAAAAATCTGTTGGCTGAAGTAGTGGTGGAAAAAAAGAAGCCTGAAGTGGAGGAACACCTGCAGCCATATCGCATTCTTTGGTCCAATAAAGGGAAGGAAGAATTCATGACAACAAGATGCAAGATCAATTTTTCAATTGGGTTCTCTTAATAATCAATTTGGTGTGATATGGTATTGATGGAAACATGCCATATTCTACTTGGTCATTTTGGCAAAGAGATCAAAGTGCGGTCCATGATGAGCATGCCAATACCTACTCGTTCTATGTCAAAAATGATGACAAGAAGAAGAAGCTAGTTTCAAAGCCCATGAAAGATGTTGATGTGACAAACAAAGATGAAATGCAGTCATTAGCTTTGATAAAACAAACTAACATGTCCCTCAAAATGAGGAGGGCTTGATGGAAATTCCAAATGTCCCCTCAACAGAAAATCAAGTTACAGCTCATGAAGCTCTTGGTACATTTACTCACCCTCAAGAAACAGGTGGTCTTAACTCTTACAAACAAAAAGGAACCATTATGCTACTTGCCAATGAAATAATACGCTTTCACACACATTCCAGTGATAATTTCTTACACTCCTAAATGGCTTCATCTCAGCCTTCTCCACCCTGGTAAGAAGATCTAAGGTGCAAACACCACCCACCAGCATTCCCTGCCGCATGGTGCACCCAGCATGCTGCTAGATGGTTAAAATAATAGCATGTAAACTTTGGTGAGTTGAGGTTTTAACAGTGGGGGCTTGGTGCAAGGCACTAAAAGTAATTGCTTCAGGTAACGCCTTACTTCAGTTGAATTTCAGAATTTGTTGCAGGCTTTAGTGTTGTGATTTTGTTCCTTCTTTTTCTGCTTATTTATATCTTTTACTATATTTCTAGGGGGATTTCTCATTTGTCAAAAAAAAAAAAGGCAAAGCATTATGGCAATAACCCCTCATAGTCCAAGGAAATGCTCCAAACAATTTTCATGTATGTTTCATGTTAACAAATTGGTCATTCAATGTTCTAACAGTGAATGGAGTTGGGCACATGGGCAAGAGATTTATATACCTTGAGAAGACAGTTATTCAATCATAACCTACCAATTTTTTTCCCAAACATGATATATATTTCCTTGGTCTTTGCCTCGATAGATGATGTATTTTAGAGGTTTAAGAACTTGGGAATCTTATAAATACTTGTTGGCCACTAGAAGTATGTATTGAAAATTTACTTTTGCCAAACTCATCAGGGTTCCTTTGCTACTTTAAGGTAGCAAAATATTTTTCCACTTTTTGTGTACAACACATGCAAAGAAGATGGGATGCAAAACAAGAAAGGTCCACACCTCATGACTAAATGAAAACATTACTAAGGCAGAGACTATACATTTGTCAAACCCTCTAATAGATATCCTATCATTCCTTTAGGTAAGCCTGTGAATGTCTCTCACTAATGTATGCCTATGCTCTAAATTAATGTTGAATGTTTTGACTGAGCCAATGAATGGAGTGCATGAATGTATAAATGAGTGGATCGAAGCCTCAAGGGGCAAACATATGAAGGCAAAAAACTATGGATGCATGGATGACATAGCATGATTGTATAAGCCAAAAATAGCAACACAAGTTAGTTGGAATCTGAATGTGATAGTGTGTCTTGAAATCCAGGAGCTGTGTCCATGGGTAAAGGAAACATGGAATGTGCTGGCAAACTTGAGTAGAAAGAAAATCAAAGGAAAAAATATCACACGACTCTCATGATGTTAAATTGCTAACTTTCTAAATGCTACCAAAATCAAGAATCTTCAAATATCTTTAGATATTCATAATCAAGGTTCAGCACATTCAGACGTCAAAAATAATGCTTAAATTGATAATTAGAATCTAAAAGGGTTTCATGTTGTTCTTTTTATGATAGATGTATCCAATTTATATTTTGATCCACCTTTGAGTTCTTTTTTGACTTTTTGATGGTACATCAAACAAGTGATCAGAACTCTGTTTATTTAATGTGAGATTTGTTTATTTGAAGGGGGTGTCATGTTTTTTTTGTATTTCTAAATTGGTTGGTGATCATGCAATGTGTATGCTGTTAACTTAAAAAATTATGTAGGTGTTATCATGCTGCACATTTATCATCCTAAAAGTGCAACTTTACGGGGTGTCTAGACATCCCAAAGAGATGAAACTATCTCATTGTGTGCTGTGTTGCATTTAAGATTGAAGTGCAATTTTTTTCCCTCAAGATCTACTTGTTTCCCCTCTTTATCGAAACTAGTAAGTTTGTTTCAGGTGAAAAATATTAAGTAGATATATCAATATTATTTAATTTTATAAATGGGTATAAAAACCAATAATAGATTAAGTATAGGGAAGATAAGAGGGATCATCTCCTAAGTTGGGATAAGGTTACAAGACCTAAGTTTGAAGGGGGTTTGGGTCAGGAATGTCGTGTCTGAAAATTTTCTTTGATTTAAAAATGGTTATGGAGATTCCCCTTGAAGGTTGACTCCTTATGGCACAAGATTATTTGAAGCAACCATGGTTTACGTTGAAATGGTTGGGGCATTTTGAACACCAAACTCCCAAGACCAAAACCTCCTCTTTAGACCTACAAACTGTAGAAGCAATCTTCTGCTGACCAAATGATCATTTTTCTCCCCCACCCAGGACTCAAAAAAATCTCTCAATCATTCTTTCCCAAATTGATTTTTAAAACCTAGTGCCCTCTCAAACAATTGTAAAATAGTGAACACATGAAAGAAAATTTCCTTATAATCTTATTTGTCAAGCTATGGTTCCTTTCAAGATCAAGGTATTCATGTGGAATCTGGCTCTTAATAGGCTTAATACTAATGATTTTGTTGCTTGCTATTAAAAAAAAACTAATGACCTGTTGCACTTGAGTAGGCCTTCTAATGCTATCAAGATATTTTTTATTATGTTTAAAACTGAGGGAAATTAGTTAGCAACTTAGCATTTGTTTCTCCATTGTTGGGTGGCTTAGCAATTTAGGGCCAATCTGTTCTCAGTTTTAATGAGGAAGTGGTGCTGCCACAAAATGTAGACACTTTTTGCTGATATGGTACAGAGGTTTTGCAAGGAGTAAGAAAGGGATGATCATGAGGAGATGTGTTGTTTAGCCTTATTTTTTGGACTTTGTCGATTCAGTGTGATGCAAATAGGTTTAGGAGTAGAAGAAAAAATTCACAAATAAAGACAGATTTCGGTATAGTATTTTAGCAACCCTCTTTGACTCAAATAACTACTGAATCCTCAAAATAATAGAGAGATTACGGCTGCGAATTTCAATTGAGCAAATAGGGCAGTTTCTAGGCAGAAAAGCAACTTAATCCTCAGATCAATACCTGTTTGGCATTGTGTTAGAACAGTAACTGTGGCTTTATGCTGACGACTAACCTCTTGCACCCTTAGCAGTGATGGAGGGTCTGCTATGCACTGCTGTTCAAATCCTCAAAACCCAAGCCTCCTAATCTTCACAACACTAGCTGGTCTGGAGCAGTGGCCTGCAGGAAAATCTTCTCAAAGACAAATGCAAAAACCTCCTAGAGAAGTGATTAAAGACCCTATTTATACCAACCCTGGGGCTTCCTAACTCCTGTTTTGGGCTTAATCCACTCTAAAAACAACTTATCTTCTTACATCCCACCAAAATAACTCCCGTGACAAAAATGCCCCATGAATATTACAAAATGACACCCCCTCTGCCTGTGCTCCCCGAAAGCTAATTTAACCAAAATAAACCTCAAAATTCAGAAATTACAGAAATATGCCTAGCACCCATAAAATAACAACACTTTACATAAACAGAAAATTAAATAAAAAAGATTGCAAATTTGCACCATTCCCCCTTTCTTAGAAATGATTTGCCTTCATGTGAGACAACTCACCATCACTCAGTGTAAGCTCCTGTTTGCTTATCTAGGACTTCCAAATGTCAAGTTTTCCTTTTCACTTGACTAGAAATCTTCAAATTATCATGTTTTCCTTTGATTTCTTGCACCTCAATTGCCTTTTTTTCCATATCTTCTCCTTTATAAGTAATCATTTTTGAATATTTCCTTATTTGAAATTCAACTTTATGATTGCAATGCGTAGCTAACGTCCTCACTCTATCCTTTCTAAACTTGCATTGTTGATCGGCAGATTCTTTTGGGCTTGTGTTCCCTTGAGCTCATTCAACATCCTGGACATTTCCAGCATCCTTGGATGCAAAAACTTGTTTTTGTTGCTCTTTCACTCTTGATTTGGCTTTGGTAGCAGCAACTATTTCATCAATTCCTTGTAGAAGCGTTTGTTAAAAAAGAGAAAAAGAAAAAGAAAAGAAAAATCTTTAAGAGGGTCCGTTGACTCTATGAATCCAATCTTGTTTTGATAATGACAAATCACTTGCTATTTGATCTGTGCATTGAGATGGTAAGCAGGAACATTCTTTAGCATGTACGGAAGGTGAGGAAGTCATGGAAGCCACGAGAATTAAAGCATATACAACCTGCCACAATACATGGAACTAAAAGAGTAGAAGAATGAAGATGCAAGTGTCAAGTTCAAAATCGTCATGGGAATGGGTATTTAGAATTGATTGTATTTGCATATTTTATATGATAAAGCTAGAAGCTTAAAATATATCCTACACATGCATCTCATGAAAATCTTCTAGGGTTAAACATGGACTTAGAAACCTAATTTTGAACCCCGGAAAATATTTTATAAGAGATCAAAGCAAGAGAGTACAAATGATTTTGAATACTAAAATGGAATTTCTGAAGTTGATCTGCCCAGACAACTGAGGTGTACCCTCAGAAGTCTGAAGATGCAACCTCAGGCGACTGAAATTTTACTTCAGACGTCTGAAAAATTTTCTCAGAAGACTGAAGATTTAGTTCAGTTATCTGAAGAATTATCTGTTGAAACACAAAACAGGAAGAACACCCTCAGAAGACTGAACCTACAGTTCAGTTGTCTGACCCTGTGTCCAGACTAAAATTTTCAATGCTTTAAGGAACATCAGATGACTGAACCCGAGAGGTCAGTCGACTGAACCTACGGAAACTTTAAAATTCTGAACTTTAGCGAGAAAACATACGGATTATTTACTTAATCTAATTGATCCAACAATCAAGACTTAACCTAAGGCCGAGATTACTTATAAAAACAACCTCTAAACCCTAGTGCCTCACTCTTTGCATAAGATTGAGAGATTTGAACATATTGCTGAACTACTACCCGCACTCCAACTGATTCACATCTGTTTTTGGGCGTTTGCTATGTTGATAATAACGATATTCACGCATGTATTCTGAAATCAACGATGGTATTGAGGTTTGAGTATTTTGAGCATTTAAATCCGATTTTTTTGTTTCCCACATTCATTATTTTAATATATTTCTTGAGAGCATAAATCAATATTTCGGTATTGTATATTGATTGATTGAATAAATAGTTGAGAAAGTTATTTTTGAAATAACTAAATCTTTGAGATATTTTAAAACTAGTTTTTTGTTCAAAGATTTGTATTTGGGTATTTGATTGGAAATTCTAAGAGCTTCTTGGAACATATTTTTGAGGAATATTTTTAAAGTATTGTTTAAATCTTTGCAAAATATTCAAAGTCATATTTATTTAAAGATTCGATATTAACAAATTGTTTGATACTAGGAATATAAATCCGAGCATTATTTAACATTATTTCAAAGGATCTTGTTGTCGAATCTTGCTTAAAGTTATTTGAAAATAAACCCTAAGATCTCCAAAGTTCTTATTTTTAAGAAATCTATTTTTGGGAAATATTGATTAAAGGGAAGCATATCATTCATATAACGATTTCATCGTTACATTCATATTGAGCTTCAAGTTTTAGCATATGAATATGTGTTAGAATTTTCTATTGTACTCACTAGCTTGGTTAAAAGCAATATTGAGTTTTGTAGAATTGTAACTTCTATATTGTAATCACGGTTCAGGCTGTGAACCGGGTTTGAGGAGAAAGTTGTATCTCTTGTAAGCAGTGGAGTAGGAGGAAGTTGTACCTCTTGTAAGCAGCGGATTGTAAGGGAAGCTCCGTCCCGGTTAAAGGAGCAGGGATTTAGTGGAATACTTGAGTGGGTTGCTCAAGGCGAGGACGTAGGCTGGGTTGGCTGAACCTCATAAAATCGTGTTTGTCTTCTCTCTTCCCTTAACTTTTTAATTTCCGCCTACATTTCATTATCAGTTTTTGCATGTTTGTATGTTGATTAATATTGCAAGAACTTGATAATTAATTGGGTATAATTGAGTTTATTGAGAAAATTATTTGAATTAATTTCAGACCTCTGTGATTATTTTGTTAAACATTGAAATAGAGATTAAGCAGTAAAATGAACTTAAATAATTTTAAAATACCCAATTCACCCCCCCCCCCTCTTGGGATAACACCGTAATTCACAGAGTCTATCCACATTGGACAGTTAACCTATCAATGTGTTCCACATTATTTTTCTCAACTTTCAGACAGCACATTTATGAGCCTAAATAGATCCCACAAACTAGTGAAAACTATTGGCAAACAGGTAGAAGTTTATGGTGAAAAATCTTGTATATGCAAGTTCATTCATCAGGTATACTGGTGCTACCGCACTCTACTCGTTTGGTCTAGGCAAAATCTAGATAGAAGACTAATAGAACCCACATTTTTTGCACTTTTGCACCAAATAAAAAGACATGCGCATGCAAACCAGTCACCCACACATGCAATCATGCAGCCAAGGTGTTAAATTTTGATTTTGATTGATATTTCAAGGCTACAAAAATACAGAATTTTATGGAAATTTCGATTTCTATTTCAATTTTTATAAAGAAAAAAGGGAAATTACTAATAAAGCATGGAATTCTTTAATGAAACTTTAGAAATTGTCAATAAACATAATAATGCAACATTTAGAAGAAAAATATTATAAATCAAATATAATCACCTATGTATTATATAAGGTGCAATAACTGTACTATAATAATCATATCGAATAAGTTCAATTAAAGTAAATGAAATTCATATGTTATTAAAATAATTATTTGTTATACAATACAGATAATTTAGATATAAATGACCAAATAAAATGTTGTAGCTAATATCGAACTTTAATTTTCCAGAAAATTTAAAAAATTTGAAAGTGATCATTCATATCCTTCTTGCAAGAATCTTAGTTTCACTACGAAACTAAGATTAATTAAGAGAAAATTTTCAATTTGGATTTCAAATCTCAAATTTTAATTTTGATGAATTTTTTAGATACAAATGGCCAAATAAAATGTTGTAGCTAATGTCAAACTTTAATTTTCCAGAAAATTTCAAAAATATGAAACCAATCATTCATATCCTTTTGCAAGAATCTTTAGTTTCACTACGAAAATAAGATTAATTAAGAGAGAAATTTCAATTTGGATTTCAAATCTCAAATTTTAATTTTGAGAAAATTTTATTTAGAGTTACAATTTCACCTTTTGCTGAAATTTTGAGATTTTGATATATTTTGGATGATTTGTAGGGGATTTCCACAGAAATTTCATAAGACAGAAATGAACTGCCAATTTGATTCAAGGGTGGTGTAAATTCAACAATTTAGTGGAATTTAAGACCATGCATGCAGCAAACTAACACATGTTTGATTCATGTGCATGTTAGTTATAAAAGGTGTCTTGAGGCACAATGCAGACTTGGCCTCATTGTCCAGGCCAAGATGAACCTCTTCCTAATAATTTTCGAGTCCCCAATCGCCCATCTCTCTTTTTCTTTTTTGTTTGTTTTTCAGTTGGCATGCATTCATTAGAACAATTGATTTTTCTGCTATATAGAATGCACATTGACCCACACATAAGGTCCAAGTGAAAAAGCGATGGCCACTTGGCTATTTATCATAGGATTTTTCTTCTGTAACTTGTACAGACAAACGCCCTAAAGAGAATTGCTAGTGTTCACAGAAGATTGCAAGTATTATTTTTGGGAGATATTATGCAATATGTGGCGGGAATAATAATATCACCACCAGAAAAGGAGATTTTTCTGGCTGGACAATAACTAGAATGGATATTTGAAGGCAACCAATCTGCACTTACATTTTCAATTAATGTAACATCCTAAGAGTATACTTGAAAAAATATGTATTGATACTTGATGGATGAAATTTAATCAAAATTAACATTGCACTAACAATCAAGTTTATTTTGAATTCAAAATAAAGGGAATTTCAAAACAAAAGCATGTATATCATTATTTAGGGTTCATGCTTGTATATGTGCACAGGTCAGACAGACCTTGCTTGATGGACCTCCAGAGAGTTCAAACTCATTCTTCCACGTGAACGATGGCACTGGAACAACAGAAAATCCAGAAGCAACTAGGATCCCAATCCATAGCCCATAACCAAATCCGCCACTCCACCATCCCTTAATTGCATAAGAAGAAAATATTCAGTATGAAGTCTGGTGATTTGCAATATCATTGCTGCAATTCAAAATAACAAAACTAGAAAAATAAAAGCTAATCAGAATAATTAAATAAAATGCTATAAATATTAGGATTAAAGTGTGCAGAGCTGCTCTCCAGGTGTACATCCATGACATAAAAATTAGTAGAGCCTTCTTCAAAGTTAATTGCCAAATTATTTAGATTGCTACTTATAACAAGACTAGGCTTCCATAGTACCATCCAACCAATTATAGACATTCTATTTGACACTGACAACTTATTGAAGATCCATGGCCAATCTCCCATGTTATTTCAGAATGTAAATGCAGATTAAGATATGGTCTATCAATGGCAACCCAATCCATGACAGAAGACAATCCCGCAATTATATTTTCTAAATTGTATTGTAACTTAAATATTTTAGAGGCTTGTCGCTGGTTAAGAACAACAAATGTATTATGTCAAAGTCAAACACAAAAAGGTTAACATGATGGAAAGGGGCACAAGTTGGACAACAAATGTATTATGTCAAAGTCAAACACAAAAAGGTTAACATGATGGAAAAGGGCACAAGTTGGAGGATATAGCAGAAAGGCGCACTAAAATGCTTCTATACAAACGTGAAACAGATTAAAATGTCACAGAATGTCATGTTTACAAACATCACAGATGCTTAAAAACAAAAAAGTATTAAGATGTAGATAAATGGGCAGAAACAGATTCTATATGGATAGTATCGCCTCTCATACAACAACAACAACAATAAGCCATAAGTCACACTAGGTGAGGTCGGTTACATGAATCCTTTTCCGCCAATTCACCCGATCGAGAGTGTTTTCCTCTAATAGATTAAGGAATTTTAAATCCTTCCTCACTACCTCATTCCAAGTTATTTTATGCCTATTCCAAGCCCTTTTTCATGCTAGAAACAATAACTAACTTACTCCTTCTCACATGTCCTCTACTAAGCCTACGTTTCAAATGCCCAAACCATCTAACCTTCCCCTCCCTTATCTTGTCTTCAACTGGTGTTATGTCTAATTATTGCGTATATGCTCATTTCTTAGTTGTCAAACATTTGGAACCATAAAGCATAGCCGGCCTTATAGCTGTCTTATCAAACATTCCTTCTTTTAAGGTATTCCACGATCACACAACACACTTGACACACTCCTCTATTTTACCCAACCTGTTTTAATTCTATGAATTGCATCTTATTCAATTTCCCCTTCGGCTTGCATAATAGATCCAAGATATCTAAATCTATTAGTGCAATTAATTTTTTGATTATCAAGTTTAATCTTCTCTCCATTAATACTCCTTATATTATTGAAATTATATTTCATATATTCTGTCTTATTCCTACTTATCCTAAAACCTTTAGACTTTAATGCGGTTCTCCAAAGTTCTAGCTTAGATTACGCCCCACTTTTACAATCATCAATCAACACAATATCATTTGCAAACAACATATACCAAGGGATCTCATTTTGGATATTCCTAGTAAGTTTCACTATCACTAAAGTAAAAAGATAAGAACTCAAAGTAGAATCTTAATGAACATCTATTGTGATTGGAAAATCTTTAGATTCCCCTCCTACAATCCTAACACTAGTCACTAATCATACATATCCTTAATTACCTTTGCGAATCTACTGCATACCCCCTTCTTTTCGAAGACCCACCAAAGAACTTCCCTAGGTACTCTATCATATGCTTTCTCTACATCAACAAAAACCATATGCAAGTCCCTCTTTTTTTCCATAAACTTTATAAAAGATAAATAGCTTTTTTTTGTTGATCTCCCACTCTCAGGCATAAAACCAAATTGATTTTCTGAAATCCTTGTTTCTAGTCTTATTCTACATTTAATTACTCTTTCCTATAATTTCATCATATGGCTCAGAATCTTAATTCCACGATAGCTATTATAGTTTTGAATATCGCCTTTGTTTTTATATAAATGTGTTAATGTACATATTAACATACTTTTCCTCCATTCCTTTGGCATTTTCTTTGTTTTTATAATAATGTTGAGTAGATTAGTTAACCAAGCTTCAATTGATATTTTATCTGACCATATAAATTTTCCATTTTTCATCTTTTTTAGCGGCATCTTAACTTCAAAAACTCTAATTTTGCAAATAAATCTCCTATTTTTTGTCTTCTCTTTATTTGTCACTTCTAAGCTCAATCTTTCATTTTAGTTTTCTTTAAACAACTTATCAAAGTATCTTTGCCACCTCTCTTTTATGTCCTCTTCTCTAGTTAAGACATTATCATTCTCGTCCTTTATACATTTTACATCACCTAAATTTTTGCATTTTCTTTCTCTAACTCTAGCAAGTTTATAAATGTTTTCTTTTTGTCTTAACGGCTTTTTGGACTTCTTCATCCCACCACCAACTTTATTTACTACATGAGTGTCTACCTTTGGATTCACCTAAAACCTCTTTTGGTATATCCTTACGATAGAGTTTTTCATTTTATTCCAAACAATATTTGCATCTAACTTACCCCCAACTATCCAATCACACTCTATGATCATTTTATCTTTAAATTTTACTATTTTATCTCCCTTTAAGCTCCACCACCTAGTCCTCTTGTGTTGATTTATGTTACTCTTTCTCTTCCATTTTTTAGTGTGCATATCTAGTATGAGGACTCTATGTTGTGTACTTAAACTTTTACCCAGAATAGCTTTACAATCCTTACAAGATAGACGATCCCCCTTTCAAGTTAAGAAGAAACCTATTTGACTTTTATTAAGTCCAATCTTGAAAGTTATTAAGTGTTCTTTCCCTTTTTCATAGAGCAAGTATTCAACACAACCAAATCGTAAGACATGGCAAAATCTATGATTGTATCACTAGCCCAAAATTATCTTTTAAGATTTTCTGCTAAACCTATTTGGGGAGCATACGCACTAATGACATTTACTATCTCTAGGCCTAGAGCTATCCTAATTTTAATGATCCTATCTCCTATTCTTTCAACATCTACTACATTCTCTTTTAGGTCTTTGTCTACAATAATTTCCACCCTGTTTTTGTGTTTCTCTTTTCTAGTGCACCAAAGTTTAAATCCTGATTTTCAATTTCTCTAGCTTTCTACCCAACCCATTTCATCTCTTGAAGGCAGATTTAATTAATTTTCTTTTTAAACATTATTTCCACTATTTCCATACTTTTGTTCGTAAGTGTCCCTATATTCCAAGTTGTTAATCTAATCCTGGTTTCTAAAAACTAAACTTTATTAAACAATATAGTAGAAAAGAAAGCACCATGATGAAAACTTCAGATGCAAGGAGGTAAAATAAGACAACTAAAGAAAAAAAAAAACACATACACAAGGAGAAAATTGATACAAGAAAATCATTCATGGAAATGTTGAACTTCCATCAAGAAGAAAGAACTTAATGATTATGAGTAAGTTTGCTCCTGAAAGTTGAATAAGAATCTGTTTACAAAAAATTCTTATACCACAAAAAAAAATCAAGGTAATGTAATGTTTAAAAGTTGAAAGAAACAAAACATCAGCATTCAACTTAGAATCCATGATAATGAAAAATATGAAAATATTTTTTTCTGTACAACTGCAATAGACCATAACAGAAGAAATAATTTCCTGCTGCCAAAAGGGACTCCACTAACCTGTTTCCCATCTTGTGGAAAAGGGATTGATTGCTCTATATAAGCAGTAGTTCCTGGAGTAACAAAAATTCACTTCAGCACAGAGATCTTCTAGGAAAAAACGTGATTGGATGACAAAAATTTAGGACAATTAAAAACAAAAAGCAAATGGCTATCATGATCAAACAAGATATTTGATTTCAGAATTATGACAAGATGAAAATAGTATAATCCAGATCCAGTTTAAGTCTCACTTGTCATCATGTTGCTAATTATATTTCCTCGGGATGAAAGCTTGAATACATGCCAAGGTCAAGAGCTGCAAGAACATGGCATAATTTTTTCCTCTATTATTAAAGTGACAGAAATACACCATGCACATAAGGCATCCGACTCAAACACACAAATTTACCAATAACATCCATTACTGTCTCCCATCTCGCACTCTCCAGTAAAATATTTTCCTTGGACAGTACTACTAATGTTGCTAAGGACAAATCCAGGTTTTTTTCCCCCAATAAGTTGGTGATTTAGTCATCCACATGGAAGCAAGTACCACAAGTTTTGTGGCTGAGTAAAAAACATGGCACATTCCCCAAAGGGATGATGTCAAATCATGTACTGCAAGTATTTTTCACCTCACATGTTATAACAACAACAACAAACCACAAATTAAGCCTTAAGTCCTACCAGGTGGGGTCGGCTACATGAATCCTTTCCCCCCAATTAACTTGTTTGAGGAAATTTTTCTCGGATAGCTTAATAGCGCTATTAAATCCTTCCTTACTTTCTCATTCCATGTTATTTTAGGTCTATCCCTACCCCTTCTCTTACCAGAGTAAGGGTAACTAGTTCACTCCTCTTCAATAGTGAATTATTTGACCTGTGTTGCAATGCCCAAACCATATAAGTTGCTTCCTCCCTTATCTCATCTTCTACCGATGTTACGCCTAACTTGTCGTGAATATACTTGGTCCTTAATTTGTCCTTCAATGTTACATCACACAACCACCTTAGCATTCACATTTTGACAACTTCTACTTTTTGAATATGGTGTTTCTTAATTGCCCAACATTTTGACCCATATAGCATGGCTGGTCTTTAAGCATCCCTATAGAACTTTCCTTTTAAATTAAAGGGTATTCTACAATCACACAGCACACCTATAACACTCTTACATTTTGCCCAATTTGCTTTAACTCTACAGTATTTACATTCTCTTTAATTATTCTCACTGCTTAAATAAAAGATCCAAGGTATCAAAATCTACTAGTGCTATTGGTTTCTTAGCCATCAAGTTTAAACTTTTCTTCAATATTCCTCCTACCATGGCTATATATTTTGTCTTATTTCTACTTGTCCTAAAGCCCCTAGATTCTAAAGCTTTGCCCCATAATTCTAACTTACATTCTATTGCACCCTTACTTCCATCAGTCAAAACAATATCATCTACAAACAACATACACCATAGGATCTCATTTTCAATACTCCTAGTAAGTTCATCAATCACTACAGCAAAAAGATAAGGGCTCAAAGAAAATCCTTGATGTATATCTATTGTGACTGAAAATTCTCTAGACTCTCCACCTGCAGTCTTAACACTAGTCGTTACTCTACCATACATTTCCTCAATTATGTCAATATAACTACAGCATACTTCCTCCATTTCTAAAATCCACTGTATAACTCCTCTAGATATCCTATCATAGGCTTTCTTGAGGTCAATAAAAACCATATGTAAGTCCTTATTCTTTTTCCTAAGCCTTTCCATATATCTTCTTAAAAGATAAATAGATTTTGCAGTCGATCTCCTAGGGATAAAACCAAACTGTTTCTTTGAGACCCTCATTTCTAATCTAATTCTTTGTTCAATTATCCTTCCTCATAGTTTCATCTTATGACTCGTATGTTTAATTCCATGATAATTATTACAATTTTGAATATCACCTTTGTTTTTGTACATAGGTATCAAAGTGTTTTTCCTCCATTCAGTTGGCATTTTCTTGGTTTTTATGATAGTGTTAAATATTTAGTTACCATATACTTCCATGCAAAAAAGTGTGCATGCCTAGTCTTGCACAATGGAAAAAGAGAAAAAATTACAGCCAAGCAGTCCTAGAATTTTTCCAGAATATTTAATTGCTTCATTTCTGAACTATTTTTTATGGAAGAACTAGAAAGTAGGTACCACTAGGATGCTATAACAATATTCCTACATTGTCCATGAATATGGCAATAGGCATTCATCCAACCCACAGCCCAAGCACAAGTCAAACAGTAAAAAATGTAAGAACTAAACTATGAGAAACCCTTGAAAGCAATGGAAATATATCATACCAATTGGTGCATTGAAACTTTGAAGCAAATGAACAATTGACTTGGCATCTAAACGCTTTCGAACTCGTTTTCCAACTAGCACTTGTAAATGAGGAGAATCAAATACCTACCAAGACAGGAAGAAAACCACTGTACAACTTGTGAAACAAATTATTTTTTAATTTGATATAAAAAGTACAGAACATGTACAATTGAAGGCAATGTAATGAAATCCTTGAAATGTGTTTCAAAGGTAGCAAAATCCTATACACCCCAACAATGCCAAGATAAGTGTCATTCTTGATAAGCAAGATGTCACTACTTAGTATTTTCTAGGACTCCATACAAATATGCATGGTCAAAAAGTAACCATATTATTAGGATATAATTAAGACTGAGCAAAATAAGGCTTAAGCAGCCAAAAGGTATTATAAGCAATGGATCAAGGGGATCATATGTTCAGCAAAGATCTCCTGCAACTAAATGCATGCATAAAACAGGAAGTGCAAAGACTTTGAAGCTAAATAAACTAAGAAACATATTCATGGGCAGAAAAAAGTGATATAGTTATGTGTCCTAGCATAGCTAGAACCAGACCAAACTTTCCCATGACCTAATAAGGATAAGCATGATAACTTAAAAAGATGCATGGATTCCATGCTTTTCTGGTACTCCTAGCAGGCAGATACGCATGAAGCCTTACCAGCCTTAAACCCTTGTGTCAACTTTCATGTCTATCTGTAGCAACTCAAGTCTCTCGATCTTCGTGTCTCAAAGTCCCTACCTATTTGGTTTCCTTATATCCCTACCAAAGATTCCAAATACCAAACACAGTTAAGCGCTCAAACCCAAATAATAGACTAATCTTTTGGGAAATTAGAGCTTGTGTTTCTGCCATGGACGTCGAGCAAAGCTAGGCTCAGATCAAATAGAATGGAGACAGAAGAAGGGCTTAGATTGAGTAAAGGAGATAAGTAAGCTAGGGCTCGATCCAAGGTTTCAAATAGCAGCAGCGGGTAGGATAGCGGGTGAGTGGAAAGCAGCCTTACTTATATTGGTATATGCATATATAATCCTTCCTGAAAATAATTTTAAAATATTTTGAATCCTTTAGTTAAAATTACTAACATTCTTTAGTAAGGTGGTAAATTTTACATTGGTTTCAAACTACTATAGACAGAAGAATTATATTTTTCACTTTTCATTAACATGTGTGACAATTGAAAGGACTCTGTAATTGTGGGAAATGATGCATCCTAAATTATTACTCATACAGGTTGTCTTTCCCCTGCTCCTCATGTTCATTTATTAGATGTCTTAGTTGTTCCACATCTCACCAAAAATTTACTTTCAATTAGTAAATTAACATCTGATTTCCCTTTGGCTGTTACTTTTACTAATGATCTTTTTTCTATTCAGAATCGTCAAACAGGAAGGGTGGTAGCAATTGGTAAGAGGGATAACGGCTTATATGTGCTAGAGCGTGGCAACTTGATCTTTATTTCTATTCTTAAAAATAAAACATTACTCACTTCTTATGATTTATGGCATGCTCGCCTTGGACATGTAAATCATTCTCTAATCTCTTCATTAAATAAAAAAGGCCATCTTTATCTTACCTTTATATTGCCTTCTTCTCAATTATGCATCACTTGTCAACTTGCGAAAAATCATCGCTTGCCCTATTCACATAATGAACGTAGGTCCTCCTCAGTTTTAGACCTCGTTCATTGCGATATTTGGGGTCCCTCCCTTGTCAAATCAAATTCGGTTTTTATGTATTATTTTATCTTCCTTGATGATTACTCCCACTTTACTTGGCTTTATCCCTTAAAATTCAAATCTGAGACTTGTTGTTCCCAGTAATAATGATGTTATCAACATAAAGAAGTAAATAAATAACTGCAAAATGCTTATGAAAATCAAATAAAGATGTGTCAGCACGACTGCAAGTAAACCCAAGTTAGAGAAGAAAAGAGCTGAAATGCTGAAACCAGTCACGAGGAGCTTGCTTGAGGCCATAGAGAGCTTTCCTCAATTGACAGACATGATTAGGGAAACAAGGATCAATGTGGCTAGGAGTTGCTCCATATAGACATTTTCAGTGAGAGTACCATTGAGGAAAACATTCTTGACGTCAAGTTGGCGAAGGGGCCATTGGTTGGTTATCGCAAGAGAAAGTACAACACGAACAGTAGTAGCCTTGATAACAGGGCTGAAAATATTAGTGTAGTCAAGACCAGGGACCTGGGTGTAACCTTTGGCAACAAGACGAGCCTTGAGTCTTTCAATGGAATCATTAAGAAGATATTTGGTCCGGAACACCCATTTGGAGCCCATAATGTTGGTGTGGGCAGGGTGAGGGACCAAAATCCAAGTGTGATTATTTTGCAGAGTCCGAACTTCTTAATTCATGGCACAAGTTAGGAAGGATTCTTATCAGCAGATTTGAAGCCTTTAGGCTTAGCGGAGACAAGTAGAGTTGAAAGAAGGCCAAAGGAGCGCAAGACACCAAGATTTGTAGGATGGCGAGTCTTAAAAATACCATCCTTAGCACGCGTGAGCATGGGATGAGAACCAAGCAGGTTGGCTGAAGCAGGAGCAGGAGCAGGAGCAGGAGGAGCCATCTGTGCCTTAGGAGGAGCTGACTATGCCATTGGAGAGAGCGGGCTAGAGGCCGGAGTGAGCGAAGAGGGACCTGCAATGGAATCAGTATCTTGCAAAGACTCTTAGATTGGATTAGTACAAATAACACATGGATTAGAGTAGGACTAAGTAATTGGGGAAGACTGAAGTGCAGGAGATAACGGAGGGGGGTTAGTACGGATAAGATTGGGTTCCAAAAAACTGGAATAGTGGAGGGAAGTAAGGGGCTAAGCCTGAGATGTAGGGATATAAGGAAAATGACGTTCATCAAATTATGCAAAATGTTGTTTTACTCACAAATATAAAATAGCATAGAAATAGAACATGAGAAATTGTCCACTCCATATTTTTGGAATGCCATGTCATAGTCATTTATTTTAAAATAATATATATTTTATATGCAATGAAACCAAAAGGAAAGAAAGAATACGTAAAGAATGAATAAAAGTATGTTAATCAAAACTGAATATGACATGCTTAAATTGTTTAGGAACCAATTTGCATATTAAATGAATCTGAAATTTTAAAGCTTTTTACTCTATTAAATTACTCCTTTTTTTTTAATTCAATTTAACAAACATAACTTACAATAAATTATAATTAAAAAAAAACATAATAAAATGTTTAAGATGTGGCTGTGGGTGTTGAGTGTTACTGAAATAAAGCTTATCTCATACGCGAGATGAGCAGAGGCCAGAGAGGCAGAGAGTCTGAGACTCTGAGTGAGACCGAGAGAGGGGAGGCGACTCAAAGGATGGAGGAGCCTCGAAGCTTCGTGCGACGACTGGCGGAGGGCTGGTTGGTGGCGGCGAGTGCGACGACTGGCAGAGGGCTGGCTGGTGGCGGCGAGTGCAACGACTGGCGGATGAAGCTGCCTTCGGCCACTCTCGAGCTTCGAAGAACTTAGTTAGGTTCAGGATTTAGGAAACGAAGGCTACGAAGATGAGTAGATCAACTCAGGCTTCGAAGGAGTGAAGGCGTGAAGCCTTCTTATAGCTTCGGCGGCTCGGCCAACAAAACTGCAAGTAAGTTTTTTCGCTCTTTGAATGTTAGATTTAGGTAGATTGAATGTTAGATGGGTGCTTGGGACTCGAGAAAGGGGGAAAGGAACGCTGCGCAACAGAAAGAGATTCTGCAAGTTGTCGGCATGTAATGGTCCGTAACTGACTGTTACGGAGTGTAACGTAGGGGTAACGGCCGTTACGGACCGTTACGGCTATGAATTTTTTCCGAACGGCATTATCGGCCCGTATCGGTTTCGGAGCCCTTAATTTACGTTACGTATCGGCCGTTACGCTACGTAACGGCCGTTATTTAAAACCATGGTCTATCCTCCCCTTTGTGTTGCTGTTTAGGAGGATACATTGTCCTCCTCGTTGTTTTCTCCTCCCACTTTAATAAATCTTCTTTTCCCACCAAAAAATAATAATAAATAAAAGATCCATTCACCTACGCGATGAGGGCTTCAAAATGCAATGACGAAGATAATAAAGATGTCACATTGATATATAGTTTTCCTAGTTACTAGTCACAGGAATTTCAAACTCAAAAATTATCCATACAAACGCTAATTTTCTAAGTAATAACAACAGCAGCAGCAGCATTATCAAAAAAAGTAACAAAAAATAATACAATTCAATAAAACAAAGCCGAAAAACCAAGCGGCCATTACCTGAGCGGAACACCCTGACTCATCGCTCTTCAAGAGCGCCAACGCCCCAGAAAGATCTGGATCAATGCCAATTACCCATTCTGTTTCAACATTACTTCGGGGCTCGTCTTCTTCACCACACGAGCGCACTTCCTCCCCCGGAAATGGAAATGGGCAAGATAGAGATTCTAACCAGTTTTCCTTAAGCTGTGCCTCGGAAACCCTAACACTACCCAACGAACCACTGTTTCTGCCAGTGAGTCTGCGAACTGGCTTCTGGGTGTTCTCCAAATTTAGGGAAGATGAACAGATACCCCTAAATTTAGCGGAAGTGGAGACGAGTTTTGCTCCAAGCTTGGCGGATATGGAGTTCATATAATAGGTTGGAAATGACAGATGCCGCGGTTTGATTTGATGGAGTTCCATCAAAATGAACAAATACACATGCGCTAACAGTACGGAGAGAGAAGGAGCACATCCTCACTGCTCCTGCGTGGCCTCTGCTCTTCTTTTTAACAGTCGAGCTAAACCTTCGAACGTTAAACCCCACAATTTTCATTTAAAAACAAAAACAATTCAATTTTAAAAATTCTCCGAGTAGAACATTCGAAATTTAAAAGATTATTATTTCTCAAAATATAACTCTAGCGATGCATTTTTCAAGCACCATAATTTTTTATTCCATTATTTAAATCAAGATTTTTATACTCAACTTCAATAAATTTAACTTAATTCTAGCATTTGTTTAAATATGAAAAATAAATAATTAAATAAAATTTAGTACGTTACCTAAAATTTGACAAGAAATTAGAAATTTTAGAAATTATTTGGTATTACTGCTAAATATTTGAAAATTGGAAATCATGAATGAAACTAAAAATAAAAAATAAAAAAAAAACAACTTATGGGTAAAAGCATGGAAATTGTGGATACAATAATTAGAAGAAAAATTAACATAATTTGCCTTCAAGAAACTAAGTGGGTGGGGAGAAAGTTAGAGAAATCGATAAATCACGATTTAAACTTTGGTACACTAGAAAAGAAAAACATAAGAATGGAGCAGGCATTATTATAAACAAAAACTTAAAAGATGGCGTTGTGGATGTAACTAGAGTAAGGGATAGAATTATAAAAATCAAAATGGTATTAGGACAAAAGATAATAAATATCATTAGTGCTTATGCTCCTCAAGTTGGCTTAGCAGAAAATCTTAAGAGACAATTTTGGGAAGATATGGATAGTATTATATAAGGTATACTAGGGACTGAGAAAATATTTATAGGAGGAGATCTAAATGGACACGTTGGAAGAGATAATAAAAATTATGAAAAGATACATAAAGGATATGGATATGGAGACAAAAATGAGTCTGAGGAGATGATCTTAGACTTTGCTATGTCATATGATTTTAGTATAATGAATACTTGCTTTAAGAAGAGAGAAGAACACTTAATAACCTTTAAAAGTGAGCAAAATAGAAGTCAAATAGATTTTTTTTTAACTAGGAGGGTAGATTGTTTATCATGCAAGGATTGTAAAGTTATTTCAGGTGAAAGTCTAACCACACAACATAGAGTGTTAGTGTTAGATATATGCATTAAAAAATGGAAGAAAAAAGATAAACCAGTGTAGGAGAACTAGATGGTGGAACCTAAAAGGAGAAAATATAATAAAATTTAAAGATAAAATAATCAAAGATGGGGATTGGATCTTAGAGGATGAGATAGATTCAAATACTATTTGGAATAGATTAGCTAGCTCTATTAAAAAGATAGCAAAATAGATTTTACGCGAATCAAGGAAAAGATTCTCAAATAGCAAAAAAAGTTGGTGGTGGGATAAAGATGTACAAAAAATCATAAAGACAAAAAGAATTTGGTATAAAACGTGGCAAAAATGTAGAAACAGAGATAACTTTGAAAAATATAAGGAGGCAAAAAAAGATGCAAAAAGGCCCGTTAGTGAAGCTAAACATAGATCATTTAATAGTTTGTATGATAGATTAGGTACAAAAAAAGGGGAAAGAGATATATTTAAACTTGTTAAAGCTAGAGAAAGGAAGAACAAGGACTTAGGAAATGTAAAATGTATAAAAAGTGAGGATGATGTTGTCTTGGTTAAGGACGAAGATATTAAAGAAAGATGGGGAAGTTACTTTAGTAAGTTGTTTAATGAAAACCAAATAGAAGGCTTAAATTTAGAATCGTCAAATGAGGAAAAGACTAAAAATATAAGATTTATTCGCAAAATTAGAGTTAACGAAGTTAAGTTTGCACTAAAAAAGATGAAAAATGGGAAAGCTATGGGACCAGATAACATCCCAATTGAAGTTTGGAAATGCTTGGGTGATAACGGAATTATATGGTTAACTAATTTATTTAATACAATTGTAAAAACTAAGAAAATGCCAGATGAATGGAGGCACTTTAATACCTATATACAAAAATAAATGAGATATTCAAAATTGTAATAACTATCGTGGAATTAAACTTATGAGTCATACGATGAAACTATGGGAAAGAGTAGTTGAACAAAGATTAAGGTTAGAAACGAAGATCTCAGAAAATCAATTTGGTTTTATGCCTAGGAGATCTACCACAAAAGCTATTTATCTTTTAAGAAGATTAATGGAAAAGTTTAGGGAAAAGAAGAGGGACTTGCATATGATATTTATTGACCTTGAGAAAGCATATGATAGGATACCTAGGGAAGTTCAATAGTGGGCTTTAAAAAAAAAAGGGTGTATGTTGTAGGTATACCGATGTCATTAAGGATATGTACGATGGAGTCATGACTAGTGTAAATACTATAGATGGAGAAACTAGAGAATTTCCAATTACCATAGGTATATATCAAGGATCTGCTTTGAGTCCTTATCTTTTTGCTTTAGTGATGGACCAATTAACTAAGAGTATTCAAAAGGAGGTTCCATGGTGTATGTTGTTTGCAAATGATATTGTATTAATTGACGAAACTAGGGATGGAGTAGAGGCTGAGTTAGAATTATGGAAAGAAGCTTTGGAATCTAGAGGCTTTAAGATAAGTAGAAATAAAACATAATATATGAAATGTAATTTTAGTAATAATAGGAGGAATATTGGAGACAAAGTTAAACTTGATGATGAAGAAATAAATAGCACTTGTAGATTTTGATACCGTGGATCTATAATGCAAGTTGAAGGAGAAATTGAAGATGATGTAATGCATAGAGTTAAAGCAGGTTGGGTAAAATGGAGAAGTGCTTCAAGTGTTTTATGTGATCGTAGAATACCCTTAAAATTGAAAGGAAAGTTTTATAGGACAGCTATAAGACCAGCTATGCTATATGGATCAGAATGTTGGGCGACGAAGAAACATAATATCCAAAAAGTAAAAGTTGCCGAGATGAGGATGCTTAGATGGATGAGTGGTATAACATTGAAAGATAAATTAAGGAATGAACATATTCGTGGTAAGTTAGGTGTAGTTCCTATAGAAGATAAGATAAGGGAGGGACGACTCAAATGGTATGGATACTTGCAACGTAGGCCTTATAGTGCACCTGTGAGGAAGAGTGACTTAGTTACTGTGGGGGGTAGTAGAAGGAGTAGGGGTAGACCTAAAATAACTTGGGAGGAGATAGTGAGTAAGGATTTAATATCTTTGAATCTATCAAAAGAAATGGTCCATGATCGCATAAATTGGTGGATTAGGATTCATATAACCGACCCCACTTAATGAGACTAAGGCTTGGTTTTGTTGTTGTATTTGATTCTATCATTAAAACTGAAAACAAAAACTAAAAACCTGTCTGGATGTTGTTCTCATTTTTTAACCTAAAATTAAAAATAAAAGATCTATTTGATTGTTTACTTTCAAATTTTTTTATTTACCTTCTAGAATTATAATAACGGAAAAAGACAATGACCTCCCTTATTATGTTATTTACACTTGTTCATTTGTTTGAGTAAAGGAAAAGAAAAAAAAAATGAAGGAAATCCATTTTTCATTGCACTTCTCTTTATATTAAATATTATTAAAATTAAGAAATATTTTAATATAATTAAAAATTAAGAAAAATCAAATGTTAATGATGAGTAAAATATTTTTACTTATTGATTCATTGAAAGAAAAAATCACCATAAGTCTATTAATTCTTACAAATTAGAATAATCAATCAATTACAAAAAGTAGAAATCACGCAGTTTTCTATTACAATAAAGTTACACCGATCATTCAAAATCATGATGTTCATTACTATAATCATCCCACATCTTCCGAGCAATTTCATCATGTTTACGAGCCATGATGCATAGCTGTGATAGGGTAGTATCATATTCAAGTCGAGGGGCATTTACATTTGTTCATTCTCCAATAACCACATCTTCTTCTCCAAATTCCTCAAATAAGTCATCTTGACTAGTATTCATTCTAATAAAAGTATGTACAACACAACATGTAATTACATTATACTTTTGTTTCCTAATGCTATATGTAGGCCTTTATTAAAGTATTGAAAATCTGTTAAAACTCCAAAACATCGTTCTATGACATTTCGCAGAGCATTAATTCTATTATCCAATTGGATATGCATAGGGGTACTTGTTTATTTTTAATAACTATTCTCATTAGTATGCTATTGTTATCTATTTGAAATTTTGGTTAAACATGAGAAAAGCGTGTAGACATAACAAATTATTATGTATTAGGCTTATATAGGGTATTTTGATTTAAAAAAATATTAGTTTCTAAAAGAATATATATTTTGTATAGATAAGATGAAATTTAATTTTGTATACACAATTTATTTTTTTTTCATAGGAACAATATTAACTCTTTGTATTTTTTTTTTTTTTATTACATAAGAACTCCAGTCCCCAACAAGCCTTTTGAACCACCTGGTTTGGCACCAAACCTATGGATCAATGTCCTCCCCTTAGGTCTCGCTGATCAGGTAAAGTCCGGCATGCGGACACAGCTTTCGTGCATCAATTGGACGTTCGGCCAACCTGACCCCCGGGACACATCTCCATTACCATCTACGGTCCTCGCTGGCTTATAGAGAACTCTCACCATCCACGGTCTCAGCTGGCTTACAGAGTAAATTCTCACCATCCACAGATACCGCTGGTTCTGTGAGTGTATCTACTTGAAATTGAACCCCTGATACTCCTTCTTACGTGCTGATGTCTTTCCACCACACCATGCCCATGGGGGCAACTCTTTGTATTTCATGTGCAGTAATCATGCTTTTGATTTAAAGAATGTTAAATGCTATTTAATTTATATACTAACATAGTGTAAAAGAACCTTTGAGTAGAACCCAATACTTTCGAAACAGAGCGCATTAATGTATTAAAAGTTAAAAAATTTATACGAATTGTGATGCATTTACGTCATAGCTATCATTTTTTGTTTACTCATTAACAGTCAACTAGTGAGTTTCATTTACAAATTACTAGTAACACATCTTCTCTGCTAATGCTCTTTAGCAGAAGAAATGAACACTTTTATGTCTCCATTTTGAGAGCACTCTGTGTGTGTAGTGTTGCATTAAGCTCAAACCCTTGGGCGCCATTAAATTCAAATTAATGTGACTTCTGTTAGATTATTCCAAGATTTGCAATAGAATAGGCAAGGAAAATACTAGAGATTTGCAAATAAATAGAAAAGAGAAAGTGTTTGAAAGATTTATGTATTTCTCATTAATTTGCTTGTAGCTTACATGCAATATATGTATACACAAATTTACAACTAATTTCCTAATATTCAAATTCAAATTCAAATTTAAGTTTGAAGTCCTCTGAATCATATCTCCTCATCCCTAAACTTCAATAAGTATTTTGGTATTCATTGACCGTATGGCAGGATCAATTCTCCTAATCTTCAATAGTGATTTCAATTGAACTCACTTGATTTTCTACACGCCCCCCTCAATTTGAAGGGGAGATCATGAACATTCAGATTGGAATGAACATCTCGGAACTTCTTTGGCGGTAATGGTTTTGTTAGTGCATCAGCTAATGATCATGACTAGAGATGAATTGAACTATTAATTATTTGCAGTGGACTTGATCTTGAACAAAATGAAAATCGATCTCTATGTGTTTCGTTCTTGCATGAAACCCAAGTTTGGATGTGAGATAAGTGACACCAATGTTGTCGCACCCAAGAATAGGTGGTTGTTGAATAGAAATTCCGAGTTTAGTTAGAATTGACTTGATCCACATTAGCTCGGCTGTTGTGTTTGCCAATGCCTTGTATTCAGCCTCAGTGTTGCTACGAGCCACTGTTGGCTGCTGTTTACAGCTCCAAGAGATCAAGTTAGGACCCTGATAAATACAATTAGCACCCACGGATCTTCTATTATCCCTATCTGCTACCCAATTTAAGTCTGAGAATGCATGGAGTTTGAAGTCTGCAGCTTTAGAGATTAGCAAGTTTATTGAAATCGAATATTTAACTTAGTGAGGTATTCGCTTTATGGCTTGTCAGTGTGATTCAAGAGGATTATGCATAACCGTGTTGACTTTATGAATTGCAAAACCCAAATCAGGTCGTGTAAATGCAAGGTATTGCATGTTGCCGACAATACTTTTGTAAAGGTTTGCATCAGCACACGATTTGCCATCTGTTGAAGTAAGATTGCAAGTGGAAGCCATTGGGCTATTGCATGGTTTTGTCTTATCCATGTTGCTCTTTTTGAGCAAATCCACTATATATTTGCGCTGAGTGAGATAAATACCTTCCCTGCATCTAAGTGCTTCTACACCAAGGAAAAAGTTAAGAGGGTCAAAGTCTTTGATAGCAAATGATTCTTTTAAGCAATGAATTACTCAATTGACGGTAGCCAAACTTGATCCAGTGCTTAATATGTCATCCACATATATTAAAACATAAAAACATAAACAATTGTTGTTTTCTTTAAAAACAAGTAGTGAAGTATCAGCTTTGTTGGCTACAATGATGAATGGATTGGCTCCCAATTGTTGTGCGATGAGGAGTTGAAGATGACCAAACAGAGAGGCAAACAAAGAAGGGATTCTAGGGGGAGGAAGTGTTGTGTGAAGGACTTCGCAAAAGCTCCAGTAGATAACGAGCACAAGGAGAGGCGAACGAAGAAGGGAGGACGAGTTCTGCGGCTGGAGAGGAGAGACTACCACAAAAAGGAGGAAGAGTAGTGAGGCTCGAGATGGCTAATGAGAGGCAAATGAAGAAGGGAGGAAGAGTTGTGCAATTAAAGTTTGTATTTTTTTGACAAACCTTAAGGGAGGTTTTTTTTTTTTTTTAATTCTTTAAATCTCAAGAGAGATCTTTAAAATTTTTAAAATCTCATAAGAGGTCAGTATTTTTTTGCCAAATTTAAAGGGAGGTTAGTATCTTTTCTCCTAATTATTATTATCACATTGATAATAAAATAAATTAAAAATGAAAGTGATGTTTGTTTTTATTGTAATAATATAGCATAATGGTTAAAATTTGTGGTAACAATTTTAACATATGAATTTAATTTTGTGCATATTCTTGGTAGGTTTTTGTATTGAATATGTGAATGTAAATTGCTCTACCATAATTTCCATGCATGGATACTATTGGGAACTTACATAGCAGAGCAGTGAATGGAAATAAAATGAAAATATGATGAAAACAGCGTTTATATTTAGGACCAAATTTTAAAAGTTTTGAATTTGTATATCTATATATTTAAATAAAAAATAATATAAATTTATAACATATTTAACTTAAATTCAAATAAATCCAAATCTAACGTCTCTACTTCAACTTCCAAACATGAGAATAATTTTTTAATAAAATATATCCTTTTTTTTATTATTGAAACAAAAATAATGATAGGCAGTTTACAAAGAATGGCATGGGAATCCATATGCTGTAATTGTGTTCTCCAAATATTATTTTTACAATTTTAATTTTAAATTGGCTCGAAGTGCATTGAGTTTTCACAAAGTCAATTTAATTTTTGTAATTTAAAATTCAATTTTTATTAACTTTTTTTTTTTTCTGAACAACAAACACTAATAGTGCATTTCAGAGAATGCAATTTTGACTTTAAATTTAGTAAAAAATATATATTAATTTTGTTTTTTTTTTTGTAAATTCACAAAAATCAAATCGAAATCTCGAAATCCGTACTCATATCTCGAAATCCGTACTCATATATGTTACATGAAGACCCATTTAGCCCCCATTTGATGCATCTTAAAAAGTAAGAACGTATTATAAAAATTACTTGAATTAAGTACTTATATTAATAAGTAGTAGTATTTGATTTATACTTAAAAAAGTACTTGATTGAAAAAGCATCTCCCAAAACTACTTTTTTTTAATATATATATAAATAAATATTTTCTTGAATTATATATTTTTTAAAAAATATTTATTTAAAAATATGCTTATAATAAGTATTCTCAAATTACTTTTAAAGAAGTTTCAAATGAATACTTTTCTCCAAAAAATATGAAAGAAAATTTCTATAAGTTGTTTAAACGATTGCTTAATTGTGTAAAAAAATATTTTTATTTTTATTTATAATTTTTTTCAAAAGAAAATCAAATTAAGCTCTAATTTTACAAAAAATAAATAACATCTTTTATGATTTTTTGAATTTTGAATTTCTTGTATAAGCTTTGAAATATTAAAAAAAAAACAGTCTCTTATAATTGTTTGATAATTTAGATAAAAACCAAATATTACTTTTCGCAACTCAATTATGTTTTAAGTTTTAAAAAGTTCAAAAAATAAATTAATATTTTAAATTTTATTAAAAATATATATATAACTATTAGGGCAAAAGACACCCCTCCCCCTAAAATATCGACCTCTCCCAAACCTTAAAAAGTGCCACTAACCTCTCATAAAGTTTGCTAAAAAGACACAAAACAAATCTCAGCAGATGTCCTTGAAATTCTTGAAAACTTAGGATAGGTCCCTAAAATTTTTGAAAATTTAAGAGGTTAGTTTTTTTTTTGTCTAACCTCTAGGGAGGTCAATATTTTTTGCCCTAGTACTATCTATTATGGGGATGTTGATGTCCAAATGGCCCATTAGTTGAAGCAACCCAATCCCAAAAATAAGATCCTATAAAGTTCCCATGAAACATCCACTAAAATATGAAAAATAAGATTTCCATATTTTGTTAAGAATACTTCATTCTCAACGAAAAAAAAAAAAAAAAAGGCGAAAATTTTCCATTATATGATTCCAACCCCCAAGCCAAGCCTAAAAATAAGCTGTCATTAAAATTACATTTTCAAAAAAGTCGAAAGATTATATGAAGTAAACAGCCAACAAAGCCATTTTTTTCTCTCAAGACAAAATTTAGCTTCATTGCTGTTGTGCACTCGATACCAATTAAGCTTTTTCAGCAAAAAATGCAAAGCTCCAGCACAAAACCACCCAAACAAAATAAAAAAGAGAAACATTTTTTTTGCAAACTAAAATATAATTAGAACATAATTTATTTTACAAGCAATACAAGATCAAATACCATTTCAAAGAGAGTAAATATGTAAAAGCCTATTTGAAAGAAGCAAAGAAACTGACTGTATCATCTAGTGCTTGTATGAAGTCATCAATATCCTCTTTGGTGTTATAGAAATGCAGGCTAGCCCTTGCGCTTGCACTTATTCCCAGGTGGCGATGCAGAGGCTGTGCACAATGGTGGCCAGATCGAACAGCCACCCCATGCTGATAAAAAAACAAGGGGTGTTAGTTTTCAACAACACCTCTCAGCTCTCTCCTTAATTATTCCAAGTCTTTTTTATCAACAGCAGCTACTTTATACAAAGGTTGTACTTGGAAGCTGGATTTTATACCTCAGATTGGCACAGGTTTGGACAAAATGTAGTTCATTCAAATTCAAAATCCGAGCTCCAAGTTTTCAGGGTAAACATATATTTAAAATTTAAGAGAATAAACTTGCCAAAATCAACCGAAATTAATAACAGCCCAGTTTTTCTATACCTGTTGGTCAAGAAAAGTAGCAATATCTGTTGGGTGAATATTCTCAACATTGAAAGAACACAGAGGAGCACGTCGGACACTTTGTGAAGGTACTGGGCCATAGATGCGAATATTCTGTATTGAACTGAGGCCTTCGTATAGATAATTTGCTAGCTCTAGCTGGAAAAATAGAAGCAATTGATTTTGGTAAAGATATAACTACGATTGACCTCCCAAAATTAACATTAATCCTGCCAAGACCCACCATGTTAAATAAGAGAATGCGCCTAAAGCTTCTCAGAAATGTAACTTTCAACAACTTACAGTGGATGCCTTCCTTGGATTGCAGCCACCTAAGAATAACTGCCATATATTGGGTTCCAACTTTTTATACTAGCAGAAATTTTAAATAAGTTGATTTTTCTTGAGATCAACATTTTGAACTTATCTGAACTCTAAGATAACAGCCAACATAGAGGGCTAAATGCTCTTACAACTTCAATGCAACTCAAGCATGTATTCAACAACATGTTGTACAGATTCAACCCCCTGATATATGAGGCAAAAGTCTGCGTGTTCAAATGATAAGTGAAAAATGGGAAGCAAATGGCAGGAAAAAGCAACTCACTTCATAATTATGAATCTTTTGCATGCCAATTCCAGATAGATAATCAATTGCTGCTCCCAATCCAATTGTTTCCCCAATTGCTGGTGTTCCAGCCTCAAACCTGATCCAGTTGAAAATGGATGCAAAACAGTACACATAAATTAGAACATAGCACATATATTCAGTAACACAAGGATCAAGGCAACAGTAATATTTTCTTGGGCGGAGAGGGAGAGGTCCTTTTCATCTTATGCTTGCCTATAGGGTACCAAAGAGAACTCAAATTCCACTAGAATTAGAGTAATTTATGCTTCCTCACTCTCCTAAATGACTCAAAAAGTAGGATGGAAGGAGAGTCTCTATTCACTATGCACTTGGATAAGGTGTAACTCAGAAAACTCAAATTCCATTAGAAACTAGGGGAAAAAAAAACTACTTACACTTCCTTCCCCTCCAGTATTTCTCAAAAATACAATGACAAAAGATGCATGATGCATACTGTATATTAATATTTTCAAGACATGAGTTCGGGGTCAGAGAAAAAAAACAGTACATGATTTGACAAATGAGCTGTAATATAAAAATGGACAGAATTCAAAATGAATACATTTATAAGTTGCAGGTAACACCAAACCCAGACAAAAGATACTTGTACAAGAGTGCTTGGATTGGGAAATTGGAATTGACTGTTGGATTTTAAAAACTTACAGAATAAAAATCTCAAAAATGTACCTATATTGCAAATTAAATTTCACAGTTAAAATTGAAATTTAATTTAACATTAAATTAAATCTTTAGGGTATCAACACTTTTATGTGTGACCATGAAGAGATAGTATCTAAATTTAGGGCACAGTAACCACATATAAATTATTCTTTTCCAATCTTGTATATTTTTGACTAAAAATAGTAGACATACAGCAGAATGCTGTTATTGGACTACTTGAGACGAGATGAACCAGGCCAAACAGTGGATCACAAAACGGAGATATTTAGTGGAACAAATGTTGGCTCACATAATATATATAGTAATTACAACTTAGCCAGGAAGTATTTCCGAAGGGAATCTCCAAACAAAAATTGGGAAAAAATTAGAAGAGGGGGTGAAGAAAAGATGAAAATATATCTCACTTGCACAGAATATAGGGAAGGATATCAACGTGCAAAAAATAATGCATGAAGGAAAGGAAACGAGGATCAAATGTCAAAATGGAGGGGGAACCCCCTAGAAAATATCAACAAAAATCAAAATGATAATAAAAAAGTGTGGAAATACCTGATCCCTGATTTTCAGGGATACCGCTGCAGCAATTCTGATTTTATTATTAGTTGACAACGTCAATTTAGGAATAAAGAGATTCTGGAAAATTCCTGATATCTCTATTAGTTTGTTTCAGATGTTTCCTATTTTGGAGTTTCCTATATTTGGCTAGTTTACTCATTTTATGATAATTAGTATCTTGTTACTGAATATAGTGAAAGGAACTTTTCTTCCTTCCATTATATACAGGCTGTACATTTATCATTATGAAATAAGAGAACTATTTTCTTCTCTAGAAGCAACATGGTATCAGAGTCACATCTGAACCGCAGATAGATGACAAAATACGGGATGACAATGGCTCGGCAAAGTCAATCCTTCTACAAAGTCAGCTTCCATCCTGAAACCTCAGCCACAGGCAGCAATGGAGGATCAGATGGCAATCTTCTGCCCATTACAGGGCACAAACTCAATGGCAGGAATTATCTTCAGTGGTCACAATCAGTAATGATGTTCTTTTGCGGAAAGGGAAGAGACAACTACCTCACCGGAGTAGCAGCCCCACCAAGTAAAGAAGATCCGAAGTACAGAACATGGAAGTTAGAGAACAACATGGTGATGTCCTGGCTTAGCAACTCAAAGACAAACGAAATAGGAAAATAATTCCTATTGTATGTGACCGCAAAAGACATCTGGGACGCAGCCAAAGAAACATATTCTAGCTTTGATAACTCATCCGAACTGTTCGCTGCTGAAAGTATTCTTCACGATCTACGCCAAGGAGATCTCACAGTCACTCAATACTTCAACACTCTCACACGGAATTGGTAGCAATTAGACATGTTTAAAGAATACGATTAGAACTGCCCAGAAGATGGAATCAAATAATGGAAAATCATTGAAAAGAAAAGACTCTATAAGTTTCTGTTAGGCCTCAACAAGGACCTTGATGAAGTTCGAGGAAGAATCATGAGGTCGAAACCGCTACCTAGTATTCGAGAGGCGTTTTCAGAAGTTCACATGGAAGAGAGTCGAAAGAAAGTGATGATGGGACCACCAACTACGGCTCACAGCCCTGAAAGATCTGCACTGTCGGTTCAAGGGCCTCAACATCAAGCTGGAAACAACAGACCCAAAAAAGGATGAACTTGGTGCGATCACTGCCGCAAGACTGGTCACACCAAGGAGACCTGCTGGAAGATTCATGGAAAACCCACCAATTGGAAGCCCTAGGTCCATTCAACAACAGAGAAAGCCATGGACATCAGGCCTCCTGTGACGAGAACCACACACAGCCAGAACACAGTCTATTCAGCAAAGAACAAATGAAACTTTTGCAAAAATTGATCAACCAGGTTACTAAATTAGCCCTCAGGTCCATTCTATTAGCAAACTCACTCAAGAGCTTAACTGTGTTACTAAATTATTCCCTAACTCATGTGAATTTCAGGACTTGAATTCGGGGAAGACGATTGGCAATGCTAAGATGTGCTCAGGGCTCTATATCCTCAAGGTTGGTGATCTTCCGGAACAACAAACTCACAAGGTAGATTAGGACAAGGCAAACAATCAGTCTACAAAAATTTCTTTTTCTATTTCTCGTTTCAATTATGATAGTGCAGTTAGTAAGGTTGATGTTCAAAGAAAGAAACATCCATGGAAGTGTATAGTCTTTTTGTAACCGAGGAATAGCATTTGTACCCTTTTTGGTTTGGAGAGTAACCAAGGAATATACACTTGAGTGCTTTGGGGTTGAGTTTACTTTTGTGTTATTGGTGGACATGGACAAACACGGAGCACCCAAATACTTTGAGTGGTATTGTTGAGACAATTTGGTTGTTGGGATAAGAGTTAAGAAGAAGTTGACAAGGTGTTTGGAAGATTAAGACACGGGAAGGCATTCGGTTAATGAGATAAGTTGCTGTGAGTATGGCTTCCCCCCAGAAGTGATTTGGGACATGAGTGGAAAACATAAGTGATCTACCAACCTCTAGAATGTGTCTATTTTTCCTTTCCGCTACTCCATTTTGTTGAGGAGTATCGACACATGAACTTTGGTGTATAATGCCTGGACTTTGTAGGTAATCTTCAAGAATGTGTTTGAAGTATTCCTTTGCATTATCAGTCCTAAAGATTTGTATTTTGGTATGGAATTGGGTTTGAATCATAGTGTTGAAGTTTTTGAAGATTTGCCCAACCTCTAATTTTTCTTTCATGAGAAACACCCAAGTGATCCTAGTGTGATCATCTTCAAATAAAATAAACCAGCGAGTCCCAAGAATGTGTTTGAAGTATTCCTTTGCATTATCAGTCCTAAAGATTTGTATTTTGGTATGGAATTGGGTTTGAATCATAGTGTTGAAGTTTTTGAAGATTTGCCCAACCTCTAATTTTTCTTTCATGAGAAACACCCAAGTGATCCTAGTGTGATCATCTTCAAATAAAATAAACCAGCGAGTCCCAATAATACTTTTGACATGTGAAGGTCCTCAGACATCACTATGGATCATTGAGAATGGATGGGATTTTTTATATTGTTGAATTGAATAAGGGTTATGGGCATGTTTGAGTATTAGTTTTATTGCTTAAAATCATGGTCCTAAATTTTCATCAAACAATCAAAATTTTTGTTGAAAATTTCCACTTCCCATCACCCTCAAAATTGGAACAGCAGTCAATTTCCATCTTACAAATTTCAATTAAAAATTACAAAATTATCCAAGATTTATCATGTCTCAACAAAATTTTACAATAATTTGACTAAGAAACAAAATTTTCTTTAACTTAAATTTGATGTTGAAAAATGTTCCAATTTAAATTTGTTTCCACTTTACAACTCTTCTCTTTTATTGAAACTAATGATTTACAAGAAGGATAATAGTACTAGCCAATCGAGACTTTTGAGACCAAATTTTATGCAAAACTGAATTCAAGCATTTCCTAAAACATTTTATCCAACCTTTTAAGTCTAAGTTAGTTGTATTTGCACAAGAATTGATATTTAAATGAATTATGAATTTTATTTACACCAATATCACAACCTACGTGTGCACACACACACACACACACACTCTTTTTTTTTTGTCACTGATGTATTTTATTTACAATATATTTTGGTTCTAAATCTTGTATTATTATGTCTATTAGAAGTTCCTAAAACTTGTCAAAAATTTCTGTGTCTTACAGTACTTTCCATCATTTAAAATTGAAGACATAAAATTTCTATCAAAATTTCTGTCATCTTTGTAAACGCAAAATTCTAGTAGAAATTGAACTTTAAAACCTTGGTTAGAATATACATGGGTTGATGCCCATGAGTTTCCTCCAATTTCCTATGAGCTCCACAGGCATCACTCATTTTCTAACCACGTCTCCCACATCTTTCACACTAAGGGAAATCACTCTACCCCTTTTAACCAATGATTTTCACATGAAATCCTAATATTTGAGGAAGACATATCTGCTTACAATTATGGGTTCAGATAAATGTGTTGTCAACTTTCTAGTTTTGAAAATCTTCCAAGGACTGCACCTATTCTGAATCTCTCTCCAACTCAACCGAGTACATAAACCTAATGCAAGTAAAATTGCACACGTCTGCCACTGCTCTTTTTTTCCTTTCATTTTCACGATAAGAATGAATCTTGGTCAAGAAGTAACAAGTTAACCAACCTGGATGGAGGTTCAGCAAAAGTGGAGTGCTCCAAGAATACATCAGAGATCATTTCACCACCACCTGGATTTGATTTGCAAGAAAATTTTCCAGCACGTGACAAAACCATGTCTTGACTTCAATAAAGTCATAGAAAAACATAATCAACTTTGCACACAAGTAAAAAAAATAGCATTACCTAAGAAAGGAGGCATGGCAGATAATAACTCGCTCTTACCATATAAAAATCCAATGCCTGTAGGCCCACACATCTGAAGCATGTTTATTCCTTAACTTCAAATACTTGCCCATAAGGATTAGTGTTAGAATAAATGGAAAAACCTAACCTTGTGAGAGGAAGCAACTAGAAAATCAGCATCGAGTCTTTGCACATCAACCACCATATGCGGTACACTTTGACAAGCATCAACTAGCACTTTTGCCCCAACATTATGTGCCCAGAGCACAATCTCTTCAATAGGAAGAATAGAAGCTACAAAAAATAAAAGTTTCAAGATTGAATAATAATTATGTTTTCTGCCTTTATTCCAAGGCTATAAATGATACGTCTCTCACAAATGGAAAAAAACAAAAAACAAAATACACAAAACAAAAAACAAAAAACAAAACAGAAAAAACAGAAGGGCAAAAAACAAAAACATGGATAAGTGCACACAAAAACATGGACACTCATATCCAAAACCAATAGGTTGGTGGGTTTCTAACTGGGAAAATCTTCTATGTGCATGCAGCTTAATCTCTGCCTAGGGGCAAGATCATGAGTATATAAGAAAAGCAGAAAACTATTTGTTTTTAAAAATGTACTAAACATGTTTTTGGATATGTACCTTTGTTGACAAACATCTATGAAACAAAAAGAAAAGAAAAAAGAAGTGTTTACATTATGATGGCTTTGCAGTGGTAACCTACCAGGGCAGGGGTGACCTAATAGCCTTATTGCAATCGCAACTGTTCGTAAACCATGGAGACTGACAGCAATTGATGGCAAAAATGGCTTACTAGCGGACCAGTGGTGCGGAAGTGTTAGAATCCTTCGGGCCAGAGTACATGCAATTGCTTCCCACTTAAAATTGGGTTGTCGCAAAAAGAAAAACAAACTGATAATGTAACAAAGCCAGCCTGCTCCTTTGAACAGACCAAAAGCATTTCTAAGTCAAATAAATTAACTCCATTTCACACAAAATTGGTTGACATTGTTCTCCCATTGAAAATTCTAGAATTCTGCTCCAAACAAGCATACTACACAACAGCAAAAGTAGCACATTTCCAATGGATCTCCCCATCCTTACCTAAAGATCATGACCCTTAAATTTATAAAGTAAAAATCAACATTTTATTGATGAAGGACTCCCTCCCCTTTTTGAAAAAGAACACCAATAACTCTGTGAGCTTGTTCCAAATGCGCCAAGAAAAAAGAATAATGCAAGATATGTGGGATTGTCTCGCTACAATGGAAGCAAGAATACAATTTCAAAATGAGGCAACCAAGTTGTTGAAAGCTACCCTACAACTAATTTTGCACTATGGACCATGGAGTCCCTTCCAATTGAAAGCTGTCCAAAATGGGCAGTTGGTATCACTCATATAAGCAGTGGTGCAAATGGTGATAAATTCCTGAAGACAGTGAAATAAATTGTAAATGCTATGTCAAAGAAAGAACACAAAAATGGTCAACACCAAGAAACTTAAGAAAGAGGAATTCACCTACCAAGCATATTTGAAACATGATGAACAACTACTAGTTTTGTCTTCCTAGAAAGCATTTCTCTCAACTTTTCTGTATCTGGAACTTCGTCTTCGGTCAAACTCACAAACTTCAATACAGCACCAGTCTTTTGAGCTACCAGTTGCCAAGGAACAATAGCACTGTGATGTTCAGCAACTGTGAGTATAACCTGTATAAAATTATTAGTGATGCAAGGCTTGACAGATATGAAGAGCATAACTAGTAGAATCCAGCTATTCAGGTGAATAATTTTAAAGTAGTTGCAAATTAGGTGAACTTCTAGAGACCTTATCACACATTATGAAAACAAAATAGAAGTGGCAATAAAATGAGTTATGGAAGAAAATGAAATTTTAGCTCCCCCTGGCTCTATAGAGTGGGCTGCACAAAACAGGTTCTATTGAAATTGGAGGCGAGCTAGAGTGTCATACAAGAATGTTAACTCTGTACCTTGGGACACCATGCAACCAAGTGCAGACTACAAAAGCAGTTCTAGTTCTGGTTCTGTAGTCAGAAGTATAAAGAAGGATTGTCTAGTGTCTACCATCAAATTGAACGGCTCTATTTTTATAGAAAGGATGATATACCCTATACCAATCTCAACTCAAAGGTGGTTGGCAGTACATGAATTTTTTATTAACAATTTGAGAACCAACAAAAACTTAGATGAGACTTAATGAAGCTAAGGAGGATGCTGTGATGCAGCTGTGCATGCCTTGTCCTAGAAATGAGAGGGAGGCCCCATAATTGCATACAACTACAGTCTACAGACGGACACAAATCATTCCTTTTTTCTCTTTTCTAAGATAAAATTTTTTGCATAATAAAACCAGGTCAAAAGCACAGTAGGAGCAATCTAAATACAAAATGCAAATCTTGAAAGAAGAAACATGAAGGTTGAGTAGCCAGAAAACAATAGCTACATTTCAAAACTTAATGGAAGTAAGGAAGCCCAGCTTCATCATAGTGGCCCAAGAGGATTGGAAAGTGCAATTAAGGCCTACTAACACATTCGACCATGTTTGGAACAAGAAGGCCCCACCATCTACCCTGACCTTGTTGATAATATAACAAACCACAGAGGGTGACATCAAGTTGAATCTGTGAGGCCTTCCAGTTCAGAACCATGATTAGAATAATGGTGCTCATAACAATAATGGAAGCCTAATAATCCATCTAAATTATAAAATCCCAGTGGAAAAGGCAAACTGAAGATTAGAAGCAATAATTGGGGGTGGGGTGGAGGCAGGGGTGGGCTGGAGCAGAAGTGCAGATGAGTGCAGGGAAGTGCTTAGTCTTGGAGATTCAAACATTTGGAATACCTACTGCGCCTCCAACAAATATACATGCATTTATGTACACGTGGATGCAGGCATATGTTACTCAAGAGAGAGTAAGAAAGCAAGCCTTAGGATTTATGATGAATAATGAGTAGATTTATTATTATTATTATTATTATTATTATTATTATTATGTTTCAGTTTTTATATAAAAGTTGGAATTCAATTTGTATCTTTTCTAGAAGTTATTTCATGACGTTAGTCTTTTTTCCCTTTTTTGCACAATAATTTGGTTTATGAATGAAAGTTGGAACTTCGGATTGCAATTGTGGCTTTGAGCTCTAGTCATGATGAAAACAAAAGGCTTTGAGGTCTTGTAATGATGAAACAAAGTTATATCATTGACGGGAGCAAGATTTCGTCACAGTAAAGCAAGTTTCATATGAAGCTCAGGGAAGAAGCAATGAATCGAGGTTCTAAAGCAGGATTATTACTTAGTACCAAGCATAAGAAGCTCAATCTTCTACTAACTAAAGGACTTTGGCTTGCTTTCTCAAAGGAGGAGAACACACTGTTGAGCTCCTAAAATAACCATCATTCTCTCACTGACTTTCTATTAATGGGGAGCTAAGTAGATTGTTTAAGATATTTGCATAATTTACCAAATCACCAACCCAATGATCAGGATTATTAATAAAACTAATAATTTTTAAGACACCATTTTCCAACAAAAAAATATCATAATAGGATCAGGTCTATAAATAAAAAATAAAAATAAATAAAAATTTAAAAAGCAACATTCCATGCATCTGTTCCATGGATTTAAATATGATATGACATAAATACCAACATGCAGAAAAATAAAATGAAAAGGATGGGCACAGTGAGAATATGTCAGCATATAAATAGATAAATAAATCCATTTATATTGTTATATTATTTCTTTTGATGTTACAAATCAAAACAAAACAACTGTCTCATAACATATTGGACCATTTCAACCATGTAGTCACCATGCAAATAATGTCATAAGAATTATTTAAAGCATGGGCATGCAAATGCCGACCATGTAGTTGCCATGTGTTGCGATTGGATTTTGTTGTGTGACAAAACTAAAATAGCGCGTTGTGAGAGAGTTGGAATTGTGTTTTGTTATAGTTTACAAAGCAAATCTGAAAATATGAGAATGCAATGTGAGAAGCATTGCTAGATGCATATCCAAATGAATATACAAATGCATATCCAGATGCAATCGCAGAAGCAGTAACTGATGTGGTTACAAATGCATTGACATATGCACATACAGATGCAGTTGCAGAAGCAGTAACAGAAGTGGATATTGAGACATAGATAATGAGCTATTTGAGTTTAATGTTTTTCATACCCTAAGGAGCTATTAACCTGAATGAAAATCATGATTATTTTTCAAATCAAGCTAAGGCTACTGAAAATTCAAATTGATCAAAATGTCAACAGAAGTGGATATGAGACACTCTTCGATAATGAGCTATTTGTTAATGTTTTTCATAATCTAAGGAGCTATTAATCTAAATGAAAATCGTGATTACTATTCAAATCAAGCTAAGGCTATTGAAAATTCTACTTTTGGTAGCCTGAGCTTTTCTTGTCAAGTAGTCCAATTCCTACACTCCCTGTCAAAAAAATACAACCATAGATCATTTAATGCCCATTTAAAAGCTGTTAGGCACTCAGGTTGAGAGTCAATAGATTTCATTTGAAGCATGAAGGCAATCAAAATATATATATTTGGGAAAAGCGCACACTGCAGTATAACTGATCTTCATTTTTCAAATTTTATTTATGATTCGTGAGCTTATGTTGTTATATCTTGTGTAAATTCCTCTAACTTGACTTATTTGAACTAATATTTCTAGAAAAGGCTAGAGGTTATCTTTTTCTTCTTCTTTTGTAAATTGGAGGGTATCTTTGAAATGGAATGCAATCCTAAAGTGCAGTTGCACGAAGCCTTGACGTAGTGTCAAAAGAGTAAGCTTTGTTGGCTTGAGTAGGACGATCGTCCTGAGAAATGAAACTTGACAAGGTTGTCAAGAGGGTGAGCCTGGTTGGCTCGAGTGGGACAATTGTCCAGGAAGAGTGATTCTCTTGCATTAAAAAAAAAAAAAGAAAAAGGATTTAGTAAAAGCTCAAGTACGTTGGCTTGGGGAGTGGATGAATGTCAAGTGACCAAACTATAATAAATTGTGTGTGAACGCGTCTCTCTCTCTCTCCCTCTCTTTCTCCTCATCTATCTGTAATATGTGCATTATTGACTTATGAACGATAACACAACTGGTGTTTTTGTGTTTCGCATGATACAAATTAGTTGTTTTGATTTAATGAGCTAAATCAATATCTACCAATATCCACGTTTTCTCAATTTATTGCTTTAAAATTATCTTAAACAACTAATTGTCTTCCAAAAAAGAGGCCACCCAATTCAACCCTCCCTTGGGTGCCTATTGGGACCAACACCATGCAAATGATGTCAAAATAATTATTAAAATTTATGGGCACATCTTGGCCAAATGCAAAAAATGTAGGTGTGTCAGAAGGGGCTAGGGAGTACAAACAAGACTCCTCTTCATAATTATTAAAATTTATGGGCACATCTTAGCAAATGCATGCATGCATACACACAGAAAATAAGCATAAATTTATTAATATCAACACACACATGCACACACAAAGAGGGTGCATGTGGGGTCGGGTGGGGTGGATTTAAAACAATGAATTAAATAAATAAAGTAAACTGATAACAAAACCCTACCTCATCATCTTGTTTTAAATTTGAGAGGCCCCAAGAGTAGGCTACTAGATTGATCGCTTCGGTCGCATTCTTTGTGAAAACTATCTCCTTAGAATCATATGCATTGATGAAAGTAGCCACCTTTTTCCTTGCCAGCTCATATTCATCTGTTGCCTTTGCACTATATTTATAGAAAAAAATAGATGTAGGTAAAAATCATAATATAATATACAGATATACTCAATGTAAACTCCCAAGTTTCCTATTGGGAAAAAAAATCAGAAAATAGCATAGAAGAAAAATCACATGGAAGTACAAACATTGAGTCCTTAAATTCTACTATTTTGTTTTGGAGTACACATCCTATTTATAAAATTCATAAGTATAACTAAGACTAAATAGTTTAAGACCTCAAAAAGTGAATTCCACGATGCACATTTGAATTGGAGGCCTCATAATAACTTTGCAAAGCTTTCAAAACAGTTGTGGGCTTCTGGGAGGTAGCAGCATTGTCCAAGTAGACCAGCTTTGAGCCATTTACTTCCTGAAAGCAATACCGAAAAAAGACAAGTTTCTAAACAAGAATTATAAAATCTATCCACAAAAATTTATAGAGAGAGAGAAGCTCAAATCGACCCCAAAGTTGGTAGAACATCTTTTGACCCCTCAAGTTTAAAAAGTGATACTCTGAAGTTTGACCCCCTCAAGTTGTTTCTATGGAACATGATTGCCTGTTAAAGATCTAGGGGCATGATGTACATGCAGCCCTTCCTATCTCCTACTTGGGATTGTCCCTGCATGCTAGATATAAAGAAAGAGGTGTAGGAAAGCAGGAACCAGTAAGAGAGATTTGGAGAAGACTAGAAATGTAGCAAACCAAGTCTCTTTCCAAAGGTGGAAGCTGACCCTAATTAAAAGCACCCATTTTAATCTGCCAATGTACTTTGTGTCCATCTTCCCTAGTCCCAGCTCAATGGCAAATAGGCATGAAAGCAAGTATAGATTATACTTACTATTTTAAGGGTGCTTAATCCTTCATCAGCAATTACAAGAATATTGTCTCTTATAGGGGAGTCAAATAGAGACACCAAAGCAACCATGAGTCAGGCAAAAGATGTCAATATGGTGTGAGTTGACTTTACACTCAAGTAGTCAATTGAAGAGATCTCATATTATGCTTGAACTTACAAAAATAAGTCAAAACAGTCTAACCCTACATTTGAGATAATATATTTCGAACTCTGCATTTGGATTTGTGTGGGATTTAATGAAATTACAAACAATTTTTAGAGCATTTTGCCCAAATCCATATGATTCCAAATACAGGACAAGGGTAAGGGTTCCCCTTAAATTGAAAAAAACATATCCAAGTCTAAGTTAATAATCTTTTCATTGAACCCCCAGGGTGTGGTTGAGGTGGTAGTGCGGGCTGCGAGAGTGCCTCTCACGAGGTCAGGTGTTCAAACCCTCCCGGGATCGTTTCCGCCCCTGAATTTCTGAAATTTACCTCCCTTTGGAGTTGTGGGGTCGGCTTCAAGGGGCGCGGGATTAGTCACGAGAACCGTAAAACGGACACGTGGAAACCCGATGCGTAATCCAAATAAAATAAAATAATAATAATAACAATAATAATAATCTTTTCATTGAGGAATGGTAATTGTGGGACCTCTTAAAGACGGCAATCTATGTTGCATGGACTCAGAGAAGGGACACTGATTCATTGGTATAGAAACATTTTAACAAAGCAATTATATTTTGAAATTAAAACAAAATGGTTATCAAAGGAATGCAAAGTCTTACCCTCTAATTGAAATTCAAATTTCATCCTATAGTTTAGACTCTAGATTTTTTTTAAAATGATTCAAGTATTACAAATTGCTAACACCCTAACATTTTTTCTTTCTTGTGTACTCTAAAAAAACCAGAATTTTGAAAAATCCCCATGTCAAAGCGTGGCTTAAATCAGACTCGCCCAACAATGTAAGTAAAATATACATGTGCTTCCTTTCTACAACAGATAAAAGCATGCCATTAATTTCAGTCCAGCCAGCTTTAAAGCTTTGCCAGCTTTAAAGCTTTGCCAGCTTGGCTTGCATCGTATCCCTTTTGTCCAGAAATAAAAAAAAGAATAAAACATAAGATAAAAATTACTTTATTTTCTTCACTTCTTTCAACACCCAAACAAAATATAATACAAAACTCAAATTTTCATTTTTTTTTTCTTCTTTCCTAAAGAGCTTTGAGCTCATAGATCACAAAATTCTAGATTGTTTGGTTATCGGCAAAGCAAGCAATCACCAAAAAGGGAACCAAAAGAGGGAGTCACCTGGTGGAGAATGGGAAAATCGGGTCGGGTAATGTGGCCGAGGGAAACGGGTCCACAAACTGGATCGTCTTGCCTGAGCGTCGAAGCTGCTGATGCAGCAGACGAAGAAGACGAGAATTTTCGGAACCCTAAACGGAGTCTGGTGAAGCTACGATTTGCAGCGTTGGGGTTTAACACTCTGAATGAAGGTAGTCCTGGAACCATCACTTCCATAATCGAACGGTTGAGAGACGGAGGGAGCAGACTGTTATCGAACAAACCGCTTTGCTCCGTTCGCAATGGAGGTAAAGGAGGAATGGTACTGAAACAAGGGTGCGCTTGGGAAATGACATCGCAATTTTTTATTTAATTAAAACTAGTATGGGCACGCCCATGTGCCTGATCTGCCCTTGTCTCGCGTGCTCGTGCTTGGGATGAATTTCATTATGTAAACACTAATTTTCTGCTAACAGTATCTTTATAATTGTAAGGTATTGTTAATGAATTATATAGATTCAATATTTACTGTTTGTTTGTTACTGTTTTTATGAATATTTACTGTTTTCCCTGCCATTTGATTGAATGTTAATGAAAGTATTTTGGATAAATGTTAGTAAATGATAGGTTGGCTAGTTAAATAAGAGTGTTTTAGTTAGCGCCACAAGACCCTTTCACAACGGTATGAAAATAGTCGGACCGTGATACCTAGGCACACCTAACTATACTTTCTAATTTTTAAAATTTTTAAAAAAATATATAAAAAATAAAAAAAATTAAATAGTATAACATCATTTTAAGATAATTGTAGTAATTTAAAAAAAAAATAATAGGTAGTTATAGACATAAATTTGCATAATTAGAAGGATATATATATATATTTACCGTTGGGTGTCCTGAGCTTACGCACCAAACTAATCTCACATCTACTACAGCTGTGCCTATAGCTAACACGAAAGAGGTAAATTCGGATATGCGGTGCAAGCAGTAGGTTTCGAACCCCAGATCCACAGTTATACTTGTTGCAATAAATAACTCAAACCACACACTAAAATATTTATGAAAAATGATAAAAAAAAAAAGTATTAATAATTCAACAAAACTATTTAAATACACAAGAAGAGAGAGAGAGTGGCTGTGAGGAGCTTCTTGGTGTGTGTGCGGCGCAACTCCTTCAAGAGAAACAAGCCCCCACGCCACTTCCTCCTGTTCTTCCAAAACCCTACTCCACCTACTAAAGCAAAAACTATATCCCCCCTTTTTTTTTCCCTAGCCTCCCTTTTTGTTTTACTTTATTTTCCTTTAAATTTCAGTCCTCCCCCTCTTGCCAGCGTACCAGCCTTCCTAAGACTCCCCCCAGCACCTACATCAGCTCCAGGCCTCCTTTTCTCCTATTTTTCTTTCACCCAAAAGAAGCCCTTACTTTTAATTAAATGTCTTACCTTATTTTCTTTTCTTTTCCCAATTGATTTACTCCAGCTGTCCACTGCCAGCCAACACCTAACTCCAGCAAACACACACACATATTGGGCTTGCATGGCCGGGTCACATCAAGACCCGGCCCACTTTTTTATTTTTTTTATTTTCTTGTTTCTTTTTTTCTTTTTTTATTTCCCAACGCACAAACCCAATTTCGACCTTCTTACGGTCCGTAACTCTCAAAGCTCATAGATCTCTTTTTCAACTTTTCTCAAAATTTTGAATCGTCTCGATCGAAGCTCAAATAAGAAAGTTACACCCAGATTACGGAGTAATGCCGAAACAGTCCATAAAACAGCGTATGATAACTTCACGTCCAATTTTGACCTTGATGCAACTAGTATTCTCAAAACTCAAAACATAAAAGTTGTAAAGCGTTTTCTTATCTTTTTACAGCATCTTGAATCATCGGAATCAGAGATCGGATAAGAGAGTTACGCACATATTACGAAGTACCGTCAGTTTTTAGCTTCCAATAATCACCCTACGATAAAAAAAATACCAAAAATTCATAATTTACTCAATAAAACCCAAGTGTTATAAACATGACACTATGTTAATTTATTGAGATTAATTAGGCATTTAATTAAAAATATAATTCATAATGCATGAATTAAAACATCTAATTATACAATTTAAGCGCGTAATTACTTATCACCTGACCATATGCCTAGGGGGTAATTAGAAGGATATTTTGGGATAATTTTAAGTAGTTAAAGAAATATTTTTAAATAATTAATGGGGATAAATTAAGATAATGACATTAAATTAATAAATTATGTTACAAAAATTGATTAGTTAATTACAAAATATTTTAAAAATTATACTTATGAGTGAATCAACTAAGACAATCAGTTGACATAATAATGACAACATAATTAAATTATTAATTTAAAAAAAATTAGAAGTATAAAATTAAATAAATAAATAATACTAGCAATTCAGAAAAATACTTAAATAACTATATTGTTACCAAATATTAGCTATACACATTTTATGAAAATTAAATGATTGAATATATCTTTAACAACTAAAATATAGTTAAAAAATCGACTCAGATCAGACGATTGGTCAAATTGCAGCTTCCTTTCTGGGTCTGGTTAAATATCATATTTAATAACATAACAACTTGAATAGAATCAGGAAAAACCGGTGAATTGTCTAGAACAATGGTCAACCAATTAATATAAATTTGAGTTTTTTTTTATCCTTTTAGCATTCATATATTAGATAGAGAAGAATTAACGTATAATTTTATAATTTAATTTATTAAACTGGCTTTTAAAATTTTAGTTTACTTTTTTAATACTATGTTTGATAAGTTAGTTGAATTTAAAATACTATGCTTTTATTTATTTTATGATTATTTTGCCATTATTTTTTTTTATGAAAATTACATCTAATAAACATTTTGTAGTATTATAATTACCAAGTATTTTTTATTATTTAATAGTAATTTTTGCATACATTTTTTTAAAAAAAAAAACTGAAATAATAATAGAAAGGTTATGTTGATGTCCATTAGATAAACCAATTAATTTGAAATTCGATTAAGTTTTTGAGTTATTTAGTTAGTTTTCAAAATATTTTATTGATTAATTTTTTCAATTTAATTTATTAAACAAGTGTCATTTTAAAATATCATTTTAATAGGACTAAATTTCTTTTTTCACATTACTTAACTATTGACTAATGGTCAATTAAGGAAATGTTCATTTTTTCAATAAAAATTTAAACTTTAGAGGATTTTTTTGATAGTATTTGAAAACATAGGCAATGAAGTATCATTTTTAGAAAATTTAGGGGTTATGCTGATGTCTATCAGATAAACAAGTTAATTTGAGAATAGATTAAGTTTTTGAGTTGTTTAGTTAGTTTTCAAAATATTATGTTGATTAATTTTTTCAATTTAATTTATTAAACAAGTGTCATTTTAAAATATCATTTTATTATAGCAATTTTTTTTTTTCACATTACTTATGTCACGCCCTGAACCCGCAGATGGGTCCCAAGTGTGAATATAGTAACCTAACTTGTCTTTGCATCAATCCAAACATACATGATACAATACAATAAGAGGGTCCAATCCCATGGGGTACATGGATGCCCTATACACCTGCATATATACATCCATACTCATCTGTTATGCAGCGGAAAATGCTTCATCTATTCGTATAACATACCATACCCGAGTTTGTACAAAGTTAAGATACACGAACCCATATAATACTAAGGTATACAATCCCATAAATACCGTACATACTCCGGGTGTCTACAAAAACCATCACGACAACCCATTACAAAATCTCGTACCTAATCAGGCACTAACAGCAGCTAACGAAACCCCTGCTTCCGATTGCTAGGAAGCTAAATACAGCTACCTGATGGACCTGAAAACATTGTACGTACATTCGGGGTGAGACACCTCTCAGTAAGGAAGAAAGCAGGTTATATCAGTGTGTGGCATACCAGTGTTATTTTACGCAAAACATAACATTATACAATACAATACAATTCGAAAATATTTCCATATAGTTTCATACAGTTCCAGTATTTTCACAATTGCATTCTAGTATATACGATACCCAAAACATACGGTCAATGTCGTCACACTAATACGCAACTACGCTATGAAACTCGAAACTTCACAGCGATTACATTGCCAATACGATGTAGCCTACACAAGTACGCAACTACTCCATGAATCCAAAGTTTCACAGCGATTACATTGTCAATGCGCAACTACTCCATGAAACTCGAAACTTCATAGTGATTACATTGCCAATACAGTGTAGCTCACACCCCTCAGTGACTAGCCGAGGTACGTAGTGATATTTGACACCCTCAAATATAGAGTAGGATGCTCTCGCCCACGGTTTTCACACCGATACATGGCGCAATGTACGGTAATTAGCCGTCATATAGCTGTTTCGGTGTACAGTAATTAGCCACCACTAGCCAATTTCACAAAGCCTAGAATCAATTTTGAGATCACACTCCTATACATATTAGCGTACGGTAATTAGCCGCCACTAATTGTTTTACAAAATACCTGGAACAATTACATACAACCATACAAATCACACTTATTTGGTTTACGACAAATCATATCGTTTTCCAACTTAAGTATACAGTTTATGCAAATATGGATAACAGTCATCTCAATAATATAGTTTAAACAAAACGAACGATTTTCCAAACAAAGTAGAGATGATACCCGAAATCCCCAAATTTTCCCAAAAACTGTAACCCAAAAATCTCATATTTTCACTCGATAGATTTCCTCAAATAAGTTACCAAAACATACATACGATCGTAGCCTATAAGCTTACATCCTGATTTCGAAAATAAACTGATATAAACTAAATCCCCTTACCTTAACCCGAATTCCAACTACGAACTCTACGGTCCCCAAAACTATGAACCGAGACTCCAAAACCTACAAACCACAGTACAATACATGTTTACAATTCGTACTACTACATATATTCTGTATCGGAAACGAAAATCGAGCCTTACCTCGATTTTAGCTCGAAACCCAAAATCGCTCAAAAACGAAATTCCGATCCTCTAGAAACGTAGGGAATTCTTCCCTAATCCTCACAGTAACGTCCGATTTACGAATCAGGTGACGAATGGCGAAGAAATCAAAAGAGAGAGAGAGAGAGAGAGAGAGAGAGAGAGAGAGCTTCGAGTTCAAGAGAGAGAGAGTGAGATTTTTAAGTAAACTTAGCTTGGAAGCAACCCTTTTTGGATATTTATAGCCCTTTGACTCGAGTGAATTCGTCGACGAATTGGCGCCCTCGTCGACGAGTCCGCCATTGCCTTCGTCGACAAGACGGTCGACGAATGATGGCCTCGTCGAAGAAGTCTGCACAATTACCTTTTTACCCCTCTCTTAATCAATTTAATCCATATACTACGGTTCGGGTTCTTACAACCTCCCCTCCTTACAAAAATTTCATCCTCAAAAATTGCAATCTCTCATTATGAACACATTCATACTACTATATACATACACACTCTGAGGTGAATCAGCTGCCATTTATACGCAGCCCCTCTCAATACGTACATACTCTAAAGAAAACGGAGGCCATTTATATGCAACCCCGTCATTATACATACATACATACTCTAGAGAAAACAGCGGCCATTTATATGCAGCCCCGTTATGATACATACATACATACTCTAGAGAAAACAGTGGCCATTTATACGCAGCCCCGTCATGATACATACATACATACTCTAGAGAAAACGGCGGCCATTTATACACAGCCCCGATACAATACATACATACATACATTCCCTCACTTATGGCGGAGGAATACCGTGGTCACATACATATGTGGCCTCGTGAGCTTACAATACCACAGGACTCTCCTAGAGATTAACCACCCCAATACAAATACGATAACAGAATATTACATACATACATACATACTCATACCAACCTTGCTATCCAACTCCTACTCAAAACAACTGTGGATACTTCTGGCACATTTCTGCCTCCAATTCCCAAGAAGCTTCCTCAATCGCGTGATTCTGCCACAATACCTTTACTAACGGTATATCCTTGGTATGCAACTTCTGAACCATCCAGTCCATAATATGAACAGGTACTTCCTCATATGTCAAAGTATCCCCAAGTCCCAAAGACTCGTAACTGATAACATACGACGAAATACATCATGGATCTTCGAGAGCGCAGGGGGAACTACAATCCGGTAGGCTACTGGACCCACTCGTTCTAGAATCTCGAATGGTCCGATAAACCTTAGGCTAAGCTTGCCCTTCTTTCCAAATCTCATCACTCCCTTCATCGGAGCAATCCTAAGGAATACCTTACGCCCCACCTCAAACTCCAACTCACGGTGGCGAACATCCGCGTAACTCTTTTGCTGACTCTGAGCCAATCTAATCCTCTCTCGGATCAAACCTACCTTCTTAAACACCTGCTGCACAAGTTCAGGTCCTAAAACCTGACGTTCACCGACCTCATCCCAATACAAAGGAGATCGACACCTCTAACCATACAAATCCTCGAATGGTGCCATCCCTACACTAGCTAGGAAACTATTGTTATAGGCAACTCCACTAGTGGCAGAAACTGGATCCAACTACCACCGAAGTCTAATACACAAGCCCGTAACATATTCTCCAAGATCTGTATTGTCCTCTCCGACTATCCATCAATCTGGGGGTGAAACGATGTATTGAAAGTAAGCTTTGTCCCTAGTGCTTCCTGCAAGCTCTTCCAAAATCGAGAAGTAAATCTCGGATCCCGATCTGAAACAATGGACACCAGTACTCCGTGCATTCTCACTATCTCATGCATATACAAGTCCGCTAGCCTACTCAAAGGGTAGCTAACCTTCATCGGTACAAAGTGAGCAGATTTCGTCAACCTGTCCACAATTACCCAAATAACATTCTACCTTTGAAGCGCTAACGGCAATCTGGTAACAAAGTCCATAAAAATGTGCTCCCATTTCCACACCAGAATAGGCAAAGGCTGCAACGGCCTTACCGGCCTCTAATGTTTAGCTTTCACCTGCTGACACGTCAGACACTGCTCTATGAACTAGGCAATCTTCCTTTTCATACCACTCCACCAGAAGGACTCACGCAAATCCTGATACATTTTCGTACTACCCGGATGTACCGTATACAAATAATAATGCGCTTCCTCCAAAATCGTCCTTCTGATCTCATCGTCGTTTGGAATACATAGCCTGGTCCCAAATCTCAAGTAGCCTGGTCCCAAATCTCAAGGCACCTCTATCAGAGATGTTAAAATCCACAATCAAACCCTGTTGCATTTTCTCCACAATCCCAGCTAACTCCGCATCACTAGCTTGTGGGGCTTTAATATGCTCAAACAAGGTTGGCTAGATCACCAAGCTAGAAATGAAAGCCTAATGACCACCAAACACCAACTCCACACCAAGGCTTTCCAGATCCCTTCTGACATGATGCTGAGCTACAACTGCAGATACTGCTGCATGTTCTGACTTCCGACTCAACGCATCCACTACCACATTAGCCTTCCCCGGGTGATAACTGATCGTGCAATCGTAATCCTTGATCAACTCTAGCCATCGCCACTGCCTCATATTTAGCTCCTTCTGCGTGAAAAAGTACCTAGGACTTTTGTGGTCAATGAAAATCTCACACTGAACACCGTATAGGTAGTGTTTCCAAATCTTTAAGGCATAAACTACAGCAACCAATTTCAGATCATGTGTAGGGCAATTCTTCTCATACTCCTTAAGTTGCCGAGAAGCATAAACTACCACCTTACCCTGTTGCATAAGCACACATCTCAAACCCTTCAGGGTAGATCACAAAACCCCCATCCCCCGAAGGAATGGTCAATACTGGAGCAGTAACCAGCCGGTGCTTCAACTTGAGAAAGCACTACTCGCAATCACTAGTCTAGTCAAACTTCACCCCCTTCTTAGTCGATCGTGTAACGACCTCAAAAATCTTACTATAAAATGAAACATAATAAGTAGAAAAGTCAACCCGAACCCGTGGGTAATGAGGATACCTGTCAATCATAGCGGAAACCTGAGCAGCAGTAAGTTTAAAATCTCAATCATCCAACCATAAAACATAATACCAGAGTTTACTACATCATCGAAATATTGTATTTATATACAACTTCCAAAACATCGAAATAACTCTAGGATCATACAACAAAAATATCTTGATCCTAGAGCAAAATCTTACCCTCCTAGTGGGGTAACTCAATAAGCTCAATGGCAGCCTTGACCCGCCGATCTCTCTTGGTCTCCTGAAAATCATTTAATATTTGGGGTGAGACACTTCTCAGTAAAAGAAAATAAACTGAATATAGTTGTGTGGCAACATGAATATTTATTGTGGTTATACATACTCAGTACATTTCATATATCTAAAAACATACATCATAATATGGTGGAATAGTCATATACTTTCATATTTGCTAATAAATCATATCATTCATAAAATGTCTGTTATAACTGATAATACTGAAAACATACATAGGATCAATAGTTAGCTGATGTTATGTATTACCCCCCATGACGGGTTGTGCAGCCCGAAGGTGGGACCCAACAATAGTTGGCTGACCACTGCCGAGTCAAAAATGTCTGTAAGTACAATGGGCCCGCCACACCCTATTCTGGAATGATAGGTGGACGTCCATACTCTACTGAAAGCCACATCGACTATCCATCTCCCATCCCCTCGTGGGGTGGTTAGCACCAATATGATCATAGATATCTGATCTATAAGTTACGGTACCGTGCTCTTGAATTGAACTAAACTAACATCCGGGGTTCTGATAACATATAATACATGATATTATAGCATTTTTCATCATTTCATAGATACGGCCTCGCGCCAAACATTTCATAAATACGGTCTCGCACCAAAATCATACATAAATATGGCCTCGCGCCGAAATCATTTTATATATGCATATCATTATGAAAATAATCAATTTATCATGTATTTTCAACATCATAATGTACTGTATTCTTTCTTAATTTCTCAAAACATATTCCATTCATATCATTGTCATATCATGATATTTTTCCACGTAAAATAATATTCATGCCACACATTTGCTGTATAAAACCATACATTGTATTCTAAAATCATAGTTTTTGACATCTCATACATATATATTAATTTCAACATATTAGCAGTATTTTCTCAAATGTACAATTCTTTCGTAATATACAAATATAATATATGCTTTTCTGAAAGTAAATTTACTCATACATAATAATAATTTGCATGAAAAATGACTACTTTAGTTTATTCCCTTACCTGGCTACTGAGAAAAGCCCCTATAAATTCTTGACTCACACTTGTAGGATTTCCTGATCAATACCCTGAAAATGAAAACTCTCAGTACTAAACTTCAATATTTTCACGTGTATATCATTTCTTATAACTACCGTAGGATCAAATTTGGTTTAAAAAGCCTTACCTTAACTCAGGGATGATTTTCAACAGAGTTCCACCAACTATCCGCTTCGGCAGATATGCAGAGAACTTCTCCAGGAGTGTCATGGTGGCTTCAAATCATTGATCCGACGAAAATTCGGCCCGAAATCGAAAGAAGAAGGGGAGGGAATCGAAGGGAGAGAGAGAGAGTGAAATTTTTCTAAATTTTGACATTTAAATTCGGGTTTTTGATATTTATAGGACTGGATTCGTCGACGAGTCCTTTAACAATTTCGTCGATGAAACCCACTCCTCGTCAACGAAATTCAGACTGCTCAAAACCTCTCTCGGTATTTCCTCATCGACGAATCTTGTCTTCGTCGACGAGGTCCTCTTATACCCTCGTCGACGAATCCCCTGTGTTCGTCGACGAGGCCCTGACAATTTCCCTCGGTTATTCCTTCCAAATTTGCATTCGTCGATGAAGTCGACTTCCTCCTTCTATTACTGTTTCCATTTCTCTTCTTCTTTATTATTTAAATCTCATTATTATTCGGGTTGTCACAAATCGTGTTAGAGGCCTATACAATTTAGAGAAACCCTCTACGAACCGACAATAGTAACCTGCAAGTCCCAAAAAACTCCAAACCTCCTGCACACTCTTCGGTCTTGCCTAGTCAACTACAACTTCAACCTTGCTAGAATCAACTGAGATACCGCCCTTAGACACCACATGGCCTAAGAACGCGACCTGATTCAACCATAACTCACACTTCTTCAGCTTAACATACAACTTCTTCTCTCGCAGAATCTGTAGCACCAACCTCAGATGATTCTCATGCTCTTCCGGACTCCTTGAGTATACCAGGATGTCATCGATGAACACCACTACGTACTGATTCAGGTACTCATGAAACACCCTGTTCATCAGATTCATGAACACTGTTAGCGCATTGGTTAACCCAAACAGCATAACCAAGAACTTATAATAGCTGTATTTGGTTCGGAAAGTAGTCTTCGCTACATCCTCAGATCTAACCCTCACTTGATTATACCCTGACCGTAGGTCGATCTTCGAAAAGATTTGCGTTCCCTGCAACTGGTCAAAGAGATCATCTATACGAGGCAAAGGGTAACGGTTCTTCATCGTCACCTTGTTGATCTCACGATAATCAAGGCACATGCGCATCGATCCATCCTTCTTCTTCACAAACAAAATTAGAGCTCCCCAGGCCAAAACACTCGATCGAATAAAATTCTAGTTCAGTAATTTTTGCAACTTCTCCTTCAACTCTTGAAGTTCTGCTGGAGCCATCCAATACAGAACTTTAAAGATTGGTGCCTTACCAGGCAGCAACTCTATCGCAAACTCCACCTCACGATCTAGAGGTAAACCAGGTAAATCATCAAGAAACACATCTGGAAACTAGTTTACTACCCGAATATTCTCGAGTCTCAACTCATCCCATGGCGGTTCCTTCACGCAAGTTAGGTACCCCTGACACTCGTCCAATAGTAGCCTCCTTACCTGTAATGCAGATAAAACATGTGGCATCGAACACACACACAATCCTACGAACTCATACTCTTGTTCCCCAGGAAGTCTAAACACTACTACCTTCCTACGACAATCAATCACTGCAAAACTGGAGAATAGCCAATCCATCCCCAGTATGACATCAAAACCATACATGTCGTATACTACAAGGTTCACTGGTAGTAGTCTCCCCTAGATTTCCACTGGGCAGTTCCCTAACATCTTACTACAGATCATTACACTCCTAGTCGGTGTAGTCATAGACAACATCTCATTCATCACAAAAGTTTTAGCCCCACACAACTTCACAAAAATAGTAGATATGAACGAATGGGTTGCCCTCGAATCAAATAAAACAATAGCTTTATTCGAAAGTAATAACATGGTACCTGTCACCACGTTCCCAGTGTGTTCTGCATCTGCTAGAGTTAGTGAATATACCCTCGCCGGAGCTGTGGTTTCCTAGTAGTTCCCTCGAGGCATCTGATTACTCCCACGGTTCTGGCTCTGTGCAGGTGTATCTCTCCTCGGTGCCCGGCAACTCCGTGACATGTGGCCCTGCTTGCCACAGTTGTAGCAGTTTCCCCAGAATGGTTGACATTCACCATCAAGCCTTTTGACACCCGGCACACGGTGCGGGGGATGGATCCCCCTAATAACTCTGTCGCTTAGTGTTTTGCTGATAACTAGAACTGTAGCTTTTCTTCTTCTTCCACTGTCCCTGCCAAGGACCAACCTAAGGACCATAAGATACTGGCCTCTTCCCCTGATCCTGCACCACCTTATCTTCCCAAAGATTAGTCTCAACTATGGTGGCTTTATCCACCAGGACAGAGAACTCACGGATCTGCAACATCCACGCAAGACGGCGGATATCTTTCCTCAGACCCCTCTCAAACCTCCGAGCCTTCTCGTGCTCATTCAGAACCAAGTACGACGTAAATCGAGACAACTCGATAAACTTGGCAGCATACCTCTGCATCGTCAAAGTTTCCTACGTCAGGCTCGAGAACTCATTGGCCTTCGCATCCCGAGTGGAGACCGGAAAGTATCTCTTGAAAAATAACTCTTTAAAGCGGCCCCACATCATACCAGATGGACCAGCTTTCTGCCTCTCAAGTAGACTCACCACCGTCCATCAACGTTTTGCCTCCCCAGTCAGCTGGAAGGTAGTGTACAAGACCTTTTGCTTCTCAGTGCAATGGAGGACTTCCAAAATCCTCTCGGTCTTCTCAACCCAGTCCTGCGCCATTATCGATCAGGTCCTCCCATAAATGTCAGAGGGTGCATACGTGTGAACCTCTTGATGGTACACCCCGCATCAGTAGGAGAGCTCTCGCGTGTCCTAACACTCCATCTAATCTCTCCGATCACCTGTCTCGCCAAATGACGAGACACAGAAGGAGACTCATCACTTGCTGTCTCCTCGGAGCCACTCTCCAAATTATTATCCTTGGGCTCCATTCTGAAAACATAATAGGAATTGGTTAGAATTCCTATATCGTACACAGTTAACACAATCATAGAACTAACCATGTCAACTACTACTCTCACGGGTCTAAGCTTGCCCCGTTACACCGAAACGAATCCACCAATGGTTTGCCCTGCCTTTACTGGAACCGTCATCTCAGGAAAAACATGGAATACCACCGACAAACCCCGGTCTAGCAACAGAATAACCCTCGACCAACACTACCCATTTCCTACATCCTATACTCTGGTATGTACACATCAATACTCCTAACCAAGTCTACAAGACCTAGTAACCTGGTTAGCTCTGATACCAAGCTATCACGCCCTGAACCCACAAATGGATCCCAGGTGTGAATATAGTAACCTAACCTGTCTTTGTATCTATTCAAACATACATGATACAATACAATAAGAGGGTCCAACCCCGTGGGGTACACGAATTCCTTATACACATGCACATATACATCCATACTCATCTGTTACGAAGCAGAAAATGCTTCATCTATCTGTATAACATACCATACCAGAGTTTGTACAAAGCTAGGATACACGAACCTATACAATACTAAGGTATACAATCCCATAAATACCGTACATACTTCGGGTGTCTACAAAAACCATCACGACAACCCGATTACAAAATCTCATACCTAATCAGGCACTAATAGCAGCTAACGACACCCCTGCTTCCGATTGCTAGGATGCTAAATACAACTACCTGATGGACCTGAAAACATTGTACGTACATTCGGGGTGAGACACCTCTCAGTAAGGAAGAAAGCAGGTTATATCAGTGTGTGGCATACCAGTGTTATTTTACGTAAAACATAACACTATACAATACAATACAGTTCAAAAACATTTCCATACAGTTCCAGTATTTTCACAATTGCATTCAGTTACACACGATACCCAAAACATACAGTTAGTGTCGTCACACTAATACACAACTACGCTATGAAACCCGAAACTTTACAGCGATTACATTGCCAATACGATGTAGCTCACACAAGTACGCAACTACTTCATGAATCTAAAGTTTCACAGCGATTATATTGCCAACGCGCAACTACTCCATGAACCCGAAACTTCATAGTGATTACATTGCCAATACAGTATAACTCACACCCCTCGGTGACTAGCCGGGATACATAGTGATATTTCACACCCTCAGATATAGAGTCGGACACTTTCGCCTACGATTTTTACACCGATACATGGCGCAATGTACGGTAATTAGCCGCCACATAGCTATTTCAGCGTACGGTAATTAACCACCACTAGCTGATTTCACAAAACCTGGAATCATTTTGGAGCTCACACTCCTATACATATCAGCGTACGATAATTAGCCGTCACTAGCTGTTTTACAAAATACTTGGAACAATTACATACAACCATACATACCACACTTATTTGGTTTACAGAAAATCATTTTGTTTTCCAACTTAAGTATACAGTTTATGCAAATATGGATAACAGTCATCTCAATAATACGGTTTAAACAAAACGAACGGTTTTCCAAACAAAGTAGAGATGATACCTGAAATCCCTAAATTTTCTCAAAAACTATAACCCAAAAATCCTGTATTTTCACTCGATAGTTTTCCCCAAATAAGTTACCAAAACATACATATGATCGTAGCCTATAAGCTTACTGATCCTGATTTTGAAAATAAACTGATATAAACTGAATCCCCTTACCTTAACCCGAATTCCAATTACGAACTATGCGGTCTCCAAAACTATGAACCGAAACTCCAAAACCTACAAACCACAGTACAATACATGCTTACAATTCGTACTACTACACATATTCTGAATTAGAAATGAAAATCGAGCCTTACCTCGATTTTAGCCTGAAACCTGAAATCTCTCAAAACAAAATTCCGATTCACTAGAAACGTAGAGAATCCTTCCCTGATCCTTGCAATAACGTCCGATTTAAGAATCAGGCGACAAACGGCGAAGAAATCAAGAGAGAGAGAGAGAGAGAGCTCTTTGAGTTCTAGAGAAAGAGAGTGAGATTTTTAAGAAAACTTAACTTGGAAGCAACCCTTTTTGGATATTTATAGCCATTTGACTTGGGTGAATTCGTTGACGAATTAGCATCCTCGTTGACGAATCCGCCATTGCCTTCATCGACGAGACAGTGGCCTCATCGACGAGCCGGATATTTTGAATTTTTCTGAACCTCTTGGCATTCCCTCGTCAACAAGCCTCTGAATTTCGTCGACGAGGAGCCACTAGCCTTTGTCTACGAATGATGGTCTCGTCGACGAAGTTTGCACAATTACCTTTTTGCCCCTCTCTTAATCAATTTAATCCATATACTACGGTTCGGGTTCTTACAACTTAGCTATTGACTAATGGTCAATTAAGGAAATGTTCATTTTTTTCAATAAAAAATTAAACTTTAGAGGATTTTTTTGGTAATTTTTGAAAACATAGGCAATGAAGTGTCATTTTTAGAAAATTAGGGGGTGTTATTAAATTTTACTCTTTTTATTTCTAAACAACATGTGATAATCTATGCCTATACTATAGATAATGTATGTAACAAATTTAGTATAAATACAAACAAGAAACATAAATACAAATCAAATACTAGAAGAATTCACACTTAGGTTGAGACATGGATGTCTCACTTCCTTTAAGAGGATTCAAACCCTTCACGATTTTTCAGCTTAACCCATGAACAAGTGCATTAGAACTTTACTTGACTTGTCTCTCCTAACATACAATAGCCTAATTTGAATCGTACAAATTTCTTCAATTATATACAAATGGAAGAGTATAAAATCTCATAAAAAACATCTTTCTTAGATTGTTAAACTTTTTAGACCCAGATGATAGGATTGAAGATGTAAAAAATATTGACTTTTTGAGTTCGATCTTTGTTTGATGCTAACAAATCACTTGGATCTTTTGTGCGTATTTACTATGTGAACAGACCTTTAATTCAAACAGACGCATAAGGGGAAGTGAAAGCCAGGAAAAACTTCAAGCTTATCAACTCGGCGTATTCCATGAAGACTATAAAGTAAAAGAAAAAAAGACATTTGTTTTATTTGTAATGTATTTTGTTTAATTTGGTCTGTAATAATTCATTTCATGCATGATGTGATTGAAAGCTTAGGATGACCGTAAATTGACCGTAGGAAATCAAATAAAGACCATAGAAAGACTCTTGGGACCAAAATTTTTCATAAAAACCTTTCACATAAATTGCCCAAACTTTTACGAAAGGTTAAATCATTTTTGCATCAAGTTTTGGGCTTAAACTCAAATTTCCAAGGTGCTCAATCAACCGACTGATTAACGCCTTACATGGCTCAGTCAACCGACCATTCGTTGGTTAGAAAGTCAACATTTACAAAGCTCTATCGACCGACTAGTTATTCAATTGAGTTCCCTCAGTCGATTGATCCTTGTAAAATATGAGTTTCATTTTTTGGCCAGTCGACCGACACTTTTCTCGGTCGACCCAAGTTCATTATCTGGCCATTTATTAAGGCTCAGCCAATCGACGACGAAGAGTAAAAAATGCTCGGTCGACCAACGAACGATGCTCAACCGACCTTCAAAAAACGTTTGAAAATAGCATTGTTCAGTCGATCGACGCCTTACTTAGTCGACCGAACCTCTCGGGTTTGGGAAAATTTTTAATTTTTTATTAAACAAAATCCAAAATGGCCAGTGTGTCCCCAAAACGGTCAGATTTTGAAAATTCTATAAATACCCTTTCATAACTTATTTTTAAACTAATGCTTAGATCATAATTCTTGTAACGCCCCGAACCCTTAAACCCGGGTCCGACGCATTATACCTGATAAAATCCCTGATAATCCATGATCCATGATATACGTAACGGAAACCATAAACATAATCTTCATATGATATAAAAACCATAATCAATAATACCAGAGTTTACTACCCCTATATAATATCCATACTATCCATCCAACACCTGCATCACCATACATACACAGATCTCCAAAACATTTCAATATGTTCACAACCATTCTGTTCTCAACAGACTTAAAACATAAAGACATAAAAAATAAAACATATACATCTCCAAGTATTAACAAACATATACCCTTTCTCTTTAAGTTCCTTAAAAATGCTAAATACCTTAGAGCTTCCTAAGCTCGACCTCGAGGATGTCCTGGAAAAGAAATAATCATATTCGGGTGAGACACATCTCAGTAAGGGAAGAAACATATATATTAAAACAACGTGTGGCTAACATGAGGTATAAATATATCATTTTAAATACATTTACAAATCATTATCGTAACAGTGAAATCGTTTTCTAAACCTAAATAATCACATGCAAATATTCAACCCATGAGATTACCCAAGGATAGGGGTGATTACCCGCCCATACGAGTAGCACCCATCTGCCCTGATACCTAGGCAATCTTAAGGTCATAATTAAAGCATACCAGGGCACTCACCTTACTTAGTAAGCCCTCAAGTGTTAGATTGATTTCGTACTCACACAGTTCAACAATAAATTACCAGCAAAGGCCCTAAGGACAGGGAAATCTACCCGCCCATACAAGTAGGTTCCCTCTGCCCTAGTACGTTATGCGGCTACAACCACAATTGAAGCTACTAGTGTACTCGCCTTTCTCAGCAAGCCCTCAGGCGAAGAATACGCCCTGCCCAAATCATAGCATGTTCTTTGTACATAAATACTTCTAATATCATAATACATCATCTCTGCCCTAGCATGTTTCAAGGAGCCCAGGAAAAACCGTTGACGATTTCAGTCGGATGGTTTGGTACAAGACTAAACCGTCAACAGTTTCAGAAAGTTCAGGGAAACCGTTAACAGTTTCAAACGGTTGGGAGTCTATAAGTGGGTAAAGATGGTACAAGACTAAACCGTCAACAGTTTCAGAAAGTTCAGGGAAACCGTTAACAGTTTCAAACGGTTGGGAGTCTATAAGTGGGTAAAGATCTTATATTTTTCATTTACTCTCTCTCTTTCTCTCTCTCTCTCTCTATCTCTCTCCCCCTCCCTACTCTCACTCTCTCGTGTTTCTCTCTCTCCTAAGCTCTCCCGAGTCTCTCTCTTGCTCCCCGATCCTCTTTTTCTCCTCTCCAATTGTCGCTCTCTCCTCAGCAAAGTTTAGGAAAACTAGGGTTCCATCTCCCGAAAGTTGTAGGCTCGGTTTCGAGAATGTGGTAGGCCTATTTTCGGTATTAGGTAAAGGGAATAGATTATGTCAGTTTATTTTGTTAATTGAACCTATTGAACTTGAGAGTGTGGATGGTTTTGCTATTATACATGTATTTGGGAAAAATTCAAGGGAGTAGGGTGATCATCTCCTTTTTCTTGTAAAACACATATTTTGAGTTGAACTAAAACCGTGGAGGTGATCATACCTTTACTTTCAGTAAACTATACCAATTATGTTATAATTTAATACTCAATTAAGTGGCATGAGAATGGTTTAGTTTACTGTAGAATTAAACCTATTGAAATTGTTATGGTTTCATATAAAGAAAATTCCGGTTTTATACTGAGTTTATGAAATGTTGGGAATAATGCGGGGATTGTGAATTTCACGGTGATATACTGGTCACGTCATTGTTGAGAAGTTTATTGTACTGAGAACGATGGGGAGGGATACTTAGTATGGAAATTCTGTTGTAAAGTTTGTATTGAGAACGATAGGGAGGGATGCTTAATATGGAAATTCTGTTGTGAAGTTTGCACTAAGAACGATGGGGAGGGATGCTCAGTATGAAAGTTTTGTTGTGAAGTTTGTACTGAGAATGATGTGGAGGGATGCTCAGTATGGAAATTCTATTGTGAAGTTTGTACTGAGAACGATGGGGAGGGATGCTCAGTATGGAAATTCTGTTGTGAAGTTTGTACTGAGAACGATGGGGAGTGATGCTCAGTATGGAAATTCTGTTGTATTATGTAAATTACATATATGTAGATTTATGTAAACATGGCTATTTATTGAGTCGAAGTATGTTTTGAGAAGAAAATATGTATTTTCAATTATATGGGTGTGAGTGCAGTTTATAAATGCTATCTCACTTAAAGTTAGATTAATAGAGGTTTTCTGCTCACACTGAAACTCATGTTAGCCACACACTGATAATAATTTATTCTTTCTTACTGAGAGGTGTCTCACCCCAATAATTATTTCACACACTACAAAAAATCAGGGTATTAGTGAAGGATCAAATCCGTCACTAATACTTATAAATTCGTCACTAATACTATTAGTGACGGTTTTAAAATGATTGCTTTATCTACCGTTACTACTAATTCAGAGTGGGGTGTAGATAGTATAGTTAGGATAAGTGTTTGTATGAAATTGAACTAGATATGTTTTTGTGTACCTTGCAATGTAATATTATTTTTTGGGTGATGCTTATGTAATAATGATGATGAGTTTAGTACTCTGATATGGTAATTGAGGTTTATTTTGTCTCCGCTACTGGTTTTAAATTTAGTTATGAAAAGGCGTTCCCTGGACCCCACTAGGTTTCAGGTAGTGACCGCTATGGTATCAGAGATACGTTACAAATGTGGTATTAGAAGTGTGTGTGTTTTGGATCGTTACACCATCACATGCGCTTATAATTTTCATGTCTAAAATAACATTTGTCTCACTTAAATCTTTCATTTCAAAATGCTTTTTAAGCATATTTATTTTATTTTATTTTATTTATGACATGCAAATTTAAATAAAAAATTTGTGAGTCATCTATATAGAGGCTAATGATAATATGTGAATCTTTTCAAGATTTATAATAGATACACTTATCAGACTCATTTGTTTGAAATTCATTCTCAATCATGCAGGAATCAAAATTTTCATGTCCCTATTTTACAGCTTGTTTTAAGTAATAAAATGGCTTATTTAACTTGTACACTTTATTTTCTTGGTCAGACTATATAAAGCGTTCGAATTGGTCCATATAAATTTCTTCATCTAGGTTTCTGTGTAAAAAAATAGTTTTTACATCCATTTGATGAACTTATAGATTATAAATTGCAGCAATCACAATTTATAATGTAATGGATGTACTCCTAGAAACTAGAGAAAATGTATAAAAAATATTAAGGTCTTATTCTTGTTTAAAGTCTTTGACTACAAAATGAGCTTTAGACTTGTCTATTGACTCATATGATTTGAGTTCTTTTTAAGGATTTATTTGCACCCAATGGTTTTGTAATGTGATGGTAAATCTATCAATTTCCATGTTTTATTAGAAATTAGAGATTCCATCTCATTATTAACAATCTCTTTTCAAAAACTGGCTTCAGGTAATGTTCATGTGTCTTGTAAGGTAATTTGACTTTTCTCTAAAATATAAATAAAATAGTTAGGACAAAAATCCTTTTGAACTCTAACTTTTTAACTCCTAGGTTCAATCTTGATTACGCATCAAAGTTGAGTAATTAAGCATTTAAAATCATGAATTAAGGATTGCAATTTTACTTAAAGGCCTAATTATGCCCAATATTTTAATATTGAGCTCAATTTATAATATTTGAATTTCTGTTCCTTTTTTATTAAAAAATTTATAATTTTTTATATTTAATTATTGCAAGATATTATGGGAATTAAAGAAGTGAAGCAAAATGATGCAAATGGAGGTGTTAAATGCAAAACGAAGCTAATTGGGCGATTATGGATAATTTCGATATTGTTTCATAATTTGGGAATAACTCTCTCATCCGAGTTCCGATTGAAATGATTCAAGATGCTGTGTAATGTTAAGAAAAAGTTCTACAATTTTCATGTTTTGAGTTTTGAAAGATACTGACAGCATCAAGGTCAAAATCAAACTTGAAGTTACTGTACTTGCACAATATAAGGAAGCATGTGAGCGTAATATATTGCATGTGGCCGTGAAATAAAAACAAATTAAAGGAATGAACTGCTTCAATGTGGGGCTGCTGGTATAAAAACACAGGCTTTAATTGGGCTTAGAAAAGGGCAGCATTACCTATGCATGGGCCATGCGAATGGAGGCCCATGCGTAGCAAAAAGGAGCTGGCCGTAGGTTCTTAATTGGAGGCTAGGGCAGCAACTGGAATTGCTTTTTGGGGGGAGAAGCCGTGAGCAAGAGGAGGTTTGGCAGCTAGCTTGAAAGAGGGCAGCCACACTTAAGGATTTTTGGGACCATTCTCTCACACATTTGGCTTGCTCTCTCTCTCTCTCTCTCTCTCTCTCTCTCTCTCTCCATTGTTTCTTTGTTTTTTCTTTACTTTATTGTTCTTTAAATATATTGTTTAAATTTATTTTTATTCAAACTTTTATTCGAGTTTAATTTTTGTTTAAACCACCGTTTAAGTTTAGTTTATTTTTATTTAAGCCATTGTTGAAGTTTAAGTTTAATTTATTTATTTTTATTTGAATATATTGTTGGATTTTGTACTATTTTTGTTTAAGTTATTTGATCGGGTTGAGTTTATTTTTTTTTAGTTGATGTTTACTTGAAGATTTTATGGTTGAATGTTTAATTTGAGTAATAAAGTTTTCATCTTTGGTTTTTTGTCTGAAATTTCAAACGTATGATTTATTTCTTGTCTGAATGTTTAAACGTAGAATTGTTTTACTTATTTAATTTTGTTATCGTCTATTATATTGTGTGGATGGATAATTGAGTAGAAATATTAATTGTGTTGATTTTCTCATCATTTATTTACCGTTTCTCTTTTCTTGTCGTTAACTTTATACATGTGATGTTCGTAGTTTATGTTTTGCTATGTTTTAATTTCGTCACAAACTCTCAAAAACTCAGAAATTGAATTTGAACTGTGTTAAGCAAATTTGTTTTCTTATTTTCTTATTTTTATTTTACGCGTGTTTGAAATTAATCTACATTTCCTGAAGAGACGAACTGACATTTTTGGGCTAATTATTACACGATATAACTTCTAAACTTGGGATAACTTTTGCGCTGCTCATTTTTTGAGTGAGTCAAATCTCAAAATCTATTTTATTCTTTAAACTAAGATGAGTTACATTCAAAAGTAACATTATTACTAAAGTTTTGGCTTCCACCGTTTTAGTTTTAAAAGGAAATTTCTCTCATGAAAAATTGCATAACTTGATTAAAAAATAACAATATTTTTAATATTTAAAAATTTATAAGTTGAACTATGAATAGCATATCTAATAAAAATATAAGTAGAAACTTTATCACCCAATATATGTCTTTTAGATTCTATAAGCCTTACAAATACAAAACAACCCCAAACTCTAAGGTAACCTAAATTAGTTTTGTGCCCTTTTCAAAGTTCAAAAGGTATAACTTTGGTATTTTTGTGTGACGCTCTATTCAAAACATGACAAATAGTTAAAATTGCTTCTTTTCAAAGATTAACACTACAAAAAAATTGATTTTTAGTGACGAAAGTATTAGTGAAAATTTGAATTTCGTCACTAAAAATGATATATTAGTGAAGATTTTCAAAATCCGTCACTACTAGTTCAAGTATTAGTGACGGTTTTCAAAATCGTGACCAATAATATACTTTTAGTGATGAAACTAAAACCATCACTAATATTTGCATCACTGAAACAAGCTCTTCTGCTCAAACCATCTCGGGAAACTAATTTTTGCGCGGAAACTATTCCGGAAAAATATTAGTGACATTTCGTGGGGTATTAGTGAGGAATTGAAGTCGTCAGTAAAACAACATATTAGTGACGGTTATTTAACCTTCAGGAATAGTATAATATTAGTGACGGTGTATGTGAACTGTCACTAATAGTCCATTATTAGCGATGAATTTGTTAAACCGTCACTAATAAAATTCGTTATTTAAAAAATATTTAAAAATTATTCAACAATATTAGTGACGATTTGGTAAACCGTCACTAATAGTCAAGTATTGGCAACAAATTTATTAAATTGTCACTAATAGTCTTGTTTTAGTTCTGCCACTAATAATGCATTTGTTGATCAGGAAAACAAGTAGATTAGCTTATAGATAATCCAAACCTAAAAGTTAGGCCTTCCCACTAAGATTGAGATGGCCAAGGAATCACCTCGATTGTTGTGCGCTAGACAAACATATATGCCTACCCCGGCCCATTAGTGTTCTAGGTCACCTAAGTGGCAAAGATATATGCACCACAAATGAGAATTTGGATGAGTTAAAGATAAAATACAACAAGAAGAGCATGTCTTAGGTTTAATGGGACCAGACCCCTTACACATCATATTATGTAGATTTTCCCCCAATTAAGTAGGAAGTCCCACTATCATCATCCGTAGAAGATTTTAATTTGTAGTTTCCTTGAGACAGAGTTTGTAGTGTTAATGTGCAAAGGCTTAATGCGCGGAAGCATTACTCATTTTTAGCTTCTTCAATGAATCAGGTCCTAAAGGTCTTCTCTCACTTTTCCTATTAGAAGCAAACTATTTCAACTAAATGATCTGAAGGAAAGATCTACATGTTTGGCCATGGGCTAAGATTGTTGTTAATATAGTGGAAGAAAAAAAATGGAAGATCTGTCATTGATATATAGTGAATATTGGTTGAAAAGATTCTTTAAATTTAAACCTTTTCAAGTTCATACCTTTTGGAATGACCATGTACAGACCAAGGTTGGTGTGATGAAGTTCCGCAATGATTAATGGACTGATTTCTCAAATGCAATAGAGTTAATTTGAGAGATCTTTTGAAGTTGTTCATCACGTACAGTAAAAGGAATGGGATGCACGAAAGAGAAACAACGCGCTTTCGTTCAAATGTCATATATATATATATATATATATTATATGGGTGGGTTCCTCGTGAAGATGATTACAATTCAAAAGGGCTAGTAAGCTAAGAGTTGCTGATATTGCCCAGCTAGTAAGCAAAACTTGACACCACAAATGAGAATCAGGATGAGTTGAAAATAAAATACAATGAGAAGAGCATGTCCTAGGTTTAATGGGACCAGACCCCTTACACATCATATTATATAGCTTTTCCCCTAATTAGGAAGTCCCACTTTCATTATTTGCTGATGATTTTAATTAATTTGTACTTTCTTTGAGACAAAATTCGTAGTACTGTTAATGTGCAAAGGCTTCATGGAAGCATTACTCAATTTTAGATTCTTCAATGAATCAGGTCTTGAAGGTCTTCACTCATTTTTCCTAATAGAAGCAACCATTTTCAAATATGAAGGAAAGATCTATATGTATGGCTATGGATTGAGATTGTTCTTAGCATAGTGGACAAAAAAAATGGAAGAGCTATCATTGATAGTGAACCAGGCGTATATACGGATTACTAGTAGCCGTATGAGTGGATGAATTCGAGGTTCGTATCGATCGCAGTTAAGCTAAAATGAGATTCTGCATACGCAGCAGGCATGTCGGTGCATGCATGGGTGGGTTGCTCGTGAAGATGATTACAATTCAGATGGGCCAGTATAAGGCTATCGTCGTACCAGTGGATAGATAGGAACTGTTGCTGATATATATTGTCCAGTAAGAAAGATCGTGTACTGATTGATAGTCTTTATATCAATGACAGTTTTTTGAACCATCACTAATCATTCAGCTTAATTATGTAGCTAATGCATGTTAATTTTATTAAAAAAGTTAGTAAAGTATAAAATAGTGACTAAATGGTTATCAAAACACTTCAGAGTAGCTTTATTTTATAAACTCAATTTGTTATTAATTATTAATTTTTTTAATTTGGTTAATCGAATTAAAATTTATATTAATTGAACTGATAACCGATGAACCAAAAATTACTAAAATTGTAATCAAATCGAATCGATCCTATTTATTGACCAAAACGAATTAATGATCAAAATTTGTCGCTTATGTAACGACCCCAAAAATAATATATAAGTAAGTGTAATTCAAAAAAAAAAACAATAAAAATGAAAAATAAAATAAAATAAAATAAATAAATATTATTAAATAATTAATTAATTATTATTTTTGAATTGAATTAATTAAATGAATAATATGATATATATATATATATATATATATGTCATCTGGAAGTTAGCAACTTCCAGAGACCAAAATTGAGTTCGGATTTAATTTCTCACCCCCATTCATGCTCTCTCTCTCCCTCACTCTCTCTCTCAAAAATTATTCTCCACCCGTAAGCCGAATCAAAAAACAAATATTGCCACGAGGTCTCGGCCTCAATTCTCAACAAGTTAACCGGAATGGGTTTGTCGTAGGGTCGTCGTAGGCATCACTCCAAGGATAAGGTAACTCTCTCTCTCTCTCTCTCTCTCTCTTCTCAATTTCTCTTCAGATCTTCAGCTAAATTGATGATCATACACGATATTAGGGTCCTAACTTCCATCCTCGTTGTTTTAATCGGAGTGGATTTGTGATTTGGGCTTCCTAGGCACCACTTCTGGGCTAAGGTGAGGTGTACAAATTATGTTTGTTGTTTTAAAAATTTAACCAATTAAATTGTAGTATTTAATTATTATATTGTAGTATTTGATTATATTAGATTTTTGGAAATATTTGGGGGATTAAATTAAACTGCAAGATTGGATTATATTAGATTTTTGAAAATATTTTTGGGATTAAGTTAAACTGTAGGGACTTGATTAAGTATAATTTTTGATAAATATTTTGGAACTAAGTTAAATTGCAGAAATTTGATTAAATTAGATTTCTGGGAATATTTTGATCATATTGGTGTTTCTAATATGTTAGAAATTTAATTTAAATATGGGAACTCGCGTTTTTAGAATTTAACCGGTTAATGGGAGCGTGTGAGCCTAGGAATATTAAGATAATTTTAATTCTGGGGTCGAGCTGATTGAATTGGAAAATGTGGTTGTTGCAACGTCCCGGACCCGGCCCAGAGAACCAATCTCTGGTTAAAAAATGGGTTCGGCTTGCGAACTGGGAAAAATGAATGTGTATTTTGAAAATGTGAATTATTGTGGAAAATGATGTGTGGTGGAGTCGCCACTAATCTTTTGAAGTGTGGTTAGAACATTTGATTGCTACCCCGTTAGGGGTAGAATCGATCTGCGTCACCAAAGTCGGGCTTAGGAGTATGGTTACGTAAGGGGAAGGTATTAGCACCCCCTACACGCCCGTTTTTACCAACGGTACCAGATTAATAAAGAGTTATCCCGAAATAAATGTAATAAGTCTTTAAAGATTACTCCCTTTCAAAAGTCAAAAGAATGAAAATATTATATAGGTATTCCCTCATAACCGGGTCAATCCAATACCCCAAAGAGCCAATACTCTTGATCGCAATCATCGGGAAGGAAAATCGAAAATAGGATACAAAATACGCTCCCAAGGATTTTGAAATCTATAGGTTTTTTTTAAAAGTATCAAAAATACTATTTCGGGAGGTTTTTGAAATTTGTTCGGAATTGGAATGATTTTTTTCTTGTGCCTAAAAAGATATTTTTGTGATTTTTCCTAAGTGTGAAAATGATTTTTGTGATTTTTCCCGAACTTTCAAAATAACACAAATGAAATCAATTGAAATCAAAATGTGAAAATATTTTTGGAATTTTTGAAAATTTCATGATTTTTGTGAATTTTATGGATACAACAATAATATACAAGCGAAATGGAGAAAACCGAGGTGAACTAGTTCAGGAATGGTGAGCCGGTCAAACGTTGACCAGTTTGGGGGAAAACCAGTTTAAGGTCTTGGTCGAGACCATTGATTTTTCGGGGCTTTCCAATGTTCTTCCGAATACAACAGAATTTTAGACAATAATCATGAAAGTCATAGTTTTAAAGATATGACTTTAGAATGTATTTTTGAAAATCTTGAATGTAGGGAAACAGATCTAACTTTTGCCAAACATGTTGGAAACTTTTTTGGATTTTCTTCAAAAATTTTCAAATGTAAATAAGTTTCAAAGCCTTAAAAATTTTTGAATTTTCTTTGACAATTTTTTTTGAATTTTTGTGTCTTTTATAAATTTTTTTTAATTATTTTTTTATGAGTTAAAAAAGAAGCCATTTAAAATAAAATAAGAAATGAAATAGAATCCAATAAACCAGCAAAGGTCGGTTCGGGAAAGGGGGGCGGAGATGTAACATAGGAAGAGAAAGTTCATTGGTCTTACCTATCGTCTTTTTCTCCTCCGGTCTTCTTCTCCTGTCTGTGAATCCGCAGGGGTTAGTCTACAGCGCCTTCTCGAGGGTTGTTCTTGAGCTCCGACTCGAGGCATTAGGGAGTACCTTCTTCAAATGGAGTGACCCGGCACCGGTAGGAAAAGGGATCAATCGATCACTTGATCTTCTTTCGTTTTCCTCTGCTCCGATCTTCTTTTCCTGTTGATGAGTCTACTAGGGCCGCTCTACAACGTCTTCTCGAGAGTTGTTCTTGAGCTCTGATTTGAGGCACTACGGGGTGCCTTCTTCAAATGGGGTGACTCAGCACCGATAGGAAACGGGATCAGTCGACCTCTTGATCTTTACTAAAAAAAAACTAGCTTCACAAACTCATGATAGAAAATTTTAATATTTGAAATCTTCTCCTTACCACCACTAAGAACTCTCCTCCCTTTGTGCTTGGAATGAGAGGGCTATTTATAGGCTTAGCTTGGGGCTAGCATAGGAAAGAAGACATAAGGGAGTGATGATGGGGGGAACCAAGTATGAGGGGAAGAATGATGAAGGGAAATTAGCATGGGAAGAATGGTAAAAGGAGATAACATGACATGTGGTGAGTGATGATGGGGGGAACAAAGTATAGGATGAAGAATGATGAGGGGAATATAGTATGAGAAGAATGATAAAGGGAGGAAACATGACATATGGTGAGTGATGATGGGGGGAACAAAGTGTGGGATGAAGAATGATGAGGGGAATATAGTATGGGAAGAATGATAAAAGGAGAAAACATGACACGTGGTGAGTGATGATATGGGGACAAAGTATGTGATGAAAAATGATGAAGGGAATATAGTATGGGAAGAATGATAAAGGGAGAAAACATGACATGTGGTGAGTGATGATATGGGGACAAAGTATGCTTGCTTTTGACAAATAATAATAATAATAATAATAATAATAATAATAATAATAATATGAGGGTTCTAGAAGCTGTGCGGAGCCCATCAGAGATGTGTGGGGCCCACGCGCCATGTGGGGTACACAAGCCTTTTGAGGGTTACAAAAACCCGAACTAGCAAGGCACCGGATATGTGGATCCGAGCTAGCGTACCAAAGGGGGTAACGTGCATCGGATGTAGGAATCCGAGCTAGCGTACCAAGAGAGGTGGGGCCCACCAAACATGTGGGGCCCAATGAAGATATGTGGGGCCCACAAGCCACATGGGGTCCACGAGCCATTTGAGGGTTATAGGAACCCGAGCTAGCAGGTGCAAGCATGCCAAAAGAGGTAACGTGCATCGGACGTAGGGATCTGAGCTAGCGTACCAGAGGGGGTAATGTGCATCGGATGTAGGAATCCGAACTAGCGTACCAGAGGGGGTAACGTGCACCGAATGTAGGAATCCGAGCTAACGTACCAGGGGGTAACGTGCATCGGATGTAGGAATCCGAGCTAGCGTACCAGGGGGGGTAACGTGCACCGGATGTAGGAATCCGAGCTAGCGTACCAGGAGAAGTGGGTCCCACTAACCGTGTGGGGCCAAATGGAGATATGTGGGGCCCACAAGCAATGTGGGGTCCACGAGCCATTTAAGGGTTATAGGAACCCGAGCCAGCAGGCACAAGCATGCCAAAGGAGGTAACGTGCATCGGATGTAGGAATCCGAGCTAGCGTACCAGAGCGAGTAACGTGCACTGGATGTAGGAACCCGAGTTAGCATACCAAAAGGGGGTAACGTGCATCGGATGTAGGAATCCGAGCTAGCGTACTAGATGGGGTAATGTGCATCGAATGTAGGAATCCAAGCTAGTGTACCAGGGGGTAACGTGCATCGGGTGTAGGAATCCGAGCTAGCGTACCAAGGGGTAACGTGCATCGGATGTAGAAACCCGAGCTAGCGTACCAGATGGGGTAACGTGCATCGGATGTAGGAATCCGAGCTAGCGTACCGAGAGGGGGTAACGTGCATCGGATGTAGGAATCCGAGCTAGTGTACCAGGGAGTAACGTGCATCTGATGTAGGAATCCGAGCTAGCATACTAGGGGGTAACGTGCATCGGATGTAGGAATCTGAGCTTGCGTACCAGGTGGTAACGTGAATCGGATGTAGGAATCTGAGCTAGCGTACCAGGAGATGTGGGGCCCACAACACATATGGGGCCCAATGGAGATATGTGGGGCCCACAAGCCATGTAGGACCTACAAAGATGTGTGGGGTTCACAAGCAGTGTGGGACCTACAAGGATGTGTGGGGTCCACAAGTAGTGTGGGACCTACAAGGATGTGCGGGGTCCATAAACACCATGGGACCTACAAGAATGTGTGGGGTCCACAACCAATGTGGGACCTACAAAGATGTGTGAGGTCGACAAGTAGTGTGGGAAGGTTTTGACATAAGGTCTCCTCGAAAAGGCCTAGTTAAAATTGGGGTGTCTATAGTGGTTTCACGGTTTTGAACTTTGATCGCCGCAGGTATCGGTTCAGGGATCCTAGCAAACACCTTCTCCTTAAGCAGGTAAGGGGAATAAATTATAAAAGGTATTTTTTTGGGAAATGATTTGGTTGATTTATCGTATACGAAAATGAGAATATGGTATATAGTTTTGGAATACTATGTGTTGACTTTTTGAATCAGATCCCTGTTTTGATGCTGACAAAGCACATATATCTTATGAGTGTGTCTAGTGCTTTGAACAGGTTTACAATTCAGAATGCACACACAAAAGACGAAAATGGAAGCAAGAAAACTCACATCAGCTAGCATTTGCCATGAAAGATAGAAGAGCAAAGATGAAGACATTTGTTTTGTAATCGTACTGCATTTAATTATTTATCTCTGATCTGTAATAATGCATGCATTTGCATGGTATGGATGAATGCTTAGATCGACCGTAGATAGACCCTAGGGACCAGCACATTTTACCAAAAACCTTTTTTTGAAAAGACTAAAATCATACAAAGTTTTTCGAATAGCTTTAGGGTCAAAATCTAGGCTAAACAAAGTTTGTAAAAACTTCGGTCGATTGACGCTGGATTTTTAGGGATAACTCTCAAAGACTATAGACTGACTTTAGGTCCCTAAACATCACAAGAAAAGTCCCCTATAACTTAGAAATTATAAATATATGAACACGAGTGACTTTAAATAGAAATCTGAACTTAAATCCACAATTTGAATCGCCTCGGTCGACCGAACCCAAAGCTATATATAATCTTTGGTCAACCGAACTCGCTAGGGTCAGCAGGTTGACTATTCGGTTGACCAACCCAGAATACACACAGACCTTCGGTTGAATGAAAGTGTCCAGGGTCAACAAGTTGACCGCTCGGTCGATCGACCAAAAATATATGGGAAATGCCCTGATTGAACAAACCCTCACGTGGGAAATGCCAACCGCCCGGTCGACCGAACCTCGTAGTTCAAATTGACTTGGTCGACCAAACTGCGCGAATTTGGAAAAACGCCTTTGAAACCCTCAAGATGGTTGACCATACTTTCAGTTCAATTTTTCCCTAGTCGACCGAACTGGACACTACAGTCAACCGAACCTCATATACGGTCGACTGAGCCTCTCGAGTCGTTGATTTTGGCTATAGGATGATTTTGATTGAAAATCCCCTTCAAATGGACAATGGTTTTAATTCGTGAAATGATGTTATGTGTGCTAATATTTTTAAATATAGCATACTACTTTGTCCATCACTCAGCAATGGGGGTTTAGGGAATTTATCATAGTACAGTATATCATACAACCCTGAACTCATAATGTTCTTAAATGTTTAAATTTAAGGAATTCATAGGCTTATCCCCATATTAGAAAATATTGGTTATGCCAAATACTATTGATTGAATATAAAACTCTTTAGCTGCATAACAAAAAGGGAGCAGAAAATTTAAAACTCATCAAATAAGCAATAAACTGTATTGTACTTATCCTATTATATTTATTGGATGATTTGTTGGTACTGAATGCAAATATCCATTTGTGCTAAATGATTATATTTTTTGATGAATGGATTATATTTTTCAATATAAACTATTTTTGAGCTAAATGCCACTATCCATTACTTACGTAATGATTTTATCTTCTGATGGATAGTTTATATTTGATATATTGATTGAACTACTGAATGCATGCCTGTATTGAATGCCTTTTGCATGACAGATGTAGTGATGTGAATTGCATGCTGATAGTGGATATAGGTTCTCGCATGCTTGAGCTGAATTATAAATTGTTAGGTACATGAAAAATTGGGAAAAAGTCCAATTTACAGATGAAATGTTGTCAAAATTTCAGTAGAATTTTTCCCAAAAATAAAACCATGTATCAAGATAATTAGTTATTGCATGCCCATATGTTTTTGAAAGGATGAGTGAATGATAAATGAATAGTTATTTTCATTCGCAGTTAAAAATGCATGCACAATAACATATAAGGAAGACTATATTGAACATATGATAAAATGCCTTAACAGATAACCAATATAGTTGCATTAAAAGGACTGCTTATATTGTCTAGTATAATTAGTGAAATCAATCTTTGATTAGTATAAGCAACACATTTCCCTTCCTAGGATGCATAGTAATTGCATGGGTTAGTACATGTAAAATCCAAACCGTTATATATTTTGAAGACATGCACACATGTATTTTGTGTCTTAGGATGAATTTGGTCAAATTCTTTGGGTTATGTACTTTCACTCTGGACCCAAATGGTAGAGCATCATTCCTTTTAAATTGAACGTCCCATATTTTGATGATGGTCCATTAACTAAGGAATTTGCATGATTAGGGGGGGGGTTCATTTTGCACACACTCATTATGTTTTGAGTTGTGCCATCCTTTTTGAACCCCTATTGCATTACTTCTGAGTATAGCCTTATTTGGCTATCGTGCATTAAATTGAATGCAATATGTCATGCTTATATGCTGAATGATTGATATTTGTTACATACTGAAATCCTTAGAAAAGATGAATATATGAGGAACATTCTTAAAAGACTATCATCCTTGATCTATAATACAAGTATGTGTACACACAAATATATAGGGGGAGCTTAAGCCCCACTTTTAGGAAAAACGAATAAGAACTCAATGCCTATAATCTCTTGCATGCTAAGTTTTGTTATGAAGGATGAACATTTGTTGAGAGTGCTTAAATGAAATTCATCATTGAGCATAAATGCACTTATGCGTGCGTAAGACTATACCGGGGAGTTTAAGCCCCATTCTTGAAAAAGGATTAATAGCACCTGACCCATGGATTCACTTTCATTGTTTCTGCTTTTTGAGTTCGAAGTCCTTCTAGGTACCATGAACAACATATCCTATCTATATTGCATTAATATTTGATATGGATTGTTCATGGGGCGCATGAACACCATGCATGACTTAATTGTTGATTTTTAGCACACGTGTGTTCTAGGAAAGATTTTATTGGTGAAATACAAACAGTTCAACACACACCCAGTAAAATTTGTTTTAAAATGAAAAATGGTACTTATACTATTTGAACTTCTAATAAATTTTCATACTTTGAATCAGTATAAGTAGCTAACAGTATCTAAGCATGTATTCAAATTGATAGGGGGAGCATCTTTTCTTTAAATCTCTATCTTGTATCCTCACCCAAACATCTGGCTTAGATATGTTTTTAATTTATCTTATGACACAAGATTTAATGTAATGATGTTATTAAAAACCTTATTTTGAAAAATATTGTTTTGCCACAAGTTCGTTGGATTTGCCATATGATCCTCGCTTTAAATTTACTTAATTTCTCTGGATTTATATGGTTGTGTTTATTTTTTTGGTCGTACTTTGTGTTGTGCTTAAATGCTTAACCAGGAAAATAATGCTTGCTTAAGTTTAAATTAAAGTTTCTTTTTTAGCAAGCATAAGCCCCTAGTATTTATCGAAAATTTTAAGGGGATATATTTTATACATATATATATGTATACATTTTTAAAAGCAAGAAATGAACTTATATGAAATATATTTTATGTCTTGCTTGTGTGCTTAAATGCTTCATGACTTGTGCTATCTTGTTTTAAAATTATTTATCATGAAATTTCTTTTAAGGGTGTTGCATAACTGGTTCATGGATTATTCATGAAATGCATATGAACTAGTTAGACCGCTTTTATGCTCAAACTTACATTTACTATCATATGTCGTGCGTGTTGAACTCAAAATATTTCACTAGTCCTATGATTTGTTTAAATTGCCATGGTTTGTGGATAATCCTGGTCTAATATTGTGTGTCATGTGCATTTTAATATCTTAAATAACTAGTTATGAAAATTGTTGTGTGTGCCTCATTGCTATAATTTTTAAAAATAGTTATAAAATTTTTATGCCCAACTACTATATCACATAAGGGGAGAGTTTTTCAAAAAAGGGGAGTTCTCTTTGCTGAGTCTGTTTTAAATGATAAAATTATTTTCTACTCAGCTTAACCCTTTTTGTTGATGTCAAAAGGGGAAGAATATTTTTGAGCAAAATATTTATGACCATAGGGGCAAATATCTTGAAGGGCAAAAATATAGGGGCAAATATTTGAGCATGTGCTTTAATGTTAAAAATGAATGCATAATCCTTTAAAGTGTCTTCTTTTGTGAATATGTTTGAGCTTTATTGTTTATACTTTACTTTATGCATATTTTTAGGGGGTGCCTTTTCAGGCTGTACCTATTTTGCTATTGAGTGTTTGTCATCATAAAAAAGGAGGAGATTGTTGACTTTTCGAGTCTGATCCCTGTTTTGATGTTGACAAAGCACATATATCTTATGTGTATGCCTAGTGCTTTGAACATGTTTACAATTCAAAATGCACACACAGAAGAGGAAGATGGAAGCCAAAAAGCTCACATCAACTTGCATTTTCCACGATAGACAGAAGAGCAAAGATGAAGACATTTGTTTTGTAATTGTATTGCATTTAATTATTTATCTCTGGTCTGTAATAATGCATGCATTTGCATGATATGAATGAATGCTCAAATTGACCGTAGATAGACCCTAGGGACTAGCACATTTCACCAAAAACATTTTTATAAAAAAATTAAAATCATACAAAGTTTTTGGAATAACTTTAAGGTCAAAATCGAGGCTAAACGAAGTTTACAAAAACTTCGGTCAACCGACGCTGGATTTTTAGGGATAACTCTCAAAGACCATACACTGACTTTAGGTCCCTAAACATCACAAGAAAAGTACCCTATAACTTAGAAATTATAAATATATGAACACATGTGACTTTAAATAGAAATCCGAACTTAAATGTATAATTTGAATAGCCTCGGTCGACCGAACCCGAAGCCATATATAAGCTTCGATTGACCGAACTCGCCAGGGTCAACAGGTTGACTATTCGGTCGACCAACCCAGAATACACACAGACCTTCGGTCGACCGAAAGTGTCTGGGGTCAACAAGTTGACCGTTCGGTCGATTGACTAGAAATATATGAGCAACACCCTGGTTGACCAAACCCTCACGTGGGAAATGCTAACCGCTCGGTCGACCAAACCTTGTAGTTCAAATTGACCCAGTCGACCGAACTGCGCGAATTTGGAAAAACGCCTTTGAATCCCTCAAGATGGTCGACCATACTTTCAATTCAATTTTTCCTAGTCCACCGAGCTGGACACTACGGTCAACTAAACCTCATGTACAGTTGACTAAGCCTCTCGGGTTGTTGAATTTTTGGTAAACGAGGTTTTTTTTAATTAAATATCATTAATATTTTTCTAAAATGACCTCTGTGTCCCCAACGGTCATAATTTTCACAAACTTTATAAATACCTCCTCATTACTCCAAATTAGTAACTTTGATTAACCCAAATCTTCTCTCTAATCCACTGTTAATCAAAGTTCTCCCAAAATGTTTTTTATTGTTTAAATCATCCTTTTGGGGAAAAAAATATTTTAAACAAATCTCTCCAACTCTCTGCACTTGTTTTATCTCAAAATCATTTTTAAAGAGAGTGTTTTATTTTGGGCATTTTATTTGTATTTACATGCATATACTCTCACCTGTTATTTATCTTTTGAAAATCAATTTTTGAGAGTATTGTTTGCATTTCTCTTGGTTATTTATTTGATAAATATTTTGGGAGAAATTATTTACAACACAAATATTTTATTGAGTTTAAATTCTTAGATTCTCCAAATGTTCTTTATTTGCAAAAATCTTTATAAGAGAACATAATATTCATATTTTCATACATATATTTGTGCATTGATTATTTAGAAATGCACCCTTTACTCTACTGAGCTTAAATCATATCATAAGAGAGTGCATACATTTTAGAGCTTTATTGTGTACATTTCTACATGTATTTCAGAAGCATTATTATATGTACAAAAATGTTTTATTGTACCGATTCTGTTCCGCCCGAAATTGAACTGGGGAGTCTCAACCCTGTTAGTGAGACTACTTCGGTTTAGCCCGGAAATTGAATTGAGATTTTTCTCACCCCGAGGCGAGGACGTAGGCAGTATTGGCCGAACCTCGTTAACAAATCTATGTGTCATTCTCTCTCTATCTTATTTAAATTCTTGCACTTAAATTTCAGCATGTGTATGAATGTTTGTTTAATGTTATAATTATTTGCATACACGTATTTGATTTAAATAAGATATACTGCGCACGTGTATGTTTACTTTCACTGTTAAAATTATTTTACATACACACGTGTACATTGAATGAGACATGATGTGTAGTGAATCGGCGTAAATGTTTAATTAGTTGAAAAGTTTTTAAAACCCAATTCACCCCCCTCTTAGGATCACACCAATTCCAACACTATGAAATGAATATTTTCCCTGTGATTATTATATTATGATAATCAGTTAAAAATTTGTGTGGCATGAGGAATATGAAACAACTATTTTATACTAGAAATGTGTTTTTTTTTTTTTTTCCGATAAATATGATTTGCATTGAGAAGTAATATTGATACAAGTTATACAAATGTTTTATACAGATATGAAAATATGAGATATATTGATATGTTTAATGCGGATATGAAGATATGAGAAATATAGATATGTTTTTATAGAAAGGATAGTATATGTTTTTATTCAGTAATGGTGAAATGAGATACACAAATATGCTTTTACTAGGAAATGATGAAAATGCGTTATGTAGATATGTTTTCAATGAGAAATGATGAAATATAATATACAATTATGTTTCTACTGAGAAATGATGATAAATGAGAAATACATATATGTTTTATACTGAAAATAATGATATGTGAGATATACAGAGATGTTTTATACAAAATTGTTGAAATGACATACACACAGATATGAGATGAGATATTATATGGAGAACTTGGATGTATATTGGATTTAAATTTAATGATTGTGTTGTTAAAGTTATGATATGAGATTCTTAACTTTTTCCTATCCTATTTTCAGGATGGATCCTAGAGACAAGGATGTAGAGGTTGAAGGAAGAGATGATGCGGAGACTTCCAGTGAGGAGGACTTGGACATCTCTATGATGCTGAGGGGTATAGCTTGGCAGGTCAAGGCATAAATGAGGAAGAATCCGAGAGAGTAGAAGTGTCCACCCTCAGGTCAGGGCTACAACATCAAGGAGTTCATGAGAATGAACCCTCCGGCCTTCGTAGAAGGACCTAATCCAGTGGCTGCAGAGAATTGGGTACAGGAGATAGAGGAGATCATGGCTGTACTCAATTGCACAGACGAGCAGAAGGTCCGTTATGCCACATTTAAGATGACCAGAGATGCAAAACACTAGTGGCTTTCTGTGAAGTTACTAGAGGAACGGAGAATGGTAAAGATAGCACTGACCTAGGAGCGATTCAAAGAGTTGTTCTTTGATGGGTATTTTCCCTTATCTATCAAAGAGGAAAATATTGAAGAGTTTGCTAACCCAACCTAGGGAAATATGACCGTTGGGGAATATGCAACGAAATTTATGGAACTATCTCGCTTCGCACCATTCTTGATCCCGAACGAGGTAAGAAAGGTTAGAAAATTTGAAAAAGGCCTGATACGCAGAATTTATGAACTGGTGGTGGGATTCTAGGTCTAGAATTTCTCAGATTTGATTGATAAAGTTTCGGTGCTGGAAAAGAGCATCTAGGGCAGTACAGAGCCTACAAAGCAGAAAAAGAGGCCTACACCATTCAGTATTCAAGCTGAGGTTAGTCAGTGATTGGGGAAGAAAAGGAAAGATGCTATGGGCTCGAGATAGGAGATAGGAGATCAGGGTTATCTTGGTTATTAGGGTAATCAGTCTTACTCCGTATGCCAGAAATGTAACAAGAGGCATAAGAGTGAATGATGGTTTGGGACTCCTAAATGTTTCAGGTGCAATAAACTGGGGCACATCAAGAAAAATTGTCAAGAACCGTTGCCTGTTATACCTGTAACGAACCAGGACCGGGGGAATTAACAGATACCACTTGGCAGAGGTGGTCCAGCACGAGTTTACTCGTTGATTCAGCCTGTGCCAAATAATGTCAGGAACGCAGGTATGAGTTTATATTTAAGATAATTATGATTTAATTTAGTTATGGATGATTTGGAAGTTTATATGATGATGTTATTTAATTATGGATAATGTAGAAATTTATATAATGATATGTACTGAATTGTGTGAGATAGTTAGTTGATTAATTTTAGAAATGTCAAAAATGATCGGGTAGCGAATTTCAAGGATGAAATTCTTTTAAGGAGGGAAGAATGTAGTAACCCGAAAAAAAAATAATTATATTATTAATCAATTAATTAATTAAATATTATTAAATTAATTAATGAAATAAACAAATAAAAGGAATAGTAAAAAAAAAAACTAATTGGAACAAAGATATATATATATATATATATATATATATATATATATAAGTAATGTTATATGGGTATATAATATAATATTATATTACTAAAGCTTCCTGAAGAAGCCTTCTTCACATACAATTTGAAATTCGATTACATTTCAAATCTGCGCTTCTCATATCTCTCAACATCTTTTTCCAGCCCTTTGTCTCCTCACTTCACTCTTCCGTCCCTCCTCTCTTGCACCTCAATTTTCTCGACAAATATTCGATCGATTGAAAAACGGAAGATACCGTTGGTTTCCTATCTCCGCCACCGACATTCCTACCTGGTGGATTTGTCGTAGGAGCGGCATAGACATCGCTCTTGGGGAAAGGTATACTTCCTCTCTTTTCTCAATTTCTCCTTAAATCTTCAACTAAATCGATGATCAGATACCACCACAGGGTCCTAGTCTCGATCGTCGTTATTTTGGTAGAAGCAAATTTTCAATTTGGGGGTCCTCGGTATCACTCCAAAGCGAGAGTGAGATTTGGGGAATTAAGTAAATTGGTTCTATTTGAGAATTTAATTGTTTATTTGGTATTTATGGGTCTAAAAAATGTTAAAATAGTATTTTATTTAGAGTTGATTTAACGGAATTAGGATTTTTGATTTAGGGTTTGGGTGAGCGTTGCAGGTATCTTTTCAAGGTCCCTGTTGGCGTAGTTCAAGAACATAGGTAAGGGGGAATATATATTAAACTAGGTTTTATGAATTAAATGGATAAAATAGATTATGTTATGCATATATGTAGATGTTTCCATATAGGTTTAAAATGCCAACCGTTTAAATTATAATTTTTGAGTCTAGGGCTGTTTTATTAGATATGTAATTGTGAAAATGGACTGATGAAAGTGAAATATTTTTCAGGATAATTGTGTAGGAAATTAAAGGTATACTCTCAGTATATGAATGATAAATGAGAGTTGACTTATTTTACAGAAAATGTTTGAAATATATTGCTAAATTGTGTTACAGGAGTAAAATAGAAATTTGAATTGTGTTATATGTATGAAATGCAGGTTATATAGGAATTACAAAGAGAATAAAAATGTGTTATGAATTATATTGCATGTGATTGTTATTCAACCATGGATAAATGATGAAAAATTGAAAGAAGTTGTAGTAGCAGAATAGGGCATATCTATGTGGACTAACTGATGAACAACTGAAAAGAGCTGTAGTAGAATAAGGCATATCTATGTGAACTAACTGATGTACAACTAAAAGGAGCTGTAGTAATGAATGCAGAAAATAAAATGGAAAGAATGAAATAAAAGGTGAATGAAATGTGAAATGTGAACAATGTAAAATGGGAAAGAGCCACATAAAGTGAAATGCTACGAAATGTCAAAGCTAAGAACATGAACAGATGAGAAATATAGAATAAATGACAGACAAAGTAATGTATTATTATAGTATTAGTATTTATGCTAGTATGATATGCATTTATATGAGCGAGGCAAACTCTTCACCGAGGGCTTGCTGAGAAAGGCAAGTGCCCTAATAGGTATCAGATGTGGAAGTAGACTGCATAATGTATTAGGGTAGAGGGAGATTACTTGTATGGGCAGACAAATTTCCTTATTCTCGAGAGTCTTTGCTGGTAAACCATTGTTTGAACTGTATGAGTACGAGATTACTTTTTCACCTGAGGGCTTACTGAGTAAGGTAAATGTCCTGATATGTTTAGTTGTGACCATTGGTTGCCTAAAGTATTAGAGTAGACGGGTGTTATTTGTATGGGCAGGTAATCACCTCAATCCTTAGGTATTCTCATGGGTAAAATACCTTACATGTGTTTGATCAGGTTCAAGAAAGGATTTTAGAAATTATGATAATGATATGCAAATGATGAATACATATACTTATGTTATTTACAAATCTCATGTTGGCCACACGATGATTTAATATATTATTTTTTTCCTTACTGAGATATGTCTCACTTGAATACAAATTTATCTTTTTTAGGACCTTCACGTGATCGAGCTTAGAGAGCTCGGGGTTGTTATAACATTTTTGGATATAGAAAAAAAAAAGGGAATAAACTTTGATGATACTTTTGGGATGTTTAAGTTTTATATTTTATATTTTAAGTCTCTGAGTTGTGAATACTGGAAGTTATAAATTATGTTTTTGGAGATATGTATATATGTGGATACAGGTATATGAACAATTTATTTTGGAATATAGATAGATGTAGAAAACTCTGGTATTATATTGATTAAGGATTGTAGTTATGTTTTTTGCTGCGTAATTTTTTAATGAAATAATAGGTATAGGAAAATGGATTACGTGGCACTCGGGTCCCACCAGGTGGGTTCGGGGCGCCATAGAGCATGATTTAAGTAGAATAACGTGTTGGGCCTTGTTTTTGGGTTTGGGGTGTTACACATACGACTCTCTCCAATTATGCACAAGTGGAAGAGTCTAAGGTTCCACAAAAAACACCTTTCTTAGGTTGTCGAACTCTCCAAACTCATATGATAGGATAGTATGAGAAGAGAATAGTGTATAAAGATGATATTTAAAGCCAATGTTTTAGGGTCTACTTATAGGCACACAACCTAAAATCAAGATGTACTTAGTATTTTGAATTTATGAATTACATCAACCAAAGACTCAATAAATAGATGCCTAACTTCAAGGTATATGATGCCTTTTTTGAGAGACTCAATTAAATAGATGTCCAACTCCAAGGGACATGTCATTTCCAAGGTGATTAATAAATTTTGATATTATTAAAATATTAAAATAAACTAACAATGCATATTATTTTGTGACCAAAAGTATCTTTATTTTTTGAAAAAAGGCTAACAACTCATAAAAGATATAATTGTAAATCAAATTGTGAATAAAAATATTTTTATTTTTTAAAATAAATTTCAATAAAACTAACATTTTTTTAAAAAAAAAAGTAAATTTATGTTACTGTATATAAAAGCATGGATTGTGTAAATCATCTTATTGACAAATATATATATATATATATATATATATATATATATATATATATATATTTGAAATTAAGACTGAATATTTTTAATAGAAACAAAATTTTATAATATGTATACGAGGAAAGTAAATTCAACCAACATTAGATAAAATCACATTTGGTAGTGTTGGATGCATGAATTTGGAACAATTGAATTACAAATACAAGAATTTGTATTGGAATTCCATAGTTTGACTAAACTATGGGATGGAAATGAAATTTCAAGGCGAATCCAAATTTATTGTTAGGATCAACTTAACCATGAGATATGATTTTGGACATGTGTAATTTAATTTTTAACCATATCATGTAATAGTATAATTGAAAAAAATGCTAAAAATTATAAATAGCGAAAAAAAATCCTAAAACATGACCAAATCTAAGGCCATGTTTACTTGGGGAAGACATTTTTTTTTTTTTTTTTTCCATTTTTCATAAAAGCAACATAACCAAAAATTTTCACGTTCTAATCCAAGAAAATATGATAAACACTGCAACTTAAATTTTTGTTAAATCTATTTTAGATATGTCAAACTTTGAACCTAGAAAAGAAATTTTTATTTAGCCAAAAAAATGGCAATACATATATACAAGTACAAACATTGTAAATAATTTTTTAGTAAAAAATATTACTAAATTTTTAAAAATAAAAATATTATTTTGAAATATTAAATTCAATAACATTAACTCTACTTTTAAAAAATTTATTTTAAGTGGGTCAAGATTTGGACATAAAAATACCATTTCATTCAAAAATAAAAAAAAAATAAAAAAAAATAAAACAAGCAATGGTATTATAAATGTTGAATAAAATGTACATCCTCGAAAAAATAGGTAAATCCTTCTGATATCTTCTAAAATTATTGCAAAGTGTCTAACTAATATTATTTAGATAGTTAACAAAACAATTTCCAAAAGATAAATTTTAGAAATGAAATTGTACACCTAGAAGTGCCCTCTAGATTAATAACTTTTAAACTTATTCAAAAATATAAAAAAACTTATTAATTGATTGTTAAGCAAATAAAAATAATAACAATTAAGAATTTAGGTATTAGATCACAATTTAGAAATAATGAAAAATCTACTTACTATTTTTTATTTATAATATCGCATGTTGATGTTTGTTTTTTTTTATAATTTTAAACACAATATTATTTTTATAAGTAACTTTGCATCTTCACACTTTAATATTTGTAAACTAAATTATAACAATATATTATTAATTTATCTTTAAAATATATAAAAAAATTATTCAAAAGTATAAAAATATTTTATACTATTATTCACATAAAGTTATGTGCACGTAACATATTTACAAGTAATGATAATAATAATGTTATTAACCAGCTGAAACCTGCAATGCGTTGGACATAATTTATAAACATAATGTTTAAAATTAAATTAAATAATTTCATAAAAAATATAATTAGTTTTTAAAATAAATGTGATCAAGTACATCTTTAATATTCAAGTTCAAATTAGAGATACTATGCACGAAAAAATGTAAGACACTTTTATACTATGACATTTACATAAAGATAATTTAATCATTAGACCGACTAAACTTTAATTAGTATATTCTTCAAATAAGATAAATTGCATGGATGATTATTGTCTTATTCAATGATTTTTCATATTTTATACAAAAAAAAAATACCACAAACATTTTTATTGAGTAAATAGAGTGACAATATAAACAATATTGATCAAGTTTCAATAATAGTATTGTAACATGTCTTGTGAATATAAACATAAATCAACTTTTGCAAAACAAAAATAAAACTAAGCACGACTTTGTCTTGTCAATTATTTAACAAGATGTAATTTTTTCAAATAAAAGTGCTATAAATGATTATTAGGAGTTTAAAGACAAATAATCGTAATCTATGGTGAATAATGAAGGCTCAAGAACATGCACCACATATCTTATCTCGCACTATCCAATTTTAGCTAATTACATAGTTTTCAAGAACGATCATCGATATCTTTTCTCAACTTGAGAATGCATTTTCACAGTAGAAGAGTTTTCATTCATATGCAAAATGAATTTGACGACTAATCTTCCATCATGAATGCTTGGACCTCCATGGAAGATGGTTAAACTGAAATTTGAAGAATTAGTAACCCAATAGGCAATGGGAGAGGAGAGGAAGAGTCTTAATAAAGGTTAAAAATTTGAGTTTTAAGATAGTATGGTAATTCAATTTAACATAAGGATGAAATTAACATTAAATATTTTTGTCACTTTGAGTACCACCAAAAATGTGCCTTTACTTTTTTAGAAGTTAAGGTTACTCCTTTGTGGCCGGTTAATCATAGGTTTGAATAAAAAAAAACAGTCTCTCTACATAAAACCAGGGGTGAGGCTGCATATGCTAGGATGATCCTCCTTACCATCGCAAAACGGGAAAGCTCATGGTACGAAACAACCTTATATATATGTATGTATGTATGAAATATAACGGGCTAATTGGGGTTGAATAAGTCTAGTCTATTAATACAAGTACTTTGAAATGAATAACAATGTCAAGTCAAAAAGTGATTATTCAATAAAGAGGACTTTGAACCCAAACCAAGAATTGAATGAATCAATATACCAATTTAATGTGTTTACCTAAATTCACAACTTAATTAGGGCCACAGAATGGCAGATGAACATAATTTTCAATATTACTTGACTATAGTTTTCATCTTTACAGTGCCAAGGAATGTGTGGTTTGACTGAAAAATTTGGAATTTTAAAATTAAAATTCAATTTATCTTAAAAAAAGATATGCTTATTAGAACATACGTGCTTAATTTGGGCAAAATAAAATAACAAAACAAAGGACAAGAAGATAAGATGAGGACAGTAAAAAAAAAAAGAAAGAAAGAAGAAAAGACAAACTAATTCCTTGTGGTCATGCATTATTATTACTTAGCAAAACTCCAAGAGTTGGTGTGATTTTAACAAACTCTCCAACCCGCAACCAGTAAGGCATCAAACACTTAAAATGATTGGGCCAAATCTATTACAGTATCCAACAGATTAATATCACGTCTGCTTAATTACTTAATTTGCATGCATGCTTCCATCAGGAGACAGCGACGGATTATAAACCTGCAGGACTTTCCTTCTTTGAATGTTGTGTTCAAGCTTTTGAAGATTATTTTCGAAGTAAAAAGGGGACCCAAAACTCCTACACGTATATGTGTTTTTTCCTTAATTCAGGGGCTAAAGCCAAAAGGGTATTCACTCAATCTCCTTTCCAAGCAACCCACACCATTTAAAATTGAATTGTTGTTCATCATTTGTTCATCACTATTCTGCAAGTTCAGGGGCCTCATGGAGGTTTGGCCTGAGTTCCCAAATGTTTCTTCCCTTGGGAGTGCTCCCACCACTCCTGGAGGATGCAGCTTGAGCACCAACAGTGTTTGTTTCTACAGTGTGCCAACTAGTCCCACAAAGGACACATTGAAGGCTTTGTTAACCCCCAAAACTGATGAGGATGCCAGTTCTCATTTCGACGATTTTGAATTCAAAACTACCCAGCAGCTTGATCTTGATCCTTTTGAGTTTGAAACAAGTCGAGGTTTTGAGCTGTCAAGGGATCGTCAGCAGCGGCCACAGCCGCAAAAGCTACAACGCGATGCTGGGGAACACACCCTACCCTTGATGGCCTCTGCAGATGAACTCTTTTGTAATGGACAAGTCTTGCCATTAAAGCTCCCACCTAGGCAGAAGGGTGCTAAGGATGGCAAGTGTGGTGGCTCAAGTACTTCATCTCCTAGGTCCCCAAGTTCAGTGATGAAAATTCCATTTTCTTGCCATCGTGCCTTGTGGAATGATGCATATGACCCTTTTGTGGCCGCTCTGGAGAATATTAGGGAGGAGAAAGAAGGTAAAAATGAAGGGAATCATCGGAGAAGGGCTCGGTCGCTCTCGCCGTGGAGGAATTCCACCCCAAAGGGATTCAAAGAGTCGGAGAGGAGGAACTCAAACCAGAACAACAAAGTGAGTTCCCAAGAACAAGTGAACCAATGGGGATCAAGCTCAAGTAGCCCCATTGAGCCCAATGGCTTGGCAGATGCAGGGTGGGGAACAGATCAAAACGAACAGATAGGGCCTCAAAAACCTGTGCAACAGATTGGGTCAAGCCCAATTAAGCAGGCCGAGACAAAGGGGGCGGCTTTTGCGAGACAGGTAAGGGCTATGAAAATGGGCCATGGAAGGCCCATTGGGCTTGCTCCAGCAGCCTCACTTCCAGGGCCCACAGTGGAGGCAGGAGGGAGCGCTTTCAAAAGTGGGAGGCCTTGTACCATGGAGACTAGGGGACAAAGATTCAAGAAATTTATGCTGAGGAATGCATTTCTGGGGAGAGAGAACAAAGGCAGCAAGCAAAAAGATCAAACTACAGCACTGCTGAAGCCAAATTATCCGGGGAGATTCGGTCCCAAGCCTGTTGGAAAAGCACCTTCTCTTAATTTGAATGGAAAGATACCAGGAGACTTGAACATGGCTTTGATGCAACACAGACCAAGGTTGTTTCTTTGCTTGGGTTTGGGTTTTAGAGGCATGAAGGATATGAGCTGAATGGCAGTCAGTGGTGCTTCCAGAGATTGAAAGGAAATTTACCATCAGACAAATTTCTAGTACACTAGTTGATGCTTCACATGTGGATTTGTATGTTTTCCCTGCTCTTAGTTGGTATGAACCTAATTATGGTGATGTGTGTATTATTTTGTTTATCCAAAGAGTTGATCGTAATATGCTGATGGCTGTGTTAGTGTTTTCCTTTTCCCCAGGAGATTAAACGCTGTCCAAAAAATAAAAAATAAAAATTAAGGACCCTTTCTGGTGCTGATGTAGAATAACTTTTAATTAAAATTTCGAAGTACAAACTTCTTACAACAACTTTTGAGTAAGATTAATTTTGAAATTTAAAATTACTTGTAAGCAAAGCCGTAACAGCACGACCGGATAGTGACTTATATCTAAAATTAGCCTTGGAGAAAACTTTAACAATCAAATTTCTTACTATGGTGATTTTAAATTCAAAATTGATTTCCTAACTCCAATCCAAGAATCTGGTTATCTACCATATTGTTGAAAGTTGACCCAAAAATAAAGAGCTACCATTTCTAATACAGCTATATATTAGGTCAATAAAAAAGATATCATGACGGTGGCATGATGAAAAGGATAAGATGCCATCCTTTCAAACATAATATTTTTTTTTTATTGGCCATTTTAGACTAAGTGTACCCAAGAATGTATCTTGTTATGGATCCTCTCACCCCTTACCTCCTATTTTATATACATAAATTTAATTTTCCTTTTATTATTCGCACCGACGCATCTAAGACTGTGCAAGAGACTAATTTACGTCATTGAAGTTGATCCAGCTAACCCTCTACTCTCATTATTTATGGTCAATTGCCTTATATTCTTTCAGTGATCTTTGGGGAATTCAGCAATCTCAGTGAGAAACATCCTTTAAACTACTGTTGTGCATCTTTAGGACAGCTCATACATTGTTATAAATATGATAATTTGCTTGTTCCAAAGCTGACCTTGAGAGCAATTGTTTGGACCCCTCTAGGGACATTCTTGATCTTGATTAACTAACAAGCCTGAGGAATTCTTGGCGCTTCTAATGGGTTCTGTCTGCTCAATCTTAAAATGAACTTAGTTTCTTTTTCACCAAACAAAGCATGTGGAGTGCGAATTATGTGAAATTTTACTGAAGCATGTTTTATCAAGCCTTCTAAGCTTTCTGTTTCCCCTTGTGCAAGCCAATTCTATTGGCAAAGTGGAGTTGGGAGTACTCATTATCAAAGTCTGTGGGGGTGTCCTTGTGTCGCGTAAAAGCTACTGGGGCTTAGGGCTCTCAAAGCTTGAGCTTAATTTATTAAGCTCTTTTAGCTAAGCAAGCATGGAGATCTGTGTCTCACCCTCTTATTAGTTAATTTCTTCATTGGGCAGTGTCCTACATCCTGAGTACCTTTAACTGTTTTACTGTCATATGGGTTCGAGCAAAACTATGGGTTTTGAAATTAGCAAAGCATGTTATATTGTAGCTAGACATCTTCAGGTTAAAGGCCTTTACTTCATAGAAATTTTTTTTTTTAAATCTTTTGTCAAGAAAGAATGGTTTAGAGGTGTTTAAGCCTTGGACTCTTGTAGGTCTAGGGCTGATGACGATGCCCCATGTGCTTGCTTAGTTAGCTCATGTTTCTTTTCTTTGATGCTTTTATTTGTTCTTTTCTTCCTTGTTATCCTCCTCACTATTTTTTGAGACAAAGGGTCATCAATCATTTTCAGGGGTCCATAAGTTTTGGCATATACAGACCCACACCCCCACGGGCGGCCTGGGGCGGTGGTTGGGTGTGGGAGGACTACACAAAAATTAATGCCATCAATATCATTGCCGTCATCACCACTACCACCACCACCAACGTCATCATCGTTCTCATAATGACTACATAAAAATTTAGTAACATCATCAATATCATTGCCACTGCCGCCATTGCCATTGACGCCATTACCACCTTCGACAAACAATCATGTTCGTCATTGGGTGGTCGCAAGGCTCGTGCCTAAACATGTGGTTTTTGCTTTCGAGAGTGGGGAGCGATGCTTGTTCTCTCCACCCTGAGTTGAGTTGCACTTGCCATGCCAGAACCACCTGCTTTACCGTCGTGCTTTTTTTTTGGCCGGAACCCCCCATTTGTAAATATAGACATAGGCCTTTAATAAACTCTCTTTGCAACTTGCCATCTTCATGAGGCAGACATGGGATGCACAGAATATCTCAACAAAATTCTTTATACTTGCTGATCTTGTCATATGCATAGCATTATACCATCCACTTCAGAAACACGTTTCTGCACAATACTCTAGGATACTGAACTTTGATAGAATACAATTATATTTCAAAATTCAGTATATATTTATATATACATTCTTGGGAGATGACCGAGCCTATTGCCATTAAATTCTGTAAAAAAAAATTAATGATAAGAAAAGACAAATATTACACGCATATAGAGTAGTTTTATATTATAGCCTGTGGGCTTTCTCTCTGATTTTTTTTTTTTTTAAAGAAGAAATAACGTAGCCAGAAACAAGGTTGTGTTCATAGATGACTCATCTAAATTTGTATATTTTAATATGTCACATTATTTGGATGTGTTAAAGTCATATAATATAGCCATGAATTCTCTTGCCATTCACAGAAAAGAAAAAAACAAAAACAAAGAAAACAAAAAGGAAAAAGAAATGCAAAAAGAGGGAAGGGATTGGCCTCTACATTCAAGCAACAGAAACAGAAACACATTTTCAGCTTCTACAAGCTGCTTCGATAGCTGAAATTTAGTAACCATCCACTAACTAGGGATGCAGGCTTCTATGTTCGTGTTCAGTAGACCTTTCAACATGACTCTATTCCAAGACTTCAGTTGGCCAAAGCTGCTTCCATGTGGAAATCTCGCTGTTGCTACGAAGCTTTCTGATTCCGCCATAGAACCCATCTGCTTCATTCCCTTCTTCTCGATGGTCTTTTCTGCTGATTGTCGTTCGTCTCCACCGTGAGCCAGGGGTATACTGGTTGAACTCTAGCACTGCAGAGTCTGTAGCACAGATTCAGAGTTTAAAAACTTAAAATATACACATGCTAGTCCCTACTTCATTAATGTATGCAAACATATCAAGTTTTTAACACTAACTGGAACATTAATGTAAGTCAAGCAGTCAGAAAATAGGAGGACATTACATTCCACTGCTGTCTGTCAATCATCATAACATTCATAATTTATGTGTTTTAAAAGCTAAAAACTATCCTTACATGTTGCATTTTTCTTTCAAATCATTTAAAGCTGATATATTCTAACCGCATAACATCAATTCTTTTCTTTTTGAAGCTGCAGAACTTGTTTTTCTCCCGCATCCTTTTTAGTCAAGTTTTAAAGTTAATGGCAAGCTTTTTATTTGTTTATTATTTTTTAGGAGGGAAAAAAGAGGGGGGGGGGGGGGGGGGTGGGGTTGTAAAGAATTGCAGTGAGGTAGGCTTGATTGGTGAGTCAATTATTCTATGCAGCATCGATCCACGACCAGTTTGGCATGAAATTGATGAACGGTTTCAAGTGGGAAACCAAAGGTAAGTTAAAGGAAACATTATGTTCTTTCAGTCTCGTTGGCTTCCAATATTTTATTTAGACAGTGGTCATGACATTGTTGGTTAAAATAAGGACATGCTGAGAATGATTTTGTCTTGGGGACCAATGCAGAAGCACAATAGATGTGTCTCATACATAAAGTTGAGAATCAAAGGGAGGGACCAACATAAAATTGGATCTGCTTTGTCAAAGTTTGCTTTAAAAGTTCATCTCTTCCACATCTTCAAAATGTTAATTTCCTTTGCATGAAATTAGAGACCATCTTTAATTTTTTATACCAAAACTTAACCCCCACCCCCCCCCCCTCCCCTCCCCTCCCCTCTCATATTTAGTGATTTTTTTTTCCCTTTTCCCTTTCTCCATCATCTTCTTGGCAATCATATGAGAATAAAGCTCTACTTGCAAGGAAAAGATTGAAACAACTCACCACTATTATGACAAAGGCAATAATTCTCATTCCCATCGCATGATTCCAAGTGACCGACAACGCCATACCACCAACCTGCAATATGTTTGGCACACCTTATCAAGACAAGGATGAACAGTGAAGATGATTATTGAAGGTTCTTATCAATTATACAGAAAGGGCAAAAGCTTTAATTGAGTAATAAGTTCTTTAAAATGAACACGACCATTTTTCTAGCAAAACTCTTTACTTGGAATGTAAAATAGGCATCATGTCCAGGTCAATGAAGAATAGTGAGAGAGCTCAAATAATTAACAAGGGCAGCATTACCGAAGATGTTATTTTATTAATAGAAATAACCACCACGCCCGGTTTGGAGAATGTTGAATGCGTCTTCCATGAAAACATCTTTCTTTACTTTATCTATATTTTATATTGAGATGGACAGAAATATGTCATAGGAAATTAACTTTGTAGATTCTTTGTCAAATTTTCTTCCCAAAAAAGGCCGGAAAGAAGAAATGCTTTCATACCAATGGAGCTTCTACAAACTCCCACCCACCCAAAACCTAACAAGGGTTTGGAGAAGAGCCAACCAAGATGATAAGCAACGTGGATCTAGTCATATAGCTTTGAAAAACAGTAACAAAACTTATAATGACTTGAAGAAAATGGTGTGAAGGACGAACCATAGGGGAATTCTTTGTTTCGTCTCCACTGAATTTCGATGTGATCTCCGGGGCGTAAATCACTCAAACAGTCAGAGATATGAAGATCATGAGGAGAAGTATCAACAGGTGGGGCTCTTAGCCTCTCCCATGGCACACAATTCTCAATTGCAATTGCCCTCCTTCCATGTGGTGGGTATCTGCAATAAGAAAACCACATGAAGCTCACTCTTCCAAATCACACATACCATATGTTATCCATTTCCTAGATCATAACCATATGAAGAAATAAGATTTTCTTTTCCTGAAGTTAAAGCCAAGTGCCTTGGAAAGAAAAAAAAAACAATAACACTATCGAAATAAGTATGTATTAGAATGAGAATCACTGAAAATCAATCTTAAAGAATGACACCTCTCCAATTACCTGGCTTGGAAGGTGTCTGTACTGGGATCATAGCTAAGCTCAGCATCATAGCATGATAACATAAACCCAACATGCCCATTCTGCAAAACAGAACACGCTGTTTCATCATTCAAAGAAACATAACAGAACTCTGCAACACAGATAAATATTTGGACTTAAGAAACTGGGGAACGAAGACTGGGCGCAGAAAATTTTGCGGTACCTCGCGGTTGTAGACCTGAGCAGGGAACCAGAACCTGCCAGTCTCAAGAGCAAGATACCAAGACATGATCGAATTGGCTGGCTGCGAACTCTTCCTCTCACAGCAACTGTGCTGTTTTAGTACAATCCGCGAAATAGGCCAGATTCGAGACAGAAACCTCATCCAAACTCTTCGATTGCCTCGCTCGGCGGCACCCGAATCCTTCCTCGAGGCAACATGCCATTGCCATTCCCGGCGAGCAGCTGGACCCATAAGCCTACCCCATTTCTGTTTCATGTGCCTTTCCCAAAGGTGGTCACTCTTGCACCTCTCCCTCAAAGAACTGCAAACACCAGCCATGCTGCATAGCCCGGCCGGCGGAAGCCTTTCTAGTATGCATTCCAAGGTCAATTCTGGCAAGTCCAGTACAGACACGTCTCTGTTCTCCCCTGTTTCCTCTGCCATGGAAGCAGGGGCGGTCTTCTTCAATGACATTTTTGAGTGGATCAGAGAGAAACTAGCAGAAAGAGCAGTTCTGATGGAGGCAGGGAGGGAGAAGAATGGTATATCTTTCCAGAACCAGAGAGAGAGCAATCTCACATCACTTGTCCATGGTGGGAGTGGCTTGAGAGAAAGGGACTTGTGGAGGAGGAAGAAGGAGATGCAAGTGATGAAGAAGAAAAGCATCAGAAAAGGGCAATTCTCTTATTGGTTGGACTGAGTTTGGCATAAATAAATCATAAGAGAAAATCAGAATGTGGTGAATTAGCAGAAGTTGAATTGTCTTCTCTTCTCTCTTTTCTCTCACCCTCTGAAAAGTACGGAAGAAAAAGATCTCCCAACACCTTTCAGAATGTGGGTTTTTATTGGCTCGGCGAAGCCCACCAAACCCAGCAGTGGGCCTCGCGCCTCCTCACCCCAAGTCTATTCAACCAGAAGAAAAACAGAGGAATTTCACCATAACCTGACTGAAACCCAACACGAGCAAATGAGCTGCTTCTTCTTTCCTTGAGGCACTCTCAAGAAGTCTCATCAGTCGAGAGATAGACACACACACACACACACACACACACGGACACAGAGGTAAATGGGTCGTCTTCTCGAATGAACACAGAGACTTAAAACTGGAATTTCAAACTAGGCAATGGGCTTTCTTAAATTGGAAATCCCGAGGACTGACCAGATAGAGATTGGTGAATTTCAATATCAGAAACAACCAGAGATCTTTGAAAAAAACACAAGAGAGGAGGAGAGGAGATCTGGGTAGTTGCAAAACAAGCAGAATTAGGTGCACCCTCCAACAGCTTGATACAGGGCTGCATAAATTATCCAGGAAAAATACAAACACAGAAACAGAGGAGGGAGGACCCGCGGGGGTGGGGGGGCGTAGAAGACAATATCACAAAGATTATTGATGATGACGACGATGGGGATGAAGCAAATGGTAATGAAGGTAAAGTGGGGTCCTCTCACCTCACTCTATCCAACCCTTTTCCATTCATCATCATTAACCCATCAAATCTTCACCCGCAGTCCCCCTCTCAAAATCCCTATTCCTCTTCTCCCTCGCCTCTCCCTCTCTCTGAAGAAGAAGGATGGTAGGTTCTGGGTGAAGAGATTTGGAGGGCATTTTTTGTGTGGATATCAAACAATTGCTCCCTTACCAAGCAAAAATTTAAATAGAAAAAAAAATGATCAGATGAAATTTCCTTTTCTTTTTTATTTTCAATGAACTTTATCTATAACAGGAAAGTTGGAAACTGGAGGAAAATAAGCAGAACCAGAAATTATTGAAGCAACGAATCAGAGCAGTCAACAGATATTATTGGTGGGAGAGAAGTGTGGGCTCTGTTCCCCTGTAGAGACGAAACAGAGCATGGTACGGACAGGAGTCGCAACCGGCGCTCCAACGTTGCCCTTTGTTCAAATTCCATTGGATACTGTAATCGCTACGATCTCAACCGGCTACAGAGGATCAAAACCTTTTCCACAAGCCTTACCTATGTTTCGGTGTTAAGATGGCGCGTGAATAGAACGGTCCAATAACAAGTCAGGGGGTTTATCTACGCGCCGTCAGAGGAGATCCCCAATCAGCCTATAAACTGCATCCACTTGTAGACTAGGTTAGGGGGTATAATCTACGTATGTTGGTTTTTAATTCAACGATAAACCAAAACTTGATTGGTTTAATCGAGATTGGTTTTTAAGTTATAAAAGTTCATTTGAATTTGAAAATAATTAATTTTGCAAGAATATCACCGTTGTTCTATAGGACTTTTGACTTCTTTAAGCAATTTAAAAATCCCACTAGAAAATTAAAAAAAAAAAATTATTTATAAAATTGCAAGAAAAAGCTCTAAAATGAGAATAGAAAACTTTCGGCATTCCAATTTGAATGTTGACCAATAAAATAAAACTAGACAAATAGTTACGATTCCCGCCATTTGTGTTTTTTTCTTTTAAAAGTTTTTCCCTTCTACGAGACTTGATCGGTAATTGTGAGTAAGTGAAGCACGCAAACTATAATTTTCTTTGAAATAAAAAATAATAATGTACCAATAGAAATAAAAATACACCAATAAATACAAAACTATTTAAAACTCCCAGCCACCTTTTTGCTTATTATTATTATTATTATTATTATTATTGTAAAAGAGGAAGTTAGGGTTTGTTAAAACTCCCTCTGTCCAAGAATATTCTTGGAGATAGAAATTGCCTTCATTTTTTTTTTTGGATGACATCTCCAGCCATTGACGAGCCCTTTGGACCCCTCAATGCCGCACCAAACTCACAGAGTGGTGGCCTTCCCTCTAGTTAGCTACCCGAAAAATTGGATGCGGACACACTTACTCATAGCCGGGTTATACGTTTGGCCAACTCTCATCTCGAGACACATCGCAGGACCCTTCACCCCGGGCTCCAATTTGGGAGCATCAACTGTTTGCATCAATCGGGAATTGAACCCTCGATGCTCCCACTTGAGTGTCCAGCTACTTTCCACTGCGCCAATGCCCAGGGGGGGGTGGGTTTGAAAACGTCACATAATCCAATTCTTTTAAGCATGAACGCTTAAAATAGGTTAATGATAACAAATAAACTCACAAAAATGCTTCCCCAACTCTATAAATCTTGAAATTAAAAGTCAAAATTTTTATTTATTTATTTATTTTAACAAGTAAAACATGGATTGATTCATCAAAATTATCACTATAACTATTACCTCTACATTCATTAATAAATTTTACAGTCTATATGATTGGTTGAATTTAACTCTTTGATTCTCGTTGTCTCGTTCTTATTGCGATGAAATTATCGTCCAATCATGAGATGCCACATCACTTCTCGCAGCTTTGATCGTGCAATTCAAATCATGTGATAATCAAAATTGACGCAAAATAAATTTCTTGTTCCCTAACAGGCACAAGAGCATAATTATTCCAATTTTTAGGATTCTTAGGTCTGTTTGAAGGAGAATTTAAGTGTGTGTGGACTGAATATTTCTTGTGCGCCCAATATATTAAAGGTCATGTATTAAAAAAATATAAAATGAAACAAAATAAAGCTATGAAAATAATTTTTAAATATAAAAAAATAATATGTAGTATGGAAAACAAAGTAAGGCAACCTAATTTGATTTCTTGCTTCAATTTACTTGTAAAATCAAAAACAAAATTGAGATTTGATTAATCCAAAAATTTGAAACAAAAAAAAAAAAAATTAAATTGAAATGTGAAGTAATTTTGTTCCGATCTATTATTTTTTTTAAAACTTTATTGATAATACTAGTACATCCTTCTTGTAGATTGTGAATAACGGAAAAGATACGAGGCCATTTAGTTGTGAAAAATAGTTTTTATTTTATATATATATTTTTAAAAATTATATAAAAGTCTGCTAATTTTTTCAATTTTACAACATTTTTATTAAATAAGTGGATAACAATAAAATGCTTTATAACTATTTGCTTATAGAAATAGTTCTATTTTTGTTTTTAATTTTTTCAAAAAATTACAACGAGCTACCTTGTTTTTTAATTTCCTAAATTTCTAAAGAAAAGTTGGAAAATATCTTTTTATTATTTTCTAGATTTCTAACTCTTCCTTTGTATACGAGAGCCTGAAATTTGAATTTTAAACTTTGATTTGTGTGGATTATGTATTAAATTTCTTCAATCCACACAAACCCAAATTCAAATTTCAAAATCCATCATCTCCAATATTACCTTATATAAAATACTATTTTGAACAATTGAACAAACTCTTTATTTTCTATCTTTAATATGAATCTTGGAAAACTATAATTGTTTAGGAAATTAAAAAATAAAAAATAAAAAATATCTTCCACATAAATGGATCCTAACTATTTTTGAAAATTTTAAATATGCCCTAAAAATAGTTACATGCGCTAATGCACTCTATCCTTACCTTAGGAGAGACATGGATACATTATTTGAGTGCATTTAGACTTGGACCTCCGACATTTTTTTTTTGGTAATATAGGAAACTAGGAGGGTGCACAAAATTTTGCATTTCGGTTTTCATTCTTATGCTTCATTCAGGAGCATAGATTTCGGATCTTATATTTAGATCTGGATGAATTTGAACAAATTTCAATACAATTTTATATTATAATTTTTTTTTTCCAAATCTCAGCAAATCCAAGTCCAAAACCTTTGCAAACATAGAGTTAGTTATTTTTTGTGAAATATCAATAAGAAAAATATTGGGAGATATTAGTATTCAAGAAAATTCCAAGTAGATTCGATCATTTCTTCCTTGCATGATGAAATGACAAATTCGTCCAACTCTTTTTTTTCCCCTTTTCATAAGTAAAGTGAAAATCAAAGAGTAAAAGTGAATGTCTAGTGATAAAATTGTTGAGTGTTTTCTAGAGTGCCAATAGCACCTCCCAAAACATTTAACAATAATTAATTTTGATTTATTATTTTTATTAATTTCAGAAATAGTTTTATGATACTATTTCATGCTTTCCAAAATTAGGAATAAACTCATAATGCCTTTTTGGCATTTTTTTTTTTGGCAAAGGCCCTAATCAACTTATATATATATAAAGCAAACCCAAATAAAACATGCTAATTTACACATCTAGAGTAAGCGGCTTGCACAATAACATCTTTGTCAAGCAAGATTTGAATTTACTCGCACCATAAGGAGTCGTCATAAGTAGCCTTCATATACATGGGTGAGTATCAACTTGATTCAATTACTTAATTCTTTTAAGTCTTTATCATGAATCACTTTTCTACTTTTTGTATCAATGTGATACAACTCTTTCAAGCAAGCATATGTTTACAGGTTGTAGATTCTAAATGTCACTCTCAGTAAATGTAGCTAAGATGAACTTCCTTCTGTTCCCATCCAAAGTAGCATATGATCTTAGGAGCACTTGAATTTTAAATTCTCTATTCCTTTAGGGTTTGTTTGGATAAAAGATTTTACTTGTGAAAAGGAAAGAAAAGGAAAATAAGAAGGAAACTTATTTTCTCTTGTATTTTCCTTTTCCATTAAATACTATAAAAAATCAAAGTTTGTTTTAATATAATTAAAAATTAGGAAAACTAAATATTAACAATGTATAAAATCAATTTTTTGTATTATATATTTGATATTTTTTAATATCTTTTTTTTTTTTTTTTACTTTCCTTAATAACCAAATATGAAAATATGAATTCTTTCTTCCCTTTCATTTTTCTAAAATTTTCTAAGTTTCAAATAAGATCTTATTGATCAATTGCAAGCAATTTCTGAACCAAAACTCAACTAACCTTTTTATATCTCAACTCCTAGGCTAATTGTGAACCCCTTAAATAGAATCCAAAGTTTTGTTGCAAGGGAGAAACAAACTGCTGTTTCAAAAGCAGAATCATCCAATCATCTCTTATTTAGATCCGATCACTTCTCTTGCTCCCACATCACTTGGATTATATATGTTTGGAAGCACCACTCATTCAACAGGGTTGGCATCACCATCCCTTGTTTTTGTGATTGTTAATTAAGTCGTGGTTCATATTTAGAAGGATTATTTGCTTGAATTTTGTTACATATGGAGGGTTTTATACGGCAAGAGGGTCCAAAGTATTAAGCTGAAATGGAAACGGAGAAAATGGAAACGCCTTAAAGAGGATGAACTGCAGTCGTGTGCCAAATTCATTCCATCAAAACATACAATTATCACGTACTAAAATAATTCATTAAATATCACATGCTCATTATTCCATTAGAATGCAATAACTCATTTTCTTCTATATCTATCCAATGTATCTATAAATAAGAATATATGTGTTGTGTGAAGTGTGTAAGTGAAGTGAGTGAGAGAGGAGTGTGAGAGTGGTGAAGGTGAGAGAGAGAAAAGTGTGAGAAGAGTTGAGTTGAGTGTGTGTCTCCTCCTCTTGTTTTTCTTCCATGTTATAGTATATTCCATGTGCTCCGTGGACATAGCTTAAATTAGACCGAACCATGTAAATCTGGTGTTCTTATTGTGTGTGCTTATTTTGCTTGTGTGTGTGATTATTATTTCTAGATCCCTAACAAGTGGTATTAGAGCCGACGGTTCGTAACTCTGGGTGAGCTACATCATAAAAGTTAGGACGTGAAGCTAATTCTCCTGACGTGCTAACAACTAGAGGACCAAGTGTAAGGATCATTTAGACTGGGGATGGATCCGAATAAAGTCAAGGCGTGAGAGGTAGGATTGGTTCGGGGGCACATGAAATGTAATCCGATGCACATAAGGCACTAGTGGTAAAGCCCACTTGAGCAACTGTTGGAGAATTGTGCTTACTCCCATAAGGAAGACGATTTTCGTTCAAGGGAAAGTAGTTGGAATTCACAAGTGAGGGGGAGATTGTTGAGAAATCTACTTGTGAGTTTGTCCCACATTGAAAAATTTTAGTAGATGATGGGTGCTTATATACATAATTGGACTCAAGACCCAATAGGTTTAAACTTTTGGGTCAAGTTAGTATTTACTCATGCATATCAAGCCTACCCATGGGCTGTTCTAGTCCTAACACAAAGGACCTTGAAGGTGCGGTATGTGCGTGCACTAGGGAGTTTGGGAGGGGTAGGGGGGGGGGGGTGTTCGCCTTTCATGTTATAGTATGGCATTTTGAGTTACGACATAGTGTCATTATATTATTGTATGACAATATTTTGAAATCTTTACATGGAGGCTATATGTGCGCTTGTAGCCTAGGATTGAAAGTCTAAGGCTAGTTTTCATTAACAATGTAGTAAAAATCACATAGTGACTTTCTAGATGTAGTCACACTATTAAACCACATAAATTATTATGTTCTTATTTTTTTTTTTCTTTCAATTTGTTATGTGTGTGTATTACTTTACGATGTATTTCACAACAATAGTTCCTTAAAATCTAAAGCAGTAAAAATTATTTTATCCATCGCAAATCTAAATCTACTAATATGAAGGGGTTGCTATAGTAAAATGTTTTGTTATTCCTCCATCTACATGCCCATTAACTACTTATAAAGTTACAAGAAACAAATCTCCTTGAACGATCTTCAAAATCATCTTTTCAATTGTGACAACCAACTTTTGAAGTCAGAGGTGCAAACATCTTAGCATTGATTAGTTCTTAGGATATTAACACACAAGAATTTTAATTCGCGTTACATGCTAACCTCTTAGAGTGAGTAATTCATTTTTTGTTCCATGTCTATGCATAAATCATAAAGTATTGGACTCAAACCTCCTCTAGATTTGATTTAGTTGTTGCCGAATGTTCCTTTTGCAACTTGTTGCAGAAACACATATACAAACACCTTAGTGGCCCTTTCACTTTCTGCGTTAATATACAAAATTCATTAGTAATATGCTCAAAAGCAGCCATGCTATTGTAGGTCACATTGATAAAGAATCTCCCATGTGCAGTACATGACTTATAAAGTTCATTAAACTCATTATAATTTTTCAAACTGATCACAATTCCATTGCTTCTCTAATAGATTAATGCTAGCCTTGATAAGTGGGTTGATTAATAATGACAAAAAGGGTTTCTCAGTCACCCATTTCTCTAGCCAAAACTTAACCTTTCCACCATTATGACAACCAATTTTAGATTATGATTTGCAAAATTTTTTACATAGCCAGTGGTCAATTGGTTCGCATGAACCATTTAGAGTGGTCACGTGAGGAAACGGGAAGCCATAGCAATTAAAAAAGTGCTTTTTATTGATTTTTAAAAATCAAGATAGATTAAAAAAATAAATAAGTACTAAAAAAGGTGGATCGGTGAACGGGTTTTCATATGAACCATTTTAAGTGGTCACATGCTGGGCACGTGACGTGGAAGTGGGAAACTAGTACAAGGCCGGTTATTTTCCTTGGCTCTATTTGGGTGATGGATTGAAATCTTAACGACATTGTCGACTGCAACACTCCACTCAGACATATTTGGCATTGGAACAACATCGTACCATTGCTGTTTGAGCCCTCTTGGCCTCCAAATCTCCTTTCGACAAAAAAGAAGAAGAAGGTCGGTTAACGTCCCAAACATGCCTGTCTTCGTTTTGCCAATATTTGCTGACGATAATGATGCCGATGACGGTTTGATGTATTCCATGTGCTTGTTTTGTACAATCTTTCGCTCATTCTAACTATCTAGACCTCTATTTACTCATTTTTGGTCTCTTTGTGGATTTATGCGTGTAAAACATGTTTTTTCTCAAACTCTCTCTTCCTCTTCCTTTTTTTGGCCAGCCAAGGGCTCCGACAACCTATTTTTTTTGCTTTTCTCTGCATTTTTTTTTTGTTATTATAAGTCTATAAAGCCCTAAACACTAGTATAGCCTAAAGATTTGAGCTTTACCTTGAATTTCACACCAAACCTAGACTAGCCTATTTTGAATCACAAATACCCTTAAACATGCTTTAACGATCAAACCATATGCAACAAACGCTAAAAATAAAGGCTTAACCACAATATTTATAAGCAAGATTGCAACTTTATCTCACATATGAAGAAAGAACATAAAAATCTCACCTTGGTAATACAAGATAGCATGATTATTCAACCTAATCATTCATGTATGCTTAAATTCATAAAACCATGCACAGAGGAGTTGGAGAATGAGATGCTTACCTTGATATTTTTAAGGTTTTGGTCTTTCTAACCTTGGAATGATCTCTTCCTTATCTTAACTTGAATCTTCACTCTCCAAGGTTCAAACTTTTTTTTTTCTTCTTTTCCTTCCTTTCTCTTCTGTTCATCTCTCGCTTTTTCTCTCTAGCTTGCTCTTTCTCTCTTTGGAAGTGAACATACACTCTTTTCCTTTGGTGTGTGTAGGGGTGAGCAAATGGTCGGTTCGGCCAAATTCGGTTAATTAACCAAATTAACCAAAAATTTCGATTAAAGAATAGTGTTAATCGAACTGACCGAACCATTGGGCCTCATCGAACCGAACCCGACCAAATTTATTTTTCGGGTAATTCGGTTAACCTAATTTAACCGAGAAATGAGGAAGGGGGAATTCGGGAATGTGTATCCAGAACAAAGGAAGGGGGAAGTCAGGAAGGTGTACTTGGGTGAGCTTGATGCCGATGAGGAGTTGGGGGTGGTTCTCGATGAGTTGGTTTGTGCACGAGAGAAGAAAAATGAGAATGAGAGGGAGCTTGTGTGCTGGACCTACTAGTGACGATGGCTGGCCAGTGGCGACGGTGATGGCAATGGGTGCAGGCGATGGCATCACATGAAGATGGTGGTGCGGAGCAGTGAGCTCAGGTGAGCGAGAGAGAGGCAGTGACTCACTGAGGGCTTCCGACTTCAGAGAGCAGTGACTGTGTTGGTGATGATGGCCGGTGACGGTGATGGCGATGGACACAGATGAAGGCATCATGTGAAGATGGTGCTTGGTGGTGCAGAGGACCGAGCTCGGGTGAGCGAGAGAAAGGCAGTGAGGGCCTTACGAGTTCTGATTTCTGCGACTGAGAGTAGTGAGACTGTGAGAGCGTGAGACTGAGAGTATGAGAGGGAATGAGTAATCGGATTTTAATTTACTAATTTATATTTAAAATTTAATTAATTCGTAAATCGATTAATTGGTTAACCGAATTAATATTCTCCATTAACCGAACCGAAACCCGATTAACTGAAATATTGGAAAGCATAACTCAACCGATTGAACCGAATTTTTTAACCGAACCGAACTGACCAATTTCGGTCGGTTAATTCGGTTTTCCCCAAATTATGCTCACCCATAGGTGTGTGTCCTTGCAAGAGCTATCACATCTTGTTTATAGGGGAAGATGGAGGCTAATCCTAATCTTCTAATTAAAAAAATGTCCTTTTAAAGTAAGGAAACCCTTTCCTTATCCTAAATGGAACTTTTATAAACAAGAGAAAGTTCTTCGAGGGATAGGAGCTTATCCTTATTTGGGATAACTCCTCAATCGACTCAATTAAGCCTTAAAAATGCAGTTAAAGGTTCAATTTTGAAACTTATGAAAAAAGGCTTAGTGTAAGGGGAGAGCCGTGATGACCCGGAAAATTTCGTTCAATTTCTCTAATACCACTTGTAATAACCTGAATATTTCATATTATAATAATCACTTAAACAGATAGCGGAATACTTTAAATGAAAATTACAAGAGTACTAAATTATCCCAATATTACATTAAATATCTAAACTTATCAAATAATGGATATTACCATAAAGATCTAAACTCATTACAACATAAATAAAATAATATAATTCTAAACACGACCTTCTATCCCACCCACGCTTTTGCGGCGCTACTCTGATCACTATTATACTCCACATAGTATTTGAAAAATATTGGATAATCATGAGGTAAGACACCTCTTAGTAATATTAAGTTGAAATGGAAACAGAGAAAATTGAAACAGATTAATTGGAAACAAAAAATTAAACGGCCTTGAAAAGGATGAGTTGTAGATGAAAATGAGCTGCGTAAGAGCTAGCTTTCATGCGTTGGAATGATAATGCCCACGCGCTAAAATAACTCATTAAATATCCCAATTACTCCCTTCCTTTCCTATCCATTCAATATAGTTATATAATGAAACAATTGTACGTGAATGTGAATATAGTGAAGTGAGTGAGCGAGGAGTGTGAGAGTGCTGAAGGTGAGAGAGAGAAAAGTGTGAGAAGAGTTGAGTTGAGTGTGTGTCTCCTTCTCTTGTTTTTCTCTTAGGTTATAGTATATTCGGTGTGCTCCGTGGGCATAGGTCAGATTAGACCAAACCACGTAAATTTGGTTTTTTTATTTTGTGTGCTTTTTTTGCTCGTGTATGTGATTATTGTTCCTAGATCCCTAACAAGTGGTATCAGAGACAGATCGGTGCAAAGTCGCCAGATCAGAGCAAAATTCCAAAATCGGAGCAAAGTTGCCAGATCAGAGGTCGTAGGAGCTATATTGTACTAATTACGTGTCTAAGAAAATTCTATCTAGGAAAGTGGGATTTAAGCGGTCCATTGTGACTCCCCATTTCCCTGAGAATTTACTTGGTGTAATTTAGTATAATCATCATTGGGCTCCACTGGCACATTAGCATACACATCAGCACTAGGCCCCACTACCACGTCAGCACCACATCATCATTGGGTCCCACTTACCACGTCAGCACCATGTCATCATTGGGGCCTTACTTGCCACATCAGCGCCATGTCATCATTGGGTCCCACTTGTCACTTCAACAGTTAGTTAACGGCATTAATTAATGTCGTCAGTAACAACATCAAAATATTCTATTAAGTGGGAGTATATTCTTGTTAAGTTTAACGAAATGTTGACCGATTTTGATGAGAAGGTTTGACTAGGTTTTCGAAGTCATTTCAAGTCTGTTTTTTGAATGACTTGAACCATTTGCAAGGTTTCCAGCCATTTCAAATCCAACCATGCTATCCATTTGAGCTAATTCCATCTCTAGATCGACAAATCGAGATGTCAAATGAAAATAACTCAAAGATTGAGTTGTTTAACAGCACCAACTTCGGTTTCTGGAAGATGAAGATCAAGGACTACTTGTTTGGTAAGGAGTTGCATTTACCATTGAAGGGAAAACTAGATTCCATGAAGGAGGACGAGTGGGATTTTTATGATCGAAAAGCTCTTGGAGCTATCAGGATGACGCTAAAAAATTCTGTTGCCTTTAATATCAAGCACATGACAACCACCAAGTCTCTTATGGATGCACTTTCCAACATGTGTGAGCAGCCATCAACAGCCAATAAGGTACACTTAATGAAAAAGTTATTTACCATGAACATGTCCGTAGGTGAAAGTTTTAGTAGCTAGACATCTAAATAATTTCAATGAGCTGTTGGATCAACTCGCCTCAGTTGAAATCAAGTTTGATAGTGAGATCCGTGCCTTACTGATTCTTAGTCAACTGCCTGAGAGTTGGAAAGGTATTATTATTGCAATTATTAGTTTTTCAGGAGAATCAAAGATGAATTTTGACGAAGTTGTCAGCATGATTTTGACAGAAGAGATCAGGATATCAAACATTGCTTCCACTTCAAGTTCAGTATTGAATGTGGAAAGCCGAGGGAGAGATTCATGGAAAGGAAACGGGCATGGCCGATCAAGCAATCGCAGCAAATCTAGGTCCAGGCGATCCAAATCCAGAAATCTTAAAGGTTCCCAGGGCACAAAGAACATTGAGTGCTGGAACTATGGAAAGTTCGGTCATTTCAGAAACCAGTGCAAAGGTCCAAGAAAGATGATATGTTGATATGCTCTTTGGAGAGCAAGAAGGAGTCTTAGTCTTAGACTCTAGAGCCTTATTTCATGCCACGTGTAGTAAAGATTGCCTAGATGAGTATATACTAGGTGACTTCGATAAGGTATACCTTGTCAATGACCAACCTTACAACATAACTAGCAATGGAATTGTGAAGATCAAGTTGAACGGGTCAGTTTGGAAGCTGAAGGATGTCAGATATATTCTAGACCTGAGAAAGAACTTGATCTCAGTCGGTCAACTGGAAGATGAGGTATACATCACAACATTCATTAGCGATAAATGGAAGATTTCAAAGGGAGCACTGTCGATTGCACGAGGTAAGAAAAGTGGAACGCTTTATGTGACTTCTAATGCATGTATGTCTATTTAAATTGCTATAGAAAATGTCGATAGCAACATTTGACATCAACGACTTGGTCATATTAGTGAGAAGGGACTCAGGGTGATGCACTCGAAGGGAAAGTTGGGTGATCTATGGTCAGTAAAGACTGATATGTGTGAGGATTGTATACGCAGGAAACAGAAGAAGGTTAGTTTCCAGACATTCACCAGTGCCCTAAAGAAGGAGAGACTTCAACTAGTCCACTCATATGTACGGGGACCGACGACCGTCTCATCCCTAGGTGGAAGGAATTACTTCATGGTGTTTATTGACAATCATTCTCAGAAGGTATGGGTTTACTTCCTGAAATACAAATTTGACGTCTTTGATGCTTTTAAGATTTGGAAAGGGGTGGTTGAAAATGAAACTTGTTTGAAAATCAAGAAGCTGAAAACTGATAATGGTGGTGAGTATGATGACACCGGGTTCAAGAAATTATGCTATGAGCATGATACTAGGATGGAAAGAATTGTGCCAGGTACGCCTCAGCACAATAGGGTAGGTGAGCGGATGAACCGAACATTGACTGAAAGAGTGAGAAGCATGTGTATGCAGTCAGGCCTACCAAAGAAGTTATGGGTAGAAGCAGTTGATACAACAACATACTTGATTAACAGGAGTCCATTAGTATCATTGGACAACAATCTACCAAAAGAGGTATGGAGAGTAAAAGAGGTGATACTTTCATATTTGAAAGTTTTTGGTTGTGTAGCATATGTGCATGTTAATGATCATGTCAAAAAAAAGTTTGATCCAAAGTCTCGGAAATGCTCCTTCGTCGGTTATGGTGAAGATGAGTATGGGTATCGCATTTGGGATGATGAAAATAGGAAGGTGATTAGAAGCAGAGATGTGATCTTTAATGAAAAAGTGATGTACAAAGATAGACACATAACAGAACCAATGAACCCGCAGAACCAGTTCAGAATGAAACAACCTATGTAGACTTGGATGATGTCCTAGGAGGTGTCAAGACACAACAACAAAACACCGAGAATCCTCAGGTAGAGGAGACACAACAGCAAAATGTCAAGATTCTTCAGGCAGAGGAACCTGCGGAGTAGATTGTCGCACCATCGTCTCCTACTCCAGCTCCGGAGCTTAGGAGATCTTCTTGGTAGCATGTACCAAATAAGAGGTATATGAATTATTTACTTTTTACATATGGAAGAGAACCCAAATGCCATGATGAAGCATGTCAGGCACGAGATTCGAGCAAGTGGGAGCTTGCAATGAAGGACGAGATGAAGTCCCTCAACTCCAATAAAATGTGGGAACTAGCTAAGTTGCCCAAAGGTAAGAAGGCTCTTCATAATAAGTGGGTGTACAAAATCAAAGAGGAGCATGGTAGATCCTAGAGGTACAAAGCCCGATTGGTAGTCAAAGGCTTCGAGCAGAAGGAAGGAATTGAGTACACTAAAAGTTTTGCACCGGTTGTGAAGTTAACAACCATAAGATCAGTCTTTAGCATTATTACCTCAGGGGGTCTACATCTCGAGCAATTGAATGTGAATACAACATTTCTTCATGGTGATCTTGATGAGGAGATTTACATGCACCAGCCAGAAGGATTCTTAGTAAAAGGTAAAAAGAATCTTGTGTGCAAATTGAAAAAGAGCTTGTATGGTCTCAAACAAGCTCCCAGGCAATGGTACAGAAAATTTGACAGCTTTATGCATAAAAAAGATTTTCAGAAGTGCAATGCCGACCACTGTTGCTACTTCAAGAGGTATCATTCTAGCTATATCATACTATTGCTATATGTCGATGACATGTTAGTTGCAGGACTAGATATAGGGAAAATTAGGAAATTGAAGCAGCAAGTGTCAGAGGAGTTTGACATGAAGGACTTGGGTTCATCCAAGAAGATACTTGTGATGCGGATCTCTAGAGATAACCAACAAGGAACGTTGCGGTTATCTTAGTAGGAGTATATTAGCTATATTTTACAGAAATTCAACATGAGCAGCACCAAGGTAGTAAATACGCCATTGGCTAGTCACTTTCGTCTCTCCAAGGATTAGGCTCCCTAGACAGATGAAGAGAAGGACTTCATGGCTAAGGTACCTTACGCCTTAGCCATTGAAAGTCTCATGTACGTCATGATTGGTACTAGACCAGACATTGGTCAAGCAGTGGGAGCTATCAGTAGGTTTATGTTAAATCCAGGGAAGACTCACTGGGAATCAATGAAGTGGATTTTGAGATATCTACATGGCACTATTTATAAATGCCTATGTTTCGGCAAAGGAGATTTGAAAATTTGAGGATATGTTGATGCCAATTTTGCAGGTGAAATTGATCATTGTAGAAGTACCACCGGATATATATTCACTGTTGGCACAACAACTGTTAGTTGAATGTCATAGATACAGAAGATTGTTGTTCTATCTACTATAGAAGTTGAGTATGTAGCAGTGACAGAAGTCAGTAAAGAGATGATTTGGCTTCAAGGTTTGTTAACGGAGCTTGGATTAAAGCAGGAGATGAATGTTTTGTATAGTGACAGTATGAGTGCGATACATCTGGCAAAGAACTCCACATTTCATTCCAGAACTAAACATATTGGATTGCATTATTACTTCGTCAGATCTCTTATAGAGGATGGAATGTTGACACTGGAAAAAAATCCAAGGTAGCAAGAATTCGACAGATATGTTGACAAAGGTGGTGACTATAGAGAAGTTGAAGTTATGCTCAACTTTAGTTGGTCTTCATGCTTGAAGACAGATTTGAGCATATCATTATCTATATACTGGTTGAGATAGTATCTCCGTCTCCAAGAGGGAGATTGTTAAGCTGAAATGGAAACAGAGAAAATGGAAATGGATTAAATGGAAACGAAAAATTAAATGGCCTTGAAGAGGATGAGCTGTAGATGAAAATGAGCCGCGGAGGAGCTAGCTTTCATACACTGGAATGATAATGCCCACGTGCTAAAATAACCCATTAAATATCCCAAATACTCCCTTCCTTTCCTATCCATTCAATATAGCTATATAATGAAGCAATTGTATGTGAATGTAAATATAGTGAAGTGAGTAAGCGAGGAGTGTGAGAGTGCTGAAGGTGAGATAGGGAAAATTGTGAGAAGAGTTGAGTTGAGTGTGTGTCTCCTCCTCTTGTTTTTCTCCTAGGTTATAGTATATTCAGTGTGCTCTGTGGACGTAGGTCTGATTAGACCGAACCATGTAAATCTGGTGTTCTTATTTTGTGTGCTTATTTTGCTTGTGTGTGTGATTATTGTTCTTAGATCCCTAACAAGTAAGATGAAATTGATTATTGTCAGTGTGTGGCAATATGAGTTCTGATGTTGCATAAATATAACTTTTAAATAATTAACTTTAATTGATAATATCACATAAATCTGTACTCACACCTATATATATGAAAAATACATACTTTGTCGTAATAAGTTTCTTTCTATACGTAAATCATTTGATATATATATATATATAGACACACACACACGCACACACATAAAAGAATTTCCCTGGATGGGAAATCATATAATATCATGTAATAACCCCATATGATCGCGTTGTGCAGCCCATAGGCGGGACTTAACAATGGTTGGCTTACCACACTAAGCCAAACATAACGCGTCTATAAGTACGATTAGCCTACCCAGCCTGGTCCGGACTACTAGGGAGGGGGGGGGTACTTCACTCTTCTCTGGGTACAATCATCCATCCATACACCAACAATCTATCTTAGTAGTGTGGTGGCACTGACTGATTTGGCTAGCTACGGTACCATGCTCTGAATATAATTAGTCCATCAGAGTTCTTATACCATATAATATTGTCTATTCATATAATAAAACTGATACATGATTTCATTTCATAAAACCTATCTGAATACTGTCATATAAATATGTTTGAATATTGTCATATCATAATTCTATCTGAATACTGTCATATCATGATTCTGTTTGAATACTGTTATATCATGAATATGTCTGAATACTGCCATAACATAAATTTGTTTGAATACTGTCATATCAAATCATATCATAAATCTTTCTGAAACATATCTTATCATAAATTTGTATAAAATCATACTTTGTTCTGTATCTTCATAAAATATTTTGACATGCTTATTTATACATAAAATATAACCTTACTCATGCCACACAATTTGAATGATAATTCATAATATAATAACTGTCTAGGATAAATATTTTTGCTGAAAACAAGGGTGTGATTAATTTCACCTATTTAATTTAATTCCATTATATTCTAAGAAAACTTGATATACTCAAATCCCTGCAGTTTAATTTAATTCAAGCATATTTTTAAAATAAAATTTGAACATAGACATAATTAATTTCACATACTCAATTTAAATCGAGCATAATCTAAATAACACAAATCTAATTAAATTCACATACTCAAATTTAATCGGGAATATTTTTTTCTTTTAATATAAAACCTGACATAATTTATTCCTTTTACCTTAGCCTTGGAATGGTGCCTACGATGTCCAAACGACGAATCCACTCCGGTTAAAGTGTTCAGGAGTGGAGCTAGGACCTAGATATGATGTTCAATTTTTGATTTGGCCGGGAAATGAAGAGAAATCTTAGAGGGAGAGAGAGAGAGAGAGAGAGAGAGAGAGAGAGAGAGAGAGAGAGAGAGAGAGAGAGAGAGAGAGACTTTGAGGAGAGAGAGAGAGAGAGAGTGTGTGTGTAACACGGCTTGGGAGGGGTTTGAAGATTCAATTCCAATAGACTTACGTGTGTGTGTGTACACACACACATGATGTTCGTTTTTCGATTTGATAGGGAAATGAAGAGAAATCTTAGAGAGAGAGAGAGAGAGAGAGAGAGAGAGAGAGAAAGTGTGTAACACGGCCTGGGGGGTTTGAAGATTCAATTCCAATTGAATCTTCTGAAGCCTTTGGAGGCTTCAAGAGACTTATGTGTGTGTGTATATATATAAAATATTATGATATGATATTATATTATATTAATATATTAATATATTAATATATTATTCAGTTAATAATTAATAATTAATAATTAATAATTAATTAATTAATATTTCTTTTAGAATTACACTTACACGCATGTTATTTTTGGGGTTGTTACATTCTCCCCTCCTTATAGAAATTTCATTCTCGAAATTTTCTACATATAATTCCAAATAAAATCTATCGTTAACCCAACAAGTTTCGAGTTAAACTCGTAAAGAAATCTATTAAAATTTATAACTACCACGAATCGATGGATTGGACATCATGATCTAATACCCCTTGTTTCAGCACCAACACTTAACAACTTTAATTCTCATTTCCAGTTCCCAAAGATCCTACACCAACAGAACCTTTCTCCCTTTATCATCCCCTAATTTCAAAATAAAATTCTTTTTGAATAAAGAGGTATTTAAGGTTTTTATTGTCTGAATACAGTTCAAATTTGTGTCCATATAAGTATGAATGATACAACTTTAATGCAAACATAATAACATCTAATTCTAAGTTATGGGCTAGATAATTGCACTTGTGATGCTTTAAGTATCATGATCCCTAGGAAACCACCTTTTCCTTGTCAACTTGATAAGTGGCACAAACATTATAGAAAAAATTCCGCACAAACCTGCGATAATACCTGACCAAACCTAGGAAGCTTTGAATTTAAACCACATTTTTAGGGGTTTCCCAACTCAATACAACATCAACCTTAGTAGAATCAATAGATAACCATTTTTTGATCATGAAATGACCTAAAAATTTTGCACAAATTGTCCAAAACTCACATTCCCCGTTTAGCATATAACTGATGCTCGCATAATGTTTGTAAAATTTATCACAAATGTTGTTCATGCTCTTCTTGAGTCTTTGAATATATCAAAAATAATTTGTAAAAACTATAATAAATTGATCCAAGTATTATTGAATAACTTGATTCATCATATCTGTTGCGGCGTAAAAAGTAGTTGGGATGCTCCTTCGACTCTCGTTGACCTGAAAGAAGAAGAGAAAAAAGGCTTGGAGGACCCGGGGTGTACTCCGGGGGATCTGTCCGATGCCTAAGTAAGAGGAAGGCTTTTAGGGAGGCTAAATGCAACAGTAGAGTAGTGTTGTGTCACTTACCTTTGCCTGTACTTCAAATCCCTTCTTATAGGGGCTTGAGTTGACCTCCGGTTGGATTGGATTTATTGCACGGGGCATGAATCGCTCTCCTGCCATAAGTATGTGCACCTATTACTGGTTATTATGGGTGTTGGCGTGGATCTCTCCTCCGCTTCATTAGATCGGAGCTAATCACTCGTCCGAGAGTCAGACTTGGAGAAAATGGGAGACAGGCGTTGACCAGCCCTTATTAGTGTGATTTATTATGGGCATATCAGTTGTCCCCCCCTTAGTTTCAAATTTCTGGATAGAATTTTGAATTGTTTGTGTTTGCATCCCTCTCTTTAAAGGTTTCAACACTTAATTGTGTTCCCGTTTTTTTTTTTTTTTTGGGAGAGTAGTTGAGCAGCTCGTGCAGAATCGTTTGTGCCGAGCTGTTTGTTCCGAGCTGTTTTTGTCCGAGCTCTTTGAAGAAAGACTCGTGCCGAGCTCTTCGACGAAAGAATTGTGCCGAGCTCTTTGACGAAAGAATCGTGCTAAGTTATTCATGCAGAGCTCTTCGAAGAAAGACTCGTGCTGAGCTATTTTGTCCGAGCTCTTCGAAGAAAGACTCGTGCCGAGCTGTTCGTGCCGAGCTCTTCGAAGAAAGACTCGTGCCGAGCTGTTCGTGCCGAGCTGTTTGTGCCGAGCTCTTCGAAGAAAGAATCATACTGAGCTGTTTTGTCCGAGCTCTTCGAAGAAAGACTCGTGCCAAGCTATTTTTGCCAAGCTCTTCAAAGAGAGACTCATGCCGAGCTCTTCGAAGAGAGACTCGTGCCGAGCTATTTGCGCCAAGCTGTTTCTTCCGAGTTTTTTGAAGACTCAGGCCGAACTGTTCAATTGGAATTAGTCCGACCTGTCCCATAGAGGGAAATTGGCTAAGCTATCCGACTTAATAGGTTGTGTGGCCCTACAAGTGATGCTCGTTATCTGGGCCTTCCGTCTGATGAGTCGTGCTCATCTATTGGGTTGTTCTGGCCTTACGAGTCGTGCTCGTCAGTTTGGGCCATCCGCCTGATGAGTCGTGCTCATCTGTTGGGTTGTTTTGGCCTCACGAATCGTGCTCGTCAGTTTGGGCCATCCTCCTGATGAGTCGTGCTCATCTGTTGGGTTGTTTTGGCCTCACGAGTCGTGCTCGTTAGTTTGGGCCATCCTCCTGATGAGTCGTGCTCATCTGTTGGGTTCTTCTGGCCTCACGAGTCGTGCTCGTCAGTTTGGGCCATCCTCCTAATGAGTCGTGCTCATCTGTTGGGTTCTTCTGGCCTCACGAGTCGTGCTCGTCAGTTTGGGCCATCCTCCTGATGAGTCGTGCTCATTTGTTGGGTTCTTCTGGCCTCACGAGTCGTGCTCGTCAGTTTGGCCTTCGCGTTTATTACACCTTCCCGAGGCGTCATAGCACGCTTCTTTCCTGCGAGAGAGACATAAAAGCAGGTTTTAAATGCGTTATACCTTGGAACGTGGGTCGGATGAAAGCATCCGTCTAATGTTGTGTCCGAGGCGACTTGGTGTTTCTGAGATGACGTTTGTCCTTGGGAAGCCGCGTCTGTGCATTTGTCAGAGACTGTCTGCGTACTTTTCCTCCCTCGAGACGTAATCCTTCTCATAAATGAAAATTCTTGAGATTCCTGCCACAGGGATTCGTGCCCTTCTCTTTATAAAGGCCAGGGGGCTCTTTCATTCCACACTCGTCTTCATTCCAAGAGAACTGCTTGCTTCTCTACTCTTCTTCATTCCACCAGTCCCCCATTTGGTGCTAGGTATGCTTTCCCTCTCTATAGCATTTTTGTTTTGTTGTTCTTTATGTTCTTCGTTGTTCTTGCGTTAGTTTTGTATGTTTGATCTTTTCTTTTAAGATTGCCTAGCTATTTGTGTGTGAAATTTTACTGTCTTGATCTGTCTTGGCATCTTTTCTTCTTCGTCTTTGCTGTTGCTTGCTCGTTTGATCCTTAGGTGTAGGTACTGCTTCCTTCAGGTTTATATATATATATATATATATATGGAGAGCTCCTCACAGCCTTTAAGGGTTCCTACTACAGTTCGGAGCGCTCGTTGTGAGCTCTCCTCCTCCGACCTGCAGAATGCTCGTTATTTTTTTGCCATACCATCGAATATCACTGTTAGGTTACCCTCTGCTACCGAGTCAGCTCTTGACCAAAAATCCGAGGAGCTCTGCCTCTATACCGATTATCTAGATTTGGGTCTTAGGCTCCCTTTTCCCCCTTTTTTTTTCTAACATACTACGTTTTTACCGCATAGCACCATCTCAACTTGTTCCGAACTCTTATCTTTCGCTCACCTATTTTGCCGTGCTTCTGCTCCGCTTAGGCCATCAGCCTACCGTCCCACTTTTCAGAAGTTGCTTCCAAATGCGATCTCATTCTGCAGAAAAGAAGCTATATTATTTCAACTCTCTACCAGGTTATAAACTTTTCTCACCAGGCAGTTCTTCCATCCATAACTGGAAGACCCGTTACTTCTTTGCCTTGGGAGAGTTGAATTACACTGGCTCCTTTGTCTAGTCTTCTCCTCTTGATGGTAACGTTGTTATCTTTCTCCACCCTCTTTTTCAGGGTTTACAAGTAGGTTATCCGTCTAACCCATCTTTTCTCCTTTCACCCCTTTTTCCCTTGTAGTTCGGGTGCGCCATCTCCTCCCCAGACTTTCCCCCGAAGAGCAGGCCTTCCTGAAAGAACTTCGTGCCCTCGGTGAAGAAGGCATTATCCCTCATGTGGAGCTGCTCCAGGAGCGTGTCCTTGTGCAATGGGGAATCAGCCCCGTTTCCTCAAGTCATTCTCTCCCTAGATTATGTGTATGTGTACGTTCGGGTGTTATCTTTACTGTGGGTGTTCTCACTCCCTTTCTCTTTTATCCTTGCAGATATGGACTTCACCAGGTATGAATCCCTCATGGGAGAAGCTAGAAAGCAAAGGGTGAGTAGGAGTAGGAAGAAGAGAAGAGAGGTCGAAGGAGAATCCTCTCAAAGGGATGCCCCTGCAGTAGGTGATTCCGGCGCCCTCACTGACGAGGTCCATGCTGCTCCTCCTACGCACTCGCAGGCTCAAGTTGAAGCCATCTTTCACGAGCCGACCTGTTCTGCCTCTGCTCTCCGTCGGACTGTGCATGCCGAGGATTTTGTGCAGGCCCAATGTACCCTTCCTGACGCTCTCTCGGCGAAAATCCGCCATACTTCGTACCAGGTGTCTACTTTACTTGCTTTACATTTTTTTTTTTGGACTTATGCATAGTCTTGCTAACTGTTCCATACTTTGTATTCTTCTACAGCTGGCGACGATGGCTCTAGCCCAAGAGGAGAAAGTTGTGGAGATGTATCGCCAGACATTCGATGCCCAGGAAAAATATGTTCTCGCTCAGAACGAACTGCACGAGGCCGAGGTCCGCGAGCGGGCTCTGCAGGCAGAGGTCGATCGCCTTTGTAGGGAGGAACTTCCTGCCCGAGAAGCTGCTGCTGCTGCTTCTGCTTCCCGAACTACAGTGAAGAAGTACAAAGACTCCAACCAATTTGTTATCGACACCTCTAAAGCTTATCGAGTTGGATTCAGGAGGTGCCGTGATCAAGTAAGGACTAAACATCCTGAGATTCCTCTTGATGGTGTAAGCTCTCATGGTTATGGCGACGAGAGCCCTGAGTCTGCGGAGGATCTGGAAGAGGATGAAGAAGGGGAGGAGGAGGAAGTTGGAGAGGGGAGCAAAGCAAACTAGTTTGTAGGAACCGAACATGTATTTTGAATTTTTCATCCTTTATTGATGTAGTGCAACTTTTGTAAGAGACACTTTTATTACAGCGCTGCAAGAAGGGGTTCTCAAGAATAGTATTTCTTTAACATTTCAGAGTTCCATGTGTTCTTAACTTCTTCCCCCCCTACATCTTCCAACTTGTATGTTCCAGGTTTTATCTTTGTTGTGACCTTGTATGGGCCCTCCCAGTTAGGCTTTAACTTGTGCGACCCTTGCTCAGACGGGTTGTTTCGCCTCTTCCTCAGGACTAAGTCTCCTGGATGGAAATTCCGTACTTTGATGCGGTTGTTGTAGTACTTTGCTACCCTCTACTGGTATGCTGCAACTTTTAAATTCGCCTGATCCTGTCTCTCTTCCAGTAGGTCTATTTCGGACCTGAGCTCCTCACTGTTGGTCTGCTCATTAAAGTACTTCCTTCGCCAAGAGGGTATGCCCACCTCTGCTGGGATGACTACTTCTGCGCCGAAGACAAGCATGAACGGGGTTTCCCCTGTTGCTGCTCTCTTGGTGGTGTGGTACGCCCATATAAGGGAAGGGAGTTCCTCTGTCCATCTACCTTGCATGGATTCGAGTCGCGTCCTCAGTCCGTGCAGAATCGTCTGATTCATATTCTCTACTTGTCCATTGCTCTGGGGGTGCGCCACTGACGCGAAGAGAAGCTTAATAGATAGGTCCGAACAGAACTTTTTGAAGCGGTCGTTGTCGAACTGCTTCCCGTGGTCTGTAACTATCCCCGAGGGAATGCCATAGCGGCAAACCAATGAGGTCCACACGAAGCGTGTAATATTCCACTCTGTTATGGTGGCTAGAGGTTCGGCCTCTACCCACTTAGTGAAATAATCTATTGCTACCAACAAGAATTTTTTTTGGCCAGTCGTTTGTGGAAGAGGTCCGAGGATATCTATCCCCCACTGAGCAAAAGGGCAGGGACTGGTTAGAGGGGAGAGTAGACTAGAGGGTGCGTGTGGTACCACTGCGCACCTTTGACATCTGTCACATTTTTTGACGAGCTCGACCGCGTCCTTCTTCATTGTGGGCCAGTAAAATCCCTGTCGCATAGCTTTGTGAGCTAGAGCCCTACTGGCAACGTGGTTTCCGCATACTCCTTCGTGGATTTCCCGTAGTATGTATTCCCCTTCGTCTTTGCTTAAACATTGAAGGTAGGGCAATGTCAGGGATCGCCTGTAGAGCTCCCAGCCCATCAACGTATATCTTGCAGCTTTCCTCCTCACCTTTTGAGCCTCCTTATTATCTTCTGGTAAGGATCCGTCCTGGAGGTATAGGAATAAGGACGCTCTCCAATCGTCCTTGCTGAATTCGGACGCCACTGAGTTAATTCTGTCCTCCTCGTACGAGGGTTTCCCTATGCGTTCAAGATAGATAGTGTCTTTCCATTCCGAACCGGTTGCCGAGGCTAACTTCGCGAGTGCGTCCGCCTTTTTATTCTTTGCTCTTGGTACGTGTTCTATGTCGAACTAGACGAATGCCTCTATGTACTCTCTTGCCTTGGAGAGATATTTCTTCATTCTTGGATCCCTAGCCTCGAATTCTCCTTTAAGTTGCTCTACCACCAGCTAGGAATCACTCAGTACTTTGATCTGTGCCACCCCTAATGCTTCCGCCAGGCGCAGGCCGGCTAACAGGGCTTCGTACTCCGCCTCGTTGTTGGTTGCTATGAACTCCAGTTTTATGGCGAAGAGAGTTTCATTGCCCTCTAGGTCAGAAACGATGAATCCGGCTCCCCCTCCAGAAGCATTAGAGGACCCATCAACGTGCAATGTCCACTCCTCCGACTTGGTGGATGACTCGGGGAGCCTTTCTGCTGTAAAATCCGCGAGTACCTGAGCCTTGACTGCGGGCCTCGGTTGATACTGTATGTCGAATTCACTTAATTCTATTGACCACCTCGTCATCCTTCCCGAACTCTCCGGTCGCTGTAGAATTTGTCTCATGGGCAGGTTTGTTAACACGACAATCCTATGGGCTTGAAAATAGGGTTTTAATTTCCACGCTGCACAGATGATGGAGAAGGCGGCTTTTTCCACCATACAATAGTTCTTCTCGGCGCCACTTAACACCTTACTTGTGTAATATATAGGCTGATGCTTCCTACCCTCTTCCCGGACCAAAACCGAGCTGACGGCATTCTCCGTGGAAGCTATATATAGATAGAGGTCTTCCCCATTCTTTGCTTTTGTCAAGAGAGGAGGGGATCCGAGGTATTGCTTAAGCTGCTCGAAGGCTTCATCCTGCTCTTCCCCCCATTCGAATCCTCCCTTCTTCCGTAGTGCTCTAAAGAAAGGTAAGCCTTTGTCCCCTGAGCAGGAGATAAACCTGTTGAGGGAGGCTATCCTCCCGGTCAGAACTTGGATCTCCTTTTTAGTCCTTGGAGCTTCCATCTCCAGCAGCGCTCGTATTTTATCCGGATTTGTTTCTATACCTCTATGAGTCACCATAAAGCCCAGGAATTTACCTGCAGAAATGCCGAACACGCACTTCGAGGGATTTAACCTCATGTGGTACCGGTGGAGGAGCTCGAACGTTTCCCTCAGATCTTTACAATGTTGCCCTGCTTCCATGCTCTTCACCAACATATCGTCCACGTATGCTTCCATTGTTTTTCCGAGCTGTTCTTTAAAAATCTTGTTCACTAACCTCTGATATGTGGCCCCTGCATTTTTTAAGCCGAAGGGCATCACCCGGTAACAATATAGACCCCTTTCGGTGACAAAAGAAGTTTTTTCTTCATTAGCTGGACTCATAGGGATTTGGTTGTACCCTGAGTAAGCATCCATGAAGCTGAGGAGCTCGTGCCCTAAGGTCGAATCCACTAGCTGATCAATTCGAGGGAGAGGAAAGCTGTCCTTTGGGCACGCTTTATTCAAGTCCGTGAAGTCTATGCAGGTGCGCCATTTTCCATTGGGCTTCCTGACCAGGACCATATTGCTCAGCCACTCGGGGTAGTCCACTTCTCGGATGAAGTTGGCCTGCAACAGTTTCGTCACCTCTTCGTTAATTATTTTGATCCGCTCCATCGCAAAGCTCCTTTTTTTCTGTTTCATAGGTCGGTGGTTGGGGTTGACCTGCAACCTGTGCTCTATCACAGCAGGGTCGATGCCGGGCATGTCTGCTGCCTACCATGCGAACAATTCAGAGAATTCGTCCAAGAGTTCAGTCAACTCCGCTTTCAAGGTGTCGGGCAAGTGATTCCCGATCTGTATACTTCTCTCTTGGTGGCCTCGTAGTGGTATGTGGTTGATATCTTCGTGTAATGTACTGATCTGGGGATACTCTCCTCTGACTTCTAGGTCTTCCACCGTTAGAGCTTCTTTAGCCTCCATCTTCCCTTTCAAGGCCATTACATAGCAACTCCGGGCAGCGGCCTGATCTCCTTTGGCATATCCTATCCCTTGTGGTGTAGGGAATTAACTTTGAGGTGGTAAGTTGATGTTACCGCCCGAACTGCGTTAAGGAAAGGGCGACCCAAGATGACATTATACACCGAAGGTCGGTCAACCACCAGGAACTCTGTCAACGTTGTTACCTGCTGCGGGGTCATCCCTATTGTCACTGGTAACATGATTGTTCCCAAGGGGTGAACAGTGTCTCCCCCAAATCCTACCAAGGGGGTCGAGACGGGCTTCAATCGTTCCTTGCCGATCTTCATCCCAACCAAGACCGACTAGAACATGATGTTGCCTGAGCTCCCGTTGTCTATCAGTATACGTCTAACCATGTAATTGGCCACGAGTAGGGAGAGCACTAGTGCGTCATCATGCGGTTGCTGCACTCCTTCTTCATCTCCGCTGTCAAAGGTTATGGCGTCACCTTTCTTGTTTCGTTTGCTATTGGTTTCCCCCTTTTCCATTGTCAGCACCTGTTTAGCATATCTTTTGCATGCACTCCCACTATCTCCTCCACTAGCGGATCCTCCGAAGATCACCGCAATTTCCCCAATAGCTTGCTCTTCCTTCTCTTTTACGCCATGCCTCCTCTGCTCGAATGGTTCCCTTTGTGGATTTTCTTTCTTGACAAACCTTGACAGATGTCCCCTTCTTATTAGGACTTCGATTTCTTTCTTCAGCTGAACGCATTCTTCTGTGTCGTGGCCGTGATCCCTATGGAATGCGCAGAACTTGGACATGTTCCGCTTATGTAGAGGCGTTCGCATAGGTTCAGGCCATGAAACGTAGTCCTTCTTTTTGATCTGCATCAGCAACTCTGAGCGCGGTACATTTAGAGGTGTGTAGGTGGAGAACTTGTTGTGCTGTCCTCTCGTCTTTTGACCAGTTTGCAGCGCACTAGTTTGGTGTCTTTTTAGAGATCTATACGTGTCTCCAGATTCTCTGCCATTGTTTCCCCTTTTCTGCTCTAGACGATTTCCTCTCGTATCCATCATCTCCTCCAGGTTTATGTATTTCTCTGCTCGGATCATTAACTCCCCTATATCCACCAGCGGCTTTTTCCCTAGGGAGTATAAGAAACTTCCTGGTTGGAGAGCCGTTGTCAAGGCGGCCAAGGCTACCCCCATATCTAAGTTGCGGATTTCTAGGGTCGCTGTGTTGAACCGGTGCACGAAGTTCTTTAAAGTCTCCCGGTCCCCTTGCACTATACTCATTAGATGGTCTGTTGTTTTAGCAACTCTTCGGCTACTAAGGAAGTGGCCGATGAACATTTGCTCCATCCCTTGGAAGGAACCAACAGATCCTGGTCGAAGAGTTCGATACCAATCTCTGGCGGTACCCTTAAGGGTGGTAGCAAACACTCGGCACATGATGGCGTCAGGAGCCCCTTGCAACTGCATTAACATTTTGAAATTTTCCAGGTGATCAATGGGGTCAGACAAACCTTCGTATCTATCAAAGGTGGGCATCTTGAATCTACTGGGCAATGGAGCTTCCATGATCTCTTTGCTGAACGGAGACTCTGCGGACTTTAGGGAAGTTTCCCTATAGTAGGGCCTGGCTTTGCCCTCCTTCATCATCTTCTCTATGTAATCTATCTTCTTTATTCTTTCCTCGAGCTCGGTGGATCTTTGTTGGTTGACATCCACGCTATTTGCATCTTCTACCTTCTTATTGAGGTGAGTTTTCTCTTATTTCTCCATTATTTCGTTAGCTTGCTTGTCTGCGCTGGGTTTCTCTTGCGGTTGGGGAAGGACGTGCCCTTCTTGACTCTTCTATTGTAAGAGTTGGTTGAGCTTGTCCTTCATTTCCTTCTGGAAGGCAAGGAACTCCTCCCTACTGACACCAGATGAGTCGGTGGAGGTCCATTGGAGGGATTGGGATGGTTCTTTGGTATCAGGGAAAGAGGTAGAATTGCGTGAGGTCGGCATTGCTTGAATGTTGAAAGTCGAGAGCAAGATAATATCGCCTCCTAAAAGTAATTTCCCACAGACGGCGCCAACTATTGCGGGGTAAAAAGTAGTTGGGATGCTCCTTCGACTCTCGTTAACCTGAAAGAAGAAGAGAAAAAAGGGTTGGAGGACCCGGGGTGTACTCCAGGGGATCTCTCCGATGCCTAAGTAAGAGGAGGGCTTTTAGGGAGGTTAAATGCAATAGTAGAGTAGTGTTGTGTCACTTACCTTTGCCTGTACTTCAAATCCCTTCTTATAGGAGCTTGAGTTGACCTCCGGTTGGATCGGATTTATTGCACGGGGCGTGAATCGCTCTCCTGCCATAAGTATGTGCACCTATTACTGGTTATTATGGGTGTTGGCGTGGATCTCTCCTCCGCTTCATTAGATCGGAGCTAATCACTCGTCCGAGAGTCAGACCTAGAGAAAATGGGAAACAGGCGTTGACCAGCCCTTATTAGTGTGATTTATTATGGGCATATCAGTTGTCCCCCCCTTAGTTTCAAATTTCTGGATAGAATTTTGAATTGTTTGTGTTTGCATCCCTCACACCTATATATATGGAAAATACATTGTAACGCCTCGAACCCGAAAACCCGGTTCGATGCATTACCTGAATAAACTGTGCTTCATGGTGCCCTGAACCCGCCTCATGGGACCCGAGTGCCACATTATCCATTCATTTACCTGAAACCTGACATTCTTTTATCGTTTACATAGCATAAAACATAAATATAATCCTCCAACCATATAAGATCAGAGTTTCTAACTCTAACATCCCAAATAAACCATTCATCCACCTGTATCCACATATATACATATCTTCAAAAACATAATCTACAATTTCTAGTATTCACAACTCAGAAGACTTAAAACATAAAACATAAAATATAAAACATAAAATTTACACATCCCAAAAGTATTATCAAAGTTTATACTCTTTTTCTTTCTATATCCAAAAATGCTATAACAACCTCGGACTCTCTAAGTTTGATCACGTGGAGGTCCTGAAAAAGATGAATTTGTATTCGGGTGAGACACATCTCAGTAAGGGAAGAAATTATATATTAAATCAGCATGTGACCAACATGAGGTTTGTAAATAATATATGTATATGTATTTATCATTTGAAAATCATTATCATAATTTTTAAAATCATTTTCTGAGCCTGATCAAACACATGCAAGGTATTTTATTCACAAGAATACCTAAGGATTTGGGTGATTATCTGACCAGACAAGTAGCACCTCTATGCTCTAATACTTTAGGCAACCGATGGTCACAACTGAAGCATATCAGGACACTTACCTTACTTAGTAAGCCCTCTGGTGAAAAAGTAATCTCGTACTCACATAGCTCATATAATGGTTTACCAGTAAAGGCTCCTGAGATTAAAGAAATTTGCCCACCCATACAAGTAATTTTCCTCTGCCCTAATACGTTATGCAGCCTACTACTACATCTAATACCTACTAGGGCACTTGCCTTTCTTAGCAAGCCCTCGGGTGAAGAGTTTGCCCCACCCACACACGTACCATGTTATACTAGCATACATACTGATACTACTGTAATACATTATTTTGCCCATCATTATTTTGTATCTCTCATCTACATATGTTCTTAACTTTGACATTTCATTGCATTTCACTTTACGTGACTCTTTCCCATTTTACATTGTTCAAATTTCATATTTCATTTCCCTTTCATTTCATGCATTCGTACTACAGTTCCTTTTAACTGTACATCAGTTAGTCCACATAGATATACGCTAAATCTGCTACTATAGCTTCTTTTAGCTATCATCAATTAGTCTACAGCTCATTTCAGTTGTTCATCATTTACATGATTACACTAACAATCACATGTAACATAGTTCATATAACATTTTCATTCTCATTGCATTCCTTGTATAACCTATATCTTATACACATAACATAATTCAACACATAATTTTCATTTTACTCATGCCACACAATTTAGCAAAATATTTCAAACATTTTTTTTTTTTTTTGTAAAAAAAGCCACCCTCATTTATCATTCTTATACTGAAAATATACCTTTAATTTCTTACACAATTAACTTGAAAAACCTTTCTCTTTCATCAGTCCATTTTCACAAATACATATCTAATAAAATCGCCCTAGGCTCAGAAATTATATTTTAAACGGTTGACATTTTAAACCCATACGAAAACATATACATATATACATAATATAATCCATTTAATTCATAAAACCTGGTTTAATATATATTCCCTCTTACCTGGTTTCTTGAACTACGCCAATAGAAACCCCAAAACTATGCCTGATGTGCTCACCCGAACCTTAATTCAATAATCCTAGTTTAATTAAATTAACCATAAATAAAATACCATTTTAACATTTCCTATGCCCATAAATTCCAAATAAGTAATTAAACTCTCAAATATAACCAATTTATTTATTTCCTCAAATCACACTCTCGCTTTGGAGTGGTGCTTAGGAAACCCAAATTAAAAATTTACTCTAGTCAAAATGATGACGATCGAAACTAGGACCCCGTGGTGGTGTCCAATCGTCGATTTAGCTGAAAATCTAAGGAGAAATTGAGTCAAAAGTAAGAGTTTACCTTACACCAGGAGTGGTGCCTATACCGCTCCCACTAAAAATCTGCGCCGGTAGAAATATCGGTGGTAGAGATAGGAACCTAGCGGTATTTTCAGTTTTATGATCGGCCGAATATTGGTCGAGAAAATGTGGAGAGAGAGAGAGAGAGAGAGAGAGAAGGTGAGGAGAGACGACAAGAGATGAAGAGAGAGAGATGTCGCAAGTCCTTTAGATTTCAAATTCAATTTGGAATTGAAGAAGCTTCTCAGGTAAGCTTTCTTTATCCTTTTTTTTCCCTTTCACTTACTTTAACATAATATCATATTATATTATATATTTATATATGTGTATTTATATATATATATATATATATATATATATATATATATAAGGGAAAAAACCAACATTTTACCCAATTTAATTAAACCAATGTAATAATATTAAATTAATTATTATTATTATTATTATTATTATTATTATTATTATTATTATTTTTACTATTCCTTTTATTTGTTTATTTAATTATTTAATTTATTATTTTTCCTAATCATTTTAATCATTTTAATTTTTTGAGTTTTTACATACATACTTTGTTGTAATAAGTTTCTCTGTATATGTAAATCATTTGATATATATATATATATACACACACACATAAAAGAATTTCCCTAGATGGGCAATCACAAAATATCATGTAATAACCCCACATGATCGGGTTGTGCTGCCCATAGGCGGGACTTAGCAATGGCTGGCTTACCACGTTAAGTTAAACATAACGCGTCTGTAAGTACGATTAGCCTACCCAGCCTGGTCTGGATTGCCAACGGGTACTCCACTCTTCTCTGGGCACAATCGTCTATCCATACACCAACACTTTATCTGAGTAGTGTGGTGACACTGACTAATCTGGCTAGCTACGGTACCATGCTCTGAATATAATTAGTCCATCAGGGTTATACCATATAATACTATTTATTCATATAATAAAATTGATACATGATTCATTTCATAAAACTTGTCTGAATACTGTCATATAAATCTGTTTGAGTACCGTCATATTATAATTCTGTCTTAATACTATCATATCATGATTATGTTTGTTAGATTATCACTTTACCTAAAAGCTTAAGTTATTAGGTTGTGGGTCAACAATGTATATCAAGCTTTAACACTCCCTCGCACGTGCAGCCCGATAGCACGTGGAGAGATAAACAAATGACAAATAATGTCACAGAATAAAGACAGGCGACAAGATTAGAATCGAGGACCTCCTGGTAACCAGCTCTGATACCATGTTAGATTACCACTTTACCTAAAAGCTTAAGCTATTAGGTTGTGGGTCAACAATGTATATCAACCGTTAACAATGTCTTAATACTGTTATATCATGAATATGTCTGAATATTGTCATAACATAAATCTGTCTAAATACTGTCATATCAGATCATATCATAAATATGTCCGAAACATATCTTATCCTAAATCTGTATAAAATCATACTTTGTTCTGTATCTTCATAAAATATTTTGACATGCTTATCTATACAGTAAATATAACCTTACTCATGCCACACAATTTGAATGATAATTCATAATATAATAACTGTATGGGATAAATATTTTTGCTAAAAACAAGGGTATGATTAATTTTACCTATTTATTTTAATTCCATTATATTCCAAGAAAACCTGATATACTCAAATCCCTACAGTTTAATTTAATTCAGGCATATTTTTAAAATAAAATCTGAACATAGATATAATTAATTTCACATACTCAATTTAAATTGGACATAATCTAAATAACACAAATCTAATTAAATTCACGTACTCAAATTTAATTGGGAATATTTTTTTCTTTTAATACAAAACCCGACATAATCTATTCCCCTTACTTTAACCCTAGAATGGTGCCTATGACGTCCAAACAATGAATCCACTTTGGTTAAAGTTTTCAGAAGCGGAGTTAGGTCTCAGATATGATGTTCATTTTTCGATTTTCCTGGAAAATGAAGAGAAATCTTAGAGAGAGAAAGAGAGAGAGACTTTGAGGAGAGAGAGAGTGTGTAACATGGCTTGGGGGGAGGTTTGAAGATTATATATATATATATATATAATATTATAATATAATATAATTAAATATAATATAACATAATATTAGATTAATTAATTAATTAATTAATTAATTTTTTTTTAGAATTACACTTACAACACATATTATTTTTGGGGCTGTTACAAGAGCAACTTTAATTTGAATCTTCTATTCTCCAATTAATTTCAATTTTAGATAAAATTAGGTGTCTATACCCTTCCAGTGAAGTACTTTGAGAACCATTACTTATGTGATTATCTTCAATTATATGAAGAAAAATGACTACAATATTACATGGCAACCTTAAAAATAGTACATAGACTATTAGCTTATTGATTTCATGCTCTTTAGTTTGAAAATCTAGAAAACATGTGTGAATCATTAAGTAATGGGTTGCCACCATCCACAACCCTCTCCTTATAGTAAAATCATAATCCAATAAGTTTAAGATTTCAACACCTACACTTTCCTTATATGCACATTAGGATAGTTACAACTATTTGTTGGTCCTAAAGTCGAGTCTAAAAGGGGGAAGGGGGGGGGGGGGAATGAATAGACTCTTTTGCGTATTTTTTCTTTTCTCTACAAAATATAAAATCTTGACAAGATGCAAATGATTATAGCACAATAAATACAAAGTAAATCATGTACAAGATATAAATTAAAGAGAAGGGAGGAAAAGTTTAACACCAATGTTAATGTGGTTAGACCCCTTGCCTATATCAACACCTTGAGTCACACTCAAGGTTTCCACAATCCACTAAACAACCTCCTTCACCGGCGTAGAAACCTTTACGTCATGGGGACAAATCCCTTCACGCTCACACAGAGCCTTTCAGCAAGGTTCACCAAGAACCCACTCACTTTGGTTCACCAAGAACCTTTGAACTAGGTTCACCAAGAACCTTAATACAACATGATGATGAAAATGATTTACAAAAAAAAAAAAAGAAAAAAAAAGAAGCTCTTTGAATGAGTTGATAATTGATACAATCAAGATCCTCACACAACCCTCTTAAAGTAATGCATCACACTAAGATTGAAGAGCAAGAGAGAAGTTGAGAAAAAATATGATGAACTAATTGAAATATGCTTACCAGTAATATATGATTACTAAGATCAATGTTGAAACAACTCTTTGGATTTGTAGTTATAGGCAAAATGGGCTCCTAGCTGCTTTATGGCTGTTGGGCTAATAAATTAATTTATTACTTTGAAAACAAGTCGTTTATAACCGTTAGTGTAGAATCTCGACGCAGACCATCAATGATTTTCCCCCAACTGTCGATGGTTTCCTCAAGAAAAAATCCATTTCTCTCTGCTTGAAACCGTCGATGCACATGGTCAAACCATTGACAATTTGCCTTATTTGTTCATTAACTTGATTTTTAGGTGCTTAATTATGGTTTTAACCCAATTAGGACCAAGTCTATGAAAGTTTATAATACTAAGATGATTTAAAGCTTGTTCCATATAAAAATACATTTGAGTAAATGATATTTTTATAAAACTCTTTTGTCTCTAAAAACTCATAAGTACTGAACTTATGATTTGGTTATATCCTATGCACTCTTACGAACTAGTATGCAAATGCAATTTTCTCAACTCTTGCTCAATAAACATGCGTGAAACAATACTGTAAGAATTATAATAGTTCATACCTCAAACACTCCCTATTACACTATGACTTTATTGAATGTGGAGTTCTTCTGAGTGAGTGTCCACTTTGATCTTTCCTACTCAAATGTCCACTTGATCTTATCTTTGAATTTGATTTAGTACCTTTATGTATTTGTCACTTGCACCTGCACTAACTTGATCTGCAAAGATAGGTTAAACTTGGAATTACAAATATGTTAATATCATCAAAATACATTAAATATGATTATGTAGCCACTAAGACTAACACTAGTAACCAATGAATTTTCTTAGAAGCTTGACTATTTTGTCTTTTGAAAAATTATCCTTGGGCATCCATCAACATCATTTAAAAAAATAAACTCAAAATTTTTTTCCTACATGTTCAAGCCCTGCATGTTCAAGTCATCCACACCCATCAATTATTGATTGTCTTACATGTTCAAGTCCTTAAATTCCATTCCTTCTCCTTATAAACTTTTTCTCCCTACATTTAATACTCTTTGGTTGCCTTTTTGCATTTTTTCCTATATTGTCTCTAATTCTTTCCCCTCCTTTCTGCAACCTACACTATTCTAGCCTTTTTCTAATGTACACTATGATATTGTTTGAGGATATGTTGAAAGTTCTTGCGATCATTGAAATAAATGTTGAAAATTTTAAATGTGAAAGAGGAAAATTGTAGCCTAAACTCTTAGACTTCCAAATGATTCGAGTGTTGCGTCATTTGGCCTAATGAATGGTTGACCGAGTCTTAGCAAGCTCAACTCATTATCAATTTTTTTAGTTTTATTTAATATTTACACCATGTTAGATATCTCACAAATAATATTAAGAGCCATAAACAAACACATTTGTTAAAATTCAATCAAGTATTAAAATTGATTTTTTTTAATTGTAGCTACAACTTTATGAAAATAGCCCTACTGAAAATATTAGCACTACATTCACAATAAGAAATTCACTCTCTTTTCTACCTTGACTTTCATTTGAATTATTTTTCTAAATATAGTTTCAACTATTATGCTGGTTTAATGGCCTACATATTTATTTATCACGTGAACAAAATATAAGATGCCATATGGCATTTTATAAGTTGACAATATTTTAAATTTGGGAGGGAAGGGTGGTGAAGTTGAAGTTCCTCTAGCTATGGCTGAGGATATGTATGATTTTTTTTTTTTTTTTTTGAGCAAAATGTGATAGCTAAATTTTTTTTTTTCTAAGTTGATGTAGAATTAAAAGACATGCCAAAGTATTTAAAGTCAAACAATTAGCTTCCTCTAGTACATTGACTTTATGTTTATAGGCAATGATAAACCTTTTTTTCCTCATTTAATTATTTTTCTTTCCTTTTTTTAACATTTATGTACATAAACTTCCATCACACGTGTTGTATTCTAATGCTTTTCTTTATATACACAATATTAAATTTATTAAAGAAGAACTCTCTAATAAACAAAAGTTTGAAACATAGAGGCAAATTCAAACTTCTCCTACCCTCCTAGAAAGTTTAGCCACTTGAAGTGCAGCTTTATTTGCTCCCTTGCGCACGTAGGAAATTTTAACACTTTTGAAATTGACAATGAGAGACATATTAGTCTAATATATTTTGGAATTAGTTAAGTCATTTTTTGTTGAATATATGTTATTAAACATGTTGTATTTACATTGGAGAGTAGTTTTGAAATTGATAGAGGTCATTTCATTAGATTATTTTTGAAAATCAAATTTATTATACTAGTTATGTGTGTTTACAACTTACTGAGAATGAGCTCTTCATCAATCATAGCTTTTTATCATCATTGTCTTCTTCCTCTCCTATGACCATACCCTAAAAATTATGTTTCTTTGAAGACATACTTTTATGCCTTTAATAAATTGCTGTAGTCTATAATGTTGTGATATGGATGGGATAACTAGGATGCACACCAGAATAAAAATGCAATAAGCAAATGAAACACAAAAAAAAAAAAAAAAAATGATAAACAACAAGAATAACAATAAGATTTATGTGGTTCGGCAAAGCCTACATCAACGGAAGTAATGATACAAAAATTTCACTAAAGAAATATCAAAGTACACAATAGACTTCTCAAAATGATCACTCTCACTCAATACATGCCCAGAATGACATATATAACAGTCTCTCGGAGGTTTCCCTCCAATTACCCAACCACACTAACGTTCAAATTCAAAATTCAAAAAACTGCTTGTAGGCCCAGGCGTACTCGTCGACGAGTACAGGGGATTCATTGACAATCCAGAGAAGGACACTCGTCGACGAGAACAGAGCATTTGTTGACAAGCCCATTTTCTACTCTTGGTATCTCTAGAATTCTAAGATTTTTCTACTCTCGGGATCTGCTCGTCGACGAGCACAGGGCGCTTGTATAGTTTATGAAATTCAAAGTATAAGTGTCACACCATAAACAATAATCTCCACCTTAGTGATTATACGCCCCTTAGGAGAATCTTGAAAAACATATCTAACTGCTTCACTTTGAACTTGAACCACTCAGATGGGTTTGCCTCCCTTCTATCAATTAGAGACATGGAGTAAGTCCAAGTAATGTTTGAACTTCTCAGAATTAACTGATTTATCAAAATATTCGTTGCATTTTCAAATGTGTGAACTTTTTCCAACACAAGCTCACTCGAAGCAATCAATTCCCAAACCCTGTGGAATCCCACATCAATGTGCTTGGTTCTAGCACGGTATATCTAATTCTTCGCCAAGTAAATGACACTTTGGCTATTACAAGGCAACACCACTCCATCTTATTGTAACCCCAGCTCTCCGACCAAACTGGTAAGCCATAGGCTTCCTTTGCAGCTTTGGCAACTGCCATATATTCCGCCTCAGTCGAGGATAATGCTACCAGAGACTGTACCGTGGATCTCCAACATACTAGTCCTCCTACAATGGTAAATACATATCCCGTTGTAGACCTTCTATTATCCATATCTCCAACATAATCAACATCTATAAACCCCATAACTGAATGACAATCCTGTTACTTACCGAACATGATGCCATATCCTGATATACCCCGTAAGTATTTGAGTATTCATTTGAAGCCTTCCCAATGCTGCTTTCCTAGAATAGAGAGAAACTTACTTACCACGCTCACCGCATGAGCCAAATCTGGCCATGTACACACCATGACATACATTAAACTCCCCACTACACTAGCATAGGGGACCTTTGACATGTCCTGGATTTCTTCATTCGTACTTGGGCAACCGGCAGTAGACAACTTAAAATGATTCACTAAAGGTGTACACACCGGTCTTGCATAAGCCATGCTAAACCTTTCCAACACCTTTTGTACATAACCGCCCTTTGATAGCCATAACCTCCTTGCAGTTCTGTCTCGACGAATCTCCATCTCAAGTATTTTCTTGACCGAGCCAAGATCCTTCATGTCAAATTCCTTATACAATAGGTCCTTCAACTAGTTCACCCCAGTTAAATCTTTTGCAACTATCAACATGTCATCAACGTACAATAATAAGAAAATAAGAGAATCATCCTCATGCTTGTTCACATATACACAACAGTCATACTCACACCTTTTGTAGCCAATCTTGATCATGTAAGAGTCAAACCATTTATACCATTGCCTTGGAGATTGTTTCAACCCATAAAGATTATTCTTCAACCTGCAAATTAAATTTTCTTTTCTCAGTTTAATGAATCCCTTTGGCTATATCATGTAAATTTGTTCCTCCAAGTCACCGTGAAGAAACGTTGTCTTCACATCCATTTGTTCCAAATGAAAATCATAATGGGCTACCAACCCCAACACAATTCTAGTAGGAGTATGTCGGACCACTAAAGAAAAGATCTTATCATAATCTATCCCTTCTTCTGTGAGTAATCTTTTTCCACCAACAGTGCTTTGAATTTCTCTTTTTTTTTTTCCTAAAATTGTCTTCTTCTCCTAAATACCCATTTGCAACCTGTCGGTCTCTTCCCATTTGGAAGCTCCACCAAATACCAAGTTTGGTTCTTGTGTAGTGATTCCATATCCTCAATCATCGCACCCATCCACCTATCTTTCTCCTGGCTGTGTACTACCTCTCGAAATGTAGTTGGATCATTGCAACTAGTAAGGAAAGCATAAAATACTAACTCTTTAAATCCATATCTTGGTGGAGGTCTGACAGTGCGTCTGGATCTCCATATAGGAATATCGTCGACTTGCTGGTTTTCCAAGCTATAGCTCCCTATAACCATAAGACCATGATCATTTCCATTGCCCTAAGCTTCCAGCTCCACCTACACAACATGTTCATCATCGCCCTAGCTTTCTAGCTCTTGATTCTGCTCATTAAAATCTTAAGTACGCTTCACCATGGCCTTTTAATCAAATACTACATCCCTACTGATCACCACCTTGTTTGCCATTGAGTCTTATAGCTTGTACCCCTTTACACCCTTTGGATATCCCAAAAAGATGCAACAATGAGACTTTGGGTCAAACTTAAACCTCTCCTCACTAGATATGTGAACATAGGCTGGACACCCGAATACCTTCAATCCGAAGTAACTGCATTTCCCGTCCAAACCTCTTCTGCCACTCTGCCTTCTAGTGATGCCCTTGGTGATCAGTTTATCAAAAAACAAGCCATACTCACTACCTTGGCCCAGAAGTTCTTCGGCAGCCCTGCATTTAATTTGAGACACCGAGCCCTTTTAGAAAGAGTCTGATTCATTCATTCTACCACACCATTTTGCTGAGATTTTCAGCGAGTCGTAAAGTGTCTCTTGATGCCTTGCTCTGCTCAAAACTCCATAAACTGAGAATCAGCGTACTCGGTCCCATTATTCGACCTCAAGTATTTGATTCTCCTCCTTGTCGGGTTTTCCACTTCAGCCTTCCAAATCTTAAACTTGCAAACGTATCTAATTTGTGACACATGAAGTAAACCCAGACCTTCCGTGAGTAATTATCAATAAAACTCACATAATACACATGTCCACCATTCGATGCAACTCTAACCCAACCCCAAACATCTGAATACACATAATCAAGAATACCCTTTGTCTTGTGTATAGCTGATCTAAACTTCGCCCTATTATGTTTTCCAACAACACAAATCCTGCAAAATTCTAGCTGACATGATTTCAAGCCCTTCAAAAGTTTCCTCTTGTGCAGTTCCTTCATGCCTTGTTCCCTCATATGCCGAAGGCGCATATGACACAAGAAGATCTCATTTGATTCAGCATCTATCACTACAGCTCCACCTACAATGGTAGTTCCCTACAATGTGCAGATATTCCCATCCAGTTTCTGTCCTTTCATTATAGTCAGATTATCTTTCCATACTGTTAGAATTCCACCTTTGGACTTGTAATTAAAGCCATTACAATCCAAAGTACCAAGTGATATCAACATCTTCCTTAAGTTTGGTATATGTTTTCCATTACACAACATTCTTACATCACCATCAAACATTTTTATCTTCACATCTCCTATGCCAATAATCTTGCAAGAAGCATCATTACCTATAAGAACTGATCTAGAATTCACAAACCTGTAAATGCTAAACTACTCCTTGTTCGGAATCATGTGATAAGAATATGCCAAGAGTCCATTAGATTATCTGACCCCGCTGAAACTGATAGAACATCACCATCACTAAATGTTGAACCTCCTTCTTGAACAACATTCACAGATTTTGAAGTACTCTCTTGTTTCTCAAAATTTCCGTTCTTCCAATCTAGACACTCCAGTTTTTTATGCCCTTTTTTATCGCATTTGTAACATCGAATTTCTTTCTTCTTCTTGGATTGATTTCAAGATTTCTAATTTGATCCATGTTTGGATTTTTCCTTTTCCTCGCTTGTTATTACCCTTTACCACAAGTCCTCTTCCTTCATCACATATTTTCAATATTTGATGAAAATTTAGCAAAACACTTGTTACCTCTTCAAGATCAAGAGTTTCTTTTCCCCATGTAAGAGTAGTCACAATATTTTCATAAGTATGAGTCGAGGGCAAAGAGTTTAACAACATCAAAACTTTGTCATCCTTGAAAAGGAAGGTGTATTCCTAGGAGGGGGGGGGGGGTGAATTGGGAATTTAAAATTTATTTATACCCTCCTTAATTAATTCATTCTTAACTCTATTTGGTTTCAGCAAACACACTTATAAAGTTGATTTACAAACACAAGTTCAGCGAAAAATTTACTTGATTATAAACCTTTATGAATGAATATACCAATTTGAATATCCCTTTCAACAATTTAATTCAATCCAATCAAGATAACCAAAACACAATCCACAATATAGAATGAATTCAACACTACTTCCAAGATTCAGCAATTTAGTAACTTAAAGTAGAGTAAGTATGTAGCTGATAAAAAACCCTGTATTAGTAAACTTGATTTCTCAATATTAATGTAATGTCCCGAACCAAAAACTAGGGTATGGAGTGTTATACAAAATATATCTCTTATATCTAAGATCATAATCTTAATCACGCAGCGAAAATAATAACAAGTCCTTAAAAATATATTAGAGTTTTTACATCTATTTACATCTCAAAAACATAACCCAACATCCAGTATTCACAACCATTCACAACTTTAAAAACATAAATATATTATAACTTAAAAAAAAAAACCATTGTTTATACCCTCTTTTCAAAAATGCTATACCAGCCTCGAGCTCTCTAAGCTCGATCATGCGAAGGTCCTGGAAAAGATAAATTCAACTATCGGGTGAGACACATCTCAATAAGGAAGAAATACATTAAAGCAGTGTGTGGCCAACACGAGATTTGTGTACAATATACATATATAATCATTATTTTCAAATGAAACCATGATTATAAAACCATTCTCCGCTCCTAATCAAGCACATGCAAAGTATTTTACCAACGAGTGTTCCCAAGGATTGGGGTGATTACCTGCTTATACAAGTAGCACCCCTCTGCTATGATCTTTTAAGCAACCTATGGTCACATCTGAATCATATAAGGGCACTTGCCTTATTCAGTAAGCCTTTAGGTGATTAGTTTATCTCGTACTCACACATTCACACAAAGGTTTACTGGTAGAAGTTCTCGAGATACAAGTAGCTTCCCTTTTCCCTAACAAGTTATGCAGCCTACAGCAACATTTGATACCTATCAGGGCACTCGCCTTTCTTAGTAAGCCCTCGAACGAATAGTATACCCCGCCTCAAATGCATGTAATAATACAATATATAATACATTTCTTTCTTTATTCTATATCTATTACTTTTGTATCATTCATTACATTCACATTCATATTCCATATTTCTCATAATCTGTTTCCGTATCATTCTTGTCCATATCATTTCCATTTTCCAATTTCCATATCTATTGTTCTCATATGTACCATTTTCCATATTAACCATGGTTAAAATAACAATTATGCGTTTAGAACTCTCTATACCAATTATATCATAGTCATGCTTCTGCGCCATGATGGGTTAGTGGCCCGAAGGCTGGACTTAACTCTGGTCGGCCCACCAGAGCTAAATCAACCACATTCTACTGTCTATAGGTCTGATTGGCTGCTCCTACATTGGTCTAGACTCCAGGGGGACACTACCCTTCCCAGCACAATTGACCCTCCCAACTCCACACTCTATCTAAGACGTGTGGGTGCACTGGCTTCGCCAAATATATCCGCAACAGTACTGTGCCCATTTTCCAATTTATCAGTTTCCAATTTACCAGAGTTCTCAAACCTTATGTTATTATTTAACAATTCCAAACACATGCAGAATAAACCACATCACTTTTTTTTTCTCAATACATTTCCACTATTTCCTGCATCTCATACATATATCATAGTTCAACACAGAAATTTCATTTTACTCATGCCACACAATTTATCAACATAATTCATACATTTATCATAAAATAAGCCAACCCACATTCTTTGTTAATATACTGAAAATATACCTTTAATTTCTTACATAATTATCCAAAAAATTTGTCATTTTATCCTTCCTTTTTCGCAAATAATAACTAACAACACAACCCTAGGCTTAGAAATTTATATTTTAAATGGTTGGCTTTTTAGAACTTACATAAAAATCATATACATATATACATATAATTTTCATTTTTACCAATTAATTTCAAAAAATTCTTGATTTAATATATTCCTCTTACCTACTTTCTTGAACTACGCCAACAGGAACCCCAAAATGATTCCTGTAGCACTCACCCAAACCCTGGATCAAAAACCCTCGTTTAATTAGATAAACCCCAAATAACCTACTATTTCACCATTTTCTCAACCCACAAACCTCAAATAAACCTTTAAAACCCCCAAAACTAGGAATCCTAACCTTTACCACAACTTTGAAGCATTTCTCGAAAACTCCATGTTGGCCTTATAAGGCTTAAAATCTTCTTATCTTGTTTTGATGCTAACAAACAAGTGGAATTTAACATATTTGTGTGAGTGATGTTGTTTCAGGGCTCATATATGAGAAAGTAAGGTTAAAGTGTCTACAAGGATCAAATATGATGAAAGCAAGGTCAAAGTGCTCAAGAGGATCAAATGAAGCTTAAAAGAGTCCAAGCATGGATTTGAAGATGATATATTAAACCTTGAAGCTTGAAGAAAGACATGAATGAGTTGTTGAAAGCCAAGGAATACTAAAAGAGCTCAAAGTTAGAAAGCTTGAAGAAAAGATGGAAGCTTGAAGAAAGACATGAATGAGTTGTTGAAAGCCAAGGAATACTAAAAGATCCAAAGAAAGGAAAAGTGATAAAGCTCAAAGAAGATGGAAGCTTGAAGAAACAAAACATGAAGACTTAAGAATGAGAAAAGTTTTAAGAGTTTTCATGTAAGTACTTTAAATGTTTAAAATATCGTTTGCAATATTTTGAAACTCTTAGGTTAACATCTTGGACCTAAATACCTTTTAAAATATCTTTAAAATAATTTTATAAAGTCAAAAATTATTTTAAAAGGGTTAGAATCATTTTTGGAATAAAAAGCACCAAGAAGGGGTTTTTCTATTTGCTGTCAATTTTGATACAGCCATATTCAGGTGTATTTTTAACTATCAAAATTTCATTATTTTAAAAAGTGATGAATATAAAAGTTTTAGGATTTTTTCTTAGCTTTATTTTGACACCAAGAAAACCTAATTTGGAGTTATATATAAAAAGTTATGGCTAAAAAACTGAAAGGGGGTCACTGCTATCAGTCAACTGAACACTGTTCACGAGAGGGACTTCAGATGACTGAACAGATGACTTCGGTCGACTGAAGATTAAGTTCAGTCAACTGAAGATTTTCTGGACAGAATATACAGCAGGCAGTAGTAGTTCAGTTGACTAAACTTATGACTTCAGTCAACTGAACACTGTTCAACGGGCAAAAATTTTTTTTCTCATGTTTTAAAATATAGCCGTTTGAGCTCTAAACTTTCTAAAATTTTGGGAAACTCTCAAAGGAAACTTTTGCAACATGGAAACAAGTTTGAAAGTCTATAAATTCATGCTTTTGCAAATCAAAACATATCCAAGAATTGAAAAATTTGCTTGTAAAGCTGAAAGCACTCTTGTTCTTCCAAAAGCTCTCTTGCTCACTCATTGCAATTCTATTTTGCTGAGAAATTCTGAAGTGCTAATTATTCCTCCTTTGAATTCCTACTTCTAATCCTCTTTTAAGAAGGATATTGGTGAATTCTACACTTGAACTTCATTGTATTTCATATTGGTATTTTACATTCAAAGTATATAGTGCTGAAATTGTACTAACTTGCTCTTTGAGAGAGTATACTTATATGCAAATCTTATCTTGTGTTTCTTATAGTTCTTTGATGTTCCAAGGTTCGTTTGGATCGTTGGCTAAGTAAGGGGACATTGCTTAGAGAGGCGGACTCTAGCCTATGTAAGGAGTGACCGAACGAGGGAATATCGTTTGGAGAAGGCGGGCTCTAGCCTTAACCAAGGAGTGTTGTAATCGGCGTTGTTTCACCTGTCAACGAAACTGAACTAGTGAATCCTTTGGTGGTTTGCCAAAGGCGAGGACGTAGGCTGGGTATAAGCTGAACCTCGTAAAAATCTCCGTCTCATTCTCTCATTCTCTTACTCTTTATTTTCAGCACATTTAAATTGTGTGGATGGTTTCAAATTTGGGAATCATATAAACTACATATATTTGGAAAAACAAACAAACTTAAGGTTTAATTTTGATTTGGGTTGCGGAAACCGAAAAGGAGTATGTTGGTGACACCATATCTTGCGGAAACCTTACAGGAGTATGTTACTTGGTTAACATCCCAAAGATAAATTTACCAAGAGTTTATTTGAGTTCTAAATATTTGGAAAGAGTGATTTGATTCATCTAAACAGGGCTTTACATCAGCAAGCATAAATTCTCTTTCATTACAGGGCTTGGTTCAAATTTGGCAAATATAAACAAATAACCATCTTGAATTGTTATATTACCAAAGTGTTGAATACTTTATATCTTGGTTTGGTTGTTTGTTGTTTGACTTATACTTGGAAAATAAATTGATTGAAGATTGCTTTTAATTGATTGGTTGTTTAATTAAGTTGTTGTGTGATTGGTGAAATTAAACAAATAAGTTAAAGAATTGGTTAAGTGTTTAAAGAAGTTAAGGATTCTTAAAAGAAGTTAAAAGAAAGTTTTAAAAGCCAATTCACCCCCCCTCTTGGGAAGTTATTTCTAATTTCACTCCAGTTTAGAAATCTACTCCGCTAGATGTGTAGAGAATCTTCCCTAGAACACTGTAGAGGTCTCTGTATGTCGATTTGGGTTGAATCTGGGCTATATTTGAAGAGAGAAGGTAGAGGAAACTGTTCTAGAGAGAGAAAAATAGAGGAAAATAAGTTTCTTCGCAAAGAAGCAACTTTGGATCCTTTTATACACGATGTTGCCACGTGGCTTCATCAACGAGAAGACAGGATTCATCGACGAACCACAGAAGGGACTTCATCGACGAGAGGATGTGTTCGACGACGAAGCTTAAATTCTAAAATTTGCTCACTCAGGATCTCTTCGTCGACGAGGGACTGAACTTCGTCGACGATCTTTAGAGGAACACTCATCGACGAAGACAGGATATTCGTCAATGAGGTTTGCTATTCTTCCTCTTTTAAAATTCCCCCTTTTTTATTATTCTTTATTTATCTATTCCATTTATCGTCTTTCTAATTATTTAATCATTATAATTTTTTGAGCCTTTACAATTAAGCACAATGTAAATTTCCAACACTCTTCCAAAAACTCAGAATTGAAATAAACTTTCAATTAATGAGTCTTTGGTGTTAACCAATCAACATACTCCCTTACGGTTTTCTTAATAAGTTTTGATCAACCAATGTATTCCCTTTCAATTTCTGAAATCCTAAAGTCAAATTAGTATTTAGTTTATTTAAAACTCAATCCATGTAGTTTATATGAGCAAAAGCTTAAAATCCAAACACCCAGTGTAGATGAACAAAAAATTAAATGAGAGTAAGGAAGAGAGTGACACCACGAGTTTTGCAAGATTCGGCTATACCTGCTTACGTCCTCGCATTAGGCAACACACCTAAGGATTCAACTATACCACTCCTTTACAGGTAGGAGCAACCTTACACACTCCTTTGCGGGCAAGAGCAGCCTTTTATAATCTCTTCTTCAACTAAGGTGGAGCCCCCTCTCCAAGCGATACCCCATGCTTGGTATAATGATTCAACAATCTTGAACCATAAAGAAAAACAAGAAAAAAATTTGGTGTACAAAGAAATTCTCTTCAAGAGCAGATTAGTACAAGTTATAGCACAATATACTTTAGCAATTAATCAATACAAATAGATGAAGCTTAAGAATATATCACCAAGGTTCTTTAGTTTTGAAAAATCTCAGTTTAAGCACAGGAACCTCAACCTTTAATTCAGCAAATTCATAGCAATAGCTTTCAGTAAAGTATGCTTAACAAGAATTCTTTGAATGTGGAAGAGTTTGAACAATAGCTGATTTCTTAATTATTGGTGTATAAAATCCTTAGGTTTAGTGTGTATTTATAGAGTTAAAAATCATATTTTCGTCTTGCCCAAGTTGTTTGAAGTATTCCCCAAGTTTTCACAAAGTTTGGTGGCCAAGAAATCACTTTTGGAAAGTTTTCGTTATTTTTAAAATTTGAATTTTCAAAGAGTCAGTCACCTGGGTATGAAGAGTCAGTCGCTTGGGTCAACATTGTCAGGTGCTTGATAGTTTTGGCCACCGTTTAGTATTTTGGTCATAACTTTTTCTATACAACTCTAAATTAGATTTTCTTGGTATCAATAGAAAGCTAAAATAAAATTACCCAACTTTAAGGTTGAACACTTTTTAAGATAAGGAGTTTTTGATAGAGACAAGTGCTCATTAATGCAGATGTAGAAAAAAGAACAGAATTTGAAAAATCCTGTTTTGGTGCTTTTCATTCCAAAAATAATTTTAACCTTTATGAATTAACTTTTGACCTTATAAAAATATTTTTCAAGTATTTTAAAAGGTATTTAGGTCCAATAAATTAACCTAAGAGCTTCATGTATCCATATTGAAATCGCTTGAAGTACTTAAATTAGACTTCTTAAGACTTATATTCTAAGCACTTAAGTCTTCATGCTTTTCCATCTCTTGAGTCTATCTTGAATTCCAACTTCAATTCACTTTAACTTTCATCAAATCATCTTTGAATCCATGCTTTAATAGTATAAGCTTTATGAGATCTTCTTTCTTTGGAGTATAAGCTTTCAATAATCTTTATGTGCACTTGACCTTGTATTTACATATTTGAGTCCTTAAATATCATCACTTAACCAAACATGTTAAGTTCCTCTGATTTGTTATCATCAAAACAATATTTTAAGCCTTGTAAGGCCAACAATCCTCATCAAACTTAACATCAACTCTCATCAAATCACTAATAATTTGATTGAAGACATTAATATGTTGATCTGAGTTTGGTCCTTCAACCATCTTAAGTCAATACAAATATTGCTTAAGAAAAATTTATTATTAAGATATTTGGACATATACCAGCTCTATTACTTTCGCCATATAGCCGCTGGAGAATCCTCCTCCTTCATCCGATGGAGTACTTCATTGGCCAAACACAAGCGTATTGTGGAAGCGGTCTTTGCTTGCAATTCTCCCCATGTTGCCTCATCCATTCCATCTGGTTGAACACCAAGTGCCTTTCCCATTCCTTGTTGCATGAGAATGTCCTTCACTCTCCTCTGCCATAAGCCAAAGTTCTCGATTCCATCAAATTTGATGATGTTTAATCTTGTAGAATACGATCCCGATGCCATAACAACAATCGCTTTGATACCAATTTTTTGTGAAATGGATGGGATAAATAGGATGCACAGTAGAATAAAAATGCAACAAGCAAATGAAACACAACCAAAAAATGATAAACAACAAGAACAAAAACAAGATTTATGTGGTTCGACAAAGCTTACATCCATGGAAGTAATGACACAAGAATTTCACTAAGAAAAATCTCAAAATACACAATACACTTCTCAAAATGTTCACTTTCACTTAATACATGCCCAAAATGACATACATGATAGTCTCTTGGAGGTTTCCCTCCAATTACCCAACCACCTCAACATTCAAATTCAAAATTCAAAAAACTGCTCGCAACCCAAGCATCAACGAGTACAGGGGATTAATCGACGATCTAGAGAAGGACACTCATCGACGAAAATAGGGCATTCTTCGATGAGCCAATTTTCTGCTCTTAGTATCTCCAAAAATTTGAGATTTTTCTGCTCTCGGGATCTACTCATTGACGAGTATAGGGCACCCATCGATGAGTCCCCGCTATGCTGCCCCTGTAAGTTTTTCTTCCTTCCTAGTTTATGAAATCCAAAGTACAAAAGCCACACCATAAACAACATATAAGGTTTCATTAATGGGAAAAATCTCAATTTATATAAGTTAACAATCCTAATGCCTCATTATTGGAGCTAACAACCTAAATATATTAGCATAAGTTACTATTTGTAAGAGTTTCCTTATTATTGGGGATGCTTAGGATCATTGTAGAAAATTGTGTTTGTTATGATGATAAAATAATGAAATGTTACTGAGTTAGATCATATCATCTTTGACATGGAAGTGTGCCCTCAACTTGTTAGTGTAGGGGGCACTTATGTACTCGGATTAGTTTCCTCAATTCAAAAGTTATAGCTTCATATTGATCAGCTTCAAAACCTATGGAATGATAATCACATAGTTTCTTGACATTTGCAAGAGAACCCAAATTCTAGTTGATGAATTCATTATGGCAAGGAAACCACTATCTCCAACATATCATTTATAGGTCAAAAAGACTACAACATTCTTGTTACTATCACAATTAAACCCAAATCATATTAGTTTAATCAATATTATGGGGAAGTTCTTACATATAATGCACCATTAGTTCTTCTTTAGCATCTTCTCATCAAAAGGAAAAAAAGATGGGTAAAGGTAGCTGTTTCAATAATGGAGGGGGAAAAAGAAAATTTTTTTCCAAGACAAATATTATAATTAACATCCCTTGTCAAATTTGTGGTGTATCAAACCACATTATACATTAATAGATATAGGCGTTAGTATAAGAGCTTCTAAAGCATTATTTCCAATGCTTCTCCATATGTTGACTGGTACTACCTTACCCTCTGTACAATTGTTTATAAATGATGTTAGCTTTGGTGTATTCCTAAGAGGGGGGGGGGGTGAATTAGGTGTTTAAAATTTTCTCCTAGGTTTAGTTCAAATTCCCCAACCAGTATTACACAAGCCTAGGGTCTTTCTATCAGCTCATAAACCTAATCAATCTCAATAGAAAAACATAAACATTCAAGTGCTGGAATTTAAAATGTGAAAATTAAATGCAGACACAAGAAATGTTATCGGGGACTGATCTCAACCTACAAACGCACCTTACTAGGATGGTGCACTTAGCTTTCCTAACCAGGTCTAAGCCAATTCGGGACTATTTAACAGGGCTAGTTCCTTCTTTAGGCCCACGCCTGGAATACAACGAATATAAAACTTCGTGTACAAATAAATGCTTCTTAACTAAGTAGACATGTACCAGTAATAATCAGAACACACCAAGTATGTAAGTATAATAAGTTCAGTGGTGTTTATGTGCAATCAACATTCAGCATAATGTACAATCTCAAATATGCATAAGAGTATTCAAATGAGCTAATCTTTGAAAGTAAGGTATATCAAATCTCAATATTAGATTAGTGTTTCAAAGATGCTAGCAATAATATTCAAACGATTTCAAAAATATTTTCTCAAATTGTATCAAGCACAAGAGTTGTTTGAAATCAAGCTTTGTAAAATATTTTGCACACAAAAAGAATGCTTAAGGAATCTTGCAATATCAATGCAAAGACCCTAAAGCAAATGAGCTTTCCCACACAAGAAATCAAGCAAAATGAGAGTATAGGGCTATTTAAAATGAAGCACAACTAATTTAAACTCTTTCTCTAGGCTTGAATAATCAAGAAAAATGAAGTATGAGAGTGTTTTGGAGTATATGAGAGTAGTATGAAAAATATAGGCTTTGCAATTTTTCAGAGGATTTCTCACTAATCACTTTGCTAATTCTTGGCTAATCCTTGTAAATGAACTTGTATATATAGGCATAGGCAAAAATATAGCAGTTGGGGACATAGGGGTAATAATTAAAATTATTTTAAAACCATTTAAGGAAATTAATCCTGTTTAACTGTCTTAACCGTGGTAAAAGTATAAAATAACCCGAGAGTTTCAGGTGGTTGAACCATGGTTCGGTCACCCGAATAGAGACAATAAAAAAAGTTAGTTTTTGAAGTTTGGTTGCCTGAGCATGGGTTAGGTTTGCTGAACCAGGGCGATTCCCACACTGTTCGAGATTTGGGTGCCTGATCCTGAGTTCAGTCTACCGAATCCATGTGTTCGGTAGCTCGAGGTAATTTTGAACGTGAAGTTCGAGTTGTCGAGTTGGTGGGAAAAGGTAAAAAAACAAAGTTCAGTCGCCCGTTGGTGGTACATTCAAAATGGTTCGGTCACCCGAAACCCAAGTCAACAAGTTGACTCATCAAGGGTTCGGTTGCATGAGGTGTTTGAACACCTAGGGTTCGGTCGCCCGAAACCTCATAGTTTTGCCCTATAAGTCCATTTTCACTTAAACTAATTCCCCTGATATTATAAGTGGTTTTGGGGCCATTCTTATGTATATGTGCAAGAACTTAGGGTATTTTTTAAGGTTTTAGGCATTTTAACTTCGCCTAAAAAACCCAGCGTCGGTCGATCGAAGTCTTGTCTAAGGTCATTTGATTTCCAAGGATGTGTAGGGACCTAAGGTCTTTCTAAGGTCTTTTGAACTTATTAGAACTTACATGTATGATATGCAAGGATTATTACATACATTTTTCCTATGTTACTATTACAGACTCGAATTAATAAAGATTACAATAAAAAAGAATTCTTTTGGGTTTTTAGACTTGGAGTCTTCATATGCCATCAAATGATCTGCTCATATGGACCTGCACACAAACTTGATAGACATTAAATACCTGAATATTTGTCATAATCAAAACAGGATATGACCTATAAGGTCAACAAATGAGTATCAAGTTATTGGGTTGACTTAACACAATATCCATAATTTTTCAAGGGAAGTTTCTCAAATGACTAAAGGTCGTAACAAGTTTCATGTTGGTAATTGCCTGGATCTATGTGTTTATCTTATTGTTCATCCTCTATATTTTTCAATTCTAAACCCTTTTATATGTTCAACGTACTTTATATTCTATCCATTATAAATAGACTTCCTTTTCATTTGTAATTCACCAAAGATAACCATCATTCCTTTGAATTTAACCTAAATAGCTTTGATGTGCATTCAGGATCATATCACTAAGAAATTACTTCTTCAAAAACCATTGGACCATGGTCTTTAACTTTACCTTAATTAATTGAAAGCACAATGCTCCTGTAAACAAATAAATGGTTATTTTTGTTAACATGCTTTTTTTGTAGAGGGTTGGCATACTCAATTTGGGCATGTTCACGCTTAAACTATTCAACACAATATTCATTAATTTCTACTTTAACTTTCATTTCATCAATCGTTTCTTAGAATAAATGTCCAACTTCTTGTTATGGTTATCATCTATCTCGTTTTATTACAAACAAAATTTTGTATTGTATTCCTAAGATAATAATTGTTCCCTTTAATTTCTCCCAAATTTCTTTGGTGTCAAGGATCATATCACCAATAAATCACTTCTACAAGGACCAATTATGAGCTACATGAAACCGGATCATATAAACCACTTTTACAAGGATCAATTAATAAGTTACATGGAACCAAAAGCCCCTTACAACATTTAGTGGCTAATTATTTTGGAAAAATAAAATGTTACTTGGAGAACAAGTTTCATACTTTTTGTTGAGGTTTGCTCTTCATCCTTCACGATCATGTTGGTGCTCATGAAGAACGCAAATCCATCTTCTAACAAGTTCTCTGGGCCCTAGAGTTAGTCAAACTTCTTAAATATCAATTGAAGAAATATTTATTTTCTATTGTAAAGAACACATTTTTTTTTTTTTAATATACCCTCACTTTTGGTGGAGGAATACCGTGGTTACAAGACAAGCAATACGAGATTACAGATTAAATAGGCATTAAAAGCCTCCCAAAAATAACACCAACAACCAACCAAAATAGGACTACAAATCCAAACAAAGTTAAATAAGAAACATATCTAAACAGGCCTGGCAAAAAACAAACATAATAAATTAAACGAAAATAAAAAAAAACTAAATCAACCAAACAAAAATCAATGAACTAATGAAGAACGGGAGTGAGACCCATTCTATCCATCCAAAGGATACCTTTCAGAGAACGTGGTAAAAGATGTTGTTCTTCGTAGATGACATTGTTTCCCATTTCTTCTTCTCTAGCGAGAAAATCAGCCGCACTATTGCCTTCTTTATATTGATGAATCACCATGAAGTTTACTCCTTCTAGCTGCACCACGAGGTCCTCCGAAAAATCCCAAAGATACCACATGGTATGTCTACCTTTCTGAAACCAATCAACAACAATTCTCGAGTCACTTTCAATAATCACATTAAAATAATAAAGTCATTTGCATAAACGAATTCTTTCTAGGATTGCTTTTAATTCTGCACTATTGTTTGTACTATTGTCAAAATAGTTTGAAAAACCGCTTTCACCATGTCATGGCAGTCCTGAATGATTCCTCCACCTCCTGAAGTACCCAGATTGCCCCTACAGCTCCCATCACAATTAAGTTTTATCTACCCTGCTGGGGGTTTAACCCACGAGATAATATTTCTAGGCCTTGCGCAAACTCCCTGATGCTGAATTTGAAACTCTTTCAAAATCGTAATGTCCGATATCTTCAATTTTTGAAAAGAATTAGAGCTCTCAGCTAAAGAACTAACCTAGTAGCAAACACTTCTCCATGTTTGATTCGCACTTTGGTAAACTCCTTCAATTATCGCTTTGCATCTTCAATTCTAGAGGCACTACATAATCAAATACAAAATCAGACCAATTAAAATACTTTTAATAGATGATTTTTGAGCATAGTGGAACCAATTTGCAATTCTTTTTTTTTAGGGAAGGAACCGTTGGAAAGGAATCCCCAACACCACACTAGCCTGACGCCAAACCTCTGAAACCACCTCGCCTAAAGAAAGAATGTGATTAGTGTTTTCCTGACTTCTCTGCACGTAGCAATCACAAGCCGAAGTCATCGATATTCCTTTTGCCTGAATTCTATCATCTACTGCCAAGCATCTGAATCAGACTTTCCATAAACACATTGAGATTCTTCTAGACAATAGAGAATGACAAAACCAGTCATTCCACTCAAAATTATCACTTCTGCTCCTTATTGCCTCCCATGCCGTTTTTGTAGAGAAATTGGCGACAGGGGTAGACTTCCAGATGAATATATCCTGACCACTTTAACCAGCTAGAACATTATGCAAGATTTCTATAGTTCTGTCGGCCCCAACCAATCTCATAAATAAATCAAAGTTCTAGTTTTTATTCAGTCAGCAATCCTTAATACACAGCTTCTTGTTCGAAATATCCTCAATGCGCACCGCTAACGGGCCTGATGTAAGCCACCTATCGAACCAAAAAGAAGAATTCCCACCTCTTACCAAAATTTTAACATTATCCATAACTTCCGGAATGGTGGCCATCACTGATTTCCAGAACCGAGAATCATTTGGTCTCCTCTTCCTTATTAATAAATGATCATTTTTGCAATATTTAGTCCTGAAAAATTCTAACCATAGATTGTTAGAAGTGAGCAGTCTGAAGGCAAATTTCATGAGAAGCGATTCTTTGACTTCTTTAAGATATCTCAAGCCCATACCCCATTTCGAGGTGGGTTTACAAATTTTCTCCTAAGAGCGTCAATGAATCTTCCTTTTACCTTTTACCTCTCCCCATAAAAAGTTAGCAAGAAAAGAGTTGATGTGAGAAAATGTGACCTGTGAAATATTAATAACCGACATCAAATATATCGGCATGCTAGACAACACATGTCTTAATTAGAGGTTGTACATATTCTTTCGTCAATACAAAACCTAACACTGGTTCCAAATTTTCTCATATTAATTCTTAAGACATGAAATTTGTGGTCATACCAATGAATTAATTTTGAAGGATTCAGTACCATGTTAGATTAGATACATGTGGATGAATATGTACTTCGCACCATTTTTATTTGTTTATTTGTTTACTTTATTTTTTAATATTTCCTATTCAATTATTACCATATAGAAAATGATTAAATCATTGAATTGTCAAAGTTAGGACCTTGAAGCTTGATGTTTGAATGAATCAATAAAATTCTGAAATAAAACTACAAAATCTATATGCACAATAATAGTTGTTAGCTTTGACTTCAAACGTTAAGATTGTTTATTTCAATATATTATTTTAGTATTGGTTGTAATATGTATAGGTTAGACAAAGTTAGATTTAAATATTTTATGCAAGTTTTTAACATTTGTTCTACGACTGTGTTTTTTTAATTTGTGTTGCGACCATGACTAGTCGATCAACAATTAGACTATATAATTAATAGCAGACCAATTAAATTTTTTTACATATTTTTAAAAATGCTATAAAAAATGTAATTAGTATGCTATTAATTAAATAGTCTAATTGTTGATCGACTAGTTGGACTAGTGGTCTAAGTGTTAATGATGTGTAGCTCGAGTTTAATGACATTGCTATTAGACCTCGCCCGTGGGAGACGAAGAAGGATTTGTGTATCAAATTTCTATTTAAATACAAAAGTTAGTCATAGAGTGTTCTCAAAAATCACCTTCACTTTAGAACTTTTGCAAATAGTCTCATGAACAAAATGAACTTAGAACCTTAGATTAGAAAATGTGCAGATTTTAATAAAACAAATTATAAAATTATAGTATCCAAATTTTTACAAATCCGTATATGTTCAAATCTAATACTTAAAAATTTGCTTTAAAACACTATCCGAGGTTTGGAGTTCTATCTTTAATAGTAATAAATCAAGTCTTATGTTACCTTAGGAGGGATAATTATTATATGAATTCTTTTTTTCCCAAATACCCAAAAGTTAATTACTTTGTTTTTTTTCCTATTACGTTTTGATTTCGAAGCCTTAAACATTAAAAAAAAAAAAAAAGAATGAATAAGGCAAATTAACCTATAATGATTAGGAGCTTGTGTAAAATAGCATTGCTATCTTACATAATATTTCATAAACAAAAGTATAGTGCAGTGAAGAGTGGAGTGGGGGAGAGAGAAATAATAAGTACATTCACTTTGGCCCAAAAAAAAAAGATGGTGAAATACACAGCTCATGGGATCTCTCATTACCATTGCCCACTATAAAGCACTTTCAAAAGAAAAAGCACTTCACCATCCATATTAAGGTTTCTGACACACAATCCAAATATTGCTCTACCAAGTACCACCACCCAAGAGCCCTACCAACCTTTTCACTAATAAGGACTTCACTGCCACCAAGTTAATCCCAACTACCATGTATTACTTCTACTTGTTAGTGTTGATTAATTCTCCTTAATTTTTTTATGAAGTATGACACTCTCCTTCTAGCTAATTCCATTTGTCTAATTCTAGGATGTGGGTTTTCAACTTTTGAAAGAAATTGTAGGACGAGTTATTTAAGTTAGAAAAGTATTAGATAGCTATTTCTAAAGATAAGAGTAACAACAAATCAAATCTTAAAGCTCACTAGGTAGAATTGACTATATGAACATTTTCCATCAATTTATGCGATCATGAGTAATTTTCTTAGACATATTTAAGACTATTAAATTATTACTAACTATCTCATTATAAGATATTTTATGTCTACTACCATGCCTTCTATTACATCTCACAGTAACTAATTCACTTTCTCACTAGTGGACTATTCGGCCTATGTTGTAGGAACCCAAACCACTTGATCCTTCCCTTCTTTATCTTATTTTTTCACAGGAGTTATGCTTAACTTATCATGAACATGTTCATCTTTAATATGTCTTTTAACATTATACCACCTCATCATTTTATTCTCATCCCGACAACTTTTACTTTTTGGATATGTCGTTTCTTAATCACCTAACATTATGACCTATATAACATAAATGGTATTACAACTATTCTATATAACTTTCCTTTTAATTTTAAGGATATTCTACGATCACACTTTCAAGGTCTTAAATATCAATTTTGACTCAAAATTCGAAACTCCAAAAGTACAAAAATTTCAAAGAAAATTTCGATTTCGATTTAAAAAAATAACGAAAATTAGTAGTAGAGCATGAAATTTTTTGTGAAGTTTTAGAAATGATTAATAGGCATAATAACGTAAGTTTTAGGACTAATATATTGCAAGTTAAATACATCTATGTTGTGTGTGAGGTGGAAAAGTTGTAATTTAATTAGCATGTGTTACAAACATATTTGTAAAATAATATACATGAAACATATTCAGTTAAAAAAAATACAATTCGTAAATCATTTAAATATTATTTATTATACAAATAATGATAATTTAGACATGAATGGTTAAATAAAATGTTGCCGCAACTTTATTTTTTCATATAAGCACTTGTAATAATCTTTTGTTTCAATAAAAATAAATAAAATAAATTAAGAGAGAAATTTCACTCACTCCTAAATCTCTTATTTGAATTCTGAGCAAATTTCATCGTATAGTTAAAACTTGGACAAGTTTTGCCAAATATCGAGATATCGATAAATTTCAGATGATTTGTTGAGATTTCGACAAAAATTATGCAAGATGAAAATCGATTGCCATTTTGATTTCGAGGGTGATGAAAATAAAAAATTTCGATAGAAATTTTGACAATTTTGAGGAAATTTAAGACCATGCACACAGTACAACACTCAAAGACCTTCTCCATTTTACTCAACTTGTCTTTACTCTATGTGTTATACATTCTTCACTTTCTCTTTCAACTTACATAGTAGATACCTTGTACCAAAATCTACTAGTGCTATTGTCTTTTCATTACCAAGTTTAACTATGCCTTTAATATTCCTCATACTATAACTAAAATTACATTTTATATCCTATTTTATTTCTACTTATCTTAAAGTCTCTAGATTCTAAAGTTTCTCTTCATAATTATAACTTAGATTTTACTCCACCCTTTATTTCATCAATTAAGATAATATCATCTGCAAACAACATACACCACATAACCTCGTTTTGGATACTCCTAGTAAGTAAACTATCACTAAAGCAAAAAGATAAAGATTCAAAGAAGATCCTTGATGTACACCTATTGTGATTGAGAATTCCTTAATCTCTTCACATGTAGTTGTAATGCTAATCATTATTTCATCAATGACATCCCTAATGACATCAATATACCTACTACATACACAATTTTTTTTTCTTTCTAAAACTCACCTTAAAACTTCCTTGAGTACCCTATCATACGTTTTCTTTATGATAATAAATACAATATGCAAGTCTCTGTTCTTTCCTTAAATTTTTTCATTAATCTTCTTAAAAGATATATAATTTTTGTAGTAGATCACTAAGAATTAACCAAATTGATTTTTTGAGACTTTCATTTCTAATCTTAATCTTTATTTAACTATCATTTCCCATACTTTTATTGTATGATTCATAAGTTTAATTTCACGAGAGGTTATTGGGGACTTCGAGGAGTTCTCGTGAAGAGAAGGAGCCTGTTGCATATCTAAAGAATAAGATTAACGATTTGGAGTGCGCGAAGGTGAGAGTCGAGATGAGGGTTGAGGCTTGGAGGAAGTAGTTTGTGGAATTAGAGGCTAGGGCAATTTTTTTGAGTGATGACTGGCGAGTGGGTGATGGATAACTATCCATAATGCACCGAATGACTAAATATTTTTAATGGATGGTATTACGTAGATTGAACTACTAGAATACATGCTTGTGTTGAACGCCAACTGCATGGATGATGCAGTATATTGTGAATGACATGTTGGTAGTGGATTTGGTTCTCGCATGCTCAAATTGAATGGTATTTTCATGATGTAGCTTATTGTGATTTGTTTGCTCAAATCTATCAGATTTTAGTGCATGAATTTTTTTAGGAAATTTCCAATTTACAGAAGGCATGCTTCCAAAATTTCGTTAAAATTTTCCTAAAATATGTGTTAGGTTTTCCATTGTACTCACTAGCTTTGTTAGAAGCAATATTGGGTTGTTTTGTAGATTTGAAACTCTATATTGTAATCACGGTTCGGGTTGTGAATTGGGTGAGGTGGAAGCTGTGCCTCTTGTAAGTAGTGGATGTAAGGGAAGCTCCGTCCTGGTTAAAGGAGCAGGGAAAGGAGCAGTGATTTAGTGGAATCCTTGAATGGGTTGCTCAAGGCGAGGACATAGGCCAGGTTGGCTGAACCTCATAAAAACTGTGTTTGCCTTCTCTCTTCGTTTACTCCTTTTAATTTCCACAATGCATTTCATTACCTATCTTCCATGTGTGTATGTTGAATAACCCCTCATGCACTTGATAATTAATGGGGTAAAATAGAATTTATTGGGATAATAATTTGAATCAGTTTCAAACCCCTGCAATTAATTTGTTAAATATAAAAATAGGGATTAAGTGGTAAATAATTTTAAAGGTTTTTAAAAATACTCAATTCACCCCCTCTTGGGATTACACTTGAATTAACATTTGGTATCAGAACGAGTTTACATAGACTTAACTGTTCATTTTGTAAAAAGATCACATGGCACACATTGGTGTAACTCCATTCGGTGAGGGACACTCGTCCACTAGACCACCTATTTTCTGCGGTGTAAATTACACGAACTGGAAAAGAAGGATGAGTATATATCTTTTAAATGTGGATTGGAAAATGTGAAAAATTGTTTCCAAGAGAAACCATGTCCCTATGAAAGTAGTTGATAAGGTTAATGTACCCAAAACTGAAGATGAGTATAATGAAGAGGACTGGAAATCTATGCAAATAAATGCTACTGCAATGAATCTGTTATTTTGTGCACTAGATGTAAATAAGTTTAATAGGGTGATGGCCTGTAACACTGCTAAAGAGATTCGGGAAAAATTAGAAGTTACATTGAAGGTACTAAGGAAGTAAAAGATAGTAGGATAGACATTCTCACTAGTGAGTATGAAGCATTTAAAATGACTGCTGATGAATCTATTCAATCCATGTACACTAGAATCACACACATCACGAATTCTTTAAATGCTCTTGGTAAATCTTACCCTACTTATGAGTTGATCAGGAAAATATTCAAGGGACTACCACCAGTTTGGGAAGCTAAAGCTACTGTAATAGCAAAAGGGAGAAATCTCAAGGAGATGTTTGTTGATGAACTAATTGGATTGCTCATCACCTATGAGCTTGCAATAAATGAAAGGAAGAATGAGCAAATTAAAGCAAAGAAAGCTACATCAGTTAAGGCATTATCTCACTGCTCCAGTGAGGGAAGTGATTCAAAATCGGATGAAAGCATGACACTCATCACTAAGAAATTTGGAGAGTTCATGAGAAAGAACAAGAAATACACCAGAAAATTCAAGGGCTCAAAAACAGAAAAGGGAGAGTCAAGCAAAAAGAAGCAAAAAGATGATCCTCCTATGTGTTATAACTGTAGAGAATTTGGACATACTAAGCTGGATTGTCCCCAGCTGAAGAAGGTGTCTAAGAAGAAGAAGAAGAAGAAGGATCTAAAGGTGGGCTGGGACAATCACAGTACTAGTAGTTCAAAATTTGAATCCAGTAAAGATGAGAGTGCGAATCTATGTCTGATGGCTCACGATGACCACGAGGTACAATTTTTTTGTTATGCTTCATCTTACTATTCAAGTGATTCAGAAAATGAAAATAGCATGCTTTCTTATGATGAATTGCATCAGGAATATCTGTATACACTTAAAATGCTTGAGAAAATGAATGAGAAAAATTCTGGTTTGAAATTAAAATTGAAAGAATTTTCGAAGTTGGTTGAAAATCAAAATGAATCTCATGCATCTCTCATGAAAGACAGGGATTTAAAAATTAAGGAGTTAGAAAAGAATTTGAAAGATAAATCTAAGATTATTTGTAAATTTACAGAAGGTCAAAATAATTTTGAAAAACTCCTAGGAGCTCAAAAAAATTCCTTAGAGAAGGAAGGTCTTGGTTTTAATGGGAAGGAGAATCTAAAACAGAGACATCTCAACATGAGATATTTTGTAAGAGTGTCAAAATCTCATGTTCCAACTAAAGACTATCACAGAAATATTATATGTTTTAAATGTAAGAGGTTGGGTCACATAAAATTTGACTGTCATTTCAAAAATAAAGATGTCAAAATTAAGAAAGTCTGGAAAGTCAAAGGAGAATCTAGTACTAACTCCCATGGACCCAAAAAAATATGGGTACCAAAAGTAGTTATCTGATTATGTCTTGTAGATGTGCTTGAGATTGTCCTCCTTGAAGGACAAGTGGTATATGGATAGCGAATGCTTGCGACATATGACAAGAGATAAAGCTAAATTCGCATCTATCATATCCAATTATGAAGGATTCGTTACATTTGCGGATAACTTTAAAGGTAAAATCCTTGGAGTTCGTAAGGTTGGTAAGGAACCTTCACTTGTCATTGATAATGTGTTATTAGTTGATGGATTGAAACATAACTTATTGAGTATAAGTCAACTATGTGATAAAGGTTATAAAGTCTCATTTGAACATAAAAAATGCACTGTAAAGAACAAATCTGAAAACAAAATATTGTTTGCTACTAATTGTCATGAAAATGTCTACACCACTAGCCTTGACAACCTTGTTTCTCAACATGTTACTTGTTTTTCTGCTATAAATAAGACTAGTTGGATTTGGCATAGGAGACTAGGACACGCAAATATGAACTTAATATCTAAACTTGTTAAGAAAGAATTAGTTAAAGGATTGCCTAAGACTAAATTCGTGAAAGATAAAATCTGTGATGCATGCCAACTAGGAAAACAAGTAAGAACGAGCTTTAAGAAGAAGAAAGTAATCTCTACTACTAGGCCACTTCAAATGCTACACTTAGATTTATTTGGTCCAAACCCAACTCAAAGTTTAAGAGGAAAATCATATGCATTCGTCATAGTTGATGATTATTCAAGATATTCATGCGTTCTATTTTTAGGTCACAAAGATGAAGTGTGTGAACAATTCATAAATCCGTGTAAGAAAATTCAAAATGAAAAGGGTTATACTGTCACTAAAATCCGAAGTGATATGGGTAGAGAATATAAAAATCAAAGCCTAGAAGACTATTATAATTCATTAGGAATAACTCATAATTTTTCAGCTCCTAGAACACCACAGTAGAATGGTGTAGTTGAAAAGAAGAATAGGTCTATACAAGAAATGACCAGAACTATGCTTAACGAACATAAACTACCTAAGTACTTCTGGGATGAGGCAATAAATACCGCCTGCTATGTTATAATTAGAGTTTTGATTAGACCATCTCTAAATAAGACTTCTTACGAATTATGGAATGTTCATAGACCAAACATATCATATTTTCATGTCTTTGACTGTAAATGTTTTGTGCTTAGAGACAATGAACATTTAGGAAAGTTCGATGTGAAATCAGATGAAGGTATCTTCCTAGGGTATGCCTTAGATAGTAAAGCCTACAGAGTATATAATAAACAAATATTAACCGTTATAGAATCCATTCATGTAGTATTCGATGAGTCAAATCCCTTCTGTAAAAGGACTGATGAAGATGAAATTGAGATAAGTAAGGAATTTAAAAAACTGCCCATTAAAAAATGATTCAGAAAAAAGAAATGAAATTAAGGAACCATCTGCTAAAACTAAACAAATTGAAAATGAGGTTAATGAACTACCTAGAGAATGGAAGTACATAAAGAGTCATCCCATTTATCAAATAATAGGTGAACCATTACGTGGAGTAGCCACACGATCCTCACTTAGGAATATGATTAGTCATTTTGTCTTTCTATCTCAAGAAGAGCCTAGGAATGTGAATGAAGCAATTGAGGATGAATCGTCGGTGATGTCCATGCAAGAAGAGTTAAACCAATTTAAGAGAAACCAAGTATGGACATTAGTTCCTAGACCCGAGGATAAGACAATTATTAGAACAAAATAAATATATAAGAACAAGAAAGATGAACATGGGATAGTTGTAACAATTAAGGCAAGACTAGTAGTTCAGGGATATAACCAGGAAGAAGGAATAAATTTTGAAGAAACCTTTGTACCTATAGCTAGAATGGAAGTCATTCGAATGCTTTTAGCCTATGCTGCTTTTAAGGATTTCAAGCTATATCAAATGGATGTAAAAAGTGTGTTTTTAAATGGCTACATAAGTGAAGAGGTATATATAGAATAACCCCTAGGATTTGAAAACCATAAGTATCCAAAACATGTTTATAGACTAACTAAAGCCTTGTACGTTTTCAAGCAAGCTCCTAGAACTTGGTATGAGAGACTAAGTGAATTTCTACTGGATAATGGATTTATCAGAGGAAAATATCCCTAGGTTCCAATTTTGGCCACCAACATTTTAATTGGGGAGATTTCGTGGTTTGAGCATCGTCGGCACCACTCCTAGGATAAGGTAAGAGGGACAAATTATGTTAGTTATTTTCATTAATTTAACCGATTAAATTTTAACATGTGATTATAGGAATGCTTTATATGTTTTTTTGAGTATTTAGACATATGGAAATGGAAATTTTAAATTTATTGTATATATGTTTTGGGAAAAACTGGGAAATTGAGTCTAAGTAAAGCCCTAGAGATGATTATACCATCATTTTCTAGTAGAAAAATATAGTTATCCCAAGCAGATTATTAGATGATTATATCATCATTTTTCAGGAGAAGAATATAGTTGTTCTAGGCAGATTATTTTACTATGAATTAGTAACACAAATTTTGTTGCATGAGATTAATACAGAATAATGATATGATAATTTTTTTTTATACATAATTATAGTATGATAGAATTTAATAGAGTATAAGAATGACAGTGTTCTAAACAAAATTACAATATGAAAGTATTTTATATAGAGTCACAGAATGACAAGTGTTCTATACAGAACTACAATATAATAATGTTTTATATAGAATTATAGTATTACAACATTTTATATACAGAATTATAGTATGACAATTTTATACTGAATTGTGGAAATGAAATCTTGTTATTGTATTGTTTTATAAATCGCATTATATGATTTAAGAACCCTGATGGACCAGAGCTAAGCACGGTATCGTAGCTTCATAGATACTAGTGCAGCCACACTATTGTGAGAGTGTTGGTGGTATATAGTCAATTTGTCCAGCAAAAAGTAGAGTTACTGAAGTCCGGACCAATTGAGTAGGCAAATTGTACTTACAGTTATAGTTACAGTTACAGATGTAGATATAGTTTGACTTAACCTAGTGGTAGGCCAGCCATGACTAAGTCCAGTCTTTAGACCGCACAACCTGGTCATGCAGGGTTAATTCATGACATTATATATTTATCCATCCACGGTAGTTCTTTTATACATATATGTGTATTTACATATACACAGATGCTAGAGTATGTTTTGAAAAGAAAGTGAGTATTTTGATATATATATATATATATATATATATATATATATATATATATATATAAAGGTATGAGTACAATTTTATATAATTTCACAATGAAAGAAAAGTTAATTAATGGATGTGTTTTTACTACAGTAAAACTCATGTTGCCACACACTGATAATAATTTGTTATATTTTACTAATATGTGTCTCACTCCTATAATCTTTAACGTTTCAAGGAATCCAGGAAACCGAGCCTAAAGCACTCTAGGGCGGGGCTAGTTAGCATTGTTCAGGGTGAGTTCTGGTGAGACACAGTGATGTATATGAATATAATTTATGTATCTTTGGGATGTATTATAGCCATTTTGGGGATTTGTGTATGTATTTTGGAAGATGGTAGTACTTTGGTATTGTATTTGGAGTGTATATGTTCGTTCCGCTGTGTGGTATTATATGGATTATGAATAGGTGTACTTGGTGCTCTATTTTGGGGTATCAGGTGTGATGCCCTAAACCCGAAATTGGGGTCCGGAGTGTTATTCTAAATAAATCTTTGATACCACATAAATATACAGCGGAGGATCTCCAAAACAACTACTAGAGTAACTAAAATATTCCAATATAACAATAAATCCATCCCAATATCACAATAAAGTTCTGAACTTATCAAAAACATAAATAAAATATCAACAATATCTCCAACATCAATTTAATACATTCATAGGAATTTCAAGATAAACCAGAATAACAAGATTAACAATTAATCTAAACCTCTCTATCTAGTCCCACCCACGCTTCCATTGCACTACTCTGATTACTGTCATACTCTACAGGTCATCTGAAAAATGATATATAATGATGGGGTGAGACACCTCTTAATAAGACAGAGTAGATTATTATCAGTGTGTGGCAAATGAGTTTTTGTGTAAACAAATATACCCATTAATATAACTTTAAATGAAACTGCATTTTATAACTGTAACTCACACTTATAATTGAAAATACATGCTTCCCATTAAATTTGCAAATATGAGTAAAAGAACTCCCCTGCATGGATAACCGACATATATAACCCCCATGATGGGTTGTGCGACCCAAAGGCTGGACTTAGCTTGGTACACCAACGCTAAGTTAAAGTAACTCATATGTTAGTCCAATTTGCCTACCGAACCTGGCATATATACCAGGAAGGTACTCAACCCCTCTCGCTGGCCTAACTGACTTTCCATACCAACACTGTTTTGAATAGTGTGGCTGCACTAATATTGATATGATCCATTAGGGTTCTTAAACCATATAATGCATTCTTTTTGACATTTCCAGAAGTCCATTTTATCACCATAACGTAATTTCCATAGATATATAATAAAATACACTTTATAAAATCTTACTATAACGAGTACCATACAATGAAAATCCCAATAGGTTTAATTTATATAATAAATTGAATTAATCTCATGCCACAAATTTTAAACAATAATTCATACTTTAATTAATCTCATATACTCAGATTAAAATCGACATAATATCCATATAATTATATTCTTCAATTTAAACGGTTAATCTTTGAAAACAGCTAAAATAATTTGTTCCCCTTACCTTAAACTTGGAGTTGTGCCTAGGAATCCCAAATGATAATTTCACTCCGGTTAACTTATTAAGGATTGTCGCTAGGACCCCGTAGTGGTGTTCGTTTTTCAATTTGGCCAAGAGATGGTCGAGAAATCTAGAGAGAGAGAGAGAGAGAGAGAGAGAGAGTGTGTGTGTGTGTGTGTGTGTGTGTTGGAGAGAGACGGTCCTAGGGCTCTCCAAAATAAATGCTTTTCAATTGAATTGAAAAGCTCCTTAACCTTCCTTATATATATATATACATAATAGACGTTATATATATATATATATATATATGTATACATATATATCCTATCACCTACTCTATATATATGTATTATACTATTTATTTTATTATCTCATTTAATTAAACACCTAATTAGTTAATTAATTAATTAATATTTTTTATTTTTTTATTTTTTTTACCTTTCCATACATATTATTTTTGGGGTCGTTACATCAGGATACTATAGTGCAGGGTATGAGAGATTATGTATGGAGTGTTGCACTCCGGGCCCCACTAGGTTCGGGGCATTATAGATATGATATTAAAGCTAGTATTTATAATTTTATAATTTTTTTTAGGGTTGTTACAATTTTGATTAATTAGGTACCGTCCGTAGGACGGGCATGTAGAGTGTGCTAATACATTCTCCTTACGTAACCGAACTCTCAAATCCAACTCTGGAACGCAGACCGATTCTATCCTTAATTGGGTGGTAATCAAGTGTTTTAACCACATTAAAAGGTTACTTGCAACTCCATTACACCATGTTTTTCCACGAAAATATTTTTAAAACCACCTTTTACACACTCTTATCCAATTCACGTTCAAGAACGTCGCAACAAATATTTCAAACAAAAAATACCTCACACTAAATATAGCACTCAATAAACCTCAAACAAGCAACAATATGCCAAAGACCAAAACAACTAAATATTACAATAGCAAGAGAAGAAACTTTAACGGAAAGAAATTGCTAAATGTACAACCTTCTTCATAATTAAGCTGCCACATCTGATATTAAAATCTTCAAGAACTTAGCAAATTATTGCTTTAGGATTAAAAGGGATATGATCATATATGAGAGCATTTTTTTTTCTCTCGAAATCTGATATGTATTGGCAATCTAGGTTAGTTTTAAGTAGTCCTTATTATTTTTTTTTAACTTAGAAAAATATATTATCTCTATCTTCAGTAGTTTACTCTCAATTCAATATACGCCAAGCTCTGGTGGTTGATGCAAGTAAAAACTGTAAAGGAGGGGAAGTGAGGCATCTTTATGTCTGCTGAAATAAATGAATGCTTCAACCCCCCCCCCCCAAAGGAGAGAGAGAGAGAATGCAAGGAGTGCTTTGAAACATTCACTTGGAATTCACTTTTCTTTTATATGGTTTTGATTCATTCGTTAATGTCAAGTGTTGTTATGAAGTTTTAAAAGTCACCCCGTTTAAGGAAAGCTAATTGAAGTCCCCTTAAGTTCAACTAACCACAAACCCACTCCATCTTATTCTTAACAGGTTTCATAAGGCTTTTCAAAGAGAAACTAGAGTATATGCATCAAGCATGGGGCTTCTTTTCATATACAACTGTGGAGATCAACTCTTATGAAATTGATGGTATCATCAAAACTCCCCCTCCAGACAGCTGGTTAATGCAAAAGTAAGTAATTACTTGAAATTAAATTGTCGTTGAGAAGAATAATTGAGATTTCTTTCAGCTATAAATAAATTTTTTTGCTTTATCACCCCCCCCAAATGATGGTTTGAAGACCTACCAAATTAGCTTTGTTTTTCTGTAGATACAAACATTCTCCTTTGGCAGATTCATGATTTTCTTGTCTCCCAGATCGGTCACATTTCTTTCATTTGTCATTTGAGTTTTGCAAATAAAATGCATTATATTTTTGGGTCGTTTGAATCTGTCCATTAATTGAGACATAGGGGCATCATCCACCAAACCAAAAAAAAAATAAAAAAAATGGAAGTCTCACAGCAATTTTAACATGCACATTGAATCCAACAAGCATAGAGGTATACAAAGAGAAATCAAAATGAGGAAGTAGATTTAGGAATATTCATTTGTATGGTATTCTTTATTTGAAAACCCCTATTGTTACCAAAAACAAAACCCTAGCCCATTAACCCATCTTCAGCAATCCAAAAATTGACCAAATAGAAGAAGTTCGATTTACAAAAAATTCAATTGCATTAAACCCCTATTGTCGCAAAAACCCTAGCCCATACTCTCCTCTTCAGCAATTACCCATGTAGAGACCCGAAAAATTGAAATAATAAGAAAATAAAGAAAATAAGGAATTTGGTTTGGTGTAGATCAAACCATCGATGGTTTTGTGTTACCGTGGCTGGTTAAGGGAAAAATGGTGAAAAATGTTTGGTTAAAAAGCCAAACCGTTGATGGTTTTGGGGGAAACTGTTGACAGTTTTGTCCGGGGGCAGCTTGTATATAAAGGGTACTTAAGTTCACTTTAAGAGAAATTAAAATTGTTTATCTCTCTCTCTCTCTCTCTCTCTCTCACACACACACACACACACACACAAAAGCTGCGGGATTCCTCTCTCTCTCTCTCTCTCTCTCTCTCTCTCTCTCTCTCTCTTCATTTTCTACTTAAAAACTCGCCCAAATCGATGATTGGACACCACTATGGGGTTCTAGGGTTGATTCTTATTAGTTTAATTAGAGTAAAATCGTGTTTTGAGAATCCTGAGTACAACTCCAAAGCTGAGGTAAGGGAGTTGATTATGTTGTTGTTATAAGGTTTAATGGGTTAATGGAGTGTGTGGGTCTAGGAATGTTAGATAATTATAATTTTGGGATTGAGCTAATTAAACTTAGGCAAGTGAATACAGGGGTTTGTGTGAACGCTGTGGGCGTCGATCTAGGAAACTTGCAGGCACGTTTTCTGTAAATGGGTAAGGGGATAGGTTATAACAGGAATTTTTGGAAATGTTATATAAATTTTTTTCTGATTATCTATGCATGTGGGAAATGATATTTTAGCAAAATCTATATTTTTATGGGTGGATATAATATTATAATTTACCAAACAAAAATTGTGTGGTCTAAGGATGATGTTTTTATGGATTAGATAAATATGATGATTTTACCAATTATGATATGATGGCAATATTGCTGAGTATGATATGTGATTTGTACTGAAACTGAGAATGATGATTGTATACCGAAATGTGTTTCAACTGATTGTTGATTTATACGGAAAACTAAGAATGATGGTTTTATACTGAGATGTGTTTTAACTGGTTGCTGATTTATATTGAAAACATAGAATGATGGCTTTATACGAGAGGTGATTTGTCTAGCTGTTTACAGATTTATGAAAATGAGATTTTAATATTGTTGTTCTGAAAACCACAATATAACGTTGGCAGGTTATGAGGAGTTCGTTATATTGTTGGATATGAAAATGACAATATAACATTGGTAGGATATGAGGAGTTTGTTATATTGTCTGATTTTATGAATATTATGGAAAACTGCAATATAACGTTGGCAAGATATGAGGAATTCGGTATATTGTATGTTTTATGAATTTTATGGAAACCGCAATATAATATCGGCAGGATATGAGGAGTGTTGATGCCCTAATTTTTACCAGACCAATTTCTAAGGAAACCCGGTGTAATATAGTTGGCTTTGAGTCCTGAATGAAGCCATTTAAAAAAAAAAAAATACAAAATCCTTGAGTTTAGTACTTGAGTCCCAGTATTTTTATTACAAGTCCTAGGAATTGTAGAAAAAATGGAGTCCTATTTTAGAGTCAATGTCCCCCAATGTCAAAATTAATTATGGATTAGCCCCCCATAATTTCAAAAAATGAGTCCTTAATCTTAGTATGAGTTTTCCTAATTTTTAGAAACTGAGTCCTTTATTTTTAATTTAAGTCTTAGACCCTAAAGTGAGTCCAGGTTTGCTAACCTTGATTTCAAAATTAGTTTTCTTTTATTAGGGTTTCAAAACTGGTTCCTCATGGTAGAAGTCTTCCAAACTTTTGGTGAAGTTCTTTTAGTCTTAAAATGTTGCCCTCTTATTTTAAAAACCCATCTTTCGTTTCTTTAATTTAGAGCCTAGAAATTTTTAAGCGAGTCATTCAGACTATTAAATTGAGTTTTTAGATTTTTTTTAATTGAGCTTTTTGATTTTTGAACTATGTCTAACAAATTTTAGAGTAAGTCTTCTAAATTTTGGAAATCGGGTTTTAGGCAAGTCTCAAGGTCATTTTTTTTTTTTACCAAGTTTTCTTTTTGAAAAAAGATTGGCCAATTGTGTAGGTCAAAGTTGAAGAAAATAAAGTCATCTTTTATTTAAAGGGGGGGACAGCGCACCAGGTGAGTAGATACAGGAAGGGATGATGCAAAATACAAGAAAAAAAATTCACAAATACAAACAAATAAAAATGGTACAAAAAGATGTTGCAGTAGGAAAAGCCTGGGGGCACATCCATACATACATACATGGAAAATAAGACTATGCAAGTTGTACAAATAGTGGTTGCAATACATGGCTACACATGGGTACATATAGCTTAAATTTACGATAAATAAAAATGAAAATACAAAAAAAAATGAAGATGCCAAGCCCTCCACTCTAGGGCTACCACTTGGATCATTAGGTTCACCTGCGCACAAGAAGCATCAAAATTAGTTAATGGGAATTCAAATTAATAAAAAAAAAATGTAAATTCACACGAGTTGGATAAGAAATTAAATATTCCCTGCTAGAACAGGGAATTCTGTTGGAGGGAAGGAATTCTGGCACCAAAAAGCACCCTCAGACTCCCTGTAAATAGGGAGTATCATTGTAGAAAAATACACACAAAAAAAAAAAAAAAAAAAAAAGCACAAAAACACGCTGCCAAAATTGAGAGAGTGAAAAAAAAAAAAAAAAGCATAGAGAAATTCTATAGAAATTGAGAGAGGAAGGAAGCTCTGTAGAGAATTAGAGAGAGAAAAAAAAAAAAAACTCTTTACTACTTAGTATAGAGAATAGAGAGAAGCTCTGTAGTACTCAGTGCAGAGGAGCAAGAAATCAGACACTTAGAGCCTCGCCAATAGAACACTTAGATAGCAACTTAGAAAGAGGAGAAGAAGACAGGAGGAGTGTGAGGTTTCAGGTAAACTCCTTTTTCTCTCCCCTATTTCAAAAAAAAAAAAAAGTGTACAGAGTTTTGTATGTAGTTTGTGAGTGCAGGTACCCCTTCTTGGAGTTTAGGTTCTAATGTGAACCTGAACTTAGGCTTTCTAAAACTCATATTCGAATCCAGACCTGAAATCAAAACCCCCAATCTTCCATACCTGAATATGAATTTGGGTTTGAACTTTTGGAACCTCTCAAATTCAGATCTAGGCCCTGACTCTAACCCTGAGACCCGATCCCCCATTTCAAACCATTTGAAAATAGACTTGAACTAAGCTTTGACTCAGCCCACTTCTGTTTTATATTCTACCCAAAGCCCAGCTGAAACCAACCTTCAAGCCCATACCCAGTTTTTAAAATAACCCCATACCCATAATTATTATTATTAATTTTTTTTTAAAAAAAAACTAGCCCAGTTCCCATTTGAAAAACCGACCCAGCTCCCATTTTAAAGCCCAACCTCAGCCCAATTCAAAAACCAAAGCCCTTTTAATGCCTTGACCTAAGCCCATTTGGAAACTTTTAAACCAGCCCATAACTGAAGCCCATTTGTTAGACTTAACCCCTCAGCCCATTTGAACCTATATGACCCAAGCTCAATAAAGCCTATACATGTCTAACCTAGACCCACTGAACTCACTCAAGTTCATCTGAATTGGCACACACAAACATGCAAGCGCGCGCGCGCGCGCGCGCGCACACACACACAGAGTTGACTTGCGCGCGCACACACACACACACACACACACACACACACAGAGTTGACTTGCATGAGTCAACTCGAGTACTACCCACCTAGTCAGAGACGAGTTAGCACGTCTCCACCTTCTTCCCTAAACCGAAACCCTAACCTTGCAACATGAAACCCCAACCAACATCACACACATAACCAGTATCTTTCACAATAGAAATGACAAAAATGAAAATGGTAAATAAAGGAGGGCGGATGATACACTTATCTGTTGCCGAGGCGAGGACTTGGGAGATGATAGGTCAAAGCTTTAGGGGGTTTTCGATTAGAGGGTAACGATAAGATAAGCTAGGAATTAGGTTTTGCTTTGGGTTTAGACAAACAAAGAAGGGAGGTTAGGGTTCCGTTTTCAAGCAATAGGTGAGTGAAAATGTGAAAAGGGGGTCACCCGCAAGGATTGAGGGGTGAGGTCTCGGATTTGATTCATTTGCCTTGAAGAGATGAATAACAGACGATGAGGTTCTAGGGTTTTTCTTTGAACCAAAGATTGAGGAGGGTGAGAAGGAGGACCGAACAAAGAAGAAGAATCCAGAAGATTTAGGGTTTCGATTTCTCAGGTTTAGGAAAAAAGAGAGAGACAAAATGGAGAGATGAAAGGGTGCGAACTGTTTGGTTGGCGGCAAGGGCATGCTGCAAGTTGGATCTGGTGAGCTTGTTGGAATGATGACACGAAGGTTTATGAAGGTTTGTGACGTGAACTCTCTAGTGGCTAGGCACTCGAGGACTCTTCTTTGCTAGATCTTCCCGTCACTGATGGCCTGGTGTGCATTCTATCCGAAGCTTGGATTAGCGGCTTTGATGTGCAAGTGGTGTTGGTTGCTGCCATGGGAGACGGCCAGAGCTATTGGTTTGGGTCGGTTGCTCATGCCGGTGTTAGGCGCGGAGAGGAGTTTCTGGTTGAAGAAGGATGAACGAAAGCACTATGCTTCCGTTCGTGGTGTTGTAGACGAAGAGAAAGAGGGTGGAGATGGGGAGAAATGCAAGAGAGAAATGAAAAATGAGAAAAAAAAGTTTTATATGTTTGACCACCGAAGCAGGAGAATTGCGACACGTGGCACACTAATTCTCCACACATTCTATCATGCCTCGAACCTCAAAATAGGACCCAGTGGTGAAAATGTAACCTAACCTGTTCCTGTATCATACAAATCATCCATAGATATAGTACAAAGGATGAGGGTTTGACCCCGTGGGGTTTCCAGGCACCCTAAACACATCCAAACACAACCATATACGCAGTGGAAAAGGTCATTCTATACATACATATGCAGTACCATACTAGAGTCTATACAAAAACAAAGACAGACTCTACCATGCAATGTACAACTGGGTGCCCAACACATCCCAAAACGGTAACCCATCAAAACACAATCCTAACTCTTACCCAAGCGCTAACCGCAGTACACCGGTCACTACGCTCCCTACACTAGGACGCTAGTTCTGGTTACTCAAAGGACCTGTAAAAATGTACGTATAGTAGGGGTGAAACACCTCTCAGTAAGGAAGAACATAGGTTATATCGGTGTGTGGCATATGAGTATTATCATGACATACTAACATGCATAGATCAATAGTCAAAACAATCAAAACCAGTTCCAGTATTTTCACATAACAAGCAATATAATTTGGTTTCGTCACACCCTTTGGCTGGAACCCAGACTGTCTGGTGGTATTTCACACCCTTCGTTAAAAACCGGTAATTTGGTGATATTTCACACCCTTCCGCCAATGCCGGCAGTCTGGTGATATTTCACACCCTTTGGCAAACTTTGATGCCCCCGGTAACCTGGCATAGCATAAGTGTTGAACCGGTGCAGATCTGGTGTTCCCACACCCTTCGGTTCGAAAGCCGGCCAATCTAGTGGTATTGCGCACTCTTCGGCAAAAGCCAGATAACTTGGAACCATTCGGAACCCCGTTCCTATTTCACCAAGATACAACATATGCATTCTTATATAACCAAACAAACCACACCCATTCAGTAATCTAAAATCACGGTTTTCCAAACACATACAGTTTAAATAAGTCAAGGCACGACCATCCCTATAACATAGTATAAATCAACATATACGTTTGGTTTTCAACAAAACTAGGGATGCAGGCCGTCGCCCCACTTTTTCCCAAAACTGTAATCATGAAAAACCTACAATTTTTCCCGTTAGATCCCCCCAAATGAGTAGCCAAAACACACACGGGACTGTGGACCACAGTTCCATTGAGTTCGATTTCAAAAATAACCGATATAAACACAGTTCCCCTTACCTTTTCCCCGAATAGCCAATCCTGAACTCTAAGGTCCCTAAACAGCGAATCGAGTTCCAAAACCTACAATCAACAATAGAGAATATACTCACAACACTGTTCCCTACAAAACTACCAGATCAGAATTGAAAACTGAGCCTTACCTCGATTTTAAGCTGAAACTCGAAAATCTTTGAAACGGGATTCCAATTCGTAGAACTTGTAGAGAATCCTTCCACGATCCTCGTGGTAACTTTAGATTCACGATTCTCACGATGAACGACGAAGAAATCTAAAAGGATAGAGAGTAGGGAGAGTTCTAGAGAGAGAGAGAGAGATATTTGAGTTTTCTTAGTTGAGAAGTAAAAAGAATTCTATTTATAGCCCCTTTGACCTAAGCAAATTCATCGACGATATGGTGTCCTCGTCGATGAGGTTCTATAGTCCTCTCGTCAATGAGACGGAGGATTTGTCGACGAATCCTGATATCACCGATTCCTGAAACTCTTCAGCTTCTCCTCGTTGACGAGCCTCTGAACTTCATCGACGAGAGATGCATGGCCTTCATCGATGAACTCTGGCTTTGTCGACGAAGCCTATTCAAATTCTAATTTTACCCCTCTCTTAATTATTGAAACTCATTTATCACGGTTCAGGTTCTTACAATCTCCCCTCCTTACAAAAATTTCGTCCTCGAAATTTGCCATCTCTCGTTCGCAAACTTATACATACAATCGAATACATATACACAACTCTAAAAAGAAACTGGCGACTACTACAGTGCAGCCCCATCATACACATACATATACATACCCTCACTTATGGAGGAGGAATATCGTGGTTACATATATAACCGTCTCAGGAGTTCACAATACACACACTCCCGACAACTAACCACCTATCGCAACCCAAAGCAGGATCATGTATAGTGCTCAAAACAACTCAGCATATTTTTGTTTCTAGTTCCCAAGAAGCTTCCTCAGCGTCCTGGTTCTGCCACAATATCTTCACTAATGGTATCTCTTTGGTATGAAACTTCTGAACTTTACGGTCTAGAACCTGAACAGGTATCTCCTCATACGCTAAAGTATCCCCAATTTCCAACTTATCGTAGCTGATAATATGTGAAGAATCCAACATGTACCTTCTCAACATGGATACGTGAAACACATCGTGGACCCTCGAAAATATTGGAGGTAATGCAATCTTGTAGACTATTAGACCCACTCGCTCGAGAACCTCGAATGGTCCGATATACCGTGGGCTCAACTTGCCATTCCTCCCAAATCTTATCACCCCTTTCATCGGAGCAATACGCAGAAATACCTTACCCCGCACCTCGAACTCTAAATCACGGTGGCGAACATCTGCATAACTCTTCTGCCGACTCTGAGCTAATCTAATCCTCTCCCGAATCAAACCCACCTTCTCAGACACATGCTGCACAAGTTCAAGTCCTAACACTTGACGTTCACCAACCTCATCTCAACACAAAGGAGATTGACACTTCCGACCATACAAAGTCTCAAACGGTGCCATCCCGATACTAGACTGGAAGTTGTTATTAAAAGAGAACTTTACAAGTGGCATAAACTGTATCCAACTACCATCGAAGTCTAACACACAAGCTCGCAACATATCTTCCAAAATCTGTATCTTTCTCTCCGACTGTCTATCGGCCTGGGGGTGGAACGTTGTACTGAAAGTAAGCTTCATCCTCAGTGCCTCCTGCAAGCTCATCTAGAATCGAGAAGTAAACCTCAGATTTTGATTTGACACAATGGACACCGGTACTCCGTGCATTCTCACAATCTCATGCACGTACATATCTGCTAGCCTACTCAAAGGATAGCCAACTTTCATCGGTATGAAATGAGTAGATTTCGTCAATCTATCCACGATCACCCAAATAGCATTCTGCCCGTGAAGTGCTAGCGGCAACCCAGTCACAAAATTCATGGAAATATGCTTCCATTTTCACACCGGAATAGGTAAAGGTTGTAACGGCCCTGTCGGCTTCTAATGTTCAGCTTTCACCTGCTGACATGTCAGACACTACTCCACGAACTGAGCAATCTGCCTCTTTATACCAGACCACTTGAAGGTCTCGCGCAAGTCCCGATACATCTTTGTACTACCAGAATATACCATATACAAAGAATGATGCGCCTCCTCTAGAATCGTTCTTCTGATCTTATTATCATTCGGAACACACAACTTGGTCCCAAACCTCAGCACATCTCCCTCAGAGATGTTAAACTCTATAGCCAGTCCCTGTTGTACCTTTTTGATAACCTCTGCCAATTCTGCATCACTAGCCTATGCAGCTTTTATACGCTAAAATAAGGTCGGTTGGATCACCAAGCTAGCAATGAAAGCCTGATGATCACCAGACACTAACTCCACGCCAAGGCTTCCCAGGTCTTCTCTGATATGATGCTAAGCTACAACCGTAGATACAACCGCATCATCTACCACATTAGCCTTCCCCGGGTGATAACTGATCGTGCAATCATAGTCTTTAATCAACACTAGCCACCGCCTCTGCCTCATGTTCAACTCAATCTGTGTGAAGAAATACTTGAGACTCTTATGGTCAGTGAATATCTCACACTGCACCTCGTACAGATAGTGTCGCCAGATCTTCAGTGCATATACAGCAGCCCAATTCCAGATCATGCGTAGGGTAATTCTTATCGTATTCTTTCAATTTTCGAGAAGCATACGCTACTACCTTACCTTGCTGCATAAGCACACATTCTAGACCTTTTAGAGACGCGTCGCTATAAATCACAAACCCACTATCCCCCGAAGGAATGGTCAACACTGGAGTAGTAACCAGCCGGTGCTTTAATTCCTAAAAACACTGCTCGCAATCACTAGTCCAGTCACACTGTACTCCTTTCCTGGTCAATCGAGTCAGAGGCCTAGATAATTTAGAGAACCTCTCCAAGATCCGACGATAATAACCCACCAGTCCTAGAAAACTCCAAACCTCCTGCACATTCTTCGGCCTCACTCAGTCAACCACAACTTCAATCTTATTAGGATCAACTGAAATACCATCCCCAGTAACCACATGGCCTAAGAAAGCAATCTGACTCAACGAGAATTCACACTTCTTCAGTTTAGCATACAACTTCTTCTCCCCCAAAATCTGTAACACTAACCTCAAATGTTCCACGTGCTCTTCCATACTCCTTATGTGATGACCCAAAAATATATATATATATGATTAAAGTACAATAATAATAAAATAATAAAAATAGTCATTAAGTTAATATCAATACAGAAGTGTTTTTCTGTAGGATCCTTGATTCCATATTTGATGCCTAAGAAAGACCTTGCCTTAGCGAGTGCTCAGAGACCATTGCGGCTCAGTCGCTCCCTGGAGGTCGGCCTGGTCAAAATGGAATTTCATAGGATAAACAGGATAGACACTATTTGTACACGTAAATAAGTATATATACATAAAATAGTGTTTTGACAGACATAATTTGTCGAAATACATAATAAGATAATAATAATATAGGTATCATATGTGGGGCCCACAATACTATGTGGGGTCCACATGAGTCCCGGAGCCACAAGACACTGTTTATATACGTAAATAAGTACATAAAATAATGTTTTAACTGATATAATTTGTAGAGATATATGATAAAATAATAATAATATAGGTATCCTATGCGGGGCCCACAAGACTGTGTGGGGCCCACATGAGTCCCGAAACCGTATGAAGGTTTTCACAAGTCTCAAAACTATGCAGGATGCATAAAATCGTATAAGAGTTATTGGAATTACGTACGATCCATTTGGGTCTCGAAATTGTGTGGGGCCCACAAGACTACATGGGGCCCACAAGACCATGTGGGGCCCACATGAGTTTTTAAAATTTAAATTTAATTCTTGTTCAAAAATAAAATAAAATAAAATAAATACTAAATATAGTTTAAAATTAATAACAATGATAATAATAATGATTAAGAAAAATAATAAAATAATTAGTTAGGTAATGGATTAATTAATAAGGTAAGTAATTAATTAAAAATTTATTTAGTGAGAATGGTGGCAAGCACTCCCAAATGGCCTCCACTCAAGTTTAAAATTAATAACAATGATAATAATAATGATAATAATGATTAAGAAAAATAATAAAATAATTAGTTAGGTAATGGATTAATTAATTAGGAAAGTAATTAATTAAAAATTTATTTAGTGGGAATGGTGGCAAGCACTCCCAAATAGCCTCCACTCAACCCATACCTTGCCCATTCTTTAATTTTTAAAATTATAATTTCACCTATCTCCCCACACTTTTATAAATTCTATTTCTTCCCCAAAATTTTCCTATAAATAGGGAGCTCTCAACCTTCATTTTTCACAACAATTTTCCAAGGAAGAGAAGGATTAATGAGTGAAAGAATTTGTGGTGGAGAGAGAATTTTTGAATAAATTCTTAATCACCCACTTTTTCCGATCTCATTTCTTAAAGATAATTATTGTGTTCGTAGCACACGGTAAAAGAAGAAGGTAAGTAAATTTTGATTATGTTAGTTTCTTTTTTTATTTAAAATTCATACCCGAGTTTATTTTGTAAGTAAATTTGATTATGTTAGTATTTTTATTCAAAATTTATACCCGAGTTTATTTGTAAGTAAATTTGATTATGTTAGTATTTTTATTCAAAATTTATACCCGAGTTTATTTGTAAGTAAATTTGATTATGTTAGTATTTTTATTCAAAATTTATACCCGAGTTTATTTGTAAGTAAATTTTGATTATGTTAGTTTCTTTTTATTTTAAATTCATACCCGAGTTTATTTTGTACGTAAATTTTAATTATGTTACTTAGTTCCACAAAATTTCTATGAGTTTATTTTTACGCATATTTAATTATACCAGTTCTATCTTTAATATACTTGCATCTATTTTTGGGTTAAGAAATGTTCCAATCCCCTCGGGTAAATTTTCAGCATTTCTTTCTATTCAAAAATAAAATTATATATATTTTTAACACAAAAATTGTGTGGCATGAGTTTATTTCTACGTTACATTTTTTTTTATGTAAATATGAGTAAAGATGAGATTTTCACGATATTATTTTAAATTGCATAAATTATAATAAGATGATTTTCAAACCCCTTATGGCAACGAAAGTTCAAAATTACAGATGCTCGGTACCGCAGCTTAAAGTTTATACGGATCAGAGTGCACCCACACTGTTTACAGAGTGGTTATTTATGTTAGTGGATTTCTCCTGAGTGCACACCTGGTTTAAGTCCAGGACTTAATAAGGAAAATCTCACTTAAGTTTACGTACGTTGATTTAGTTTGGTCGGCCAGCCAACTAAGTCCAGTCTTCGGACCGCACAACCCAGTCATGGGGGTAAACATGACTTACGGCAAACAGGCCTAAGGGTGGTTTTTACGATATATGTTTATACATATTTAATTACGTGTACAAAGTTACTGATAATTTGAAGGAAAAGTGTAAGTTTACGTGAAAATGATCATTTTGGTGCTTATATGACGATCTAAGGAAAACGTATAAGGAAAAGTATATGTATGTTTATCATTAAATATTTTTACAGTTTTAAAGTTAAAAGTTTAATTTAGCAGTTATAGTATATGATTTAAAAATTTACTGTTGAAATTGATGACAAAAGTTTTATGCAGAAATTGTTAAATTTATGTTTATTCTAAAAGAAATCTTGAAGTTATAGTATTCATTATTGTTTTACGAAATTCTTTAAAAACTCATTTTGGCCACACACTAATAATAATCTTATTTACTTACTGAGCGTCGTCTCATCCCAATCATATTTTATTTCAGATAACTCTGAAGGACATGTCGGGAATCAGGCTTAGCAAGCATGCGGGTGGGGATTAGAAAAATAAAGATTGATTAAAAATATTAGTATGGTTTCAGATATTTATGTTTGTGTAATTTTCCTTCTTTTGAAATAAATGATTGTAATATGGAATATTAGTGCTCTGGTTTAATAAAAATTTGAGTTTATTTTGCTTCCGCTGTAAATCAGTAGTAAAGAGTTAATATCCCAGGCCCCTCGGGGTCGGGGTGTTACACCTTAAGTATACCAGAATGTCATCAATGAATACCACTACAAACTGATCTAGGTACACATGGAAAACCCTGTTCATCAGATCCATGAACACCATCGGAGCATTCGTCAACCCAAAAGGCATGACCAAGAACTCATAGTGGCCATATCTAGTTCGAAAAGTAGTCTTCACTACATCCTCTACTCTAACCCTCACCTGATGATATCCTGACCACAAATTGATCTTCGAAAAGACCGACATCCCCTGCAACTGGTCAAAGAGATCATCTATACGAGGTAAAGGATAGAGATTTTTCATAGTTGCCTTGTTAATCTTACGGTAATCAATGCATATCCGCATCGATCCGTCCTTCTTCTTCACAAACAATACTGGAGCTCCCCAGGGCAAAACACTAGTTTGAATGAATCCCCTATCCAATAATTCCTATAATTGCTTCTTCAACTCTTGAAGTTCTGCTGGAGCCATCTGGTATAGAGCTTTAGATATCAGTGCCTTGCCAGGCAGCAACTCTATCGTAAACTCCACCTCACGATCTAGAGGTAAACCGGGTAAATCATCTAAAAACACATCCAGGAATTCGCTGACTACTCGAATGTCGTCGAGCCTCAACTCATCCCGCGACGGTTCCTCCATACAAGCTAGGTACCCCTGACATCTATCCAAGAGTAGCCTCCTCACCTGCAATGCTGAAAGAATCTATGGCACTGGATGCACACGCGATCCCACGAATTCATACCTCTGCTCCCAAGGAGGTCCAAAAACTACCACTTTCCTATGACAATCGATCACAGCATAACTGGAGAACAACCAATCTATCCCCAGAATGATATCGAACCCCGACATGTCGTATACCACAAGATTCACCTGTAGCAGCTTTCCCTGAATTTACACTGGGCAGTCTACCAACATCTTCCTACTGAAAACTACACTTCCAGATAGCATAGTAACAGATAACACCTCATTCATGTCCGAGGTCTCAACCCCACACTGTACCACAAAATTCACAAATACAAAGGAATGGGTTGCACTCGAATCAAACAAAATAGAAGCTTTATTTGAAAGTAACAATAAGGTACCTGTCACCATGTTTCCTGCATGTTCAGCATCCGCTGGAGTAAGAGAGTATACTCTGGCCAGAACTGTATTCATTTGAATGGTTCCCCGAAGTATCTGATTGCTCTCTCGGTTCACACTAGATGCAGGCACGTCTCACCTCGGTGCATGACAATCACGAAACATGTGACCTGACTAGCCACAGTTGTAGCAGTTACCTCCAAACGATTGGCACTCACCCTCGTGCCATTTGTGGCATCTGGCACAACATCCACGAGTCTGATGCATTTGAGAATCCTGGTGCTCGGTATTCTAACGGTAACCCGAGTCCTTGTTCCTCTTCTTTCATGATCCCTGACGAGATCCTGTTTGAGAACCAAAAGGTAGTGTCCTCTTCCTCGATTACTGATCCACCTCGTCCTCTCGGATATCGGTCTCAATCACTGTGGCTTTATCCACCAACATCGAGAACTCATGGATCTGAAGCATACCCACCAGTCTGCGAATATGCTTCCTTAAACCCTTCTCGAACCTCCGAGTCTTCTCATACTCGCTCAAGATCAAACATGGTGCAAAGATGTACCGAGCTGCATACCTCTACATCGTCAAATTCCCCTAAGTCAAAGCAGCAAAGTCATCTGCCTTCGCATGACGTACTGAAGCCGAGAAGTATCTATCGAAGAACACCTTCTTAAAACAGCTCCACGTCATCTCCTCTGTACCAGCTTTCTGCTTCTTCAGCAAACTCACCGCAGTCCACCATCGACTTGCCTCCCCAGACAGCTAGAAGGTGGCATAAAAAACTCGCTGCCCATTCGTGTAGTGAAGGACTTCCAGAATCCTCTCAGTTTTCTCCACCCAATCCTTTGCTATCATTGGGTCAAGTCGTCTAGAGAACGTCAGAGGATGCATGCGTGTGAACCTCTCAATGGTGCACCCCATAGCTTTAGGAGAGCGCTCGCATCTCCTCACACGCCTCCTGATCTCCTGTAACACCTACCTCGTCAAACCTTGAGGCACAGAAGGGGACTCATCACTCACAGTCTCCTCAGAACCACTTCCCAAGTCATTATCCTTGGGTTCCATTTTGCAGCACAATAGGAATCTATCAGTATCCCTACAACACATACAGCTAACACAATAATCTACACTAATCATGTTAACCACTCCCTGCCAGGTCCAGGTTTGTCCTATCACACCAACTCAAAAGTCATTAATGATCTATCCTACTTTTACTGGAATCGTCATCCTAGGAAAAACACGGAATACCATCGACAAATCCTGGTCTAGTAATTGAACAGCCCTCAACCGACTCAACCCATATCCAATATCTTATACTTTGGTATGTACTTACACCTAAGCCTAACCAAGTCTATAAGACCTAATAACCTGGTCAGCTCTGATACCAAGCTGTCACGTCCCAAACCCCGAAATGGGACCTAAGGGTGAAAATGTAACCTAACTTGTCCCTGTATCATACAAATTATCCACAGATATAGTACAAAGGATGAGGGTCCGACCCCGTGGGGTTTCCAGGCACCCTAAACACATCCAAACACAACTATATACGCAGTGGAAAAGGTCATTCTATTCATACATATACAGTACCATACCAGAGTCTATGCAAGAGCAAAGACAGGCTCTATCATACAACGTACAACTGGGTGCCTCAAGCACTAATCGTGTTTGGTTTTCAACAAAACCAGGGATGTAGCTCGTCGCCCCCCTTTTTCCTAAAACTGTAATCATGAAAAACCCATAGTTTTCTCCATTAGATCCCCCCAAATGAGTAGCCAAAACACACACAAGACAATGGACCACAGTTCCACCGAGTCCGATTTCGAAAATAACCGATATAAACACAATTCCCCTTACCTTTTCCCTGAATAGCCAATCCCAAACTCTAAGGTCTCTAAACAGCGAACTGAGTTCCAAAACCTACAATCAACATTATGGAATATACTCACAACACTATTCCTTACAAAACTACTGGATCAGAATTGAAAACTGAGCCTTACATTGATTTTAAGTCGAAACCCAAAAATCTTCGAAACGGGATTCCCGTAGAACTTGTAGAGAATCCTTCCACGATCCTTGTGGTAACTTTAGATTCACGATTCTTGCGACGAACAGTGAAGAAATCTTGAGAGATAGAGAGTAGGGAGATTTCTAGAGAGAGAGAGAGAGAGATTTGAGTTTTCTTAGTTGAGAAGTAAAGGGAATTCTATTTATAGCCACTTTGACCTGGGCAAATTCGTCGATGAGACGGTGTCCTCATCGACGAGGCTCTATAGTCCTCTCGTCGACGAGACGGAGGATTCGTCAATGAATCCTGATATCATCGGTTCTCGAAACTCCTCAGCTTCTCCTCGTCGATGAGCCTCTAAACTTTGTCGACGAGAGATGCATGGCCTTCGTCGACGAACTCTGGCTTCGTCAATGAAGCCTGTTCAAATACCAATTTTACCCCTCTCTTAATTATTTAAACCCACTTATCACGGTTCAGGTTCTTACATATTCAGAAGGTCGTGTGGCCTCTCCTTTGCTGTTAGATCTCCGTTCTCAATGGACGCCTGAGATCAAGCCACGTGTTCAATCCCAACCATATGCCCTCATCCTCTTGCAGCGTGAAACACAACGATGGTCTTGACTAGACCTTAAAAAGGTTGGCCCTCGGTTTTCCTCCGAACCGGTTTGGGTCTATTGAACCGGCCGTAGACCGGTTCTTGTTTACCTTTAATTATTTTTAATAAATTAAAAATCCACACAAAATAATAATAAAAAAGGTTCAAAAAATTTCTGAAAAATGCACCCAAAAAAATGTTTTGAAATTTCAAAATGTTTCGTACGTGAAAAATTTCAGGAAAATACAATGAAAGTTCAAAAAATTTACAAAAAATTCTCAAAAAATAATTTTGATTCTAAGATTTGGTTGTACTCTTGGAAAAGTTTGGACAAAATTCTCAAATATGTTTTGAAGTAAACTTTTTATTTTGTACTTTAGGAACTTTAGAAAGATTACAAAAAAATTCTAGAAAAATGTTTTTAACTTTTCATTATTTTCTTTAATTGTCTTTGTGTTATTTCAAAATTTAGAAAAATGGAGAAAAAAATATAAAAATGGTCTTGCACTTAGAAAAATCACATAAAAATTTAGAAAAGTCAAGGAAAATTTCAAAAGATGCCTTGAGCTCAGAAAACTGTTTTTCACCTCGAATAAATTCAAAAAACCTCCCGGAATAGTATTTGTTCACTTAGAAAATTATATAAAAATTTCAAAATCCCAGGAACGTACTTTCCTAACTATTTTCTCGATTTTCCTTTCCTGATAATTTCAAAGGGTGGCATGAGCTCTTTGGAGTCTGATATGCCCCAGTTTTGAGGGAATACTTGTATTGTATTTTATTTCGAACATTTCTTTACACTTTTTAAAGGGGAGTAATTTCAAAGGCTTATTAAATTTATTTTGGGATAATTTTTGATTAATTAGGTACTGTTCGTAAGAACGAGCGTATAGGAGGTGCTAATACCTTCCCCTCGCGTAATCGAACTCCCAAGCCTGATTCTGGTAATGCAGACCGATTCTACCCTTAATTGGGTAGTAATCAAGTGTTTTAACCACACTTCAAAAGGTTAGTGGCGACTCCATACACATTGTTTTCCATGAAAATATTATTTTAAAATCCACTTTTTCCAGTTCGCGCACCCCGATACAACACACATGCAGGGTGTTTCCGCTCCACACGGGGGAACGTCGCGACAAGGAGTTCCTTATATTGTTATTTATGAATATAACATTGGTAGGATATGAGGAGTTCGTTATATTCTTCATTATATATATATATATATATATATATATATATATATATATATATATATATATATATATATACCAATTTAACGTTGGCAGGATATGAAGAGTTCGTTACATTGATATTATATAACACTATGTAAATGACAATATATATGAATTAAGAACCCTAGTGGACAATTGATGTGAGGAGCACGGTACTGTAGCTACAGTATTAAAGGAGTGAGTGCAACCACACTAACCTGGGATGGTAGTGTAGGTGATTGACAGTCAATTGGGCTTGCAGAGAGATGTTGACCGCCGTGGATTCGGATCAGTTGCGGTAAGCCAATCGTACTACAGACATATATTGAAGTTGACTTAGCTTGGTGGTGGCTAGCCTCGGTTAAGTCCAGCATTCGGGCTGCACAACCCTGTCATGGGGGGAAGCATGACGTTAGCCTGTGAAACCCTACTGAGGGGGGGGGTTCTTGATGGAGTATATGTTGTTTTATTTACATGGAGACATTTTACTGAACTTAAACATGTTTGAGAAAAGTATATGTTATCAAAATATATCTATATGTGTGAGCATAGTTTTTAAACATTTTCTCAGTTGAATTAATGATTAAATAAATGTGTTTTATTATGTTAAAACTCATGTTGTCACACACTGATAATAACCTATCTCGTCTTACTGAGAAGTGTCTCATCCCGATATTTATTCCAATATTTTAGGACCTCAAGAGGATTAAACTTAGCACTCCAGGGCAGGGCATAGAGAGTGTGTTCGAAATTAGTACTGATGAGAATTGTTTTTGTGTGTGGAGAGGTTTTTGTACACCTAAGATTGTAATAATGTTTTGGGGAGTGACTTATATGTATATGATAGTACTAGAACTCTGTATTGTATTTCGGTTTTGATGATTATGATTTTGTTGCATGTGTGTATTAAATGGATTGTGAAGTTATGGTATTAGGGAAAAAAAATGGTAGAAATTTAGAGTCGAGACAACCCAATTCAATCATAATTTCCCTAGAAGAATACTATGCAAAGACACACTGGAGAAATATGAGAATCCATTAGTCATGGGAAACTATCTTGAAGAAAACATTTGGAAAAAGAAACGACGATGACCGTCCAAGTGAAACTCTGTATAATTTAAAAATAGAGAAGGGCACCTGCTCACTCGGAGAAATGTGCACATAGTTCGGTCAAACACCAGCAACGCAATGAATGCGAGGGGCAGCAAGTCGGGGAGAGGAGAACGACAGAGACAAACAACTGCCATGGCGAGAGGGCGTCACTGGGGAGTGAAGGAGGCAAAAAGGAAAGAAAAGAGGGATCCGGAGGAGGGAAAGTGTGGGTTTTTTCAATGTGAGACTATTAGTGACAAATCCTCTGATTCGTCACTAATAGTGCTAAATAAGTTATTTTCATATTTTTTTAAAATAAAAAGACTATTAGTGATTGTTTCAAAAACCATCACTAATAACGTGCTATTAGTGACGAATCCTCTGAACTGTCACTAATAGTGGTAAATAAATTATTTTATATTTTTTAAATAAAAAAACTATTAGTAACGATTTCAAAAACATCACTAATAACTGGCTATTAGTGATGAATCCTTTGAACCATCACTAATAGTGCTAAATAAATTATTTTCATATTTTTTAAATAAAAAGACTATTAGTGATGGTTTTAAAAACCGTCACTAATAACTGACTAATAGTAACGAATACTCTAAACCTTCACTAATAGTTGTATATAAATTATTTTCTTATTTTTTAAATAAAAAAACTATTAGTGACGGTTTAAAAAAGTTATCATTAATAACTGGCTATTAGTGGCATATCATCTGAACCGTCACTAATAGTGCTAAATAAATTATTTTCATATTTTTTAAATAAAAAAACTATTAGTGACGGTTTCAAAAATTATCACTAATAACTGGCTATTAGTGGCATATCCTCTGAACTGTCACTAATAATGCTAAATAAATTATTTTCATATTTTTTAAATAAAAAAAACTATTAGTGATAGTTTCAAAAACTGTCACTAATAACTGGCTATTAGTGACGAATCCTCTGAATCGTCACTAACAGTGCTAAATAAATTATTTTTATTTATTAATAAATACTAGTAGTGACGATTACTTAATAGTCACTAATACCCCAAGAATCATAGCTAATACTTTCTCGGGATAATTTATGCGCGAAAAATAGTTTTCCGCGATAGTTTGAGTTGGAAAACCGGTTTTTAGTGACGAAAGTATTAGTGACGATTTTAAAACCAACATTAATAGTGTCATAATGACGGTTTCTAAAACCATCGCTAATGCTTACACTATTAGTGACGGTTCTTAAAAATCGTTACTAATACCCACTTTTAGTGATAAAATTGAAACCGTCACTAATACTTTTGTCACTAAAAATTAGGCTTTTTGCAGTAGTATGAGGGAAAGTCTCACCCCTTGAGCTAGCTTTTGGGGTTGAGAAGGTCCTAGACCACCAAACACTAGTATTAGAGTCAGGTTCAACATTCTCCCTTGTATGTCGTGTCAAAGGAGACTCTGATGGTTGTCTTGCCGGGGGAGACCCCGATGCCTTGTCGAGAGAGATTTTGATGTGTGAGGAGGAGATTGTTGGGTTATCCCACATTAGTTAAGGAAGGGGCTAGTGGTCAGTTATTAGGTATAAGGAAAATTCTCACTTCTTAAGCTAACTTTTGGGGTTGAGAAGGTCCTAAACTATCCAACAGATTACATGATATAGTTGCAAATCAAGTAGATATCTTAAATCTCATGAAATCTGAGACAAAGGACTGTTATGAATCCCATAGAATCTCAAATATTCGTAGAATTTCTGAAATTCACATATTTTATTAGGAGTCTATAAAATCTACTTTTTTGACATATATGCTCCTTAGATTTTTTTTTTTTGAATCAATGGGCTCTGATTTGTTAACATATATGGTTCTCAGATTTTTTATTATGACGATTGAATTTGGGTCTTTGACGTTTCTTAGACTTTATTGGGACGATTTGCCTCGGATCTTTAACATTTAAATTTACAGGGGACAAAATCATTGACGGTTTCCTTCTGAATTTATGTAACCGTCGATGACATCACTCTCATTGAGTGTGTCGAGTTGTGATGCATTGCTAATAAAATATTCCTCTAAGTAATAAATATAATGCATTTTAGAAAAATATATCGCATATTTCCATACCAAATGCATGAGCTATACTTCTAGTTAATACAAATATATCATAATTAGCTAACTCATAGCGCAAATTTTTTTACGTGTCTATTTTAGCATCTCAAAATATCTTTACAAATGTTTTAATTTTTAATAAAAAATATTGTTACTTGCTCAAAAGTTGTAATAGTTCATAGGATAAGAAAATGTTATTAGAAACATAAAAAAATTTAATCAAATTACTAGAGTAAGCAAAAAATATAACATAAATTTTTTTACAAATGCATCAATTTAATGATTAATATGCATAAATGTGTGCCTATAAATAAATAAATAATGACTACAAATTTGTGGTCACAAAGATCCTTTGGACCTTCAAATTTCTTTTAAGATTTTAAATGGATCATAAAAAAATATTCAAATAAAAAAATGATACTCAAAATCCCTTATTATCTCGTTGCAAGAACTATTCGTCTTAATATATATTTATATTGATGATAAAAAATCTAGGTTTGCGGGTCCTTCGCATAGTTAATTTCTTAGTATTTGAAAATGAATATGAACAAATAATAAGACGAAAAAAATTAAGCCTTAAGTTCTATTAGGCATGATAGGTTACATGATTTTTTTTTTTTTTACTAATTTATGCGGTTGTGAATAATTTTTCCGATATATTTAAAACTACCAAATTTTTAGTCACAATTAACATTGAATAATTAAAAATATATTTGAGTTAAAAATCAAACTCAAAGCCCCTTATCCTAACATTCTAAAAAATATTAAAGCATAGGTAATTAGGGATTTCTTAGGGGGCGGGGGGGGGGGGGCGGGGGTGGGGGTGAAGTAGCTGGGACCCACTTGCCCTTCTGGGGGGAGGGGCTCCTAAAGAATGACACCTTAGAAAGCAACATCTCATAGGTCGGTCTAGTGGGACACGTGGTAGAAGAGCTACTAATATTTGGAAAGCAAATAGCCATGTAATCATTAACAATTCCATGAATCAACCAAAGTTATGGTACATGCATGCATGACTGGCACAGTCTATTTATGATGTTGTCCCAAGAACTATATATGGCTGGCATTGGTGGGTAGGAGGTGATGTGGAGGGGACTTATTCAAAGCAATAATGGGAGCCCAACCACTTCTGTTCTGCCCAATGGCATTGCATGTGTACACTTGGCCATTTGGGTAGGCTGCCACATGGCATCACTTCAGTGTCAAACCTTGGGAGCCTTATCTATTTGCATATGCTTTGTCTAGCTAGCTACTTGATTCTCACCCCTCATGGAGCTGTCATGTGGGCTCAGTCTGTCTTGGGTTACTATGCCTTTTATTTATGGGTCTCTTCACCTCTCTCAATGGATCAAGGAACAAATTACATGTAATTAAAGTTACATCAAAATAAATAATACAATAAACAAAGATGTCTCTGTGTTTTGGTCATGGGTGAGGGGAGAAAGGCACTAACCCATTATCTCCTTGGCTGCTTAACAACTCCATAGGGAATCACACCATCAAAGGTGTCTCCTAAAGTAGAAGCATTTTTATTATTACCAAACTTTTCTCTTTCTTGATTATCTATTTATTTTATCATAGTACTTCTTAATTCTTTTTAATTAGGAGTGCCATCCATTTGTCATAGAAAGATCACTTTCTTTCATTGTTTTTTTTTTTTTTATGTTTAGGTAATTATTTGAAAGTATCCACCACTGTTGGTATTTTAAAAGAAAAAAGGCAAAAAAAAAAAACGAAGGTGATTAGAGCAGTAGAACGTTGGTAAAATGACATGAGTAAAAATGTGAACATGACTCTAAATTATTATTTTAATGATGTATAATGTACAAGAAGGGTCAATACATAGTGGAGGAGACCCAAGAATAAAAGGAAAGTTATGAAGAATCACGAAGATGGTGTATATACACTAAATATAGAGAGATAAAATCACAAAGATCCTAATAATATACTATTGACTTTTTGAGTACGATTCCTATTTTGATTATGACAAACTACAATATTTCATCAGTATGCTAAGTTTATGAACATGTTCATTTTTCTAAGTAGAGATGATAGATGAGAAATGGAAACCGAAAAGTATTTTAATGTACACGCCATTCGGCGCAATCCATGAAATTGTAAAGGAGGAGAGCATGAAGTTTCTTGTTTGTTTCATATATTTCATTTTATGTTTTTTTTTTGGGTCTGTAATAATTAATGTATGACATGCATGATACGACTATAAGCTCAAATGACCACAAGGAAATCAATGACCATAGATTCGATCAACCGACGTCAGGTTTTTAGGCTAAATTAAAAAGCCTAAGTTGTAGACTGACCATAGGTCCCCACACATCACTTACACAAATCCCCTCTATCTTACAAATCTTACCATGTGTATCAAAGGTAAACTTTAGCAAGAATCTCGACCTAGAATAAAATTTAAAAGGCTCTCGGTCGACTGAACCCAACTTTGTATATTTAGCTTAGTCGACCAAACCATTCAAGGGTCAACAGTTTGGTCAAGGTTTAGTCAACTGAACATTTTTGAACGTATGTTTCACAGTCGATTGAACTAGCACGTGTCTGACCCCCAACGGTTTAGCTGACCGAATGTTCAATTCATTTATGATTGAGTTGACCGAACCATATAAATTGCAGACTGAATTTCAAATATAGTCGACCGAACCTAAAATGGTTTCAGAATCGCTTTAATTCGGTCGACTATATATGTAGTTCAAAGGTGCCTCGATCGACCGTACTTATCAATATAATCGACCGAACCTATTTTTAAGTCGACCGAAAACTCTCGGGTTGGACATTTTTACCGCAAGTTAAATAATGTTAATATTTTAATTAACCTTCATTAACCTTTTCTAAAATTCCATCTATGTTCTCCAACGGTTATAATTTTGAGTATGTCTAGATGTACTCCTTCATTTGGAAAGATTAAGCATAGATTAGGAAAATCATTAACAAAAAATTTCTCCGAAATTTCTTGTGCCTTTCATTTCCATACAAGCCCATATACTCCACCCATTCTCATTCCTTCTCTAAAACATCTTTGGTGAGAGTATTGTTAGATACCCCATATTGTTTATACGTGCTTCTACTCTCAAATACATGAATTGATTGTTGATTTTTGTGAGAGTAAGCCAAGAGGTCTTCCCCGGTGATTTAATTCATAAATTCATTTTTAGGGAAACCTTCTTAAGCTTGTGAGTCTTTACATCTTTATTGTAAGACTTTTGAGCTTGTCTTGTGTTGTGTAGAAAATATTTTTGACAAGCTTGTTTGCTAAATATCTCTTGTGCTTAAATTTTTGGAAATCCTTTTTGAGATATTTGATTATACTCTTGAAAACCTTTGAAACCTTATTTGTGGTTGATATATTTATAATATTGTTTTAAAGAAACTCTACTAAACTCATTCTCACACTTTGATTGCACATTGACATTATATTGAGAGTAGTTTCATATATCTTCACTGAACTTATATTTCCTATCATATTGAAGTGCATTAATTATTACTTGTGCGTATCTGTACAAATCTGCTTGTATTAGAAGCATCTTTATTTGTATGCAAATTTTATATTCATTAGTGTATTCCAGGCGTGACCTGAGGGGGTGTTGATCTAGCCCACAAGGATCAGTTGTTAGGGCCTTCTCCGCCCCGTAATGAGAGTGTATAAAGGTTGAAGTCAGCCCTGGTAATTTGACCTGGTTATAACTGGTGCCGCTTCACCTATTTAGTGAGCATTAGTGAAATCCTCAGGCTTGCGAGCTGAGGCAGGGACATAGGCAATATTGATCGAACCCTGATAACATATGGTGTGTGCACTTAATATTCCCGCAATCTATTTACTGCACATGTATGTTATTTTCAATAGACAGTGAATACTGCGCATAATTTAATTTTTATATTTATCTACGCATTTGGGATTGCATAAATAGACCGTATGTTGTGTATTACTGATATCTGGTTTAACCTAGAAAAAAGTTTTAAAATTCCAATTCACCTCCCCTCTTGGGAATACACTAGTTCCAACATACTCAAAATCTCAAGAACCTCCATCAAACTCAAGATGTTAATGATGATGTCAAGTTTAGTTTGCAAACTAGATTACAATGACAATTTGGAGAATGAGATTTCGTGAAGGTGTTCATAAGTTGGTCATGTGAAGTCATGTCATGTGTTCAAGTGTGCCCTAACAAATATGATGTCAAATAAGATGACAATCAATATCTATGTGCTTCCTATGCTTATGGAAGACATCACTATCAAAAATTTGGATGGCACTTGTGTTATCACAAAGAATGGTCGAGGAACTAAGGAAAAAGGCACCCATATCATGTAATAACCATTGTAAGCAAAGGAACTTAGAGGCACTATTAGTCAAAGCTCTATACTCAACCTCAGTGCTAAAGTAAGAAATAATTGTTTGTTTCTAGAGATAAGAGAGCTGCCAAGAAAAAAAAGTACCCAATGATGGAGTAACAATTTGTAGGGTCACTAGGCTAGTCAACATCTGAGTAAGCCTATAAATTTAAACTTAAATGTGATGACTAGTGGGGATATTGAATATGGAAACCTCTAAACTTGAATGTGATGAAAAATAGGAATATTGAAGACGAGACCCTTAACATACTAAGAATTCAAAGAAAAATTAAAAACAAGTATAATGAGGAAAACATGTGAGTCACTTTCATATAGGTAAGACTCCCAACCAATTGCCTATAAAAAGTTGCATCTATGAAAAGGTCACCATATGTAGCAAGAAGCTTCACATTGGCCTAAAAAAGGCTGTCAATTGCCTTACCATGCAAAAACCATACCAACATGAGAAAGAAGTTTGGAAGTATAATTTATGAAAGATAGTAACCATCGTGAATGAGATAAACTCAAAAGATAGCTAATTGCCACAAAGTTTTTCATCTTAATTTGTTGGCTAAGAAAAGTGAAAATACCATGAATTTTAATCTGTTGGCTAAGAAAAGTCAAAAGACCATGAATTTCAAAAATATCATCTCCTAATAATAACTATGTCGATCATCAACATAGAGAAGAAGAAGGATGATATTGGAATCAAAGTAATAGATAAATAAAACAAAATCTATAGGGTCAATGGACGAGAAACCTTGTTGAGAAATAAAAAAGATAAAAATGGAAAATCAAGTTCACGGAGATTGTATAATGCATGACAAAGACACAAAGATTATCTGGAGGATGCTTATACATAGGAGGAAACTTCAGGTAAAGCTCTTTAACCAAATCATTATTATGCATTCTTAACATCCATCTAAGCATGTGTCAACCTCAAACAACTACAATTGCAATTAAAGACTGGATGAAGTGAGTTTGGCTATTAGGGAAATGGTTTTTTCTATACATAATCTAATACTCTTGTTTGAACCCTTATACAACAAGAATAGATTTGTAGTGCTTTATGGAACTCAGCTTGATTCTTAATCTTGTTAGGCCATTTGTACATTATTGCACTTTTACTAGGGTCCGATTTTCTAGGTACCAAGTGAGGGCGTAGAGCATGTTAGACATGGATTGCAAAGGGTTAGTCTTATAACCTTGTGATAAGTGGGAAGCTTATAAAGAGACGCAATGACCGAAAAGCAACTGTAGTTAGTTAACTGGAAGGAGGAACCTTTATCAACTAGAGTGACAATGGAAAAAATTTGGAAAGGCCTCTAGTGGAATGGATATGATAAATGGATCTACAAGTGGGTTAGATGTCTTAGGAAAAAGACAAGGAGTCATCTTGATAGCTCATAACATTGGTATCAATAAGCAATTTTGGGATAATTCACTAGAGGGGTTGGTTAAAATAGGCAAAAGCACTATTTATGCAATTTTTGTGCATCCTTAGTTTGCATTATGATGACAAGTTTCTAGCTAGTACCGGGCATATGACAAACCATTTATTGTCCAACATTTGGTTAATTACAAGCAAGGGATCTTTGAAAGCAAAGTAATCGCCAATAAAACTAAGATGGGATTGTCCAAAATAAACAACTTGAGGTGAGTATCACCCCAAATTGGTTGGCTACTTGGCTAAATGAAGCAACAAAAGGACATGGAACCTAGTCAAATATTTTTATTTGCCCTCAAGGTTACGAAACAAATCGGCTAGTTCTTAGGACTTACCTATCACAAATTTCATACATCTATAAGTAAATAGAAAAAAGAATAACCTATTCTAGTTCTCTTGGTAATTGAGCAAGAGTAGATGAGTTTTGTAGCCAACAAACAAAGACCTCATGGTCAACAATGTTCACATTCATTTTGAAAATATTAGGAGATAGATCTCAGAGAAGATCTTTGATTTCCAAATGCTTCACTTTCTTTGCCTGAATATAGTATTGAAACATTAAACTAAAGCCAAGGGCGTAGAATTCATCTTGCCACAAGCAGCCTTAAGCTCAATTTCTTGCCTCGCTACTTCTTGAGTCTCACTGCATATTTGGTTGCAGAGTTGAAAATAGTCACTTCAAAGTGGTTCCAGGGTAGACAAAAAAGTTGCATATTTTGTAACGACCTGCTTAATAAACTGATTTTTCTTTTTTTATACTATAACATTCTACATGCTCTGATACCATAATGGGAGTAAACCCAATCAATAACCTAAGCAGCGAGAAACATAAATCACATAGACATAACCATATGAAAATATATATACCATACCAAACCAATACCACACAATACCAGAGTACTACATGTTTTCTAAAATATATATACATACGTCTGTTCCCCAAAATACCCTTAACTAGTTAGGGTATACAAAAATACTCCCAAAATGTACTCACTCTCCACTGGCAGGGCAGTACAGAAGCCCCTCTATCTGCGAGCCTGGTCTGCTCACCTACCTGGATCTCCTAAAAAATGTTTCAACACTGGGATGAGCCAACGCTCAGTAAGAAGAAATATGCTATTACTAGTGTGTGGCAAATGAGCTACTATATCATGAAAATCTGTTTTCAAATAAACATGTATAACTGAATATATAAATAAAGTATAAGTGATAAAAATCCACCGCCCCTGTCCCTAATGTTTAACATGTTAGTATCAGAGAATATTATTCAAAATACTTCTAGTATAAGTAAGTATGTTCCCTATTTTTTCAAATCTATACATACGTAATAACAACTGAAACTGTTCCTTGTGGATATCTGTGTGTCATGACTTACGCCCTCATGATAGGGTTGTGCATCCCGTAGGTGGGATTTACCCTAGCTGGCCAACCAGGAATAAATCACTATACTCCATCGGTCAATCTGCCCACCTTAACTCATATCTAGATGGGGAGCCTAACCTCTTCAATGGCCTAGGTGATCGACCTTACCACTTATTATCTAAATAGGTGGTTGCACTCGAAAAGTAACGTAATATATGTAGCAACGGTACCGTGCTCAGTAGCTCCATAGTTCAACAGGGTCTGATATCATATAATATATTTCTATATATATATATATATATATATATCTATCTATCTATCTGATTTACCATAATTCTGAAATACTGAAATAACCATGATGCTGCATAAACTGTAACTGTAGTTCATACGTAATACTGAGAACTGTATAATCATAACATTGACATCTGTATAATCATAGTACTGAAATTGCATGATCATAATACTGATATTCTTATTATCATGGTACTAAGGTTCATGAAATCATGGTATTGAAATATCGTAAAATCAGAATACTAAAATATCATAAAACATATCTTTGTACTATATTCATATTCACAAGCCACACGATATTGTAATACATAATTTTCATCATTTAATAAACTGTATAATATTTTAAAAATACCTAGCATAACATATTTCCCTTACCTGACTACTGGAAAGCCCCTATGGAATACTAGTCTAACATTCGCAGAGCCTCCTACATAACTCCCTGAAAACAATATTCGCTAGAACAAAATATCAATATTTCATTGCCTACATCATTTCTTATAACTACCATAAGGTCAAAAATAGGCTAAAAGGCCTTACCTTTAATTTGGGATGAAATCCAATTTCGTTTTCCTAATGATCCACTCTGGTAGACTTGCAGAGAACTTCGCTAGGAGCATCGTGGTAGCCTAAAATCTTCAATCCGGCGATCGGCGGGCCAAAATCGAAGAGAGAAGAGAGAAGAGAGAGAGAGAGAGAGACGTAAGAGAGAGAGAGAGAGGAGGGAGAGAGAGAGGAGCGTTAAAAGTGAATAAAAATCTGATTTTTAGCTATTTATAGGGCTAGATTCGTCGATGAGACACGTCACCTCGTCGACGAGTCCTTCATTGAATTCGTCGACGAAACCCTGTATTCGTCGATGAAATTCAGAGCAGCCGAAAATCCCGCTCGGTATTTTCTCATCAACGAAACCCTGTATTCGTAGACGAAACCCTGTATTCATCGACGAATTTCCTTATGCACTCCTCGACGAAGCCCTATATTCGTCGACGAGTCCTGGAAATCCCTCGAATTTATTATATTCTCTAAAATGCAATGTCGTCAACGAAGTTTAGGGTCTCCTTCTATTTCTGTTTCTGTTTCTCTCTCTCTTATTATTATTAAAATGCTATTATTCTTCAGGTCACTACATATTTAGTAGAATAGATAGCTTTTTCAATGAGGATCTCTAAAATGGCACTATGCTCCCTAGGAGCCAAAGAAAAGGAAGATTAGAAGCTTGGTGATCCACCTATGACCTTCGAGAAGGTGGTGAACATCACCTTAATATTGCTAATCATGGTGATTAGGGATTTCACCTTCCTTTGATCAACCAAAAGAGAAACTCCATCAAAAGTGATGACGATAACCTTTGGAGTGCCCTTACTATTGTCACATTCGGGTGCGTAGTCTATGACAAAGGGATGACCTTTCCCTTTGAATCCTAGAGGAGGGAATTAAAGAATGCATCCATGAAGACGAAATTAGATTACCCACAACAGAATGGATGCTAGAACCTAGACAGGCTGGAGCAATAAAGGAGAGAAAGTATGAGAAACAAAGCATCCAAAAAATTTTAACCCTTCAATTGCAAATGATGTGATGTGAGCACCCCAGATCAGGTGTGTAGTATGTCCCGTATGGAGGGTTTCCCCTAGGAGGCGTAGGTCAACCATTGCCCAAACAATGTGTTTACAAGGGCTAGGCTTGTTCTCCTAGGCATTGTTTAACATGAAATGTTATTATAAAACATACCAATACTAAAATAAAGGAAGTAGAAGAGGAACGATCCACTTGTTGTGCTTTATCCTTTTCTAAAGTTCTCCCTCAAGTATAACAAGGTGAATAATGCCTCCATCCATATGGAGGTGAGTTATGAGTTGGGTAGAGCCAAACACTTTGAGGCAATAAGAAACTGAAGTAAAGAATACATCTTTTGCCTTAAATGAAAGAAAAATGTGTTATTTCTAGATTCCCCACAAGCTTGGCCCCATAAATATTTTGATTTTAGCTCATGTGACAAGAAGGAAATGAGCCAATGTCAATTATAATTAAGTGTCAATACTAAAGAAGGCCTTGTTTGTGCTAAGAATGTATGTTGATTATTAGGCAGCTTATGTAGAGACCCAAACCTAGAAAATAAAATATAAATAAATAAAAGAAAAGGAAAATATATAAAGGAAAGGAAAAATAAGAAAAAGGAAGGAAAAGGGTTTGGTTAGGACCAAACCATCAACGATTTGGTGAGACTTAAAAAAACTGTCGATGGTTTTTCTGTAGGGCAAACTACCAAGGGCATATAAGGGCATTTTTGGTTTGGCAAATGGCCAAATCGTAGACGATTTCAGGAAACCATCAATGGTTTTTTGCGGGGACTTCTTGCCTATAAATAGACATTAGGTCATTTTTTTTTTTTTTTTGAAAAATCAGTTCTCTATCTCTCTCTCTCTCTTATCCTTCACATGACTCTCTCTCTCTCTCTCTCTCTCTCTCTCTCTCTCTCTCTCTCTCTCTCATCCTTCACATGACTCTTTCTCACTTCTACGCTCACCCGAAGCCGCTTTCACTCCCCAAACGTCTTTCTCATCTCTCTTAGATTGCCGGATCAATTTCTGCGACAGTTTCGATTTGAATCGATTAAACTAGAATTTATGATTTTAGAAACATTATGCTAGTTGTATTTTCAAAATCTAACTGATTGAAACTAAGTATTATGTGATATAATTTCTTTGGTCAAATTATTAGAGTATGATATGACATTCAAACGTAAGAACCTAACCCGAGATAAGTGTATTAAATAAATGAGGAAAAGAGAAGGAAAGTTTAAAAGGCAAAAATATATAGGGCTCGTTGACAAGGCTTCTTTGCTCGTCAACGAAGCCTCTTATTTAACTCGACAACGAGATTCAGTAGCTCGTCGATGAGGAGATGTCAAGAGATTTTGGGAAATCCTAAAATCTCAGGCTCATCAATGAGACCACCTTGGCGTCAACGAACTTCCTTTTGTAGCTCGTCGACGAGGACGCCATCTCGTTGACGAGTCTGGCCGGGTCAACTTGTTTGTAAATATCTTTGACTTTGCTTAATGGTTAAGAAACCAAAAACCTCTCTCTCTCTCTCTCTCTCTCTCTCTCTCTCTAGGATTTTAGGCTGTCAGTTGCTGGAATCAACGATCCAACGTTACCACGTGGATGAGGAGAGGAATCTCTACGTTTATAAGGGGTCAGAAATTCATTTCGAGGATTTTTGGGTTTTGACCCAAACCTGAGGTAAGGGTTTGATTTTAGTTTTGTTTCAGTATATATGTAGTAGTAAGAATTATCATGAAGTATAGTTCTTGGATATTTAGGTTTTGGGAGCCCAGTTCGTAGTTTTGGAGCCGTAGAGTTCAGGTTTGTGGTATTCGGGAAAAGGTAAGCGGATTCTGTTTATATAAGTTATTTTTTAAATCAGGATCAGTAGACCTGTAGTTTACGATCGTATGCATGTTTTGGCTACTTATTTGGGAAAATCTATCAGGTGAAAATGCAAAATTTTCGAGTTACAATTTTTAAGAAAATTTGTGGTTTCAGGTATCATCTCTATTTATGTTGGAAAACCGTATGTTGTATAAAACTATAGTATTGAGATGACCGCACCTATATTTGTATTAAACTGTATTTCTTGAACTGAAAATGATATGATTTATATATGCTCAAATAAGTGTGGAATGAACTGTTGTATGCAAAATGTTCCAGGTTTTGTAAAACAGTTAGGGGCGGCTAATTACCATACACTGATGAGTATAGGAACATGAGTTCCAAAATTGTTCCAAGTTTTGTAAAGCAACTAGGGGCGGCTAATTACCATACGCTGCTGCCATGTCTCAGCTAATTACCGTGGGCGAGAGTGTCTGACTCTATATCCGAGGGTGCGAAATATCGCTTATTTGTTCCGGCTAGTCACCAATGGCTATGAGTGGACACCGTACTGGAAATGATATCGCTGTGAGGCTTCGGTTATTGCAGGGTATCGTGGGCTTGAGTGTGACGACACTGACCATATATTTGTTATCGTATGTATTGGAACTAAATTGTGAAAATACTGGAACTGTATCGTGTTATGTTTTATGTCAAAATAACACTTGTATGCCACACACTGATATAACCTTCTTTATTCCTTACTGAGAGGTGTCTCACCTTGAATATACAAATGTTTTTCAGGTCCTTCGAGTAGTTGAAACTAGCATCCCAGCATTCGGGAGTGTGGTTTTCGGTTAGCTATGTTTTGTACCCGTGTAAGTACAGGTTTTGTAACCGGGTTGTTATTGTTGGGTTTTGTAGACACCTGGAGTACGTACTGTATTTTGGGAACACAGATTCTGTTTGTGTATAGACTCTTGTATCGTATAATGTATGTATAAAAAGAACATTTTCGCTGCGTATTTGATGAGTATGGTTATGTATGTGAATGTGTATAGGGTGTATGTGGACCCCACAAGGTTGGACCCCCATTCAGTGTAGTATCATGTATGTTTTAATTGATGCAGAGATAGGTTAGGTTACTATATTCACACCTGGGACCCATCCGCAGGTTCAGGGCGTGGCAGCTTTGTATTAAAGCAAAACCAGGTTGTTAGGTGCTGTAGACTTGGTTAGGCGTAGTTTTGAGTACATACTAGAGTATAGGATTTAGGAAATGGGTAGAGTAGGTCGAGGGTTGTTTTGTTGCTAGACGGGGACTCATTGGCAGTGTTCTGTATTTTTCCTAGAATGACGATTTCAATAAAACCATGGTAAACCATTGATGGCGTTGTGTTGGCGTGGTAGGACAGACCTGGACCCGTGAGAGCAATAGTTGACATGATTAGCTTTCAATGATTGTGTTAATTGTGTGTGATATAGGAATTCTAATCGATCATATCCTGTTTTCAGAATGTAGCTCAAGGATAACAACTTGGAAAGTAGTTCCGAAGGGACTGTGAGTGATGGGTCTCCCTCTGTGCCTCGAGGTTTGACGAGGCAGGTTATGCGGGAGATCGGGCGAAGTGTTAGGAGACACGAGCACTCTTCTACTGCTATGGGTTGTACCATAAAGAGGTTCACCCGCATATACCCTCCGATGTTTACGAGAGGACCCAATCCGATAGTTACAAAGAACTAGGTGCAAAAGACCAAGAAGATATTGGAAGTTCTGCACTGCACTGACTAGCAAAAAGTTCTCTATTCTACCTTTTAGCTAGCAAGAGAAGTGGAAAGATGGTGGACGACTATGAGTCTGCTTGAGAAGCAGAGAGTTGGTCCATTCGGTATGACTTGGAGCCGTTTCAAGGAGGTATTTTTCAAGAGATACTACCCGGCTTCCACTCATGATGCGAAGGTTAATGAGTTCTTAAGCATGACTCAGGGAACCCTGACGGTGCAGAGATATGCTGCCAGATATATTGAGCTATCTCGTTTCGCACCGTATTTGAACTCAAATGAGTATGAGAAGGCTCAAAGGTTCGAGAAGGGTTTGAGGAAGGACATCTGCAGGCCTGTGGGGATGTTTCATATTCGAGATTTTTCTATTCAGGTGGATAAAGGCACCATAGTTGAGGATGACCTTCAAGGGGATGAGGTGGTACAGGAACAGAAGAAGGGGCCAGTATCGTCTAGTTCTCAGACTGGTCCTCGACAGGGACGGTGGAAGAAGAACAAGAACTATAGATCGAGTTATCGCCAAAATATCGAACGGCAAGGTTTGCAAAGGGATCCGTCTTCCGCACCATGCACCAGATGCCGTAAATGGCATGATGGTGAATGCCAGGCGTTTTGAGGTAATTGCTACAACTGTGGAAATCGGGCCACATATCCCAAAACTGTTAGGCATCGAGCAGCGATATGCCCGCACAGAGCTAGAACCGTGGGAGTAATCAGATGCCTTGGGGAAACTATTAGGCAAACACGGCTCCGGCGAGGGGGTACTCTTTTACTCCAGCAAATGCGGAACACACAGGGAACGTGGTGACGGGTACCATATTATTGCTTTTGAATAGAGCTGTTGTTTTATTTGATTCGAGAACAACCTATTTGTTTATATCTACTCATTTTGTGAAACTGTGTGGGGTTGAAACCCAAGTGATGGATGAGTGGTTGTCTGAGGCTACACCGATTGGGAATGTAACGATCTGTAGTAAGATGTTGGGAAACTGCCCAGTGATTATTTAAGGAAGGTTGCTATTGGGGAACCTAGTAGTGTACGACATGTGTGGATTTGACGTCATACTGTGGATGGATTGGTTATTCTTTAGTAATGCGGCGATTGATTGTCATAGGAAGGTAGTAGTGTTCAGACCTCCTAGGAGTAGGAGTAGGAGTATGAGTTTGTGGGATCGTGTGTGCGTTCGACGCCACAGATTTTATTAGCTATATAGGCGAGAAGGTTACTCTTGGAGGGTTGTCAAGGTTACCTAACTTGCATGAAGGAACCACCTCAGGATGGTTTGAAACTTAAGGACATTCGAGTGATTAACGAATTTTCAAATGTATTCTCGAAAGACTTACCAGGTTTACCACCTGATCGTGAGGTGGAGTTCGCTATTGATCTATTGCCAAGTAATGCACCAATTTCTAAAGCTCCACACCAGATGGCTCTAGCTGAACATAAAGAGTTGAAGGAGTAGTTATAGGAATTCCTAGACAAGGGCTTTATCAGACCTAGTGTTTTGCCCTGGGGAGCTCCAGTATTGTTTTTGAAGAAGAAGGACGAGTCGATGCGAATATGCATTGATTACCATGAGATCAACAAGGTAACGGTGAAGAACCGATACCCGTTACCTCGTATCGATGATATGTTTGACCAGCTGCAGAGAACGCAGGTCTTTTCGAAGATTGATCGACGGTCAGGGTATCATCAAGTGAAAGTTAGAACGGAGGATGTTACAAAAACTGCTTTGCGAGTTTTTGGTTATGCCATTTGGGTTGACTAATGCTCCGGCGGTATTTATGGACCTAATAAACAAGGTTTTTCATGAATACCTAGATCAGTTTTTAGTGGTGTTTATCGATGATATTCTGGTATATTCTAAGAGTTTGGAAGAGCACGAAAACCATCTGAGGTTAGTACTTAAGGTACTATGGGAGAAGAAGTTGTATGCTAAGCTAAAGAAATGCAAGTTCTAGTTGAGTCAGGTCATGTTTCTAGGTCATGTCGTGTCAAAGGGTGGTATCTCATTTGATCCTGGTAAGATAGAAGCAGTGGTTGACTGGGTGAAACCGAAGGACGTGCAGGATGTTCAGAGTTTCCTAGGACTGACTGGGTATTACCGACAGTTCGTGGAGGGATTCTCTAAGTTATCTGGCCCTCTGACACGGTTGATGAGGAAGGGTGTGAGATTTGATTGGAATGATGAGTGCGAGCAAAGTTTCCAGGAGTTGAAACACCGACTAGTCACTGCTCCGATTTTAACCATCCCATATGGGGATGGTGGTTTTGTGATTTACAACGACGTGTCGCTAAAGGGGTTGGGATGTGTACTAATGCAACAAGGGAAGGTAATTGCTTATGCTTCTCGTAACTCAAGGAGTATGAAAAGAATTACCCTACGCACGAACTGGAGTTGGCAGCGGTAGTATATGCGTTGAAGATCTGGAGACATTACTTATATGGTGAATAGTGTGAGATCTTCTAGGACCACAAGAGCCTCAAATACTTTTTCACACAAAAGGAATTGAACATAGAAGATGGTTAGAATTGATCAAGGACTACGATTGCACGATTAGCTATCACCCGGGGAAAGCTAATGTGGTAGTTGATGTGTTGAGTCAGAAGTCAGAGCACGTGTCAGTATCTACAGTAGTAGGTCAACATCATATCAGACAGGATCTAGAAAGTCTTAGCGTGGAGGTGGTGGATGGTAATCATCAGGTTTTCATTGGTAACTTGGTGATCCAGCCGATGTTATTTGAAAGGATTAAAGTTGCGCAGGCTAATGATGCAGAGTTAGTCGAGGTTGTAGATTTTAACATCTTTGAAGGATGTGTGCTGAGGTTTGGGACCAAGCTGTGTGTTCCAAACAATGAGAGGATAAAGAGGACGATCTTGGAGGAAGCACATCGTTCTTTGTATACGGTACATCCGAGTAGTATGAAGATGTATTGGGATTTGTGCGAGTCCTTCTGGTGGAGTGGCATGAAAAGAGAGATTGCTCGGTTTGTGGAGCAATGTCTGACGTATCAACAGGTAAAGGCTGAACATCATAGGTTGGCAGAGCTGTTGTAGCTATTGAGTATTCTTGAGTGGAAATGGGAGCATATTTCCATAAACTTTGTCACCGGGTTACCACCAGCACTACACGGGAAGAATGTCATTTGGGTAATCGTGGAAAGGTTGACTAAATCTGCTCACTTTGTATCGATGAAGGTTAGCTACTCTTTGAGTAGGTTAGCATATTTGTATATGCATGAGATAATCAGAATGCACAGGGTACCAGTGTCCATTGTTTCAGATCGAGACGTGAGATTCACTTCTCAATTCTGGAAGAGCTTGCAGGAAGCACTGGGAATGAAGCTTACTTTCTGTACAGCGTTCCACTCCCAAACTGATGGACAGTCAGAGAGGACAATACAAATCTTGGAAGATATGTTACTGGCTTATGTATTAGACTTTGGTGTTAGTTGGATCCAATTTCTACCATTGGTGGAGTTTGCCTATAACAACTACTTCCAGGCTAGTATCAGGATGGCACCGTTCGAGGAATTGTATGGTCGGAGGTGTCGATCTCCTCTGTATTGCGATAAGGTTAGTGAACAGCAGATATTGGGGCTCAAACTCGTACAATAGGTGCCTGAGAAGGTTAGATTGATCATGGATAAGATTAAATCAGCTCAGAGTCGGCAGAAGAGTTACACGGATGTTCGCCGTCATGAATTGAAATTTGAGGTTGGGGGTAAGATAATCCTAAGAATCGCTCTGATAAAAGCGGTGATGAGATTCGAGAAGAAGGGCAAGTTGAGCCCAAGGTATATCAGACTATTCGAGGTACTGGAATAAGTGGGTCTAGTGGCCTACAGGATTGCACTACCCCTAGCGCTCTCAAGGATCCATGATGTGTTCCACGTATCCATGGTGAGGAGGTACGTGTTGGATCCGTCGCATGTGATTAGCTATGAATCTTTAGAGATTGGGGATGCTTTGGCGTATGAAGAGATACCCGTTCAGATTTTGGACCATAGAGTTTAGAAGCTGCGTACCAAGGAGATACCGTTAGTGAAGGTATTGTGGCGGAATCACACGGTTGAGGAAGCTTCTTGGGAGTTAAAGACGGAAATATCCTGGAAACATCCACGCTTGTTCTGAGTAGTAGTTTTAGTAGTAGGATTGGTATGGGTATGTATGTATGTATGTATGTATGTATGTAACATTCTGCTATTGAAGTAATGTTGTGTGGTTGGTCTCTGGGAGAGTTTTGTAATATTGTGAACTTCCGAGATAGTATATATGTAACCATGGTATTCCTCCGCCATAAGTGAGGGTATATATGTAGTTGGGATGGGGCTACTATGTGGGTCGCCGCCGGCTCTTTCTAGAGTCGAGTATGCGTTTGGATATGTAGTTGAGTTGGTAAATGAGAGATTACAAACTTCGAGAAAGAAATTTTTGTAAGGAGGGGAGGTTGTAAGAACCCAACCTGAGATAAGTGTATTAAATAAATGAGAAAAAGAGAAGGAAAGTTTAAAAGGCAAAAATCTACAGGGCTCGTCGATGAGGCTTCTTTACTCATTGACGAAGCCTCTTGTTTAGCTCGGCGATGAGATTCAGTAGCTCATTGACGAGGAGATGCCGAGAGATTTTTGGAAATCCTGAAATCTCAGGCTCGTCGACAAGGCCACCTTGGCATTGACAAACTTTCTTCTGCTGCCCGTCAATGAGACATCGTCTCATTGATGAGTCTGGCCGAGTCAACTTGTTTATAAATATCTTTGGCTTTTCTTAATGGTTAAGAAACCAAAAACCGCTTTATCTCTCTCTCTCTCTCTCTCTTCTCTCTCTCTCTCTCTCTTCTCTCTCTCTCTCTCTCTCTCTCTCTCTCTCTCTCTCTCTCTCTCTCTCTCTCTCTCTCTTTTACGATTTCAGGCCATTAGTTGCCGGAATCAACACTCTAACGTTACCACGTGGACCAGGAGGGGAATCTCGACATTTATAGCGATCAGAAATTCATTTTAAGGATTTTTAGGTTTTGACCCAAAACCAAGGTAAGGTCCGATTTCAATTTCCTATCGGTATATATGTAGTAGTAAGAATTATAGTGAAGTATAGTTCTTGGATGTTTAGGTTTTGGGAACTTGGTTCGTACTTTTGGAGCCGTAGAGTTTGGGTTTGTGGTATTTGGGAAAAGGTAAGGGGATTCTGTTTATATCAATTATTTTTGAAATCGAGATCAGTAAACCTGTAGTTTACGATCGTATGTATGTTTTGGCCACTTATTTGGGAAAATCTATCAGGTGAAAATGCGGGATTTTCGGGTTACAGGTGTTGGGAAAATTTGGCGTTTCAGGTATAATCTCTATTTCTATTGGAAAATCGTATATTGTATAAAACTGTAGTATTGAGATGATTGTACCGGTATTTGTATTAAACTGTATTTCTAGAACTGAAAATGATATGATTTGTGTATGCTCAAATAAGTGTGGAATGAACTGTTTTATGTAAAATGTTCCAGGTTTTGTAAAATAGCTAGGGGCAGCTAATTATCGTATGCTGATGAGTATAGGAACATGAGTTCCAAAATTGTTCCAAGTTTTGTAAAGCAACTAAGGGCGGCGAATTACCATACGTTGTCGCCACGTCTCGACTTATTACCCTAGGCGAAAGTGTCTAACTCTATATCTGAGGGTGTAAAATATCATCTGTTTGTTCCGGCTGGTCATTGATGGGTGTGAGTGGACACTGTACTGGCAATGATATCGCTGTGAGGCTTCGGTTATTGTAGGGTATCATGTGCTTGAGTGTGACGACACTAACTATATATTTGGTATCATATATACTGGAACTGAATTGTGAAAATATGGGAATTGTATCGTGTTATGTTTTATGTCAAAATAACACTTGTATGCCACACACTGATATATCTTGCTTTCTTCCTGAGATGTCTCACCCTGAATATACAAATGCTTTTCTGGTCCTTCGAGTAGCCGAAACTAGCATCCTAGCATTTGGGAGCGTGGTTTTCGGTTAGCTACATTTTGTACCTGTGTAAGTACGGGTTTTGTAACCCGATTGTCATTGTTGGGTTTTGTAGACACCTAGAGTACGTACTGTATTTTGGGAACATGGATTCTATTTGTGTATAGACTCTTGTATCATATAATGTATGTATAGAAAGAACATTTCTGCTGCGTATTTGATGAGTATGGTTATGTATGTGAATGTGTACAGGGTGTACGTGTACTCCACGGGGTCGGACCCTCATTCAGTGTAGTATCATGTATGTTTTAATTGATACAGAGACAGGTTAGGTTACTATATTCACACCTGGGACCCATCCGCGGGTTTGGGGCGTGACACAAACCATGTGGCATGAGATTAATTCTTCATAATAAACTGGTTGTGATTACTATGGTAAATGAATTGATATGTTTGGGTGATTTGTTTTGTGTGGTTATTCAGGTATTTCACAATATAACGTTGGCAGGCCTAAGGAGTTTGTTATATTGCCCTGGATATAAATCACATTATAACGTTGGCAGGCCTGAGGAGTTCGTTTTACTGAATTACTATGAATAGGTCATTGTGAAAGTGTAACAGTGGATGTCGGTTGTGAAATACGTGTTGAGAATGATGGGGAGGGATGCTCAATGCTCAGTTGTGTGATATGAAAGTCCTTGTGTGGGCCATGTACTGAGAAGTATGTAGTAAAAGTCCCTGTGCGGGCCACGTATTGAGAACAATAGGAAGGGATGCTCAGTACACAACGAGGAGGCCAGAAAGTAAATGTGTGATGTAGAGATGTACATTTCAATTATGGATGTGCGTGCACGAATATGAATTGAAAGTATGGTAATTGTGTTGTAATGTGGTAGACATGTATGCAAATTATGTGGTATGGTTGATATTGAATGTGTGTGGGTTCTAGTTGGCAAATGAAAGTTAATTATAGCAAAGTATTAAATGTAATTTTATACTGTGGCATTATGTATGATTGAGATGACGTAAACTCTCCGCCCGAGGGCCTACTGAGTAAGAGGAGTGCCCTGATAGGTATCAATTGTAACTGAACCCAGGCTAAATGAGCAAAGTTACATAAGGTATCAGAGCAAAAGGGTTCTACATGTATGGGCATGTAAACTCCCCAATCCTCGGGAAACTCTCACTATAAATAATAGTGTATGTGAATTGAATGCATCGTGATTGTGGATATGTTGTGTTGTGATCTATGATGATGGATGTACTATGGTAATACGTGTGATATATGTGTATGCAGATTTCTGTGTTATGGATGAGGATGTATGTGCGAGTACAGTTTTCAAGTGTCTGTTCAGTTTTTGTTGAATAATTAAACTGTTATATTTTGACTACACTAAAACTCATTTGCCACACACTAATATAATTTATTCCATCCTTATTGAGAAGTGTCTCACCCCTATTAACTTTTCAAGTCCTTCTAGAGATCAGGCTTGAACCTGGGCAGGGTTTAGTTTTTGTGATTGTGAGTGAATGTAAGATACTGGAACATATAAATTTTTGTTTTAAATTCTGGTTATGTAATATGGATAGACAAAAATTTCTTTTTGTACGTGTAATATAGCACTCTGGTGTTATATTTGAATATGTTTAATTAGATTCTGTTGCTTGGATAATAATTATGGTATCAGAGATAAGTGAATGGAACACATAACACCTCGAGCCCCACTTGGCGGGTTCGTGGCATTATAAGTGGTATTAGAGCTTTAGGTTGTTAAGTTTTGCAGACTTTATGGCGGATTAATGCCAGAGTATAGGTTCAAGTTAGGATGGGGATAGGAATGGGTAGATTAAGATATTGTTAGGAATTTTGAGTTGTGTTTCGTAGCCTGGAAGCAGAAATCCCTTGACGGACTTCTGTGATTTTTTGAATCAGTCGATAGTTTCAAAAAATCATGGTAAATCCATTGACGGTGATATATACAAACAAAGGGACTAGAACTTGAAATTAGAACTCGAAAGTTAGGATGGTAATTTAGGTGTTGTGATTTGATGATTGAGGTCAATTGGGTGTTTGATGTTTAAATTGAGGATTTGAATGTTAAACTGGTTTCTTTACTTTATAATTGTACCAGTTATGTTAAGATATGAAAATTATAAACTCGCCTCTATCCTATCTTCAAGATGGATCCTAGAGGTAAAGACGTGGATGCTGGAGGGGATAATGATTTAGGGGCTTCCAGTAGGGATGAGATTGAAACCTCCAGATTACTGCGAGGTTTAGCTTGGCAGGTCAAGGAAGAGATTAGGTGGGACCTTGAGGGAATGAACTACCCACCTGTGAACCAGGGTTGTTCAATCGAGCAATTTACTCACTTGAAACCCTTCACTTTTGTGGGTGGCGCTGAACCAAGCATGGCTTAGAATTGGGTGTAAAAGATGGAGAAGATACTGACAGTGCTAAGTTGCACTGAGGAGCATCGGACGGTACCCACGGTTATGACATGGAGTCACTTCAAAGAGTTCTTCTATGATCGGTACTTCCCCACCACCACCAAGAATGTGAAGGAGGAGAAATTTCTTAACCTGACTCAGGAGCACCTCACCATTTAGCAGTACGCTGCTAGGTTCATGGAGCTTTCTCGCTTTGCCCCCTTCATTGTCCCAGATGATTATCAAAAGGCGAGGAGGTTTGAAAAGGGCCTAAAACAGAGGATCCACGAGCAAGTGGCAGCCTTGCAAGTACAGAACTTTTTGAAGCTGGTGAACAAAGCCAACGTAGCAGAGTTGAGTCTGCAAAGAGGTGCAGAGATGTCAGCGCAGAGGAAGAGACCTATGCCTCCCAGCTCCCATGTAGATGCCATACAGGGTTTGTGGAGGGGAGACAAAGATACTGTAATGCCCAACCCACCACGTGAGCCCCGGGTTCCACTTTAGTGACGTCTGTGTACCTGATACCATATTCATTATATAAATGCAGCAGAAGTAAATAATACATTCTCCAAAACATTACCTATACGTAGGGGTTTCCAAATACCCATAACCCCAACCAGAACTGAAGGTACGCTATCTTAGTCCATACAACCATATTACATATCCAAAGACTTATGACATAACTTACATACAACAGAGTTCTTACAAACACTTTCACAAAAAATAATTTATATATTGGGATGAGACACTTCTCAGTAAGGCAAATTAAGTTAATATCAATGTGTGGCCAACATGATTCTTAGTGTATACAGAAAACATTTTATTCACCATTTAACCAAAAATAGCAGTTATACAATATACTTACTCTGCACAGTTGAAAATACCCTTTTCATTTCCACCATATAAACCAGTTCAATAATTAGAGATATCATTTACATAAATTAGCTATATGTGTAAAAGACACTCCTTAGGACTAACGACATGCTTAACCACTATGACGGGTTATGCTGCTCGAAGGCTGGACTTAGCCCTAGGAGATCAACCCAGACAAAGTCAAAATATCTATATGCTAATATACACCTGTGGGCATCCGCAACCCAATTGCAAGTCCGATTGTCTTACCACTTCCTATTCAAGATCCCAAGGAACATACCACCTCTACGTAGGCTAATTGGCTGAAACCACCCTACACCTCACAGTATAGTACGAGTGCATATGGCCAAATAATAATTCCCTAACAATGGTACCGTGCTCACAATACAACTGGTCCTCAGGGTTCTTAAACCATACCATGCAAATTTAAATAGTAAAATTGTAGTATAAATTTCATTCTGTATAAAATCTTCCATTTCACAAAACCCGGCCCTCGACCATTAAATAAACCTGGCTCTCAGCCGTCATATACAACCCGGCCCTTGGCCATTAAATAAAACTTGACTCACAACCGTTAAATACAACCCGGCCCTTGGCCATTAAATAAAACCCGGCTCACAACCATTAAATAAAACTCAATATTTCACAAAGGTAGTCCCAATATTTTCACAAACAATTCTGTATTTCACATCCATACCCAAATTCAGTTATACCATAACCCATACTGAGTATTCACCTGCCACACAATTTTAATATCTGAATATAGCCATTTAAACAACTAAAAAAACACAGTTTGAAGTTTGTAAGATAAAACTCAGTTTTCCACCATTCGTTTTATCTAAAATACCATATCATATATCCTAAATTTATAAAGTCCACTTCGAACGGTCGGTTTTCGAAATAATCCTTGAAATCATAAATATACATACATGCATATATATATATATAATCGATTCAACTTAAATAAAATCCTGACTTAACTTAATCTCCTTTCCTGTTTACTGAGAGAATTCTTAAGATGTTCCTAAAGCCCAACCCACGACAACACGGGCTCCAAAACCCTCAACTTTGGAGTGATGCTTGGAAACCCAAAACACAATTCCATTCTGGTGAACTCATAGAGAATTTCCCCCAAATCCTCATGGTGACTTTAGATCGTCGATTCAAGCGACAAACGGCAAGAAATCGAAGAGAGAAGGGGTGGGGTGCGCAAGTTTAGAGAGAGAGAGAGAGAGAGAGAGAGAGAGAGAGAGAGAGATTTGATTTCTTAATCAAGAAGTAATTTAAAACCTTTTTATAGGCCGTTGACTCGGTCGACTTTGTCGATGAAATGGAGCATTCGTCGACGCATTGTAGAAGGACGTTCGTCAACAAAAGAAGGGGTTCATCTACGAACCTTAAGCCTCAAATTTCCTAACTTTCGGGATTTCTTCATAGATGACACCTGAACTTCATTGACGAGTCACAGAAGGGCACTCGTCGACCAAAACACGAGATTCGTCAACAAGCCCTACTGCATTGCCCTTTTTAAATTTTCCTTTCTTCTTTTCTTATTTATTTCTTTTATTTTTCGAGTTTGGATTTCTACAATCTCCCCCCTTATAAAAATTCCATCCTCAAAATTGCTAACTGTTACTGATCACAACCTTAACGTACGATCCATCTTTACATAAGAGTCGGTACCTACCCACATAGTGTCCCCATCCCAAGTTTATTAAATACCCTCACTTATGCTAGAGGAATACCATGGCTACATACAATATCTCAGGAGGTTACAATATAAAAAAAACTCTCCCAAATACCATTCATATACGAAACCATAAATAACTGAAAAACTACACAACCTACAAACAAAAATAACACTTACCTGTCTAGTGTTGAAACTCTCTAAAAAGCTGTGGGTATTTTTGGCGGATTTCTATTTCTAATTCCCAAGAAGCCTCCTCAACTGCATGATTACGCCACAGCACATTCGCTAACAGTATGTCCTTAGTACACAGTTCCTGTATTTAACAATCTAGAATTTGAACTGGTACCTCCTCGTATGCCAGAGCATCCTCGATCTCTAAAGGCTCATAACTTATCACGTGCGAAGGATCTGACACATGCTTCCTCAACACTAATATGTGGAAAACATTATGAACTCTAGACAAAGCTGGGGGTAATGCCACTTGATAGGTAACTGGACCAATACTTTCTAGGATCTTGAATGGTCCAATATACCTAGGACTCAGCTTGCCTTTCTTCCCAAACCTCATCACCCCTTTCATCGGAGCAATCCTAAAAAATATCATATCACCAATCTCGAACTCTAGCTCCCATCGGCGAGTATCTGCAAAACTCTTCTGCAGACTCTATGCTGCTTTGATCCTTTCCCTGATAAGCTCAACCTTTGTAGAGGTCTATTAAGCTAATTCTGGCCCCAAAACCTGCCGCTCGCCTACCTCATCCAAGTGCAACGGAGATCAGCACTGGCAACCATACAAAGCCTCATATGGTGCCATCTCGATACTAGCCTAATAACTATTATTATATGAAAACTCAATGAATAGTAGATACTGAATCCAACTATCCCCAAAATCCAATACACACGCCTGTAGCATATCCTCTAGAATCTAAATGGTCCTCTCGGACTTCCCATTCGTATGCGAGTGAAATGCGGTACTGAAAGTGAGTTAAGATCCCAAGGCATCCTACAAACTCTTCCAGAACCGAGAGGTGAACCATGGATCTCGATTTGAAACAATGGAAATCAAGATGCCATGAAGTCGTACAATCTTCTGCATATAAAGCTCTGCTAGCCTATTCATAGAATAACTGACTTTAATAGGAATGAAATGCGCGGTCTTAGTTAGATGATCTACTATTACCCAGATGGCATTCTGACCATGCATTGCTAAAGGCAACCCCAATACGAAATCCAACGAGATATTTTCACGCTTCCATGTAGGGATATCCAGTGGTCTCCCTGGCCTCTGGTGCTTTACTTTTACCTGCTAGCATGTTAGACACTGTTCCATGAATTTGGCAATATCCCTCTTCATGTTACTCCACTAGAAGGATTCTTGGAAATCTCTATACATCTTCGTACTTCCCGGATGAATAGTATAGAGAGAGCGATGAGCCTCCTCCAGAATCGTTCTTTTAATCTCCGCATCATTAGGTATACACAGCCTAGCGTGAAATCTAGGAACTCCTTCCTCAAAAACATTAAAGTCTGGTTGCTACTCACTCTGCACTTTCTCCAATATTTCCATTAACTTAGCGTCTCTCATCTGAATGGCTTTAATTTTCTCCTGTAAGGTTTGTTGAATGATCAAACTGGCTGCGATCGCCTGCTGATCCCCGTCCACTATCTTTACACCCAACCTCTTCAAGTCCATCCTGATATGATGTTGTACAACAACCGCTGAAACTGACGCCCCCACCGACTTATGACTCAAAGCATCAACTACCACATTAGCTTTTCCAAGGTGGTAACTAATGGTACAATCGTAGTCCTTAATCAACTCAAGTCATCTCCTATGCCTCATATTCAATTCCTTCTGGGTGAAAAAGTTTTTAAGGCTCTTATGATCGATAAAGATCTTGCACTTTTTACCGTATAGGTAGTGCCTCCAGATCTTTAATGCATAAACTACTGCCGCTAGCTACAAGTTGTGTGTAGGATAGTTCTTCTCGTACTCCTTGAGTTGGCGAGAAGCTTACGCAATAACCTTTCTTTACTGCATCAATGCGCACTCGAGTCCTTTTTTAGATGCGTCACTGTAGATCACAAATCCACCCTCTCCTGAAGGAATGGTCAACACTAGACTAGAGACTAGTTGTTGCTTCAATTCCTGAAAACTCTGCTCGCATTCACTAGTCCACTCAAACTTTCAGTTCTTTCTTGTAAGCCGCATCAGAAAACCTGATAGCCTCAAAAGCCCCTCAACAAATCGGTGATAGTATCCTACCAAACCCAGGAAACTTCTAACTTCGTGCACGTTCTTCAATCTCACCCAATCAACTACCGCTTCCACTTTGCTCGAGTCCACTGAAATTCCTTCCCTTGACACTACATGTCCAAGAAATGTAACCAGTTCCAGTTAGAACTCGCATTTCTTAAATTTAGTATAAAGCTTTCCTTCTCTTAGCACCTGAAACACTATCCTCAGATATTCCTCGTGTTCCTCTAGGCTCTTTGAATACACCATTATATCATCAATAAACACTACCACGAACTAGTCCAAATACTGGTGAAAGACCATGTTCATCATATCCATGTACACTGTAGGAGCATTTGTCAATCCAAACAGCATAACCAGGAATTCATAATGGCCATACCGAGTTTTGAATGTGATCTTCGGAACATCTTCCACCCTAACCTTCACCTGATGATACCCGGATCGCAGATCTATCTTGGAAAAGACCTATGTGCCTTGTAACTAGTCGAACAGATTGTCTAGTCAGGGTAATGGGTACTTATTCTTCACTATCACTTTATTAATCTCCCTGTAGTCGATGCACATCCTCATCGACTCATCCTTTTTCTTTACGAACAACATCGATGCTCCCTAGGGTGATACGCTCAGTCTCATAAACCCTTTATTAAGAAGTTACTGCAACTGCTCCTTTAGCTCCTTTAGTTCAGCTGGAGTCATTCTATATGGAGCCTTAGAAATTGGTGTTGTCCCTAAATTTAATTCAATGGCAAACTCCACCTCGTGATCAGGAGGCAATCCTGGTAAGTCCTCAAGAAAAACATCTAAGAACTCTCTTATCACTGGGATATCCTCTAGCTTAATTCCTTCCTTTGGTGCTTCTTTCACAAATGCAAGGTACCCTAAGCCACCCTCCAGAAGTAGTCTCCTTGCTTGAATCGCTGAAAGGATCCGTGGTGCAAAGCGTACCCACTACCCGACAAATTTAAACTCCTTCTTCCCTAGAGTTCTGAACACTACCTCCTTTCTGTGGCATTCAATGCTCGCGTAGCTGGATGCTAGCCAGTCCATCCCCAAAATGATGTCGACCTATGCATGTCAAAAACAATTAGGCTAGCATGCAGCGTTCTCCCTTAAATCTCCACTGGGTAATCTCTGATCACCTTACTACATACCACAACTGACCCTGCCGGCGTGACCAAACCTAACTTGGCGTCTAACAACTGAGTCTCTGCCCTACACAATTTAACCAATCCTCAAGCTACGAAAGAGTGCGTCGCATCTGAATCAAACAACACTACAACATTATTTGACAGAATGGAAAAAGTACCTATTACCACATCATCGGCGTTCTCCACATCTCCCGACGTAAGCGAATACACCCGCGCCTAGGCGGTGCCCCTCTAATGACCACCTCAAGGTGGTTGGTTACCTCCCCGATACTAAGGTTGTGGAGGTGCATAATTCAACATTGCGCGGCAATCCCACACTATTTGCCCTACCCCCCCCCCCCCATACCGGAAGTAGCCATATGATCCATCTCCGCACTAACCCTAGTGCCTTTTATGGCATCTGGGATAAGTAGGAAGCGATAAATCCCTCTAATGGCCTCAATGTCCCATCTTTTGCCGTTGGCTCGTGAAATTACCAGGCCGCCTCCATGAACTCTGGCCGGCGCTAGTCTTAAACCTTTGAGGGAAGGGCCTCTTCTTCTGATTTGCTACCCCCTCTCCCTCCTGAATACTAGCCTCAACTACCATGGCCTTATCTACTGACTCATAAAAACTCTAGGTCAATAACGTTACCACCTGTGCACATATTTCCTGCCTCAAACCCTTCTCAAACCTTCAGGCCTTCTTTGGCTCATCTGGGATCATGTATAAAGCGAAACGGGATAGCTCCATAAACTTGGCCGCATACTGCTATAGTCAAGTGTCCCTAATTCAGATTCAGGAACTCCTCTACCTTAGCCTCTCGGGTGGTAGTATGGAAGTATCTGTCAAAGAAAACCTCCCTAAAATGGCTCCAGGTAATAGCCACAGGTCATGGCCATTATTCCTCCACTAGCTTTGCCGATATCCACCACCTCTTCGCTTCTCCCACTAGTTTGAAAGTAGCATACCGCACCTTCTGCTCATCTGTGCACTCCAGCACACCCAACAATTCCTCAATCTCTTGAACCCAGTCTTTAACTATGATCGAATTCGCTCCTCCTGCAAATGCTGGCGGATTCACCTAGGTAAACTGTTGAAAAGTGCTGTCCCGATCAACCGGTGGCTGGTCCTTCACTCTAGAGTCTCTCTGATCCTCCTTCCTAACCAACCACGCTATACTTCGCAGCATTGCCGAGGCATCAACATCATCCTCACTAGAAGTATCCATGCGATTATCCCCACCAGCTACGATGTCTTTTCCCCTTGGATCCATCTTGAAGATAAGATAGAAGCTGACTTAGAACTTCCACATTTATCATGGTTGATGTAAGTATGGAATAAATAAATAATAAAACATATGAGTTTGCAGATAAAAGAAATCATTTACATAATCTTGCCACAAAACCGTTGAGATATCAGCCTCTAATCATAACATCGGCACTATGCACATACTCAACCGACCTAACGTTCCCACTTAAATTTCCAAGTTCTATTCTCTCGACCTAGAAACAAAATCATCGATGGATTTACGATGGTTTTCCTAAAATCATCATTCTAGAAAAACACAGAAGACCGTTAAAGGATCACCGTCTCTAAGCTTCTAGACCAAGACCCGCCTAATCTACTCATTCCTATCCTTATCTTATCTTAACCTATACTCTAGTAATCATCCACTATCAAAGTCTGCAGAACCTAGCAAACCAAGGCTCTGATACCACCTATAACACTCCGACCCGCCACGTGGGCCCAGGGTGCTACTTTAGTGACGTCTCTGTACCTGATACCATATTCATTATATAAATGCAACGGAAGTAAATAATACATTCTCCAAAACATTACCAGAATTCTAACTAATATTATACATAGGGGTTTCCAGATACCCATAACACCAACCAGAACTGAAGGTACACTATCTCAATCCATACAACCATATTACATATCCAAAGACTTACTACATAACTTACATACAACAGAGTTCTTACAGACACTCTCACAAAAACTAGCTACCGCCTTACCTCAGAGCTTGCTAAACTCGGTCTCGAGATGGTCCTGAAAAACGATTTGTATATTGGAGTGAGACACTTCTTAATAAGGTAGATTAAGTTAATATCAGTGTGTGGACAACATGATTTTTAGTGTATATAGAAAACATTTCATTCACCATTTAACCAAAAATAGCAATTATACAATATACTCACTCTACATAGTTGAAAATACCCTTTTCATTTCCATTGTATAAACCAGTTCAATAATTAAAGATACGATTTACATAAATTAGAAAATATGTATAAAAGACACTCTCTGGAACTAACGACATGCTTAACCCCCATGATGGGCCTGGCCCGAAAGCTGGACTTGGCTCTAGGGGATCAACCCAAACAAAGTCAAAATATCCATCTGCTAATATACACCTGCAAGCATCTGCAACCCAGTTGCAAGTCCGATTGCCTTACCACTTCATGGTCTGGACCCCAAGGAAGGTACCACCTTTACGTAGGCTAATCGGTTGAAACCACCCTACACCTCTCAGTACAGTGTGGGCACACATGGCCAAATAATAATTCCTTAGCAACGGTATCGTGCTCACAATACAACTGGCCCTCAAGGTTCTTAAACAATATCATGCAAATTTAAATAGTAAAATTGTAGTATAAATTTCATTCTATATAAAATCTGCCATTTCACAAAACCTGGAGTCGACCATCAAATAAACCCGGCTCTCAGCCGTCATATACAACCCGACCCTTGGCCTTTAAATAAAACCTGGCTTACAATGTAACAACTCGAATTTTTAAATGAAATTTAACTAATAAAGAAAGGGGAATGGAAACAAAAATAAAGAAGGAAGCTACCAAGCTTCGTCGACGAACACAGGGTTTCGTTGACGAAGGCTTAAAGGATTTCGTCAACGAACACAGGGCTTCGTCGACGAAGAAATACCGAGAGGGGTTTGGAGCTGACCGAATTTCGTCGACGAAATCCAGTCTTCGTCGACGAAATTTGTGAAGCACTCGTCGATGAAGGTTGGGCTCATCGATGAATTCCGCCGGCTATAAATATGAAAAATCCGATTGTTTAATCACTTTTCACGCTCTTCTCTCTTTCCTCTCTCTCCCCTTTGGCTCTCTCACTCTCTCTCTTAGATTTTGGGCTAGTTTTACGCCGGATCGAAGATTTGAGGCTACCACGACGCTCCAAGCGAAGTTCCCTACAAGTTTGCCGGAGCGGATCGTTGGGGAAACGAAGTTGAAAATCATCCTAGAGTTGATGTAAGGCTTTTTAAGCCAAATTAGACTTTATGATAGTTATAAGAATTGATGTATGCGTGAAAATACTGATGATTAATACTGGGAGTTTTGAGTTTCAGAATATTGAGTAGAAAATCCTACGGGGGTCAGGCTAGGAAATTGTAAGGGCTTTCTTAGTAGCCAGGTAAGGGAATAAACTAAAGCAGTTATTTTCCATACAAATTATTATTGATTATGAGTAAATTTATTTTCAAAAAAGCATATGATATACCTATATATTATAGATGAAATGTACGTTTTGGAAATACTGCTATTATGATGAAACGTATATGTATGTATGAGACGATAAAAAAGCACGATTTTAGAATATGAAGTATGACTTTTAACAGAGCATGTGTGGCATGAATATTATTTTACGTGAAATGAGATATGATATGTATGCTTTTACATGTAAAACACATTTTCAAGTATTTTGGAAAGACGAGTTATGCTATATTGAGTTTGACGAATATATGATAAAAGAGTTATTTTTTAGAATGTAAATACCTGATATGATTCGGCACGAGGCCGTATTGATGTTATCGGTGCGAGGCCATATTTATTATGCTATCGGCGCAAGGCCATATTTATTATGCTATCGGGGCGAGGCCGTATTATTATGTTATCGGCACGAGGCCGTATTTATGTTATTGGCGCGAGGTCATGTATATATTTACTATGATTTTGGCACGAGGCCATACGTATGATTTCGGCGCGAGGTCGTATCTATGTCTTCGGCACGAGGTCGTGTTGATGTTATGTATGTTCATGTATTATATGTTATTGGAACTAGGATGTTAGTTTAGTTCAGACCAGGAGCTAGGTACCGTAGCTATGGGTAGATCAGATTTTGGCACGAGGCCGTATTAGTGTTAACCATCCCACGAGGGTGTAAAGACCCGAAAATTTAAAAGGATTAAAATAATTAGAAAAAAAATATAAATAAAAATAACAGATAAATAAATAAAAGGAATGACGTGGGAAAAAGAAAAAAAAATTAAATAAAAAAATAAAAATTTAAAGAAATTAAATTAAATTAAGATAAATTAAATAATTAAATAACTAGTTGTAAATTAAATATTATTGCATTGGATTCATAAAAAAATAATAATTAAAATAAGATATATATATATATATATATATATATATATATAAAAGTTAAAGTAATATATAATATGTATATATATGATAAGTATAAGTAAAGTTATATATATGTATATAGATAAAGTAAACTGACAAAAGGATAAGTAAAGAAGAAAGAAGAAGAAGAAAGAAAAGAAGAAGCTAGTCATATATATATATAGATAAAGTAAATTGACAGAAGGATAAGTAAAGAAGAAAGAAAAGAAGAAGCTGGTTATATATATATAGATAAAGTAAACTGACAGAAGGATAAGTAAAGAAGAAGCTGGAGAAGAACAGGCACGCCCCCCCCCCTCTGCAAATTTTCTTGCGTGCCTGCGCGTCCGTCTCCATCTCTCTCCTTCTCTTACAATTACTCGGCGAGTTTGCGACGGATCGGGAAACGGAAGGTGCCGTTGGATTCCTGATTCCGCTGCCGACATTTCTACTGGAGTAGATTTTTCATGGGAATAGTTTAGGTACTGCTCCTGGAGAAAAGTAATTTTTCTCCAATTTCTCAATTTCTGGTTAAATCTGCTATTGAATCGACGATCAGACACCACTACGGGGTCCTAATCGTCGTTGTCGTCATTTTGACGTAGGTAATTTTTCAATTGAGATTTTCTAAGCCCTACTCCAAAGCGAGAGTGGGATTTGAGAAATTTGGTAATTTGGTTAAATTTAAGGATATTATTATTTATTTAGGAATTATGACCCTAGGAAGTATTAAATTAATATTTTATTCATGAATAATTTATTAGAATTAGGAATTTAATTTCAGAGTCCGGGTGAGCGCCGCAGGTATTTTTCGGAGTCCCTGTTGGCGTAGTTCAAGAAACCAGGTAAGGGAAAAAATATATATTAAATCAGAATTTTTATAAATTTAATGGAAAAATAAATTGTGTTATATGTACGTGTATATGTTTCAGTATGGGTAAAATGCCAACTGTTTAAATTATATTTTTTTCAAGTTTAGGGCTGTTTATTAGATATGTATATGCGAAAATGAATAGATGAAAGTGGAAAAATATTTTTAGTGTAATTATGTAAGGAATGAAAGGTATTTTCAGTATATAAACATTAAATGTTGGTTGGCTTATTTTATAAGCATTGTATGAATTTTATTATTAAATTGTGTGGCATGAGTAAATGTAAATTTTGTGTAAATATATGTTAAATGTTTGAGATGCAGGCTAAGTAAGTAAAGCAATGAGAATAAAATATGATATGGACAATGTTGCCTATATATGTTAAATGCAACCATGTAAATGTAAAATAGCTGAAAGACAGCCATGTTAGCAGATTTAGCACACTTCTGTGTAGACTAACTGATGATAGCTAAAAGGAGCTGTGTTAGCAGATCTAGCACGTTTCTACGTAGACTAACTGATGATGGCTAAAGACCAGCTGTAGTACGAAGTAATGAAATGAAATGTTATGCAATGAAATGACGATGAAATGACAATGAAATGAAATGACAAAGGTAAATGATGTAAATCGGAAAGAGTCACTTAAAGTAAAACGAAATGCAACGTTAAGTTATAAACAGGAATGAATGTGCATGAATGTATAATGATAGAAAAGAATGATGTATTATGGTATTAGAAGTATGTATATATATAGAACATGTTACGATTGGGCGAGGCGTACCTTTCTCCTGAGGGCTTGCTGAGTAAGGCGAGTGCACTAGTAGCTTCAGATGTGGCAGTAGCTACATAACGTACTAGGGCAGAGGGAACCTACTTGTATGGGAGGGTAGATTTCCCTATCCTTAGGGCCTTTGCCGATAAATTATTGTTGAATGCGTGAGTACGAGATCAATCTACCACTTGAGGGCTTACTAAGTAAGGTGAGCGCTCTAATATGTTTTAATTGTGACCTTAGGGTTACCAAAGTATCAGAGCAGAGGGGTGCTACTTGTATGGGCGGGTAATCACCCCTATCCTTGGGAAATCTCATGGGTTAAACATTTGCCTGTGTTTGATTAGGATCAGGGAATGATTTCGGAATTTATGTTAAGGATTTTCAAATGTTAAATATTATGTTATATATAAACTCATGTTGACCACACACTGTTTTAATATATGGTTTCTTCCCTTACTGAGATGTGTCTCACCCGAATATGAATGTATTTTTTTTTTTCAGGATTTCCTTCGAGATCGAGCTTAGAGAGCTTGAGGTTTTTATAGCATTATTGGGAGATATAATAAAAAAGGGTATAAACATTTTAACGATGTTTTTGTAGAAAGTAAATATTTAAGTTTTATATCTTTATGTTTTGAGGCTATTAAATAAGGAATGATTGTGAAAATACTGAATTATTTTGGGAATTATGTAGATTTATGGAAATGCAGATGTTGGATGATTTATTATAGATTATATTTAGAATTAGTAAACTCTAATATTATGTTATATGAAGATTATGATCATGTTTTTCCGCTGCGTATGTTTTGGAATATGATTTATGAGGATATGATCAGGTATAACGCACCGGACCCGGGGTTTAAGGGTTTGGGGTGCTACAAGGGGATGGGAGATGGATAGTCGATGTGACTTTCAGTAGAGTGTGGACGTCGGCAGTCCGAACCAGGGTGTGGCGGGCTCATCATACTTATAGACATATTTGATTCGGCAGTGGTCGGCCAGCCATTGTCGGGTCCCGCCTTCGGGCTGCACAACTCGTCATGGGGGGTAATACATGATATTAGCTAGCTATTCATCCTGGGTTGATTTTCAGTATTACAGTTATAGCAGATGTTTATGTACGTTACGAGTTATTAGCATATATGAAAATGTATAATTATTTCGAATGATATGACGAATGTTTTCTGATGTACAATATATGTATAATTGCACTAAATATTCATGTTGCCACACAGCTGTATTTAGTTTATTTTCCCTTACTGAGAAGTATCTTACCCCCAACATTGATATATTTTTCAGGAAATCTAGAGAAACCGGCGAGTCAAGGCCGCTGTTGAGTGAGTGGAGCTTCCCTACTAGAAAGGTAAGCTTTGAACTAGGACTAGGAGATTTTTGTTGTATGGTCCTAGTATCATTTTGCCTTTTTGGAGATTGTACAAATAAACAGTATATTAATGTTAATAGAAAGCTCTGGTATTATGCAATATGGTTGGATGATTGTGATTTTATTTTACTGCTGCTAGGTTTTTTCGCTGTGTTTGAAAGGTGTCCCCGCTACCCACGGGTTCGGGTCGACCATTTGATGTATTATGTTGTATTTTATTGAGGGACGTTACATACAACCATTAAATACAACTCAGCCCTCGTCCGTTAAATAAAACCCAGTATTTCACAAAGGCAGTTCTAGTATTTTCACAAACAATTTAGTATTTCACATCTATACCCAAATTCAGTAATACCATAACCCATACCGATTATTCACCTACCACACAATTTCAATATCTGAATATAGCCATTTAAACAACCAAGAAAACACAATTTGAAGTTCATAAAATAAAACCCAATTCACAATTTGAGGTCGGTTTTCGAAATAACCCTTGAAATCATAAACATACATACATATATATATATATATATATATATATATCAGTTTAATCGGTTCAACTTTAATAAAATCCTAACTTAACTTAATCCCCTTACTAGTTTACTGAGAGAGTTCTATGACGCTCCTAAAGCCCAACCCACGGCAACACGGGCTCCAACACCCTCAACTTTGGATTGATGCCTGGAAAATCCCAAAACACGATTCCATTATGGTGAACTCGTAGAGAATTTCCCCCAGATCCTCGTGGTGACTTTCGATCGTCGACTCGGGTGACGAACGACGAGAAATCGAAGAGAGAAAGGGTGGGGTGCACGGGTTTAGAGAGAGAGAGAGAGAGAGAGAGAGAGAGAGAGATTTGATTTCTTAATCAAGAAGTAATTTAAAACCTATTTATAAGTCATTGACCCGGCTGACTTTGTCGACGAAATGGAGCATTCGTCGACGAGTTGCAAAAAGTTATTCGTCGACGAAAAAATGGGTTTATCTTCGAACTCTAAGCTTGAAATTTCCTAACTTTTGGAATTTCTTCTTCAATGACACCTAAACTTCGTCGACGAGTCATAGAAGGGCACTCGTCGACGAAAACAAGGGACTCGTCAATGAGCCCTACTACTTTGCCCTTTTTAAATTTCCCTTTCTTCTTTTCTTTTTTATCTCTTTTATTTTATGGGTTTGGGTTTCTACAGATACTTTGGGTTAGAGGTCTGATACAGTCGATTGAGACTACTGAAAAAATTCATTACGCCCCCACTGTGCTAGATGTAATCGGAGGCATTGGAGGGAATGTCGGGGTGGAGGTACTGTGTGCTATCAGTGCGGTAGGTACGACCATATAGCTCGAGATTGTCATGGATCGCGAACAACGTACTCGCTCCTGATCAGAACCAGAGGAATAATCCGGTGCCTCACGATGGCCCGGTGCGTGTTTACACACTTACCCCAATCGAAGCAGATATTGCTAGAGGTGCGACAGCAGGTAATGTGTTTACATTTTGAAACAAGTAATAGTTTTATTTAATAGTGGGATAACATAGTTATTCGTATTTATGGAGTATGTTGAAAATTTGGTATATGGGTAGTTATGTAATAGCGGGGTTACGTAAAATGATCAGTTAGCGAATTTCAAGGAAGAAATTTCTATAAGAAGGCGAGATTGTAGAGACCCAAATCAAGAAAATAAAATATAAATAAATAAAAGAAAAGGAAACTATATAAAGAAAAGGAAAAATAAGAAAAAGGAAGGAAAAGGTTTTGGCTAGGACCAAACCATCGACGGTTCTATGGGACTTAGAAAAACCACCGACGATTTTCCTACAGGGCAAACTACCGAGAGCATATAAGGGCGTTTTTGGTTTGGCAGGCCAAACCGTCGATGGTTTTGTGCAAGGATAACTTGCCTATAAATAGAGATTTGGTTTTTTTTTTTTTTTTTGAAAAATTAGTTTTCTCTCTCTCTCTCTCTCTCTCTCTCTCTCTCTCTCTCTCTCTCTCTCTCTCTCTCTCTTTCTCTCTATGATCCCTCACATGACTCTCTCTCACTTCTACGCTCACCCAAAGTCGCTCTCACTCCTGAATGTCTTTCTCATCTCTTTCGGGTTGCCAGATCAGTTTATGCGACAGTTTCGTAAAGCTAGGATCTTCATCTCAGATAGTTTTAGGCATTTTCTCAAGTTCAAGTAAGGGGAATAAATTATACCACCTTTTTAAAAAATTTAAACCGATTAAATTGGAATTTATGATTTTAGAAACATTATGTTAGTTGTATTTTCAAAATCCAACCAATTGAAACTGAGTATTATGTGATATAATTTCTCTAGTCAAATTATTAGATTATGATATGATATTCAAACCGTGCGACATGAGATTAATTCTTCGTAATAAACTGGTTGTGATTACTGTGGTAAATGAATTGATATGTTTAGGTGATTTGTTTTGTGTGGTTATTCAGGTATTTCACAATATAACGTTGGCATGCCTGAGGAGTTCGTTATATTGTCCTAGATATAAATCACAATATAACGTTGGCATGCCTGAGGAGTGCGTTATATTGTCATTTATATAAATGGGGGTAAAACATTGGCTAGCCTAAGGAGTTCATTTAACTGAATTACTATGAACAGGTCATTGTGAAAGTGTAATAGTGGATGTCGATTGTGAAATACGTGTTAAGAACAATAGGGAGGAATGCTCAGTGTGCAGTTGTGTGATATGAAAGTCCTTGTGTGGGCCATGTACCGAGAAGTATGCAGTAAAAGTCTCTGTGTGGGCCACATACTGAGAGCAATAGGAAGGGATGCTCAGTACACAACGAGGAGGCCAGAAAGTAAATGTGTGATGTAGGGATGTACATTTCAATTATGGATGTGCGTGCATGAATATGAATTGAATGTATGGTAATTGTGTTGTAATGTGGTAGACATGTATGCAGATTCTGTGGTATGGTTGATATTGAATGTGTGTGGGTTATAGTTGGCAAATGAAAGTTAATTATAGCAAAGTATTAAATGTAATTTTATACTGTGGCATTATGTATAATTGAAGCGAAGTAAACTTTCCGCCCGAGGGCTTACTGAGTAAGGCGAGTGCCCTAGTAGGTATCAGTTGTAGCTGCACCCAAGCTAAATGAGCAAAGTTACATAAAGTATCAGAGCAAAAGGGCGTTACATGTATGGGCGTGTAAACTCCCCAATCCTCGGGAAACTCTCACTATAAATAATAGTGTATGTGAATTGAATGCATCGTGATTGTGGATATGTTGTGATGTGATCTGTGATGATGGATGTACTATGGTAATACGTGTGATATATGTGTATGCAGATTTCTGTGTTATGAATGAGGATGTATGTGCGAGTACTATCTGCAAGTGTTTGTTCAGTTATTGGTGAATAATTAAACTGTTATATTTTGACTACACTAAAACTCATCTGCCACACACTGATAATCCTTACTAAGAAGTGTCTCACCCCAGCGATTTATTAACTTTTAAGGTCCTTCTGGAGATCGGGCTTGAAAGTCTGGGCAAGGTTTAGTTTTTGTGACTGTGAATGAATGTAAGATACTGGAACATATAAGTTTTTGTTTTAAATTCTGGTTATGTAATATGGACAGACGAAAATTCCTTTTTGTACGTGTAATATAGCACTCTGGTGTTATATTTGAATACGTTTAATTATATTCCGCTGCATGAATGATATTTATGGTATCAGAGATAGGTGAATGGAACACATAACACCTCGAGCCCCACTTGGCGAGTTCGGAGCATTACAGCTTAAACATAGTTATGTTATAGATCTTGTTTATGACTTCTAAGACTCTCTATTCCTTATCTCACAAGATATCCCTTGTGAACTAGAACATTTATCCTAAAACTCCTAACAAGAGTTGACATAATCAGTCTATTTCACCAAATTCATCATTCGCCCATCTCAATGTCCATTTTAAAAATATCCTAAGATGTTTTGCGATCGAATTTTAACACTACTACCCTTTATGCTTAATGCCATGTCCTAGAAAATAGCAAAGATGCTAGTGAGGCTAAAACTTGTTACATTTATAAGTTGGAAACAAAACAAAAAAAAACATAATTGAAAACCTTTAAGCTTAAATAATTAGGAACATTTTCATACAAAATCATAAATATGGATTTATTACTAAGGGCAGGAGAGGGTGAGCCTCATTAATGATGATAGACAGGATTGTTGAAAAATGTATATTTAACTTCTTCTTTTTTTAGGAGACTTGCCTTAGTAGAAACAGGTGTAGGACCCCAAATATTTGGATGTTTAAAATCAAAAGAAGATAAAATAAAATAAAATAAAAAGTCCATTTGATTCTTTTTAAAAGGGAAAGGAATTCATTTTTGGCAAGACAAAAAGTTCAAATTTTTTAAAATTAAGCCCATTGAACAAGAGATAAAGAGTAATGTCCAAGAATGGAATGTCAAATACAATATGGTTTAGCAACATAAACGAACATCATGAAAAATGACTAGGAAAATGTAAGGAAGTGAGCTAAAAAAAATGTGATTCACTTTATGGCATGTCCTAGTGAACTAATCCATACGAGAATCCTACACACCATAACCATGGCTAGAAAATATAGCCATTAAGATCTATTCTAACAACTTAGCCAACCAAAAAAAGACTAAGAGACAGACATTACACGTCAACAAGATCTAAGGTTAGACTAGATGAACTAGGGTCGACAAAAATATGGTCCATGATTTTTTATTTTTTATTTTTTTTATTACATAGGAATTCCAGCCACCAACAAGTTTTTTCAAACCCCCTAGTGCGGTACTAAATCTACGGATCAGCGTCATCCTCCTAGATCTCGCTGATCAGATAAAGTTCGAAATGCGGACACGGTTCCGTGCATCTGTTGGACATTCGGCTAACTCGACCCCCGGGACACATCTCCATTACCATCCATATTCCCCGCTGACTCACAGAAAACTCTCACCATTCACGGTCCCCGCTGGCTCACAGAGCGAACTCTCACTATCCACGATCTCCGCTGGCTCATAGAGTAAATTCTCACCATCTACAGGTACTGCTGACTCTGTGAGTGTATTTACTTGGAATTGAACCTCCGATACTCCTTCTTATGTGCCGATGCCTTTCCACCGTGCCATGCCTGTGGGGGGCGGTCCATGATATATTATTGGTGGATACTATATTTGAATAAATTAGCACTTGAATAATTGTAAAGATAACAAATTATGTGCAATCTACAATGCGAGAGGGATAAAAAAGAAATACATAACAAAATTATAATTGTAAGAGTGAGAAAAGAAAATTTCTAATTCTAATTCTATTTTAAAAGGTTTAGATTTGACTCTACACAACATTACGTGCCAACAAGATCTAAGATTAGACTAAATGAATTAGGGTTGACAAAAATAAGGTCCATGATATTTTAGTGGTGGAGACTATATTTGAATAACTAAAAAGATTACAACTCATTGGTTGTTTTACATAAAACCTATTGACTACTTCGGGAATATCATGATCAACTATTTTTTATTAATATGATTGGGTAGTTAAAGGAATTATTATAAAACCCCCTTTGAGACTTGAAAAAGAAAATTTGAAAAAATTCACTTTTTAATGTTGGTCATCAAGGAAACTAAGAAAAAAAAAATTATATCAAATTAGAACAAAAATTTGATTTTACATCATAGTAGTTGATTTTTCAAAATTTTTTAATCATATTAAAAAATTATTTTTAATAGTATTTGATATAGAGGAAAAAAAAAACATAATGAAAAATGAGTTTCTTTCTTATTTTTATTTTCTCTTAATTTTTCAAACAAAATCATTAAAAGAATTTTGTAACTTTTTCCACATTAGAAGATAGTGAGAAAATTAAAGAGTAAACAGTAATTTTTTTTAAAAAAAATTAATAATCGAACTCCAGTTCTTAATTTAGAAATTAAATTCTTTTTCCTCAATTAATTTTTTTAAAATAAAACATATTTATATAGAGATAATTTAGCATCTATGGTAAAAAAAAAAACCCTATAAGTAGTCATGAGCATGCACATAGTGCATGTTTTTTTTTCTAAAATTTTATATTTATTTTAAGAAAATAATTGTAAGGAAAATAATTAGGAGTTAAAGAGTATTTAAATTTTATTTAAAAATGTGTTATGATAAATTTTAAAGACATTTTAGGTGTCTCTTATTTTTAAGGAGTTGGATTTTTTCCTTTTATATTTTATCTTCGATTATCAAATTTCTTGAAATAATAAAGATATTTTAAGGGGTAAATTTGGCATTTTGTGAAAAAGAACACGAAGGGAAATCCCTTTATAAGATTGGAGAAATAGATATTATTTATATATTTGCTTATTTAATATTTCGTCCATGAAAATACCTCCTAAACCACGACATGGACCGCTTGAATTTGGTCCATCCTAGCCCGATTCCTACGGTCCAAAAAAAAAAAAAAGAGATTCTATTTATTTATTTATTTTTATCAGTAAATGATAAATTGTATTGATGAAAAAGAATATGTACTGAGATTCCATTCATTGATTAGATGCAGTTCGATTATGATCATGGACCTCTTAGTGGGCCTTTGCTGCAATGGGCCGCTAACCTGTGGTAGCCCACGCTGCATGACGGCTCTGATCCTCTGTTGGGCCCCAACAAGGGTAGTTGAAATTAATGCAAAGCCCCCGCCAAATGATGTGGTCCAAAAAATCGTTCAAGTGATTAAGAATCAAAGATAACAATAAAATAGAATCAAGTTTATTACTTGATTTTTATGTACTTTCATTCAAAATTTCATTTCATTTCTTTTTAACTCATACTAGTGTGGTGATGGTGCGATCCTGGTGCCATATTTATTTTTTTTAATGTTTTAAAACAAGTTGAAACAAATGAAAAAGTATTCTTGGTTTTATTTTTCTCAATAAAATTAATAAAAATGAGTTCCTGTATTAAGATTATAACAACTGTCCCATAATTTTATGTAGTTGGATATTTCTATATTTGAAGAGGACGCACTATTCTGCCTTCATTGGTGCATAATTATAAGTGATGTTATAAAAAAAAAAAAATTAGAGTTGTTCTTGGTATTATCATATTTTCTAAATTTTAACAAAGTAATAAGATATGTCGTTTTAATGGTTTTCTTTTTTGTTGCACATTTCAATAAAAGATAAAATTTGAAGGTCTATAAATTCTATGTATGTTATTTTACAAATCTGTATCCAAAAATAACATGTTCCCCTAAATCATACCCTTCTACGAAATTTCTAATTGAATTCATAAATAATAGCCATAATTTGAGCCAAATCTAAAAAATTGATCCGTAATTTAAAAGATAATACTATATTTTATCCTAACTTCCTAGTTGCTGATCCCTCTAATAATTCAGTTCCTTCTTATGAATCTCCCTTTTAAAAAGTTCAGACGATGTTAATATTTAATATTCTATTTATATTAAAAGAAAATTGTCATTGTTAATTTCTTCAGATTTCAAAATCGCAAGAACATGCATTAGTTGAGTTGATAAATCCACGTCGTTGCCTAAAATATATTCAACTGCATTCATATAAAATGAATTGAGATCAGACTGTACTAATAATTCTTCCTCTACATGCACACAAAAACTCTTCAACAATTCAGTCACATCTTCTATTTTATATCTCAATGGATAAGCAAATGTACCAATGTAATAGTTACAACCTTCTTTTGCCTCTCGAAAAAGTTATGCACTATAGTGAAATATAATTTGCCATCACAAAAATTCAAGGAATACATTGCCAAATAGACATTGAATATCTAGTAATATGAAGACGAAACATAGTAAGCTAAAGTTTAGGGGGTCTAAAATAGGATACAAGTCAATTTGGATACAAAAGCAAGTCCAAATTGGCCTATCGGTTGAAAGGACAACTTGCAGTGCAATTAACCTAAACCAAGACACTTATACTATAAAGGAAATTGTGTAGTTTTCCAGCAAACCGTCGAAGGTTTCTATATACCCTTCGACGGTTGCTTCGACATTTTACTAAAATTGTCGACAGTTTGCAGTATAGAAAATGTAGCACACTTTCATTGATGTAGAGATGTCCTATATATATATGACTTGTACAAGATATAGTTGTTACAAATTTAAAAGTATTTAAATACCAAATCAAGAAGATCCTACACTATCAAATACAAACAAATATTAAGTAATACAACTAAAGAATCCCAAATGCTCGCAAACTATCGGATATCAGTCAATCTTCAACTGTTAGGATTCTCGGCAATTCAACAATAGGAGTAACCGTTGACGGTTTGCAGTAATCTATCTACCGTCAAAGGGTATATAGAAACCATCAACGGTTTGCTAGAAAACTACACGATTTCCTTTATATGGCCCCTTAAGATAGACGTGCCATCGGTTAAGCCGATCTTGGAGCCTAAAGAGTGAAATTTCTAATGGGATAAAGCCTTAGTCAAGAGGTCTGCAAGTCGATCGTGGGTACTAAGATGAGAGACTTGCAACAAACCTTTGGTGAGCAGATCATGAACAAAATGAAGATCATTAGCAATATGCTTCATCTATGAGTGCATGACAGGATTAAAACTCAACTGAGTAGCACCAATATTATCACAGAATAAATGTGGGGACTTAGTAATCAGAATATCGAGTTCATGAAACAATAAGCCAATCCAAACAAGCTTAGAGGTGGCTAAAGCAAGAGCCCAATATTTTGCCTCAATGGAGGAACAAGCCACAGCAAAATGGGACAATCACCCAGAAAAAATAAGATAGGCAGAGGTAGAGGATCGAGTATCCCTATCACCGGTCCAATCAGCATCGGAGAATCCTTGAAGAGCGAGATTCCCGTGCACTTAAGGAGGATGCCATGATGTAGAGTGCCCTTCAAGTATCGTAGAACTCATTTGGTAGCAGTCCAATGAAGCTGAGATCGTTTATGCATGAACTAAGCCAACTTATTAACTGAGAAGGCTATTTCGGGCCGATTAAGAGAGAGATATTGGAGATCTCCTATAATTTGAAGGTACTTGGTCGGATCAGTAAAAGAAGAGGCATCTTGAAGCTGAAGAAGATCCTTTGTGGCAAGAGGAGTCATCACTGCCTTAGCACCATGCATCTTGGTGTGAGAAAAAAGATCTCAAATATACTTTTGTTGGGAGAGGAACATTCCACGGGTAACTAAAATCACCTCGACACCAAGAAAATAATGTAAAGGACCAAGATCCTTTAAATAAAACCGATGACCGAACTGCTGAACGACCTTAAAGATAGCGGCGGAGTTACTTCCAGTAAGTAATAGATCATCCACATATACCAAAAAATAAAAACAACATCATCACAAGTGTAGATAAGCAGAGAGGAATCAGATTTAGACTACAAAACCGAGTTGACGAAGACAAACACTCAGTTCTTAATAGCAAGCACGAGGTGCTTGTTTCAAGCCATACAAAGACCGTGATGTAGGACGCGAATGGTTGACCTACATCCTACAGTTTCAACCCTCACAAGCAAGCATACACACACTAGAAACTTTAAAGTAAAAATTCAGTTAATCAATATAAAAACAATAAAGCATGCCATATTTCACATGTTACAAGATTTTAAGAAGGTGTATGATGCTGTTCAGAGATAAGTCCCAAGAGTTCTTTCACAAAGCTATTAATTTAAAATGCAAAAAAATGTTATTTCAATATTTCAAGAATAAAATTCTAAGCTTAGCACAACAAAATTCCCTTAATCGATTTAAAGCTAGAAAGTTCCTATAATGAAATCTAATAGCTCAGATGTGATATTTAAACATGGAAGTTCAGAATTTCAAGCATGGGATTACACAAGGTTAAGTAAGGATTCAAACAATGTGAAATAATATTGAAAGTTCAAATTCTAGATGGCTACAGTCGACTGGTATTAAAGGGCCAGTCTCCTGATGAGTTTAAGAACATATTTCTGAAGTGGTAGTGTTGGGTCAGTCGACTGGGCCAAGGTTCTTAGTCGACTGGGCCAAGGTTCTTAGTCGACTGTCTGAAATTTAGACCAAAAATACTGAGAGTCAGTAGCAGGTTAGTTGACTGACCATCAGGGTTAGTCGACTGACCATCGGGGTTAGTTGCTTGACCTGCTACAGGTTTGAATAAAAATGCAAGGATTCAAGGATATTTCTTATCCAAGGCTTAGGAAACTTTAAGCAAGGGTTCTCAAGTAATTTAAGGGTTAAATAAAGAACAATCTTACCAAAGAAAATCGTTGGATAACTCAATTTGATTCACCACAAATCAAAACACACCGTAGAATTCTTTAACCAAGCCTTGAGTTGCAATGGAACTATTGTGCACTTGTGATAGTCCAAGTGAATACTGATGCTAACAATAACTACGAACGATATCTTGATTTTATTTTTCACAAGTAAGACTAGCTCTGAAATCCTTTGTGCACACTTTGATATATGGATGAATATGCAACAAATGAAATGGTGTACTGTTGACCATGTGGGAGTGTTGGAATTCGTGTATTCCCAAGAAGGGGGTGAATTGGGTATTTAAAAAATTTTCTCCTAGGTGTAGTTCAAATCATCATTCAATATAGATCAACCTAGGGTCAGTCTAAATGAATACTAATTGCACAAATAAATATAATATGCAGAAATTAAATCGTGCACAGCATTCACAATACGTTGAATATAACATACATGTGTAGGAATATAACGTACAGAAAATTAACAGCAAACACATGATATGTTATCAGAGTTCGGTCAATACTATCTACGTCCCTATCTCAAGCTCACAGGCAAGAGGATTTCACTAGTTGCTCACTTAATGGGTGGAGCGACACCATTTACAACACCTTACAGGCTGGTGCACCTAGTTCTCTTAACTGGGTCTGAACCAGCCCAGGACTTTTCACAGGGCTAGTCTCCCTCTTCCGACCACATGTTGGGAATACAACGGATAATCAAATATATGGTACAACAATGAATGCTTCTACAACAAGCAGATGTGTACAACAATAAGCACAATTCCCTCACGTATGATATAAATACAAGCTCAGTGTGAGTATGGTGTTTTTTTTTTTCTCAATATAATCTTTGAGTAAAAAGTGTATGATGAGTGCTCAAAGATTTTATGCCCAAACAAAAAATTTCTCCAAAAATATTTTTCTCAATAAGGTGCTGGAGAATCTAGGGTTTACGGCGCAAAAATGTTTTCGCAAGCACAAACAAATGAGCCTTTGAATCTTGCAATGGATGTACAAGATTCACAAGCAAATAATATTAACTCCTAAGAATATTTATCAAATGAAATATGTGGGAGAAACCAAAGTAATACTCTCAAAATAAGATATGAAAATATATGCAAGATGAGAGTAAAAACGATTTAGATTTGTAAATTATGCTCTCTTTGAAAGATTTATCAAAGAAATAATAAAAAGAGAGTAAAAATTATGTATACAATTTGATAGAGTTTTTGGGCTAATCAATTTGCTAATCAGGAGTTATGAGGGGGTATATATAGAGTTGGGCAAAAATATGATCGTTAGGGACATGGAGGTCATTTTGAAAATATTTAATTAAATTTTAACCCCAATTACCACAGTTAAAAATGTGCCAACCCGAGAGGTTCGGATGACCATATTAAAGATATGGTTGACCATATTCATAAGTTCGATTGACCGTGGCAATTTTGAACTGTAAGTTCAGTCGACCGTCTCAGGGTGATTTCGAACCCTTCTTAGGTGCGGTCGACCATGGCTAGAGATCAATTGACCATATTCAAGGTTCGGTCGACCAAGGCTATTTTGAACTATGAGTTCAGTCGACCAAGTAGTTGTGGGTCAGACACGTGTTAATTCGATCGACCGTGGATGGTTAGTTCATTTTAGAATGGTCGACCGAGCGAAGTCAATATGTTGACTTATGGTCAGTTCGATCGATCGTGGCATTTATACTGCCAAAGGTTCGGTCGACTGAGACAGTCCAATGTTTGACTTAGGGCAGGTTCAATCGACCAAGGTTTTTTGTACTAAATGGTTCAGTCAACCGAGGCTTTTGAATTAAGCCTAAATATTTGACGTCGATTGACCAAAAAAACTTCGTTTTAGCCCTAATCTATGGCATTAACCAATTAGTTATTTAAGAAAAGAGTTTCTATGAAAGGTGATGGTCCCTAGGGTCAGTTTATGGTTGTCTGAGCTTATCATCCACATCATGCATATCATACATCATATTACAGACCAAATCAAAACAAAAATGCATTTACAGTTTAAACAGTTTTCTTCTTCTTCTTCTTTGCTCGTTAATGGAATGCGCCAGATACATATGATCTTGGTTTTTCTTCTGGCTTCCAAATCCCTTTATTTTATGTGTGCTGAAATTTAGACCTATTCACATACTTAAACACACATAAGATATTGGTACTTTGTCAGCATCAAAACAGAGATCGGACTCAAAAAGTAAACATGGAGTAACCTGGTGGTGGCCGTGTGGGTGATGGATGGAGGACCTAAAAAAGGGAAATGAATGGAATTTCTAGAAAGTTAGTGGTCTCTCACCACCTGATCTTAGGGGAGAATGAACGTAACCTCTCGCCACTCAATCACAAGGATCAGAACAAGCTTAACAAGCTTACAAAGACAAAGTCTTTAACTCTATAACAATATATTCTCTAGCTTACAGTTGTTATAACAATTACAATGGAAATATATAGAGACTTCATATGGGGATGGGGAAGACATAAACATAACTAGCTAAGGTAGCATGGGGGGAAAAAATAAATACACACAATTAATTCCCATGTAAGCATGGGAGACACGCAACTCTCAACACACACAAACTTTTAGTAAAATAAGTACTACACTAATTCTAACATCATAAATACTAAACACCGCTCTAAAAGCACCAACTTATAAGACACATTTAAAGACTCTTGCAAGCTAAGTTATCTTGCAATAATAAAAAATAATTCAAAAGGGAGGCCCAACCGTGTGGGGCCTAATATGGAACCGTATGGGCCCCGTAAGACCGTGTGGGGGCCACAAGGGGTTATGATCTCAGATTTGCTTCGGCATCTCTGCTAGGGACTTTCTCACACTGGAACTTCTTCTAGATACTCCATGAGTTCCTGTGTAGTGACGAACAAAGGAGGCATATGAAGGTCATCCATGTGTTAGCATGTCGCCGAAGGAAATGTGGACATCTGGAGGTCGTCCACGTGTCATAACATCTGCAAAAGAAAGGGGTAATGCATACTGATCCCCATTAGACTGCTTTAACTGCAAACATGAGAAAGCAGATTAGGATCAACAAAACTCAGAGGTTAAACCATGAGTACATCCTCTTGAAGGCAGCTATGTAGAAATGCATTATTAACATCCAACTGTCGAAGGGGTCAATTTTTCTGAACAGTAATGGAGAGGACAACTCGAATAGTCACCAGCTTCACAACAAGGTTGAACATCTCATTATAATCAAAACCAGGTCTTTGATGAAAACCTTTAGCCACTAACCATGCTTTATAGCAAGAAATACTACAAATCAAAATTTCATTTGATACGGAAAACCCATTTGTAGCCAATTGGTTTGATTGTAGAGCACAATGGAACCAAATCTCATGTGCCATGTTTAGTCAATGCAATGAAATTTTCGAACATAGCATGCCTCCATTTGGGATCTTTCAATGCCTGAGACAAATATGTGGGCTTGACAGGTTAAGGAAGAGGGTATCTTGTGGCAAGGTAAAGATGTTTAGGTCTATGAGTATTATTCATAGACCGGGTAGTCATAACATAAGTATGGGTGGATCGGGTCGGAGATGCATGTGTGGTGGATGAAGGGATTACCGCTGGTTGTGAATGTGCAGTGGAGGGTGATAAAGACCGGAAAGGTGAAGCCAGAGCTACAGGAGCACTGTCCGTCACCATAGTAAGAGAGGAGGGTATTCGTCCAATGGAAGGCACCACTAGTATGGCAAGATCTTGTATGTTAGCATATGAAACTGATAAAGAATACACAGCGACATGGGCAGAGGAAGAAAAGGGAAAAAAACATTGATAAAAAACCACATGCCTAGACACGAAAATGCAAGATGTAACAAGGACCATACACTTACTTATAAGCACTCTGGGAATGCAAGTAACCAAGAAAAAGAAAAGGCATAGATTTTGGTTGAAGTTTACCGGTGGTGTAACACCCCAAAAATAATTATTACAGGAGGATGTGGTGATTCAAAAAGAAAAATAAAAATTAAATTAAATTTAAAATTTTAATTAATTAAAATTTATTATTATTAATTAAATTATATAATATAATATATTATATTATATTATAATATATTAATATATTAATATAATATATTATATTATAATATAATATGTAAAGTAAAGGTTTCCTGAACTATTAGGAAACCTGAGATTGATTTACTCTCTCTCTCTCTCTCTCTCTCTCTCTCTCTCTCTCTCTCTCTCTCTCTCTCTCATCCATTCCTCCTTCATTCTTTCCTCGATTTCCTCAGCCTAACAAGCATCGATCGAGAAATAGAAAACACCACTAAGTTCCATTCTCTGTCACCGACATTTTCACCGGAGTGGATTTGTCGTAGGAGCGACGTAGGTACCACTCCTGGGGGTAAGGTAACCTCTCTCTCTCTCTCTCTCTCTCTCTCTCTCTCTCTCTCTCTCTCTCTCTCTCTCCTTAAATTTTCCTTAAATCTTCAGTCAAATCAATGATTGGACACCACCACGGGATCCTTGCTTTAATCCTCATCATATTGGCCAGAGCATAACTTTTTTGGAATTTTAGTGAGATCTTGGTAAGTCAGGTAAGGGGAATAAATTATTGCAGTTATTTTTGAAATTACTGGTTAAGGAAATATGTGAAAATGAAACTATGATATTTTTCCTGAAATTATGATGTTACGAATATCAGATAAAATTGTGTGACATATGATTTATATTGAGTTGTGATGTTTTGGGATTTGAAATTTGGGAAATGATGAAAAGTGATAAATATTGATGAGTATTTTCTGAGAAATAATGAAATGTGAAACATAGATATGTTTACTGGAAAATGATGGAATAGGGTATACATACATACATACATACATACATACATACATATATATATATATATGGAAATGTTATCTACGATAAATGAAGAAATATGAAATGATGGTTTGTGTTATTGAAAAATGATGAGAATATTGAAATGTGATATATACTATTATGAGATGAGATATGAATACCGAAAATGTGAATATTATAATGAGAATATTGAAAAGCGAATTATGAAATGTGAATATTGAATTGTGAATATTGAAATGTGAATATTCCAATATTAATACTACAATGTGAATATTTAAATGTGAATACTGAGATGTGAATATTGTAATGTGAATACTGAAATGTGAATACAAAATGTGAAATATTGAAATGTGAAAATGAGAACCCTGACGGATGGATGTATTGTTGAAAGCACGGTACCGTTGCTTGTGAGGTCTTAGTGCAACCACAAAGTCTCATGGTGAGTGCGGTGTTGACAATTAATTGATCCAATGAGAAAGGTAGTTTTGCCCCTTGGGTCCGGACCAGGGTTATGGCGGCCCAATTGTACTATAGACGCATGGATGGATTTCCTATTTTGATCTAACGGGGTAGGTCAACCATGGTTTAGATCCAGCCTTCGGGCCACATAACCTCTACCATGGGGGGAAGCATGGCATGGAGAATATCCTCAGGGCAGCCATGAGTTATGGACCATACATGGATTGGTTACCGAGGACACTCATGAGTTAGATGTGAAATGGAAATGAGAAATGAAAGAGCGTGAGTTTAATAACATAAATAATTAGGGCGAAGTTAAACTCTCTACTTGAGGGCTTACTGAGTAAGATGAGTGCCCTGATAAGTATTAGTTGTAGACGCACCCGAACTATTTGAGCAAGGTTACAAATGATATCAGAGCATAGGGGAGCTACATGTATGGGTGTATAATATAAAAAATTGTGTTTTATATCTATATGATTATAAATACGAATTTGCATATTTTCTCATATGGTATTATCACTGAAATGAGTATATTATGATATAACGAAACTTATACTGCTACACACTATAAATAATTTATTTTGTCTTACTGAGATGTGTCTCACCCCAATATCTAATATTTCAGGAAATCGTGACAGACCAGGTGATAGAGCTCCGTGATAGAGGGGAGCCAGTACCCTGATAGACAGGGTGAGTGTTTTGTTTAGGGATAAATGATTCCTAGTGTATATTGTGGGTTTTTGGGGATGTTTATGGTTGTATAGAACTCTAGGTGATGGAGGAAGACTCGCCTAACTCAACAGAATGATACCGGTTTCAACAATGTGTCAATGTCGACATTCACTTGTGCCATTTTGCTTAGGTGTATAAGGAGCAGTGGTAACTCAACTAATGGAATTAGAGGAGAGAGAATGATGAAGAGCTTGATATTCTCCCCCATTATCAGAGTACAAGTGTTTGATGTGAAAACCAAAAGTAGCCCCTTCAATTGACAGAAAATGGAGCAAACATCACTTCTTCATCGAATGGGAAACAACCAACAATATTTAGTAAAGTGATTAACAAACAAGACATAAAATTGAAACCCATCAAGTGAAGTGGAAGTTGCAGGCCCCTAAACGTTAGTATAAATGTATTCAAGTGGATGAGTGCTAACAAGAGAAGTGGAAAAGAAAGGCAACTTGTGACTTTTATTGCATTGACAACCTAGCATTACAAATATACGATGAAGAGACATGAGACACTACAACAGGAAAATAAGTACGACTAATAAAATCAACTACTTTATTTGACGAATGCCCAAGTCATCTATGCCAGGTGACAGATGTTGTTCTTTCACCAACAAGTGCTAAAATAGAAAACTTGGTAGCAGAAGAAGCCATCAACATTGGATGGACACCATCCTGACATTTACCGTGAAGAAGAGTCACCCCGTGCTCCAATCCTTCACAAGAAAATAAATGGGTGAAATGCAAGATAGACATTATTGCTACGAGTGAAATTATAAACAACGATTAAGTTCTTGTGAATACTAGGAACACAAAGAGTATTAGTCAATTTAAAAGGCTTTGAGGAAGAGGGAAGAGACATAGAGCCCACATGTGTGACTCGCAAACCTAAGTCATCGCCAATGACAACCTTATCCATGCCATCAAACCCTAAGTGAACGGAGAGATTGGCAAAATCAGAGGTAATCTTGTGAGAAGCAGTGGAATCCACAAGCCACTTTTGTTGGTGGATGCATTGGTAGCGGCACAATTTACATACTTCACTCCTAAAGTCGAGTAACAAGTCTTGGCTGAGTATCCCACCTTGTCACACAGCTGACAAATGATCCGAGGCTTACTAGACTGCTCCCTGCGATTAAAGCGACCAGAGTTGGGGCAACGCTGACCATAGTAATCAGGCATAGAATGTAGCGACCCAGGGAAATTATAATATTTAAATAATAAAATAGGGAGAAAAGGAAATTAAAAGGGGGCATAACAGGTCTTCATCGATGAACCCTTCGTGTTCACCGATGACGCAACATGTTGGGCTCGTCGACGAGGGTGCTCTTTGTCGACAAGAAAATACCGAGAGGGGGTTTTTGGGTGATTCTGAATTTCATCAATGAGGAGAGAGTTTGTCGACGAGTTTTCTTCATGACCTCATCAACAAGGTGACATGGCACGTTGACGAGGGCCAGTGTATAAATAAGCCAAATCTTCATTTTTGGCCGAAAACTCACGCGCATAATCTTCCTTCTCTCTCCTCTTCGGCTCCCACCCATTCTCTCTTAATTTTTGGGACCGTTCTTTGCCGGATCGATCCGAAGCCACCACGACACTCCTAGGGAAGTTCTCTACATATCTGCTGGAGTGGATCTTTGGTGGGTCGAGTTTGGAAATTCATTCCAAATTCAGGGTAAGTCTTTCTACTAAGTATTTGACTTCTTGACAGTTGTAGAAAGCGTAGTACGCGTAGAAATACTGAAGTTTAATTCTGAGAAATTTCATTTTCAGGGTGTTGATCGGGAAACCCTGAGGGTGCAGGACTTTTTTTCTTATGAGCTCTTCAGGAATCAGGTAAAGGGATAAATTAAGCTAGATGCTTTATGAAAAATAAGTATAAATTTTATAGAATTTGATTGCAGGGAAATATATATATTTATATAATTATGCATTATGTTGGGAAATACTGCTGAAATTGATAAGATATTCTGAATTTATGAAAAACCCATTTTGTGTGGCATGAGTAGAATGTATGATAAAATACTATTTTTCTGGGAATATGATAATGATGTGTATTTTTACAATAAAATCAGCGTACGGGCCAAGAATTTTTACATGTATTGCCGGCATATGGGTCGTGCCATGAATATGTTTGTCGGCATACGGGTCGTGCTATGGATATGTTTGCCGACGTACGAGCCGTGCTATGGATATGTTTGTCGGCGTACGGTTCATGATATGGATATGATTTTCTGGCATACGAGTCGTGCTATGGATATGATTTGCCGGCGTATGGGCCGAGTTATGGTAAAAATATGAAATGTCGGCGTACAGGCCGATGATTTTCATGATGTATATAAATATGCAAATTGATGTGATGATATTAATTTGGAAATTAATAGTATGAAATATCCATGTATCACAGTTTGATTATATGCTATACGTTATCAGAACCTGGTTGGCTTGGTTTAGGCTAGCACTTGCACGGTACCGCTGCTATGTGTTCATGATCATCATGATATTGTGTTAACGCTACTGTACAGAGTAGTGGGAGGATGGATAGTCGATTTGGTTTTAAGAAGTGTGAGCGCCCCCTAGTGTATGGACCAGATCTGGCAGACCCATCAGACAGACTGTACTTTTGACTTGGTAGTGATCAACCAACCATTGTCAGGTCCTGCCTTCGGGCCACACAACCTAGTCATATGGGGGTAATACATGACAACAGTCAGCTAACCTACTAGGGTTATTTTTCATATTATTATTATATGAGATAAATTATGTGTATGAAATACAGTATGTTCTGTCATGTTATGATAGTATATGTTTTCCTAGATAAGATACAAATAGTTTACTAATTATGTTTATGTATGGTTTATGCACAACATAGAAAAACTCATGTTGCCACACACTAGTATTAGTTTATTTCCCTTACAGAGAGGTGTCTCACCCTGAATTACATGAAATTTTTAGGAGCCCCTGATAGGAGAGCGGATAAAGCTCCGCTGGGATAGATTCAGCTGACCTGCCCTTTTTGAAGTGTAAGCATTTTGTTATGGCCAAATGGTTTTGGTGAGAAGTGGCTCTAGAATTCTTTTGGGATGTATATATATAAATACAATGGATGTAGTAACTCTGGTATTGAGATGAATGGTATTATGTTTATAATCTTAGGATTTTTTTTGTTTCCTACTGCTTAGGCTTCTGTATTGTGTTTCTAATATGTCCTTGGTACCCACGGGTTCAGGTTGATTATGACCTTCTAGATTTGATTTGTTGGTGTAGTATTTCATTATTTAAAAATAAATAAATAAATAAAAATTAAGCAGGTCATTACAGTTTGATATCAGAACCTAGGTTGTTAGATTCTGTAGACTTTAGAATGCAGCGGAAACGATACCAGAGTATAGGAAATAATTTAAAGTTTGTTCTACATTCTAGAGGTAGGACTTCCATGGTGGTTTCTATCTTTTTACTGAGGTGACGATTTCAGGAAAACCATAGTAAACTATTGTCGGGTTATGTTACTAGAATGTAGGACTGGGATTAGAAATAAGTTGCGAGTGTTGAGATAAGAGGCTAAGTTAAGTGGGTAAATTATAAGGATAGGATTACTGAGTTGTGTTTGTTGTTTTCAGGATGGATCCAGGAGGAGGTAGTGCCCATGTGAGTGGCAGTAATGGGGCAGGGTCGTTGAGTGCAGGCAGGACTAACTCTGACGTTGTACTACGTAGCGTGGCTTAGCAAGTTATGGCTGAGATCGCTAGGAGCTCTAGGGATCAGGGTGGTCCGTCGGTTGGCCATGGATGCACTATCGAGAAGTTTACGAAGATGAATCCTCCAAAATTTTCAGGAGGGGCTGATCTTGCAGTCGCTGAGAATTGGATGCAAGAGATTGAGAAAGTCTTGGTCATGTTGCAATGTACGGAGGAACATAGGGTCCTCTTCGCCACCTATAGACTGACAAGGGAGGCCGAGAGATGGTGGATGGGTGTGAGACTGCTAGAGTAGTAGAGGACGACACTGATAGTCATGACTTGGGATCGGTTTAAAGAGTTGTTCTTTGATAGATATTTTCCAGCTACTATCAGGGAAGCTAAAGTGGAAGAGTTCCTGAGTCTGAATCAGGGACAGTTATCAATCCAACAGTATGCGGCGCATTTTATAGAGCTCTCTCGCTTCGTTCCGTATATTGTACCTGATGAGGTGAAAAAGGTAAGGTAGTTTGAGAGAGGTTTAAGGTGAGGTATATTCAAGCAGGTGGTAGTGCTGCGGATCTAGGACTTTGTTGAGTTAGTTGACAAGGCAACCTTGGCAGAGGTTGGTGAGCGTCTGGACGCAGAGGAGCAGGGACAAAAGAAGAGATCTGCATCTTCGATCTATCATTAGGGTCCTAGACAGAATCAATGGAGGAAAGGAAACCATGGTAAAGGATGGAGGCAGGAGACTGGAGGTCGTGAGATTCAAGCAGTGCAGAGTCCTCCAGTCTGCCAGACTTGTGAGAGGAGACACTTGGGAGAGTGTCGCGCATGCGAATTTTTTTGCTATCATGGTGGTAGATCGAGAAATATGGTGTGAGACTTCCCTACCCCACTAGATGCAGCTCCTGTTTTTAGACTGTACCGAGGAGGCTACCAGGCACCAGGTGGGGGCCAGCAAAGGAATACGGCTCCAGCTAGAGTGTTTGCTCTAACGCCGGGTGATGCTGAGACAACCGGCGACATGGTGACAGGTATGGTTAGTATGCTTTCTTTTAAAGTTATTACATTATTTGATTCAGGAGCTACACACTTGTTTGTGTTTTCGGAGTGCACTAGATTATGTGGGGCAGAAATACAGTTGTTAGATACTGAAATTTTGGTATCTACACCGACTGGGATAGCAGTGAGGTGTAATAGAATGCTCCGGGGTTGTTCAGTAGAGATTCAGGGAAAAAACTCGTCAGCCGATTTAATAGTGCTGGATATGCATGGATTCGATGTGATCTTCGGTATGGATTGGCTAGTAGCTAATTTTTCCAGCATAGAGTGTCATTCATGAGAAATGATATTCAGACCCCTAGGACGAGCAGAATTTAAGTTCGTAGGGTCGCGAGTGCAATCCCCTCCTCAACTAGTTTCAGTTAACCAGGCCAAAAGACTACTGTGGAGTGGTTGTCAAGGGTTTGTAGCTTTTATGAAGGAGATGTCAAAGAATGAATTGAAACTCACTAGCATGCTTGTAGTAAAGGAGTTCACAGATGTTTTTCCAGATGAATTACCGGGGTTGCCACCTGATCGCGAGGTAGATTTTCCTATTGATCTACTTCCATGTACATCATCGATTTCTAAAGTACCTTACTGAATGGCGCCAGCAAAATTGGCAGAATTGAAGAATCAGCTGCAAGATTTTCTTGATAAGGGCTTTATACGACCCAGTGTATCTCCGTGGGAAGCACTAGTTCTATTTGTGAAGAAGAAAGACGGGTTTATAAGGATATGTATAGAATATAGAGAAATTAATAAAGTGACAGTCAAGAACAAATATCCTCTAGCCCATATAGATGATTTGTTTAACCAGCTCCACGGTACACAGGTGTATTCAAAGATTGACCTCAGATATGGCTATCATCAGGTAAAAGTGAAAGCAAAAGAAGTCTCAAAGACGGCCTTCAGGACCAAGTACGAGCATTACGAATTCCTTGTTATGCCATTTGGACTAACGAATGCTCCTGCTCGATTTATGAATTTGAAGAATAATATTTTTTTCATCTATATTTAGATCAGTTTGTTGTTGTTTTTATTGATGATGTACTAGTCTATTCAAAGAGCTATAGGGAGCATGAGATGCACTTGAGGCAGGTTCTGCAAACGCTTAGGGAGAAGTTATACGCCAAATTTAGTAAATGTGACTTCTGGCTTGAGAAGGTCATGTTTTTGGGGCATGTTATTTCTGGAGATGGAATTTCTGTGGATCTTAGTAAGATTGAGGCGCTTTTGAATTGGGCTAGACCAAGGAGTATCCAGGAGATCAGGAGTTTCTTGGGGCTAGTTGGGTATTACCGTTGTTTCGTTGAGGGATTCTCAGCATTATCAAGACCACTAACACGACTGACTAGGAAGAATGTCATATTTGAGTGGGACGACAGCTGTGAGCAGAGTTTTTGAGAATTGAAGCAAAGGCTAGTCACAGTACCAGTATTGATCATCTCGTCAGGGGGTGAGGGTTATGTCATTTATAGTGATGCGTCCTTGAAAGGACTTGGTTTTGTGTTGATGCAGCATGGCAGGGTGGAGGCGTATGCTTCCAGACAGTTAAAGAATATGAAAAGAACTACCCTACCCATGATCTTGAATTGGCTGCAGTTGTACACGCATTGAAGATTTGGAGGCATTACCTATATGGCGAGCGGTGTGAGATCTTTTCTGACCACAAGAGTTTGAAGTATTTTTTCATGCAGAAGGAATTGAATATGAGGTAGAGAAGGTGGTTGGAGCTAATTAAGGATTTCAATTGTACCATCAGTTATCACCCAAGGAAAGCAAATGTGGTAGCTGATGCATTAAGTAGGAAATCGAGGGAATCAGTGTTGACAGCTATGGAGATCCAATATCCGATCATGATGGATCTGGAAAGACTCGGCATCGAATTAGTTGAGAGTGGTTCTCAGGCTCACATTACCAATTTAGTAGTGCAATCTACTCTGCAGGAAAGAATTAAAGCTACTCGAAAAGAAGACCCAGAATTAGTAGAGGTGATGGATAGAGTGCAGAGTGGTCAGGGGGAGGAATTCAGTGTTACAAACAACGGAGCTTTGCGGTTCCGTTCTAGATTATGTGTTCCTGCCAATACTGAGATCTGAAATACTATCTTGGAAGAAGCTCACAGATCTTTGTACACAGTTCATCCCAGCAGTACGAAGATGTATAGGGATCTGTATGAGTCATACTGGTGGAGTTGTATAAAGAAAGAGATTGCTGAATATGTAACCCAGTGCTTGACGTGTCAGCAGATAAAAGCTGAGCACCAGAGGCAAGCCAGTCAGTTGCAGCCATTATTTATCCTAAAGTGGAAATGGGATCATATATCCATGGACTTTGTTTCAGGGCTGCCATTAGCATTGCATAGCCAGCATGCTATTTGGGTGATAGTAGATCGGTTGACTAAGATCGCCCATTTCCTATCTATCAAGATTAGCTATTCCCTCAACCGGTTGGTGAAGATTTATATTCAGGAGATAATTCGTTCTCAAGGGGTGCCAGTATCTATTGTGTCAGATCAAGACCCGCGCTTTACATCACATTTTTGGAGGAGCTTGTAGGAAGCTCTAGGGTCTCAGTTATCATTTAGCACGACATTCCATCCTCAGTCAGATGGGCAGACTGAGAAGACGATACAGATATTAGAAGATATGCTCCGAGCATGCGTATTAGATTTTGGGGGTAGTTGGACTCAATTCATGCCGCTGGTGGAATTTGTATATAATAACAGTTATCAGACCAGCATTGGCATGGCACCATTTGAAGCACGGTATGGTAGGAGATGTCATTCTCCTTTATTTTGGGATGAGATGGGTGAGCGGTGAGTTGTGGGACTAGAGCTTGTGCAGCAGGCATACGATAAGATTCGGTTCATCAGAGATAGAATCAGTGCAACTCAGAGCCGACAAAAGAGTTATGCTGATAATCGCCATAGGAATTTGGAATTTGATCTTGGTGATCATGTATTTCTGAAAATAGCTCCGTTAAAAGGGGTTATGAGGTTCGGGAGGAAGGGTAAACTTAGCCCTAGGTTTATCGGTCCATTTGAGATCCTAGAGAAAGTGGGGCCGGTGGCTGTAGGCTAGCTTTGCCACCTGTGTTATCCAGAATTCACGACGTATTTCACATACCTATGTTGAGGAAATACGTCCCAAACCCTTCTCATATTATCAGTTATGGTGAATTAAAGTTCAGTGATTCACTTGTGTACAAGAAGGTGCCAGTACAGATTTTGGATAGGAAAATACAAGAGTTACGTAACAAAAAAATTCCTCTGGTCAAAGTTTTGTGGAGGAATCATGTGGTAGAAGAGGTTTCTTGGGAGTCCGAGGAGCAGATGAAGCAGAAGTATCCACAATTATTTCAAGAAGCTTACGTAGTTAGGTAATATTTCTTTTGCAGGTATATGTAATAGTTTAGTTAGTAAGTGATATTTTAGTTTTGGGAGAATTTTATTTTGTTTATGTAATCTCCCAGGATTCGGAATGTAACCACAGTATTCCTCCGCCATAAGTGAGGGTAAGTAATAAAATAAATAGACCATTTTGTTTTAAGGGATGATGAACTACGTGAATAGAAAATTTCGAGGACGAGAGGGGAGAATGTAGGGACCCAGAGAAATTATAATATTTAAATAATAAAATAGGGAGAAAAGGAAATTAAAAGGGGGCACAGCTGGTCTTCGTCGACGAACGCGACATGTTGGGCTCGTCGACGAGAAAATACCGAGAGGGGGTTTTTGGGTGATTCTGAATTTCGTCAACGAGGAGAGAGTTCATCGACAAGTTGTCTTCATGACCTCTTCGATGAGGTGACATGGCTCGTTGATGAGGGTCAGTGTATAAATAGGCCAAATATTCATTTTTGGTTGAAAACTCATGCGCAGAATCTTGTCTCTCCTCTTCGGCTCCCACCCCTTCTCTCTTAATTTTTGGGACGATTCTTCGCCGGATCGACGATCCGAAGCCACCATGACACTCCTAGGGAAGTTCTCTGCATATCTGCCAGAGTGGATCGTCGGTGGGTCGAGTTTGGAAATTCATTCCAAATTCAGGGTAAGACTTTCTACTCAGTATTTGACTTCTTGACAGTTGTAGAAAGCGTAGTACGCGTAGAAATACTGAAATTTAATTCTGGGAAATGTCATTTTTAGGGTGTTGATCGGGAAACCTTGCGGGTGTAAGACTATTTTTCTTAGGGGCTTTTCCGGAATCAAGTAAGGGGATAAATTAAGCTAGATGCTTTATGAAAAATAAGTATAAATTTTATAGAATTTGATTTCAGGGAAATATATATATATATATATATATTTATATAATTATGCATTATGTTGGGAAATACTACTGAAACTGATGAGATATTCTGAATTTATGAAAAACTCATTTTGTGTGGCATAAGTAAAATTTATGATAAAATACTATTTTTCTGGGAATATGATAATGATGTGTATTTTTATAATAAAATCGGCATACGGGCCAAGAATTTATACATGTATTGCCGGCGTACGGGCCGTGTTATGGATATGTTTGCCGGCATACGGGTCGTGTTATGGATATGTTTGCCGACGTATGGGCCGTGCTATGGATATGTTTGCCGGCGTACAGGCCGTGATATAGATATGATTTGCCGGCGTACGGGTCGTGCTATAGATATGATTTTCCAGCTTACGGGCCGATGATTTTCATGATGTATATAAATATGCAAATTGATGTGATGATATTGATTTGGCAATTAATAGTATGAAATATCCATGTATGATAGTTTGATTATATGTTATATGTTATCAAAACCTGGTTGGCTTGGTTTAGGCTAGCACTTGCACGGTGTCGCTGGTATGTGTTCATGATCATCATGATATTGTATTAACGCTGCTGTACGGAGTAACATAAGGATGGATAGTCGATGTGGTTTTAAGATGTGTGAGCGCCCCCTGGTGTATGGACCAGGTCTGGCAGACTCATCGAACTTACAGACTGTACTTTTGACTTGGCAGTGGTTGGCCAACTATTGTCAGGTCCCGCCTTCGGGCCACACAACCCAGTCATGTGGGGGTAATACATGACAACAGCCAGCTAACCTACCAGGGTTGTTTTTTGTATTATTATTATATGATATGAATTATGTGTATGAAATGCAGTATGTTCTGCCATGTTATGATAGTATATGTTTTCCCAGATAAGATACAAACAGTTTACTAATTATGTTTATGTATGGTTTATGTACAACATAGAAAAACTCATGTTGCCACATACTAGTATTAGTTTATTTCCCTTACTGAGAGGTGTCTCACCCCGAATTACATGAAATTTTCAGGAGCCCCTGATAGGAGAGCAGATAAAGCTCCGATGGGATAGATTTAGCCGACTTGCCCTTTTTGAAGGGTAAGCATTTTGTTAGGGCCAGATGGTTTTGGTAAGAAGTGGGTCTAGAATTCTTTTTGGGATGTATATATATAAATACAATGGATGTCATAACTCTGGTATTGAGATGAATGGTGTTATGTTTATGATATTAGGATTTTTATGTTTCCTACTGCTTAGGCTTCCATATTGTGTTTCTAATATGTCCCTAGTACCCATGGGTTCAGGTTGATTATGACCTTCTAGATTTGATATGTTGGTGTAGTATTTTATTATTTAAAAATAAATAAATAGATGAAAATTAAGCAGGTCGTTACATAGAACATTGGTTGCGGTTGAATGTGGAAGCGATAGTGCGGCATTGAGTGGTGTTCGCAGTGGCACCTAGAGCGGAATTGGAAGCGTCAACACGTCGCAAGTAACTTTCATAACCAACTAGCATGTCATGAAGCTCCTCGAATGTAAAAGAGGTCTCATGTGCCTAAATAGGCACTGTAATCTCACGAAATTCCGGACCAAGACCATTGAAGACACACAGAGTAATGTCATCCGTGGATACAGGAGAGTCAATCACATCAAGTTCATCAACTAAAACCTTGATGGCATAGAGATACTCGAAGATCGAGCGGGACTCTCGCTGAATGAGAGTCAACTCCTCCTTAAGTTGCATAACACAAGTGTGTGAACGATTGACATACAATCATTGCAAATTGGACCAAACATCATGATCAGTGGTTGAAGCGGCAATGAGCAGCGTAACCGATTCGGAGACAGATGCAAGGATGGCGTGAAGGATCAACTTATCTTGCCGAAGCCAACACTAGAAAGCCAGATTAGAGACACTTGCAGAAGATGAACCGGTAGAGGAGGTGCTAGGAGAGAGGGTTCATGATGGACATACAGTGGTACCGTCAAGATAGACCTGGAGGTTATAGCTAATTAGCAATGATGTCAGCTGGACGCACCAAGAAAGGAAGTTGGAAAGGGTCAGCTTCAAAGGAAGCTGGAAGTCGGCATTGATGGCAATAAGAGGAGAGTTGCCACTTCCAAGAAGCTCGAGAGTGTTGACAATAACGTACTCAGAGGAAATGACCATTAGGGAAAAAATAAAGCTCGTTAGAGAAATGGCTCTGATACCATATAGAAAATGCAGCACACTTTCATTGATGTAGAGATTTCATATATATATATATAGGACTTGTACAAGGTATAGTTGTTACAAATTCAAAGGCATTTAAATATCAAATCAAGAAGATCCTATACTATCAAATACAAACAAATATTCAAGTAATACAACTGAAAAATCATAAATGCTCACAGACTATCAGATATCAGCCAATTTTCAACTGTTAGGATTCTCGGCAATTCAACAATAGATGTAATCGTCAACAGTTTGCAGTAATCCATCAATGGTTTCACCAAACGATCGATGGTTTTCTCCTGGTAAACATTATGACCGAAATCATTAAACCAGCAGGAGCCCATCAATAAAAAATTTCTTCACCTTGACACAAAAAAGTTAAACAAAAATAATTAGTTGTTATAAGTGAGAAGTAAGGTGTAGGGGGGTGAATTGGGTTTTAAATTTCTTTGGAAACTTTAATCTAGTATAACCCTTTTCAGAATAAATTAATTATAATCACACTCTCAAATTAACAACACAATTTAAATTTATCAGCAACTTCACAAGTACAGTTTATTTGCAATGACCAACACTCAATCCAAGATTTAGTATTTATTGATAAAGGTAAAAACTTCAATATTTATAATTTAGCTTTTCAATATATCAACCCAATCAATAAGGGAAGCTTGATTTCTCAATATGAAATAAAATAAAAATTTTAGCAAATTTCAAAAATTCAGATTTTGATATCAAACAAGTTACTTGAGTTTAAGTACATTAATGAACTTTGATATTTATCAACATACTTTCTTTAATCAAGGTTTTTGTAATCAACGTACTTCCTTTAATCAAGGTTTCCGCAATTCCCAATGACTATTTAATTTCCTATTCTGACCTTGAAATTACGCCGTATTTAAAGACCAGTCGACTGACCCCAATGAGTTCAGGCGACTAACCTTTGTAATGACTAGTTTAAAACAACGTTTAAATGTTTCCAAAATGAGTTGCTTGTGCCCCAAACATTGTCAAAACCTGGGAAACACTCCAAGTAATTTGGGCAACATGAAAATATAACTTTTTAACTCTATAAATACATGATTTCTGAAATCAAATTGAATACTAAGAATTGAAAATCTGATTTCAAGCCTATATTGCTCATACTCTTTTTGGCCTTATAAGGCTTAACATCTTGTTTTAATGTTAACAAACAAGTAGAACTTAACATGCTTTGGTTAAGTGATTTATTTTCAAGACTTAATGATGAATGCAAGGTTAAAGAATTCATGAAAACTTGTAGTTCAAAGAAGGATGATTATATCAAGCTTGAGGCATGGATTAAAACTTGAAGATCATGAGAGCATTGATATAAAATAAAAATCTTCAAGAATGAAAGCCCAAGTGATCAACATGGAAAGCTCAGAGAAAGATGAAACAAGCATAAAGACTTCAAGGAATTCAAGAATTGAAAATTTGAAAGAGTCTATAGGAAATGTCATGTAAGTACTTCAAAGAATTTCAATATGGATGCATGAAACTCTTAGGTAAATTTATTGGGCCTAGATACCTTTGAACATACTTTTAAAATATTTTTATAAGGTAAAAAATTGTTTCAAAAAGGTTAGAATCATTTTTGGAATGAAAAGCACCAAAAAGAGGATTTCTCAAATGCTGTCAATTTTTCTATATATGCATTGATATACATTTTTCTCCATCAAAAAATCTTTATTTTAAAATGTGTTCAACATAACAGTTTTAGTATTTTCTCTTATCTTTCATTTGACACCAAGATCATCAAATTTTGAGTTATACAAAAAAAGCTATGATCAAAATACTGAAAGGTACTCGAAGTTGACAGCATGACAGACGTCTGTCAGTGCAAAATGAGACGTCTGTGCATGTTCGGACAAATGACAGACACCCTACTGCCCCTTTAGTTTAACTGGACAGACGACTGCAAAAAATGGACAGTCAACTGTCACGTGGCTGCTTTGAATTTTTAATAACGGTCAAATTTTTTAAATGAGGTTGCTTGGGCTCAAACTTCGTGGAAACTTGGGGAATAATTCAAACCACTTGGGAATCAAGTTACATACCTTTTAAAATCTATAAATAAGCCTCAAAGATCATTGAATCAATGGAAAAAATAATTTAATTCAAAAAAAATTCAAAATCTCTCTCAATTGCTCTGAAATTCTCAAGGCTCTCTCTTACTCTCAACTTGCACGAATTCAACTGAGTTTTTGCTGATCTTCTTCCACTGGAATTGTGCTACAAATTCTAAATCTTTCAATTATTAAAAGAATTAATCAGTGATATACTTCCTTGAGCTTCAAGTTATATTCCATATTGTGATTTACTTTGAAGTATATTAGTTGTGCTGTAATTATTGTACTAACCAGCTCTTTGAGGAGCAAGTTCTTTGTATGCATCTATTTGATTTGTATCTTGTAGATTGACAATTCCAAGGTTTGTTTGGATCGTTGGCTAAGCAAGGGGATATTGCTTAGAGAGGTAGGCTTTAGCCTAGTTAAGGAGTGACCGAATGAGGGGACATCATTTGGAGAAGGCGGGTTCTAGCCTTAACCAATGAGTGTTGTAAAGGTTTGTTCCACCCGTCAAAGGAACAGATTTAGTGAATCCTTTGGTGGTTTGCCAAAGGCAAGGACGCAGGCTGGGTATAAGTCGAACCTCGTAAAAATCTCCGTCTCACTCTCTCTTTCCCTTACTCTTTATTTTCAGTATATTTAAATTGCGTGGATGGTTTAATTGATAATCATATATACTACGTAATATAGAAATCAAGTAAACTTCAAGTCTAATTTTGATTGGGGTTGCGAAAACCGAAAAGGAGTACGTTGGTTATACCATACCTTGCAGAAACCATATGGGAGTACGTTACTTGGTTAACAGCCCAAGGATAAATTAACTGAGAGTTTAGTTGAGTTCTGAATATTGAGAATAGTGTAGATATTGTGTTGATTGGATATTATATTGCACATCATATTGAAGAAGCAAAACCATCACTACAAGGCTTTATATCAGCAAGTACAAATTTCATATATACAGGGCTTATATAAACAAACAAACTATTTTAAGTGCTTACATTTCCAAAGTGGTGTATGTGTTAATTTTGGTTTGGTTGTTTACTTTTAATTTGTAATTGATTGATTGGCTTGACTATTTGGATGATTGATTACTTGTTTGGCTAAGCAATAGTGTTGTGTTGTTGATTGATTAAAAGAACTAAAGTTCTTGTGTCATTGGAAAATCAAACAAACAATTAAAGAATTGGTTAAAGGAATCAAAAGAAATTTTTAAAATCCAATTCATCCCCCTCTCTCTTGGGACTACATCTTGCTTTTCAACTCTCTTAAAGCCTTCTTGCACACATCTACTTACTGAGATTTTCTGAGAATTACTGAGTTAATTGCTCACTGATATCTGAGCACAACTTCTAAGTTTTGAATCAATTAAAAAAAGATCCCAGTGATATACTCTTTGAGCTTCAATTCTATTCTTCATTGATATTTACATTGACGTATTGATTAGTTGTGTTATATCTTGTACTAATCTGATCTGTTTGAGAGTAATTCTTGTACACAAGAAATTGTTCTTGTTTTCTTGTATTCTTGATGGTTCAGGGCTGTTGAATCGTTGTACCGAGTGTGGGGTATTGCTTGGAGAGGAGGGCTCCAACCTATTGAAGGAGTGTTGTAACGGTTTGCTTCACCCGAAAAGGAGTGTTATAGTGGAATCCTTAGGCGGTGTTTCTAAGGCGAGGACGTAGGCAGGTATAGCCGAACCTCGAAAAAACTCGGTCCCACTCTCTTCCCTTTCTCTTTAATTTTCTACATATATAAATTGCGTGGTTTTTTATTTAAGAACACCAAATTAAATTGATATTGAGATTTGGGAAACTTTAATTAAAGGGAGTACATTGATTAATCTTTGCAGAAACCTTAAAGGGAGTACGTTGATTAATTGTTTGCAAAAACCTTGATTAAAGGAAGTGCATTGATCAAGGAACCTAATTGACAACAAATATTGAATCTTCAAAGTACTACTATAATTCATATATTTTAAGTAACTTGTGGATTTTGTTGATTTATTGATTGATTGATTGAGTGTAGGTTTAAATTACTGTAAGATCAAGTTGATACACTTTCCAATTAAGATTTAAAAGTGAATTTGATTTTCAGCTGAATATTGTAATTGAAATTCAAAATCATCCTTGTGTGATTGCTAAGAATAAAATAAGTTGGGAAAGAATTTATTAAAAGAATTCAAAAAAAAAATTATAAACCCACTTCATCCCCCCCCCCCTTTCTTGGGACTACACCTTACTTTTCAGCCTTAGCCCACAAGGCTTTGTGGCAAGGGTTCTATTGGCCCACCATAAAGAAAGACGTAGTCAAGATGGTTAAACGGTGCAATAGGTGCCAGAGGTGCACTGCAATACCCCACCTGCCGGCCAGTATTCTCTCCCCCTTGATGAGTCACTGTCCCTTCGTCCAATGGGGACTTGATATCCTCGAACCATTGCCTTAAGCGACGGGACAAAGGAAATTTTTATTGGTGGCTATTGACTATTTCACTAAGTGGGTAGAAGTAAAAGCCCTGGCCCACATAACTGAGCGCAACATCACCAAATTTTTTTGGGTCTCAGTGGTCTGCAGGTTCGGTATCCTTTGGGCTATAATCATAGACCATGGGAGACAGTTTGACAACAACCACTTCAAAAAAATTTGTGCGGACCTGGGCATAAAACTTCTATTCGCATCTATTGCACATCCACAAAGTAACAAACAAGTAGAGAACATGAACCGGACAATATTTCAAGATCTAAGAACGCGGCTCAAGGCTTCACATGGCAAGTAGGTAGACGAACTTCCATCAATTATATGGGCATACCACACAACCCAACGAGCAGCTATAGGGGAAATCCTCTTCGTGCTCGCCTTTGGAGCAGAGACAGTTATCCTTACAAAAGTTGGAATCCCCTCCTAGCGAAGGCAACATTTTGACGAGTTAAGCAACAACGAAGAATTAAGAACAGAACTAGATCTCTTAGAGGAAAGACAGGACCAAGCACAGACGAGAATCGCAGCATACCAACAAAAGGTGGTCAGGTATTACAATACTCGGGTTAAGGCACAAACATTTAACCCAAGGGATTTGGTCCTTAGGATGGTGCGAAACAACCCTATAGAACTCAGTTCAACCAAGCTGAAGCCCAATTGGGAGGGACCGTACCAAGTTGCGTCAAAAATCAAGTCGGGAGCATACACCTTAAAAAATTTAGAGGAAAGGGAGATTAAAAAACACGTGGAATTATGATATGTTAAAGAAATACTACTCTTAAAATTCCATTTAGCATAAGTTGTACAATTGAGTCAAAAGGCTTGGAAAACCAAAGTACAATATCAAAAGTAATAAAATGATGAGCTGAACTTTCTAGACATTAGCTCTACTTCCTTCTCCAACCTCCTCTTTATCAAGCTCTTTAATCTCATTCATATCCTCCCTTGATTCTAGGCTCTCGATGCCATAGTCGTACGAGCATACACTGGTTAGAGAAAGGTCAGAATGCATCGTCCTGACCTACTCTCGGCACCTATGGAAGCCTGTGCGATAAGCTTTAGAAGTATCGATGGTGAATCTATTAGAGTTTTGGTATTTTGATACTACAGCACTAGCGGTAGCAGCAGGGATTTCCTCATTTTGAATCTTCGCTATCTCCTACTAGAGTTCCTTCTCACAACGATCAATGTTAGCTCGGGCTTCATACAGCCCATTCTTTTCAGCAATATATTTCTCCCTTGAATCCAGGGTGAGCCGATACATCTCAGCTACCTTTTCTTCTTATGCCAAGAACATAGTCGCTAGCTGAAAACAACGCAAAGTTAGTGATGAGCAGCAAAAACAAGTTTATAGGAAAAACTAACAAAGGTACCCGGTAGGAAGAATGTCGAATGGTGGTCGATAAATGATCAGAGAGAGACATCTTGGCCTCCACAAGGTCCTCAACATGTACCGCACAACGCAGGGCAGGACCGAAAATCATAGGCTCATGAAAGATGGCCCCTCCTGAAAAATCAAGCACGGACGGATTCACCTGAGGTAGGGGTTCACACTCCACTGCAAGGGCATCCTCTATTTGAGAAGATTCCCTTTGAAAGTCTCTCTTCTTCTTCTTTTTACTTGACCTTTGTTTCTTCGCCTTGGCCATCGCGGCCTCATATTGATTGAAGTTCATATCTACAAAAATAAAAAAGGGAGGAGTAAGGAACCAAGAACACCAAAAAAGTGTGTATGTACACTATAAAATCACTTGGAGATACGGGACTAAGCCCCCACTACACAAGGACTCGTTCCTTAAGCAGATCGCCATGAGGGACAATCCCTTGCCGACCACTAGCTTTCAGGTCTTGAAGGATGACTTGCTCTAAAGGGAATAGAGTGGGAGCCAAGTTCCACAGCCAGACTGAAACAAAGAAAAAAAATTATATTATATATATATATATATATATATATATATATATATATAGACACACACACACACACACACACACACACACACACACACACACACACACACACATAACCCAATCACATGCAGAATAAGTAAAGGAGAGAGGAAGGAACATCACCATCAAGAGAAGTAGACCAGACGGGGGGCCCATGATAGTTTAGCTCCCCGGAAGCAAAAAAAGAATAAAAAATTTTACTCATGAATGGAAGAGCCACCAGGAGTAAACAGCTTATAATCGGGAAGATAATTGAAATAGTACAGTTCCTTCTCTACGAAGTGCGTTCTCATTTGAAAGCAGCTCCAAAACAGAGGCACTGTGGGCTGATGACCTTATTTGAGGAGGAGGATGGAAAAAGACACCAACGATAAGTAAGAGTTGGGGACCAGCTGTGAAGGAGCTATGTTATAAAAATGAAACACGTTAGAGAAGAAAGGATAAAAGGGCAACTTGAGACCCATATCAAGGAAGTCGGTGTATAAGCAGATCTCATTGGGACCTGGTTCTAAAGTAGACTCAAAACTGGTAGGTAACCTAATATGAATACTATAAAGAATAGTGAATAAGCGACGTACGTTATGCATATCTATAGGGGAAAGGCTACACCGAGAATTCCTTACGATAACTGGAGGCCTCGACTAAGCCTCCGAGGACTTCATGAGAATCAAGCTTTAAAAGGCAAACATTACAAACAACTTATTCCACTTAATGAGTTGGATAAACAATGCCAATTTCCCACAGATTTATTCGGAACACATTTGAAGGAAATGAAGAACACGAAGAAAATTCAAGCAGAATGCAAAGAACATCAAGAGCATACAAAAAACAAAGCAAAAATCAATATACAATGCCAAACAAAAGCAACGAAAAGACACAAAGAGATAGGTGAAGGGAAAGCGTACCTATCAGAAGAAAAGGAACCTCTCAGTTGGGACAAGGAAGAAATGAGCAAATGAACGCCTTTTATAGAGAAAAGCTTGCTTGAATCCCCAAAAAGTTCGCATCTAGAGAAGGTGGGAAGGTATTGATTGGTTCGCGTCTCGAGGGAAAAATGCAAGTCCCCGCACAAGCATACGATCCAAGAAAGATGCATATCCTGTCAAACACAGAAGATGGCCAAACACATGCCAATGAAGCCACGCATGATCACACATCCCAAATAGATGGAATAACCAATAGACACGAACGCAAGTCCCAAGAAATCTCAAATCTCCCTAGGTATGTCACAAATAACAAGAAATTTTGAAACTCTGTAGGAACAACCAAAATAATGGAAAGACCTCAAAACTCTACAAATACGGCCCAGCAGACGAGTAACACTCGTGAGGCCAGAAGACCGCCCAACAAATGAGCACAGCTCATTAGGCAAAATTGGCCCAGTTGACAAGCAACACTCGTGAGGCCAAAAGACTGCCTAACAAATGAGCACAACTCATTAGGTAAAATCACCCCAAACTAACCATGAAGGGTAGGTTAGCAAGAAAGCCCCCACGAAGAGCAAGTCGGTAAGAATGCCCCATGAAGGGTTGGTCGGCAAGAATGCCCCATGAAAGGCAAGTCAACAAGAGTGCCCCCCATGAAGGGCAAGTCGGTAAGAATGCCCCACGAAGGGAAAGTCAGTAAGAATGCCCCACGAAGGGCAGGTCACCAAGAATGCCCCCATGAAGGGTAGGTCGGAAAGAATGCCCCATGAAGGGTAGGTTGGTAAGAATGCCCCCACGAGGAGCAGGTCGACAAGAATGCCCCATGAAGGGCAGATCGGAAAGAATGCCACACAAAGGGTAGGTCGGCAAGAATGCCCCCACGAAGGGCACGTCGGCAAGAATGCCCCATGACGAATGGCTTTCCATAAGTACAACGTAAAGAGCTATTAAGAGAGTTTGGCTGGACAAAGCCGTGGACGCAAGAATCCGGCTTAGATCAGCGACATCCTGATGACCTCATCTTGGCAAGGCTGAGCACATGTAAAACCAGCTCGGATCAGCTAACTCTCTTCGAAGGTTGGCTCGGCAAAGTCATGGACACAGGAAATCGGCTCGGATCAAGCCAACGTGCCAACAAACTCGGCTCAACCAAGCCCTGTACACTCAAAACTTAGCTCAGATGAGCCGAAGACGCAACAGCTCAAAAAAAAAAAAGGGTGGGGGCGGAAAAGATAGGACAACTTTCAAACTTTCAGAACTAGCTCCAAAAATTTGATACTAAAATAGGGTGGCAACTAATATACCCAAATATATCAGCTATCATAGGTCAAGAGGAAACCAGAGCGCAGCATTAATGAGGGCAGTTACCCACCCAAGTCAATCGCCCCGGTCAGAGCAATTGACGTCCACGCTACAATAACCGGAGCGATCCACGTTGATGTTGTAATGGCGAGTGATTCACGACGGGCACCATAATGGCAAATCTCCAATGGGTCAAATCTCGCCACTATAAAATGGGGTAAAGTTAATAGGTAAAGGTATCTCAATCTAACCCAAATTTGTTATTTCTTACAACCTCTCAAGAGTAGTCCCTTACTTAGCCATCGAAGTGATCCCCTAGAGTACACCCCGAGTCCTCCAAGCCACTTACTTCTTTCTTTTCAGGTGATCGAGATCGAAAAGTTCATCGGAGGTCCTTCGACTTTTTTCTCCGCAACAATAATAATAGCATAATTTATGAAGTTAAAGATTCAAAGAAAAATTAATGTCAGAAGCAACAGTGCCAGCGACCATGGCCTCCATGTACCTCTTTAGTAGCTCTTTGGTGAAGCCACTAGGATCACCTTAGACGAGCATGCTAGTGATGCCATAAATCTCAACGTCACAAATGGTGACGTAGAAGCCCCAATAGACGCTTTCCATAATGTTTGTGATGTCAACAATAGGGATGTCACGGAGGACAAGGCCAATATTGATAAGGAAGCATACCTACATACAGATGCAACAAGAGTTGAGGTAGAAGGAGAGAATTGATATTAGAGTTCACTCTAATTGCTTACTGTGAAAACATATTGAAGATTTGTGTGGATACCAATCCAATGGAAGGAAGTTAAAGGAATGTTGAGAGCATATTGTCTCGAGAAGGCTAAAGGCCATAACGGTGGGACAATTGATGTTTCGACATCAAGATTCAATGAAGAAATTGTCCATAACCGTCAAGGACAACTGAAGAGGTTTACAAGAAGCCATAATGGGACTGTTTAGTTCTACTTTTTGGGATATAAATGATATTTTAATTTTTTTATAAATAATAAATAGAGGGTAAATTAGGAATTTCAATTTTTGTCACTTGGGGACTACCAAATTTTCCTATTTTTGCTTTTATAAGTGGTTTGGTTTGATCTGTAGATTACACATGGCATTAATGTCTACTAGTATCCACCTACTACTAATTAATTTAATCATAGAACAAAGAAAATAATTTAAAGAATGAATTTTAAAATGGTTCTAAGCTTGATGTGGTCGTAGAAAATAATGAGTCTTGGATGAGCATGAGTTTTGGATGGGCATTAAACTGCAAAGGAAATGCCTTAAATGGGCATGAACCCATAATGTGAATGATAAAGCTGGAATAAATTGGAATATATATATATAGATAATATTTAGAAACATATATTTCAAGACTTAGATTTGAATTTGTGTGGATTTGAAAGATACTCAATACAATTATTTGCTACATTCTTTATCTAATTCCAAAAAAAAAAAATTCAAATCCAAATCTTGAAATCTATACTCCCAAGCAAAAGATTATTTGATTTCCTTATATATAAATAATTAGTTATTCTTATGTGTTGTTGGGTCACTAAGTTGAGTACCTATTGAGGTGGATTTAGGTCCAAATCCTACAGTAAGTTGGACTTGGATGGTTGAAATAGTCCACTAAGGGTGAATTATTTTATGGGATAAAGTTTCATAGGGCTATATTAGATTGGAATGAATATTACTAGACTATAGTTATTGTGGGTAATTATTTTTTCTCATATTTGATTTGACATCCATAAGATGCAATATAAGAGCAAGTGCACTTCTTCACTAAGGAGGACCGGCTTGTTAGCTCTAACACACGACTCTAGCCAATGTGTGTGGGTTAGAGACTTTTCTCTTGACTCGTCAAATCTCATGCTTTGGTTACCTAAAACATGGGTCCTTAGCATGCGAGCAACCATCTCCTAATGGCCAAGTGGACCTAATCTTATTTCTTGCCCAAAGATTATGTATACATGAGTTAAGGAACAAGATCTCAAATTATTCCTAAATATTTGTTCTATAATAATTATACGATAATTGAAAAATGGAAAGTGTAGATATTTCTCTAACACTCCCCCTCAAGTTGGAGCATGGAGATCCGTAATGCCCAACTTGCGTGATAAGTCTTGGATATGTTCACAACCTAAAGCTTTGGTGAAGATATCGACAAGCTAACTATGGGTAGAAATATGCTTAGTGAAGAAGAGGTCAGTCTGTAACTTTTCACGAACAATATGACAATTGATTTCTATATATTTTGTACGTTCATGGAAAACAAGATTCTAGGCAATGTGAAGAGCCACTTGGTTGTCACAATATAAGAGCATAGGCTGAGAATGCGGTACACCAAGATCATTTAAAAGAGTTTTAAGCCATGTAAGTTCACAGGTAGTAGAAGCAAGTGCCCGGTAATTAGCTTCAGTGGAGGAGCGAGAGACTGTAGTTTGTTTCTTTGTGCGCCAGGAAATTGGACTAGTGCCCATCTGAATGAAAAAATCAGTGGTGGAGTGGCGAGTGAGGGGACAACTAACCCAATTCGAATCAGAATAGGCTAAGACTTGAAGAGTGTTAGCAGTAGGAAAAAATAAGCCTTGGCCTGGAGATGCTTTAATGTATCGAAGAATACATACAGCAGCATCATAATGTGGTTGTCTAGGCTGGTGCATAAATTGACTGAGAATGTCGACTGGAAATACAATGTCAAGACGAGTGATGGTAAGATATATCAAACATCCAATGAATCCGGAAACAAGCTTGGATCGGAGAGAAGATCACCATCAGTATTATTGAGCTTGAGATTTTGTTCCATGGGAAAGTTGGCAGGACGAGCACCAAGATGACCGCTATCAGTGAGGATGTCAAGAGCATATTTTTGTTGATTAAGAAATATGCCAGTGGGAGAGCAAGAAATTTCGAGGCCAAGGAAATATTTTAGTTTGCCAAGATCCTTGAGTTTGAATTTTTTAGCAAGCATGGCTTTGAAAGTGCTAATATTGGAGAGATCATTGCCTACCATGAGAATATCATCAACATAAATAAGAATGAGAGTAAAATACTAACCTCAAGAGCAAGTGAAGAGAGAGTGATCGGCTTGAGATTGGGTGAAACCCTCAGCAAGTAAAATAGAAGATAATTTAGAGAACCAATTGCAAGAGGTTTGCTTAAGGCCATAAAGTGATTTCTGAAGACGAAAAACAAAAGTCTCCCCCTATTTGCAATAACTCGGTGGAGGGGTCATATAAACCTCCTCATCGAGGTCACCATGGAGAAAAGCATTGTTAACGTCCAATTGAAGGAGATGCCAATTCCAAGCTACAACCACTGCAAGAACAAACCTAATAGCAACTAGTTTAGCAACAGGAGCAAAAGTGTCATGATAATCCAAACCTTCTACCTGAGTGTAGCCCTTGGCCACGAAGCCATCTCTGTGTCATTCTATGGATCCATCGACCCGAATTTTTATTTTGAACACCCATTTACAGCCAATTGGTTATTTTCCAAGTGGAAGGTGTTGAAGAACCCATGTATAATTGGCTTCTAAGGCCTGGATTTTAAAATCCATGGCATCGCGTCAATGTGGGTGTACCACGGCTTGAGAATATGAGGTGGGTTCGAGATCTTGGGACATAACAGAAAGAAAAGTCAAATGTTGATTAGTAAAACGATGATAAGATAAAAAAGAGGATAGACAATGAACCATACTTGAGGAAGATCTTGAAACTTGTGAAGTCGAGGAGGACTTTGGTAAAAGAGGGTAGATATAATCATCCAAGTAAGAAAGATGTGTGATAGTGCATTTGGGCAGTGAAGAGATGGGTGGAGGGGGTGGTGGGGAAGGGGGTGAGGGTGAGGGTGTCGATGAGGATACCAAGGGAGAAGGAGTGAGAGATGAGGGGCTAGGGGGGGTAGGTGTGGTTGGTTGGGTAGGTAAAGTGTAGGAAGGGTGTATATCAGGAATAGGAAGGGGAAGGACTAGAGAAGATGTAAGAATTGGAGGTACGAGATGATAGGGAAAAACTTTTTCTTCAAAAGTGACATCACGAGAGAAGAAATTTTTTTTGTTTTCAAGATTGTATACATGATAAGCCTTATGACGAGCATGATAACCTAAGAAAACACATCAAAGAGCATGAGGAGAGAATTTATCGTGATGTTGGCGAGCAGTTTGGGCATTGCTCAAGCACCCAAACACTCACAAGTGTGTATACGATGGTGGTTTCTGAAAAAGAAGTTCATAAGGGGACTTATGATTGAGGCTGGGTAAAGGAGTGCGGTTAATTAAATAAGTAGATGTAAGAATGCATTTGCCCCAAAAAGAGATGGAAATATTAGCTTGAAAACGTAAACGCCGAGCCACATTAAGAAGATGGCGATGTTTACACTTGGCAACACCATTCTGTTGAGGCGTATCCACACATGTGCGCTCGTGAAAAATGCCTTGATCATGGAAAAAGTTTGAAGTGGAGTGGATAGAAATTCTCTACCATTATCAGTGCGTACGTGCTTCATGGTGCAATTGAAATGATTTTTAATCATGGCGCAAAAATTTTTAAGGCAAGTGAAAGTATCAGATTTCATGTGCATAAGATAAACCCATGTAGCACGTGAGTAGTCATCCACAATTGTTAAAAAATAATGTGCACCAGAAAGTGAAGTTGTAGGATAACCACTTCATATATCACAATAAATTCGATTAAAACAAAATGTGCTCTTATTTGTATTCAAAGTGTTGGCCTAACGTGGCTTTTCAATCTTGTTTTGATCATAACAAATAAAAGATGATTTAATATGTGTTTGCTAGAATGATGATATTTCAGGAAAGACAAAGCTCAAAAGAAAATCAATGGAAAGCTCAAGATCACTTAGGACTCAAAAAGATACATTCATATGTAGAGTGATCCAAAAGAAGCTCAAGCAACACCAACATGAGTAATGTGCAAGTGGAAACTTAAAGCCAACTCAAGCTCAAGTCAAATGGGACATAAAGCAAATACATTGGAAAGGCTTGAAGATTAGAGTTTTAGACTTTAAGACCATTGTTGTTTACGTACTTAATGTTTAAATATCTTATGAAATATTTTGAAGCTCTTCTAGGGTTATTCATTGACTTAGAGACCTTATTTAAAATCCCGAAAAATGTTTTGTGAGAAATCAAAGCAAGAGAGTAAAAATGTTTTTAAAAACTAAAACTGAAAAAAAAAAAAAACAGAAAATGGTCTGCCCAGACGACTAAGGTTGACGGCTAGAAGTCTGAAGTGTTACCTCTAAAGACTGAAGTTTTACTTCAGTCTACTAAAGAATTTCTTCAGAAGACTGAAGAATTAGTTCATTCTGCTGAAGATTTTTCTACTGAAATACACAATAGGCAATACATTCTCAGAAGACTGAACCCTCAGTTCAATCATTTGACCATGTGTCCAGACTAAAATTTTCAATATTTTAAGGAACTTCAGAAGATTGAATCTGACACTTTAGTCTACTGAACACTGTTAACGGTTAAATTTTTTAAACGTTTTAAATTTCAAATAAAGGTTTCTTGTGCCCCAAAATTTATGAAAACTTGGGAGATACTCCAAGTAATCTTGGGCAACACGAAATTACTTTTCTAAGCCTATAAATACATGGTTTTGCAAATCAAATTACACCAAGAATTGAAAAATCTATTCATAAGCTGAAAGCCATCTTGATATCTTGCTGCTCTCTTTTGCTCAACTCTTTACACAAGTGAATTGCTGAAAATCTGAAGTGTTGAAACATCATACTCTGAGTTCCAACTGCTGATTCTCATCTGGAGAAGGAACTAGGTGAATTTATTCTTGAGCTTCATTCATTTTCCTTTGATATTTAAATATTGAAGTATATTAGTGCTTTTGAATTGTACTAATCAGCTCTGTGTGAGAGTGTCTTTGTACACCATCTTGTTTCTTATCTCTTGTAGTTCTTTAATGATTCCAGGTTGTTGGATCGTTGTACCAAGTGAGGGCTATTGCTTGGATAGGTATTACTCTAACCTAATGAAGGAGTGATTGAGTGTGGGGTATCGCTTGTAAATGGTTTGCTCCACTCGGAAAGGAGTACTCTAGTGGAATCCTTTGGTGGTATTGGCCAAAGGTGAGGACATAGGCTGGGGATAAGCCGAACCTCATAAAAATCTCGATGTCTCTTTTTCCCTACTCTTTATTTTTAGCATCTATATACATTATGTTATGTGTATGCTAAGTGCAGGTAGGTGAGATCAAAATTGAAATTAAAAGAAGACTCTTAATAAAAGAAAGTACGTTTTGATTAAACTTTTGCAGAAACCAAAAAAGGGAGTACGTTATTTAATTGTCTATGGAAATCTTTATTAAGAGAAGTGCAAACAAATTTTCATTCAATACAGGGCTTGAAACAAATTCATACCTTCATAAGGTTGCAAAAGTTGAAAGTGCTAAAGAGCTGCATACTTCATCTTGGTTTGATATCTTTGGTTGTTTACTTTAAGTTATTGATTGGTTAAGTTTTTCATTACTTGTGTTGTGTTTTGGTTTGTGGATTGAATAAGTAAATAAAACCTTGTTGTGTGATTGTTAAAACAACAAGAGGTTAAGAATTCATAAAAGGTATTAAAAGAAAATTTTTATAACCCAATTCACCCCCCCTCTTGGGACTACACCTCAACTTTCACAAAGAAAAAGGTAGACAAGTGTGCTTTACTCTAGCACAAACATCACAAGGCAAATGAGAACAAGAAATATTTAAAGTTTTCAGAATACATGAAATAGAAGGGTGACCAAGACGTTGATTCCAAAGAGTAGTGTCAGAAACACGCTGAGAGTGGAAAACTGAGGCGGAGGGAGGTTTATAGTGGTAAAGTTCATCCTGTACTTCACTTGTTCCAATTAACCTCCTCGTTGATAGGTCCTAAAAAACACAAAAGGTAGGAAAAAATATAGCAACACAATTGAGATCAATGGTAAGTTTGCTGATGGACAATAAATTAAATTTAAATGAAGGCACATAAAGAACATTAGAAAGGGAGAAATTAAAAGAAAAATGCATAGTACCGGTATGAGTTATAGAAATAATGTCACCATTTGGAAACTTAATGGGGCATGGCTGATTAAGAAGTTGAATATTATCAAGAGAAGAAAAATTGGAAGTCATATGATCGGAGGCGCCTGAATCAACAATCCATTCAGTATTAGGAAAGGAAACAAAATGACAAGAAGCAAGGTTACCAGCAAAATTGGCAGAGTTGGTGTTCGAGGGCAATAAAAGATCCAAGAGTTGACGGTATTGTTCGCCGGTGAGACCAGGGATAGCAATCTCTGAAGAAGTTAAAGAACCTGTGACAGTATTTGTAGCCATTGAAGAACCATATGTGATGTCGAACATAATGTCAGATCAATTCAGATGAATCAAACCACCGAATCGGGTCAAATCTGATCTCTACGATGGCCAAAAAAATATAAACCTTCGATTTGATAATCTCGCCATAAGAGCTAAAATGCAAATTCAACGAATGTTTAATCTAAGAATGCTAAAAAATAGATACAATGCCAAAGAATGAAACGACTGAGATCCGAATTTTGAGACCTACTAGAGAAGACAAACACTGCGAAGACGACAATCAGAAGGAGAGAGACGACGCCGGAAAGATGCTGTCAAAAAATCAAGAACCTACTAAGATGGTGCCAGAGATTGAACGGTGCACTGAGATGAGGCCGGAGAAGGTGGGTCTGGCCGGAGACTAACCAAAAGTCGCTAAAGACTGAGATGAACTGATATGCCTAGAGGAGATGATCAGAGCGACGATGCCGGTGGCTGCTGCACGAGAGAGCTAAGAGAGAATTGTGGAAAGATGCCGAAAAATAGAGATGCAGCCGAGAAAGGACCACATGCATGCGAGTCGGAAACACGCCGAAGACAACGCCTGAGACAGACCGAAACTGAGGTGAAGGTGGATCACCGGAAACAACGGTAACTGAGAGGAAGAACTGAGAGAGGCGACGATGACGGATGTCAGAGATGAACACTAGAGACTGAGAGGTCTGAGAGAGATATGGTGGTGAGAGAACTGACACGGTCAAGCACCTTCGACGAATTGAGAGAGACGAGCGATCGGCGAAGATGGCAATGGAAAATTGAAAACTGAGAGACTACGATACTGAGCCGCGAATTAAGAGAGGAGCCGAGAAAGATGAACACCGAAGAATACGAACGAACGATCAGCAGCGCTGATACTCCCTGTGCGGCACAGCAGGAAAAAAAAACTTTACCAACCAAAAACTGAGTCACGACACTGGAGGGAAACTGAGCACGAACAATAATTAGTCGAAAAACGATAATCAGACAGAAAGAGAGACTACGCCGCCAAAGATCAAGAAATACTGAGGAATAACTGTGATACGGGAATTAAAAAAAAAAAAAAAAGACAAAGAAATAAGATTTAGAAAACAGAGGAAAACTTCGAGGGTGGTGACGGTCGTCGGGAAGCAAAGAGATCAGTGATGGGAACTGAGGCCAGCGGAGGAATATGGTTTGGGGTCGTTGATGATGAAGACGACGGCGAGCAAGAGAAGCAGGGTTATAGGAGATTAGGGTTGCGGCAGTGGCTCGGTTAGGCTCTGATACCAAGTTAAATTTAGAGAAAGACATTTTTCTATATTATTATTCAACATTACAAGGGTGTATATATATATACATGAGTCAAGGAACGAGATCTCAGATTACTCCTAAATATCTACTCTATAATAATTATACAATAATTGAAAAATGGAAAGTGTAGATATTTCTTTAATAGTGCATATAAAATACATGTTATATATTGTATATAAGTGATCGAAATAACTAATTAAAATAACTACTTGAGATAAAATTTTGGTATTTAAGTGACGAAGGGTAAAGTGATGGGTCTATTATCTTGGTATATTAGTCCAGTGTCTACATGGCTTAGACACCACCGCATTGAAAAAAAGTTAATTAAATAACCAAAGAATAGCCATTTTATATATTAAATAAAATAATAGTTACACAAAAGATAATAAAGTAATCGATAAAATGAATAAATTAAACAATATTATTTTTTTTTTTAAGAAAACCCCAATTTTATTCATAGCCCTCGCTTATGGTAGAGGAATATCGTGGTTACAAGTACGACACATGAGATTTACAAATAAACTATCAAAATCAATACTAAAAATAAACGAGTATCATTAACCAACTAAAACAATTTAAATATGTCTATACGTAATCAAAACCAAACAAACACAAACATAAACAAATTACCTGTAAAATGATGTCAATTACCTATATATATAAATCAAAGAAAAAATAAAGGAAAACCAAATGATGACAATTAATGATGAAAATTTGGAATATTTATCTTATCCATACGAATGAGATCTTTTATTTTACTCGTCAGCACATTACTTACAAAATATCTCTTCATATTACCTCCCTCGCCTTGACGAGTCAAGAAATCCACCACCTATTTCCCTTCTCTAAATTGATGTTTTAATTATAACTCTATTCTATTAAAATTTACGAGGGATTGGTTTTGTATTATATGAAGGGTAGCTTTGATTTGCATACTACATAAATACTTGATAACTCTTTTCAATTCCTATGTTTAAAATATGATATTATACATCACAATCCCAAAGCAATCTTTCCCACAACCATCTTTTTCTCTGCTTTGCTCTCTAATGGCCACTGTTCCTTCCTTTTTCTAGTTCTTTCTTCTTTCTTCTTTTCAGAAAAACCAAAAGAAAAAATACAACTATGGATTCCACATGATGTAAAGTTGTGAACTTCAAGCATAGGCCACGAAATGATTGCCCAATTCAACCTTTTTCACTTTTACCTTCTCCCACTTTCATCTTTCTTAAAAAAGATGCGTCAAAAGATATCTATCAAAATATAGAAAGACAAAAACAGGACAAACCAATGTGCTTGCGTGCCCACCCCAAAGTGATACGTTGAATATATAATAAGGTCCACCTCGTGGGGCTCACAAGTACAAGAAACAGATAATTTTGATAATTTTTATGTATTTTCGACAATATAATTTTTTACATAAAAGTCCTAGTAGGTAAGTATATAAATATATATATATATATATATATATCTGTATATAGTTTTCATGTGAAAAATCTTTAATATTCATTATATAATAATACAATGATATTGTACTTTAACTCAAAAAATCATGAAGAAGACTCGGACACTGCTAGGAGTGTAAGTGAGTTAAGTCTATTCGCGAGCTATATAGACTCAATTTGTTCTCTAACTTGATTATACCTGAGTTTAAGTTGAGTTTGAACTATTCGAGTATTTATAGAGTTGAGTTCAATTTCAAATAATAGTATTCGAGCCGAGTTTCAAGACTAGTTGAGTTTTTTATTATTATTTTTATATTATATAAATTTTATAACATATATTTTAAATATATATTTAATATTTTATACACATATTTGATATTAATTGATAATCAAAACGAGCTTAATCTAGTCAAACTTGAGTTTAAGAACTTATAATGTAGTTGAGTTTGAGTTTAACAAATTTGACATCAATGGAGTTTGGATAAAATTTCGAGTTCAACTTTCATATTTTCGAGTAAAGTTGAGTTCAAGTATTTTAATGTATCAAGTCCCAATGCAATGCTGGATTTTATATCATGTAAGAAAGGTTTTGCATTCAAAATGATTTTAGTAGTAAAGTACTGAACATATATATTTTTTAAACTACATATTTCATTTTCTCAGCTTTCAAAACTTGAGGACAGGTTTCAAGAAAAAGGACAAACGGCCAAAGATTCCATTCTTTTGAGGAGTTTTCTCACTTTTAATCTCTTTTTAGCAAAACGCAAATGTATTCTTCCGGGGCAGAGAGCAGTACTATTGAATTGTATATGCACGTAATTATGCTTTGGTGAAAAGAGGTAAGTAGCTAGAATTCTGGATTTTAGGGATTGAAGGACCTAAACTTTTGGAGAAATAACATGGGTTTTTTCTGATTAAAAGACAGACACGGAGACAGAGACAAAGATTCTGGCTGGCCATGGAATTAAACAGCTGTTCTTACTGCAATCCCTACTGAGCGGATGCTCTGTTCAGAACAGAGCTTGAAGAGTGAAGACCTAAACTTTATGCTTGTTTTCTGCTGATGCCTCTGTGATTGATTTGCCCATACAACAAAGAGAGAGAGAGAGAGAGAGAGAGGTTAAAGAAGACAGGGGAGTATAATGTACTATCTCTGCAACTTTATATGATATATATGAAACAATGTACCATCCCTGCAGCCCTGTAGGTTATAAACAATTAATAGATCTCATAAGATTTCCTTTTCTGTGAATGAACAATTCCTGAAAGTATTTTTAAAATCTAGCTTGATATATTAGTAATGGAAACAAATATGCCCACTTGGAATATAAAAAATTATAAATCTCCATGTATTTATTTATTTTGTTGATTAGGTTTTAATCTTTATTATGCCTTTGGGCTTCTTTTTGAGCATTGAAAGCCCATCAATCAATCTATAATGAATTTTATAAAACATTTAGGTGTGCAAACACAAACGAAGTAAAATTTGATGGAACATAATCAAATTTATCACTTAATTTTTCATGTTCAACTTAAGATTTCATTTCATGTCATTCCCATGCATTCATTCTATTGCGCAAATCCAATTTCTAGCAACAAATTACAATGGAATTAGACAATCAAAAAGACCTAAAATCAGTTAATTTAATTCCCAACTGTCACTCCTCTTCACCATCAATACTAATCTTTTCTGGGTGCAATCTCTTTTTGCCTAAGAGAGGAACCCCAAACAGCTTGACAGTACTAATATTACTACAACTATTGGGTTCCTCCATTAGGGTCTCGTGAAGAGAAGAACCATACTGCATAGGCTTAAGAAGTGCACTGGTATTAGTAGTAGTACTAATTAGGGTTCTTTGGTCAGTACTGCAGTAGGGTTCTACTGGCTTTACATGGTTTTGGATGAAGTAGATTATGTCATTGTAAAGATTCTTCATCTGGCTGAGTTCTGATAAAAGCATCAAGTTCTTTTGCCGCAATCCGGTATTACAGCGGCGATGAGCCCCGCAGATATCTATTTATGCAGCTCGTTCGGGATACTCCACTCACAGCTGTCAATCCACTTCATGATCTTGTTGAAGAAAATGGGACGGAGGTTGGTACTGTTCTTGCTGCAGCAACTGGTAGTGTTGGTGATGGTGCTGATGAGGGGATTTTCTTCTGTGGATTTCAGATAGTAAGTGCTTCTCTCCTCTCCTGAAGAACTCATTTGCAAACTCCCATCTATCTGCCACTATCTTCTTAAAACCCTAAAAAAACCCATATGGGCACATATATATGACCGTAAAAGGTTAATTATATATTGATTAACCCAAAAGTGAAAGCTTTATAAAATTTAATTTCTTTTCATAAAAAGTAAAATGATGATCTTAAAGTTAATGGGCTCATCATGCAAGAAGTTTTTGCTACTTAATTAATATATTAGGGTTTGTGTGTCACCAAGAAATAGTACTACTGGAGAAATGCACAGAAGATAAAAGAGGGAATAATTGTTCTTATATATTGGTAAGGGAAACAAAACAACTAAGTGCAGATCTCAATGCAGTTTTCAACAAAAAGGAGATAAAATAATGAGTGAATGAGTTAATTAAATATGTAGAAACATTTTTTAAATGTACGATAAAAAATATAGAACATTAATGAAAGATTATCAAGCTATAGAGCATGTGAAATAAAACTAAATATATTAAACCAAACAATCAATCAAACAGTGGTATTCCCTAAAAGAACACATAAAAACCCAAACACAACACAGTTAATTACTTCTCAATAATTTTGAGAACAGAAAAATTCAATCTCGATCTGTCCTCGAGGGAGTGGGAAATGGGATAAAAAATGGATAACGAGTTACTCGTGTTGTGTAGCCTTAAGTCTATTGGACCTTGTAATAAAACAAATTCTTAAATAGAACTTTATATATTAAAAATTAACAATTTGGTGAAAACCCAATTCAGCAAGGCCATGAAATGCATACATACCAAATTCATCCAAACAAAGACACCAATTTACATTTTTAAATTACCTAAATCAGACATCCTCTTATAGTACATTTTTCTCCTAAGTATAACTATTCATTCTTTACAGTTAAGATTGGAGCTTAAACTTCATGTTAAATGTCTCAAGTCCGAATTCCGGGAGGGTTTTGAATTAGAAAGAATTACTATTATTGCTTTTTACTTATGAACAAAAATCAGAGATCAAGCTGGAGAGAGAGAGAGAGAAGAGAGAGAGAGAGAGAGAGAGAGAGATATAGAGAGAGAGAGATAGAGAGAGAAATGAACTGACATAGGTGTTGAGCTGCCTAACAAAGCTGGAGAAGTTGTTGTGCTTGAAGTAGTTGGGGAGGAGATCCCTAGCAAACTCAGTGTGCTCCACACACGGTGTTGTGTTATTTGTACGTCCTCCCTCCCCATGATCACCATTTGTTTCCGGTTTGCTGGGGATCCTCCACAACTCGTAGGCCTTCGTCCTGAAAGAGAGGCGCTGGAACTGCTTTCTGCGACGACTCCACTGACAACACCATCTCATCTTCACACCTCATCTCATCCACCCCACAATCAAACCATTTTCCTAAAAAACCCCCACTACATTAACACTTACACTTCCCTCCCTCTCCTCGTCTCTCTCTCACTCGTCTCTCCATCTCCTCTCACATATGTTTCCTATCTCAGAAACAGAGGCATATGACCCTTGTCACTAAAAGAGAAAAGCTATTAGTTATTTGCTCTCTCTCTCTCTCTCTCTCTCTCTCTCTCTGGTTTCCAACTTCAAGAAGCATATGAGCATGTCAGTAAAATATATATATATTGGGTTTTCTTATTTTTCTAAGATGAGATCCAATCAATTTGCTATCTAGTAATTAATTAGCCACTGATTGTTTTCCAGCTCGCAGTAGGTTAAATACAATGTTCTGGACAACCCTAAACCCAAATGGACAAAACTGGCTAGTTCTCTGATCAGTGGGTGACACTTCAAATACAATGTTCTGGTTACAGTCCTTGCTTGCCTAGCTAAATCTCCAACTTAGATATTTTCTCCATGTATATAACTAAATGTTATTTCTCAGGGAAGAAGAAAAGGATTAAAGTCTAGCTATCAACCAAGAATAACTTAAAAGAACTGTTTAAGGCAGCTTGTTTGGATCAATTTGGAGTTATTCTACGACTAGTTAATTGAAAAGTCTACGCTACTTACATGATGGGGCAACTTAAATGTATCGGCAACTTAAATGTATATTGACAAGAAAGAAATAAACTGTCTATATTTGGTTTGGATGTTTAAGAAAAAATATAATATCCAAATAAATTATATAGATGAAGATATAGAATACAAATATGTCGTCACATATCTAATATGTACACTACAAAAAAGGTCTTTAGTGACGGTTTCAAACTGTTACTAATACTTATTAGTTACGACAAAAGATATCAACTCGTAGTTGCCCTAGTTTTACAAATCCCATCACAAACTAAACGCAAAACCTTTGTTTGGACTATGTTATGATTTAAACTTATCATGGACCAACTGCTGTTAGTGTAACCGAATTTCGATCATTTGGTGATTTGAGACCCATAATGGATTTTATTTTGAAATGACTATTGTGACTAATTTTGAGTGATTAAAGGACCATTATGGACTTTTCTTTAAATTAGAGTCCAATTTGGGTTAAGAACAGTCAAAGGCCCACAATTGGGCCTTTAGTTGGACAAGAGGCAAACAAATTTTATAGTGGTTCAGTCTTTTGACCTATGTCAACTCTTGAAACCAATAAGCTTGAGCTTTTCACCAAAACCCACAGAATTACAATTATAGGACAATACTTCTACATTGTTGGAAACCTGCTAACAACCCATGCTAGCAATAGGGACAAGAAGTCCCTATGGCGTCAAAACAGCCCCGACATTACCCTTAGCCAATACCTTAGCACTCTAAGACACACATCCCACCCAAGTTTGCATCATACAACATATAGTGTTGATAGGACACAAGGCTTAACTGGAATTAAACCCAAAACAATACCAACAAGATAATAAACCTCTAAGGTCTTTTTCTAGCTCACACATGAGGTTTGACTATTCAAAATCAATGAATCTAAAGAGCTTTCGTGAAGGACTCAACCTATTAGGTAAAATAAAGCAATAAACGCATACAATGAGAATTACAATAACAATAAAACCAAGTGAAACAAATAACAGCATCCCAAATTGGTAGGGAAGATGTAAACAATATATCTAACAAGTCAACCATTTACCATCTTCAAATGTATGCAGTAATGATATAACATTCCTACAAGACATGACCATCAACAGATATATAAATCAAGATCATCAACATAAGCATTATAGCAATATCTTACATATATGCCACAACAATAAGTATATAGGAGCAGTATACATAAACATTAGCTTCTCCCCACTTTTTTATAAGAAAAAAGTAAACAGGGAGTTTAAAACGAAGAGAGTAAAAAGAGAAAAATATTGTATGCTTACATACTATGAGAAAATGCTTGAAGAGATCAAAGGAGAAGAAGAAGAAGAAGAAGAAGAAGAAGAATAAAGGTTCTAGATAAGGTTTTTAGTGACGGTTTTTAAAAATCGTTACTAATAGTAGACTGTTAGTGACGAATCACAACTGTCCCTAATAGTCCATTATTAATGACGAAGATTTTCGTCACTAATACCAAAAAAATCTTTGCTAATATTTTCTCGCAATAGTTTGAGTAGAAAATCTACTGTTAGTGATGAAAGTATTAGTGACGATTTTATTTTTCGTCACTAATAATACATTTTTAGTAACGGTTAATTCATTTGTCACTAATACCTTGTCTATTAGTGACGAATTTTATTTTCGTCACTAATGTCCCATTATTAGTGACGATTTTTGCTCTGACTCACATCAAAACAAAACAAAAATGAGCATGTCTCGCAAGCTCATCCCAATTAATAGGAGTTCTGTCGGATAATATTAAGCCCAGGGCTGGATCGTCTCTGTCCTCAGGTAATGCCGTTTAATCTCAGATTTTCTTCTTCCAATCGAAATTAAAAAGGTACTGAACTCATTTCAGATTCTGGTTTTCAAATTGGTGGAGAATAAATGAAAACCACAATTAAAGTCCTAAAACTATCATCAACACGAAATTAAATAACGAATAAGAAAACCCTAGTCTACTTAGGAAACACTATCTCATACTACTAAAAATGAAACTTTAAGCATGGAATTCAAAATACAATAATGAAACCTCTACGTCCTACTTAAGGAAATCACTAGGGACAACGCGTTCTTAAAATGGCAACCTAAAACCTGAAATTAAAAACGCACAATGGAAAACTAACTAGACACTCTAAAAAAAACCGAACTTACTAAAATCGAACCTTTAGCACAAATTAGAGATCAATCAAACTCACAATTTAATGCAAACATGAATTCAACGGAAATTAAAAAACCGTAAACATAACGGAACACAATAAAAACACACCTTTACTAATCATAGACCTAATAATCGAATTTCGACAAAAAAAATTCGTGAATTTAATTAGAATGCTAATTAAATAGAACTATCAATTGATAAACAAGAGTTAATTTAACAATAATGAAATACCCAAGCATTACTCAACTTAAACAAAGAAGAAAACTTCCAATAACATTAAAAAAAAAGACTAAACTTTCTTCAATATTCCAAGATTCCAAGAAAGTAAATAAACGAAGAAAAGAAAGAAAATAAGAGAGAAACACATCCCGAGCCGTGGCAGCAGCTGCGGGCTGTGTGCGGTTTGTTCGCAGCTGTGGCATGGAGCAAGGGAACAGCTGAGAGTGGCTCACCAGGATCTGCTGTTGCTGTTGGCGGCCGCCGGAGAGAGCAACAAGTGCAAGCAGAGCTTTTTATTGGCTCGGTTTCTGCAACAAGGTCCAAAGAGGTTTGAAGCGAGAGGAGAGAGAGAGAGAGAGAGAGGGATAAATGGAAGGATAACAGAGAATTAGCAGAAAAGAAAAAGAGCGCAAAGCAGAATTTTAAAAGAACAAAAAACAAACTAAAGAAAAGAAGAAGAGAAGAATAAGAAGAGAAAAGAAGAAGACGAAGAGAAGAAGAAGAATGAGGAAGTATAAGAAGAAGAGGAAATGAGAATGGGGAGAGGAGAATAAATAGAGATTGTTGGAAGAAAGCCCCTAGACCCGGATTAGAGATTTTGACCCATTTGAGACCCGAATTATTAATAATTTTTTTTGTTCTCTGTTCATTTGCAATTCTGTCTCTTTCTGGAGCTCGTATCTCCACAAACTCAAACACAAAAAGTTGTATATAATCCTTTTCCATCCCTCCTTTCATCCAGAAATTTGAATCATCTCTAGCGTAATCTCGTGCCGGAAATGGTGCATAAATACGAAAGGTATTGGTTTTGGTTCCCGAGAATTTTCCTGCAACAAAAAATTACCAAAACTTCATAATAGTGCAATCAGTTCAATAATTGATTTTTGGCACTTTAATTACAAGATCTGGACAATTTGGGACTTTAATTAAAATAATAACCGTAAAAGCCCCGGTTAAGATGCCCCAGTTACGCAGTTTCGGTGCGTATCACACCCCCCCCCACTAACGCTTTTGTCTAGTCTCCCGACAATGACGTGATGAATGTCAGGGCGTGCCTCAACTACCAACTCCATACCTGAATAATGCTCATGCGATATAACTATACCACCTCACATACAAGAACATAACTGAATTTCACACAAGCTTTTTCATATTCAATGCATACAACTCCAAAGCACGTCACTCATGCAAGTTTCATCGTTTATATGTGATTTGAGAGCAGTATACTCACATGAAGTTAATCAGTGGCACATTCAGAGTTAATGCAATCATATAAGTTCGAGTATAAACAGGTAAACTCTCGAGGTGTGTGTGATATGTGTGACTCAGTACACCTAGGACGCCAGTGGACACCTACAGAACGGTTGCTTTGACTTGGCCTAACTGGTATACCCTCAAGAACACTCAAAAGGAATGGGTTCACTCATCATATGTGAGGAGGAGTGTCGTGATCAAACATCCCACATATTAAAGGGAACAACGCTAAGTATATGGAGTGGACTAGTCTGGAAAGGATCTAGCCTATCTATGAGGTGTCGGGTCCTTCACCCTAACATCTTCTCACCTACTCGTCATATCCAACTGAGACCACCCTAGATCAACTTACTCACAAACTTGTCGTGAATACATCTGAGGCATTAATCGGTTGAAGAATCTTCATACGTGGAAAATATGTGTCGTGTCCTTGTGATATGTATTTGGACCGGCATTAGCATTTCATCTCATGCGCATGTGTATTTCTTGTTCTTTCTTCTACTCATTCTTCATTTTTTTGTCTTTTCTTCATCAATAAGGACAACATTAACACTTCTTTTGTAATCTTCATACCATCAATGGGAATTGAGCTCGAATAGTGGTCTATGAACTAAGTCTATCTCTAGGGGTGGCTCAGCCTTCACATCTTGAGTAGGCTAAGAGACCTAGGTTTCTATCTCCCCACTAGGTGTCACCTCTAGGTTAGCAAATCAAAACATAGACTAGTGTACAAAAGAATCATCCAGAAAAAGAGAATTGAGTTCCATGAACTCTGATTTAATATTAACGCTCAAAAGGACGATAAATAGCTCAAGGATATCTCACAAGGTGTCATAGTCGCCACGGGTGTTCTCTCAGTGCTCACAGGAAACCCTAAGTGCAATGAATCACGTGAATGTGTTTATTCAGCCTCGTGAGATGCCGTGTAAATACAGGAAATTATATAGTCAAATTAACATAAATGTACTACCAATCGATTCTTCATGGAGTCATAAGATCATATAAAGAGAAAACTATGCATGATTGACTTAAGTGTGTCATTCATAAGTTATATGCAAGTATGCGAAAGGTATGAGTCAGTGTTAAACATGGCATAATGCAATGTAATCCTTCAGTACTCCTCCTTTCTTTCTCTCTTTCTTTTTGATTTTTTTTTTTTTTTTTGTTTTTTTAAAAAAAACCCGATACGTGTACGTGCACAGTGTCACATGCGAATGCTCATCCCCCCCAACTAAAGTGGAACATTGTCCTCAATGTGAAAGCATAGGGGAAATAGAAAATACTGTGCACAGGAAAAGTAAGGCGTACTTGAGTGGCGAAATAATGGAAAACAAAGATCGAACTACGAGAAAATAGACCTGAAAACTAACTAAAAATAAAATAAGATAAAATAAAAGGAAAATAAGGGAAAGAAAAACATCACAATTGTCTTGGCGGAGGCTCTGGAAGAATTTCGTCTGGTGGCCACAGGTCTATAAATTGCATCGGCGGGTCTCCAAATTTGAGTCGCCAAAATCGATCAGTCTTCAAACCTGCACAAAAATCAACCTCAGATAAATTAATGCGTGTCAAAATACCAAACAATTTGTGTGCAAGTCGACCCTCTTTTGTTGACAAGAAAGGGTCTTTATTCAACATCGTTTCTAGGAAATTTGCTTCTTTACGAACTAACGTGTGATGGGAAGTTATTGGAGCAATTACCTGTAGTTCTTCAGAAGCATTAACATTAAAGGTTTTACCTGGTTCTTTGAAAATTATAAGCTCACCAGACTAGTCACCCTCTTTATCGGGTGTACATATCATCATACCACTGCAAGAGTCTGCGTCCACATTAGGCTCTTTAACATCTGATTCAAGTGGGGGTGACGGTTTCATGGTTCCTGAGCTTGGAGTATTAGGTACCACAGGTTGGTACTCCGTATGGGTATCAGTCTCCTTATCAACTAACTGCTCCGCTTCTAGCCCCGTTTCCTCTGATTTTTCTTTGAATTTATCTATTTCAGCCGTAACTTCCGGTACTGGGACAACTGTTTCCCCGGCAACGGCGCCAAAAACTTGACTCACTCGAAAAATGAGCATTTTAGATTGGGGGTCGTCTTTCTCGCTACTAAAGGTGATGGTGGCCTCTGCTGTCTCAAGAGAAACATCATGTATTTGTTGTTGTGGTTGCTGGTACTCTTGAGAACTAGGCTGAGGTTCTGCGAGTGTTTCCTCGTTTTCTAAAATATTGGACAATTTTGGACATTTAATTAAAATATAAACCGTAAAGCCCGGGTTAAGATGCCCAATTACGCAGTTTCGGTGCGTAATCATGCTCCGTCACTAAAAAATTTGTCACTACAAATACCTTCTTTTTTTTTTTTGTAGTGGTAGCTATATAATGTTTGAGTAAAATTTGTATAGACAATTCCATAATGGTGATAATAGTTCCATCGATGTTGATAAGTTCTAATTTTGAACAATTTTTCAACATGACAACATCAATGTGTTTTTTATTTGTCCTTCAGTTTCCATCATAGTCTTACTTGCACATTAAACAAATATAAGTTGCAAGTACCTATTTGCACAATTTTCTCCTACACTATATTTTTTATGCCAGCCCAAAAATAAATAATGAGTGATATTAACAATTTATATGTCTTACTTGATTAGTATATGGGGCACTTCCCTTAATTCGGCTAGTGGATGGCAAGCATAGATACTCTAACACGCAGTTGTGCTATGGGGATGAGAGTTACCCTCAATGCTACTGGAATATGAGTTAAACTCCCTTATCATTTGAATCATTGTTCCTCTATGTCGATATTTGGTCATCCTGGTCGGCCTACACCTCAATTGTCTAAGACCTCTTGGTGCCATGTCTGCATTATAGACAATATTGAATAAGATAAATGCATATTTAATGAGATTATAGTATATATATTTTTTCAGTTATTTATACATATCTGATATATGGAATGTAATATGACAACATAATATGCTTATCCTTATGAAGCGTAGTATGATAGCATGCGTGAAATGATTACAAATGCTCAATATCAATATCATCATGACTTTCAAGTATCTCTTCCTCCTTGGTACAGTAAACTACCATTGTTTCATCTTCTACATTAGTATCATCATTGTTGATGAAATCAACATGTACATCATCAATTTCAATGACATTAGTCCCTACGTGTTCTACCATGGCACCAACTCTATTCAATAGTATAGGATCAGCTTTTTCCTCATCAACATAATTTTCACCAAGCGAGACCACATTGGAATCAGATTGAGTTGTTGCATTGACCAATGACTCAGCTTGTTGGAAAGTATCTTCGATTACATTCTTCTCCCCATATGTGAGTTCTATTATATCATACAAACTTCTGGACTGAATTTTTTTGTGTCATATGCCAATCACCCTTCAATTTTATGTCATTAAGGTAGAACACTTATTTTTCCCGCGTTGATAGCACAAAAGGGTCATTTTCATACCATGTCCTACTAAAATTGACACTAATAAAGTAGGTATTTGTGTTTATCCCACTCCTTTTATTGCTAATATCCCACCAGTCAAATTTGAACAAGTAGACAAGTCTATGGGCTCCATAGTTTAACTTAATAATGTCACTTAAGATACCAAATTAAAATAGTTAATATCCTCATCTCCTTTTATGCCTAATACGACAACCCCACTATTTTGGGTTCTTTTATACAGTAGAGACTTCGTATGAAACCTTAAGCTGTTAACAATGCAACCAGTGTAGTGATTAACTCGTTGATCAAGGCCACAAGCCAAAGCATACAAATCTTTACTTGTCATTGGTTCTTTTTTATAATACATGACTTTTATATAGTAAAAAGAAGTTTAGATGAGTTAACCATTATTGAAACTTTACTTGTTATCAAAAATCATAGAAAAGTTGTTACTTACACTTATCCCAAACCACTTGAAAATTTATTTCTTATTCTTCAACATTTCTTTCATTTTCCTTCTTAAGTTCAGTTTTATGTTCACTATATGCAACAATTGTACTATATGTTAATGTCATATATACAATGCAAAGTATAGATTAAATAACCACATACTCAATATATGGAACAATTTCATCACAATTATTAAGCACATAAAAATATACCTTTGTCAGGTCATCCATATCAATGAAATCATATACCCGTCCACCCAATGGTCTAACATTTGCTCGAAATACAGAACTAATGGGTTTTTCATCTTCATTATTAACATTAATGTCTGCATTTCACTTATTGCGAATGAACCTTTTTTCAATATCATGTAAATACATTAAGTAAAATGCAAGACATTCACTATCAATATATATCTCAATGATTGAATCTTCTGGTCGTGCCTTATTGCGTACATAGTTCTTTAAAGTGCACAAGGACCAGTGCATTTTACATAGTATTAGTGACGTCTATAAATAGAGCAAGGAAATAATGTGAAAATTATTGCATCGTAAAAATTACCTCTCAATTAGATACATCCAATGATATTACACTAGTCTTACAATTATGGCCTCCCTTAGTAAATGGAGGTGGACCTTAACTTTGAAGAATGCTGGTGAAAATATTTTCTCAAACTTACATAGTATGATTACAATGTCTTTCTCTAATCATTCAAGTACATTTAAGGTCAATTTTTTTAGCACAACTCTCAAAAAAAATTCCAACTCAATCAACGTTGAGTGAACATCATTAGTCAATTATCCACGAAGGAAAACTAGTAAAATCCTTTGAAGAAGGACATGACAGTCATGACTTTTCATTCCTAACATCTTACCTTCTTTCATACTTATGCCTCGAGATATGTTATATGCATATCCATTAAGGAACTTCACTGATTTCAACCATTTAAGGAAAGTATTTTTTTTCATCCTTCGACAATTTGTAATATGCTGATGGCATGAGAATTTTGTCCCCATCACGAATTAGGTATAACTCATGTTGTATACCAATCTCTTTCATATCCTGGCAAGCATTTGTATTGTCCTTTGTCTTCCCATTCATATCCAAGAATGTCCTAATCGCATTCTCATAAATGTTCTTGTCAATGTGCATAAAACCCAAGTTTTGGCATAGTGAAAGATATTTCCAATATGACAACTCAAAAAAGATGCTTCCTTTTATCCAATTTAACTCAATCTCAGTACATTTCCTTTTTCTACTACTCAGAGTTTTCCCAAATTTAACATTTCTTATCAACTTCAACTAATTTAATATCTTTTCCCCACTTAGTTGATTTTCTTGCAACCTTTGTTCAAGTTTTCCATTGAAGCTTCTATTATAACGAGTTCTCTAAGAATGTCCGCATGGTAGAAAGCGACGATGACACATAAAGCATAACTTTCGTCCATACTTCAAGGATAAGGACACAACATCCTTATTACATACTAGGCATGCGAAGTATCCTTTTGTGCCCCACCCCGATAGATTGTCGTAAGCAAAGAAATCATTAATTGTCCACAAAACTACATCATACAACCAAAATGTTTTCCCAATTTCTAAATCAAATGTATCCACTCATTTTTCTCATAATTCTTTCAACTCATCAGTTAATAGCCTCAGGTAAACATCAATATCATTACCAGGTGCCCTCGGTCAAAGAATAAGCAAAGATATATAAATGAATGGTTGTTTCATACATCACCAAGGTGGAAAATTATATGACATCATCATAACTGGTCACATGCTATACGGGTTATTCATGTTGCTAAAAGGATTGAAACCATCTGAAGCAAGGTCAAGTCTAATGTTGTGAGAATCACTGAAAACCCAAGAATGCATTTTTTCAAACTCAACCCAAACTTGTGAGTCCTCTAGATGGCTAAGGGTGTTTTCCTCTTGAGCACATTACTCTTTATGTCATCTCATATCTGCAGCAGTCATTGTGGACATGTATAATTTTTTAAGCTTCGGTTGTATCAATGGACAATATCGCAAATTTTTTTAGGGGATCTTTTTATGCTTCTTGTGATTAGTTTTATATCTCAGTTCATCACATTCTGGACACTTATTTGCATTTTTAAATTCACCATAAAATGTGTGCAATCATACCTACATGCATGTACTGAAGTGTAACCAAGACCCAAATCAAGCATTTATGTCTTCACCTCACAAAAAGACTTTGTAAGTGTTTCACCATCAAGAAATTCCGCCTCAATTAGCCTCAAATTCATATTGAATACATTCTCATTTTGATGATGCATTGTCCTTAAATGAAGAAACTTTTTCAAGAACTCCAATTTTGAGATGCTTTTACAATTTGGATAAAGTGGCACTTGTGCATCCCTTACAAGATTAGCAAATGGTTTACCAAGTTGATTTAACTAACTAGGATCACAAGGTATGTTACCTACTAAACTAGATTCAAGAACAGTATGCAACATATTGTCGCCCTCCGTTTCCACTGCATTCCCCCTTTGTAAGTCACCTAACATTCGATTAACTCATCCGAACATGTATTACCATTTCCTATATTGGCCCTCTCATATTCATCTTCATCATCATCGCTTATAATTTTATAATCTTCACTGTGAAACACTCATCTTGTGTAGCTATTGTCCATTTCATAGTCTAATAAATGTTTTCCAACCAAATCAATATGTCGAAATGTTATGTTTTGGAATTTCTTGCTAGGACACCTTATTCTACTAGATTTGTCAACATGAGGATGTGCAAACTCTATGAAATCATGTATCCCTTGTACATATTCTGGCACAAACCTATCCCGAGCCTTCATCCGACTCTTATCCATATCCATTAATTAGCCTATAACATGTCCAACTAAATGATTTTGATTATATTTCATAATGTTTCTTAGGCATGCATCGTGAATCCTAAAATCAAACACCTTTTGTCTAATGGGTATGGATCCTATCCCATTCAAGAATGATACATTTACATTGCAGTCAATAGCTCATATTCCTTTATCATACTCATTCTAAAGTTCAACAGCATCTCCTCATGGTTCTCCAAGTACACGAGATAGGGGAAGTGAATGTGTTTCTAGTTTTCCACTAACAACTTGTTAGAATACCCCACTATACACCCAGAGATATAAGCAGAGACACCATCGAAATATGTAATGAGAGTGAACAAAGTGTAAATGATGATAACAATGTAAATACAAATTCCTAAATTGTCCATATATTGGACAAATCAACAATGGTTGGAATACAAATATCATTAATCATAAATGAAAAAAATAATTAACATGCTCCATTGATTATTAATTTTGATATGATGATTAATAATCAATTGAATATTAATTGATTTGTCTCACATTTACAATAAGACATGAATGTATAGCAACAATTTTTTAACGAATCTAAGCTTTAATGAACAAGTGCATATAATGAATGAAAACCTTCTTGTAAATAGAACATACACAACCTAAATATAAGAAGAAATAACCCTAATCTAAGAAATAACCCTCCTTCAACTCTCGAAGTTCTGCTGGAGCCATCCGGTACGGAGCTTTAGCAATCGGTGCCTTGCCAAGCAGCAACTCTATCGCAAACTCCACCTCACGATCCGAAGGTAAACCGGGTAGTTCTTTAGGAAACACATCCGGAAACTCGTTGACCACCATAATGTCCTCGAGTCTCAACACATCCCACAGTGGTTCCTTCACGCAAGTTAGGTACCCCTGACAATTATCCAAGAATAACCTCCTCGCCTGTAGTGCCGACAGAATCTGTGGCATCAAACGCAAAAACGATCCCACAAATTCATACTCTTTCTCCCCAGGAGGTCTGAACACTACTACCTTCTTACGACAATCAATCACCGCATAGCTGGAGAACAACCAATCCATTCCCAATATGACGTCGAAACCCGACATGTCGTATACTACAAGATTTGCCGGTAGCAGTCCCTCCTGAATAACAACAGTGCAGTTTCCTAACATCTTATTACACATCATTACACTCCCAGTCCACATAGTCACAACCAAATATCCACCCAAAAGTTGGGTTTCAACCCCACACAATTTCGCAAATCTAGCAGATATGAACGAATGGGTTGCCCCTAAATCAAATAAAACAACAGCTTTATTCGAAAGCAATAATATGGTACCTGTCACCATGTTCCCAGCGTGTTCCGCATCTGCTGGAGTAAGTGAATATACTCTCACTAGAACCGTGGTTGCCTGGTGGTTCCCTCGAGGCATCTGATTACTCCCACGGTTCTGGCTCTGTGCAGGCATAATCCTCCCCTGTTCTTGCCAGCTCTTCGCCATGTGGCCTGACTTGCCACAGTTGTAAAAAACACCCCAGAATGGCCGAGACTCACCATCGTGCCATTTATGGCACTTGGTGCACGGTGCGGAGGATAGATCCCCCTACGCAATCAGCCCCTCGGTATTCCACCGATAACTAAAGCTGTAGTTCTTCTTCTTCTTCCACTGTCCCTGTCGAGGACCACTCTGAGGACCAGAAGATACTGGCCTCTTCCCCTGATTCTATACTACTTCATCTCCCCGAAGGTCGGTCTCAACTATGGTGGCTTTATCCACCAGAACCGATAACTCACGGATCTGCAGCATCCCCACAAGACGGCGAATGTCTTTCCTCAGACCCCTTTCGAACCTCTGAACCTTCTCATGCTCATTCGAAACCAAGTACGACGCAAATCGAGATAACTCGATAAATCTGGCGGCATACTTCTGCATTGTCAAAATTCCCTGTATCAGGCCGAAAAACTCATCAGCCTTCGCATCCCGAGTGGAGACCGGAAAGTATCTCTCAAAAAATACCCCCTTGAAGTGGCCCCACGTCATACCAGATAGACCAGCTCTCTGCCTCTTCAGTAGGCTTACTGCTGTCCACCATTGCCCTGCCTCCCCAGTCAACTGGAAGGTAGCGTACAAGACCTTCTGCTTCTCAGTGCAGTGGAGGACTTCCAAAATCCTCTCGGTCTTCTCGACCCAGTCCTCCGCTACTATCGGATCAGGTCCTCCTACAAATGTTGGAGGGTGCATGTGTGTGAACCTCTCGATAGTACACCCCGCATCAGTAGGAGAGCTCTCACGTCTCCTAACACTCCGCCCAATCTCTCGGATCACATTTCTTGCTAAACCACGAGACACAGAAGGAGACTCATCACTTGCCGTCTCCTTGGAGCCACTCTCGAAGTTATTATCCTTGGGCTCCATTCTGAAAACAGAATAGGAATCAGTTAGAATTCCTATATCGTACACAATTAACACAACCATATACCTAATCTTGTCAACTATTACTCTCACAAGTTTAAGCTTGTCTCGTCACACTGACATTAAAGTTGTCAATGGTCTGCCCTACCTTTACTGGAATCGTCATCCAAGGAAAAACACGGAATACCGCCGACAAATTTCAATCTAGCAACAGAACAACCCCCGACCAACACTACCCATTTCCTACCTCCTATACTCTAATATGTACACATCAATACTCCTAACCAAGTCTACAAGACCTAACAACCTGGTTAGCTCTGATACCAAGCTATCACACCTCGAACCCAGAAATGGGACTCAGGAGTGAATTTAGTAACCTAACCTGTCTCTGTATCAATTAAAACATACATGATACCACATACAAAGAGGGTTCGACCCCGTGGGGTGAATGGATGTCCCATTTACATACACATAAACATCCATACTCATCAAAATACACAACGGAATACAGTCTTTCTATACATAAACGGTACCATACCAGAGTCTATACCATACAAGGATATACATCCCTATAAATACCATACATACTACGGACGTCTACAAAATCCATCACGACAACCCGGTTACAAAAACTCCTACCTATCAGGCACTAGTAGTAGCTAAACGACACCCCTCGCTTCCGGACGCTAGGATGCTAGTTTCGGATAGCCAAAGGACCTGAAAAACATTTATATATATTCAGGGTGAGACACCTCTCAGTAAGGGAGAAAAAAGTTTATATCAGTATGTGGCATACCAGTGTCATTTTGCATACTTCATAACACTATACATACGATACAGTTTGAAACAATTCGTACAGTTTCATACAATTCCATACAGTTCTAGTATTTTTAGAAAACCATTCCAATTCATACGATACCCAAAACATACATACATACATACATACGGTCAGTGTCGTCACACTAGTTCGCAACTACACCAGGTCACCTCGTCTCACAGCGATTACATTGCTACATACGCAACTACACTAGGACAATCAAGGCCCAATAGTGATTACATTGCTCCATACGCAACTACACAAGGTCACCTAGTCTCACATCGATTACATTGTTACATACGCAACTACAATGCGACGACTCAGACCCACAGTGATTACATTGCTACATACGCAACTACACAAGGTCACCTAGTCTCACAGCGATTACATTGCTACACACGCAACTACGAAGCGACGACTCAGACCCACAGTGATTACATTGTCACATACACAACTACACAAGGTCACCTAGTCTCACCATGATTACATTGCCACATACACAATTACGCTGCGACGACCTAGGCCCATAGTGATTACATTGCTACATACGGTGTAGAACACACCCTTCGGTGACCAGCTGGATCATACTGATGATATTTCACACCCCGAATATAGAGCCGACCACTCTCGCCCATGGTAGTTAACCGATACATGGCTACTTTACAAATCCCTGGAATCATTTTAGAACTCACGTTCCTATACATTTCAACATACGGTAATTAGCCGCCACATAGTTGTTTTACAAATACCTAGAACAAATACATACATCCATACATACCACACTTATTTGGTTTACGAAAAATCATATCTTTTACAAATTCAAGTATACAATTTATGCAAATATGGATTACGGTTACCTCAATAATACAGTTTTAACATAACCAACAATTTTCCAAACAAAGTAGAGATGATTCTCGAAATCCCCAATTTTCCCAAAAATTGTAACCCGAAAATCCCGCATTTTTACCTAATAGATTTTCCCAAATAAGTTACCAAAACATACATACGATCGTAGCCTACAAGCTTACCGATCCTGATTTCAAAAATAAACTGATATAAATAGAATCCCCTTACCTAACCCGAATTCCAACTACGAACTCTACGGTCCTCAAAACTACGAACTGAGACTCCAAAACCTACAAACCACAGTACAGTACCTACTTACAATATGTACTACTACACATATACCGAATCAGAAATGAAAATCGAGTCTTACCTCGATTTTATCCCAAAACCCGAACTCCTCCGAAACGAGATTCCGATCTGCTAGAAACATAGAGAATCCTTCACTGATCCTCGTAGTAACCTTGGATTTACAAACCGAGCAACGATCAGCAAACAAAACTAGAGAGAGAGTGTGTAGGGAGAGTTCTAGAGAGAGAAAGAGAGCATTTGGGGAAACTTAGCCCCAAAGCAATCAAAATATCCCTTTTATAGACCTTTGACTCGAGGGGATTCGTCGACAAATTGAGATCCTCGTGACGAATTCTTCACCAGCCTCGTCAACGAATCGGTAGCCTCGTCGACGAGCCAAATATTTCCCATTTTTCCTGAACCTCTTGGCATTCACTCGTTGACGAGCTTCTGAATTTTGTCGACGAGAAGTCTTCAGCCTTCGTCGACGAATTATGGCCTCGTCAACGAATTCTGTGTAATTTCCATTTTTACCCCTCTTTTACATACTTAACCCCCATATCATGGTTCGGGTTCTTACAAAAACAGTGAATTGTTACTTGGTTTGCTGCTCCATGGGCCTTTGCTGGTCTGTTTTCATTTTTTATTTTTTTATTTTTTATTCTTTTTTTTTGGAATTTGTAACATTGCAAATTTTCATTTTCTTGTATGGATTGTTATATCCTAGTTTGGCTTATTTGAATGCTTTCAATTTTTTTACAAAAGTCATAGAATCGAATGCAATGAATAATAAGGAACCCTAACTGGTTAAAAAATTTTAAAAAGTTCAGTTACTTCAATTTTTAAGTAATCAACCATACGAGTCGGTTCAACCTCAGTTTATATAGACATTCACCTAGTTCGTTTGCTTTCTATACTGGAATTAAAAAAAAAAAATTAGTTCAGCTGAAGTCACTAATTGCACAAGCTTACCTCACCATTGAACTCGAAATCACAAAAGACATAAATTCATATAAGTCACCGTGGTGCGTGCGGCTCAACTTGACCCAAGTCAACAAACCCTAAACCTACCCAAAACTCAAACCAAGCCCAACTCACCCTGACCCAATCCAACCGACGACCTAAACCACCAAACTGAAAATCCAATCTAGTATTTAAAAAATCAAATATTATCACTACAAAAAAAAGTCTTTAGTGACGCTTTCAAACTGTCATTAATAATAAAAAATCGTCACTAATACTTGTTAGTGATGGCTTAGTGATGGTTTTGGAGTGGTGACTAAAACGGCGGTGACAACTAACTATTAGTGACGATTTTTGAAATCATCACTGATAATGGAGTACTAATGACGGTTTCATTCTGTCACTAAAAGCCTAAGATCGTCACTATAATTGGCATATTTTCTTGGCTGCAAATCGCCACTAAAGACATACTATTAGTGATGGATTACCAAACTGTCACTAAAAGTCATACTATTAGTGACGATAACCGTCACTAATAGTCACTTTCTCAACTCTTTATGATGGTTATAGAACCATCACTAAAAGTTTAAAATAATTAATTTTTTTTAAAATCACCCATTAATCCCTATAAAAATCTGAAATTAAATTTTTGCACACATAATATTGAACCACAATTAATGAAAACTTCATAAATTGTTTTGTGTGTGTGTGTGTGAGTGTGTGTGTGTGTGTGTGTGTGTGTGTTTGTGTGTGTGTATGTGTGTGTGTGTGTACAAATTGTTTAGAAACATCATATATACATAATCTATTCAAATAATAATAATTGCATCCGACTGTAGTGCTTGGTATCATCCTCATCTTCTTGTGACAGACCGCAGACCTTACAAAGTAATAATTATACAAAAAATTAGTATACAATCTTTAAATATGTACGTACATAAATAAAAATGATTTGATAGCAAGAATGATCAAACATAGTTAAACAAAAAATGCTACAATTTTAAATAACTAAGTTTGATCAGTCGGAATTAACCCCACTCGGTGGCTATCTCATATGCCCGACTTGAACACCTAAGTGCTTAAATCAACTAAGATTGCTAAATTTGCTTCTAAGCGCATAATTTTCAATCGGGTAGGAGTTTTTGGGTACCGTCAGCGCCGACATGTCCAGCTCAATCTCACGGACATGTCAAGAATGACCCCGCTCGATTTGGACCTCATATGCCTAACTTAAACACCTGAATGCTTAAATCCACTAAGTTTTCTAAGTTTGTTTGTATTCTAACTTTACTTCTAAGTGCATAAAAAGTACCCGAGGAGTTTTTGGGCACCGTCAACTTCGGCACGTCAAACTCAATGTCACAGACGTGTCGGGACTGACCCCACTCGTTTTGGACCTCGTATGCCCAACTTGGACACTTGAGTACTTAAATCCACTAAGTTTTCTAAGTTTGTATTCTAACTTTACTTCTAAGTGCGTAAAAAGCTCCCAATGAGGAGTTTTTGGGCACCGTCAGCTCTGACACGTCCAGCTCAATGTCACAAATGTGAAAGGACTGACCCCACTCAGTGTAGACCTCGTATGCCTAACTTGGACACCTGAGTGCTTAAAATTAACTAATTTTACTAAGTTCACTTCTAAGCGCATAATTTTATACACATAGATTTACAAACAAATTGCTTAAATTATGCTTAAATCAAAGAGAAGTGAATGAAATTGTAAGAGAGTAGGGTGCAATAACAATTACCATAAATCGCACTCTGCCTCATTGTTTCTATCTATTTTTACATTTCTACGAGTTTTTCTTATCTAGTAGTGGGTCTGAGAAATAGGTGTATAAGAAGTTGGTTGAGTCAAAGTCTGTGGCTGTGTGTGATGTTGGTAGCGAGGAAGAGGAGGTTGTGGAGACTAACGAGCGCAAGTGTGATAGAGAAGGTGTTGATTATGTGGATTCTGCTGGGTCAAAGAGTTTGAGATTGAAGAATGCATCGAAATCGAGATATTCATCAATCCCAAACTCTTCAACCTAGCAGAATCTACAGAACCAACACCTTCTCCATCACACTCGCGCTCGTCAATCACGCATTTGTCTTCACCTCATAAAAATTCCTTGGAAGTGATTCACCATCACGTAATGTCACCTTAATTAGCCTTAAATTCATGTTGAATGCACTCTAAGATAAACCATGCATTGTCATTGCATGAAGCAACTTTATCAGGAACTCCAATTTTGAGAACTTTTTACAATTTGGATATAGGGGCACCCGTGCATCCCTCACAAGATTAGCAAAATATTTACCGAGTTGATTTACTGACTAGGATCGCAAGGTATGCTACCTACTGAAGTAGATTCAGGACAAGTACATAACACATTGCCATCCTCCATGTCCACTACATTCCCCCTTTGCAAGTCACCTAACATTTCGATTAACCTATCCAAACGTGTATCACCACCTCCTCTATTGGCCCCCTCATCTTCATCTTCATTTTCATCACTTAGAGCTATGTAACCTTCACCGTGAAACACCCATCTTGTGTAGCTATTGTCCATTCCATTGTCTAATAAATGTTTTTCAACCAAATCAATTTGTCGAAATGCTATTTTTTGGTATTTCTTGCAAGGATACCTTATTCTACTGGATTTGTCAACATGAGGACACGCGAACTCTATGAAATCATGTACCCCTTTAACGTATTCTCGAAGAAACCTACCCCAAGCCTTCATCCAACTCTTATCCATGTTCATTAATTAGCATATAACATGTTCAAGTGAATGACGTTGATTATATTCTCATAATGTTTATGAGATATGCATCGTGAATCCTAAAATCAACCACCTTCTATTTAAAAGTTATGGATCATATCCCATTCAAGAATGGTGCTTTTACATTGCAGTCAATCATTCAAATTCCTTGATCATAGTCATTTTAAATTTTGGCAACATCTCCCCATTGTTCTCCAAGTACACAAGATGGGGGAAGTGAACATGTTACTAGTTTTTCATCACTAACAAATTGTCACGACACCCCACTATGCACCCACAGAACATAAGTAGAGACGCTCTCGAAATATGTATGGACGATGAACAAAGTGTGAACGATGATAACAATATAAATACAACTTCCTAAACTGTCCACACATTAGACAATTCAAGAATGGTTGAAATACAAACATCACTAATCGTAAATGAAACAAATAATTAACATATTCCATTGATTATTAATCTAGATAGTATGACTAATAATCAATTGAATATTAATTGATTTTTCACACATTTACAATAAGACGTGAATGTATAGTAATGATTCTTATATGGGTCTAAGCTTCAATGAACACATGCATATAATGAATGAAGACAAACAAAATATAATTTTTTTTCACTCTATCCAATAGAAGATACCAACCCGTAGCTACCCCAGTTTTACAAATTCCGTCACAAACTAACAGCAAAACCTTTGTTTGGACTATATTATGATTTAAGCCTATTGTGGGCCAATTGCTATTAGTGTAACCCAACCCACAATGGGCTTTCTTTTGAAAGGACAAACTATTGTAACTAATTTTGAGTGATTAAAGGATTGCTTTAAATGATTTTAAATTTTGAAAAAAAAATACTTATTTCATTATATAAGATCTGGAGAAAGTTAGGTATCTACAGCAACAACCACCACAGCGAATGTCACCTTATATTTTCTCTTTTAACATGAAGAAGCTAAGCAATTCTGACAGACAAGACCCTATAACCCTCCTCCCTCCCCTACCCCCAACTAGACCGATTGGAATTTATCTAGTATTCCTTAAAACATCTGCCAACCTCAATATTTCAAGAGGCAAAATAAATGTTTCATTATTTTGACTCAAAATGCCCCTAAAAGTAATATATAATACTACCAAATGGGGAAAATAATTTTTGCAATATTCAAAACACAATTAAAAATAACATATACCAACCACTAAATAAGAACACAATAATTTGTATAATAAAATCGATCAAATTCACAATTCATCCCAACATTCATATTTTAAAATATAGAGAAGAGATAAGAAGAAACAAGTGATGTTATACAATGACATCACATGTGTCTTCACCTTAACGTAGGTTATCATAACCCTAGCAAAATGCTCACCAATATGATGGTGGTATTGGTGACTGACCTACCATACGAGCTACTAGATATATAGCTACATATCATTTAGAAGATTGAAGATTGAAACACAACATTGTCTTGTTGCCCTACATATGGAACCTAGCTATCTACCTCGTAGATTGATGGAAGAAAATTTGTTTAGCTAAAATGAAATGGAAGTTGTTCTTCCTTCTATAACAATGATATACCAAATTTCCTTGCAGCCAATTCCTAAAATTTTATAAACAGCACAGGCAAAATACAACAGCAAAAAATTGCAAAAATGTTATCAATAGCTGTAAAAACGCATACAAATAGCACCAAACCATAAGTAGGATGAAGAGGAGGAGGAGGAAGAACCTTGCAGGTGGCGGTGGGTTGTAGTGGCAAACTCCGGCAACTCCTCAGCTTCGGCCCCTCACACATGGCAAGTAGCTTGCGTTGGGGTTGTGCAGGGAGGAGAGAAAGGAAAAATGGGAGATTTGGGGATTTCTGCGCAAAGGGCCGAGGGGACTCCAGCGATTGGGGAAGGAGAGGATTCTGTGAGAAGGGGAGGAGGAGGAGGAGGAAGAAGAAGAATACCTTGTAGCCGGTGGTGTATTGCGGCGGATTCCCACGACTCCTCTCCCTCCGGCGACTCGCACACGGACACAGCGAACTCTGGAGACTGGGGATGGAGGGGATTCTATGAGGGAGGAGGCAAATTGGGTGATCGAGAGGGAATATTGGGGATTTTGATGATTTTGAGGATTTCAGCGCGAAGAAACGAAGGAAGAAATGGGGTTTTCTAGGCATGGGTTTTAGTGACGGTTTCAAAAACCCTCACTAATAGTCCACTATTAGTGATGAAAATGTTCGTTATTAATACCCAAAAAAGCATTGCTAATATTTTCTCGCAATAGCTTGAGCAGGAAATCTAGTATTAGTGACGATTTCATTTTCGTCACTAATAATGGATGATTAGTGATGGTTATTTTTTTTGTCGCTAATACGTTAACTATTAGTGACGAATTTAATTTTCATCACATATGGCCCATTATTAGTGACGAATTTTGCTCCGTCACTAATAATTTTGTCACTACAAATACCTTTTTCTGTAGTGTATCATGCTTAAAGATCAAAATTGTTGTGCATATAGAACATGGATCCACACTTAGAATCAGCCAAGCAAGAAAACAAGGAAATAAGAACATAACATAATTCTATAATGGTTCAGTCAAAGTGACATACAACACTTATCAAGCGGCAGCTAGCTCACGACACACTAGGGATGCAACAGGTGACAACTAGTTGTGGCAAGTAGTGGTAAGCGATACCAACTATAGTTGTCGTAGGCTGCAAACAATTAGCCGGCAGCAACCAAGCGGTGGCTCCCCGACAAATCGCACGCACCAGCAGGTGGGGATACGGGATGGTAGCGCGATAGAGAGAATAGGGATTTGGGATGAGGCTAGGGAGCAGGGGAATCTTTGGGGAATTTTTTAGTAACCGTTTTTTAAAACTGTCACTAAAAAACCACTATTAGTAACGGTCTACAACTGTTAGTAATAATAGACTCTCACTACTATCTGAAAAATCATTACTAATATTTTCACGCGATCATTAGAGCGGGAAAACCTACGTTTAGTGACGAAAGTGTTAATGAACCGGAAACCGTCACTAATAATGCATTATTAGTGACGAATATGAGGTTCGTCACTAATGGATTAAATATTAGTGACTATCAGTGACGATTTTCGGTTCGTCCTAATACTTTCGTCACTTAAAAGGACATCTTTTGCAAGTTATGAAAGGTTGCCACAAATTTCATATTCTAGATCCTTAGGAATTAGATTTTGGTCCAATCTATTAAGAGAATCTCAAATGACTTGTTTGCTTCCATTACGCTCATATTTGGTAATTTCTTTTCATCAAATTGGAATGTTAGTGCTATTTTTTGTACTATTTGCGTAGCATGATAGGCTAGATCAAAGTGATTGTAGAGGGTATTTTTATTGCCCATTAGTTCTTTCCTTTGAGTTTGTGGGTGTGAACGCAAATAACACATAGGAAAGTATTTAAAGTGTAGAGGTGTCATATAAACTTTATGGTCGATATTTAGATCAATGTATTCTATTAGAGTGTTAATAGCCAAGCCCTCCTTCTTTGGGTGTGCAATGTTTTTTCTTTTGACTTTACATCCTTGTGTGTTCAAATTATTTCCTTTTCAAAAAAAGGATTTCAATCTTTCCTCTATCTCATGAATTACTAACTTTGTTGAGAAAAGAGTTGAAGCTAGTATATACATAGACTGCAACATAGACTTTATTAGTTGGAGTCTACCTCCATATGATAGATATTTGTGTGTCCAAGAATATATTCTAGTAGATATCTTTTCTATTAGTTTATCAAAGTCTTCTTGTAGATATCTTTTTTATTAGTTTATCACAATTTGCTTTGCTAATTTTCTTGGCTTCTAAGGTTAGGTCGAGGTATCTCACTGATAGAATTCCCAAAGGATTACCTAGAATGTCTAAGATCTAGGGTTTTCAAGACACATCCCAAGGTAAAAATTTCAAATTTTTGTGGGTTGTGTTTCAAGCTAGATAACGTATAGAAAGATCTTAGGACATACTTTATATTGATGGCTAATTTAAGGTCAACCTTAGCAAAGATCAGTAAATCATCTACAAAGCATAGGTTCGTTAGTTTGAACTTGCTACGTTTAGGATGAAAAGACAATTTACCTTTAGCAGTAACCTACCACAAGATTCTAGTGACGACTCCCATGATCATTACAAACAAGAACTGGGAGAATGAATCCCTTGTCTCAAGTCTTTTTGTCCTTTGAAGAAACCCTCAATTGATCCATTGACTTTGATGAAGAAGCTCAGGGTTGTTATACATTCTTTGACCCATAGGATGACATTTTCCAAGGTGCTGCTTGTAGAATCTAGAGTACAAAATCCCAATGTACATAATCAAAAGCCTTCATTAAGTTTGCTTCGTGTGAAACTCTTGTGTTAGAGGAGCTCAAAAGGTAGTTGTGCATTAGTTCGTAGGTCACAAGCTCCCCTTGGTGAAGGTAGTTTGGTTTGGGCTTACGAAGGAGCGGAGGCATTTTTATAGTCTATTTATCAGGATTTTGAAAATACATTTGTTAAGAAAGTTACAATAAACTATTGGTTTGAATCTCTAGTATAGGTTACATATTTGCGTTTGGATATGAAGGCTTGGAGTTGTTAACCTACTTGAGTTGAAAGAAGGATTGAATTACACAGTATTATACATCCTCCCTTGTGATATACCATAGCATTTGAAGAACTTGGCGTTGAAGCCATTTGGATGAGAGGGTTTATTGTCAGAGAAGGAGAAAATTGTAGCTTTTATTTCCTCTTTTCTAACCATTTAACTAAGGAGGGTCCTATCCTCATTGCTTTAAATGAATTTGACAAAGTCTTAAAAGGAAAATATGATTACAACTGGTGACTTCCTCATTTCTTTTTCCTAAAATGCTTTGGATGTATCTTCGGATTTTTGCATAGGAGTGGAAATGTCTTTTCTCCCTGCTTTTTGAATTATCAATTTCCTATATATATTTTGAAAATAAGATAATGCTTCTATAATTATTTGTAAATTTAGAAATAAAAACAAGAATTTATTTTCTGTAACAAAAAAAACAGAATAATATTTTTTTATAATTTGTTAAAATAAATAAATAAATAAAACATGCCTTCATTTACATACATACTTTATTTCTTGAGCTTCCTACTACTATTGCTAGTTTTTCAAGTCTCAAGTCTCAAGATACTGAAGAATTTTAAATGCACATTTAAAGTTCACATTATTTCAATATTACCAAAACAATAATTTTATAAATACATATAATTTAATTTCCAATTTTCAAAATACACAGATTACATACAAATTTGTGTTCCACACAAGCTTAATAAATCTATAGCATAATCTAGACAGAAAATAATTATTCTTTGTTACAAGTTGGATGAAAATTTAAGAATATAAGAGAAATAATTATCTCCTTAATACATAAAATTTAAACTATATTTAATCTTATTCCAATAAATAGTTATTCCACCGAACTAGACGAGCCGCAACATTTTTATTGCACTCTTCATCTTCCACGAGAAAATTGCATACTGACATTCTTGTGAGGGATGCACCGTCCAGACGCTAACATGCCTGCCAAAGCAGCCCTCGAGTCTATAATCAAGAAGACCAGGCTATCAGTTGTCGAAAATATTGTACAAAAATCCATTGTAAACAGTCCTATAACTGAAACATTAAACCAAAATCCTACTCAAGGTCATGACAAATAAAAGCAAAATCCTACACCAAAATTCTTACAGCCGATTCAATCGCTGACAGTTCTTCCTTCCCAACTTGCTTCCAGAACCCATCAATCATCAATCGACTGTTGACAGCTTCCAAAGGAATAACATCTTCACTATCTGATTCACAACCCCCAATGGTCTCCCTCATCTTCTTCACTCTCTTATTGTCCACTAGCTCATTTTCACGACTAGCTTCTCTTTTTCCAGTACAGTGAATTGATTCCGCCTGCACTTTCCTCTCTGATGGATCTAAAACTGCTTTATGATCACAGTCAAGAACAGGATCACAGCCAGAAGAACTAACAGGAGAAGGCAGCATACCTATTGGACATGGGTTCCAAGATTTTGCGACAGCCCAAATTTTCTTTTCCCCCACATCAGCATTGTTTGTCTTCACAGTTCCAACCTTCACATGACGTTTCACAAACTCTAGCTTCTCAGCTGCTTGACACAGAGAATCCTCTTGCTGGCTGATAAACTTATCATGACTCGAGAACAAATGGTTTTCTTCACTAAAATCAGGAGTAAACAAACCAAGCACGGAGAGTTTGCTCAGTTTCTCTACCAGAGAGTTACTTCCTATCATGCGTGCAAGAAGCAGGACAGAACCCATGAGCTGGTCATTTCCAGGAGCCAATAGCATAAGGCATTTCCGGAGAAACTCTCTGAGAGTTTCTTTTGGTAGACGTACCCCTGCTGCAAAACCTTCACTTTCAGCCGCTGCACTTTTGCTGTCAAAAGCCCAAAGATATTTTATTAACCATGCAAACAGAGAAGAAAGGTTCTCAACTTGGCACATATCAGCTATTTTCTCTGGTGATGTATCAGCTCTTTTCTCTGGCGATGTAAGATATCGTCCCCCTAAGAACATCCACCATAAATTTAAAATTTCAAAAAAAAAAAAAAAAAAAGATAAGCACAACATACATGATTTAACTTCAGAAAGACAAGATCACAGAACCTAGCAATAACTTATCAGGGCCCCATCAACCAACCTCATCCCAAATAAAATTAAGCAGATAACATAACACGTTTAGCTTGACTTTCATTTCCAAGTCCAAATCTAAACCATTATTTAAGGCATGTTGACAGGCCAGGGTTGACAACAGCAAGCTTGGTTGACGTAAATTTTTTCAGACATAAAGAGGCATTAGCAGGGATTGAAGGGTGGGGATTCTTAACATTAGTATACTCTTGCAGCTGACACATGAATAGTGGCATAACAAGAAAGGAGCTTGTCACTGCCAGGGACTATTTATTTTAGCCAGTTTGACATGCCTGGTTCAAGGATTGCCAACTCCATCACATGAACTTCCAAGGTCCTAGGCATGAGCATACTGAGAAGGGCATAAGTTGCTCCTCAAGTTCAAACCAATCAAGACACATTCATGATCTAAAGGATGGTGAAATTTTCGGAAAATAGATAAAACAGAAACCATAGTAACTCGAATATGCGCCAGCCCTATGTCCTTCCAAATTTTGATAATTTCAGGAAGCCTATAAATTGATCTTCTTCCAATATCCTCTAGAAGATTAAAAATTACAGTTCTTTTGAACTTCCAACACAATAGATCCCTCCCTGTAAACAATTAACTGCAGCAAAATGCCAGATGGTAGAATCTATTCTAAAACAAAAGACAAGGCTAAATATTATTTTAAGGCCCTAAAAAAATTTAAAAAATAAAATAAAATAAAGGAACTGTCACTTACAAATTTCATTTTTCACGACTCCACAAGTTTTAGCAGCAAGATCAAGGACTGCACTGATGAGGCTCAAAAGCAATTTTGGTTCCTTGCTTGAGAGTTTAGTAATTACAAGCTTCCAGTCATCAAACGAAGTTTGCAAAAATTCTGTATTTTCACCAATTTGAGAATTATTTGGGAGATCAACTGAGTCCGAGGAATTCATTGACTTTATTAAGAACTCCAATAGCAAGGATACTACTTCTGAAGAGGAAGAAGAATATAATCCAACGAGATTTTTGACAATCCTTGAAATCTGCTTCTTAGAACCTGAAAAATCCATTAACAAATAGAAGGCATAAACTTAGAATTGCCAAACAAGGAAAAGGCTAAAAATTTGAGATTTGTCTGCAAAATTAGAATTAATGAAGTTAAGTTTGTATTAAAGAAGCTGAAAAATGGAAAGGCTATAGGACCATATGACATCCCAACTGGAAACGCCTAGACGACATGAAATTATTTAGTTCGCTAATTAGTTTAGTTGAACAAAATAATAAGAACTAAGAAAATGTCGAACAAATGGAGGAAATGCACTTTAATACCCATGTACAAAATAAAGGGGATGTAATAACTATCATAGCATTGAACTTATAAGTCAAAAAATGAAACTTCAGGATAACAAAGATTAAGGTTAGAAACAACGGCCTTCGTTTATGAGAAAATCAATTTGGTCTTACACTAAACTATAAAAGCTATATATCTATTAATATTAAAAGGAATTTGTATATGGTTGACTTAGAGAAAGCCTATGATAGGGTACATAGGAAAATTTTATGGTTCTAAAAAAAAAAAGGTATGTAGTAAGTATATTGATGTCGCTAAGGGTATGTACAATAAAGCAATGAATAGTGTTAAGACTCTACAAGTAGGGCTGTGCAATCGGTTGGTTCGGTGGCAAAAATCAAGGAACTGAAATTTTTTCAATTTATAGGTGGGTGAACCAGAACAAACAAAATTTGTATTATAACCAAAACCTCTGAAATTCCCAAAAAACTGACTGAACCAACTTTCATGAAACAATTGAACTATTCATTTTTGCACCAAACTGAATGACAGTAATGGAGAACAGTCCACAGGAAAGCAATCAATAAATCAAATTTTTATAATTGTTTATGTTGCATCACTTTGGGATGTTTGTAAGACCCGCGTGATGGCCTCACCAAGATCAACCCATGCGCATGTGAAAGGTTCCACAAAATCTCTTTTGACAATTGATGAGGTTTAATCCAATTATATATGCTTTGAGGCTGTGAGTCTCAGTCTTCAGACTCTTCACGAATCAACAGAAAGAAGATAGAGTTGAGAACTGGAGAAGCAGTGAGGCTGAGGAGGGAAATACTGCAGTGGCCAGCAGGCCAATGACCCAAGTAGGAGCTGCTTTACTGTTGATGAAGAGCCAAAGACGAAGAAGATGCTTGGCCTGTGACTTCGTGAGTTTCCCTGCAGTCGCACTGCCACATCTGCACCATCGCACACAGCTCTTGGAGATGGAGTTTAGAGGTTTAGCCATTCAGTATTGAAGATGAAGAGGGGAGGAGGACACTGCCCTTTTGTACTCGTAACTCTGAGTAACTGGGTATTGGGCCATTGAAGTGGATTGGGGCTGGGGCAGGAGCTGGGTACTGCCGTGCGAGCAAAACTGCAAGGGGCCTAGCCATCTTGGCTACAAACACAACATTATGAATTCGATTTTCTGACCCAACTGAAAATTTTTACATATAACCGAAATCTGAACCGATTTTTCTTCAGTATAAGAATTAGCACCGAAACGAACCAAATCAATTATGGAACTGAACCTAGACCAAACTAGTTCAGTTTGGCCAGTTATTTCGGTGCAAACTGAATTCTACACAGCCCTATCTACAGGTGGAGTAGAAAATTTCCAATCACAATAGTCATCAAGGGTTTGAGTCCTAATCTTTTAGCTTTAGTGTTGGTAATTATTAAGAATATCCAAATTGAGGTTCATAGTGTATGTTGTTTGCAGATGACCTTGTCCTGATTGATGGACTAGAGGAAGATTTGAATCTAAAATAGAATTATGGAGAGAAGCTTTAGAATCTTGAGGCTTTAAATAAGTAGAAATACGACAGAATATATGGAGTGTAACTTAGATCATGATAGGAGGATATTGGAGAAAAAATCAAACTTAGTGAACAAGAAATTAATAGCACAGTCGGATTTCACTACCTTGGATCTATTATGCAAATACAGAGTTAAGGCAGGTCAGATAAAATGGAGAAATGCTTTGGGTGTGTTGCATGATCGTAGAAGAAAGGAAAACTCCATGGGACGGCTACAAGGTCAACTATGCTACACAGATCAAAATGCTGGAAAACTAAGAAACAACATATCCAAAAACTAGAAGTTGCCAAACGAGAAAGCTAAGGTGGATGAATGTATATAAAAGAAAAAAATTAAGGAACACATACAAGATAAACTGCACATAGCACCCGTAGAATATAAGCTAAAAGAGAGGGGTCTGAGATGATTTAGCCTTGCGCGACAGGCCAAATAATGCACAGAGTGAGCCAGTAAAAATGCTAGCAGGACTAGGAGGTCTATGAGTAGACTTAAAATAACAAGAATGAGATAGTCAAATAATTTAACAATGATACATTTATCAGGACATTACCCAACATTGTGCGGAATAGTGGAAAAGGATTCATGTAGCTAATCCCACCTAGCTGGGCTTATGGATTGCCTTGGTTGATTAGCAAATTGAGCAGCTTTGCTTCAGTTAGAGTTTCACTACTTTTTTTGTTTAGTTTATATTAGGAAACACATTGTCCTCAATGTCTTTGCCTTCCCTTCCATTTATAGAAAAAGAAATAATAAATAAATAACTCCTACCTCCACATTTTGAATGTTTGAGTTTGCCAGAAACAAGTGAGAAAAACTTGTTACTCCCATAAAACAGCTCACTCCGCCTAGGACCTACAAAGTGAAAGTCAATAAATTAACAACTCCACTACAGTAGAAAATGTTGAAGCAGCGAATGCAAAACCATATAAAACAATTTTTGGCTAAAAGAATATAGTATCGAAACAAGGCCTGAGCCTTTGAGGATTGCCAGCAGTTGATACAAACATCACACTTTACAGACAATCTCCAATGTGATAAAAAAGAATAAATTTTTTATGTAGAATCTAAAGAGGTTAGAGAATGTCATTTTTTTACTTATAAACATATCTTTAAATGAGAACGAAATTCAAAAAAAAAAATTATTTACCAAAGCAGATCAGCTCAATATCAACACCTGATCATATTTTAAATTCTTCATCTTACTCTTTCACACACACACACACACACACATATAAAGGTACTCATTCTAATTTTTCGGATTTTATAAGAGTTTGGTAGGACAGTTTTGTATTCAGCAAGGAAAACTAAAATACATTTAATATTGAAATATGAATATGCTGTATGTTTGAGGTTTTGTAGCGTGCAACAATAGAGAGATCAACAAATGAAGCTCTCAACCTCAACTCAAGTTCAACGCACTTGAAATTTTTTAAATTTTGGGCAGTCTTGGAGTTTTTTTCTTTTCCAAGAATTTTTTCTGTTTTCATAAAATTTTTGTAACGGTACATATTAGTTGACAAGCTAGCAGACTCTAGGGTTTTATTTGTTATTAATGAAATATCCTAGCAGTATACAAATTTCCTAATTTATATTTGGTCAAATTGAATTGAACTACTGATTATATTCAGGTATTTAATATCTGCCGAGTTGATGTGCAGGTTTATCTTGGCAATATCATATGATGGCACTCGAAGACCCAGAGGAAAATGAAGATCCTAGTTGAATATTCATTGTTGTAATTTATATTAATATTAATTTGGGTCTGTAATATTTAAGTAGGAATGGTTTGTAATAATTGGTGTATATCATACATGTAGAACTACAAAGTTCAAAGACCATAGAACGACTTTAGGTCCCTACACATCACTTGAAAATCAAATAACCTTAGAAAGACCTTAGGGATCACCTTTCGGTCGACCGACACCGGATTTTTTCGATGTTCTAAAGAAGACCTAGAATAACCCTAAGACACCCACACATGCATATATATATATTTGGTTAAATAGAATGGGTAATCACATGATTAAACAGAACCAAAATGCACTTTAAATGCATGCTCGGTCGACCGTACTACTCAAGTACAACTCCACCCGGTCGACCGAACCAAGACCGGGTCAACAATTTAACCACAACCCGGTCGACCGAGCCATGGCCAGAATATTCCTCCTGGTCGACCGAACTCCCTATAAGTCAACACTTTAACCATCCGGTCGACCGAGCTCAAATTGTAAACCAACTACTTGGTCGACCAAGTTCCCACGTGTGAGTACTCAACGCTCTGGTCGACCGAACTACATAGTTCAAATCCTCCCGGTCGACCGAACCGTGCAGAAAAGAAAAATCGCCTTAGAACCTCTTTGACCGGTCAACCGAACTTCTAGTTCATTTCTTACCCGGTCAACCGAACGTGCACAAGTCGGTGAATCGAACCTTGCTTCGGTCGACCGCTACTCTCGGGTTGTCCCAATATTTTTACCATGGTTAAAATATTTAAACAGGGTTAATTGTATTAAAATGTATTAAAACATTTATAATAATTCTATATGTGTCCTGAACGGTTATATTTTTAGGGAAGTCTATATATAACCCCTCATTTGGAATAATTAGGATGAGATTAGCAAGATCATTAACGAAAAATCCTCTCAAATTTAAAAAGCCTATTTTGTCAAATACTATCTCAAATACTCCTCTACTTCATTCTCTTTGATCATCCAAGTCTATAGAGAGTGTTTAGATTATTAGTGCTTCATTCTAAATAGCCCTATACTCTCATTGATATTTGTATTATTTGATTTTTGTTGAGAGTTTGGCTAGAGTTCTTCCCACGGATTTAACCTGATAAATCTTGTGCTGGGAAAACTCTTTACCTTGAGAATCTTTACATTGTCTTTGCAAGATTTCTTAAGTAATTACTTTTGTGCGCAAAATATTTTATAAAGCTTGTTTTCAAACAACTCTTATGCTTGATACAATTTGAGAAAATATTTTTGAGTTAGTTTGAACAATATTGCTAGCATCTTTGAAACACTTATCTGATATTGAGATTTCATATACTTTGTTTTCAAATATTAGCTTGCTTGAACACTCTTGTGCTTGACTAAGTATAATCATTATATTGAGTGTGGATTGCACATATACACCACTGAGCTTACAATTCTTACATGATTAGTGTGGATTGATTATTACTTGCGCATATTGTAGTACATATCTGCTTAGTGTGAGAAGCATATTTCCGTGTACTCAAAAATTGTATTACACATTTGTTGTATTCCAAGCATGGGCCTGAAGAGGGGGACTAGCCCTATTGGATAGTCCCGGACTGGCTTAAACCCGGTTAGGAAAGCTAGGTGCGCCATATTGATAAGGCGTGTTGGTTGAGATCAGCCCCTTGAATTGACTTAAGTGTAATCGGTGCCGCTCCACCCGTTAAGTGAGCCTTTAGTGGAATCCTCGGGCTTGCAAGCTAGAGGCGAGGACGTAGGCATAGTTGCCCGAAACCCAATAACATTTTGTGCGTGTTCTTTACATTTCCGCAATTTACATTTTTTGCATATGTATGTTATAGTTTGAATAAAGCGCATGATTTAATTTACGTTTCTTATATCTATCTGCGCATTTTGAGATTGTATAGAAAGACCCTAGGTTATCAAATCATACTGAATTCTGACTTGACCTAGGAGAAAAGTTTAAAATTCCAATTCACCTCCCCCCCTCTTGGGAATACACCAATTCTAACAATTTATTCTCTTAATTTATTCCTCACCCATTGTTTCTCCAATCTGCCCAACATAACTTTGTATGAGAGCCATTGCTTCCTTGCCAAACACTTTTCTAAGCACTCTTCCCCAAGCCATCATTACCATTCCTTAAGAACCACACCTAGATTAGTTGATTTGGATCCCAGAAGCCCAATTTCTTCTCAAAGATTTAGAACTCTTCCTACGTAACAAGACAGTCCCCATGCGAGATTTGGATCTCCTATATCCAGCAAGTATTCTAATGGACCAAAGTCTTTAGTCTAAAACTTTTTCTAGAGAAATTGCCAGACTCCAGATACACTGATCATCATTACCAATACTCACAATGGCATCTACATAACACAAACAGCAAGAGGCCAAACTCAAGCACAACAGCCTTGAACCTACCAAACCATGCTCTGAAAGATTGCTGCACACCATACAAGGACTAGAATAACCAAATTGTACACTTGAGTATATCTTTAGCAACAAGGCAGGCCTTCTGACGAGCAAGACAACCATCAAAATTAACCTTCATGGCGTACACCCAATGACAGCCAACGATAGAGGGATCAAGTTGTTTGAATCGTTATCCTTCCACTCCCGACACCGGTAGAGGGGTTGAGATGCACTACTTTTAGCCTCACCCAGTACTAGTGGGTTACTGTCATTGAACATTTTGATTTTTTTATACTCTTTAAATTAGTTTAGTTGGAACCTTTACTGACTTTTGGACAGTACCACAAAAGTGTTATAACTGGATTTTTCTCTTATTTAGCTTCTCATTTTGTTATTTTCAGAGTATGTCTTCTGGCTACTAATATCTGTCTCAGGCTTGAAAGTTCAAATTTTTCCTGTAGTCCAGCCTGACCCAGTTAATTGGGACCCACCCGGATGGGGTGGGTCCAGGCATGACAGTTTTTATCTGGGTTTAGGAGGATGCCTTATCCTCCAAACTTTGTGAGTATCTCTAAGTGTGAGAGAAAGAGAGATTCTTCAAATCAAGATCCAAGAAGGAAGCACCACTTGGTAACATTTCAACAAATGTCTTCAGAAAATAGAAAGTAGAGCAGTCACATAATAGGCCAATCATTTGAAATAGATCAAAAATTTTAAAAGATTATATGGAAGAATGTAAAAGGATCCAATGATCAATGAACTGCCAAAAAAAAAATCTCTTTTAAGGATATTGATAAAAGATTGTGAATATTGGCAAAAGAAAGCTATACAATGAATGAAGATACAAGGTACATTTACAGGTGAAGGATAGCAAAATAATAGAAGCTAAAACTTGCAAAAGGCCAAGAATCTTTCTCTTTAGGTTTTTGACAAGTAGTCACCATGCTATCATTGAATGCACATGTCGTCATATGACTCATACATAGAGCATAATTGCATAAAGCCACATGAATCATCAAATTTCTTTTCCCAGTACACAAGGTTCCAAATGCCTTCTAAAGTCTACAAGCACATGCCAATGCCCCATATGGTAGGGGAAAGGGATTTTTTGCCACCACATGCTGCATCCTATATTCGAGTCTTATGTGCATTGAATAGAAGATAAAAAATTTATCCTTTGGAGCAGTGGAGATGGTGTTTTAAAGTATAAATTGGTCAAAAAAATTACGTGTACATGATCTTCATGTGATGAAGAGGGCTCTTCTTGGGAAGTAGCACAGGATATGTCTTGTGAAGCTTCCCAAGAAAGTGGGGTAAGGGGAAGATGCAGGAAAGGGCTCGGTGGGCCCTCCAACAATGAGAGATTTCCTGTCAAGTTTTTTTTATTTCTGGCTGTCTAAAAGGGAAAGATTGGGCCAACAGATTTTCCTCAGAAGTTCTGAAAAATGAGAGTCCAATCAAGGTGGCTTCTTCACTTGGAAAGGGGAAAAACTCCTACCGCAGATACTCTGAAAAAAATGGGCATATGCATAGCAAATCTGTATTTTTCATGTATAGAAGAAGACAGTTAATCATCTTCTCTAGGACTGCAAATGGTGAAGACTCTTTGGATTCTGGTTTATGCTTCTGGGAGAATTGGACGGGGTGGCAGCATAATATCTGGGGAAAGAACTGCCGTCTTACAGACTCCATGAGCAATAAAAAAAAGATAAATGACCTTTGGATACCATTCCAGAATATTCAGAGAACGTAAGAGCTTTTGAAGTAGTGGAAACTTTTCAAAGAAATGGAAAGGGAAGGGGTTCTGTCTTAATTTTTGGATGAGAGGTTTTTCTGTACAGTTCTGATTCGGTAGATTTTGCGGAGCATGTTTTGTGGTGTCTTAACACTTGAGTGGTTTCATTCAAACTTGGATCCTCCTCGGATTCCAATTTGCAATTCAACACTTAACCCAAAAACATTTATACAATATCAATAGATGAATATCTATAGACAAATCAAATAACTTAAAAGACCAAAATGAATTTATAGCACTATCATATCAACTTAACCAAGGAAACCTAAATTAGAGAGAAGAAAGAAAAATTTGTACTTACGTTTTCCCTTAACTAATGAAGAAGGTAACTGGATGGACTTCCTGAATTTCAAACATAAAGCCAGTTCATGCAGTCTACAATTGACTTTTTTTCTGATGTTGGAAGTCCCTTTGCTCTGAAACAAAATTGACTTCCTTTGGGCCTCCCAATAGTTAGATTTCAACCAATCAAGTGCCTGCACATATCAACATCAGATACCTCTCCAGCATTATAAGAACCATCTTTCAAGTGGAGAAACCACAAGTCATAAGATACACAACAGGAAATTGGGCATGAGCAAGCACATCATTACAATCCTTTTTTAGTGATTGAGCCATGAAATCTTTTTCTTTATTTTCAGTTTTCCAAAAAATGACCTCTGGAAAAAATTGGTTAGCATTTTATGAACTTTGTCAAATTTGTGCTTAGTACCTTAACATTCCTACGCAACCAAAACCAAGCTGAGTTCAGGAGGAGGTTTGCATTAGGTAGCCAACAACCAGTGTAAAACTAGTCAAATATATGCAATATGAACCGTACCCAATTAGCCCACCCTACTAACTGGTACTTAAGGCTCAGTTGTTGTTGCCACTGTTTCTGTTAGCATATTAAAAATTTTCATTTTCCCTATTTCCTGTATAATGGATAAAATAGAACCACCAAACCTTAAATCCTACCAAGTGAGATCAGCTATACTTATCATAGAGATCAGATTTTTTTTTATTTTCTGGCAACTACCGAACACAAGTGTGAAAATGTCATAAATACTAAGCATAAGAGAGTGGAAAAATGAAGCTCTAAAAATAATCTCAGTCAGAGATATCTTAGAAGATTTTTTCAGCCAGGGAAAATAATCTCAGTTAATATCTGGTGCAACACTTTAACATATTTTCACAAATCCTTTGTTAAACATATTAAACAATTTATACTAAGATGACAATGATATTAAAATATATTATTATTTAAAGAAATAGTAAAGCAATTAAAATTTACCATTGCACATCCCTCCACACATTCTCTATTAACAATTATTCCACTAAGAGAGACAACAAGTACACTACTTAGAAAAGGATGGTTTAAAAAAAGTTTGTTGCAGGAAGTGGTTTACAAGTCCAAAAGGTCACAGAGCATAAAAATATGGGTGGAAAAGCATTGTAATTATTTTTGAACTTAATATATGAAACATAAAAAATGGTATTATCCAAAATACTCCACAATCTTATGTTACACTGGCAATGCCCATGTTTTAATAACATTATGTCATGAACCTGATCCTCTCTTACCAGCAAGCCAAAATAGCAACACATAGAATCTTTAAATTGCAAGTGTGAGTCACATATGAAATGATATGGACGAAAATATATATATATATATATATAATCCAAATTCAATAACTCATGTCATTTTTATGCAATAATGATCAGATTATTGACAAACTGAATCTTGGTGGACTTCATAGAATATTTACTATAATTTGTTGTCAGTAATACCATTTCAATGAAATCTACATTGGAGACATTGTATTCATGATGTTATATGAAAACAGAAAACCTAGGAGCCGCATGGCATCACTGTCAAAAAGTATAAAAATGAAAACTATAAATAATAGGGCATCCCGGGGCATCAAGGATCCCTGTTTTGCAAGGGTATGGAAAGAGTCGCCCCAGTGTACGCAACTTTATCCCCTGTTTTATGCAAAGAAGTTGTTTCCTTGGACTCGAACCCATGACAATTAGTCACCAAGGAGCAACCTTATCATTGATCCAAGGCCCAGCCCCTACAATGAAAACTACAAAACCAAAAATCAGAAACTAACCTATTCGGTTAATATTTTTGAAACTAGAACATACCCAAATTTTGATTAAAAAAAAATTGTTCATTTTTGTCCTTGAATTAGATAACAACTAAAAAAATTATGATTAAAAAAATAAAAGTACAAAATGATACAAATTAAAAAAACAACAATAAAAATAAAATTATTACAATTATTTTTCACTTAACTATTATATTCCAAAATTCACTTCACTAGAAAATCTTCTTGTGCATGATAATTGGAAAATAGTAAAAAATATTTTGTAAATAGATTTTTTTTTTTTTTTTAAGTTTCTTAGATTTTTTGTTTTAACTGTATTTTATATTCATGTTATCATCTTATTTTAACTTAAAATAAAATTATATGTATAAAATGAATGATTTAATCCCAAAAAAAAAAAAGTTAATTCTGGATATTAAAATATCATGACAACAAGAAAACCATAAAATCTGGTTTTCAGTTTTTTTGAAAACAATTGAAAACCAAATACAGAAAATTAGTATAAGCAAATGTGCTTTCATTATACATTTCTTCCCTATACAAAAATGAACACAAAAAAAAAAAAAAACAAAAACAAAAACAAAAACAAAAAAAACCAAAAAACAAAACAAAACAAAACAGAAATAATACTAAACAAACCCTAGTACTTTGCATGGATTTGGTTAAATTTTTATTTTTTTATAGGAAAACAAAAATCATAAACAAGAAATAGAATAATTTACATCAAGACGAAGGAAAAGGGATATCCTAAAGAAATAAAAATAAAAAAATACATAAAACAAACTAAAGGAATACAATAATGTATTAATTGATCCCCTCCAGTTCCTCTAAAGACCTAGCAAAAGTAAACCTCAAAAAAACCCAAAAGAATAAGCCCAACAAATGCAAGGAACCACTATATCCCAAAGAAGGCAAGGAGTATTTGATTTGCTATTAAAAATCCTTGCATTCCTTTTTGTCCAAATAGTCCAAAAGAGAGCAAAGATAGCACATCTCCAAAGGATCCTCCCTTCCTTCTCCCAAAACCTCTATAGTGTCCTTGGGAAAACCACGTCCTCACCAAAGACTAAAAACAACATGAACCAAAACACTTAGCCATCTTGCAATGTAGGGGCAAATTGTCAATAGTTTCACTTGAGTCATGGTGTATGAATCACATTATGCATATATCTGGACTTAAAGCTTTGTGAGGCCTCATTTTCTGCCACAAATCATTGATATTAAGCCAATAAAGTAACAAAGTCCACATGAAAGCTTCAATTTTGAAAGGAACCTTTGCCTTCCAAATAAAATTATTCAAGGGGAAAGCACACAGACTCAAGGATTTCATAAGTTGAGAGAAAAAGGATTTAGTGGAAAAAGAACCAAAGGAATCCCCTACCCAAATCCTCAAGTCATCTTTCAACATGGGAGAAAAAAATTTCACCACTCTCAATAAAATAGTTAAATTATCAAACTCTCTCTCATTGAGATTCCTAAAAATTGAAAATCCTAAGAGAGAGCCCCCCTTTCCAAATTGTCGAAGTCAATAATCAAAGGGTTTTGTAACCTAGACAAACTAAAAAGACAAGGGAGCAGATATTTAAAGACAAAGAGCATCATACTCCATAAGAGAGCAAAAAGGAGAGGTTTAAAGATGAAATTTGGGGAACCTACTCAATTTTTTGATCTCTTTCAATTTAGGACTCTATTTTGGAGAGAGATCTTGTCGACCTCAACTTCCAACTTAAGAGAGAGAGATGGAGAGAGAAGTGGGTGAAGAGAGAGCGAAGAGAGAGTGATGTAGGATGAGAGGCGGGTGTTTGCATGGATACCCATCTTGAAGGCCTATGTCAAAGAATAGGGTCAACGGATTATTGGGCCCTAAACCCAAATGTGCTTAGTTAAATAAGTTGTTTATTATGTATGTTTAGTTTTATTGTAGTAGGATTACGTGTTTTGGGGGCTTGTTCTTAATTGTGTATTTTAGGGGAGTGTTTAGTAAGTTCATGTACCTTTAGGGGTATATGTGTACTTCTTGTATTATATGCTTTCCTAAAAATAGTGTTTCAAAGCCACATAGGATGTTGGTTATTGAAAATTTTGAATTGAATGTCCCCAAGTGTAACTCCTTCCCCTCTTTTCTTCTTCCCCATCCCTTCTCTCCTCGATTTCTTCTAATTTCTCCCTTGGCAGCAAGATACATGATGCCATCCTGCAAAGCCCAAAATTGATGTCTGTTCTTCCACTTAAATCCCTCAATTTTCCACTCATTCTTCTTCTTCTTCTGTTCTTCTCTTCTCCATCTCTGATTTTCCTTCTCGAATTTCTCCTCTGTTCTGTAACTTCTATATTCTTTTTCTTCTCTCTTCTTCATTCTATACCTTTCCCTATTTAACAATACTCATTGCTGCATATCAGAAATTGTTATCGCAGCAGCTCTGTTCATTGCTAAAAAAAAACTGAAATTGCAGCCACTGCCATCAAATTTCAAAGACCACTTTCGAATGTCATTTCACGACACCACCATCACCAGATGAAGTACAAACCCTCGAAAGGCCCTTCCCCAAAATCTCATCACCACCTGATCAGCCATTTGGCCCCATGCACTGGAGAAAAATTTCCAGCCATTGCCCCATCGAAATCCTTAAGCTTTTGGGATTGTTTCTCCACAGCACCACCACCACTGCAATTAGCATCCTCTGATTTACCTTTGCTCCAAGCTCCATAGCCAGAAGGTCACTGCGGGTAGTTCACACACCCCATGTGCCAGCAACGCGTATGTTACTTAACCAGATTCTCCCGCATTTTCCAGTGTCACGAGAAATTGCTTCCAGCCACAAGATTTGGGTTTTCACATGAAAATTGATTGCAGCATCATATTTTGATTGAGGACATGGTATTTCGCAAGCAAGCATGAAAATTTGATGCGCAAAAACTAGAAATTTGAATGCCAGCATCAAGAATCAGATTTCATTGTCGCAATTCATGAGCTTTTTTCAGCATAATTTCCACATGATACGCAAGATTATAGGTGAATTGAGAAATTCAGAAACAGGCCAATGGTTTGCATTAATAAACTAAGAATTGCTGGCATTTGTGTTAAGGATTATTGGTGATCAATACCTTTAGTATATATCTTTGAAATTAAAATAAAATAAAATAAAATAAAAACAGCAGATCGGGGAGTTATGTTGAGTTGTCTGCAAAGGTGGATTTACTGTCCGATAGGGTACAAAACATGGAGAAAGCCTTGGAGACTATTACTAATGCTTTGAATAAACTGACAACTGAAGTTGCAGCCTTAGGTAAAAGGCCCATGGATTCCCTGCCAAACAGGAAAGTGGTATAGCAACTGGCCTCATACGTTCACATTGTGTGAAGGCCGAAATGACCACTTGAGTAGAGAAATATAACTAGAAGTTTCATGTTTTCGAGTACCACATATTACCGCTGCAACTTTGGCTCATTCTAGTGTACTAGGTCAAGAGTTGATTCAACTCACTTCTTCCCTTTCCTTGTCCTCAGTTTTATATTTTGATTTTTGATAAGTAAAGTGATACTGTACAGCTAAAGGACTCCAAAGGGGTTTTGCCCACAAACAGCTGAAAACAAACTAAAAGGATTGCTCAGTCACAGTTTTATGATCCAAAGTTTAACATAAATCCTTAAAAATTTTAGGCAACTTCTTATCCCTTATATTGTGTTCCTCAAAACCTCCAAACAAAGAGGAGAATTAGTGGATGGAAGGAACTTATTTGCTAGATAACTCTTTTCAACCAACTGCAGCATCAAGTTAAAATTCTGTTTTAACTCTTTGGTTGCACAACCATTCAGTCATCCATCTCTGCTAAAACTTCAAAAGCTTGGTACTCCATTTATTTAGTATCCAACTTTAGTGTTGAAGTGTTCCAGATCTCATAAACATTATAAGTCCATTTTCTACCTAAACAGGAGAAAATTAGTTTTGTTCCCTTCCCCGTTCTTTCAGACACATAGCAACCTCATGTCCCCACGTTGTCAGCATTTAGATGTTCTTGTTACTTTTGTTGATGATTATTCTTGAATGTCATAATTATTTTACTTCAAAGATCGCACTAATTCTTATTCACTTTAAAGCAATTCTGCAAGGAAGTCCATGTTCAATTTCATCATAATATTCATGTTCTTCACATTGATAATGCACTTGAATACAATAAGCATGAGATTTCCACTTTTTTACTGAAAAAGGAAATTTGCAATAAAACCTTGAGTATATACTCCTCAACAGAATGGTGTGGCATAGAGAAGTTTGAATATACTTGATGTTGCCCCTCAATTACTTATTCACATGGGTCTACCCAAATATTATGCTACTCTCACAGATTACTAGCAATTGTATGCCCTCTATTGTTTCAAATGACTCCCTTTACTTCAATTTTTAATCCTCAAGTCATCACCTAATCTTCTCAAACATTTAGTTTTACTTGCTTTGTTGAAGGTCATGGGTCATGGCCCAAATCATGACATTCTCTCCACAGGCAACTATATGTGCTTTTTCAGTACTCGAACACAAAAGAAGGTATTACTACTATGACCAAATGGCCCATTCACTCCGAAACATTTTGTTACTGTTACTGATTATTTAGTATATGTTAGTAACTAAAAGTTACTGAGTTAGTGAGGATGTTATGGTCATTACAATGTACTTGGCTTATATTATAAATAGAGTATAGACCAATCATTATGATCATGTCTTCCAATTTACACGCCTCTTTAACATGGTATCAAAGCAAGATCCCCAAACATAAGCCCTAATGTTGTGATTGGGAACATGGATTTTGGGTCTTGGATTTGGGTGGATTTGGACAAAATTCAATACAATTTTGTATTACATTTTGTTCAAATTCACACAAATCCAAATCCAAATCCTCTCCCAAACATAGGGTAAGTGTCACAGCCACCGCTAAACCAAGCCCTAGAAACTTCATAACCCTATGCATAGGAGGATCGCCCGCCACACTAAACTCTGAAACAACACCAAAAAATCTGGATGCCACTGCCAGTTAAAAACCACAAGAACTCTAGATTTTCCAAAACCACCTCACAGTTACACACCATGTCAATATACAACCACCTAAAATTTCATTGCTAGAGCACCACCTATGCACCCTTATGTGATCGATGGCCACTACTTCGACACCATGCATTGGTATGTCACGTTTTTTTATGCATAACTTTGCCCCAATCAATTCCCACATGGCTTGAATCCCTCTATAATCCTTCATATTGAGTCGCTGGCCATGCCCTTCGTTCCAATATTTAACATTTTCCAGTCATTTACTCACAGAACTTTGTTAATGGTTGTTTGATGCCACTAGAGTTGTGTGTAACTAGTAGCTGAGTTCCTTGGGGCTGTAGTAGTTTTATGCTAGTTTGTTTATGACTTGTTCAATCGTTCATTGTTGTTTTACTTGTTCACCTTGCTCGTGGGGGTTCTAGTTGTTTACTTTCTTCACAATTGTTCTAGTTGATGTTGTTCCTTGCTCATCTTGCTTGTGTGTTGGGACAAAGTTCATGAACCCCAAAAGTATGTTTTCCTCATTAGCCACCAAAGATTACACCCGTACTTGTTCAGAAATTGATGAATTGTACATTCTATTTGTCTCAAAGGAGTATCTGAGGTCCCTATAGCCTCAAGCTTCCAAGCAAGCATCTCATCACATTGCATTTCTTGCTCAAAAGGTAATCCTACAACTTGCATGTCATCCAATATCTCTCCCACTAGTGCTTAAGCATCAGTTCTACTGCCATAGACCATATGACATGTATAACCAACCCTTTTTCTACCCTCCAATGTTCTAAAAACCTACCTTGAGCTACCCTTACTAATGGATCCACACTACAATTAATGAGATAGAATAGTAACCTTGGTCGCTCAGTCTCTCTTTCTTTCCTTTTTCACTCCTAAATCCCCTTTTAATCACATGTATATTAGTAAGATTAAGAGATCGCTAATTTTTTTTTTGTGACGTTCTTTCCTCATTTTGTTCTTATTCTAGTCTAACGACGAGGAAAATGATTGGAATAGGACGTGATGGCATAGGACTTGAGGCTAGTGGACTTTGCTACTTTCAGTCGCTCTCTCTCATCCTATAGCCTGCATTTTGATCCCAGACCACTTAAGCATTGTCGACTTGGCCATCCTTTGCTGGACAAGTTAAAGTAAATAGTTCCTAATTTGAGTTATATGTCTAATCTTGTGTATGTCATGTCAGTTGGGAAAGGCACCATCATATACTTTTTTGCTTCCTAAAGCAATAACTGGCAGTTAGCCCTTTCATGTCAGTTCATCCCGAAGTTTGGGATCTTACTTATGTCGCATCAAATTTTGAATTCAGTATTCTATTACGTTTGTTGATGACCATTCTCAAATGACTATCATTGATGACTAGTCATCTTGTGCCCACACTCCACACTTGAATGGAGTTGCAAAAAGGAAAAACAAACATATTCTTGAACGTGTTCATCCTTTACTATATCAAATGAATGTCCCCAAAGTTTCTTGCAGTTCTGAAGGTCCGTCTTGTTATGGAAGTATGTACTTCGGTGTATAGTTTGGTTTTTTTTCTGACATATTCTCTCTCATTGCCAAACTTGTCTCATTCGTTTGTTCATCTCCTTAGCCACCAAGTGTGTTGGCCTATGCATCAATTCAATGTGAAATTCCTTTCTGTACAGTGATCTTTTAAGAGGAAGTCTATATGGAGCAACCATGTGGGTATGTTGCATGGGAAAATTACAAGCATTGATATCATCTAAAAAAATCCTTGTGTAGAATATTTTGGTAGGTTTAATGTGGCTGTGACTTAATTTGGTCTTCAACAATCTGCGGTACATCACTTGTGATCTTCACCATATTGCCAGTAGGATTTTGTTAATTGCGCATGTAGATGACATAGCGATTGCTGGATCAAGGTATCCAGAGTATGAATTGGTTTCTCTAGAGAAAATTTTAAACTAAATATTTGGGTCCATTAAAATATTTGGGTATAAAAGTATCTAAATCTCGCAGAGGGACCACCTTGTCATGGAAAAAGTATATTGTCTTCTAAATGGGACTAGGCTATTGGGATAAAAAACCAACTAATACACCTATAGATATGAAACAGCAAACTAGCATCAAATGTGGGCGATTTCTTAGCTAACCCTCAATGGTATCAAGACTTGTTGGGAAGTTAAACTACCTCAAAGTCGCACAATGAAACATATATTTTGCTACAAGCATTGACAGTTTCTAGATTCTCCTCAAATGATGCATTGAAATATTGTCATTTGTATCTTGCTGTGCCTCAAAAGTGCACCAAGAATAAGCCCTCTTGTACCAATAGGGGCCACACTCATATTCAAGGTATTGTATGTCTGTTGGCAGTAACCTAATATCTTGGAAGAGTAAGAAACAAACTGTTATAACCCTGGAACACACATGAGTTCGTTTGGCTAAATAACATGCTAGAAGAACTTATTTTCTTATAGTGTCAACCGATGGAGTTGATGTGTGATAATTAAGCTCTATTTGATTGCCTCCAATTCAGTCTTCCTCAAGAGAATGAAACATATCAAAGTTGACTGTTATTTTTCTAGTCATTGAAAGCATTCATGCAAAGTCTAAGCACCAACTCATTCATCTATTCACTTTAAAGCTTTATGGGGCGTTCAAGGTAAAAATTGATTTGTAAGAAGTTAGCAGAATATGAAATCTATTCTCCAACTTGAAGTGGAGTGTTATTGGTTATTAGTTATTTACCGCATTATATGCAAGTGTACATTGGTCCGAGGTTAGGCAGCCATCTTACAACCCATATCCCTTCCCACTCCTTCCAAAAATTTGAACTAATATTTATAACATATAAGTCTCAAAATATAGAAAACTTACAAATTTAACCATTTGAATGTCCTAGCCCCCAGTGTTTTGGAGCATAGATTTCAAGGCTTGGATTTGGATTTTTGTGGATTTGGACAAAACACTACATAAAATTACCTACGTTGGTAACTATGAGTTAATGAGGGTATTATGATTATTATTATGTACTTGGCTTATATACTAAATAGAGGGGGAGACCTATTATTATAATTAAGTTTTCTACTTTACACAACATTTTTCATAGATGTGAAAATCCACATGATATTTTTTTAAACTAGGGCAAGATATCAAGTATCCACCGATGACTCAATTCTCCTCTCTACTTTGTGCCCTTTTCTTCCAATTCTTTTGATGGTTTGTTGTCCATGTAACCTTCTCGTTCTAAGCTCAACTATGCTTACAGCAATGCAAAGAATGGAGAGAAAAAAGTTAATGAGACATTGTAGCCTTTCACCTGGCCTTCAACATCTAAGTTGGCATCCACCTATTTTTGATAATCTTCTCCTACATGCTCCATAAAATACCCAAAAGTTTATAATCCTTCTACTTCTAATTGTGCCTATCATTTCACTAATTTTATTTAATTTTGAGTATCTTTCTCTTCAATATTCCCCATTGCACCTTTGCTTTTCCTCTCTTACCATCCCTAAACGTCAACAGGAAGCAGTAGTTGTACCTAGTTTGAAAAGTGCTATGGATGTTCATGAATGCCATATTATGCCATTATACATGGGATTCAGTTAAATAGCCACCAATAAGGAATTTGTATGGTGTAGTCATGTTGATGGGCGTATACAATAAAATATCACCCATATGGTAGTACAGTGTGCCCAAAAGCTCATATGGTTGCTAAGGATGTACACAAACTTGTGGTATTTCAATTATTTTATGACTTTACCCAATTACATGCCTCAATTCAGTATGCGTGTCAAATTCTGTCACTGTTATCTTGGTCCCTGTTTAAATTAGATGTGAAGAATGCTTCTCTTAAAGATAAAAAGGCACATATAGAGCACCTCTAATATATGTTGCTCGGAGGAACAACCAAGGTAAGATTTCACATTCATGTAAGGCAACATATGGGCTAAAAATTTTCTTAGAGCCTCATTTGGGAAATTCACTCAGAGGGTCATTTCGCAAGTTCATGCTAACCACTCAGTATTCATTTGGAGACGGTCCTTTCAAGCGGTCATAATTACCGTTTATGTTGGCGTTATCTTAGTCCCTGCGCACGTATAAAGTGTGGCCCATATAAATTAACATTTATTATATCAGTTTTACCTTTATTTATATATTATATACTGCTTTAATTATTTATATATCATATTAGTTATATATTATATCAGGTTTAACTTTATTTATATATTATATATTACATGAGGTTTACCTAAAATCGTAAATTCCTAATTGCCAAGATTTGAGAAATAAATTTAATGGTCTTGAAATAAATATATTATACATAAATAATAAATGTTTTTTTTTATTTTATGACTTAATTTATTAATAAATGAAATATCTAATATTTTAAAATTTTAATTATTTAAAGATTTTAAATAAACATTACTTATTATTTTTAACCAAAGATTATATTTTTTTTTATTTATTATATCAGGTTTAGCTTTATTTATATACTATATACTACTTTAGTTATTATAAATCATATTATTTATATATTATATCAGGTTTAACTTTATTTATAATTTATATATTATATGATGTTTACCTAAAATCCTAAATTCCTAATTGCTAAGATTTGAGAAATAAATTTAATGGTCTTAAATTTATACATTGTACATAAATAATTAATATTTTTTTTATTTTATGACTCTTATTTTATTAATAGATGAAATATCTAATATTTTAGATTTTTAATTAGTCAAAGATTTTAAATAAACATTACTTATTATTTTTAATCAAAGATAATATTTTATTTTTATGTAATAAATATTTAAAACTAGAAGGACTATTTAGTACTTACAAATTATATTATATCTTTCATTTTTTATAAGAACTGTAACTTTGTATTTTCTATGTATTTTGTGTAAAGATCATCAAATCAAGTCTATCAAGATGCCACATGAGAAAGGAAAAAAGAACTTACCTAGTGAGGACATTGGATGAAATTTTGGTACTCCAGTGAACGGTAACAAGCATATTATTATGTTTAAGTTATGCGGGAAAATAATTAATTGAGACATTACATACTTAAAACAACACTTGGCACATAAAAAAGGTCAAGTGGCTGCATGCTCAAATGTAACCATACAAGTAAGAGAACAAATGATGAAACATCTAAAACCGTATGCTGAAAAGAAAAGAGATCAACAAAAAAAGAAAAAAGAAGTGGAAGCTCAAATTAGAGGAGATTTTGAGAATTTGAGTGATGAAGAACACTCAAAATAAGAAAGAATGAGATTTGCTCGACAAGAAAGCATACGATCACAGAAACAATGGGGAGAGAGAGAGAGATTTCGAATAAGAACAATTGGAGGGGGCAATATTTATGAAGAGGGAGGTGGCTCTAGTAGTGGCGGCGCCAGTGCTTAAGTAGAGCTCAATCTTAGAGTGTTTGAGAAGCTAGAGGTAGTGGATGACAATGGATCAATCCCAATGCCCCTGAAGCTAGACTAAGGGCAATAGATCCTATTTTAGAAAGAAGCAAGAGTGCAAAATAACCAAAAATAAACACTAAGGTACTCAAAGGCTTAAAAAGTAAATTAGGAAAATCAGTTGAAAAATTCTTAATTTATAATCAGATTCCAGAAAATGTAGCCGACTCTCCATTTATGCAGTCTATGCTTGATGTTGTTGCAGAGGTTGGAAAAGGGGTGAAGGGTCCATCACCCTATGAGGTATCTGAAATTTATTTGGAGCAAAAGTATCGAGAAATAAAAGATTATATATCTTCTTTTGCTGGCATTTGGAAAGAGCAAGGTGTAAACATTATGTGTGATAGATGGTCAGGACCAATTAGAAAACACATAATAAACTATTTAGTTTAATGCAATAAAGGCACCGTGTTTCATAAGTCAATTGATGACTCTGATGTGCCAAGTTGAACAGCTAAATATTATTTCAAGTAATTTTCTAATTTTGATTGTATATGTAAATAGTATTATAGACTTGTATATTTTTAATAAAGTAGTACTAATTATTAAATCTATAATTTAATTTCAGATTAATGGATAAGATGGTTGAAGAAATTAGAGAAGAGAATGTTGTCCAAGTAATGACTGATAATGAAGCTGCAATGAAGGCACGAGGGAAATTATTAATGCAAAAGAGGCCCAATCCCTACTGAATAGCATGTGCAGCTCATTGCGTAGACATTATTCTTGAAGATATTGGTAAGAAAAGTAACGTGAAGAAGGTCTTAAAAGATGTAAGAACAATAGCCTCTTTTATTTATAACCACAGATGGACAATGAATTTCACGAAGAAATTCACAAATAATAGAGAGTTACTTCGCCCTAGCATCACTCGATTTGCCACCAACTTTATTGCCATAGACTATTGTTAGGCATAAACAAGCATTGAGGAAAATGTTTACATTTGATGCTTTGAAAAACTCAAGGTTTGGGATGGCAAAATCAGGCCCAGCATATGATATGAAGAAGATTATCTTAGGAAAAAAAAATTTGGAAAAAGGACTCAGATATAATTAAAGTATAGGAAACCCTTATGAAAGTTCTTAAATTGGTTGATGGAAATGAAAAATCAACCATGGGTTTCATATACGAGGCAATTGATAAGGCAAAGTTGGTCATTCAAAAAGATTGTCGGTTCTACAAAGACTATTGGAAAGTTATTTATAACTGGTGGAGTTTTCAATTGCAACAAGATTTGCACGATGCTGATAAGAGTAAATAAAATACAATTTCTTATTATTTTAACCCTTAAATTATGCATAGTTGCATTAAAACACTATTATTGATTAATATGTTTGTAAATTTAATTTTAGGATATTTTTTGAACCCCCAATTTCTTTATAGTGCCCCAACCACTCCTAAAGTTGCTAGAGAAGTCATGGATGGGGTTAAAAAAGTGATAACCAAGTTAGTCCCCGATATAGATACTCAAATTCGGGCTATTAATCAAGTAAGTATTGGTTCTATTGAATTGAATAAGGAATTATTTCAGTATTCTATAATACTTTCTAGAATATATATGAATATATCTAATTAATTAATTATACTTCACAATCATCCTTTTTTAGTTGTTGTTGTATCAAGATAGGAAGGAGATAATTGGAACCCCGTTAGCTTAAAGGGCAGTGAAACAAAAAAAATCCTAGTAAATATAGATAAATAATGGATGAATGGATCTATTTTGTCATTTTTATGTTCAAATTTGACTTTTGAAAAATACACTATACTGACATAAAACTCTCTTTAATTATTCACGCAGTCGAATGGTGGATTCATTATAGCATGTGTGCTCCTAAGCTCTAAAGAATAGCAATTAGAGTTCATAGCCAAACCACATCGGCTTCAAACTGTAAGCGTAAGTGAAGCACCTTTAGCCTCATTCATACGAAAACAAGAAATAGACTAAACTACATGAGACTAGAAAAGCTTGTTTTCGTGCATTACAACATGAGGTTAAAGTTAGGACATACAATGAGAAGAAGCCAACAAGAAATTGAAGATAGTTTCAACCCTATCAATTTGGACTACATTTTTTAAGAAGATGATCTTTTGAGTCCATGATTAGAGGAGAGAGAGGCGTCATTACTCGACGGTTAGGACAACTCAAATTGGTTAGATGAAGAGGTTGGTTGTACTATAGAAGGAGGTGATCAACCACCAATAAACGTGCATTATTCAAGTTTAAGCCCTGAACTTACACAAAGTGATGACAATCTTGGTTTGAGCCCACCAAGTGATGATGATGGTGGTAGTGGTGCTGCAGCTAGGGCTGGGGGTGGTGGTGGTGGTGGTGGCAGTGTAGGATATGATTACGGGTATGACACAGGGTCATTATTTGTAGGGGATGCATATCCTCCTAGTCGTTATCGACTACATGATATACCCGAAAATTATGACTTAGCACAAACTAGAAGAAGTCACCGACACCAAGATCATGATTCTGCTTAAGATTCATATGGTGTGGTTCGTAGTTTTGGCAACTTTGGTTTAGATGATTCATCATCACAATCATATGGATCTCATCTAGCATATCCACCACCTCAACACTATGATCCATATTATGCGTCTCATCTTTATTTTAGTGGATTAGGGTCTAGTGAGTCTTCTTCTACACACCACCTAAAGCCAAACCCAGCCCCAAGTTATGGATATTATTCAAGATATGGTCAACGAGGAGATTATGCACCTCCTATATATTATGTGTCTCATCTTTATCCTAGTGGATTAGGGTCTAGTGAGTTTTCTTCTACACACCACACAAAGCCAAACCCATCCTGAAGTTATAGATATTATTCAGGATATGGTCAACGAGGAGATTATGCACCTCCTATATCAATTGGATTTTCACCACCAATAGATTTTCAGGAGCAAATGGGTATATTCAACTATGTATTTCCACAAGGGTGGGGAGATAATTCCCAATCCCAATCCCAATCTCAAGATAGAGATGCAGATTATGAAGACCCTCCACGTCATTCTTTTTGGTGGTGACATGTGCTATGTTATAAATTTTTAATATTGTATTCATGTATTCAACTATTGATACCAATCATTTTTCAAATTCATGTATGTGTATATATTGAGTATTGACTCATTTTTAGTAATTTTATGTCTTTAATTAATTGACTCTTCATTTTAATTACATTTCTACAGTTTTTTACCCATTAAAGTAATGCAACTATAAAAAAAAATGTCTTTTTTTTGTAAACAACGCACTAAAATTAATATAAAAATCATATTACCTATTAAAAGCATGTGTAGGTTGAATAAAAACAGTCAAAATTCATTAAAAATCATGTATTCATGGATTCCATGCTCATTTTTCAATTTTGGCATGGTTGTGCATGCATGAAAAAAAATTCACAACCATTACGCCTACTTCCTGTTACATAACATCCGCATCTCCCGCGTCCCGTGACACCCGCGACCATTACACAATGTTACCTGCGACCGCGATTTAAATCCATGATGTGGATACCACTTTTATAGCTCTTGTCCCTAAGAAGGATGTTCGAAGAGGGTGAGAGACTTGCAATCAATAAGTTTAGTTACTAGTTTCTATGAAATTCTCACCAAGATCTTATCTAAGAGGCTTCGAGAGGTATTAGAGAAAACAGTTACTCTAGAACAGCCTGCCTTCATTAAGGATACACACATTCTAGATGCTGCCCTGGTGGCTAATGAGGTGGTGAAGGATGTGAGGAGAACCAGAGGAAGGGGAGTCTTGCTCAAATTAGATTTCTTGAAAAAGCCTACAACATAATTAGTTGGAGTTTCATGGATCATGTGTTGGCTATGAAGGGTTTCGGGTGGGTTTGGAGGAAGTGGATAAAAAGGTGCATCTCACAGTAACAATGTCAATTATTGTGAGTGGCCAACCTAGGGAGTGGTTTCATGCCTCACAGGGTTCGACGCAAGGGGATCCTCTTTCCCCATTTCTCTCCAACCATGCTCAAAATCTTAATATCATCTGAGGTCTCTAGGTGGGTGGTAGGGAGGAGATCATAGTATTCCATCTCCAATTTGCCAATGCTTTTTCTCGAGGATAGGGTGCTGAATTTTCATAAGACACTATACTGAAAATCTTCGACAATATTTCAAACCTTAAGATTAACATGTCTAAAAGCAGGGTAGTGGGTATCAATTTAGATTTGACAGAAGCAGAAGGCTTGGCTAATCTTGCAAGTTGTAATTGTACCAATTTGGAGTGGCCTTTGGCTAATTTGGGACTTCCCCTTCGTGGAAATCCTAACTATACCTCAGTTTGGGACCCTATGGCGAAAAGATCGGGTAGTAGATTAGAGTGGAAGTTGGCTTACATATCATTAGGAGGTCGCATTACTCTCATCAATGCAGCTCTTATGCACCTATATATTTTCTTTCCTTTTCCAAAATTCCAAGGGCGGCAGTGACTTTGGAGAGGATTAGAAGGGATTTATTATGGTCAGAGTTGAGGAGGATAAGAGAGACATCTTGTTAGCTGCAATAGGATTAAAAGACCTAAGTCTGAAGGGGCTTTGGGACTAAGGAGAGTGGTTTCTGAAAAACATTTCACCAATTGGAAAACGGCTTTGGAGGTTCCCTTTGGAGGTAGACTCCCTTTGGAACATGATAGTTAGAAGTAAATATGGCTGCATCAGATGGGTGGAATACCAGAGGAAGTGGATGCGCTTCTCATGCATGCCCTTGGAAATTCATTTCTTAGATAGCCCACTTATTCTACCCTTTTACTTGTTTCTAGATTGTAAACGAAATAGCATTCATTTCTAGGAAGATACTTCCGTGAGTAAGATTTCATTGGTGTATTTAGTCCCCCCAACCCCCCCCCCCCCCCCCTTTTTTCTTTTAGACTGTCCAGATCACATAATCCTCAATTATTAATTTCTACTCTTTGGAAGGGGACCTCTTTCTTGGGATTTTCACTTTTCAAGAATCTCAATGAGAGAGAGGTTGTTGACTTGATTATTTTGTTGAGATTTTTGTAGTCTTTTTCTCCTCAAATAAGAGATGACTTGAGTATTTGGGTACGAGACACCCACTTTTTTTCCAAGTAATCTTTTTTCTCTCAACTTATGAAATCTTCAAATCCTTGTACTTTCCCTTTGAATAATTTCATATAGAAAATAGTTCCCTTCAAAATAATAGCTTTCATGTGGACTTTGGTCCTTTACCGGCTTAATACTGATGATTTGTTGCAGGGCCTTATAAAGATCCAGATATTTGTTTCATGTGCTCTAAGTTAAATGAAACTATCAACCACTTGTTCCTTCACTGTTGGATGGCTAAGTGGCTTTGGGCTCTTGTTTTCAGTCTTTGGTGAGGCTGTGGTATTACCACAGATAGTGGATGCTTTCTTGAAGGCGCGTCACAAAGGCTTAGGGAGAAGCAAGGAAGGGTTCATTCTTTGAAGATTTGCCATCTTTGCCCTCCTTTGGACTCTTTGGACAGAACCGAATGCAAGGATATTTAAAGGCAAAGCAACCTCACTTTTTTATTTTTGTCAGATCTTTAGAGAAACTGAAGGGGAGAAATATTGTAACTTCATTTGTTTTTTCGTTTCTTTGCTGTAAGAGGACCTCTTATCCTCTGCCCCTTGAAAATTCTTCTCTTTCCTGTTCATGAATTTCTTTTTGTATCAAAAAATAAAAATTAAAAAGTAGGCCCATTTGAATTAAGGAAATAATGACATTATGCACAAAAGCAAGATGCTTTAAAAGGGAAATGAAATGGAAAGTGCATAGTTCATTACCCAAACATCTTCCCAAAATGGTATCTGAGACCCATGGATGACAACATATTTTATATAAGCAATAATCAAAGAATAAATCTGCCCAATACTTTTCCGACTCTCCATAGAACATCTTAAACCCCAATTAGTATCCCTTAGAATGTAAAGCAAATTTATTTTTATAAATTTATGCCAAAGTGAATTCTCCTATAAAGGAAAGCACCACAGCCATTTCCCCAAGAAGTGTTTTAGACACCAAATTTCCAAGATTCAAAACCCCTCCACCTTTGGTCCACACAAATCCACCCAACTAACCAAATGATTCTCTTCTCCCCCTAACAAGGAATCTCTCATTACTTTCTAAATTTTCCTAGCTACCCCAACTGAAACTCTAAAAATGGACAAAAAATAGATATGGATACTAGAGAGGCAACCCTGGATAAGAGTGATATGACCACCAAGAGAAAATAAAGCACCTTTCTACCCTTCCAAACACTTAGACACCCTCTCCACTACCAGATCCTAAAACCCAACAAACCTAGGAAATAGGATTACCCCCCAAACGAACTCATACATAATACAAAAGCCACTCAAGAATGCCACAACCAGATAAGGGAACTAACTCCAAAGACCTGACACTACCAAGGTCAATATAAACAATCCCACTCTTAGCCTAATCAATTTTTAAACTAGAAACCTTCTCAAGAATCAGAAGAATCAATACAACATTCAAAAAAGACCCTTTATTCATCTAAGGAAGTATCATCTGCAAACTGAAGATGAAACACAAGCACCCCCTCACTACCCACCCCAATCCCCTTCACATAACCTTCATCCACAGCTCCATCAATCAACCTACTCAAAGTATCAAAAACTAGAACAAACAAAAAAGGTGATAATGGATCTTGTTTCCTAACCCCTCTTGAAGCTCTAGCCCACTCCTTAGGCTCCCACAGTGACTGAGTAGAAAACATTTGGCAACCCCACTTATCCAACCTACCACACCTCTCCCCAAACCCCTTTTAGCAAAATTTTTATCCAAGACATTCCAGTAAATCCTATCATAAGACTTTTTGAACTCCAACTTAAATATAACCCCCTTCTTATAGCTCCTATGAATACCCTCCACTGCTTCATAAGCAACCAAACTAGCATCCAATAATAAGCCACCAAACTAGCATCCGATAATCAGTCTTCCCGCAACAAAAGCACTTTGGGCATTAGAAAAATAGTGTCTCCTAAAAATTTACTCAACCTATCCGCAAGCACTTCTGCAAAAATTTTGTAAGCATTTGTGACAAGATTCATAGGTTGAAAATCAGAAACTTTTGAAGCCCGAACCTTTTTTGGCACTGAAGTAATGAAAGTAGAATTAATGTTTTATTCCTAGGACTCCATTAAAATAGAATTCAATTATAATCAGCCTTAACCACATCCCAAAAATTCTGATGGAAGGCCATAGTAAAACCATCTGGACCCAGAGCATTATCCCTATCCATCCCAAACACAGCATTCCTAACTCCCATCTTCTCAAAAGGCCTTTCCAACAACCTCATCTCATAACTAGAAATAGGGATCCACTTCAACCCCTCAACCATTGGTCTACTCTCAACCTCCTCCATAAATAAATTGGAAAAAAGCTCTGCGATCTCATTTGAAATCAATCGAGCATCACAAGAGACCACTCCTTCTCTCAACTCCAAAACCCTCACTAAACTCCATCAGCCAGTCTAGAAAAACTTAGTATTACAATCACCCTCTCTAACCCATTTAAATTTAGCTTTTTTGCATCCAACTCCTCATCTCCCTAAAAATACCCCCCTCCAGCTCATTTTTCAATCAAACCCACATTGCCACCGTCATCTCTGTTAAAATTCAATCATCCTCTTTTCAGTCCAGCAAATCAATCTCAGCTAAATTGTTAGATTCCTAACCCTATTATCTCCAAAAACATCCACATTAATGTTTGAGCTTTTTCATAATCTTAAATCTCTCCTAACCTCTAATAGGCGCCTCATCCTAGGAGTTCTTTATCAACGAATGAGAAGAATTATGATCTAAGTCTAACCACATATTCTCAAATCTGAATGGAGTAGGACCCCACCTTACCTTGCTAGCTTCTAACAAATGAGGAAGTGGAATGTTTCAAGTATAGATAAAGAGGTTTGGGAAAGATTAAGAAAATCATACTCCCACTCACTACAGAACAAGAATCTATCTCTAGCTACCAATCTACCTCCACCTGTAGACCAAGAAAGACAGCATGGTCTAAATTTTCTTAACCCTTAATAGTGTGCAAATTTCAAAAACTAGAACCCTTTTTTTCTTTCAGGGAAAATTCAATATGAATCATTTTTCCAGCAAGGAATCACGGCCAACCAAAAAACATCATGTTTTAACATATGCATACACAGTAACTATAAAGGAAGTGTGATATTAAGAATTGCTTCAGCCTTCAAATAATTTTGAGGACAGATAAGGACAAAATATACCTGAATTGATCCAACACGAACCAACTGAAGTGAAGGGAGATCACGGTGAGAACCCTCTACAATTATAGCAAGATCAAACCAAATATTAAACTCAATGATAATTAAGTAAACAAAGTTAAAAGCGTTTCATATAAATGAACTATCAATGGATCCATTAACCTTCCGATCCAGCAAGGAAAGTCAATAGATTGAATGTTAAAATCCACATGCACTTTAAATGCTGGTGGGGTAAGATGAGAAACTAACCTATGGGCTGGGCTTCGGAGTTACATTACACATAAAACAAGAGATTCATGGACAAAATACATAGATGAAGTATATTACCGTGACGAATATCAATCAGCATACGGGGAATACAAATCCTATCAGCTGCCTCAGCAATTGAAACCTCTGACTTTTTACGCGTCTTCTCAATGACGCAATTCACAAGCCTTCCAAAGATTTAAGCATGTAGGCCTAATTAGTTTCTAGGCATTTCTTGTTAAGGAATATTTGACACAAACCCAACAAGACACACACATACATATACACACACATTAGCACCACGATTTGTTTGAGGAATGGAATCAAAACAAGAATGGAACCAAAGTTGGAATGTAATTGTAGTGGGAACAGAATAAAGGTGTCAATGTGATCACTATGAAAACTCATGATCATGCAATAACTGCAAGAATGAAATGAAAGTTAGGGGCGTAATTGGTTCGGTTTGGTTGGTTTTTGGATAAATTCAACACCTAAACCGATTCTGGTGGTTCAGGATTTCTGTGAACTTAGGCCTCTTGATGGACCTTAACTACACTCATTAAAATTAGCAACAAACCTTCTTAAAATCATGTCAATTTAATCAAAAAATTTGCCCAATGGAATTTTTGTTCAAACAACAACTGAATACGCCTTTTAAATAATGAATTTTTTAATTGAATTTTTAGGCAGATGTTTAAAATTTTGAAAATTCTATAAATTATGTTCTAAAATCGTCAATCAATTTACAAATGTCAAAATTGATAATTTGATAATTGATATACATAATTCTATCATTTGCATTCATGATTATATTTTGTAATTTTTTTGCTTGCTATTTTTAAAGTGTAAATAACAAAATATAAAATATTTTAATATATATAATTGGTTTGGTTCAGTTCAGCCAGTTTTTAAAAGGTCAAATCAGAACCAAACCAACAGAATCAGTTCTTTAGTTTCCTGAACCGAACCGGTTCACCTACAAAATCAACTAGTTTCAATTCGGTCGGTTTTGTTACGCTCCTAACGAAAGTATACATATCTTGCTCCCTGTCTATGTCAATTTTATGCAAAATAAATAAATAAATAAATATAAATAAAAATAAAAATAAAGAGGAAAAAATAGAACTTTAGGTCTTACCTTGCCTTCACAAAATCATTCTTCACTCTAGGAGGAGTATAGTGTTCCCCACATTGAGAAAAAGGGGCAAGACACTCAATCCACAAAGGTGGTACTCATGTTTTGTTATGTTGTCAAGATTCAAAAGTTGTTTTCTTTCAATAGTTCATTCAAATACTATCATTGCCATCCCCTACAAGTGACCCATTGCACTTACACTACCCGGTGCAGCAAAAAATGGACAAGGGTGGTCTAGACCGGATCTTTATAGACAGGAGAGGGACAAAAGGTTAGAGCAGGAAACTAGGATCAGATTAGCTACATGAAATATAGGGACACTTGTAGGCAAAAGCATGGAGATAGTGGATAAAATGATCAGAAGGAAAATTAACTTAATTTCCCTTCAGGAGACAAAAAAGGTAAAGGAGAAAGCTAGAGAAATTGAAAAGGCAGATTTACACTTCGGTACAGTGGAAAAGAGAAACATAAAAACAGGTATGAATCATTGTCGACAAAGACTTAGAATATAATGTAGTAGATGTTAAAAGGATAGGGGCTAGGATAATAAAAATTAAGATAGCTCTAGGCCTAAAGATAGTAAATGTCATTAGTGTGTATGCTCCCCAACTAGGTTTAGCAAAATATCTTAAAAGACAACTTGGGAAGATATAGATAGTATTGTACAAGGGATACCCGGGTTTGAAAAGATATTCATAGGAGCTGACTTAAATGGAGACATTCGAAAGGACCATATAGGTTATGAGAGGATACATGGGGACCATGATATGGAGATAAAAATGAGGTTGGTAAGATGATTTTAGATTTTGACACATCCTACAATTTGGTTATATTGGGTACCTACTTTATAAAAAAGAACACTTAATAACTTTCAAAAGTCGGCGAAATCAAAGCCAAATAGATTTCTTCTTAACTAGGAAGGGGGATCATCTACCATGTAAGGATTGTAAACCAATCCCAGGTGAAAAATTGACTACACAACATAGATTCCTAATATTAGATATTTATAATAAAAAAATGGAAGAGAAAGAGCAATATAAATCCATGCAAGAAGACTAGGTGGTGAAACTTGAAGGGAGAAAATATAGTAAGATTCAAAGACAAGATGATCAGAGAAAAAGTAATTGGACAATAGGGGATAAGGTAGGATGCGTATACTTTAAGGAATAGAATGGCTAACTCTATCGTAAAGATGGCAAAAGGGATTTTAGGTGAATCCAGAGGAAGTTACTCGGACAGTAAAGAAAGCTGGTGGTTGAATCAAGATATCCAAAAAACCGTTAAGACAAAAGGAAACTAGTATAAAACATGGCAAAGTTGTAGAAATATAGAAAACCTTGAAAAATATAAAGAGACAAGAAAAAATGCAAAAAGGGCCATTAGGGAAGCTAAACATAAAGCTTATGATGCTTTATATACTATACTAGTTACGAATGAAAAAGAAAGAGACATTTATGAACTTGCTAGAGCTAGAGAAAGAAGATGCAAAAATTTAGGTAATGAAAATGTATGAAGAACGAGAATGACAACATCTTAACTAAGAAGAAGACATAAAGAGAGGTGGCGAAGGTAAATTGTTTAATGAAAACCATACTGAAATCTTGAAATTGGAATTTGGAAGTGACAAATAATGAAAAAATTAAAAATATGAGATTTAATCAACAAAATTTGAGTCACTAAAGTTAAGATAGCTTTAAAAAAGAGTAAAAGGGGGAAATTTATAGGTTCAGATTACATACCAATTGAAGTTTGGAAATGTTTAGGGGATAAATGAAGTATATGGTTAACTATTCTTTTTAACACTACTATGAAAATCAAGAATGGGAAAGGTTAATTGAGCAAAGGATAAGACTAGAAATGAGAATTTTATAGCATCAAGTTGGTTTTATGCCTAGGAGATTGACAACGGAAGCAATTTATCTTTTAATAAAATTAATGGAAACGTATAGGGGGAGGGGGAAAGGGACTTGCACATCATTTCTATTGACCAAGAGGCTAGAGAAAGCCTATGATAAAGTATCTAGGGAATTTCTTTGGTGGGTTTTAAAAAAAAAAAGGAGTTTGCAGTAGATATACTGAGGACATTATATAATAGAGTTAGTAGCATTAGGGTTGTAGGAAGGGAGTCTAGAGAATTTCCAATCACAATAGGTGAACATCAAGGCTACACTTTGGGCCCTTATCTTTTTGCTTTAGTAATTGATGAACTCACTAGGAATTTCCAAAACAAGATACCTTGGCGTATGTTGTTTGCAGATGATATTGCCTTGATTGGTGAAAGTAGTAGAGTGGAATCTAAGTTAGAACTTTCAGAACTGCTTTAGAGTCTACACGTTTTAGGATAAGTCGAAATAAGACAAAGTATATGAAATGTAATTTCAATAATACTAGGAGGAGTACTAGAAATAAGATTAAACTTGATAATCAAGAAATTAAAGCACTAATAGATTTCGACATCTTGGATCCATTGTACAAGTGGAAGGAACAATTTTAGAGAATGTAATACATAGAGTTAAAGCAAGATGGGTAAAATGGAGGAGTGCATCAGGTGTGTTGTGTGACCTTAGAATACCCTTAAAATTAAAAGGAAAATTCTATAAGACGGCTATAAAGCCACCCATGCTTTTTGGAACAAAATGTTGAGCAGCTAAAAAATATATATATACAAAAATTTAAAGTTGTCAAATGCGAATGTTCAGGTGGGTAAGTAGTATAACATTAAAAGATAAATTAAGGAACGAACATAGGAAAGAACTAGGCATAGCACCAGTTGAAGAAGACATAAGGGCGGGGCAGATTAGATGGTTTGGCATTTGAAACATAGACCAAGCAGCACGCCTTTTAGGAGCGAGGCGATCATGTTTCTAATAGTAAAACGTGTAGTAGTAAACCTAAAATATCCTGAAATGAGGTAGTAAGGAAGGACTAAATAGCTCTTAAGCTAGCAGAGGACATTACCTTCAATCATGAGAATTAGCAAAAAAGGATTCATGTAGTCAACCCCACCTAGTGGGACTTAAGGCTTGTTGTTGTTGTTGTCGTTGTAGTTCAATTATTATCATTTTTTAAGTTAATTATTTTTTCTTGTTAGTCCAAGAAAAAATATGCATGAAATATTATTTTTCTAATTGTTGATAAACACCAAAGTTCAGTTTTTTGCCACTTTTTCTTGATTCCTTTCCTTAAACAACAGAGAGTTCATTTTTTTTATAAATAATTTTTTTACTCATTCTTTTACTTTTCATTTGTTTAGAGAACGCAAACACATGAAATATGTTCTTTTTACTGTCAAATTTTAGATGTATTTTACTATTTTGCTTGTATTTTCATATATCAATATATGCATGTCATACCCCACCTAGTGGGACTAAAGGCTTGTTGTTATTGAATATATGCATGTCAAAATTGATTTTGGAAACTTGTACCAAATCTTATGATTCTATTCAATTCTCAATCCTCGATTCGCAAAATTGAAATTTCGATTCACGATTCAAATCTTGATTTCACAACTATGGTCCCAATAAAGTTTATAAGCACAAAGCTGTTTGCTTTTATAGGAAAACAAAATCAATTCTTATAACATCAACGCAACAGGATTACCAATAATATCAAGTTATGCTCAAAATGCAAAAGCTGATACCAACTAGAGTGAAGGTAGCAACAAAAGAATTGCATATAACCATGGTTCTATCAAAATATTCATTAAACAGCAAATAATAATAACAAATATAACAGGATATTGCTTAAGAATTTTAGATATTGATTTGCAAGATTTATATGACATTTATGCAAAGAAGTATCTAACCCATATAAATATTTTTAAAAGATCCCAAATTATTCAAAAAGAAAATGAATACCCATTAGTACAGGCAAAGGAAAGGCATATCTTCAAAAATAGAGATATGTATATCTTGCTAGATTACCACTTCACCTAAAAGCTTAAACTTTTAGGTTGTGGGCCAACAATGTATATCAAGCTACATCCCCGCGCATGCGGCTAGACAGCACATGGAGAGATAAACAAATGAGAATAATCATTATAAGAGGAATACAATTATTTTTTAAACACCACGCAATAAACGCAGGCAACAAGACTAGAACCTAGGACCTTTTAGTAACCAGCTCTTAGCTTACCACTTTACCTAAGAGCTGAAGTATATGTATGTGTGTGTATAAATAGGAGATGCTATTGGCACTCCAAAAAATACCGCAAACACTCCACATTTAGATTTTCATGTATTAAATGACAATTTTACCCTTTAATACAATAAAATTCCGAAAATTGTCCTTTTTTTTTTTTCTTTTTCACTTATGAAGTGAAAATCAAAGAGTAAAATTGTTATTTTATACATGAAAAAGTAAATGTAGAGTGCCAGTGGTATTTTTTGGAATGCCAATAGCACATCCCTATATAAACAAAATAAATCTTACCTTACGATTGCCATGCAATACAGCATGGCTAACATTTCCTCTGAATGTGTAGCATCACCAATCAGGTCCGCTCTAAAATCGAACAAAACAAAGCATGTCAATATAGCTGAGCAGCAGCCAAATTTATTATATATATGATCAAATTTTTTAATAAAGAAATATATTAATAATAGAAAGTGGAGCATATACAAAAGAGAATGAGGCATCCTACAAAACAAAATAGGAAAAGAAAGAAAAGGAACTATGATATAATATGGCATTCTAAGGCTATTAAAATGAGGATACTACATGGGATCGTTGTAAGGGTTAAGAGGATCATATTGTAGGGTCAGATTGAGGATCATTAGAGTATACTAGTGGTGTAAAAGGGATATAAAAAATGCATTTATATGTTATATTTATAAATTGAATTCTTTTATAGCAAAATAAATTTATAAGGAAGAGAGAGAGAAGTACAATCTAGTTAACTGGAAGAGGATAAGAGATCCTCAATGCAGGAAAAAAAAAAATGAAAATTAAAAATAAAAATAAAAAATAAAATAAAAACAGAATAAAAAACAAACCCTAATTCTATAAAACCCTCTTTAAGCCGTTCCATTCGTAACTAATGGAACCCTGTTTTTTTATCGCAGAAGAAATTAATTAAGAAAGAGAAAAGAGAGAATTAAAAACTAAAAAAGAGAAAGAAAATGTAAAAGGGAAAAGTAAAAAAATAAACAAGAAAAATAAAACCAAAAAAAAACTAACAAACCCTAACTTAAAAATCCCCTTTTTAAGCCCTTCCCTTCACAATTGATGAAGTTATGTAATCTTGCTAGTTCTCACTGCCCCTTAATCATTTCTCATCTAGCACCAACCAATTGAACTTCATTCCCTCGAATCCCTCCACATCGGCCAGCCACATTCCCATATCATTCAGAATTTTTTGAGCACCAACATACTGTGTTGGAACTATTGTATTTTATGATTCAAAATTTTCAGCAGTTTTTGAATGTTAATTTGTTTTAACATAAAAATATTTTATAATTTCATAACTTAAATATTTAAATACATGATTTAAAATAAATATAACTGTTTTTATATTATTACGTGATTTATTTATAAAATGTTAGATTGTATTTATTATTTTTCAGTTGTGATTTATTTTAATATCCTGTTTATTTCTTTGAATTAATTCAATAACAACAGCTACTCTTACATCTATTTAAAGGAGTTGCATTATAGAGATATCAGAACAGAGATGAACTAATAGATATAATGAACTCAAAAGAGTTTCTTGTTAAATTTATTTACTTTAGCTGAGATTGGGTTTAGTTTGGAGGCAGCTGATTTAGTGTGCAGCTTACCAGAAGTTATAATCACATTAGATTGTATTTATTATTTTTCAGCTGTGATTGATTTTAATATCCTATTTATTTCTTTGAATTAATTCAATAACAACAGCTACTCTTACATCTGTTTAAAGGAGTTGTGATATAGAGTGGAACAGAGAAGAACTAATAGATATAAAGAACTCAAAGAGTTTCTTGTTAAATTTATTTACGTTAGCTGAGATTGGGTTCAGTTTGGAGGCAGCTGTTTTAGTGTGCAGCTTACTAGAAGCTATAGGCTGTTGAATCATGTTACATCGTATTTATTATTTTTCAGTTGTGATTGATTTTAATATCCTATTTATTTCTTTGAATTAATTCAATAACAACAGCTACTCCTACATATATTTAAAAGAGTGGCGATATAGAGATATCAGAACAGAGATGAACTAATAGATATAAAAAACTCAAAGAGTTTCTTGTTAAATTTATTTACTTTAGCTGAGATTGGGTTTAGTTTGGAGGCAGCTCATTTGGTGTGCAGCTTACCAGAAGCTATAAGCTATCAAATCATGGAGACTGGACACCGAGTACCAACTGCACCAAAGTGGCGGCAAATTCAGTTATAGGGCAACAGATCACTGTGCTTCAGCCTACAATTTCTACTATTACAAATTACGGGTTTTAATTTATTTTATGATTCATTTTTATTATGAATATTATTGTACTCATCGTGCCCAATATTATAATAATTTCCAACATCCTGCGCACTTATCTGCTCCACTAGAATAGGTAATAACCCATCCCTACATTGATTTGTCAGAGCCAAGTCTACACCCAACCCCCTCCACTAGAATAGGTAAGAACCCATCCCTACATTGATTTGCCAGAGCCAAGTATACACCCAACCCCCATCTCCACCCACTCAAAGATAGAAACATCCTCTAGGCCTTCAAGCAGAGAAGGGGAAATAAGAAATATCCCCAAGAGCACCAGAAGAATCAAAAATATAATCCATATTTTCACGATTCACATCCAACAAAAGACCACTATCACAAGCAAAATCACTCTCATACTCAGCATCCTCTTCTGAAAAATCGCCATTTCTTTTTTTTCCTTCTGAGGACAATTTCCTCCCTCATCTAAGCCAAACTTACAACAATTCTGAGATTTCTGAACATGAAACTTTCCAGCATCATCTATTTTTCAAAAATTTTCCTCCCCACAAACTTGAGTCTGTACAAGAAGCAATTTTTTCATATTCCATCCCTTCCACACTGATTGACGCTTATACTCCTTCATTTCCACTGCATTTTTATATTCTTTTTCATCCTTTCTTTCCCCAAAAGTGCTCACCACCTCTGGGCAAAACCCATAAGCCATAAGGCCATAACCAAAGCGATCTTTATGCTGGCATCCACCTGATTGCAACTCCTGCTCCTCATAAGGATTCTTAAGCACTTCATTACAAAAATAATTGGAAAGCTCCCCAGCAAGATCATTAATATCAGCATTTAAAGTTGGTCAGCACTGAGACCCTTGACAATTTGCTTAGCCCCTTCTACACTCTAACATTCTGATGCTGCAAAGAACTTCCATTAAAAGACCTACTACAAGTCTACAATTGAATAAGAAGTTTCCAAATCATATTTTTTCCTCACATCCAGTTGCATAGCACCCATATTCAAGGTCTTAAATTTCGATTTCAACTCAAATTTCGAAGCTCCAAAGGTACGGAAATTTCAATTTTGATGTCGATATCGATTTCGATTTGAAAAAATATCAGAAACTAGTAGTAAAGCATGGAATTCTTTGTGAAACTTTAGAAATGGTTATGGTTAACAAACATAAAAATATAAGTTTTAAGATTAATATTACAAATTAAATACATCTATGTTTTGTATGAGGTGGAAAAGTTGTAAAATAGTATGTGTATCAAACATGTTTGTAATATAATGTACATTAAACATACTCAGTTAATGCAAAAGAAATTCATAAATCATTTAAATATTATTTATTATACAAATATTGATAATTTAGACATGAATGGTTAAATAAAATATTACTATAAGTTTATTTTTTCATATAATTTCAAAAGCACTTGTGATAACCTTTTGTTTTAATAAAATAAATTAAAAGAGAAATTTCACTTCACTCTCGAGGTTTCGATAAATTTCGACAAATTTCACTAAAATTTCGAGGTTTTGATAACTTTCGGATGATTCGTTGAGATTTCGACGGAAATTATGCAAGACAGAAATCGACTGCCATTTCGATTTCAAAGGTGACGGAAATCGGAAATTTCGACAGTTTCGTGGAAATTTAAGACCATGCCAATATTATCAAAGGGCGAAATTCCTTTATCCATACAACAGCCACCTTCAGGTCATACCCAGGACCCTGCCTGTTTTACTAAATGGGAAAACTGCCTCTCTAATCCCCTCTGCCTGATTTACCGAGGCCCCTTCAGACCAAGTATATTGAATTCTTTAAAACATGCCCTGCCCCCTCCCAGCAAGCACGCGAAACACTTCCTGCACTCATACCACTACTTTGAAGTCTACCATTCTTAGGCCCAACAACCTAGTTAGATCCATTAGGACCCCTACTCTCTGGTCCAAACATCTCCACCTTCTTCGCCAACTGTTCACTCACAGAAGACCTAGTTCTGTATCTCCCTAAACCTACGCCACCATCTTATCTCTTTGACCGTGCTGCGCCGCAACTACTGGACTGCCTTCACAATGGAAGCCATCTTTATTCCCACAACTCATGCCCCTCCATCCATGCACAGATGACTCCAAAGGAGGTTTTCCTTTAACAACCTCGCTCCACAAAATCTTCCCTTTTGTTCCCTTCTATGCCAAACCTCTCAAGATTAGATCCCTTCCATGAATCTTTTCCAGCTACCTCATTTCAGCCATGGTTTTAAACAGTGGTTGCAACCGTTAGATGGCAAGAAAACTCACAGCCGTAATGGCCACTACGGAGTACAGACCACTTATGTAACAACTAACAACAGCTACAAGCCTACAACCATTACGTAACCGTTATAGGTTGCTATGGCAAAAAATATATTTTTCATTTTTCACTTTTCACTTCTTCTTTTCATTTTTCCTTTTTTTTTTTTTTTTTCCTTTCATAAGTCATTCTTGATAAATTATGCAAAGAGAGGATGGAGAACAATATAATGAGGATGATGATGCTACGAAAATTATTATTTTTATTAATATTCACAAGAGATGCATTAATTAACAAATTGATATGAACATAATGTTGTCAAAAAAATATTTATTTTCATAATATTAGTAATTTGATATTTCTTTTCAATATTTTTCAACTTCAACCTTCTTTTCTTTCTAGTTTTATCGAGTTCAAGTTGTTAGTACTTCTTTATTTACTGATAAATTTTATAAAAATTTATATATTATAACTTTAAAGTGTAGGTTATAGTTATACAATTTAACTCGCAAGTCTAAATTAATTAGATTTTTGTTACTTTAACAAATAAAATAATAGAATTTGTTTAATTTATTGTATTATTTTTTTTTTTATGTGCCTAACAAATTAATGGAGTGTATAATGTATTTTATTTCATTAATTAATTTATCAACATATGATTAACGGAAAGTAGAAAATAAATAAGTTTTCTATTGATAGCAGACGAAAACAAATGTAGAATTTATTGCCCTTACTAAATAATGTCAGTAAGTTGAGCTGAAGGAACCAAAATGCACTAAAACTCTTTTTAAGAAGGGTTGAGAGCTCAAAACATTATGCTATGCTACCCATTACCATTACTCAAAACCATGATTTCAACCCTTCAAGAACAAAAATCAAAGATTCCTAAACTTCTAACTCAAGAAATCGGCCAAGCCAAGTCAGGTTGATCACCACCACACAATCGAGACTATCAAATTTCTTTCTCTGAAAAAACTTACACAATCGAGACTGCAGCAAAAGTCAAATTCTGCAAAATCCATTGTTTGCCAATTTAGGAGCCTCACCCATCAATTTCTTGTCTCGCTCCATCTCCTAACCTCATTCTTTACATTCTCAAATCAAAGAATTCCTTCAATCTGTGCTAATCATCAGAGTTCTTTTCCATCATGGCTGTGGATCAATATCATTGTCGATGAAAAAAGAGGACACACACACATAGAGATAAGCAAGTTCTGGCTTATCAAAACATAAAGTTAGATTTAAATACTATAAACCTTAAAGAAGTATTCAGTAATTGCATTCCAAAAGTGATCACATTCCTACCTTGATTCCATTTCTCCCTCGATTGCTTTTCTGCTTAAATCCCAGTCCACAAACCGTACAAGGGGTAAGTGTTCAAGACTAGGACAATAACAAGTAGCTCATGAGTAAAGCCCACACATAGCAATTAGACCACATATTAAAATTATTGCATTCCTAAATCAAAAGTGATCACATTCCTACCTTGATTCCATTTCTCCCCCTAGATTACTTTCCTGCTTAAATCCCATTCCACAAACCATACAAGGGGCAAGTGTTCCAGACTTAAAAAATAACCAGTAGCTTATGAGTAAAGCCCTCACATAGCAATTAGACCACACATTCAAATTGTTGCATTCCTAAATCAAACCAGCATATAATGAAAAAAAATTGCACATAAAGAAAAGTGGGGAAACATGATTTTTACACAAATTAGTCTACAAACAACTATACAGCAACCACATAGCCCCCTACATGATACATATGGAGACCAACTCCCTTCAGACTTTGGTCCACCACCCCCTAGTCAAAAGTTTCTGAAATTATCAATGGCAATGGTTGGTCATGGACCATAAGATCAACACAGAAGTCCTCCAAATCAATGACTTTATAAGCTTCTTCCCTATCCCCAGAAAAAAAGACTCCATAGGCTCAGTCATAACCCCTCAGGGAAATTCACCTTCTCATCAGCTTAGGACTACATCAGAAGCAACAACAGCCCAGTAACCTAGTAGGGTACCATCTAGTTTGCCCATTGCATCCCAACAGCTCTCATATCACTTTGCTTGCTATAAGGGACAAACTGAAAACAGAAGACAAACTACATATATGGGGATTAATACTAGACTTTGCCTGCCAACTCTGCAGAGATGTACCTGAAGAAGCCACCTCTTCTTCACCTGCCCTGTTACAAAAGCTATCATCTTGGATTTGCCAGATGACTGGAAGTCCAGTGTAATTCACAGAGATTAGAAGGTAACCTTCTCTGGTTTCTTCCATGAGTCACTTCCCTGCTGACCAAATCGAAAAGCTTGCGTGGTGCTCCACTATCTATCCCCATTGGAGAATGACATATCTCCCCGTCTACAACAAGCTCAAGCCCAACATCAAGGCAACTGTTTTCAATTCTATTCTAGATTTAAAATCCAGAGTTGCTGTAAAGGCAAGTTTTAAGCACCTCCTCTGTTTTCTTATGTTTCCATAATCTCTACTCACTTGTGGTAACTTATTATTTTTCCCCCCTTTGGTGCTAATAAAAATCTCTAATATTTCACGTCAAAAACACAAATAAACAATATGAACATCTAAAATACAAAATATAAATACACACATATATAAAGAACAACTACCAAAGTCCAAAATATCAAGCTAGCTCATTCGCTTCTAAACTAACATTCAAGCTACTATTTAGTTCGTTAGTATCACCAATATCATGAGGGGTGACTTCATCAAACCCATTACTAAATCATCGTCACCATCATCACAATTATCATCAAATGCATTAGTGCATTAACCTCAACCTTAGTATTGATGTCTGAAGTTTGAACGACTTGATGAATGTCAATCTAAGAAAACAAATTTTTGATTCTATAGTTTAGTCAATATTTGATAAATCAAATCACTTCCTAAGCTGCTCATTCCTCGTACAAGTTATACACGAAAAACATCAAGTTTGTAGTACAAGTAAGTTGGTAAAATTTTAAAAAAGAATGTATTGTAGGATCTTACAATCCTATCACGATTCTACTAACTTTACCAGCCCGACAAAGGTCCTACTCCAATCCTAACATTTTACCAATTTGCAATTCTACACAGGATCAAGATTGTTTTCGTATAGTAGGATACTAGGGGTCAAAATTTTAACAACCAGGCTAGAGTTATCTATGTTGAACTCAAGGTCTTAAATTTCGATTTCGACTCAAATTTCGAAGCTCCAAAGGTACGGAAATTTCGACGGAAATTTCAATTTCGATGTCGATTTTGATTTCGATTTGAAAAAATAACAGAAACTAGTAGTAAAGCATGGAATTCTTTGTGAAACTTTAGAAATGGTTATGGTTAACAAACATAAAAATATAAGTTTTAAGACTAATATTACAAATTAAATACATCTATGTTTTGTATGAGGTGGAAAAGTTGTAAAATAGTATGTGTATCAAACATGTTTGTAATATAATGTACATTAAACATATTCAGTTAATGCAAAAGAAATTCATAAATCATTTAAATATTATTTATTATACAAATATTGATAATTTAGACATGAATGGTTAAATAAAATATTACTATAAGTTTATTTTTTCATATAATTTCAAAAGCACTTGTGATAACCTTTTGATTTAATAAAATAAATAAAATAAATTAAAAGAGAAATTTCACTTCACTCTCGAGGTTTCGATAAATTTCGACAAATTTCGCTAAAATTTTGAGGTTTCGATAAGTTTCGGATGATTCGTTGAGATTTCGACGGAAATTATGCAAGATAGAAATCGACTGCCATTTCAATTTCAAAGGTGACAGAAATCGGAAATTTCAACAGAAATTTTGACAGTTTCGTGGAAATTTACGACCATGGTTGAACTACAAGCATGTTTCCTTTCAACTTCAACTAAGGCACATCAATTGAATCATCTTTTGAAATAACTAAGCTAAAAAGAAACGCATAGTTCATCATCGATGGACATCTTGAAAGGCTCAAGATGGCAGGATCGGCAGCCTAATTACACATAATTTCTTGCACTAGGAGAGCTGACAGTCATAAAATAAAATAAGGACAGGTATCGTAGAATAAATATATATATCGCAAACTACATAATATTGACATGAAAGCACTACCTAAAGAAAGGATCCTTCTGCTGAATCTCAATGAATGAAGAAGTGATTTCAATTACATCCGGAAGACATCCTCTGCTTCGCCATGTTGATATCTGAAAAGAAGTTCTGAATTATGTAATAATTTTTCTTCTAAGAAGATTCTATTTATTTCACTCTACATCCCCTTTCCAAATTTAGGAATTACATTATCTTCAAAACCTTTTTGGTTAATCTTTGAGACTATTAAATAAAATAAAATCATTTATTGATCATAGTTTTTCTCTTTCTAGACGTGATATGGATGGCAGCAAATATCTAAACTCATCAACAATGTTGTGGTTGGGGTTGGAATGTATTTGAGTCTAGTCAAATCAACAGAAAAGGATACTAAAAACTCGACGTGACTCAAAATTTTACACTCAAAACTTGACCCACAATCAATCTATCTCAAAAGTATGGAACTCAAGATCAACTCAGCTACATATTTTAAAACTCAAGCTCAACTCAATTAAGCTCAATTTGACTGTAAAATAATATTAATATGTGTATAAACATATAGAATATGTTGATATATAATATTAAATGCATGTATAAAATATATAATATATTTGCTATGCAATATAAAAATAACTAAATTATTAGAATTCAATTAAGCTCAATTAGGCTCAGAAGTGATAATGCTAGACTCAAACTTGACTTGTCAAGCTACTCAAGTAGCTCAACCATGACTCAAACTCGAATATGAATAAGAGTAACAGCACGGGTCAACTCTGAGTAGCTTGCGAGTCAGCTTAATTCACTTACACCCTCAATTCGGGGTGTGAAATTGGATTTCATTTGGAACTACCATTCTCTGCAAACGATAAATCATAATTTTGTTTTAAAACCCATATTGTGGATTTCGAGCTTATAAATTTAAATTCAACTCAAAATTGTATGGATTTGAAATTTGGGCCTCCAAATCCAAACAATGATGCAACTTTTCCTTTTTGGAAACTAGAATCTTAAGCCTCGGCCAACCCAAGTTAGTCCATTTAAACTTCATTTTGGTACAAGCTTGCTTGAAATTTCATGCCATTTGTGGCATATTTAAAGCCTTAGCAAGCCTAGTTTCAACCTCATTTCCAACTTTCAATTCCATTTCAACTTATTGACAAGTTACACAACATCCAACCTACCGTTTCACTCATTGCAATTACTAGCAACAATAGATATTAATCATATGCAATAATTTTATATTAATACTTTCTCATTCTTAGTAGAAAACTACAAATCTCTCATTGATATCACTAATGCAATTTAATAAACACTTGCTTGAGAGTTGAAACTTGAGACCAAAAGTTTACCATTTAAATATGCAATTTTGAAAGGGATTCTAATGCAGACTTAATTTCCGTCCTTTAAACTTGTCAAACACCTATAAGTAACAACAGTTAATACAAGTACAACAAACCTTCCTTTAAACCTATTAAACACCCATACGTAATTTCAGTTAATACTAGTACAATGAGGAATAAGCCATTTACACATGTAGATATTCTGTAGGGAAAAGTAAGGTTAGGTTTATTTATGCAGCATTATTTATTTTTCTTGACACCTCAAATATACAATTTATGCAGGAAATTTGTTTGCTAGGAAAAAATTTTTTACTAAAACTGATAGAGGGCATGAATTAACTTTACATACTCTTCTTAAGGCTGAAGCTATGGCATCTTGAGAAGATGAGAAGAGAGACTTTCTAACAAAGTTCCACTCATCCCAATTTAGCCATGGGACCAATTTGTAGCCACGCGATCCCTGTTCTTCATCTCCCATAGGTGCGTGAAACACTGACTGTGACTCCATGGGCAAGGTGAGCTACGTCGTTGCCCCGAAGCAACACTTTGTGCCGGTGCCCAAATATGGTGTCAATTATGCGAGGGTTCCCACAGCATTCTAGACATGGACGAGCAAAAAAGTTAGTTTAGGAGACTAAGATTAGATTAGCAACATGGAAGATAGGGACACTTACCGCTAAAGGTATGAAAATAGTTGACACAATGATTATAACAACAGCTAGGTTCTGCCTTCAAAAAATTAAGTGGCTATGGGAGAAATCTAGAGAAATTGAAACATGATTTAAACTTTGGTAGACCGGAAAATAAAAATATAAGAATGGGGTAGGAATCATTACAGACAAAGACTTAAAAGATAGTGTTATATATGTTTGAGATGTTAAATGAGAAGGGGATAGAAACATAAAATCAACTTGGTTTTGGCTCAATAGATAAAAAAATGTTATTAGTGCTTATGCTCTTCAAATAGGCTTAGTAGAAAACCTTAAAAGACAATTTGGGAAAATATGGATGGTGTACAACCAACATCTGATTGAGAAAATATTCATAGTAGCTTATTTGAATGATCACATTGGAAAGGACAATAAAGGCTACAAGAGGGTACATGGAGGACATGAATATGGAGACAAAAATAAGTTTGATGATATGATCTTAGATTTTGCCATGTCATATGACCTTATTACAATGAATACATGCTTCAAGAAAAGAGACTAAAAATTAGTATCTTTTAAGAGTTTACAAAATAAAAAGTCAAATAGGTTTTTTCTTAACTAGGATCCTTTATCATGTAAGGATTGTAAAGTTATCCTAATTAAGTAGACCTGGCAAAGTGGATTAGGACAAATAGTCTACGGCAAATTAAGCAAATTATTGGGTGAGAAAATCACAATCATATTCGATTCATTTAAGTGGTGGATTAATGGCGGTTTGTAATGGAGAATCCATGGGAAATGACGAATTATTTGTCATTCTAAATATAAATTTTTCTTCATTCGATTAGCAATTTATTTCATGACATAATAATTGAAGTTGTGTTTGAAATTAGAATTCGTTAAATTGTTAAACGTTTAAAAACCAATCACAAAAGTAAAAACCTATTTTTTAGCTAGTAATTATGGCAAACACATTTCTTATAGTTTGTCCAATACATGGTTTGCTTGTGTATTAGCATTTTCTAGTAACTATGATAAAGAATTTCTAATAATTTAACAACTTCATAATTGTGAATGCTACTAGCATTCGTGTATTAATGTGCTAAAACCTGTTTTTTGGAATTTGTAGAGCTAAAAAAGGGTCAACGTTTTAACATAGAAACTCAGTGCTTTAATAGTTCAAAAAGTACTGTTTATATGAGTAATTTTAGTATTTTAATTAGCATTTTTAGTGTCTAAAAGCCAACATTTTTTGTCTTTAAAAATCAAATTTTTTTTTAGTGTTTAGAAATCAATATTTTTTATGTCTTAGTATGAGTGTCTTAGTGCCTAAAATCAGTGTTTAATGTGCTAAAATCAGTATTTTTTTAGTGTTTAGAAATCAGTATTTCAGGTTTTTAATTAGTAAAATTGCAAAAACAAGAGTGTTTCAAGGCATCTAGGTGTTTGAAAATCAGCATTCTAATGCTTAAAAACTAATGTCCTGGTTATGATTTTAATGCTTAAAAATTAGTCAAATAGAGTTTTGAATGTTTTAAAAATTAGTGTATTAATTAGTGCCTTAGTGTGTTTTTAACTATTTTTCAAATATCAGCATGTTAATTAGTGTTTTCAGTATGTAAAATTCAATGTTGATTTTTTTCTCCAGAATTGAGGTTCAAACTTGACATTTTTGCTACTCAAAAATCACTGTATTAATGTTTCAAAATCACTGTTTTGATTGGAAAAAACCAGCACTTTAATTCTTCAAAGATCAGTGTTGTAATTAGTAGTATTACACTTAAATATCAAATGACAAAGACGCAAAAAACCATTAATTTTCAAAAAAAAAAAAAATCAAAAAAGTGAAATATGGGAGTGGAAATCAAATTTTAAAGGTCGGCAGGGGCACGGGCACACCTCTTCGCCGGAATAAATGGTGCGGCGACTGCAGAGTGAATCTCTCTTCGGTGAAGCCTCAGTGCCCGCCCCCCGCCCCTCAACCCCAAGCAGTGCAGCACTGCGGTGACCTCCGTGCGGGAATGCGAAGGGTGGAGCAGAAGTTCTCTCTGGGGTTTCGTTTTCTTCAATTCTTTCTCTATGATTTGAGTGGCTGGGAATGACCGAATGGAATGGGCCTCAGCAACTAAGCAGAGGGACTGGCCGACTGGGCCTCAGTAGTGGGCTGGATGGGCTCCTGCCGGCTGGGCTACTATCTACTGGGCATCCGCTGCCCGCACGCATGACTTGGACTCGCCATATTAGACCCATTTATCTAATCAAAACAAAATGCTTAAATTCATGATCATAATAAATATATATATATATATATATATTTGTAATTGGTTATCAAATACTTAATAATAATTTAGCAAATTATAATTTTAAAAATAACTTCAGTTATTATGTTAGGAAATAAATTGTTAATTGAATAACAAAAAAAATTATATGTAGGATGGGAATGATGAATTATCTATCATCTGCATGGACTTATCCAAGTCGTCATAAATTCATAATTTAATTGAGTCGGATATGAATTGTAATTTTCTTACTCTATAATCCGCCTAATTCTCCATTGATTATTCAACCTGATTCGTTTTGCTAGGTCTATGTTATACGTTGGAGAAAAACACTTTGAATTTGGATTTACCTCAATTTAAATAAAATATAACTCAAAATTATATTAAATTTTATATATAATTACTAAATTTACATATCATTTCTAAAATTTATATTTCCGAACACCATCTAAGGATTAATGAGTTATGAATCTCAACTTATTTTTTAATGGAATGGTGGAAATTCATTGAATAAATTCAATCCAACCCATTCCGAAGTGGATAAAAAAAATTTTAACTACTTTTGACTCATTTATGAATCGGTTTAAGCATGATTTTAGGTTTTGAATTTATACAAATTTTAATGTAAAAGTTAAGGTTGAATTTTCAAGCACTAGAGTTAATATTATTTAACTAATACAAAACATGATAAAATAAATTGTAAATAATTGTCTATTATTTTTTCACATTTTTATTGGAATAATATTAATTATGTACTTTGATTTAATATTATAATTTTTAAAATTTAGTCAAAAATTTAAATGCGAAGGCTTTTAAAGTTTTCAATTTCCGAACACTATGTTAATATTATTGTAATTGACTTGAATCCTAGCAAAATCCCATTTTCATGATGAGATTCGAAGATAAATGTTTCTTATTTCTTTAAAGTTTTTTATAGTGATATTAGTATTATATTACTATTTGCTTAAAATAGTATATTTTTTATGAGCTAGTAATTCAAATGTGAAAAAACTTAAAACGATCTTAGACATCTTCTACAATACTAAAGTAAAAAAAAAAGGAAACACATAATAAACTGAAATTTGTGTATTTGTACAAATTAGGCACTTCTAGCGCTCCTTCGATTTAGACATGTACATTTTGAGTTCATACTTTTTTCTAGCCATATTTGATTAGTAAAATAGCGTCAACAAAATTTTACTGGGTGTATATATGAAATGATTAATGAAACTTCAAATTTAAATGAAAATATAAGCTTATCATCCATTTAAAAACACTTGTGAGTTGTACGTTTGACTCGTGATTTTGAATTTTACAATGTTATTATTATCTATTAACACAAATTAACTTGAATAAATTTAAGTTTTTATTGTTAGATAATCAACAGTTATTTGCAAAACATTTTTTTTTTCAAATTTATAGATTTTCTATTTTTATATTTTTCAATATCACATTTTGTTTGTGTAGCTGTATTTGAAAGCAATGTTATTATACCTAACTTCGCCATGACTGGACAAAGGTATTAGGTCACTATGTCGTTGGTTCAATGGATCGATGAAGGCAAATTAATGGGCTAATAATTATTTAATTTAAATATTATAATATTTTATAAATATTTTTTTAATATTGAATGCATTTTAAAATTAATTATGCATTATAAAATTAATCAAAAATTAAAACTACGTTTTCAATCCAAACATTAAGAAACTAAAGTTTAAAATTAAAGGTAAAATCAATGTAACTTTTGCATATTAACACGATAAAAAAGATAACAAGATAAGCAAGTTATACCATTCGTAGCATTCAAAGTCCTCATGGCTCAAGCTTCATAGTATGACACGACCTTCAACATATAAAATAAGATACTTAAAAAGCTACACAACTCAATGAGAGTATAACTCATTGTACAACTCAAATGCTACTTGAAGATGTGTCGTTTTCTCTCACTTCTTAATTTTAAGTGATTTCTCCAAGTTAGGAATTTGGATACCACATTTTAAAATGAAATAGAGACGCTAATCGTGAAAAGCTTTTGTGAAAATATGTACTAGCCTTGAATCAGATTATAAAATGTGAAACCAAGTCTAAAAATATCAAAAGAAAGCGTAAGAATTATCGAGATCGTTGGTTCAGTTCCCATAACCCAAACACCACATAAAGGACATTCAATAGTTTGATCATAATCCTTTTGCATTAAACATCTTATATTTAAGCTTTGGAGAAAGTATGAGAGATTTAGGAATGTAAATTGACCACCTGTTGTATAGTTTAGGTCTAATAAGACTTCAAGAAATCCCTTTACCTCTATTCAAGTGTATCTTTGATTTCTACGCTAATTCAACTTTTTAATTATAACACAAATTCACAATTTCTAAAGACTCAAGTATTATGGCAATATTGACATTATAGTATTATTCGATGATCAACACTTTTAAAGTGATTCACCCCAGTAATAAAAAGGTTTTGACTTCGCCATTAACACACTGACTTTCATGGGTTCTTTGTACTTTGACATGACGATGTGAGCATGAGGAAGGCAAAATAGGGGATAATGCTTCGATTTTCTTCACCCTTTAATTAGTAAATCACATTTTTATTTTTTATTTTTAAGTAAATCATATAAATCAATAAATGACTAAATAAGGTTGGGAAAGTCAAAATAGACTAAAAAGGTAAAATCCCAAAATCCTCTAATATATATATATATATATATATATGTATATATATATATTTAGTTTAATAACGAATCGTAGCCTAACTTTTAAGTTAGAGTCAAAAGGTTTTCGATCTAAAAAATTTAGTCAAGTCAAGTGTAATAATGCTATTTTAAAAAATAAAAAAAAGTTTCTAAAAGGTTTATACCTTGACATATAATTTACTCCTTCATTTATGTTGACATTTTTTAAATTTTTATTTGCATTCTTTGGGCCTTTTAAAACACTATAATTCTTTTGTCATTTATATTCTATTGTTATAAACATTGTTACGGCTATTGTCTTTGGCTATTTTTAAATTTAACCAACCATTGAAATTTTGACATCATTAGGCCGATTAAAATATTTTTAAATTTGTTTCATTCGGACCTTTAAAGGAACACTACAATGATTAAAGTTTGAACTTTTATGATCCAAATCTCGTGAAGGAGAAAAAAAAAGAGTATGCAATAGGAGACATGCTACGTCAAGTTATTCTTTTGTGTGACTCCGACTAAACTATGGATTTCATTAATAAAAGAAACATATATCTAGTGGAATGTGATTGTGCCTTCAAAATATAAAACTAATTAGACTTTCAGGTAATAATTTATTTAGATTTGACATAGACATTATAATTTTCATTTCGAGTCATCGAATTTTTAGTTCAAAAGGTTGAGTAGGGCAAGATTTAGCTGCAATAAATGTAAAAAGACATCGAGAATTTTTTTTTTTTGGATAGGCCGAAAATTGCATCTTTTGTTTTATTAGTTGTGAGCATAGTACGTGTTAGTTTTAAAACTTATTATCTTTAAAGGGTAATAGAGAATAAAAAGATACTGGAAGTTAAAAATATTTATTTAAAATTTAAATCTATGCCTTATTTTTCAAATTTCTTATCTTAAGGGATTCAAAAAGATAATGGAAATCTGTTATTTATTTTATTTTAAATTTATGATATAAAATTTATTAAATTACTTATATATATACATCATTTGTAAATTATCGTAGTTGTAAGCTAACTTATAAGATGAATTAAAAAAAAATAAGAGTGAAAATGAATTTTTTTAATAATAGTAGAATGAATGTTCCATTTTTAAAATTTATTATTTTTAAATTTTAAAAGGTGAAGGGGGGTTTGAAAATTTATTAAATTTAAAAAATAATTTATTGAATTAGTTATATATTAATGACTTGTAAATATTATAATTTTAACATAACTTGTGAATTGAGGATATTTTAGAAAAAATAATTAAAATTAAAAATAATTGAAAAAATAGTTACCGAAATCAAATTGTGGAGCCATTGATGAACGACTTCAATTCTCCAAACACGTGTAAACGTGAATTCAAAACTTAACAGCAATAATTTACGGTCAACTTCGTCAGCCAATATCTCGTGCAGGGAGCAACGCGTAAAGCAGAGGAAGCGAGTAGGAGGGTATTGCGTAAGCCAGCGCGTAGCTCTACCACTCCCGTAACAGTAATATAGTCTAATAGATTAGTGCCGTGGGGTCTACTCCTTCTTTCCTTATTCTTTTCTCCGTCTCCAAACAATCACCAATGCCCGAACTGCTGATATGACCAATCCCGCCCTCTCCACGCACTCCCCCTCCTCCTCAATCGCAGCATGTAAGTTCTCGCAGCCAAATTTTACAATTTCTTCTTTGTTCTTCTTTTTCCTTTCCTGTTCTTTTGCTTCTTAATGATGATCTAAATCGTATTTTTTTTTCTCCTGTCGTTTTTGTTAATTGGTTGATTAATTCAGGTGGAAAGTTGTGGAGGGAGATCTGACGTGCCTGATTATGTGTGATCATGATGGCCCTTGAACGCAAAGGTGTGATTTTTCTATACGAGCACGCGATCTCTTGATCTCCGTTTCTGTTTTTGTTTCAGTAAATATGTTCTGTGTGTATATTCGGGTTTATTGTTGTTCTTTATGATCGAGTTGCATTGATTTTGGGACTTCAATGGGCTTCAAAGTATCAAGTTTTTGTTATTTTGTTGTTAATTATACGATAGGAAGATGGGTTTTGATGGAGTTTCGATCGCCATTTTTTATTTGTCTCTGTCCTTCCCCCTCCCCGCCCCCCCTTGCGATTTATCTGTAGGAAAAAGTGCCGCGTGAAAGGGCATTGGTGCGTTCGAAGTGGAATGGTAAATGTAAATTATGAAAATGGTGGGTGATGCTCAGTTTGAGTTTTAATGGTTCAGTTATTATGGTACTTTCTGATTTATATGCCAACTGAACTTATTTCATGTAGTGGGGAAAGGAAGAAATTATAACTTGCCATTTTGATCATCTTATTAATGTTTCTTCTGTGAACCACAGCATGTAGCCTATTGTTTTTCTTAATGCTCAAGTAGGCTACTGCTCTATAGTTTCATATAAGTGAAGAAACAAGCAAAAAACCAACAGCATTAGCATTGATTTTCAATGTAATCTAGTTGCCTTGAAAATTAAATGTGTTCTATTGTGCTAATTGCATACTTGCTTGTGCAATTTAATGACACTAGAAATAAATTAGTTGTTATACTTTGCTTGGAAATATTGGCAAGCATTCACCCATCTGTCAATTAATATTTTCTTCTTAAAGATTCCATTATTCCATTTTTCTGAGTTCTCATCCACCATTCCACATCCCACAATGATATATGGTCATCAACGTTGATTTCCTCATCTGCATTAAGTATTATGTCCTGATATAATATTTCCACAAACAAAGAATGCATTTGGCTGTAGGTTCTCAGCAATTAGCTCTTGCCTCTAGTGAAGATAAATATGCTTTATAAAAGAAATGATCAGGAGTTGTATCCAAAATGTGGGTCTGCCTATTGTTTGTAGTGAATGGAGATTACAAGTTTTTGCGATTCATGTTCTTGTTTTTTTTAATAAAATAAAGTGTTATAGCATAGCTCAAGTTCTGAATTTAAAAGCTCATTTCTTAATGAATAAGAGGGTTATTAAATGATGGGGGTGGTATTTCAGCAATTCCGAGGCATTAAGAGAATATATTCCTGCTTCATCAAATTGGTTCAAAATTAAGGGACTGGCAAACTGGGATGCAATCAAAGGCAAAACAACATGCACTCAGTTGTCTCTGCTAGTTTTAAGGGAATAATAAAAAATTACAAATCTTGATTCCATTTTGATTGAGGGAGTCATGAGGACATGATATAACTTAGTTTACTTTATTGAAAATGGTTATTCCATAGAATTTTGTGGACGAATTTATTTCCTTTATTTATGTGAGGAAAAAAAAATAAATATGGTGGCAGTGTTATTGGATTATTTGGTACTTGGAAATTAGACTAATTGAAAAAATATCATTATTCATGTATCTGGCATTGTTCTTACTCATACTTTGGGAAGTATTGTGCTTTCAATATAATATCATCACATCGTATGGTTCCGAAATACTGAAAAAAAAAAAAAAGGGGCATGGAAACTGCAGGCAGTGATCAATGGAGGATAATGAGTTTTTAAGCATCTTCCCACATTGGTAGTAAGGTTGAACATTTTGCACCAAGCCTATCCTTTGTAATGGAGTTCACTTGTTTCAATCAGGGGTAGTTGATTGTGCTGGGATGATATAATTAAAAACATGATGGTTCAGGGGGAATAAAGCCTAGGTAAGTGATTTTCCAAGATCTACGTTTGGTGATTTTGACTTGGCGAGAATGATGGAAGTCTTGTAGCTTTTGCAACATCTTAGTTGTGGAATTGTTAAGAGGGATGATTAATCTATAAATTCTTTATATGAATGGAATTATTACCAAAAGAAATCTAAATTTGGTGCTTAAAATGTTAGCTGGGGTAGGGAGTTGGGGATTGTTGGGTTACGTTGGAGTATTGGCAATATTGAACTAAAAAATGTATGGCATTGTCGTAGATTATGTTGGTGGCTATGCTAGGACATCCCTCTAGATAAGACATATTTCAATCAATAAATAATTCTCGTCTTTAATATTTCAGAGAATTGCTGTTGTGATAAAAATTCTCTCTCTCTCTCTCTCTCTCTCTCTCTCTCTCACACAGACACACACACACACACACACACACACACACACATGTACAGACGCGCATGCACGCACACACCCATGTTGCGCTGGATTCCATAAAATGGAAATGTGAAATTTCTTTTGGTGAAGGTTACATGACTTCAAGATATTATTTTTCATACTTCAAAAGTGTGATTTCCTGTCACTGTTTTATGTTGCGTACCTAAGTGTGATTTCTTATATAATGAAGATACAAGTCTTTTTTCTCTTTGTAAAATTTTCCCACCAAGATATTGTTATTAATTTCTGGTATTTCTTTGCTGCAGAACCTATGCTAAGTAACCGTGAGGCATCCATGAGATGCCTCCAAGGCAAGATGTTCCCTTCCAATCTGCAATACACTGGGAATTTTCAGGAAGGGCCCTCAAATTTTAAAGAGAGAACAAGTACCATTCCAAGAGGTGGTACTATGGAACCTGAGAGTCCATTGAGCAGCAAGTCTTTTACATCTCCTAATGAAGGCTACCATAGGCCACCAAACCAGCCGGAATTTTATGTTTGGTCAGCTTACCATCCTGACATTCAAAAGACACAACAAAATAAATTACATGTGCTGGAAAACCATTTCTATCCCATGAATCACGAGTACTGCTTTTCCATGGATAATCAATTTCAATACATGCCCTTGAAGATGCCACCCCAAAGTTACCCACGGGATTTCCAATTCCAGGACTTTCAATATTTTGTGGTCATAGACTTTGAGGCAACCTGCGACAAAGAGAAGAACCCTCATCCGCAAGAGATTATTGAGTTCCCATCTGTAATAGTGAACAGTGTGACTGGACAGCTTGAAGATTCTTTCCAAATATATGTGCGGCCAACCTGCAATCAACTTCTGAGTGATTTCTGCAAGGAGCTTACCGGCATTCAGCAAATTCAGGCATGTAAAGATTCAATGCAAGTAGTTTTCTTTCAACTTCTAGTTTGAGACAAAGAAATCTATGCAATTTTTTCTTTTTCTTTTTCTTTTTTTTGTAAGAACCCTTTACCCTACCTGGAAGTGTAGTGAGTGATGACTAAAATTGCCTCAAATTCACCCCCCACCCAAAAGGGAAAAAAAAAAAAAATTGAAAAATCACCACAAGAAAAAAGAGAGCAGGTTTGTAGGATGTAGCTTGAATTTCAAATTTCTCCAAACAATAGGATTAGTGGTGGATTTTTTGGCTGTTAATCATCAAGAAGACACGACAAAGATGATGAGATTGTTTGACAGATGTTATTATGACAAATATACTTTTTTTTAATATTAAAATATTCTTTTTGATAAACAAAGAAATTTATTAGAGAGAGAGGAGAAAATATATAAACTTAAGGAAGATATACAAAGCAGAGAATAAGATATTCTCATAAATCATCAAGCAAAAATAATGCAAAAGAAAAACTAGAAGAAGAGGAAACATAAGATAAATGCCTTGACCTTGTGGCTGAGCAATTCAATAGGCTTCCCCTTTGCAGTAGATTATTAGTTTTAGCCCCAGTCAAATAAATGCTTTGACCTTGGAAATTAGCTCTCCAAAAGGAAAAGGCATGAAGGATCAAATCAAATGTTTGAAAATTGATTTACCATAAATCATGTAAAACCATATTTAGACCCAAGAATCCCTAATAAACAAAGGTCAAAGAGCATCCAATAAATTGAGCAGTAAAGAAAGCTCCACTCCTTGATTATTAAGCTTCTATGAAAAATTAAAATTCTAGGAAACAGAATCCCCTACCCCTTGACAGTCATGGAAGAAGAAATAGGTGCATTATGTAGCAAAGAATCAATATGTTTGCCATCACTCACTTTATATTTAATAAAAGGATAGAGCAAGGGAAATTTGTGAAACGAATCTTTAAGGATTCTTATGAGTAGCTGAAATACCAGTGTTAGCATCCCAACCTTTCTTCTGCAAGCCAAATTTGCTTTTAATCAGCTTATTCTGAAGGGAATTAATTTCCTGGGGAAACTGCCACAACCACTTAACAGAATAATATTTTTAGACATCAAGGCGCAGGGTCCAAACTCTTTTTTCCTTAAACTTCTAAACAATCTCCAAACTAACCAAGGATCCTCGCTCTCACCCACTCCTGACCGCAGAAAGCCACTCATAATCCTCTTTATATCACCTAAAATAAATTCTAAACATGGACAAAAAAATAAAGAGGAATGGAGGAAACATGCCCAAATCAAGGTGATACGCCCATTGAAACACAGCAAAGCACCCTGCCAACTATCATGACACGTTGATTATTATGCAAACACCAGATACCGAAAAATTGAAGAAACTCTCAAAAAAAATCTGAAAGAGCATAAGAATATTGCTGGAACATCCTATCATTACCCAAGAAGTATGGTATTATCAAGAAAATACAAGTGAGGCATTACAACATCTTGCTGCCATACTAATCCCGTGCACGGTGCCTTCATCCATTACTATCAAAACATCCACTAAAAGGACAAGTAAAAAAAGGGCAACTAAAGTCATCCTACCAAAACTCCCCTAGAAGCTGTAAACCAGGTCTTAGGTTCCCTGTTTATAATGACAAAAGAAGTAGACAAGTAGTCTTTTCCAACTCCACCTAGTAGGAAGCTCCTTCTAACCAAACTTAACTGAAAAAAGAACTCCAACTGAGTTGATCATAGCTTTTTCAAAATCCAGCTTAAGAGCAACCACCTCATTCTCCACCAATACAACATAAAAAATTTGTTTACTGCCAATGAAAGCACTTTGAGAATAGAAATAGTGTGACAGAAAGCGGATCTCAACTCTTCAACCCAAAAAAAAAAAAAAAAAACCTTAGCAATAATCTTACACTAATCAGCAAGCTAATAGGCTTGAAGTGCTGCACCTTAACAAAACAACCCTTTTTAAGGAACAAAGTAAAAGTTAAAAATTAATTCTCCTACTAGTTACCCGCTGACCCCAAACATAAAACTCCTAAAAGGCCTTCATATAACTCATTCCTTACCATATCTCCTCAATCGTGGAAAATGCCTTACTAAAGCCATCTGTTCTGTGACCCTTATCTCAATCCATCGCTGACAGTGCGCTTTTAACCCCCTCCTTAAAAGGCCTCTCCAATCATGCCGCTTAATCATTGAAGATTGGACAGCAATTCAAACTTTCATTCATAGGCCTACAATGATCTTGTTCCTAATGAAGATTTTATCTCATTTCTTAACCAACTTAGATTTAGTTTCCACTTCCTTTCCTTTCTTCCTTAAAAGCATATCATCCAGCTCATTTTCAAGAGAAACATGAATTGAAGCCTTAGCCTTAAACAGCACCTTGGAATCCTCTTCCTTGTCAGACTCCAAATCTTATGCAAAATATGTATCCTCTCAGCTCTAACATCACCCAAAAAAAGAAGACATTTTAATTCCAACCTTCGAGCCTCTTTGAGATGCATCAACTTCTTCAAAGCTTCCTTTCCCATCACTGAATGTCTCTCAATGTATCCTCCTCCAAATAACAGAATGACTGGTGAGCATCCGAACATTCTCAAAATGAACAGGAGTAGGGTGCCACCACCTAACTTATTAAACTGTTGAAAAATAAAAAAGGTAGTTTGATGTAGGCCTAGAAAGCACATAAGGAAACTCATCCTCCCAGTCACTATTAAAAAAAGGAACTTCCAAGCAGCTAGAGACAGAACGCTCCCCTCCAATACACCAAGGAAACAACGCACTACCCAATGGGATGTTCTGCAACCTACAATCCCTAAACTTATTGCATACTGGAATCCTTGTTTTTTAATGGGAGGCAAATATGTGTTAATCATATTATGACGGTGGTGGTGATCTTAGTTGTAGGAAGTTCATTTTCTATTTTAATGATGTGTGCTTGCATTGTGTTGTACATTCTAGAAATCTTTAGTAGTAATCGGAGGAGAAACCTATTTTTTGGATAATTAGATAATAAGAAAAACTTTATTTTGCTATATCTTTGAAAATTCATGAAGGAATTATTATTTACTTTTGCATATATGTTTCGACCTACTTACCTTCTCCAATGCCTTCCCCTCCCCCCCAAGAGAAAAACTCCCTTTGAGCTTATTGATAGTTGATTGAAAACAAGAATGTAAATGATTTCATGCTTTTTATATATTCTTCTTCTTCTTCTTCTTCTTATTATTATTTTTGGGTTTGGGGGGTTGAAAGGGGGGGGGGGGGGGGGAGGCGGTGTAGATAATAAGACTGTAGGAGAGCGGGAGGAGCTTATGTTGTGATTGTAGATAATAAGAACTAAGTTCTTGCCTTCTGTTAGATCTGTAGAAGTTGTGAACAAGGTTTTATTTGCATCTAAGTTGAGGCTTAACACGGTAACACCCCTCCAACAACAAATGCCTCTCTTTTTTATTGTTATTTTTTTGGGATAAGAGAAAATTTGTATTAAGAAACAAAATAATGTGCCATGGAAGAGGACAAGATCTCCTCAAGATACAATGAACTATAGCCAGAACATTGCAAAAGAGCTGGACTCCAATCCTTTTGAAGATCGGACAACAATAAACCCCAAAGACATCTAAAGACTGGGCCCATGATGAATCCAACAACACTACTTTATCCCATAAGAGACTAGGGCAAGACATGTGGTGTTTAAAGATTCTTGTGTTCCTCTTGATCCAAAGGGTGTGTAGGGTATGAAATTGCTCCAATCCATAATACACCGGCCTTTCTACTTGAGCCAAAAACCCTATGCTTCATGAGCAAGACATCTCTAAAATTCCGAGGCACCACCCAAGCTCGTTAATTGTCGATCGTTAAAAAAACTGTTTGAATGCTTGTGTGCTCCTTATTAGGGGTGCAAAATGGGCCAGGATGGTCTCGTCTAGGACTTTGTTATGGTGTCAGTCAAAGCTAAGGCCAAGCCCAATTAAGCTCCCACCATCAAATGGTTGGTTATTAGGGCCTAAGCCCTACTATTTAGCCCTATAAAGGAATGTGCTTAGGATGAGACTTTGGGCTCAAAGAATGGCCCTAGCAGGGCCATGTTTACAAGGGGCATAAATGGAAGCAAGACTGGGTGCAGGGAGGTGTGGAAGCAATAGCAAAGCTCCTATTTAAGTTATATATGATATTGAAAAATTTGTATAAATCTATAAAACATGTTAATAGCAATGCCTAAAGTTTTGAAATTACATTGGAACTTTGTTTTTATTAACCCTAAATAAATAAGAAACTCTTAACTCTCATGTGGCCTACTAAAACTAGTTTGAGATTTGTATTGGTGGGAGGGTGGTACTTGCATTATGGGAGCAAGATTCTGCCATGATTGAAATTAGGGTCCGTAAAGATTCCGTGCAAGAAATGCCAAATCGAGGTTGCGAGACAAAAACATTGCCTAGTAAGGAGGTTCTGTGACAAAGAGGGCTGGGTCTTACTTTTTCAAGTGTTCATTATTTACTTAGGATTTTTTTTTTAAAACTCAAATGACAAGTGCATGCATTATTTTCTGGTCCCAATTTAAATAAAAGAGTTAGGGATAGGTGGGGATCTTCCAAAGTTCATGAAAGGACAATGTTATAAGATGATAAAAAAACCAAGAAAACAACTAAAGAACTTGAAGTTTTTGGTGGGGGTGCATGACTTTTCTAATCCCACTAAAAACGGGACTAAATAATAAAGTAATGCTTGGGAGGACAAAATGTTGCTCTCTCTCTCTCTCTAATCCTTCTCTTTCTTGATTTTGTTTTGTCATGGCTGTTAGTTTCGATGAAGGAGGAATGCCTCAACTCTCAAGCGTACTGTCTAGATTGAAGGGATATCCTTCTATCTGTAAGTATAAAAAGTGGGTGTTTTTGGGGGGGGTGGGGGGTGGGTTACCTTAGCTTTTGTGATGGTTTCTCATCCATTTTGGTAGGATAGATTTTTCTTTTTCACAGAATGAAATATGGTAGGGCACTAATTAACAAAACCTTGAGGGTTGAATTGGGATGGGAAAAGCATCCCAGCGGGTTTTTAAGGTGTTGGTTGGAGAAGCTTTGTGGAAGAACAACGATCAATAGTGAAATGAGCAGAAAGATAGGACAGTGGCCAATCCAGAACACTACAACCCACCTCCGATAACTCCCTAACACTCACGATAGGCATATTGATAGCTGCAATACCGCTCTTTCCAATATTAATCTTAAGCTTAGAAACCTTCTTGAAATTGTATGGTTCTAGAACACAGTGAGATTATTGATCTTGGGAGGAGGTTGAAGGAACTGAGAATGGTAAAAGATCAATTTAAAAATAGTTCATATATGAACTATCTGTAGACATTTACATATTGAAAGAATCTTGAATGCTAGTTTGATAAGAATCCTTAATACCATTCTGCTGGAAATATTAGTTTCCGAGGCCTGCTTTTTGTGCTCTTTGGCCCACTATGGACCCTTGCTTTATGTTCCACCCCCATCCCATTACGAATTTGCAACAAAAAAAGGGGCATCCTCGGGCCACAAGGCTCCCTGCTTTGTGAGGGTATGGGAGGGTCATTATAGTGTATGCACTACCAGCCTTACCCCTACTTCTATAAATTTGCAGCAACTTGCCCTTGATGTGCATATGGCCATACTTCAAAATGTTTCAGTCTTTGTTAGTAGGTGTATGCAATTCCTTAATATTTTACTGGATTCGAATTGCATCATCCAACTGATATGGATGAGCCAACCATAACTGTTATAGTGGTTTTGAACATGGAGTTCTGGAAAAATTACAGTGAAATTTTAGTGATCATCGTCATAGTCGTGTGAATAAATTGAGTTCAATTTATTTTTGGTGAACCTTATTTTCTTGGCTTCTTGTCATTCATTTCAAAACTCTGAAACATATAAACCCTATGTTTGGTTATTTTGTCTAGCATAACCCTATGTTACTTATTTTTTCTACCATTTTAAGGACCAAAACTTGTATTGGTGAATGGCAAATTTATTTCAATGTGAAATATTTGTTCATGTTTTCACTTAGAAAGGACATAATCTAAGCTGGCAAGCTCAAACTGCCCGCCAAGTAGGGGTGTACAAAATTTACTGAAAAACCGAAAACCGGACCGAAACCGAACCGAAATACATTTCGGTTTGGTTTTTCGGTTTGCGGTTTCAGTTTTGAAATATAAAAAAATTCGGTTTTGGTTTCGGTTTTGGACCAAAACTGAACCGAAAAAACCGAAAACCGAATTAATAAAAAATAATCATGATTAAACTGAAAACGAGCGGGCCGGACATCTTGGCCCAATTGAGAGAGCCTGTAACATATGCGGAATTTGGACAAGTGGAGCTTGGACGGAAGCGTGGAATTGTGGAAGGACTGAGGTCGAAGCTGGAGCCTGGAGAGATGGTGGACGGAGCTGCCTCCGGTGTACGACAAGGGGGAATTCGAGAGCTATTCGTCAAGCGGAAAGCGCGGCGGCGGAGGTGGAGGTGGAGGTGGAAGCAGCCGACATGCGAGGCGGCACAGCGACGGCGGCGGGAGATTTCTTCACCATCTTGGCGTGCAGACTGTGCAGTGCACACGCCCCATCTCTGTCTCTGTGTGTGTGTGTGTGTTTGCGAGAGAGAGATGGCGGACGGAGCTGCCTCCGGTGTACGAAAAAGGGGAATTTGAGAGCTATCCGTCAAGCGGCAAGGGCGGCGGCGGAGGCGGAGGCAAAAAGCAGCCGGCGTGCGAGGCGGCACAGCGACGGCGGTGGGAGATTTCTTCACCGTCTTCTTGGTGTGCAGTGCACACGCCCCATCTCTGTGTGTGTGTGTTTGCGAGAGAGAGAGAGAGAGGCCACCGGCGAACTGCAAAGAGGGCAAGGCACATGCAGGAACCACATGCTAGCCAAGTAGCCATCCCAGATCGGTTGGAAATGGGAAGAGAAATATATCCCCACCTTATATATTTTATCTCATGTTTTGGGCTTTGCAACTAAAGCCTTGGCCTAAGAGTTATAAAATGACATAATGGGCTGTGGCTGTTGGGCTGTGGCTGTTGATGCAGCCCAGGCTCTGTATTAGTGTTGTTTTGATTATTCAAAATTTGGTAAAACCGAAAATAACCGAACCGAACCGCAAAGTTCACGGTTTGGTTTCGGTTCAGTCATTTTGAAAACCGAGGAGTTCGGTTCGGTTGGCGGTTTTGGCAAAAACCGAACCGAACCGAACCGTGTATACCTCTACCGCCAAGTTTAAGATTATCAAGTAGTAATAATTTGTTAAATTGATCAAAGTGCATGCATGGTGATTTGTGGAGGTGAGATTGTGGAGTAGTGGGCAAGGATCCAGTCTTAATGTGAGGAATGTGCTCTTAATTTGTAATGTGATGACAAAGCTTTAGTGGGGCTAGGAAAGGACTCATTTGATGGCTGTGTTTTGATTGTGGATTTTATGAAATATAAAATATGACATGTTGACAATGCTATGAAATAATAAGCACGGTAGCGACAAGGCTGAATGTAGACTTTGCACGGGGGTAAATATCATGAATGGCCACTGAACTTTAAGAGTACTTTCAAATTGGTCACTGAACTTCAATTTGCACAATATTATGCATTGAACTTTGCACATTGTTTCAATTCATCTGATATGCAACAACCATATTCTGTTGATGAAATACTCTCCTAGCACCATAGGTTCATAGTTAGCCCTCCAAGTGAGCCCTTGTAAAATGTGAGAAGATTCATCAAAAGCATTTTGATCCCTAATGAACAAAATCCTAATCCTTAATGCTCGTGCAGATGCAGTTGGGAAGTGTATGAGGTGGCTAATGTTTGTGGGTGGGACACAAGAGCTTACTGTGGGGAGCTTTTGTGTAGTTGGATTGCTCAATGCATCAAAATTCAAGCTTCTCAGTGCTTATAATTGGCTGCCCTTCTGATTTCTTTCACTCCTCGAGAGGCTTGATACGAGGAGATCTATTGCCCCCTTTTCTGTTTATTTTGGTTATGGATGTAGAAGGGATCTTTAGAGGTCTCAAGGTGGGCAGAAATGGAGGGCTTACTGAAGTTTCTCATCTGCTTATCATAGATGGCACTATCATTTTTTGCAAAGATGATCCCCTTCATATCCTTGACCTCCAAGACATTTTGTTAGGGTTTGAGGCTGTCTCAGACTTGAAAGTGAACCATGGTAAAAGTGAGCTTATTCCAATTGGAGAGAACATGGGGGGAACCTTCCTTGCTGGTCATCCATGTTTCAAGATGGGATCCTTTCCCAGTAATTACCTCAGTCTCCCACTTGGAGCTAAATTCAAAGACAAGGGAGTTTGTGACCCCTATTATTGAGAATTTTGAAAGGAGATTGACATGATAAAAGAGAAATTTCTTATCAAAAGGAGGCAAAATCACCCTCATTGGGAGCACTTTGATGAATCTTCTAGTATTTCATGCCCTTCCTTCCATTACCGACTTTAGTTGTGAAGAGATTGGAGGGAATTCAGATAAGATTTCTTTAGGGAAGCTTAGGAGAGGAGTTAAATATCACCTTGTTAGGTGGGACTGGTTAAACAACCAATTTGTTTGGGAGGTTTGGGGCTGAAAAATCCTTTCAATAAAGCCCACCTTGGAGGTTCACAGAGGAGAAAGACCACTTTTCGTGGGATATTATTGATTCTAAATATGGGCTTGAGCATAATGGTTGGACAGCACACAATAGTAGGGAACCCTATGGAGTGGGAGTCTGGAAATTCGTTAGGAAAGAATGAGATGACTTTTTCCAATTTACGACATTTCAAGTGGGAAATGGAGCCAATGTTTAATTCTAGCATGATGTTTGGTGTGAGAACAGTAATCTTAGACTTAGGAGTTGTCTTTCCTTCCTTCTGCAACTTGGCTTGTGACAAAAATGCCCTTATCAGTCATCATCTTCAAAATCACTGATAAAGGAATTTTCTAGAATATTCCTTTTACTAGGAGTTTGGCAGATTGGGAACTTCATCCACTCTCTGAGTTTTACAGAATTCTCTATAATTTCCATTACCTAAACATCCCCAATGAACCAAAATGAGCTTTGGACAAAAATGGTGTTTTCACTGTATAATCTTTCTACAAGAAGCTCCCTGGATGGGAACAAATTACAACAACTCCACTTGGGTTCGCATTTGGTGGACAGCAGGCCCTTCAAAGGTTGCCTTTTTTGTGCGGGAATCCACATGTGGAAATATTTTAACCCTTGACAATCTGCAGAAAAGAGGGCTTACAGTCACAAATTGGTGCTTTCTATGTATGGTTGATGCGGAATCAATCAACCACATTCTTCTCCACTTCTCCTGGTTAAGGAATTTGTGGGATTTGATTCTATCCTGGACTGGACAGCTGTTGGTCACGGCAAATTCAGTTGGAGGGGTGAGTTGGGCTTGGAAAGACATCAGAGTCACCAAGGAGAAGCAATAGGCTTTGTACCTCATCCCTTTTGCCATCTTTTGGTGTGCTTGGGAAGAAAGAAATAAGAGAGCCTTCAAAGATACAACTACTCTGCTTCAGATTTGCAAAGAACAGTGGATTGCTGTTGTTTCCAGCTGGTTTAGTGGGCAAATTGTTAATGATCATGGTGTAATCCTAGGTGCTTGCGACACTCTACTGAGTTATGGATGTTTTGTACATGGGTTGGCATCCCCTGGAAGCCCTGCTAATATAAATTTCTCTTTACTGATTAAAAAAGAAAAAAAGAAAAGAAAAGAAAAAACAAGAGCTTACTCTGATGGCTAACTAAGATGTCAGGATATCATTCTGTCAACAACTGGAGATCGTTGTATTGGATGACATTGGAACAATGTCTAAAGTTCATTGCATAATGAATTGCAAATTGAACTTCATTGACTCTTTTAAAACTACTGCTAAAGTTAACTGGCCATTCATGAAATTTTCTCACTTTGTACATTTCATTAATGTTTAAGGTTTCAGGATCATGCGCTAAACTCCCTTCATTGGCACTGGATATTGCATGTATGGTTAAATAAAGTAATGAAAGCTGTCTTTTACGGGCAACAATTTTTGTAAGTAATGTGCAGCAAGATATTGCAGTGTAACTGTGTAACCTTATGAACTTATTTATCGTGCAACCAGTGAAAGAAATAAAAAATTTACTAAATTGAGTGTAATAGTGTGGTCCTCTACAAATGAAAGCTCATTTGCCAAAAAATAAACTTTTAGTCTCATAGAAAGTATTATCTACATGCTACACCATGGAAGTAATTTATAGTTCTTGGGAGCTGATACTGATATAATAGTACCCCTGGCCATGGGTGCATAAGTTAATCCTCCAATGGTTAACTGCAATTTAGAACATTCTCTGGCAAGCGAAAAGTTTAATGTTCTGCAGACTTCCTTTTGTCTCTTGAAGTTTGTCTGCTGCATGTGCATTGATAGAGACATTTCCTCTTACAGTCTTACTTCAGCAACTTGAGTAAAGGATATATTTGTATAGTTATTGGGACGTAATATGTTTTATATTGTTTGTTAATTGCCAGGGAATGCTAACACCCCAGCAAATCATGAACTAGTAGGAATGTTTTGAAGCGTGGTGCATTTTCATTCTTGAACACTAGATCTAGCAATCCAGAGTGTGATTCACTATTTTACATATGACATAATTGAATTAGTAAACATGGAGCATTATTGCAGTACAGTCTTATTTTTAATCATTATCAATCTATAATTTTCATCAATTAAATCTCTTTTTGATTTAGAAACACCTTAACACCCTTTGTTAAATATACATGTATCATTACACAGTTTTGACCAATACTCATATGTAAGTTTGCCCCTAACATACCTCATTTTGGATCTTTTGCTGTACTGTGATCCAATTCCCATTCCATGAATTGGGTGTTTTGCACTCTAATATATTTTTTCTCTACCTTTCCTGTATAAGCTCCCATTAAGGTTTCTGCGGGTCCTTTTTGATTGAGGATGCATATTGGTTTACTGGTTCTTGTTTCTGTATGCAGCATGATTAGGAGAACTCGAGAACTATGTAACCTCCTTGATATGTTTCAAATTTGTTGAACTTTGAATTGTCGCAATTCATTTATACTGATGCAACATTTTTTTGATAGAAAAAGAAATTCATTAGAAATAGAAAGAATGCATAATCAGGGGAGAAGACCCCTTAACGAAATCTGGGAATCCTCAGAAAAAACAATAAATATAATAAAATAAAAGGAAAGAAAGCCCAAAAAATAAAAACAGCAAACTGAAATCTGCACGCCCTTAGAACGGACTGCCAATCACGCTGAACATCTGAAAAACACATCCCCTTGAAATTTCTGTTGCCCACACACCACAAAGAAGCCATAAAAAGCACCTTTTCCCACACCAACCAATATGGAATCTTCTCCCCTGAAAGAATACTCAAGTTACGTTCCTTTGACAAGCCCTAGAACACTGAAAGAAGTGCATTATGAAAAATTTTGTTTTCCTCTCAAAGAGCTGAAAGAAGCAACTATATATATTTATCTTTTTCATCTCTCTTCAATATATTTGATAATTGTTCAAAGTTGTTTGCACTTTGTATTGTGTGGATTGATTTAAGTGTTGAATTGAATACAGTTTTGAACTTTGTTCATGACATAAAAATATAATCCCCCCCCCCCCCCCCGGCGGGGTGTATGCAAGATAATGACATATTTTCCGTTGGCTAGTGTAATTTATTTCTCTGGAAAAAGAAAAAATAATTTCTCCGCTGCCCTCCACACGCGCAAATGCTGTATTCATAATTTTTGCATAATCTAGAAAATGTGTTAATAGTAGCATGAAAGAGAGTAGACTGCTGTGGTAACTCATGTTGTATACTTGATGCAGGACCAATGCTCAGTAACCTAATTTTAAACAAAAACTAATACATGGGCCATTTATATGCTTATAATGCTTGGAGGATAAGGGAACTAATTAAGAAACCTAACTAAGTCAAAATACTAGTTTCCTAAATGATAACAACCTAGAATCTTGAAGATATAATCCTAATAAAAGTACCATATATATATATATAAATAACGGAACCAGAAATAAAATCTTCTATGCTGGCTGCGTCAGAACTTCTAGTGCCTATGATATATTATCAAAGTTTTGTTCTTTTTTTATGATTGTTGAATGTTTGTTTGTTTTCTATTATTCTCAATATTTACGTCTTATATACAGGTTTCAATGCTGTCATTCTGTATATCATTGCATTTCTATCAATATGAGTAATACTGCTGATGACACAACCACATCCAAGCCCACTCATAATGATTTAGAGTTTAGACCCTGCTTGATCTCCACAGTTTCCCTACATCTTTAGGTAATCTTAGATTGAGCTGTACTACAAGGCAAAGATTCTATTATGTTTTATCGTAATACTGAATGTCTTTTATTAGGCTTTTACTTCCCTTGTCGATGCTTTTGGAATTCTGGTTTCTTTTTACACTTCTGTGGAACAGTGTATAAAGCAATAAATAGATTTTTTCAGCTTGAATTGTTTTGGTCATCTCCTGAAAATTTGAACTTGAGTTGCATGACATATGCACTAGTAAATGGTCCCAACTTTCCATGTTGAGATGCATTTTCATGTCCCACAGCGCTAATCTCCTGGATGAAAATTGTGAATTTCGCAAGTTTAAAATGCTATAATTTCATTTCACCAATATAGAAAATAGCTATTTTTTCTGGACAATGCCATATGTTTGAATGACTATGTAATCTTCCTTTATTTACTCAAGCTTATCATTATTTAGAGAAGCATCTTTGGTTTTCCCGTACTTTATGAATCGAAAGAAATGACATAACAGTCGGTTTTGGGATTATATGCTATGAGGGCAGTGGCATGGTTGTGTAAGTGTGGATTTGGATGCAGATCTTTGCAAATAAATTGTCATTGCTTGAGTTCTTCATAGAAACTCATTTTGTTTCTATTTTACTTAATTATATCTGGCAGATTCACAATGGTTCTCAAGCTTGCCAATTTTCTTGCTGTACTTGTTTGTTTCAGGTGGACAAAGGTGTTCTTTTGAGTGAAGCTCTCCTTATGCATGATAAATGGCTGGAAGAGAAGGGGATTAAGCACACCAACTTTGCTGTCGTGACATGGTCAAACTGGGATTGTCGTGTGATGTTAGAATCTGAGTGTCGATACAAGAAGATCCGGAAGCCACCATATTTCAACCGGTAAATGAAAATGATTTGAATACCTGTCTGAAATAAATAAGCTGTTTCTCTTGGAGGCTTTTTGGACATTCCATACTAATGAATTAGTTCATTGTCTATGTGGGATTCCAACATGCATATGGGTGTGATGAAATGAAATTATCATATGATTACTGAAATAATAATTAATGAGAAAAGACTATATCAGTTAACGCTCCAAAAAATATCAAGTTTAATTAATTATATGTTCACTGAAATAATGTTTTATTAGATTTGATTACATCTGTTGATATTCCAAATAATATCCTCTTGACTGAGTGATAAAATATGAGTACCATTTTTTTTCCGGCTGCAGTAATGCAAAATCCTGCACATTACTCATTCTGAATGGTCTATCTGTATTTAGGAAACACAATGGTGCAATTTAACTTCATGGGACGTCCAAATGCCCCAAAAGAGATTGTATCATCACAACTATATTAATAGTAATTGTATTTTCTTCAGGAATGTTTGGTTGGAGACAAGAAATTGAAGCCAAGCATACTTTACGGCTTGTTACTCTTGTGCTTTACTGGTGAAAGAACTCGGGGTTTATATATATTTTCTGTCAAAAAACAGTAAATATGCATATATTATTTTTTTTCACCATTTATAGAGTATTGCACATTTCATATTTACCTAAATGTTAGTCAGAGTGTAGTTTACACAGTATCTTTTTTACGTCCCAAATAAATAGCCCTGTTTCTTTTTTATTGCAACTAGCACAAAGGATGTTACTGTATACCCATTAAGATTTTGTTTGCAAAACCACTCAGTAGAGTTCGCCATGCAATCTAAGACCACTTTGGTGCATTTAACCGATCATTAGAATAAAATTCTAAACCTAGACACCACTCACATCCTCTGTGTACATTTCCCGAGTTCTAAGCTTGGGAAGGGGTTTGGATGGGCTAGCCCTGTTGCTTAGCTCAAGCCCATCTGGCCTCCCAATGGACCCAAAAAAACATTATTGATTCTCTCCTAATTATTTTTTTTTGTGATGCTGTGCATGAGAACGGTTTCTTCTTTATAAACACATCAATATCTTGAAGCTAATGGATTTGCACCTCTTTTTTTCTCGATCAATTGCCAGATGGATCAACTTGAAGGTTCCGTTTCATGAGGTATTTGGTGGGGTAAGGTGCAACCTGAAAGAAGCCGTTCAACTGGCTGGCTTGGTGTGGGAAGGCCGTGCTCACTGTGGTTTGGATGATGCCAAGAACACTGCTCGTTTGCTTACTCATATCATGCACCGTGGATTTAGATTCTCCATAACCAACTCACTGATCTGGCAATATTCTGAGCAGCAATTGACAGCACAGCATTTCCTGGATTGCAGGTCTAGCCCTGTGCAGCATTTGAACAGGTTGAAGCACCCACCGACGCCCTTCATTCAGTTCCACCAAGTGCCAGTCGACCCCATAAAAGAACGACGCATGTACTGCTACTGTGGAGTGAAGAGCAGCAAGCGGATGGTCCGTAAACCAGGACCAAAGCATGGGAGCTTCTTCTTCGGATGTGGTAACTGGACCACCACCCGTGGTGCTCTTTGTCCATATTTCGAATGGGCTTCTCCATGAGTATGGCAGAGGATTATTATCCTTTCCCATATGAAAAAATGAAAAAGACCCAAAAAAAAAAGATGGATGAGAGAGAGAGAGAGAGAGATGACTCCTATGCAAGCAAATGAGCCTTTTGGTTGCTGCTTCTGACCGTACATATATATTGTGGCCTCTGAAGGTGGCTGTCTGCTTGGTCTCTATTAAAGAAGTCTGTTAGGAAAACTGAGCTCTTAACTTGTAAAAAGCTGTCTTCTTGTTCATAGGAAAGAAGGGAGTGGGATAGTTTATGCTTACATAGGAGGATGCTTGTACCATGCCAATGCATGGTCTTCTTTTAACTATTTTAAATAATTCGCGAGATAGATGGCAGCCGGATCTTTGCTTTTGAATGGGAATGAGCAGTCTGCTGATTTCATGTTTTCACATTTTATTTTTACGGTGTGTGCTTATTTTTGTTCTTACTGTTTTTGATTTTCAGATGAAGGAAGAAAGCCTGAAGATAATTTAAATAATTTAAAATCATAATTAAATTAATGCACGACAATTTTAATGCAAGTGCTCTTGGTTTCCTAACTCTTTTTGAATGCTCAAAAGATTGGACCTCTCTTATTGTGCGACCCAGAAGGAAAAATGGTTTTAGTTTTGACTAAATGTACAATTGATTTAATTTTTCAAATTCAACAATATATATACTTTGCATCAAAATAATTATTATATTATTAATTTAAAATTAATATTTATGAACATTTTTGTTATATTTGCCTACACTTATTATAGTTTCTTTTAGAAAGTATAGTTTACATGAGCTTCACATTAAATTGCATAATTGACTTATATAATTTCCGGTTTATTTTGTGAGATAAATTCTAGGAATCTAGTGAACTAAGTTTATGTTACCTAATAATGATTGGATGAAAGTAAATATTGATAGTAGCTTCCGTGGCAATCTAGTGTAGAGTGAAATTGGTGATCTTATCTAGGATTAGTTTAGGAATTGGATAGTTAACCTTTCTAGTTTAATTAAGGTAATCTAGCCTTAGATTCTTGCCGAGAGGGAAACGTCCTTCCCCCTTAGGCCGATACGGGCGAAAAGGGATTCCAACCCTTGACATCATGGTTAGTAGCCACATCCTCTAATCCTTTGAGCTACAAGTCTCCATCCCATCTCTACTAGATTTGTTCCTAGAGTATCCTTAAAAAGAAAAAAAAGAAAAAAAAGGTTTTTTCATCTTCATAGTTAAGAAGATGTGAAAACATGTTTCTTTCTATAAGAACAGTGCCGGTAAGTTCTTCAACTTGTGAACACGTGCAAGTTCCATGTGTATTCTTTATGACTTTATTGCAAATGGTAAACATCCCAAGTGTTTGAATTAAAGCCTAATTTGTCGGCATACTTTATATAATTGCAATCAATGTACAAATTATTTAATCAAAATGGTTCAACAAATACTTTTTTGATGATAGATATGACATATCCTCCTCTTAGCTTGAATTATATTATTATAATTGACAATTTTGGAGTTATTTTTTAACGGTAGCTTTTGTTATATAATTCTATGACATTATATTTTTTTTTTTGCATATACTCATAAGCAAGCGTTACTAGTTAAGAAACTATTATAAATTATTTACTTTCAAATGTATTCTCTATTAATTAACAAAATCATATGTTCAAAGAGATATCTTAGACCTAATAGGGTCAGGAAAGATGTTAGGGAATCTTTTAAGAAAAGATATGGAAGATATCCTAAATGCCTAGAGGGAAAATCTCTTTCAGAATGTAACTTTTGTTGGTTTTGTGGTAAGAAAGGTCACAAGGCTAATGACTGTCTGGAAACAGAGAAGAGAAAAGGTAGAATTAAGAACATCTTAATGGAAAACTCTTCAGAGCTTCTTTATGAGACTATTTGGGGGGGAAGAAATAGATTTAGATAACGACAACATCTATTATATTTTTTTCAGAATACTCAGATACAAAAGGAGAAGATTCAAAGGAAGAAACCCTAGAACAATCTCCCTTTCATTTGAAGCTAAGCCAATTGAGGTTAGCCAGCAGAAAATGTACCAAATCTAGTTCCATTAGCATAATTAGGAGAAGATCTAATACATTATGCAGAAACAGAAATCCCTTTAGTAGGAAGAGATTCCCAAGAATGGAGAATGTTTAGAGTCAATTGGGCTAAAGCATACCACACCTCATAGATACCTTACAAAGAAACTGTAAAAGTCATCGAGAAAGAGGTAACTGCAGAAGTATCCAGTATAAATGCAGTGGCATTTGTAGTTCCATTGCTTACTACACAAGAAGTTTAGAAAGCCATGGATAAAAAGGTAAGGTATGTCCATTATGGAATCATACAAGTTGGAATTAGTCCATTGGTTAGAAAAGGACAAAATCTACCCATCATTGTAGCAGTCATGGATGGAAGCATTGGTATTTTTGGTAGGTCCTTACTACGAGGAGCAAGAGCTAATTTGCATTCAAGAGCAACCTGGATCAAAATAATACTAGATTTACATGTAGATCTCCAAGACAAAAGTGTACAAAAAACTCTACAGATTAAGGTAAATACAAGAGAATGGCAAAACATGTTAAGATGCAGTCCAGATAGGAGATGCATCAGATTAATTGCCAGATTGTGTTTAAAGTTTTATAATATGGGGAAACCAGCCCTTAGAATAGGAGTTAGTAGGTTTACACAACTCTTCGAGACAAATCAATTAGACCCAGTCAGAGAATTTCACCAGAAGTGGTAAATCCAAGAGCATTGAGTTGACCATAGATTTGGGTAACCCCGAGAACAAAAGAAAGGTTAAAAAGTCTTTAATGCCTAAGTAAAGGAGTAATGATAATATGATAAATCAAAAGAAGGAAGAGTTCCTGTTAAGAGAAAAGAAAATATTTAGAAGGTTAAGGACTTCAGGTGACTAAGGTTGGAAGCGCAGGCGACTGAACTTGAATATGTATATATATATATATATATTGTATAAAGTTGGCTCCAATTAGGCCTTTCATGTTTAGATTTTTATATGATTTTTTAATGCCATAAACCAAGTTATTAGGTAGAAATGATCAATTCTAACTTTCTTTTCTAATTGGACCAAAATTCACATTCAAGATGAACAATACAACTTTTTGAAAGTTGTTACTTCTTAAATAATTTGGCATCATGTAAAGATCATACGTTCAACAACTATCAAGGAGACTTATTATTTAACTTTATTCACAAAAATACATAATACTCACTAAGTTATTAATAACTTTACTCACTAAGTTATTCACAACAATATAACTTTATTCTAAGTTATTAATACTCACTTTTTTTTCCAATGTGGGACAAACTTTACAAGTGAAATTCTCAACAATCTTTCCCTCACTTGCAAGTTCCAACTGCTCCCCCTTGAACGGAAGTCATCTTCTCCTTCACGAGATTAATTCTCTAACAACTTGCTCAAGTGGGCCGTCTTACATGTCTCAAATTGTGTTTCAAATGGTGCCTCCAAACCAATCCTACCTCCTACGTCTTGACCCAATTTAGATCCATCTTGGCAGCTTAGTTGATCCTTCTTAGCCTCGGTCACACACAGCTGCACCCAAAGTTATGAGCTGTCGGCTTTGATATCACTTGTTACAACTGGAGGAGTCAAACGGTGTGCTTGATACACATGGGCAAGCACCAACTTGACCTAAAAATTTAAGCCCATTGTGTCTTGGACTATACCATGTATATTATCACTTATCAAATACTCACATTTCCAATGTGGGACAAACTTTATAAGTGAAATTCTCAACAAGTAGAAGGTATTATTATTGGGATGCCTTTGGTAATAACTTCTTATTGAAGGAATGATTGCCGAATAGTATTACATGCTTTAATCAATTGAGAAAATACTTGTCAAATTTAGAGATTAGTGTGTTTTTTCCACTAAATATAAAAATATAGTTTTCTTATCTTCTCCTTAAATTAATGCAAGCTTGTAACCTCTAACTTGAAATGGATGAATTTTTTTTTAAAGTAAAATTATTTACATATTTTTGTATTATTATTATTATTATTATTATTATTATTATTCTTATTATTATTATTATTATTTTATTCATATTATTATTATTTTGCATCCATATTTTATTTTCACATTATAATAGACATATAACTTGACATTGTGAAGTTTTAGCCTGCTTAAACAAATCTTGCTATAATTCATCTTTAATGTTAATTATACATGAAGAAATCAACGCAAATTTGGCACTACATTATTGGACTAATATTCCTCCGTATTAGAATTTTATAATGGAACTTTAAATGGTTTAGTTTACGACTCTTAAGTTCATTTAAAAATGTATCTATAATTTTTTAATTGCCATAGCATTGTTATATTGTCTCAAAAAATATCAAATAAACTTTTTCGTTTTTCTAAATTATTACAAAAATTGTCTCATGTTCAATTTGTGCTTTGTGTTGCTTAACAAATTTGGTATCCAATTGTTATTTCTTCGCATCATCACACATTGGCCCAAATTCTATGCACAAATTTTGAATCCCTACCTATTTTGAAATAAGTTATTTGTGTATTATAGTTATTAATTCTTATGAATTTCTTTCTCATTTTTTCTTTAATCCAATATATTTTACTTTGAAGTTTTAGTGTCTTTGTCAAGTTAAAGGGGGATAGGTTCAAAAGAGTTTTTATGCTACCAAATGAAAAATATTGGCAACTATAATTACTAAATTACAGATTTTCATGAGCTCAAATCAAAAGAAGATACAAGAAATTTCTAAAGCATTCTACGAGTACTATACAATTTGACTTTCCTTATATTATTAATGACTTCAACCTCATTCATTGTACTCACGTACAAATTGTTAGGATCGGAGGAGCCCATGGGTGGACTTGATACACATGAGTGAACACCAATTTGACCCAAAAGCTCAAACTAATTGGGTCTTGGGTCCATCCATGTATATAAGCACCCATTATCCACTTTAATTTTCTAATGTGAGATAAGCTCACAAGTGAAATTTTCAACACAAATATGATTTCAGTATAAAATGACTCATCTCTACCAAATGTCAAAACTCATGTCCGAAGCAAACACACCATGACCAAAAAGTACAAGATTGACGACAAATTTTGTTGCAGTTGTTCCTGAAGATTATAGTTAAAACAAAATTGTAATTTATCCATCAGAGAGTATGAATTGGATGTCATCAATTAAGCAACTCAATGTAGTGGTGTATGAACTTATTATAAACAATGTGTTGTGCATCTAACATAATATAAAGAACAGTAAACTGCAAAACATTACTTTCGACAATCCATTCAACATAAAACCTCTTTATATGCAATTAACTACAATAATACCTCATCATGAATATTAAGAGGTTCAAAACTATATTTTTATTGCTTCAAGTATTATTAATAAACAAATTGTGCATCTTATCAAACTAAAGATAATATTATATAATTTGTAAATATTATGATCATTCATACTAAAAAAGATTGATTAACTATAGATCATAAATTATTACTAGAATCTGTGTATTATTATTTGTAATGCATAAAATTTATTTCACGTGCAATGCATGTATTTATAACTAGCTCGTATAAACACTTAAAAAATGTGTTTGAGAGTATGAATTTTAGGTCCTTGAATTTGATTTTGAACCAACTTCAACAAAATTTAATTCACTTTATGATGAATGCTATAAATTTATGAAGATCTTTCTTTACCTCTTTTTATTTTTTATTTATTTTTATATTTTTATTACATATGAACTCCGACTACCAACGAGCCCTTTCGCACCCTTTGGTGCGGCACCAAACTTATGGATGCGGACATGACTTTTGTTCATCAATTGGATGTTCGGTCAACTTGATCCCCGCAACATATTTTCATTACCATCCATGATTTCCGTTGGTTCATAGAAAACTCTCACCATCCACGCTTCCTGTTAACTTATAGAGCGAACTCTCACCATCCACGATCGTCATTGGTTTACAGAATAAACTCTCGCCATTCACAGATACAGTTAGTTTCGTAAGTGTATTTACCTAAATTAAACCACAGCTCCTTTACCTCTTTTTATTTTTTTGATGGTAAACGAATGGATCTTTCTCTACTCTTTTTGGTCTTTTGATGTGATCTGATGTGAGCAGAATCCTATGCTGACTTTTCACCAAGGTCAAAGATTTGGACCACTGAGGTCATCCCCATCATGCACCTCGCTCTGATATCATGACGACCAAGTAGAAGAAGTACACAATTAACGGTTAGAGATGGCAGCAGACGTAAACTAAAGTTCCGCCACGATACGGCCTAGACATTCTCTCGGATTTCAAAATATCAAATGTACATAGGTTCTGCAACCCGCTTAAAAGTCCAAGCAGTTGATAGCTGTATCATCTCCACCTCTGCTGTTGTTGTCTTCCATGGCGAATTTCACTTCCAGAAATCAACTTCGATCCATGGACTCATCAATTGAGACTCAATCGCTCCGTCTCCTCCGCCTCGTCGGTCTTCTCTTGATGTTCATTTCCTCTGCATCGGGGTCGAAAGAGGTACCGACCATAGTCCAATTCGATTCGGATTTTCCTTTTTCGTTGCGTAAGTATTCGGGTTTATCCTTCGTTTGGTTTCCGAGGAAAGGAAAGGGATAGAGATTTTGAATGTCACTACAATTGCCCTGGTTAGGAGACAGTGATGAACTCGGAGTCTGCTAAAGGACTGAAGTTTGGTTATAGTGAGATTTCGTTCTTTAAAATTCATGTCTCGTATATCATAGCTGAGAAAAATAGGGAAAAAAATAGAGTAAAGAAAAATAATATTAAGTCTTTTTGCTGAAAACAATTGAAGAAGTCACTCCAACTGCAGCAGTTAGTTTTTCTGCGCTCTGTTAGAGTGTACAAGATTTAAGCCTTCGATTTCCTTTAATCTTCCTACATTTTCTTCGTGATTGAACGGAATTTGAAATTCTTAGATAAAAAAGTCAATATTTGATTTACAGTTTTGCGATGCTGGAATCGCGTATGGTGAATCTGGGTGTGGAATGTCATCGTCGAAGTTACTGATAAAGGGAGGAACTGTTGTGAATGCTCATCTGATGGAGATTGCGGATGTTTATGTAGAAGACGGGATCATCATTGCCGTGAAGCCTAATATCAAGGTACGTGCGCGCGCGCCAGACTTTAAACTTCTCGTGGAGCTATGGAAGTATTTCCGATCAAGCTGCAAAGCTTCATTTTAAACATTATGTTTAATCATCCCTAGCTGTGTTTTCATGTTATGATTGTATCTCGCTAATCCAGGGCATGCAAAAAGTGCCCTTCTATCTGCTCTTTGACTCCTGGAATACTTTATGCCTCTTCCCTTGTGGGAAAATATTTTTCATTTTCAGTTTTCCAAATAATTACAAAAAACTTGTTTTCTTTGTACCATTTGCATAAAGAAGTTGGAAAAGAAAGGGTGTGTTCAGTTGTGGAAGAGAATTTTCCTTTTTCATTTTTTAGTTTTCAAACTATTACGAAAATGAAACAATTTTGTAATTATTTAGAAAACTGAAAAATTGAAAACCAAAACTATTTTCCCGATGGTACATGCCCCAAATTTTTTTTTTTTTTTTTCAGCTTTCGTAAATGAATGTTAGACAATTAAAAAATAAGGTGGCATTTCTGTAATTTTTTTAAAAATAGAAATAGAAAATAAAGCTGCTTTCTACGGTTAAACAAGCCCTTAGTTGGCCATAGTAATACCTTAAGTTGGTGGTTTATTCATCTATTTTTGACTTGCATCTGGATATCATGATTGACATCTGCAATGGCAGGTTGGTGATGATGTTACAGTGCTTGATGCTACTGGAAAGTTTGTCATGCCAGGTGAAAGTTTTTGTATTTCAATTACATGATGTTTTGACTAGAAGTGTAAGTAAATAATTATGGTAGCATTGATGATTAGGAGAGGATATATTTTTCATCTTCTGTTTGTTTTGGGGAAAATTGCCTCTTGGTAAAAGATAATTTTCTATTGAAAAATGGTCACTTTACATTGTTTTGATGGAATGCTGGAATTTCTTTTGCAATTTGTTTTGGTGGTTGAAAATATTCTTATTGATTATGGAAAACAAATTTTGCTTCAAGAGTGTGGAACTAGAAGGTGCTTTTTGCGTTTTTTGTTTTTTTGGGCAAAAGACATTCACCTCTCCTAAGGTTTGACAAAAAGATAGAGACGTCCTTCAGGATTTCAAAAATGCCACAGACCTCTCCTGAGATTTCAAAAATGTCACAGACCTCCCTTGAAGTTTGCCAAAAAGACACAGACCTTCCCTCAATGAACTTGTCTTTTTGCAAAATACAAGGAGAGGTTTGTCTTTTTTTGGCAAATATTAGAGGAGGTTCCTAAAATTCTTGAAACCTTAAGGCAAGGTTCTTAGAATTTTTGAAACCTCAGGGAAAGTCATTGTCTTTTTACCAAACCTCAGGGAGGTCAGTGTCTTTTGCCCTTTTTTTTTTAATGCCGAGGAAGTTACTTTCCTTTGACTCTAAACAATGAAGAAATTTTTTTCTGAAGCTGGTTTTCCATGAAATGAAGGCAGCCTATGTTGTTTAGCCCTTTCTCAAGCTATGCATATTTAATGTGATGTGAATGGCTGGAAAGTTGGTCAGGTGGCCAGCAATATTTTAGCATTTAAAAGTTGGACTGTAGGAACTTTGTAAATCTGTTAGTATATATGCCAGGATGACCAGAAAGATATAGACCTAAATGGTATAACAAGTGGTCAATAAAGCTGCTGGCAAATCTGTCCCACATCTAAATGGAAGACTGCTGAATGGATGTTTCCGGTTACAAGAGCTTTTGCTCCCAAAGTGAACACTTTGACGTCAAATTTACCTTAGTATTTTATTGCTGAACCTGAGTATTTTATTGCTGAATGTTTTTGCTGAACTAGACTAAGCTGTGAAGTTTATTTCTTTTATTGGTGTAGTAAATGCAGTTTTTTTTAAAAAAAAAATTTTATTGTATGCATGAGCCTGAATGCAGTTGGTAAACTATATCTGATGTTGAACTCCAGAATTGGAATTTTCATATTCTATGTGCTGCATATAGAATTTTCTAGATCATTCCAATTTGAATTTGGGAATTGGCAGTACATTTTGCCGATGTTTGTAGCCTAGGCTACAGTAGGCACTTGAACCTCACTGGTGATTAGCTGTACTTGTTCCTTAATGCTCTTATGCATGCCTCTATAAATTGAAGTTTTTTGATTGATTGGATAGTTACCGTGAAGCAACGTGTGGTTATTCTTTGGCTAGTTGAAATCTGATGGCATACTGATCATTAATTAGGTGAGCTTGCAGACCTTACAGGATAGGCATAGGTTATGGAATCTAAGTTGGACTGGAACGGGGGTGTTTCTTTGATTTTATGCAATTATTAGAACTTATCATGTTGACAGCGACTCCGAGATTGCTGAAGTCATATGGTTCCTTGCATTATATATTGCTTTTGGTTTTGGATATATTGTGGTGAGTTCCACCCTTTTTGAAAAGTTATGCATATGACTCTTTGGGGCATGTGGCACCCGACACTCCAAGATTGCTGAAGTCATATGGTTCCTTGCATTGTATATTGCTTTTGGTTTTGGATATATTGTGGTGAGTTCCACCCTTTTTGAAAAGTTATGCATATAACTCTTTGGGGCATGTTGCACCCGACACTCCCTTGACTTATTCTTTTGTTTGTTCATTTCACCCTATAAATTTCTAATCAGCACAAGTAGTAATCCGGCTGACTTTACCTCTTAGTTGATCATGTCTACCTGTTTTTTTTGTTTTTTTATCCAATAGGTAAATACATGCAAGTTTATGGTGAGGGGCTGTGTTTCTTGAAATTTATGCATAAATATGTGATTAGAAATTTAGAAATTATCATTCTGACAGTGGCACCTAAACTGCCAAAATCATATGGTTCCTTGCATGATATATTGTTCTGTTGGATATATTATGATGAGTTTTAACCTTTCTAACAAACTTACGCATATAACTTGTTGGGGCACTAGGCAGTCAATGCTCCACACATTTATCCTTCAGTCAGTTCATTTCACCCTCTTATCAAGTTAAAATTAGTAACATTAAAATTTGTTTTTCGATCAAAGCTTTCCACTATTTGAACATGACAAAGACTTCATCTTTTTGCTTCAGAATAAAAATCCAAACCTTCCTTGAATAATCATCAATGAAGGTTAACATATACATGCCACCACCGTGAGAAGGAACTTGAGAAGGACCCCATAAATCCGAATGGATATAATCCAAGGTGCCCTTTGTTCGATGAACAGCAACGTTGAACTTTACCCGACACTACTTTCCAAATACGCAGTGCTCGCAGAAATCTAACTTTCCGACTTGTTGTCCACAAAGTAGTCCCTGCTTGCTCAACTCGGCTAGACCCCTCTCACTGATATGCCCCAACCGCATATGCCATAATTTGGTGACATAAGATTCTGAACTTGATGATACAGCAGCAGTCCCTGTAACTGTGCTTCCTTGTAGCGTATAAAGGCTGTTGACTTTCTTCCCTTTCATCATGATTAGTGCGCCTTTAGAAATTCTTATAGCTCCACCTTCACCTCTGTAGCTATAACCTTTTGAATCAAGCGTACCCAAAGAGATCAAGTTCTTCTTCAATTCTGGAACATGTCTGACGTTCGTTAATGTTCTTACGATCCCATCAAACATCTTGATTCTTACTGTGCCCATACCGACAACATTGCAAGCCGCATTATTGCCTAGTAATACCTTGCCCCCATCTAAGGATTGGTAGGTAGAGAACCAATCCTTATTGGGACACATGTGATATGAACACCCGGAATAGAGGATCCACTCGTCGCCTGAGTCATGTTCTGAGACTGTAAGAACATCTGCACTGTCAGCCATCTGCTACAGCAGCATCTCCAAATTTGGAAGTCTTCTCCTTCTCTTTGATTTTGCGCTCTGGAAAATCCTTTCGTAGATGTCCTTCCTTGTGACAATGGAAACATTTATATTTCCTAGGCCTGGATTTGGATCTTGGCCTAAATCTGCCTTTTCCGCTTTCTTGACTCCTTTTATCGGTTCTTCCCCTTGCAACCAGACTTTCTGCTGAACCTTCAGATCTGCTTTCGGATACTCTTTTCTTCAACTCTTTCAAGTTTAATGCTGCTTTGACTTCTTCCATGGTAAGAGTTTCACAACCGTACATCATAGTGTCGATGAAGTGTTCGTACGAATTTGGCAGGGAACACAGCAGAACAATTGCTTGGTCGTCGTCTTCGGATTTAACATCAATATTCTTTAGATCAAGAATAGTTTTGTTAAAATCATCTAGGGTGCTCTTTTATGGACTTCTAGCTTAGTTCCGTTGTTAATTTTTCTGTGTGTTATAACAGGGTGTAAAAGGGGTTTGGGTAATTTTTTATTTGAGTGAGTGACTGACAAATGCTTCTGTAATTTTTCAATTTCATAGTGAATCATTCTCGCTGCTCTCCTCTCGTGGACGTAGGCAATTTGCCAAACCACGTTAAATCTGTGTGTCACTTTCTTGTCTTTATTTTTTCTCTTACAATTTATTTTGGCATATCAGCTTTTTATATTTTAACAAAATTGTAATGCAATTTTTCTGGTTTTCTTAGTTCACTTAGGTGATTATGTTTGCCAGAGTGTATTTACATGGACCAGGTCTTGATATTCTGTACCATTGTGTTTTTTTCTTGTGATCTTGACAGGAGGAATTGATCCTCACACACACCTAGCTTTTGAATTCATGGATACTACAACTGTTGATGACTTCTTCAGTGGTCAGGCTGCTGCATTAGCTGGTGGAACAACAATGAACATCGACTTTGTTATACCAGCAAATGGCAGTTTATCTGCAGGTTTCGAAGCTTATAAAGAAAAGGCCAAAATCTCTTGCATGGATTATGGTTTCCATATGGCAATCACGAAATGGGATGAGGTAGTTTCAAGGGAGATGGAAATTATGGTTAAAGAGAAAGGTTTGAGTTTCTTTTGAGTTTTTAATTATTTTATTTTATGTTCTAGTGGATCATTTGTAAGCAGTTTCATCTGACACTTTCCTTGATTCTGGACGAATTTAATAATAAGTTCTCTTTACTGAATTTTAGGTATCAACTCTTTCAAATTTTTTATGGCCTACAAGGGGACTCTTATGATTAATGATGAGCTTCTATTACAAGGATTCAAAAAATGCAAGTCTCTTGGTGCATTGGCCATGGTCCATGCAGAAAATGGAGATGGTGTGTTTGAAGGGCAGACGAGAATGATAGAACTTGGTATCACGGGACCGGAGGGGCATGCACTTTCCAGGCCCCCTGTGGTAATTTCTCCAAAACAGTAGGCATTTTTTGTGGACTTATACGACATGCTGCTATTGGCTGTTTTTACAATCTGACAGACATATATAATCAACTATTGACAACTAATGGTTACTGTTGGAATTTCTGTGATTGGCTGTTCTGGTGATCAGAAAGTCTCCATTAATTGAAGAAGAGTAGTTATCTTATTGGATAATAATCCTGAATTTGTTAATGTTGAAATGGATTAAATGTGAAGTAACAAAATATACAGAAAATTGAGATATTGTAGTACCATAAGAGATATCTATCCACTTTTAGAATGAGACAAAATTCCCAAATTGCATATTAGACTGAACACAAAGTAAATCGAAAGCATAACTTAACTATGAAAAGTTATCTTGGTAGCCACTCCTCTTGTCCTTATCACCATGATTAATTGAAGGACTGTAAGGACAAAATGTTCAATGAGATGGTGAATCTTCTTGTTTGTACGAGTCAACCTTGGCTGATCCATAATGACTCCTTTTGCCTCATCAAAGTTCACAAGAAGAGCAGAGGTTCAACCATTAAAATCTATCCATGTCGGCTGTGGGAAAAATTCTAAAACTGCCCACATAGCTTATTTAAAAACCTACAGTGATCTGGTTTGAAGTTCCTGATGCTGGAACTCCCAATTGGTTAAAAGAATTTGTATCCAATTTGGCAGCCAAAATTACAATTTTGAGATACATGAAAAAATAAAGCCATTTCCATTTTGGGCCCAAAAATACATTCACTGTAGTCACTCAGATCTAATAGGTTCTCTCTCTCTCTCTCTCTCTCTCACGTACTAGGGTTTTAGTTCTTTGTGAGTTTTTAATTTAAGATGATGTAGATTGTTCTGTTATCGTAGTGTTACTACTGTTAAGATTTGATTAAAATGAATGACCTAACTTGAAGATAGGTCTCTCCCTCTATTTATAATACAAATTAAATACATTCTAATGACAATAATACCCTTACTAACTCTTACTAATTAACATACTAACATAATAATAATGATGCTAAAAGACATATATAACCTCTAACACTCCCCTTCAAGCTGGAGCATATATGACATAAGCTCCTAGCTTGTTACAAATGAATTTAACATGAGCACCCCCCAACGCTTTGGTAAACAAATCAGCAAGTTGCATGTTCGACTTCACATAAGTGGTTGTAGTAAGCTTTTGCATCTGTATATCCATGGATATAAGTGTGTCCCTGATCACGATATAAAAGACCTCTCTTAGGTGCACCTTTGAGATATCTCAAGATGTGAATTACTGCGTCCCAATGACTTGTCCTCGGAGAATCTAGAAATTGACTCACAAGACTTGTTGCAAAATATATATTCGGCCGAGTAACTGTGAGATAATTCAACTTTCTAACAAGTCTTTGGTATTGTCCACGATTAAGTCACAAATCACCCATATTCGGCAGTAACTTGCTGTTAGGATCCATGGGTGTATCAACCGATTTAGATCCCAACAAGCCAATTTCATCCAACAAATCAAGAACATACTTCCTATGTGAGACAATAGTTCCGATATGAGATCTAGATACTTCTATACCTAAGCAAGTATTTCAACGGTCCCAAATCTTTGGTTTGAAACTTAATCTGTAGAAAAAGTTTAAGACTCTGAATAACTTTATCATCATCAGATGTAATAACAATATCATCCACATAAACAGCAAGAAGGGTCATATCCGATGAAGTATGATGTTAAAACGCGGAATGATCCACAACACACCATCGAAGACCAAATTCAAGTACTACAACATTAAAATGACCAAACTATGCTCTGGGAGACGTTTTGAACCATATAATGCCTTCTTGCACTGACACACTAAGCCTAACTCCCCTTGACCAACAAACCCTGGTGGTTGGTCTATATGAACCTTCTCCTCATGGTCACCATGCAAGAAGGCATTTTTCACATCTGGCTGATGCAAAGGCTAGTGACAAGTAGTAGCCAAGGAGATGAACAAACGAACTAATGTAAGTTTGGCAATCAGAGAAAAAGTATCAGAATAATGCAGACCATACACCTGAGTGTATCCCTTAGCAACAAGATGGGCCTTTAGATGAGCCATAGAACTATTAGAATGACTTTCACTGTGTAAACCCAGCAACAACCAACCACAAACTTGTCAGGAGGAAGAGGTACCAAGTCCCAAGTACCATTGTCATGTAAAGCATTCATCTCTTCAACCATAGCATCCCTCCACCCTAAATGGGCTAAGGCTTCTGAAACAGATTTAGGAAGGGTAGTAGATGATAGAGCAGTGACAAAACAATAATAGGAGGGTGATAAGGAGTCATAAGAAACATAGTTGGAAATGGGGTGTTGGTTACATGTGCGTGTACCTTTCCAAACAACAATAGGAGGGTCAACATGATGGGAAGTATGATCATCAAATGAGGAAACCAAAGGTGTGGTAGTAGAAGCTAGAGGGGACTCTCTTCCTTGGAGCCACCGTCGTGAATACACAACAACGTAGAATCTGAAAGATTAGGCAAAGGAAGAGACTCATTGAGCTCAGAAGTGCTCAGTGACTGGGTGTAGTAAGGTGTAGACTCAAAGAAGGTAACATCGGCAGAAACAAAGAAGCAATGCTGCACAGGACTATAACAACGTTATCCTTTTTGAGTATATGAGTAGCCCAGAAAGACACATTTTATAGCATGAGGATCCAATTTATCCACCCTGGGAGTTAGTTGATGAGAAAAGGACACACACCTAAATATACGACGAGGAAGAGAAAATAAAGGTGGATTAGGAAAGAGAATGGAGTAGGGAATTTTACCTCTAAGAATAGAGGATGACATTCTGTTGATTAGATAACAAGTAGTAAGTACATCACTACAAAACACTTTAGGTACAAGCATTTGATAAAGTAAAGTACGAATGATTTCAAGAAGATGTATATTTTTCCACTCTGCAACCCCATTTTGTTGAGGAGTCTGGGCACAGGATGATTGATGAACAATACCAAACTGAGTCATATAAGTAGTGAATTGTGCACTGAAAAACTCTTTAGCATTATCACTTCGATGTATTTGGACTGGCAACCAAATTAAGTCTTTATTTCAAAACAAAAGGCACAAAATACATGAAATAACTCATAATGATCTTTTATTAAATATAACCAAGTTATTCTTGAATAATCTTCCACTAAGGTTACAAAGTACCAGAAACCCAACTTGGACACGATCCCAATAAGACCCTAGACATCTAAATAAACTTACATAAAAGGGCTTGCAGTCCGTTTATTGACTTGAGAAGTGAAGAAACACGATGGTGCTTTTTCAATTGACAAGACTCACAATCGAGACTAGACACAAAACTCAAACTAGGAACAAGACATTTTAACTTTTCCAATGAAGGATGACCCATGAGACAATGAATTTGGAAAGGTGTGGTAGCATTTATGGAGGTGATAGAAGGAGATAGCGGCTCAAAGTGATTGAATCCACCAGCTTCACGCCCTTCGCCAATCGTCTTCCTTGTCTTCAAATCTTGAATAGCCCTAGAATCAGGGAAGAATGTAACTGAAAACTTCATGGATTTAGTAATTTTGCTAATGGAAAATAAGATTGAAAGGAAATTTGGCAATATGTAAAACTGAAGGAAGAGAAATAGAAGAAGTGGGATTTACTATTCCAAATCCCTTGACTACATTAGTAGATCCATCAGCAAGACTAACACAAGGCAAATTTGTAGGATATTGAAGAGTGGAGAGAAAGCTAGGTATACCTGTGATATGATCAGTAGTAGCAGAGTCTATGATCCAAGGACTAGGACGAGAAGTACTGGATGATAAGCATACTGTGTGATTATCTGTTTGGGCAAGAGATGCAATGGGAAGAGAAGCTTGTTGTGATGCTTGATATTATTGGAACTTGGAATACTCTTCCTTTGACATAGAGACAGTACGTTGCCCCCCACTAGACCCCAAAGGTGAGGAGTCTGTGGTGGCTGCAATGGCAACACGTGAAGGTCTGTCGTGAAGGTCCCAACACTGCTCAATAGTATGATTATTCAGTTTATGACGAGTGCACTTGTGAGGAGTACTTCTGCCTCGTCCGTCTCTACCACTATGACTACTCGAACCACCACGATAACTTTTGAAGTTGTTTGGTAGAGAATTAGAATCACTCTATGTAGAAAAGACTGTCCTATCAGAGCCAGATGCAAGATCAGGAGAATGTGTGCTAAAGGAAGCACGAAGGGCACAAGAATAAACATAAGAAAATGATAGCAGCTTGGCACTACTGCGTAACTGGGACTGAACTGCCTCAAACTCAGGTCCCAAGCCTGCTAGAACACAAAAAACTGTCATTTGCTTCCTCTGCTTCTGCATCTCACAAACATCGGTAGTCATAGGTTGCATGATGTTAAGCTTTCATGAATACACTTCATCTCTTCAAAATAATCTGCAATGCTCCTATCTCCTTGTTGTAACTGAAAGTATTCCTAGGATAAATCATACATACGTGTAATGTTACTGGAGAATAGAAGTTTGATATAATCCCAAATCTCCTTGCATGTATCTAGTTGCATACGCATCTTTGCAATCTGCGCCTCCATCGAATTCCATAAAAGGGAAATAATCAAGGCATCTTTCTAAACCCACATGCCTTTTCTCTTCTCATAAGAAGAATCATATTGGGGCAAGTGGTCAGATTAATCCTGTTAAATAAATCCGAACAGCTTTTGACCATTGAACATAGTTCTTTCCATCCAACTTTTGAGTTGTTATTTGCAACAACGATGTAGGAAACAAATTTTTGGGATTCATAGACTCCATCCCAACACTCACAAATCACAATCACACCAAACACATGAAGAACAATAAAAACTGATTGGGACAATTGCAAACTATGTAAAGCACTGACACAATGCCAGACGAGGTGAACAACTCACCAACGGATATAGCACTGCACGGCCTCACAACTGAACATACCAATGGTGCCATGGCTCCAAAAAACTCAGAAGGAAGCCTTCACAAACCCTAAAAAAAAATTAATGGAATACGGCAAGTTCATGGTCGAAAAAGGTTGAATTGTTTAGCAAAAAACTGGCCTAATCAGAAGAAAAAAAGAAAAAAGGAAAAAGTGGCCAGAACTTCACTCATGCGCTGGTGTGTAGGGTCGGTCCTACCAGCATTTGGCCGGCGCATAAGGGCGCATTGAGTGCCCTCTGGCAATGGGACTTTGTGGGGTGGGTCGTCCGCGGGGGGGGGGGGGGGTGTCCGGATTATGGGTGTATGGTTGGTTTTGTGATTTAGTATGGGATGGAGGTGGATCTGGTAAGAACAGCTGCAGGAGTGGTTTTTTCCGGTGATGGCTGAGGGAAATAGGAAATTGGTTTTAGATAGGATCATGCTCTGATACCATGTTAAGATTTGATTAAAATGAATGACCAAACTTGAAGATAGGTCTCTCCCTCTATTTATAATACTAATTAAATACATTCTAATGACAATAATACCATTACTAACTCTCTAATTAACATACTAACACACTCAATAATAATAATACGAAAAGACATATAACCTCTAACAACTACAATGTGTTACCCATAGCAAATATTGTTCACGCAATTGTTATGAGATACTATTCACGTTACTGTTGTCTGGGACTGTTCCTGCAACTATTATATTGAATTTGTGAAGGTTATGTTGTCTTTGAGTCTCCCTTTTTTTTTTTTTTTGGTAATAAAAGAAGAATTCAGTCATAGAATAAGAATATACAGCTAGGAGAATAAGACATCTCCTTAACAAAGTCTGAAAAATCCAGATAAAAAACACAGAAGAATGTCTTTGAGTCTCTTTTTATTTTGGGTTCAGCTAAATTTTGAGATTTACTTGATTTAGGACTTCGGTTTAATTATTATAATTTATTAGGGTTTCGGGTCCATGTTAAGGCTTGTAATCACTGAGTGTAGATTGATGATTACTCATGTTAGCAGATACAGTTCTAATATATTTTTTATGCTGTTTTTTAATTTTTTATATTATAAAATGATATCTTTTATTTAAATCCTTATGCAGCTGGAAGGGGAGGCAACTGCTCGAGCTATTCATTTGGCAGGCTTTGTGAACACACCTCTCTATGTTGTTCATGTGATGAGCATTGACGCAATGGAAGAAATAGCTAAAGCTCGGAAATCAGGTTTTGAACTCTTAATTATTAAAAAAGCTCTGTTGTTTCAGCAGTTTCACATAAATTCATAACTACCATGGAATGTCTTGGCATTGCAATATTGGTGGCTTCATATATATATATATTTTGATTGAGTTTACGAGATGTGCAACTTTCTTGTATATCTTTCAACCATGGCAATGTGCCCCATCTAAACTATGTAATGGTGGAAATGTGTTGCATCCTTAATATCAATTATTGAAATGTGGGTGTCACTTTTAGTTTGAAACTTCTCTTGAGATGAAAATTTAATATTTATCTAAGTAGCAGGAAATAATCACTTTGTAATTTTGGGGGCCTTAAAGTCCTCATCTCTTACACGAGCCTTTGAAGATGGGCCAGTGTTTGGTGTTGCTGATTTAGGGACTTCATTGGACAAGAAGCAAGTACTATAAGCGAACAGCTGTGGGCTGTGCCCCTGTAACAAAAAAAAAATAGTGTGCCACAGAATAGGGAAGTACCTTAACTGAGTGAATGTTGAAGTTGTTGAAATGAATAGCGAAGAGAGTGAAAATTGTCTCACATCGGTGTGGGATTGCTGTTGACCATGTATATAAGGTTAAGGTTGTATAAGTTGAAGCAACCTGAGCTTATACTTTTTATCTCAATCCATGGATTATTATGGTTCCAGATTCCCTCTAGTATATTGCAGGTCAGGGATGTGCTTGGTGAGAAGTTGGTAGGACTGGAGACCCTGAAGCTGGAGAAGGAGCAGTGGGTTTCAAGGGCAGTGTGATTACTGGGTGATTGCCACGGGGACTTCAATGGACAATAGTAAGGCTCTCTAGGCAAGCAGGTGAACTCTATGACATTAGCTTGAAAGCAGTCGAAAGAGGAGAGAGTATAACTGTTGGGCTCTTGAAAAAAGAAAATTAGAGTGTACAGTGGAATAGGGAAGCACCTCAAGTAGGTGACTGGTGCGGTTGCTGAAATAAATAGTCAAGCAAGTGGAAAATTGCCCCACATATCAGTGTGTTTTGTGTTTGAGATTGATATATAAGGTTAATGTTGAATAGCTTGAACTAATTTGAGCTCAAGCTTTTAGCTTGGTTGTTGAGCACCTATAGTTAAGCAAGTTACCGGTTATTTATCCTTTTTGTAGCAGGATGAGTTGCCACCTCTCGTATATGGTGCTACTAGATATTGTAGATTCCTTTGGCTGTTCCTCAGCCTGCTGGGCATTTGATTCTACATCACAACAGCAAAGATTGTATGATATGTTTATGCTAATGTCTGTGAGTTCTCCTAATTGGTGCTTGGTTGAAGTATAAGGAGATTAATATTTTTATTTGATGAAATAAGGATTGACTTTTTTTGTGCTTTGGACTGCCATATTCAAAAGGGTATTGAGCAGTATGAACTATGTTGATGGTAATCAGAAGGAGTAAAGCTATTTGTGGGAAAGAGAGGAGCACAAATAACTAAAAGTCTCCTCCTTTACTATTGTATAATTTGTATTTATATTGAAGCATTGAGAGATAACAAAATTACTTTATTACTTATTTTTAACACTCACTATGAAGTTGGAAGAATGAAAAAATATCACAATTATTTTATTTATGCTAATAAGAACTGCCTCAATAAGCAGAGGAACTTAATGATGTTTGGGGGATAGTACTTGATGTGACACATTCAATGATCCATACAAAAGTTCTCATTTGCACCATGTGTGATTCAAGTTGGTAATTTGAAAACTGGTGTGCTAAATATGATGCTCACCAACCCTCTAACCAAGACAACAATTTAATTAGTTCTTGATACCCCATGTGCTTGGGTAGCTCCCCCTTTTTGATGCTTTGGTTGATACCAATATAATTTAATCTTTTCATTGGTGTATAAAAATTAGTTTTCCAGTATAATTTAATCTTTTCATTGATTACAAAAATTAGTTCTCCATAGCCTCACTGATATAGAATGGGAAACAAGGCCAAAGATTTTTATTTGAGAAAATTTCGGATATTGCAATTCAATACTTGGTTAGATACCAAATTATGTCAGGGGAAGAAAAGAGAAATAAAGGGGAGACATCAGTGACAAAAGTTTGTGCACAAGGAATGTGCTCTAATGTTCCTAATATAACTCCTAATCAAATCTACTAATCAAATACATAGAAGTGGTATTAAAAGGCTTAACTTGCTTGGGAACCAAAGAAATAAAAATATGGAAACCTATAGAAACTAGGATAACAACAACAACAAAACCAAGCCTTTAGTCCCACTAGGTGGGGTCGGCTATTGTACAAAACTAGGATATTCCTTGTAAATAACCTATAAAAAAAAAAAAAGGGCAGCCCGGTGCACAAAGCTCTCATGCATGCAGGGTCCGGGGAAGGGGTGGACCACAATGAGTCTATAGTACGTAGTCTTACCTTGCATTTTTTCAAGTGGCTGTTTCCACGCCTTGAACCCGTGACCTCTAGGTCATACGGCGACAACCTTACCGTTGTGCCTAAGCTCCCCTTCCTTGTAAATAACCTATAATTTTCTAATTTAGATCCTGATAAATACTACTAGAAAAATCCTATGAAAATCTAAAAATAAAATTGCAATAATATCCCGACATCCCAAATGTAAGGAATCTAAATCTTTTGTCTCGTTTCTCATATTGCATCATCTGCTTCCTGTTTATCCTCCAGCTATTGCGGAGTAGTGAAACATTTTACAGTTTTCTGATTGCATCAGGCATATCAACCAAATTTTAAGCTTTCCTCCTCTTATACAATGCTTCAAATATGTTATATTCTATTTTGTGATTTAGTTGCCACATCTTCCATTAGCCACAATGAAGACAAAAACAAATTCTAAATACATGTTGTCAGAGCTGTAATGTTGATGGTAGGTGGTGTAAGAGACCTGGATATTGGTAGTTGGCTCAAACGTACCATAGCAATATGATTTCTCACACGTGTGTGGATACACATCGTGGTTATAAATTTTCACCTTCCACCACCTTTGAAATTGAAATGAAGTTCGCTTTCTATTTTGCAAAATTTCCCTCAGAACCTGAGAATTTGAGCAGATCATGCAAAATGTATTGAAATATCTTGACTAAGAAAAACATTATTTATTTTTTTAAGGTTAGAAAAAGAATTCTTCATTAATGTAGAAAAGAGATACTAGCAGAGGATCAGATATCCTCCTAATTATCAAATACTGAAAGAATACAAAAGAAAAAGGAAAATGCAAGAAGAAACACCAAGTTAATTGTTCAATTTTTTTTATAGCAAAACAAGAGATTTCATTGGAAAGAGAAGAATTTGCAAAGAGGAGAATGAGACATCACACATAAAAAATTCTGCAAAAATCCAGAGAAAAGAGACTAAAAGCAAAAAAAAAAAAAAAAACATTTCAAGTATAAAAGCAAAAAATTCCTCCAATCTTGCTGAATTTCCAAAACTCTTGCACCCTTAAAGCATCCAAAACCTACGCACCATAAAGAGGCCAGGTGATGAATCTTTTCCCAAACCAGCTGCCTATTCAATTTTTCCCCTGAAAAAAAATTCTTGCATTGTGCTCCAACCATAAACCCCACAACACTGCAAATATTCCGCATTTCTAAAGAGCACCTCTATCCTTCCTTCTTCCAAAACCCTCAAAAGAAATAGCCAAAAATCCTTCCACTGATGCTGGACAAACCCAAGTTTCCCCCAACAAGACAGACAATTTATTCTAGATACTCCAAGAAAAATCACAATGTAAGAATAGATGAGAAACGAACTCTGAATTCTAGTAACAAAGCACACAAACATTTGGAGTTAAGACCTTTAATGGCCTCATTATTTGCGACAGATTATTAGTATTGACTCTATTAAGCACAGTCAGCCAAATGAAGCCCTTAATCTTTAAGGGTGCTTTGGCCTTCCAAATACATGAGATTATAGGAAAGCAAGAGTTGGAACAGGTCCTCAAACAAAGATTTACAAGCATAAAACCCCGAATGATCCAAAGCCCAAGACCAACCAAGTATCCCTAGCTAAAGAAAGATGACAAGTATTCAATAATGACAACAAGGAGGAGAGTTCCATCAAGTTCTATCATTTAGAGATCTTTTGAAATGAAAGTCTAAGAAACTAGAGGCTAGCCGAACCAACCATAGAGAAAGACATCATACTATCTTGCCTTGATCTCAATAAAAAAAGACGAGGGTAAGATGTAGATAAAACATCATTCCTCAACCACAGATCTTTCCAAAAACAAATTCAAGAACCCCTCCCACCACAAAATTAATGTGAGGAGTGAATAGATCTCCATGGACTCTTGGAAGAACATCGCAAGCTCATAGTGGTATCCCACCTATTCAACCCCAACCGATATGTCGAATCACTTTATGCAAAAGGGAATGATCTTCCAAGGGAAAACGCCATGACCATTTAGCTAGGGAGCAATGTTTTTAGACATTGAAATCGAAAGACCCAATCATCCCTCCATTTTAGACCTGCAGCACCTAAGTGATCATGAAAACCCCCAACTCTAGACCATAAGAAGTCTCTCATAATTTTCTCAAAATTTTTTGCCAATCCCCATTTACATTTCAAAAAATGACAAATAATATAAGGGGATACTAGATAAATAAGCCCGAATAAGGGTTAATTTGCTTCCAAGGGAAAAGAGTGCCCCCTTCCAACCATCCAATCTCTTGGCCACTCTTTCCACTATTGAGTTTCAAAAATCCATGGCTCTAGGATTGCCCCTTGGAGGGATCCCTAAGTAAGTCAAAGGCCATTCTAAAGGACCACAATCCACCTCAAAAGCCTACTCTCCAGTACGCTGAAAGGCACATTAATATTAGCTAGACCACTCTTCCTCAAATTTATTTTAAGCCCCAACACCCTCTCAAAGACATGGAGGATACCCAAAATACATTTAAAAGAAGGCCTATGATCCTCTAGAAAGAACATAGTATCATCTGCAACCTAAAGATGAGATACCACCACACCCTCTCCCCACTTCCAAACCTTTCCCCAATCCTCGATCAACTTCCCTATCCACCATTCTACTCAACACATCAACTACTAGGACAAATAGAAAAGGGGAGAGTGGGTCCCCTTGTTTAATGCCTTTAGAAGCTCTTTGAAACAACTGAAGGAGAAAACCTATGGGAATGCAAGAAATCCAATTATTCCAAAGTGTCACGGGCCGAATATTTCACACCTTTGTGAATGGATCATGTGGCTCTAGCTAAAGCCCTCTTGTTTAACGAGCCAACCTAGCATTTATCACAATTCACCAACAAAACACTTTCATTGTCATTTAAGTAGATATAAGTGGAAGTAATAAGAAACTTATAAAAGCAGTGGCACACAAGTAGTAAACATTGAAGCAACATAATTCATTATCAACACCTCCGTTAACAATGTGTGTATGGCGAGGGAGGCAAGTAGTCTTAACACGTTAACTATAGCTAGTGAGTTTTACAAGTTGATGAACACTCACCCTCCCCTAAAAAGCTTTCTATGCTTGTTCTCACTCTGGCACTAGGAAACATCAATATGATTGAGGAGTCATACTCTCCTTTCTAGTCTAGGAAAAACCTATCTCTGAAAAATAACCCTACGTTAGTATAATGCCCTGAACAAGCTCAGCTTGTTATGCTCCCCAACTTATGCGGTCAACGTCCTCGTAGACTTAGGTGCTAGGTACACTTAAACTTTTTCCACAAATGGTTGTATATTTTCCGCAAAAAACCAGCTGATTTCTTCATCCCCAAGGCCTTTCCACTTCACTAAGAACTCCCGCTGCTTCTTCCTTGAGGAAGTGAACTCTCTATTTGCAAGGATATCTCCAGCTTCTCGTCTGCAGGTTGCACTGTCTTCAAATCTGCTCCAGTTGGCTGACTTGTGTTTGGATTTTCAGTGTTGGCATTGAATGGCTTGAGGCAGCTGACGTGAAACACAGGATGCACTTTCATCCAAGCTGGAGGATCAATTTTGTATGATGCCTTCCCTACTTTGGCCAAGATGGGGACTGGTCCTTCATATTTACGAAGTAATCTCCTATCTCGTCCTCGTAATGACCTGATTTGTTCATGATTAATCTTAACAAGCACCAAGTCACCTATGTTGAAGTGTTGCGATCTTCTCCCCTGATTTGCCCACTTCTTCATTCACTTAGAAGCTTTCTCCAGGTAAGCTCGAGAAATATTTGCATTCTGTCTTCATTCTTTGGTGAAGATGTACGCTCTAGGACTCTTTCCTCTATACAGCTCATCCACTGTGAGGTAATAGTGGTTGTTGGCCTATAACAAGCTCAAAAGGGCTCTTGTTGGTTGAGCTCTTTTGGGCTTTGAAACAGAATTGAGCCATATGAAGTAGTTGCACCCAGTTCTTCTGGTTAGCATTAACGAAATGGCACAAGTACTCTTCTACTAGCCCGTTGAATCTCTTTATTTGTCCATCTGTCTATGGATGGTAGCTCGAAGAGATGTCAAGTTGTGAACCGAGGATTATGAAAAGTTCTATCCAGAAGTTGTTGGTGAATCTTGAGCGTCGGTCATTGACAATATCTTGGAGAACACCCCAATACGTTAGAATATTCTTAAAGAATAGTTGTGCCATCTCCTCCGCTGAACAGTACATTGGTGTAGTGTAACAACAACAACAACAAAACCAAGCCTTAGCCCCACTAAGTGGGGTCGGCTATATGAATCATTTTTCGCCAATTTATGCGATCATGGACCATTTCTTTTGATAGATTCAAGGATATTAAATCCTTACTCACTATCTCCTCTCAAGTTATTTTAGGTTTACCCCTACCCCTTCTACTGCCCCCCACAGTAACTAAGTCACCCTTCCTCACAAGTGCACTATAAGGCCTATGTTGCAAGTGTCCATACCATTTGAGTTGTCCCTCCTTAATTTATTTTTCAATGTTATACCACTCATCCATCTAAGCATTTTCATTTCGGAAACTTCTACTTTTTGGATATTATGTTTCTTCGTCGCCTAACATTTCGATCCATATAGCAGAGCTGGTCTTATAGCTGTCCTATAAAACTTCCCTTTCAATTTTAAGGGTATTCTACAATCACATAGCACACTTGAAGCACTTCTCTATTTTAACCAACCTTCTTTAACTCTATGTATTACATCATCTTCAATTTCTCCTTCAGCTTGCATAATAGATCCAAGGTATCGAAATCTACAAGTTCTATTTATTTCTTCATCATCAAGTTTAACTTTATCTCCAATATTCCTCCTATCATTACTAAAATTACATTTCATATATTCTATTTTATTTCTACTTATCGTAAAGCCTCTAGATTCCAAAGTTTCTCTCCACAATTCTAACTCAGCCTCTACTCCGTCCCTAGTTTCGTCAATTAATACAATATCATCTGCAAACAACATATACCATGGAACCTCCTTTTGAATACTCTTAGTTAATTGGTCCATCACTACATTGGTGTAGTGTAAACGTACTGTATTTCGAAAACCTATCTATAACCATAAGTATAGACCCTGCATCTCCCACTCTGGGCAGGTTGGTGATGAAGTCCAGTGAGACACTTTCCCACGGTCTGGATGGTACTGGTAGGGGCTCCAATAGCCTTGCAATCTTCTTCCGCTCTAGCTTGTCTTGTTGGCTGGTGAGACAAGTCTAGGTACAATCAACCACATCATCATACATGTGTAGCCAATAATACCCTTGCTTCAGTAATGCCAAAGTGCGCTACCATCCTGGATGTCCGGTCCACATGGTATCTTGACACTCTCTCAACAGTGTCTTCCTTAGATCTCTAGTTTGTGGCACAGAGAATTGGCTACCATGGGTCATCAACAATCTGTTTTCCACCCAGAACTGACGTGCTTTCCCTTTTTCATCAACTTCATGAAGTTTTGTGCAACTGGATCTTTGGCTAAATTCTCTTTGATGCGCTCCCGCATCATCGTGGTAATGGTACTCACAGTCAAGTGTGTTACCATATGCAAGGCTGCCAGCTCGGCCTTCCTACTTAATGCATCAGCAACTTGGTTTAGGCACCCCGTCTTGTGCTCAAATGAGAAATCAAATTCTGCATCGGCTTGCTTGGGTGTCAACTTCGACTGTGTGAGGAAGTGGCTAACACCCGAGTTATCCATTTTCACAACAAACCTTGACCCAAGTAAGTACTGTCGCCACATGCGGAGACAATGTATCACAGCTAGCATCTTCTTCTCCTGAGCTATGTACTTTAGTTTCGCTTCACTAAGCTTACGACTTTTGTACGTAACAGGATGTCCCTCCTGTAACAAGACTCCTCCAAGGGCATAGTATAATGCATCCATTTGTATCTCGAAGGGTTTCATAATGTCCGGAAGAGCGAGTACCGAATCTCTCATCATGGCATCCTTCAAGTCATCAAAGGCTCCCTAGCACTTCTCTGCCCAGTTCCACCCCTGACCCTTCTTTAGTGGTTCTATCAAAGGAGCAGTTCTCCTCAAGTACCCCTCTACAAACTTCCTATAATAGTTGGCAAGACCAAGAAAGGAGCGCAACTCCTTCACTGTCATTGGGATCTTCCATTCTTGAATCGCTCTCACCTTCTCCATATTCATCCTGATATTACCTTGCTCAATCACATGACCAAGGAATTTGATGCTTCACTGAGCAAAAGTGCACTTCTCTTTCTACCCATCCAACACAACTTGGATGGTCATAGGCACCAACTCTTGGCCTACTTCTTCCTCTACCACCACCGTGGTGAGATACGTCTATTCACCCGTTCTCAATCCCTTCTTGAGTTGCATGGCTAAAAGGAACTTCTCATTGTCTCCTTTCCTTGCAATGGCTTGCACCATGCGAGGGTGATCTCTTATCAGACACAAGGAACCAACAAAAGGCATCGACACTACCTTAGTCTCCCTCAGGAATACCCTTCCCTTTTCTTGCATGGTTAACCTACCAGAGCGTGTAACGTTCACGCTGCCTACCCTTTGGCATTTGGCATGATACCCTGCCTACCCCTCTTGGGCGCTTGGCTTGGTACCCTGCATACCCTTTGAGGCGCTTGGTGTAAACCATTACCCTTTTTCCTCAAAGATTAACTTACTAGAGCGTGCAACCTTCATCCTGCTTGCCCTTTGGTGTTTGCTGTGACACCTTGTCCACCCCTCTTGGGCGCTTAGTGTGACACCCTGCATACTCTCTTGGGTGCTTGGCATAAACCATTACTCTTTCTCTGTCGTGTTAACTTACCAGAGCGTGTAGCGTTCACCTTGCCTACCTTTTGGTGCTTGGCATGAATCATTACCCTTTCTCTGTAGTGTGGTGGAAGTCCTCTGGCCACCCCACCATCGAACTTGGTTGATCTCTTTGGGATCCCTCCAATTAATCAACACGTTCCCTCAGTTGGGCCCTTACTTCGGCCACTTTGTTAGCTGACGACTCAGTTTGTGCTCCTAGAACATTAATTCTCTGGGTAGTGGTCGGCATGGTCATTTACCAAAGCTTTACAATCCCACAATGAAGGCAATTGAATTCACGTTGCAACTAACCAAGCTCTAATGCCAAGTGTCACGGGCTGAATATTTCAGACCGTGTGACGCTTGCTAAAGCCATCTTGTTTAACTAGCTAGCCTAGTGTTTACCACAATTCACCAACAAAACACTTTCATTGTCATTCAAGTAGATATAAGCAGAAGCTATAAGCAACTTATGAAAGCTGGGGCACTTAAGCAGTAAACATTGAAGCAACGTAATTCATCATCAGCACCTTCATTAACATTGTGTGTCTAGCGAGGGAGGCAAGTAGGATAAACACGTTGACAATAGCTAGTGAGTTTTAAAAGTTGATGAATGCTCACCCTCACGTAAAGAGCTTTCTATGCTATTCTTACTCTGGCACTAGGAAACATCAATATGATCGAGATACTCTCCTTTTTAGCCTAGGGGAAAAATATCTCTGAAAAATAACCTTACACTAGTATTTACATGATAGAAACCCATCCCAAACGCATGAGACAAATGGTCACAGGCAAGCATAATGCCTTGAACAAGCTTGGCTTGTGACAAAGCAACGAAAGGGAGTGTCCATTAAAAACACATGCATTCCTATCCAACCATGATCGAGAAAAAACATACCAAAAATAACAAAATGCCAACCAAATGAATGTGTCGACCTTGAAAGTAACCTTAGCTCCCTAAATACAATTAATAAGTGGGGAAGATGTAGAGGAATTTGTTATAAAATTAAAAAGAGGAAAAGACAAAGAGGAACGAACCAAATGAGAATAGAGCAAAAGATTTGTAAGAGAAGTCGCAAACTACCCTAATTCTAGAACCTCAAATCCCTCCTAGATGAAGGCCAAAAAAAGCAACCGACAATCTAAGAGACAAAGCAAGTTTACATGCTTGTGATTATTAAGATTCCTTTGAAAATTAAAATTCTAGGGACAAGTCCCTCCATAATCATGGAATAAGAAATATGGGGCGTTATGCAACAAAGAGAGATAAAAGGTGAGGGTAGGTGATGGGAAAAAAGTTAGCATCCTCTAGCCACACATTCTCCTAAAAACAGATACAAGAACAATCATCTACTTTATATTTAATAGGAGGGAAGAACAAGAAATCAGAAAAACGAATTTCCAATGAATCTTATGAGTAGTTGTAGTACGTAAAAACCAATTTTCAAACCAAGACCTGAACTACCCAACCACCCCCTTGGCCATAGATCTACAATTTGCTTCCCAACTCACCAAATGATCCCTCCTCTTACCCCAACCAAAGAAAATCATTTCTCCTTTGTACCTTACTAGCCACCCTAATTGGAATTCGAAACAAGGATAGAAAATAAAGAAAAATAAAGGAGAGGCATGCCTAAATCAAAAGTGATACACCCATCTTAAGTAAATAAAGAACCCTTCAAAGTTCAAACCATCAAGTAACTAGACACTTTAGCAACATTTCAGTCCAAAAAAGCCAAATGTTGAGGATTACCGCCCTAAAGAATACTTAAATAAGTCAATGGATAGTGTGGGATGCCACATCCTACTGAAGAAGAAAGCCGTGGCATCTTAAATGAGCTTAAGCTAATGGAACTTAAATTTTTTGAAATTGAAGATTTGAGTCTCAAAGCATTCAATATTAAAACTCAATACAGGATCATTTCTTATTTTTGCAAAAATATGATAGAATACCTAAGATTTTGATAATTTTGGGATGGAAGTGAAAATACAAAAATTAACCAAAAAAATCTCTAATATAAATGAAATTTAAGCATCTAAAGTTTGAAGAAAGCAACAAAGTATTTAGAGTTTTGAGTCTATTGGCAGATTGTCATTTGCCAACCATTTCAAGACAATACCTTGATTTTAAGTTTTTGGGTTATTTGAAATTGTTTTTATTGATTTAACATCATACCTGTACGAGTTATAATTTCACCTCATATTTGATAATATGTCCATAGACATTTATAATATTTATTCATAATTTAACCATTAATTTTCTGTCACTCATAATCCAAAATATTTATTGTTTTGCTATCAAAAAATATTACAAAATAATTGTAAAATAACTTGTTATTTTATTAAGTAATTGACATTGATCTCATATTAACACATTTTTATCACAATCATAAACAAGTTTAAACTCATAAATTAGTGTTCATATTTTTACTTTGATTTACTGAATATTTTGATTTCTGGCATAGGCCACAAACCCACTGGTGAGGAGGGATGATTTAGGTGATTAGGTCTTAGATGGGGCAGGAGGGAAGGGGTTGACCTAGAATCACTTGGATCAAGATACTAAGCAAGGATTTGATAGCACTTCTAACTTTGTATTGTTAGTACTCTAGGTCTTGTGGAATGAAGGAAGAGGATTCTTGTAGCTGACTCTGCCTAGTTCTAGTAGGACCTAAATCTTGGTTGTTGTTGTTGTTGCTGTTTGTTATAGTGTACTTTGATAAATTATGTCTACTAGATTATATAATATTTTAAAATTTCCTTTTGTTATTTGGCCAATTTATTTTTGGGTAACCACTCTCTCATAAAGAAATCTTCCTTTTTTTTTTTTTTTATTTAATCGAAAAAAACTAGGTAAGGATATGAACGATATCTTTAAGCCTTTTGAAATTTTATTATCTTTATACTATAATTTCTAATTGAATATTTTTTATATGCTTTTCATTAAAGTATATTATTTATTATATTTTGATTCTAAATCATGCACTATTATACCTATTGATGACTTGCATGGTCCCATAAAATTTTTCATGCTTTACTATTGTTTTCCTACATTTTTTTAAAATTGAAATTCATATCAAACTTGCAATTGTCACATGTGCTTTTGCTGTCTTGCATCAATACAAAAAGGTTGTTGATTCATAGTTGTGTTAAATTTTATGATCAAGAGTCATAGACAGAAGCTCTAACTTGCTTTATTTCAAACTGTAGGGCAAAAGGTTATTGGAGAGCCAGTAGTTTCTGGGTTGATCCTTGATGATTCCAGGCTTTGGGATCCTGACTTTTCCATGGCAGCAAAGCAAGAACCATAACTCTAATTTTCTGCCTGCATTCTGTCCATAGTTCAGCTTATTCAAGTATCATTTCTATGTTTCAGGTATGTCATGAGTCCCCCTATCAGGCCATCAGGACATGGAAAGGCCCTTCAAGCTGCTCTTTCAGCAGGAGTTTTGCAGGTTTCCTTCCCATCACTAGATAAAATATTGCTAATTACATATCTGAGATGATGAGGTCAGAATACTACTATCTTATCTCTTGGACATTTGGTTCTGTATGAATTTGTATCAATTATTAAGTTCAGAAAGGCTGGCAATTCAAAATTAGATTTTCCTGTTATTTGTTGCATAGATTCTAAAAGACAAATTCTCTCATTTGAGTACACTTTTTGAAATTTGACTCAGAATAGTGAACTGTGTGCATAGTATATCTCCTTTTCTCAAGATAATTTTGATTCTCACATGACCAAGGATGTGAATTTTAATGTTGCCATCATACCATAATCTCTAACTTTTTTCTCATCCTATTTGACCCTTTGCAGCTTGTTGGGACAGATCACTGTGGTTTCAACTCTACACAGAAATCTCTTGGGATAGATGATTTCAGGAAAATTCCAAATGGGGTTAATGGTAATATTATTGGGATGGCCCTGGAATATATGCCTCCTCCCCTTTTTGTCTTTTGAAAAGGAACTTTTAAAAATGAACCAGTGAAAAGGAGCTGATAGAGATTGTTGTAAAAATTGTTTGGCCCCTCTGTGAAACCGAGCTGTTCGAAAGAAGAAAGTACTGACTGTTTGGCAGAAAAGTTGTAAAGTGCCTGAAAATATTTAAAATAACTAAAATGGATATGTAGTTTTAGGAAATGTAATTAATGCTTTATAATTTTGTAATATTTAAGAAAACCATTTACAACAATGGGATAGAATAGTTTATTAGTAAAAGAGCTAACTCTTAGCTTTTAAAAGCTTCAAATCCTGAGCTTAAAAGTTTCCCAAAAAAGCTAAAAGCTCAAGAAGCTGTTTACCAAATGCATACCCTGCTTTTACTTTTAAAAAGGAGAATTTGAGGCAAAATGGGGGGTGGAACTCACCTTAAGTGGTTTCAATTATTAAAGCTATTCTACTTTCTAATGCTTCTATGCATTGATATACTGTAAGTGGTTTCTTTTATTAGAGGTATTCTACTTTCTAAAGCTTCTATGCATTGACATGTGGCATGTTAGGTATCGAGGAGAGGATGCATCTGGTTTGGGATACAATGGTGGTAAGTTGCTATGGATTTCTGTCTTCCTTCCCTAATGCTGAGTTACTGAGTGCATACACGTGTGTGTCATTTTCATGTCAAATGGTGTTTATCTTACAGGAATCTGGTCTAATTTCTGTCACTGACTATGTACGAATAACAAGCACTGAATGGTATGCATTCTCTGTGATGATCCAAACATTGCATGATTGTTTTTTATTTTTACATATTGGTTTTCTATATACCAAAAAGTATGTAGAAGATCATTTTCATTTTCAGTTGGTGAAAAATCTGCAGCCAGGACTGTTGATGATTGATTAAAGTGTCAAATTTTCAGTGCTAGAATCTTCAATATTTATCCAAGGAAAGGAGCAATACTTGCCGGTTCTGATGCTGATATAATTATTCTCAACCCAAATTCAAGTTTTGAAATAAGCTCAAGGTTCCACCACTCTAGGTCAGACACAAATGTCTATGAAGGACGGACTGGAAAGGTAATTTTTTTGTTAGCATAATTTGTTTTCATGGAGCTAGCCTACACATACAAGTTTTGGTTGGAAAAAGAGAATGCAAGAAGGGTATCAAACGAGTCCCAAGCATTTGAAGGCTTAACTTTGGTTAATAAATTTGAGTATTTGACCTTATCATACATTATGCCATTTATTATACTTTTTTGATTTGTCTCTTACTAATTTGAATTGTAAATTGTGGATGTCCTCTTCTACAAGTTATTTTTTTGAATCACCGGAAGGAGGTCTTATTTAATGGATAATATGCTCTACTTTGGAGTCCAATACAACTACACATTGAAAAAAATAATAATAAGGGAAGTAAGAATTCTTACCTTTGGGATGAGCTATATGCAATTCATAGTTTATTCCCTTGGGCGGATTGTAGGAGGTGATTTTAAAAGTAATTAGGTTTCTATAGAGAAGAAGAGGTTCTAGGTTCAGTTCTGGCATGCAGAATTTTGATAGGTTTCTTATAGATTGTGGTTTGAGGGGGGCCTCCCTTTGAAAAATACCTTAGTTTCTTGGTTTGTTAAAGGTGAGAGGTCAGTTGTTATATCTCTTTCTCTGGGGATTAAGAGGATCAATTTTGGAATCTCTCTCAAGATGTATTTGCTAGACTAGCGTGTGATTAGGTGTGACCCAACCACATTTTGTTTTGAGAATGTGTTTAGATAAACACTATTGTTGTCTTCTTGTTTGGGATACGTGGAAGGATTGCTCGGGGAGGGGGTTTAAAGTTTATGAAGAAGCTTAGGCATTTAAAAAGTGGTTTTGAAGACTATTGTCCGTCAATTAGGCGGGAAAGTTCCTGCCGTTAGGGTTGGGTTGGAAACTTAGGAGGTTTTTTGGTTCATTCCTAGCGGTGCAAAAGGTGAGGGATGGTGAAGCTTTGCAAGTGTTTTCAGTGACCTGGCAAAGGAGTTACGATAATAATTGGGTGATATGGTTGCAGATGGTCATCCACGTTTGAAATCGTGGGGGCAGGTCATGCTGGAAGGTAATAAAGATTGTGGCGAGGGTCATGATCGTCAAGCCCTCCCTGGAGATTGAGGTATGGTGGCTGATAGGGAAGAGAAGTGCTGTAGGTGAGGTTGTGTAGTTAAAATGGACAGGGCTGAGCTTCCGAAGTCAGCAGCAGTTGCTGTTAATCAGCCAGAAGGCCCAGAACCAACCGCACTAATTAGTCAGCAGCTTCTGAAGGATGCAATCATTGCCAACCAGTTGGATTTGCCTGAGAAGGTAGCAAGGGTTCCGACAGAGGAGTTGCTTTCCTTAGAGATAGCTAGGGCTGCACTCAAGGGGGAGGATGCGAAGAGACATGTGCCTGGAGGTATCTTTCTAGTTTTAGACTTGGCCCAAACAATTGATAAGAAGGGTATTTCTTTTTTACATAAATTGGGCCATTTATTTGAGCAAGCCCAAGACTTAGGTTTATCTGAATTGGGCTCTAATGAGGAGTCTAAGGGTGGTCCTCATTCCTTGGGTTCTATTCAAAAGGTAAATTGGGAAAGTTGGGATGTTGGACAAGGAAACGGGGAATCGGATAAGTCTGTGCCGTATTTCAAGAACGGGGAAGACCAGATTTCAGTTCTTAGAGCTCAGGAAATAGGCAGTCGGAAGGAGGAGGTTAGACGTCATGCTCAGTTTCTTGAACTCCAAACTTTGAGTCGGGTTGATCGAACGCAAGAGCATACCCAGAATATTAATAGCTTGGAGCTTTTAGACTGTGTTACCAAAAATGTAACAAGCCTGGAAAAGAGTTCAAAAAATGGGGAGGTAAGATGTAAAAATTCAAGAGCAATTATGGTGGAAATTGATGATATATTTTTTTCGAATTTTAATAGATTTGAGGGTAGTAAGGTGTATGCTCGCTCGGAAGTTAGCTCATATGGGCACCGAGATGCGGAAGGTGTTTGATGTGAAGAGAGAAAAATCTAGTGTGAAAGGGAGAAAGCTTTTGAGGAGAGACTCTAGAGGAGAACTTAGCATAGTGGGAGACTCTCTTACAAAGAAGGAGGTTGGGTGTAGCAATGGGGAAAGGAAAGAAAAGGAGGTTAAGAAATGGAGGGTTTTTTTAGATTTAGAAATAAGTGATTTGAGAATTTGACTGTGGTGGGAGCTATTGTTGGATGAGATTCAAAAACAATATGGGTACGCTTCTAATACTTGCGATGAAGTAGGGGATTTATTGTTTGTTCATCCTACCCCATTGGAAGGTTTGGAGGGAGTGCCTATTTTTGAAAATGATGGTTTAGTAACAGTTTACAATGTAGGGATGGAATATTGCCTACTCTTGCGGAGGAAATTCCCAAGGAGGATTTAGAAGCTCTTCTGGATAAGTTGGATTTAAAGTTGAGTGATATTGGAGGAAATGAGGTTCGCTTGGATGGTGGCAAAAGTCGTAAATTGAAGGGTCAAAAGAAATAGCAAATTTGAAGAGTTCGGTCTAGGTCTTAAATTTCGATTTGACTTAAATTTTGAGGCTCCAAAAGTACAGAAATTTTGATTTTGATTTTAATTTGAAAAAATTACAAAAATCAGTAGTAAAGCATGGAATTCTTGAATGAAACTTTAGGTTAATAGACATAATAATGTAAGTTTTAGGACTTAAATATTACAAGTTAAATACATTTATGTTGCGTATGAGGTTAAAAAGTTGTAATATAATATGTGTATCAAACAAATTTGTAAGATAATATGCATTAAACATATTCAGTTTATACGAATGAAATTCATAAATCATTTAAATATGATTTATTACACAACAAATGATAATTTAGACATGGTTAAAATTTCGATAAAAAAAATTAAAAGAGAGAAATTTCACTTCACTCGAAATTTTGTTCTATAGTTAAAATTTCAAAGTTTCCCTAAAATTTTGAGATTTTGATAAATTTTGGATGATTCGTTGAAATTTCAACAGAAATTGTGTAAGACGGACATCAACTGCCATTTCAATTTCGAGGGTGATGGAAATCAAAAATTTCAACAATTTCGTGGAAATTTAAGACCATGGTAAGAACCAATGGTGTCTAACCTGCTAAAGTAGGCACCTGTGGTAGACAGGCATCACTTTGTGCTTCTTGTTGATGGAGTACATTTTATATTGTTAGAGAATGACTTCACATAAAAGCTTAAGCTATTACATTGTAGGCCAACAATGTATATTAAGCTTTAACACTCCCTTGAACGTGCAGCCCGATAGCATGTGGAGAGATACACATGATAGGTAACACCCGTTACAAGGAATTCATCAACTTTTTATTTAAATGCAGACAACAAGACTAGAACTTAGGACCTCTTGATAACCAGCTTTGATACCATGTTAGACAACCACTTTACCTAAAAGCTTAAACTATTAGGTTGTTGGCCAACAAACTTTATCAAGCTTTAACATATAATGTATTTTATATATAATACATTAAGAAAGAAGAATAAAGAGATTGTTGTTATATGTGGCTCATATTTTGAGTGAAACGCGTGTACAAAGAAAACATGGTGGAAAAACAGAGAAGCTGGCTTGTAGGAAGAAATCGACGACGGTTTGCCTGAAATCGTCTACGGTTTTGTTCAGGTTAAGAGGAAACAATTGACGACTTTTAAGAGTTATATCGACGGTTTGGTCTCAGCACTAAACCGTTGACGGTTTTGCTCAGTTACTCAACGTTGTTTTTCGAATTTTGAATTAGGAAGTTGAATAGGTTGGGTTTTGGGAGGGAAAAAACCTCTGGGGGTTGAAGAGGGTTATATATACAATGTTGTATGTTGTAAACAGTTTTTTTTTTTTTTTTGACACAAGATAGTGAAAATGCACAGTCGTTTGCTCCTGTGGATGTAGGCATTGTCGAACCACATAATTCTTCGTGTCATTATTTTATTGCTTTCATATAATATGCGTAATTGTGTTTTCTGTATATTTCATCGTTGGTTGCTGCATTGTGTGATTTGGGTTTTCCGCTGCGCATTAATTTGCTCAACAAATTGGTATTAGAGCAAATTGGTTACAATGGCTTCTGGGATTTCTTCTACAAAGTTTGATGTTGTCAAGTTTGATGGAAGCAAAGGTTATGGCGACTATGTTTTGTCTGGCTGATGACGTGTTGTATCACGTCATGGATGAGGAATCTTTGGCGACAGTTTGGCAGAAACTGAAAAGTCGGTATATGTCCAAGTCTTTAACGAAGAAGTTGTATCTTAAGCAGAAATTGTATTGGCTTAAGATGGCAGAGTGTTTGAATTTGAACCAACATATCAATGTATTCAATCAAATTATATGTGATTTGGTGCGGGTTGATGTGAAGTTCGAGGAGGAAGACAAGGCGTTGATGCTATTGAATTCCCTACTTGCGTCTCATACGTATGAAAATCTAGTTACAGCTTTGACGTGGGGAAAAGAAACCCTGGATCTGGAAGAGGTTACAAGCGCTCTGCTAAGTTTTCATCAGAGGAAGAAAGCCAGCGATGAGATTTCACAAAGTTAAGGGCTTGTGGTGAAGGGTAACCAGGAACGTGGGAGAAGTAAGTTTCGGAGCGGATCGAGTAATAATAAGTCTCGGTCACAATCCAGGAAGGACATACAGTGTTTTAAGTGCGGGAAAAAGGAGCACATAAAACCGGAGTGTCCAGAAATGAAGAAGGGGAATGCAAAAAATCAAGAGGGTTCTTCAAAATTTGCGAATGTAGTAGAATAAGGAGACTCAGAGCGGTGGTGTTGGTGATATGCTTTCTCTTTTATCGGGTTTAGATCGCCTCACTGATTCTTGGATCCTAGATTTGGCATGCTCTTATCACATGATACCAAATAAAATTGGTTTAGCACCTACAGGTCATTAAATTCTAGTTTTGTTTTGATGGGAAATGATGCTTCATGAAAAATTGTTGGAATAGAGAATATCATAATTAAAATTTTTTATGGTGTTGTGAGAACATTATGTGATGTGAGGCACATACCAGATCGACGGAAGAATTTAATTTCATTGGACATTTTAGATTGTAACGGGTTTAGTTACAAGTCTGAAAGTAGGGTTATGTAAGTGTGTAAAGTCATCTTAACGGTGATGAAGGGACAGAAATTAGAGAGAAATATCTATGCACTGCTGGGTACCATAATTGTAAGTGAAGCTGCAACTGCAAATTCTGAGTCAGATAATACTATTTTGTGGCATATGTGGTTAGGACATATGGGTGAGCGTAGAATGATGGAGATTCATAAGAGAAATCTTTGAAGGGTGCCAAAACATGCAGATTGAATTTCTGCAATTATTGTGTTGTCGAGAAACAGAACAGGGTGCAGTTCAAGACAGCCACACTCAAAATGGAGGGTATCCTTGACTACATTCATTCATATGTTTAGGGACTGGTGAAAATAGCATAAGGAGGGGGACATATGTACTTTGTGAGTTTTATCGATGATTACTCACGAAAGGTCTGGGTGTACTTCATGCGGCACAAGTCAGAGACGTTTACCAGGTTTAAATTGTGGAAAGCTGAGGTGGAAAACCATATATGGAGAAAGATTAAATGCCTCATATTAGACAATCGAGCCGAGCACACTAATTTGAGGTTAATGGAGTTGTGCGAGCAACATGTGTAGGAACCCGGACCTGGAAAATAAAAGAAAATAGATAAGGAAGAGAGAAATAAAGGAAAACAAAGGAAAAAGAAGGAAATTGGTTTGGCAGGGCCCAAACTGTTGACGGTTTCACTGAGCTGGGAAAAAACCGTCGACGGTTTTGTTAAGGCAGGGAAAACCGTCGACGGTTTCCTGCGAGCCTGCTTACTTAAGGGCTAAGCAAGGCATATTTTTCATAATTCAAACATTCCTCTCTCTCTCTCTCTCTCTACTCTCACTCTCTTGTGACCCTCTCTCTCCCGTAGGCTCACCCTGATCCTGTGATCACTCTCCGATCATTTTCCTCTCCTTTCTTGGCTTGCCGGTTTGTTTTTGGCGGTGGATTGGAAAGCTAGGGTTTTGGATTTTCGGAACGTTAGCGGTCTATTTTTCAGGATTAGGTAAGGGGATTAAGGTAAGTCAGCATTTTATTAAGTTTGAACCGATTAAAATGTGTTGTATGTATGTATATACTTGATTTCAAAGGTTATTTCGAAAACCGACCGTTCAAAATGGACTTTACAAACATAGGATATATGATACGGTATTTTGAATAAAATGAACGGTGGAAAGCTTGGTTTTATCATACAAACTTCATATACTATGTTTTCTTGGTTGTTTAAATGGCTATTTTCAAAATACTGAAAATCGTGTGGTAGGTGAATAATCGGTATGGTTACTGTGTAACCGAATTTATGTATGGTTGTGAAATATTGAATTGTTTGTGAAAAATACTGGAATTGCTTGTGTAAAATACTGGGTTTGATATAACGGCTGCTGGCCGGGTTTTATTTGACTGTCGGGAGCCGGGTTTTATTAAATGGCAGGTTTTATACGAAATGAGTTTATAATACAGTTTTTATTACCTAAATTGCATGATATGGTTTAAGAACCCTAAGGACCAGTTGTATTGTGAGCACGATACCGTTGTTAGGGAATTACTATTTGGCCATGTGCGTCCACACTGTAGTGGAAGTGTAGGGTGGTTTCAGCCGATTGGCCTATGTAAGGATGAAGTACCTTCCCTGGGGTCCGGACCAGGAAGTGGTAAGGCAATCGGACCTGCAACGGTGTTTGGATGCCCGCAGACGCACTTGCAAATGGTTACTTTGACTGTGTCTGGGTTGATCCCTCAGAGCATAAGTCCAGTTTTCAGGCTGCACAACCCGTACCATGGGAGAAGTAAATGGTGTGTTAGTCCCAGGGAGTGTCTTTTACGCATATATGCTAATTTATGTAATGGGTATCTCTAATTACTAAACTAGTTTATACGGTATAAATGAAAAGGGTATTTTCAACTGTGCGAAGTGAGTATAATGTATAACTGCTATTTTCGGTTAAATGGAGAATGGAATGTTTTTTGTATACTCTAAAACTCATGTTGGTCACACACTGATATTAATTTAATCTGCCTTACTGAGAAGTGTCTCACCTCAATATACAAATCATCTTTTCAGGACCATCTCGAGATCAAGTTTAGTGAACTTCGGGGTCGGGTGATAGTTAGTTTTTGTGAGTGTTTGCAAGAACTCTAGTGTGTTTCAGTTAGGTCTGATGTCCCCGGATGTGTATAATGGTTGTATGGACTGAGTTGGCTTTTGTATTGTATTATGGTCTGTAATATGAATATTTGGAGACCTTTGTGTATAAAGGTAGTTTAGAACTCTGGTAATGTATTTTGGAGAATGTATCATTTATTTCCGATGCATTTATATAATAAATATGGTATCAGTAACACAGATGTCGCTAAAGTAGCACCCCAGGCCCCACGTGGCAGGTCGGGGCGTTACAGCATGGCATAAGGACACGCTTCATAGTACACAAGACATCACAACATAATGGTGTGGTAGAAAGGATGAACCAAACTCTAGTTGAAAGGACTCAGTGTCTCAGGTTGAATGCAGGCCTTGCAAAGAACTTCTGGACTGAGGCAATGAGTATGGCGTGTTTCTTGGTTAACCGATCACCAAGGGCATCACTAGAAGGTAAAGTTGCAGAGGAGGTGTGGACATGTAGTGCAGTTGACTACTCTGGTTTGAGAGTGTTTGGATGTCCAACCTATGTACACATTTCTAGTGAGGAGAGATTGAAGCTTGATGCAAAGTCTAGATGGTGCATTTTTCTGAGGTATCAGAAAGGTGTGAAAGGGTTCAAGCTGTGGGATCCAAAGGCAAACAAGGTGGTGTTCAATAGAGACGTGGTTTTGTTATGAGAAAGCCATGTTGCAGCATACTCAGGAGGAAGAAGAAGAGAAAAAGGTGCCAGAATAGAAACTTAGAGCAGAGATGACAGCGTTTAGAATGTAGGTAGTTCTAGCTCTGGAGACCAGCAAGATCACAGTATTGCTATACATAGTCCTAGATGCATTATTAGGCGACCGCCCAGGTATGAATTGATGATCTGGTGTCTTGTACACTCATTACTAGTAGCAAGGATCCTACTACTCTTCAAGAGGCGGTGCACAACCAAGAGAAAAGTAGATGGATGGGTGCTACGGTGGAGGAGATGGGATCATTGCATAAGAACTAGACGTGGGAGTTGGTGGCGCTTCCAGAAGGGAAGAGGACGATAGGATGCAAGTGGGTGTATAGGAAGAAAGAAGCGGTATCAGAAAAAGAAGAAGAGGAGTTTAGGGCTCGATTAGTAGCAAAGGGTTACTCATAGAGGAAAGGAGTTGATTATGATGAGATCTTCTCCCCTGTGGTCAGACACACTTCCAAGGGTAGTGTTGGGATTGGTGGTGCACTTCAATATGCATTTGGAGCAAATGGACGTAAAGACCGCATTTCTCCATGATGATTTGGAGGAGCTGATTTACATGGTACAACCATAAAGGTTTAGTCAATCAAGACAGAAGCACTTGGTTTGTAAACTGAAGAAATCACTTTACGGGCTGAAGCAGTCTCTGAGCAATAGTACAAACGTTTTGACTCCTACGTGATTCGGATTGGTTACAGAAGGTGTGAATATGATTGCTGCGTGTATGTGAAGAGTCTTGATGATTGTTATCTTTTTTTTCTGTTGCTTTATATTGATGACATGCTGATTGTTGTGAAGGATATGACTGAAATAAATCAGTTTAAAACTTTGTTGAGTAAAGAGTTCGACATGAAAGATTTGGGTGTGGCCAAGAAGATTCTTGAGATGGAGATTCGCAGGGACAGAGTTGTAGGGATATTTCGGTTATCTCAAGGTGGCTATGTTAAGAGGGTGTTGAATAGGTTTAGCATGGATAATGCAAAACCGGTGTGTACACCACTGGCGAATCATTTTAGATTATCTACCGCCCAGTGCCCAAAGAAGGACGATGATATTCGTGACATGTCAAAGGTCCCATATGTTAGTACAGTAGGGCGTTTAATGTATGTTATGGTATGTACAATACCAAATCTGACACAAGTTGTCACTGTGGTGAGTAAGTTTCTTTCAAATCTGGGTAGACAACATTGGGATGCAGTCAAGTGGGTTTTCAAATACTTGCGGGGTACTACACACTATGGCATCATGTTTGGTAGGCAACAAAGTGGTCTGTTAGTTGTGGGATATGTGGATGCAGACTATGCAGGGGAATTGGATGACAGGAGGTCTACAACAGGGTATGTGTTCACCCTTGTGGGAGGGCCTATTTGTTGGAGGTCCATGGTACAGTCTCTAGTTGCATTATCAACAACTGAGTCGGAGTATATGGCAGTCGCCGAAGCTGCCAAGGAAGCACCGTGGCTTACAGGATTGGTCAAGGAGCTGGGTATCTAGTAAGGTGGAACTTAGCTGCGTTGTGATAGTCAAAGTGTCATTTATTTGGCGAAAAACCAAGTGTATCATGTGAAAACCAAACACATAAATGTAAGGTTTCACAGGATCCGAGAGTTGGTCCCTTCTAGTGAACTCTTGCTTGAGAAAGTTCACACTTCTAAGAATGCAACAGATGTATTGAAAAAACCTATTACCACGGATAAGTTTAAGCATTGTTTGGACTTGCTTAATGTCTCCAGTTGCTAGATGGGAGGCGGTCCCAATCTATTGCCCCAGATGGAGCTGCGGGTTATGTTTTCGATTTTCTCCTAAGGGGTGTATATTCGCCAAGGTAGAGATTGTTGTTATATGTGGCTCTTATATTGAGTGGAACGCATGTACAAAGAAAACATGGTGGTAAAGTAGAGAAGCTGGCTTACCGGAAGAAACCGGTGACGGTTTGCCTGAAATCGTCGACGGTTTTGTTCAGGTTAAGAGTAACCAGTCGACGGCTTTGCAGAGTTATATCAACGGTTTGGTCTCGGCATTAAACCATCGACAGTTTTGCTCGGTTACTCTGCGCTGATTTTTGAATGTTGAATTGGGAAGTTGACTAGGTTGGATTTCAAGGGGAAAAAACCTCCAGGGGTTGAAGAGGGTTATATATACAATGTTGTACGTTGCAACTCTTATGAGTTTTTTTTTCACACAAGATAGGGAAAATATACAACCGTTTGCTCCCATGAATGTAGGCATTGCCGAATCATGTAATTCTTCGTGTCATTGTTTTATTGCTTTCATATAATGTGCGTGATTGTGTTTTCTGTATATTTCATCATTGCTTGATGCATTGTGTGAATCGGTTTTTCCGTTGCGCATTAATTTGCACAACAGAGATTAACCTTGAGAGGTGCAAAATCCTCAAAGAGAAAAAAACAGTCAAGAGGAAGAAAAAATAAGGAAAATAGATGAAAGAACTAATAGTGACTAATTGAGAAAACCCCATGCATTGAGGAAGAAGAATAAAGAGATTACAAACTTGAGAGGGTAAAAAATCCTAAAGAGCAAAAAATAGCCAAAAGAGAGAAAAAAAATGAGGAAAATAGATGAAAGAACTAATAGTGACTAATTAAGAAAGCCCCTCTCTAAACCCCGCCATCATAATTCACAAAACGCTGTAAGTTTGCGAATTTCGCTGACCTTTGTTCCTCCAGGACCAGACAGCCATAACCCCGTCCTATCCAAAAGTTGTTGGGTTTCTAAATCTTTCCTTCCAATCTCCTCCACAAGAAGAGGGAAAATCCCATCTGCACATTGTTTCTCTTTACCAGTCCATCTTCCCTAAGAATAAGTCCTCCCTAAAACTTTCATTGATATGATGGCACATATGATAGACCCCTGAGTAAGTTGGAAGATTTGGCTACATACCTGTTTGTTCCCGAAACTCATCCAATAACAAGCTGTCATCACAGGCAAACTCATTGGCTGCATCACTCTCTCATCATCTGTCATATCTTTGATTTCTTTCTCTTCTTTCCCTTAACTTTTCATCCATATCCCTGTGAGGGCTACAATTTATACTCATGATGTTGATTCCCCCTGTTAAATAGCCATAGGATGTGCCAAAATAATGTAATGAATCTTTAGGGAAAAATAACACTTTTCACATTCTCCGCTTCTGAGCCATCTTGAATTTAAGCAAATGTCAATTCTTCACCCTGGGCAATCCTGCAAGTTGAGCGTACGTATCTTGTTGAACTGTCCTATCAAATAGCCATGAATGCCCCAAAATAATGTGACAAATCTTTTGAAAAATAATCCATATTGCAGTATCTCCAATTCTGAACCAATCTTAAAGGTAGGGAATCATCAATCAATAACCTTAAAATTGGTATCTTTCACCTAGGTGATCTTGCGAGGTTGAGGATGGGACTCAATATTCTGCTTGAACATCTTTGCTTCTTTGTGCACCCCATTAATGCAATTGTTGAGATCAACAGCAAACATAGTTGAGACTAGAAATACTGATTCTCTTCCAAATCCTTGTCATCCATCTAACAACATGAAAGCATTGGTCAAAGGATTAAATAGTCTTGTTGTCCGTCATCCTCATCTTTTTCATCATTTGAAAGTTCTTTTCTCAGGTTTAATGATTTTGATCTCCTCACCTTCTTTTTTCTCAAGAACCATAACCTCATTGGATGTTCTGTTCCATGGTGTCCCACACCCTAGAACCTGGAATGTTGAATCACTGTCTTTACCTTGCATGTTGATCCTGGTATCTCTTGAGCTTTTCAAGGAGTAGCAGAAAGTGCACCTTTTCCAGTTCCTCGACTAACATATCCCACCCAAGAAAGGCATTAGTGCCCTTCTTAAAAGGAGAGGTTGATGTAATGTTAGGAGGATTGTGTTGGATGTTTTTTTCAATCTTAGATAAAATCTAAATGGCATCTCCAACCAACTGTAATGTTTTGAGAAGTGGTAAGTTCGGGGCAATAGCCTACATCAACTATTGCCTATACAAGGGAATAAATGCACCCGCACACCTCTTCCTATTAGTGCAGCATGCAGGTGCCAGTTAGCCTGGCAAATTCAACTGGTTTATGCTGCTATAGTTATGTTCTTTTTCTTTACATTGTGGAGCTAAAGGTGTAATGGTAGTTAGTGGGCACAATCTGCTCTGCTTGGCCCTAATCATCTCAGCACAGGTCCCAACTTCTCAAAAACCCACCCTTCTAAATGTGTTCTGAATTTGCCAAACTTTAGTGAACCCTTGAAATTGGTTTTGGCCTGATTTAATTTCAAGATTATGGTCATCTCATACTATCTGAAATAATTTTTCAAGGTGTACACCTCAATTTCTGAACACATCAAGAGATCCATCTCCATTAAAATCTTGAACTTGTAATTCAGTTTAAAATTTTCTGCACAATCATACTTTGCATTAAAGGAGTGTGGCTTTGTACTAGTAGGTATGACTTCCCTTAATGGTGTGAGATTCAATGGGGTTCTTACCTATAGCTGCGACTTCAGTGGTTGATTTACTTAAGAAACGCTCATATCACATCTAAAGTGGTCTCAATTTTTCACACCCTATCTTTCAATGATTTAGCTTCAGAAGATAACTAGGGATTATCACCATTATTTTTCCTTTTGCTGCAAAGAATTCTCAAATGACATGACTGGCATTTTCTTAATATTTTTTTTTTTCTTTTTGTTTCTATCCTTTTGTTGTGATTTTTTTTTTTTTCAAAAAAAAGTAAATCAGAAATGAAATTCATGAGAAAAAGAGAAACTGTATAAGAATAGCTTGGGATACTGCATGGGGTGGACTGGATTTGAGCTGGGTCAGTTCAGTTTTGGAACGGTATGATTCAGTTCTGGGTCAGATCAACTTGAATTTGGGTCTTAACCAAGGTCTTAAATTTCGATTTTGACTCAAATTTCGAAGCTCCAAAAGTACGGAAATTTCGACGGAAATTTCGATTTCGATGTCAATTTCGATTTCGATTTGAAAAAATAACGGAAACTAGTAGTAAAGCATGAAATTATTTGTGAAACTTTAGAAATGGTTAACAAACATAATAATATAAGTTTTAAGACTAATATATTACAAATTAAATACATCTATGTTTTGTATGAAGTGAAAAAGTCCTAAAATAGTATGTGCATCAAACATGCTTATAAGATAATTTACATTAAACATATTCAGTTCATGCAAATAAAATTCATAAATCATTTAAAAATTATTTATTATACAACATTGATAATTTAGACATGAATGGTTAAATAAAATATTATTATAAATTTATTTTTTCATATAATTTCAAAAGCACTTGTGATAACCTTTTGTTTCAATAAAATAAATTAAAAGAGAAATTTCACTTCACTCTTGAATCTCTCATTTGAATTTCGACAAAATTTCATTGCATAGTTAAAATTTCGACAAATTTCGCTAAAATTTCAAGGTTTTGACAAATTTTGGATGATTCATTGAGATTTCGACGGAAATTATGCAAGACGGAAATCGACTGCCATTTCAATTTCGAGGGTGACGGAAATCGGAAATTTCGACAATTTCGTGGAAATTTAAGACCGTGGTCTTAACCAACCCAAAAATGGCTGGAGAATGATGGAAGTGCCGCTCCTGATCTTCTTAGAATTGGTTCTAGAGTGCTCTTGGCTTCAGCACTGCATTGAGAATGGCTCGACTTGGCTTTGGTCTGAGGGCTATGGTTGGAGAAGTCGCACACATTGAAAGTACATGCAGTGAATTCTAATGACACATTGAGCTGTGGGAACCTGGAGGTTTGTAGATCACTGAGCAGGAGTAGTGGGGTTGATGTCACCAGAGTCGGTGGTGGGAGGGAGATCTGAACATGGAAGCATTTATTATCACTTGGCATGCATGGGGATGTGTGGGTTGGTTGATGATGGTTTGACATAGGATTGGCTGAATGAGGGCATTTGATCTTGATGGCTGTGCGCGTTATAACGGGTAAAAAATGGGTGTTGGGATTTTCGTCCATGGTGGGGTTATAAAACCAAAAATTTTGGAGAAGATTTTAGGGGGAATGCAGGAAAGATTTGAGATTGAGGGAATAAAAGAAAGAATGTGAGAAATTAAGGAAGAGCAAAGACAAGGAAAGTGAGACCAAAGAGAAGGAGAGGGTTTCAAATTTGCTTTTATACCAATTGATGCAGCAACATCCATGAAATACAGAGGGGGAATAGAGATTAGGTTAAATAACCTAAGTCCATCTCATGTTAATGTCTCTTCTGATCCTAGTACTATCAAGCACATTTATAGAGAAAAAGTAAAGCAAAATCATGACTAAAACTCTGTAATAATAATTTCTTGAGGTCTAACTATTCTCAAGAAAAATCACATAATCAGCATGCACATTTGACACAGATAAACATAGCCCTGTGATAAATGTACCCAAGACTTGTCCTCCAAAGGGGGTCAGTGCGGCTTCAAAACCAATGAGTTTAATTTTTTTGGTTGGCTAATGTAATATAAGATGGCCCTCAAATCAATGTCATAAATTACAAATATGTAGTTGAAAGCATGGGATTGAGTGGCTGCAAATGTTACCATATCATACAATATGCCTTTTCTTATTCTTTCTTCAAACTCTTCTCTTAATTCTTTGCATCTAAATTGAGGATTTCTCGTGTAAATTGTAATTCCATAGGATAGCAAAGGAAGTCATCCAATCTATAATTTGCATAACTTGGAGATACTAGAATGATGACATGAAAAAATAACATGCTTTTGTCAACTTGGATATGCGAAGTGATTTGATTCGTAAGATTTTGGAGACTGGGAGAGGAATGTAATCATGTTGGTGAGTATAGTGATTTGAATTGTTCACTTTTGGAGGCACATATACATGTGATGAATAGGATTGCCATGAAGTTGGATAATGTATAAGCTACAGGAGAACCAGGAAGGGAGAGCTTTCCCCCCTTTTCTGCCCAACTCTTTCATTGGTCTTAAGAATGCTGGTTTTAAGAATGAGCGATTGCCCTTCTTCGACCCTTATTGCCCAACCTGAGAGCAGACAGCTAATGCGTTCCACTTATTGAACAGGGTTCTATGGTCGGTCTGTGACCCCTGTAATTTGATTGGTGCCATTTGAAGATATGCAGCTCATCTGCTGTTTGTTGGCATGTAGATAAATCTGGGTTCTAATGTGATTTCCCCAGTAGAACACTTGTGTTGACCATTCACTTACTGCTCCTGACCAATGGATGAAGTTGTGGCAAACAACAGATTGAACACATGGCCATTTTGATTGATTAATCCAAGTTGGTTCCTGATAGTGGATCTAATACTTAGCATTCTATGGGTTTACACCATTAAGAAAAAAAAAAAAAAGCTAGTATGAAAACTAAGTTGTTTCCCTATAGAAGTACTGTTGTTTCCGTTGCCAAGTCAGGCATCACAATTTATCTTTTGGCTTGAAATTTGTGTTATTGAAAATTTCATCTGCATTTGCATACTTGCACTATTTGCTTAGCAAGGGAGCAGGCTTCTCTTGTTTTCTGGCTGTGGGTTGTGCATCTATGTGTAATTATGTATTAAAATTTGAGCTTTGATCCTGTCGACCATTAATTTTATTCACGACTTCAATTTTTAAAATGTGGCCCATCTTTCCTTCTTTCTTCCTTCCCATACATTCTCTATCTATCACCCCGATTGCCAATCTCCCTTACCCTGCCCCACTCCTTTTGCATGTTATTCAAATGGCAGTTTCACTAGTTTGTCTGCATTGAGATTTCATTCGAAACCATGTTATACTATTCCACGTTTTCTAACTGTTCTTGCAACACTTTTTCAGGGAAAGGTAGAAGTGACGATTGCTGGAGGAAGGATTGTGTGGGAAAATGATGAATTGAAGGTTGTTCCTGGTTCTGGAAAGTACATAGAAATGCCACCTTTCAGTTATGTCTTTAGTGGAATTGACAAGGTAGATGCTAAATACATTTCTTCCCTCCGAGCTCCAGTACATTGATTATAAGCCACAGCTTGATTTGGAGGTATTTAATATATTTCTTACTGATATTGAGGGGAATATAACTCAAGTTTGTGCTGTGTCTATTCGGAAGAAAAATAACAAAGACGACCATGAGTACTGTGTATTCCTTTGTGTAAAATATTTGCTTGTACACAGCTGCATCTTAGAATGTCAATAAATGAAACTCTTACTTTCTGTTTATATATAAAGTATGCTCCTTGGCAATCACATTCAATGTCTAAATGTAGGTCTTCATGGCACAAAAACTCAAAAGATTATTGTATAGAGAAACAAACAATATACATACATCTTGCTTTAAGATTACAGAATCCCTTGCGTCTAAGGGTTGAACCCAAGTCATCTATAAATTTACAAGCAAATGAGTGGACTGGAAGCTGGGTGGGTTCACTAGAAATCAAGGTCTAATACAACAATTAAGGTATGTCAGAATCTTCTTTTTCCTCTGCAAATCAATAAATATAACAAAAGAAGATCAGACAAAAGCACATTGATGTAGTTCTGTTGTTATATGTTATTTTGGTAAATGAAGTATTAACATAATGTTGCCTGTGAGGGCATACTGGAGTGCAATGATCCATGTGCATTGACCAAGGGGATATGGACCAAAACAAGCTCCAGTATGATCTTGTATTTGAGCAAAAGAATCATTTCCCTTTGTTAAAGAACACATTATCATACTAGTCATTAACCAAATCTTTGTCAAATAGAGACTTACCATGACTGAATCTTCCTGATTACGAGCAATGAGTTCTTGTTCGTTCCCTAGGCTGGCACGTCGGAAGTCAGATTTCTGCTGCTTCTTGTTGGCTCGAGCTCGGGAAAACACCATAGAATAATCAGTAGCTCCTGGGGACTTATGATCCCACCCTCCAAATTGAGGAACAGACATCCAACCATTTTTCTGAAAACATTGAATGTACAAATGCTCAGAAAATAATTTTTAAAAAGCACATAGAACAACTTACAATCTAAGATATGGTGTTCATTCATATTGTCATGAGATCAGAGGACATCCTCAAGTTTTGACCTAAAAAAATGTTAAATAGAATAGCGATGTAAGAAATTCACCAAGCAAAGGAGGGCAAGATGACCACCATTTTGATTTGACCTTGTATTGGTTAACATCCCCTTGGTCAATGCACATTAACCAATATAAGCTCAAGTATTTTCCCTCATAGGGCAAAATATATACCAATCTCTGAACCCTAAACATCACAAAGTGGAAGGGCTAAGATGGCATTCAAGCCTTGGGGTAATATAGGAGGGCAACACGACTACCATTTTGATTTTACCTTGTATTGGGTAACACCCCCTTGGTCAATGCACATTAACCCATAGAAGCTCAAGTATTTTCCCTCACAGGGCAAAATTAATACCCGTAGACATCACAAAGTAGAGGCTTTTGTAGGTTTAGTGATCATTGTTTAAATTTTTTTTTTTTAAAAAAAAAGGAAAAATGATTTGAATAAGGAAATTATAAAAGAACAATGAAAATTTAATGTTCATATTGATTGAAAGTTTTTCTAGCAAATTTCATCCAATTTATAGGCACCAATAAGATGACATTGTAATGAAAATCTACACAAAAAAAAAAGCATGTAAAATCCATTAACATGAAATAAATGTACAGAGATCATGTCCTGTGCTGCTCCCCATATTTAAATAATTTGAATTCTATCTTTTAGGATTGTCTGCATTGTAATTTTTTTTAATTTTATTTTATAGAAATTCAATAAAAACAAGTGCTCTCTTATTATTGTTATTATTTCCAATAAACAATCAAAAGCAAATCAGAGAGACCCAAATAATAAAGAACTAGGATATCATCATCATCATCATCAGCATCATTGCAGTGACAATGTTCTAATCATTTGAACAGGAAAATAAATAAATAGGCCCCTTTATTTCTTTTATTTATTTATTTGGGGTTTCAAAAAATCAGATTTTGGATGTGTATTGTGCATACCTCCTTCCGGCTTTCCATGGTGGGATTGAAGATGGGAGGGAGGGAGGGAAAATATTAACAGGCAGAAGAATGCTGTGGTTATCAATCCCCACAATCCCAATATATAAAGGCCCTACTCCCTGTAAAGATGAGAAGGCTTTACCAGGTGGCTTCATATAATTGGGCAATGGGAAGACCGTTGGCACTGCTTACAAATTACAATGCCTTCAATTGAATAAACCGCAATTTCAGTTGCCAACTCCTGCTACCACCGTACACATAAAATGGTAGAGAGAGAGATCTCGGGAGGGTTAAAGAAGAGCCTAAAATTAGATTACCGCAGTTGGAAACATGAGGATCAGAAAGGGCATCGGAACAAATATTTTTGAAGAAAAAAAATATTAAAAAAGTTGCATTTTTATGTTTGGTTACAAGGAAATTGAGAAAAAAATAAAATTTATAAATAAAATTTTGATTTTAATGAATATTTAATTTTTCTTAATTTTTAGTCATATTAAACTAAATTAAAATTAATATATACTTCCCTTTCCTTCCATTCCTTTTTAATTAGTAAAATACGTGATCCAAACGTATTTTAAGTGAATGTATTTTGAGAAAAAAATAAAATAAAAATAAAAACAGAAACAGCAGAGTTTTGGTTTCAGATATGAATCACTGTTTTTATTGTTTTGTACCGATTGCTGTCTGCAGTTAGGTTTTGGGTTTGGTTTTGTTTTTGTTTTTCTTGTTTTGTTTATGGAGGGGGCAGGCACTAAAACACGGGAGAATCAAGACATAATGGGAAATAAGATAGAAGCAAACGATAAAATTTGTTAATAAATTGTAGATTTTCATAATCCCCCGAGATTTTAATAACATGGCAATGTCCTGTTGGTTAAGGGTTCGTGTAGATCAAAGATTTTGTTTGGGAAAAGAAAAGGAAAGAAGAATGAGGAGAAAATTTATTTTTCTTTTTATTTTCCTTCTCTATTAAATACTATCAAAATGAAAGTTTATTTTAATATAACTAGAAATAAAAAAAAGTAAATATTAATAATGTGTAAAATTAAAATTTTGTTTATAAAATACTTTTTATTTTCTTCCTCACTTTATTCTTTGGTATTTTTCTTTCTTTTCTCTATTATTTATGAGCTTCAAATGGAGGCTAAAGAAATCAACATTTTTAAAAAACCTTGACATGTCTCCATTTTAGTCTTATTATATTCATGAATTCAACTCAACGTAAATATTTTAGGGCAAAAGAGATTTTCTTCTTCTCAAGTTTAACAAAAAAATAGGAATCTTTTCAAAAATTTCAAGGACGTCACCTAAGTTTTGTTAAAAAAAATACAAATATTTTCTTATATTTTATCAAAAGACATGTCTTCTGTCTTTTTGATAAATGTTATCGGAAATTTATGACATTTTATAAGCCCAAGGGAGGTAAATGATAATTTTAAAATCTTAAGAAAATTTTTTTGTCTTTTTGTTAAACTCAGGAGAGGTCAATATTAAGCAACCAATGGTCTCGAACTATATTTATATAAAACAATGTTAAGATTTCTTAATCTGTATATTTAAAATATATAAAAATTTAGCTTCTTTTTTATGCAAAAGTGAATGCTTATGTTATTTTTATGAGAAGTTTATTTTTGTGATAGTTGACAAGACATAAATGCAATACTAAAAATCATTATTATAATATTATTGATAATAAATTATTATAAGATTAAAATTTTTAAAAATAAAATAGGTAATATTATTATGTTATAATAAAATAATATTAAATTTTAAAAATATACTATTAAAGCCATGAGCTCCCTCCTTTAACGTTGTTGTTATGTTAATTTTTTTATAAAAAAAAATTAAGTTATATTATCGTAAAATAATTTTATATAACATTTTCATTTGTAAGAGAATTCCGAAAATATCATTCATTGTTGTGAAATTGCGAATAACAGTTTCTCTGCCCCCTCTTTCACCTGCCCCGCCACGAAACCCTAGAACCCTCATCGAAAACTTGCAAGTCCCAATCGCCACCATCCCTTTCCCTCCGATCAAAGCGTTCGTCCTGTTCCGATGGCGACTATCAGCCTCCGGAAGGGCAACGCCCGGCTTCCTCCGGAAGTGAACCGAGTGCTGTACGTCCGGAACCTGCCCTTCAACATCACCAGCGAGGAGATGTACGACATCTTCGGCAAGTATGGGGCGATCAGGCAGATACGGATCGGCACCAACAAGGACACCCGCGGTACCGCCTTTGTCGTCTACGAGGACATCTACGACGCCAAGACAGCCGTCGACCACCTCTCCGGTTTCAACGTCGCCAACAGGTACCTCATCGTCCTCTACTACCAGCAGGCCAAGATGAGCAAGAAGTTCGATCAGAAGAAGAAGGAGGAGGAGATCGCCAGGCTGCAGGAGAAGTACGGTGTCTCCACCAAAGATAAGTAGATTCAATTGAAATGAATTTTGCTTTTTCTTTTCCCTGCCTGGGTTGTGTTTTCTTTGCTTGGTTGCCTAGATGGTAGTGAAATGGGAGAGAAAACGGGAACTTGAAATTTGTTCTGGTGTTCCGGAAAGTTTTAATTTCCTCTTCTATCATTTTCATCTGCTTTCGTGGCTGCCAAACCAAGGATTTAGGTGTTCCGACATTTTGAGATTAGAGGCAGACTGTAATTTTTTAGTTGTGAAAATTTTATTGTGTAATCAGTGGGATTGCTGAGATGAAGCAGGAACATGTTGTTTACAAGTAATCTTTCTAAAACGATCTTACCTAGGTTTCTGAATGTTTAGTGGGAATTCCTAGTTTGTGAAATTTGTATGCCACTCAAACTATTTGTAACAGTAATATGTGACTGTTTGTACATGGGTTTATAGCTAAGTTCGTCATTGATTTATGTGTTATCTGAATGTTGTATCCATTTTGGTTTTGGACCTTTTGGTTGATTGTGCTTCAGAATGAAGCAGCTAAGGTTTCTGAGCTGGTGTGACAGATGGCAGTTTGATTAAATAAATAAGTCTAGTCTGGCATAGATGGTGAGTTGCATAGAAAAGGTGAAGAAAATATTTAGTGCTACTAAAGTGGTGATGAAGAAATTATTGTGAACTAGCAGTGATATGTAGCTGCTGGGAATTGTTAGGAAAAAAAAAATGCATGGTGTCATCGAAAGAATTGCAATGATGAATGAAAGACACAGAAGTCAAATATTCCTTGCAAATCAACCACTGCTGGCCTAAGTGTAGATTTCCTTACTTCTAAGATTGTCTACAATTTAGGAGCTGATAGTTTCTGAAATGAATGGTTAGATGGTTATGTAATTGAGTGAAAGCTATTTATTGCAACATATATGATAATGGATGAATTATAGTTTCTGAAATGGATGGTTAGATGGTTGCATAATTGAGTGAAAGTCATTTATTTCAATGTACATGACAATGGATGTATTTATGTTTGAGTTGTTCATCATGTTTTCTTATTTTGATGTTGTCTCAGTTTTATTGGGTGTAGAGTGCAGAGCAAGTGGGGAGAGTTCCACACCGTGGCCTGCTTGATAAGCTTGTTTAAAAATCAGAGCTTTTGTTAAGCTTGGCTGATTTCTGTTTCTGAGTTTCAAGTTGAGCTTGGCTTTATCTTCAAGTCCAGTTTGTAGAATTTAATGGAGTTTGTGTGTGTGTGTGTGTGTACCTTCACACCTCAGGGTCTTCATACCTCAGGGTGACCTAACAATCAGATTGACCAACCTTGCCTTTTTGTCTTTTTCTCTTTCCAACCCAAACTTTAGTACAAATTAGAACTCCATTTCAGTGGCAATAGAAAGAGAAAATAAAAGGTTAGAAAGGAGTACTAAGCAGCCCTTTCTTCTCTAGTAAATTATCTTATCAAAATATAATTATCAATTGCTTTGCAAAGAATCATATCATGTGGCTAAGTAGAAATAAGAAGACATTTTGAAGATGTAATGCATAGAGTTAAAGCAAGTTGGGTAAAAATGAAGAAGTGCTTTGAGTGTATTGTGTGATTGTAGAATACCCTTAAAATTATAAGGAAAGTTCTATACGATGGCTATAAAATCAATTATACTATATGGACCAAAATGTTGGACGACTAAGAAACAAAACTAAAAATAAAAGTTGTCGAGATAAGAATGTTAAGGTGGATGAGTGGTATAACATTAAAAGATAAACAAAGGAAAGAACATATGTGTGGTAAGTTAGGCATAACTCTGATAGAAGATAAAATTAAGGAGGTATGACTTAGATGGTTTGGGCATTTACAATGTAGGGCAAATGGTGCTCCAATGAGTAGGAATGAGCTAGTTATTGTGAGGGACAGTAGAAGGGGTAGAGGTAGATCTAAAGTAACTTGGAATGAGATAGTGAGTAAAAATTTAATAGCTTTGAATTTATTGAAGGAAATTTCTCATGATCGTATAAATTGGTAGAAAAGGATTCGTGTAGCCAATCCCACTTAGTGAGACTCAAGGCTTGGTTTGTTGTTGGAGAGAGAGAGAGAGAGAGAGAGAGAGAGCAAATTTTCTTTCTTGGCTACTAGATTAAGAGGAGGAAAATGGACATTTAATAAATCATTGGAAAAGTTTAATATCATTGTGTTTATATTTTCATTTGTTTTCTTTTGTTTTATTTTCTGTTTTAGATGTGTGTTGTTGGCACTGATGGCAAGGCCAATTTTTGAAACGTGTATGGTTGAATTCATGGGATCATTCTGATGTTAGAGAAATATGGGGTTCCTATGAAATTTTGAACTTACCCAAAAAAAAAAAGGAAAAAATAAAAATTATTCGTGGTGGAATAACTGATGCTTGTATTGGACATTGATCTCTTAGATTTCTTGATTCATTTGTTTTTCAATAGATGCAATATGGAAGATCTAGTTTGCATAGTTCATAATGTTGAGTTGGTCTTGATGATTTGTTCATACTCCATAATGTTGGCCTTAAGTGTTTGTTTGTTTGTTTTTTTTTTGACTTTTTTGGTTTTATTTATTGCAGCTTATTATTATCTTATTAGCATTATTATCGTTCTATTTCTATTTTATAGATCTAAGTAGAGTAGTAAAGATTAGCATGAGATCTTTTTTATTTTGGTGGAGAGAACAATTTCATTACTAAGAACAAGGAATATGTATCTTGAAGTAACTTAGTAACATCATATTATACAACTAGCTAACAGGAAGAGGAAACACACACTATTTCGAAGCTTCTAATTAGAACTAGCATGACCCAAGTTAGCACGAAAATCCACTACTCAATTAGCTTTCGGTGTGAAGGTGGAACAATTTTATTAGCATGTGACCATAGATTATTTTAGGATGGTGCCCTTGGGTGTTCTTGGGCGTTTATATATGTGTTGTTAAAAATGCCCCTTAAACAATGCACAACGAAATATGTATATTGTGTAAAGGATCAAACAAAACCAAATGCAACAATATAAATGGTGATTATCCAGGATTATTCAATAACCACGGCAAATAAACAAAGTAATAATAAGAGCAATAACACTTGAAATTACGTGATTTGGCAAAGCCTACATTCACATGAGCAATTGGTAAGGTTTCGCTGTGAAGATCACAAAATACACAATACAATGAGTTTCAATGATCTTCATTCCTTCTCTTCCTTTCACTTTCCACAATATGCCCAAAATGGCATATTTAATAACCCCTCGGAGGCTTCCCTCTAAATATCCAACTGTCCCAACGTTCATATTCAAAATTTGAAATCATCCTCATAGCCCTGAGTCCATTCGTTGACGAATAGGGTCCATTCGTCGACAATTAGTGTCCATTCGTCAACGAATTAGGCATATTCGTTGACGACTTCTAAATGTCTGAAATTTATCTGCTCTTGGTATCTCCACTTGCGACGAATGAGACTCATTTGTCCATGATTGCCTGCTACAAAGCATCAATGACTTCCACATATGTTTTTCTTCCTTTTGTTTATGTACTCTATAAAGTATAAGAGCCATAAAAACACAACAATCTCCACCTTGATGATTATACGTCCTTTAGGAAACTTGAAAACATATCTCATTGCTCCACCTTGACCTTTGAACGTTTGTTTGGGATCGTCTCCTTTTTAGCACTTGGAAACAAACACCAAGTCCAAGCAACGTTGCTTGAACTTGTCGATGGTAGCTTTGGCTTCTACCATCAACCCCGATACAGTTGTAGATGCAACTCTCGAAGACTTTACCTTAAGCTTCCAATAAGACCATCCCAAACACAAAAACTGCTACAAGCCTTGTATCATCAAAGCCCCCTGCATAGTCTTCAACAAAACTTACAATTGACGGTCCACTTTGTTACCTGCCGAAACACCCCATTGCACAATCATGGGAAACCTTTGACATATTCCAAACATCACAGCCAGTTCTTGGGTCGGTAGACATTTCAAATTAATTTTCCACAGAACCCCCTTGAGACAGCAAACAAAGTCTCTCTGCTGCTCTATCCATAAAGCCATCCTGAGATAACTTTGATCTCCTTGTAGCCCTGTCCACAAAACTACCCTAAGATAACACCAATCTCTTTGCAGTTCTATCCATACCAGTGTTTCCAAATTTGTTTTCAGAGAGCCGCGCCTCAGGGTGTTTTGGGGGAAAAACGCACCAAGGCGTATGTGCAAAGGAGAAACTCCATGAATGTGTACGCCTTAGCCAAAAAATGACACCTTTTTACGGCTTATATGAAATGCGTACGCCTTTCGGTATCTTGGGTTAAAACATAATTTTATAAGTCCAAACCCAAAACACACTGAAACCCTATCTTCCCTCTCTCTCCCGCGAAGCTTCTTCTCCTTTGCTCTGTCGGTAAAGCCCGACGAAGCCTCTGCCCTCTCTTCGAAGCCTTGATGAAGCTTGGCGAAGCCACTGCTCTCTCTCGAAGCCTCGACGAAGCTCGATGAAGCGTCTGCTCTCTCAAAGCCTCTACTCTCTCTTGCACCTTGAAGAAGCCTCTTATTGAAGCTCGAAGCTCAAAGCCCTTGCTCTCTCTCGACGAAGCCTCTGCTCGAAGCTCAAAGCTCGAAGCCTCAGCTCTCTCGCGACGAAGCCTCTGCTCGAGGCCTCTGCTCTCTCTCTCTCAGTCTCTATTCGACGGGATATTAGTTTTACAATCAACTAGAGTTGACTAAATGAATATTAAAAATTATTCCCATTTTCTCATAATGGTTGGGTTCAAGGCTGGAGTTCAACCGTCTCCCAAACAGCCCCTTAATAGCAGAAGAAATTTGTAATTTGGCTTTTTGTCATCTGTTTGAAAACTTATGGCTTATTTTTAATACTTAAGAATCATATTTTTATTTTTTTCTCCATTATTCTAACATTTTTCTCATTTTTATACTTTATATAATTTATTTATTTATTAATTATTTTAAAAAATACAATCCCAAAATGCTTACGCCTCAACACCTTGAGGCGTATGCCTCGCCTCGTGGGGGGTAAAACGTCTCGCCTTACACCTTCGCCTTTGAAAACACTGGTCCATACGAATTAGCAAACCAAGACCCATCTTGGCCGTACCCAACACATTCATGTCACAAGTTTTCAACAGCGTTCCCAACTGATTAGCCTCAATTAAAGTCTTTCCAGCCAATAACATGTCATTCACACACAACAGATACATCACTGAACTGCATCCTATCACCCTTTTCTACACTGGAAGTCTCACCAACTCACACACCTGGTACATATGCAATACATCCATTTTATTATAACACTTATTCTTCTATTTTTCCCTTTGTCATGCATTGCAACTTTAAAAATAGTAAAAACCTTGCTACTGGTAGTAATGAATACATGAAATACCAGAATGCCAACTTTATACTTGAGTGGTGGTCTGTTAGTGTACATGGGCCCATCGTGATTTTGCTAGTTTCTCAAGCTGAAACTCCATATAATATGACCTGTCATCTCTGCCCTGAGTTTGTAACTCCATCTGCATCACACGCCCATTCATACCGTGATACTGTTGACCCTAGATAAAACTCCTCGCATTTTTGTCCCGAGTCCCTAACTCCACCCGAATAACATGATTACTACTGCCGCAATTTTCTTGCATTTGTTTCTCTTCCTTTACCTGAGTACGCTGCTCCATGGCTTCATCAACAAAAGTCATGTCCTCAATCCCCTTTATTGGCCACAAGATCACCCAGCTTGTACCTACCTTTCTTATACCCCAGAAAAGTGTATTGTCCGAACATAACACAAAGCCTTGATCCTCAATCACTAGAATAGCACATCAGTTGACATCCACTCACAATCGAGTAATCTCCCGCAAAACTTGCCCACAATTCACTTGCAACTTTCCTATCTAGCGATACCTTTGACGATCGATCACACGAGAAACGCGCCATACTCACTAACCAAATAAATTTTTTTAGGGGAGAAATTATTTTGGTGAAAAAGATTATTATGCTTTGCTCACAGATTTTAAAAATTGAAAAAAAAAAAAAAATTGGTATAACTACCTACTATTAAAAAAGGCCAATTTCTTGAACTTCAGAAAAGTTGGTTTAGTCCCCTTGAGGAGATTGTAATTTTAGCTTGAGGATTTTTATGTTGGGGTCTTAGTTCAATTGATAGGGATGGAAAGGTATACATGATAGGAGTTGGTTGCATCATTTTATAAAGTCTGAAGTCCATGTGGGCCTACTCACATAAATTGGCGGAAAATGATTCATATAGCCGACCCCACCTAATGGGACTAAGGTTTGGTCTGATTGTTGTTGTTGTTGTTGTTAAGTCCATGTGGGCCTACACCCTTTTCGATCCCATTCTAGGTCAATGTGCATAGTCTTTGGGAATTTTTGGGCAAATTTTTATGTAATTGGGACTCTTTTGGGCTCTATGCCCTTTTCTTCCATCCAAGGCTTGTAGTCCTTGGAAATTTTTTGTACAAACTCTCATGTAAGTGAGACTTTTTTCAGCCTATATGCTCTTTGCCCACCTTTTGAGCTTGTAATCTTTGAGAATTTTCACTGAAGCTTTTAGGCAATTGAGGCGTTTTTCGAACTCTAAACCCTTTTCCCATTCTAGGCTTGTAACCTTCAGGTATACTTGCCCAAGATTCTATGCAACGCGGGCTGTTTGTAGGCTCCATACCCTTTCCTAATTCCAAGCATGTAGCCCTCAAGGACAACTAAGCCTTTTTTACAAGCTCTACACCTTTTCGCACATTTTGGGTGGCTCATGGAAATTTGGTCACCCTCTTACACAATCATGGCATTTCCTAGGCTCTAAACCCTCTATCACATTTTGGGCTTGTATCTTATGTGTGCAACCATTTTTTTGCTGATGATAGAATTCGAAACTTCACTAGGCTTCACTCTTGAAAAGTTTTAAAAGTCAGTTTGGGTGGATTCAATTTTTCAGTTCTGAACTTTTGTCATAGAATGCTGCTATCCTGTATAATAAAAAACCCACAACACCAGAGCATTGAGGGCCATTTATACTGCCCCAGCAATCCAGCATAAGCACAAGCCTACCGATGATCTCAAATGTCTTTCTCCAGCAAAAATAGTCCTACTTCACTTCCATGACAAAGCCAAGCTGAAATGATCAACTTGTCATCAGAGGAAAAATGAAGGCATGAACCTAAAAAAGCCATGACAAAGCCAGTCTTATCAGGCAGATCACTACAAAAGCCACTTTGAACTGAAGGCATGAACCTAAAAAAGAAAAAACATGTTGCACTCGAGGAAGGAGAGATTTGTGTTCTCATTTCCATGATAAAGCAGAGCTGAAATGACCAACTTGTCATCAGATGGAAATGGTTTAGGCTATGAGAAACAAGCAGATGAAAAAAAAAAAGCCAGATTGGGCTGACTATAAATGCCACTCCACTTTGAACTGAGGCATGAACCCCAAAAAGGAGAGATTGCTAATTAGCTGCTAATGGATACTATTATTGTGGGATGGAGGAAGAATCAGCTTTACGTGTGCGCACACACATTTGCATCAGAGTTTCTTTGGTTATTTGACATCTTATTTTAGAATTATCATTGAGGTTGTGTTTGGGAGCGTGGATTTTAGGCCCCGAAGGATCAGATATAGTGTTTTTGTGGATTTGGATGAAACTCAATTTTGCATTGCATTTCATCCTAAGTTGCACAAATTTAAATTGAAGGTCTGAACTCTAAGCTCCTAAGCATGGATACTACTTCCTTTACAGCTATTAACTTATGTGGTGGTGGAATTTGGCAGGTTCAAAATACAGAAGGAAATTACTGGCTTTAACTCTTTCCTGGTCATATTTTCTAAGTATCATGAAAGGAGAGAAATTGAATGATTCGTGAAGGGCAGGTTCTGAGAGGTCTTGATGTAGCTGTGTATGTGGGTTCGTAGTTGGAAACTTTCAGAGTTTCTAAGTTCGCTGATTTTTTGTTGCTTCTTTAAGGGGTTTGTTAGAGAATAGGACTGCAGAAAGTGGGTGCTGAGTGTTGTTAGGGATCTAGGAACAATAATCACACGCACAAACAAAATAAACATACAAAATAAGAACACCAGATTTACGTGGTTCGGTCTAATCTGACCTACGTCCATGGAGCACAGCAAATATACTATAACGTGGGAGAAAAACAAGAGGAGACACACACTCAACTCAACTCTTCTCACACTTTTCTCTTTCTCACCTTCAGCACTCTCACACTCCTCGCTCACTTACTTCACTTGCACACTTCACACAACACAAATGTTCTTATTTATAGATACATAGGATAGATATAGAGGGAAAGAAGTTATTGCATTCTAATGGGATAATGAGCACGTGGTCTTTAATGGATTATTTTAGCACTTGATAATTATGTTTTTGATGGAATGAATTTGGCATGCGGTTGCAGCTCATCCTCCTTAAGGTGTTTCCATTTTCTCCGTTTCCATATTTTCTCCATTTCCATTTTAGCTTAACAGGCGTGTGTTCTGTTTTCACTGTGAAGCAATGTTTCTATTGTATCCTGTTGCCTTTTTGTTTTTAGGAATTGGTATAGGAGAGTTGTTTTTTATTTTTTGATGCTGTGGTAGGTGCATTGTTATGCAGTTGTAGCACATTTCTGGGGTACAAAAATGTTTTTTTATTATTATTATTATTTAAAAACAACCCTTAAAGATGACTACATTTCTTCTTCCAACTCTTGCCAATAGCAATGAAGTTTCCTTTTTTTGCTGAAAAAAGTAGAAGACTACAATTTTAGCAAGTTTTTAACATTGCCTTGAGCAACACCTAGAAGATTGAATTGAAGCAATGGAATAACAAGGACATGGGAGCAAGTTTCGGTATTCGATTCTAGTATGTTTGGCATCAAAACAAGATGGAACTACAATTACACAAGGACCTAGAATTTTTATGCAATCATTATAGGCAGGCAACTATAGCTTAATTAATAAAAGTGGGTCTAGGAATTGTGTCAAAATAAATAAATAAATAAACCTAAAGATGTTTGAGCCAACAAGATATAGTTTGTCATGAGAAAGTAGACATGCCAGTAATTATGTCTTTTCTGTTCTAATGGAGGTCATAAATAATTTCGCACCCATCAACTCCTAAGAATTAGTAAGGCGACAATTAGGGCTGATTACAATGTTCAGAAGCAGAGAACCCGTCACTAATTCACATTGCACAGGCCTAAAACTCCAAGAATCCCATGTTGAACCAGTATTCCCTCACATCCTCTCCTACTTTTTCTAATGCAAGAGATAATGTACATGAGCACTCATAAATTAATATATTCTATGAATGCGTCGGAAATATTCCTCCGATCAGCTTCAGTCCACCTTAATACAGCAGAGAGGTTTAGATAGTGACTTCCAGCACAGTAATGCACAATTAAACAAACACCTCATCACGCCGCTTCTTTAGGTTGACTTCTGGGTTGCCTTTTCTCATCATGGCCACAAACTCTTCATAGTTGATATTGCCATCCTGTTAACAAGAAGTGAGGCGATTAGCAAAATATTGGGGTATGATTCCCTTCTGAAAAAACAATAGATATACTTGGCTTTCATGAATAAGAAGTACTCAATTTGTTCTCCAAATGGTCTAACTATGGAATCATATGCTAAGCTTCCCAATTTCCCGAGGGTGCATTGGTTTCACAGGCTAAGGTTTTGTAGGACTGGACTCGGCAGAATATTATTCACTGGATTGATTATGATAATTATCCTGTGCTGAGGTTGGTCTGCCATATATAAGGGATAGGAGAAGGACATGACTGGATTTTTTTTTTTTTTCTTCTTTTTATGCCTTTGGTCTGCTATAGCCTACCCTGGCCAGTGGAGGAATCAGCCAGATCTAGTCCATATGCATGAGCTAAGACGCCCTTCTTAGCCTGTCCTATCCCTTCCTTTTTCTGCACCGGGTAAATAGTGGCTTAACACAAACCTAGCCACTCTAGTTTATGAAACAAACGCATCCTTGCGGTATACATATGGGACAGGGACAACTATGTGATGGAAAATGAGTTAACCCCATGTGTTGCCCAGAGTACATTGTGGTGTTCCAAAGAACCTGAAGAAGAACAAGAAGAAGCTCACGTTATCAGCATCGACCTCGGAAATGATTTCCTTTATGTCCTTTGCATCTTGCATGCCGAATTCTCGGAGGGCTTGTTCAAGCTCTTCTGTTGTTATATACCTGAGTTTGGAAGTGTTTGAACTAATGTTAATTAGAAAAAGTCAGAACAGCTTAACCTGTTGTTATCATTCTCATTGTTATTATTATTATTACCCGCTATTATCTTTATCGAAATACTGGAAGGCAGTGTAAAGATGCTCCTCTCTATCCATTCTGTTCATGTGCATTGTCGCAGTGATGAACTCGTCGTAATCTATGGTTCCATTACCATCCGCATCAGCCTGTTTTCCAAAAATAAAGGGAGGCATTTAAATGATTAGAACAACAGCATCAAATGGAAAAAAAAAATCTTAATATGAATTAAACCGTGCATGAGTTCTATAATACTTTGGTAAAAGTAGTTTTTGAGGACTTACAGCTTCCATTAATTGTTTGACTTCGTATTCAGTTAGCTTTGTCCCTTGCTTGGAGAGCCCTTGCTTCAGCTCCTCAAGTGTAATAGTCCCACTATTGTCAGTATCCATGCCCTTGAACATTTCCTTCAATCCCATGATTTCTTCCTCTGATAAACAGCCAGCAATAACCTACCAATTCCAAATAATTAAACAATTAAGGTATTTGACCAGACACGGAAAAAAACTCAGCAGACACTGCTTTCTGAAGGGAAAAAGTTAATACCCGAAGCGCAACTTTCTTGAACCTATTCATTGCTCTGAACTGTTTGAACCTGTCAAAAACTGCATTATCAAGAGGTGTATCAGGTGCTTCACCGTCCTCCTTAATCCATGGATGATCTGAAATCAAACAATGCATTTTCAGAAAGTAGTATAATATTAGTGACACAGCAGTTTTGATAAGCAATGAAATACAAAGTTCACCGTAATCATTAATCTGTTTGGGACTGGAATGGTTAAATCAAGATCTCACAATTTCTTTTCTTTTCTTCAAATTAGCAAAGTGATATTCCTAAAGGGAACAACAGTTGTGGAGGGAGCCAAAGAACTACTTGAGATATCATACTTACTTAGGACTTGGTATGCTGTTACCCTCTGCTTGGGATCTGAAGTCAGCATCTTCCTGACAAGATCTTTAGCTCCAGAAGAAATTGAAGGCCATGGATCACTTGTGAAATCTACGTGACCACGCAAAATTGCATTGAAAATCCCATGCTCCGACTCTGTCAACCGAAATTTTTTTACTTTTTAAGTTAAATCGTATGGCCGAACAATTCATTGTCTGTCTATCATGGTTTGTTGGAAACTCAGGATGACCAGAAAAGTAAAAAAGAGCTGAAAAAACAAAGAAGACGTAATTTACCTGCCCAAAAAGGAGGAACTCCAGAAAGAAGAATGTACAACATTACTCCGACACTCCATATATCAACTTCAGGCCCATATCTCCTCTTTAAGACCTCAGGTGCAATGTAATAAGCGCTGCCAACAATATCTCTAAACACTTCTCCTGTTGGTAGAAAAATTGCAAACTATTTCAATCTTAAGAAGAGCTAAGATCTACAGGTAAATATTGCGGGAAAAAAAAAATCCACTCTTAAGATGATCTAAGATCTACTCATTCTATTTCCCATGAAATGTAAAGTAAAAAAAAAAAAAAAACTGTACAATCCCACACCATATGAGTTTTTTCTTTTTCATGATTCTTAGAGATAAGGACACTAAAGAATTGGAGTTATGAAATCTGTGTTTCAAACATCTAGGTGATCAGGTGTTTGTTCTCACCAGATCATCTATTTTCAAAAATTAAAACTCAATTACGCCATTTGCATGGGGTGTTTAAATGCCATACTAATAAATATTGCAGGCTTACTTCAGATAATAATATCACAACTCACAGAACAATGAGTTGAGAGTTGGAAGCACTAAAACTAAAATAGCATAAAGAACCAACATGTGTTGCAGACTTGCAGTTCAGTAGTACATTCTGCAAAATTTTTGCACTCTAAATATTATATTGGTGTGTGTTCAGAGGCATCTGATAGAATTGAAACATTGGTACATTCCATGTTTCCTCAACAAAACCTTGATACTACTTTTTCTTTCACACAATCATTAAACAGTGAATCGTGCTTTAAGATGACCTCCCAAAATATACACATAATAATGCAGGAAGTCTGATAGAATTTTATTTTTTCAAAAAAGAGAAGCTATGTCTATCACTCGTCATAAAGATTAGAAGGAAAACAGATAGGATGAAAAGAAACAAACCTTGCTTGAAAAACACTGACAAGCCAAAATCTGTGGCTTTAAGTGGCGAATTCTCGTCCTTGTTCAGAAGAAGGAAATTCTCGGGCTTGAGATCCCTGTGGACGACCCCCATAGAATGGCATGTGTGCACAATCTGCACAATCGTTCTCAACAATGACGCTGCAGCACGCTCCGAATAGTGCCCCTTGGCAATAATCCGGTCGAAAAGTTCCCCTCCCGCACACAACTCCATCACCAAATGAACAGACTGCTTGTCCTCATAGGCCCCTTTGAGTTCCACAATATTAGGCTGCCCTGTCAAATGGTGCATGATCTGAACCTCCCTCCTAACATCCTCAATATCCTCCTTGTTAACGAGCTTCCGTTTGGCTATGGTCTTGCAGGCGAATTGCTCGCCGGTGGCCTTTTGGGTGCACAAATGGGTAACTCCAAATTGCCCTCGCCCGAGCTCCTTGCCGATTGAGTAAATTGATCGAACATCTTCCATGGGACGGCCCAAGACAGGTCCGATGGGGGCAGGCTTGGCGGGTTTGACACGCCCAGGGCTAGCGACCGGGGCTGCAGGCCTAGGTGAGGTTGCAGGATTGGGCGAGGGGGGATTGCCCCCATTTTCGGTTTTGCCGGTTACGGATCCTCCCCTTCTACTCTTCGGGGGTTCCTCGTCGTTGCTCCCACGGGAGCAACAATTGCCCATGGCAGGGGAGGAGAGAGGGATGAAGGAGGGGGTGGCCTAGAGGAGGGATGGGGTCAGAGTGGTGGGTTTCTGGGGATGGCAAAAAGGGTTGCAGAGAGAGAGAGACATCTATAGATTGGAGAAAAGAGAGGGAGAGGGAGAGGGAGAGGAGAGAGAAAGAGGAAGGAGAGAGAAGGAATGCAGTTGCAGAAAGATGGGATACAGGTTGGATTGTTGATGGCATTACAGAGGATTGACGGTGAGGGATTGTAGGGGAAAGGGTGAGCCGTGGGTGTTTTTGGACAAGGGCCCAGAGGGTTTCGCGGGAAACAAACGTTTTTTTTTTCCTGTTTGGAGGATTATTTTAACGGCTAGGACACGTGGACGGTTGAGGATAATTGTAGTTACATAGGTAGCCTTGGAGACAAATATATATATATATATATATATATATATATAAATAATCTGATATAATCTGATACATATTTATATATATACGTAAATAATCCGATATATATATATACATATACGTAATTCATCTTGTATATATATATATTGCAGAAGGTCCATTTGAATGTTATCCAAACATTAGGGCTAATTTTCAAGATAAATCATTATACAAGCTTTTAACACTTGATATTCAAATCAAAGGTTACGACATGGATTCAAGAAGTTCAAACCTTGAAATGGTTTACAAAGTTTCTTACAAGGCAACAACTTCAATAGTTTTACCTAATTCACTTCAAACGAGTGAAAAAGGAGAAACAATTATGCTTCAAGCAAATTTTAACAGAAAATCCTTTGTATCTCATCCCAAGAAACTTCTATGGCATGAGATTCAAGCCCGAGATATTAGGAATTCAACAACTTAAATGAAATAGATCATGAAATTATTCCAGATATTCAAAAGATAGCTGCTACAAAAGTTATTCAAGATGAAAGTGGAAATGTTAAAATCAACTTTCAATCCCTATTAACAAGAAGCCAAAGTGTGGGACAATCTTCAAAACAATCAATTGATTTAGCAAGAAAGAGTATTTCAAGTCTTTATACATATGTTGAACCAAGCAGAAATCTCAAACTTAAAAAGTGTTGATTTTGGTCCTGAAATACCCCAAGGATATTATCAAGAAATCCCTGAGTCAAATTCTCCAACTGAATCTCAAATTTTAACAGAAGATCAAAGAGAAATTCTTCAAGAAGAAAACCAAAGGAAAAATATTATGGTTTTAAATACAAAATTTGAACCAAATATGGAAATGATAAGGAAGGATTATTGCCATAAACTCAATGAGAAAAATAGGATTTTATTCTTTAAAAAATTTAATCAAGAAGAAAGAGAACAAATTAAAGTTGATTGGTTCAAAGAAATGGAAAAATTAAAAGAAAATATTCCCTTTTTCAAATTTGTTAAAGAAGGACAATCAATTAGTGTTATTCAAGATTGTAAGAAGAATTGAAAAACTTCCCATAATTATTATGTCAAATCTGTGCATCCTCCATAAAATTCAATTAAATTTAATTGTAAAGGAACAAAGGTTAGTGCCTCGACATTCAAAGAATCAAAGAAAATATTCCCTTTTTCAAATTTGTTAAAGAAGGACAATCAATTAATGTTATTCAAGATTGTAAGAAGAATTGAAAAACTTCCCATAATTATTATGTCAAATCTGTGCATCCTTCAGAAAATTCAATTAAATTTAATTATAAAGGAACAAAGGTTATTGCCTCGCCATTTAAAGAATCAAAAGGAAAAACTGATGTTGATCAATTAATTAGTCAAAACAATTATACAAATCAAATATTAAGAACAATGGCTGCTCAATCAACAAGGATAGAAGAACAGCTTTAAAATCTTATGGAAATTAAAAATAATAGCACTTACGAAAAAGGGGAATCTAGTAAGTCAAAAACAAGACTAGAAGAACCAATACCCTTTAATACACTAGACAAAATTTTAAAGGATTTCAATTTTGAAAAACAAAATGACCTCATTAAAAAGATTGATGAACTTGTCAATAAAACTTCCAACTTTAAAATCAATATGATATCAAAAGAAGAAGCAATCAATGCTCTTGAGTCAAGTTTCACAAACAATGAAGATTTTGAAATAAATAAAATCAAAGATTGGAAAAGTCAAAGGACTTATTACAAAAAGCCTACACCTCCTAGCCTCTTATCAGAAGAAACAAAATACCGTCTTCCTCAAAAGATTTTTCAAGAAAGTGAAATTCATGAATGGAGAATTGATGGTTTAATAGAACATCAACTCCATGCTTTATTACATCAAATGGTCATGGCAACAACTGCCTTCAGACTTCATTCATCTAGAGTGAGTGAAGAACAAATTGTTGCATTAATTACTCATGGATTTACAGGAACTCTTAAGGAATGTTGGGATCATTATCTTACCCCTTTTGAGAAAAATCAAATTTTTGAAGCTAAAAAAGTCAAAGAAGAAAATGGAGTACAAAGCCAAGAGAGTGATGCAGTTGCAGCACTTCTCTGGTCAATCTTTAGACAATTCATTGGGGATCAAAGTAGTCAACACGAGAAGAATTGTGTTATCCTACTAAATCTCACTTGTCCAAAATTATCAGATTTTCAATGGTACAAAAATATTTTTATTGCAAAAGTTATGAGCAGACCAGATGGAAGATCTGGATTCTAGAAAGAAAAATTCATTAGTGGTCTACCAAAATTATTTGCTCAGAGAGTTAGAGATCGTGTTAAAGAAACTTTAGGAACAAATTATGAATCAATCACATATGGACAGATTGTTTGTACAATTAATCATAAAGGATTAAAACTCTGTAATGAACTTAAAATACAATCACAAATGAAAACTGAGTTTAAGAAAAACAAAGGAGAACTTGATGATTTCTGTACTCAGTATGGGTACGAAAAAATCCGAGCACCTTCAAGGAAACATCAAAAGAAAACTCATAAAAAGTACAAACCTTCAAAAGGTTATTACAAAAATTACGACAAAAAATTCTATAAAAAGAAGAGAAGAAAACATGAAGGAACTTCAAAATCCCAAAACAAAGATAAAACTCAAAAATTTAATAAAAATCAAAAAACTTGTTTTAAATGTGGAAAGAAAGGTCATTATGCAAGAGATTGTAGAGTTAAGCAAGAAATTAAAGAACTTAATATAGGGAAAAAATTAAAAAGGCAAATGCTTAATTTAATCATTAATAGTGAGTCAGAAGATTCTGACACTACTTCATCATCCTCTGATAAAGAATTTGTCAATGAAATTATCTCAAGTTCTGAAACTTCAGAAAGAGGAATTTCTTCTGAAGAATCTTGTCAAGAAAAAATGGGGTTTTGCTCATGTAATAAATGTTCAAAATCAATTAATGTTATTTCAAAAGAAAGCGAAATTATATTTGAAATGATTGAACATATTCAAGACCCAGAAGTTAAAAATAAATATTTACAACAATTAACGAAAAATTTAGAAAAGGAAAAAATTCCAAAAATTAATAAAGAATATAATGTTGAAGAAATTATAAACAGATTCAAAGATAAAGAAATTTTACTTAATAAAGAAATCAGTATTCAAGATTTACAAAGAGAAGTGAATCAGACAAAAGAAGAAATTAAGAAAATAAAAGAGCAAAATGAAGAATTTAAACAAAATATGTTTCAACTTCAAACAAGAATTGATAAAATTGATTACAAAGGAAAGTCAAAAATCAATCCTAAAGATGAAGAAGAATTTCAATTTCAAGTTAATCAAGGATTTCTCAATTACTTATCAAAAGTCAATATTCACAAATGGTATTCAGAAATTAAAATTGTTATTAATAAAGATTTTGTTCTCAAAGCATGTGCTCTGCTTGATACAGGAGCAGACTTAAATTGTATTCAAGAAGGTCTTATTCCAACATGCTATTATGAAAAGACCAAAGTACAATTATTCAGTGCAACAAACTCTACCCTTAAAATACAATACAAAATCTCAAATGCTCATGTTTGCAAACAGGACATTTGTCTTAAAACAACTTTTGTTCTTGTCAAAAACATGCAACAAGAAATTATACTTGGAACACCTTTCTTTACCATGTTTTATACTTTTAAAGTCAATGAAAACGCTATTCATACAACAATTGGTAGTCAAGATATTACGTTTGAATTTGTTGAAAAAATGCACAAAAAGGAAATCAATACATTAAAAGATTTAGGAATTAGCAGAATAAATCTTATTCAAAATAAGCAAAAACACATTAAATCTTTGTCAAGAGAAATCTATCACAAGAAAATTGAAGAACAAATTCAAACTCTCGAAGTTAAATCTCAAATTGAACTATTTAGAGAAAAACTTGAAAAAGAAGTCTATTCAAATCTTCCAAATGCATTTTGAAATAGGAAAAAGCATTTGATCAAACTTCCTTACACAAAAGACTTTACAGAAGATAAAATACCTACAAAAGCAAGACCTATACAAATGAATCAAGAATTACTTGAATTTTGTAAGAAAGAAATAAAAGATTTACTTAACAAAGGACTTATTCGAAAAAGCAAATCTCCATGGAGTTGTGCCGCTTTTTATGTACAAAATCAATCAAAAATTGAATGAGGTGCACCCAGATTAGTCATTAACTATAAACCACTTAATAAGGTTTTACAATGGATTAGGTATCTGATATCTAATAAAAGAGACTTACTCAATAGATTAAACGCTGCTTTAATATACTCAAAATTTGACATGAAGTCAGGGATTCTGACAAATACAAATTGCTGAAAAAGATAAATACAAAACTGCATTTACAGTTCCTTTTGGTCATTACGAATGGAATGTCATGCCTTTTGGATTAAAAAATGCTCCTTCAGAATTCCAGAATATTATGAATGAAAATTTTAATGCATATACAAAATTTACGATTGTTTACATTGATGATGTTCTTGTTTACTCAGAATCAATTAGCCAACATTTTAAACATCTTAACATTTTCCTTGAAATTGTTAAAAGAAATGGATTGGTTGTTTCCAACCAAAAATCAAATTATTCCAAACCAATCTCAGATTTTTAGGCCATCAGATTTATCAAAATAAAATTACTCCAATTCAAAGATCATTGGAATTTGCTGACAAATTCCCAAATGAAATTATGAACAAAAATCAATTACAAAGATTTTTAGGATGTCTTAATTACGTCGCAGATTTTATTCCAAATATCTGAATTCTTATTAAACCCTTATTTAAAAGACTTAGGAAAAATCCTCCCGCTTAGTCAAAAGAATGTACTCAGATTATCATTAAAGTCAAAGCTTTAGTTAGAACCCTTCCTTGTCTTAGTCTCCCAGACCCAAAGGCATTTATGATTGTTGAAACAGATGCCTTTAATGTTGGATATGGAGGTATCCTTAAACAAAGAGTTGATTTAAAAGAAACTCTAGTTAGGTTTCACTCAGGAGCCTGGTCAAGTCCACAAGTTAATTATTCAACAATTAGAAAAGAAATTCTTTCAATTGTTCTTTGTGTTTCAAAAATTTCAAAGTGATTTATTTAACAAAGAATTTCTTCTTAGAATTGATTGTGCAAGTGCAAAAAACATTATTGAAAAAGATGTTAAAAATCTTGCTTCAAAACAAATTTTTTCCAGATGGCAAGCAATTCTCTCCGTTTTTTATTTTCAAATCAAATTTATCAAAGGAACATCAAATTCAATTCTAGATTTTTTAACAAGAGAATTTCTACAGGGAAATCATGGCAAGAAGACAAACAACTAGTGACTTTTATTCAAAAGATATTACCCCCTCAAAAGCCTCTTCTACAAAGCCCTCAGAAGGAATTCCTGTTTCTAACAGGTTTTCTCCTTTCATTAGACCTTCAAGACCTCAAACTCTAAGCTTCAGAGAAATCATGGAGGGACAAGTTTCCTCTCCACATCCTTCTCCTTCTCAAAAATTTTCAAAAGGTTATTTTATCAAAAATTTCTTCGAAGATTTGTTTCCCGTTGAACCCGAATGGGATTCATCTCAACCTTTTGAAATTATCAAAAATTGTTTTTCCTGGGGTTGTCATTTTGATTCTCCTGATATTCTCAAAGACAGACGTTTTTACGAATTAATTTTGATTGAAACCAACTCGGTTGCCATTGATCATACCTTTGATCTTCAAGATGCTCTGAAGATCAATTTTTCAAAAATCAAAATTTTGAAAATCATTTCTCCCTCAAAGTGGGGATAGCACTCTCGTGCTTCAAAAAAATTTAAGGGCGTTTTTGTCCCTCAAACCTATGACTACCAAGATTATCAAAAAGCCTAGTTTTTTGTTATGTTTGTTAGAAATTTTACTCATTCTTGGTTCATCCATTTTGACCAAAAAATTATCAAATATTTTCCCAGATGGTTTCTTTCATGGTTCAATTTCTTTGGTCTAGAAATTGAAATCTTTCCAAAAGAAATTCAAGATGATTTTGTTTTGTTCAAAAAGAACTTCAAACTCCCCTCTGATTATTCAAAAGATTCAAAAGATTCAGCAAGTATTTTATTCTTTTGCTCAATTTTTATGATTACTTGGATTTCTTGCTAGGACTATGTTCTAGTTCCTCCTTCTGAAAGTTCGTTTGGTCATACAAAGACTTTACAAAGAATTTTCAAAGTTCGTTGGTGGGACAAATTCTCCATGCCTGAAGGAAAAGTTTGTGCATGGTTGGCGCAGTCTCTTTGCCCATAATCTCCTTATCAAATTCAGAAGGAAAAGAAGAAAGCTTTTGAAGACGATGATACTATGTCAACAGTATCATCAAGAAAGTCAAAATCCTCCACAAAGTCGAAATTACTCAAAATGATTGCTCAACTCAACTCGGACGATTCAGACTCCGATTTAGATTCACCTGTTGAGCCAAATTTCAATCTACTGGGTTCAGATATTGATACCTGGTAAAAATTTACTCATGATCCAAATGAAACTTCCTCGAAGGAGACTTGATCAAATTGTCAAAAGTTTTGGCTCCATTTACTCAGAATTGACAGGCCACCCTGTCACCCTTCAAAGACTTATTCATGCAGCAACAAGCTTGTCAAGTAAGTTTTACAGCTATCAGCCAGTTGGCCCAGCTTGTATTTTATCTTTTACACCTGTCCACCTTTTGACCAGGGTTGTATTTTATTTTCTTTTGTCTTCTCAGTCTGATAAAGTTTGGGTTGTGGCTTAGCCTCAGAAATGTTATCATCCATCTGCAGTAACCTTTACTTTATCTCTTGTCTTTTGTGTCGGCTCGAGTGTCCTGTAAGGAACCCGTGATGACTTTAGTGGGCGATGGGGCCCCTTGAGCACCCGCACTAATTTCCCCGGATTCCAAATGTTTTGAAGTCCAAGCCTCCTTGTCTATAAATTAGAAGTTTTATTTCTTTGTTTTCTCATACCAAGTTGAGGGTTTAATTTCCATTAGGGAAAGTCTGAGTCTTCAAGCTCCACTCAACTTCTCTCTTCTCCCTCTTCTCCCTCTTTTTGTAAGTAAGCTTCTGCCTATGTAATTTTCCAAGAAAGCTTTTAATAATATAAGCTTTTGTTTTGTAAATAAGTTTGGTTTTATAAGTATGTTATGTACTTGCTAGCTTTTGTTTTGTAAATAAGTTTGGTTTTATAAGTATGTTATGTACTTGCGATTTCGATCGATCTGGTACATCAGAAAGAATCGTTTAATTGTTTTGTTTGAATGCTTATCAAAATATTCAAAGGTCTCTAGATTGCTTCAGGGTTGTCATTCACGCCTGGCTCGGCCAGTTAGTTTGACATAATAGCACATCCCACCAATGGACTATTAGTCATCCCTTAAATCAGAGAACTTCTCTTACATTACTTGTCATCATCTTGTTCATTTTATGATGCTTATGTCCTTTTTCTTTATATCAATTGTTTAAACTTTGCTATTTAAGAACGATCCGGGCGTTGATGGTATCAAAGCTAGTTTTATTCATTGTTTGCGTTGGTAAGGCAGTGAAAATCTATTGGTCAGCCCACCGAAGCCGAGAGAGCGTATAGGGTGGTCCCGGTGCCGTTCCTAATTAGGAAAAGATAAACATACAAATAGAGAAAAACTTAGAAAGAAGATGGATAAACTAGTTCAAAGTATTATGAATACTGGAAAATTTTTAAAAAAAGTAAAGGATAAACAAGATGATTCAAGTAAAAGATCCGACAAGAAAGAATTACAAATATCCTTAGGGAAAATTGAAAGAAGATTATCAAATTGGAATGGAAAAAATTTACCAAATCAAGATTCAAACAAGATCTGGGCATTGATGGAGTGCTCTGTTAAAATTTGCTTGAAGAATAATTGTTTCTCCTTTTTCACTTGTTTGAAGTGAATTAGATAAAACTGTTGAAGTTGTTGCCTTGTAATAAACTCTGTAAATCATTTCAAGGTTTGAACTTCTTGAATCCTTGTCGTATCAAGTGTTAAAAGCTTGTATAATGATTTATCTTGAAGATTAGCCCTAACGTTTGGATAATATTCAAAATAAATTGGACCTTCTGCAATATTTGATTCTGATATATATATATATATATATAGCAGATGATTTACGTGTATATATATAAATATATATCAGATTATATCAGATGATTTACGTATATATATACACGTAAATCATCTGATGTCTGATGTATATGTATATATATGTATATATACATATATATATATATATATATGAGATGATTTACGTATATATATAAATATATATCAGATTATTTACGTATATATATATATTTATGTATATATACATATATATCAACGATTTACATATATAACTAAACCTGAAAGCAAAGAATGACAATATTAAAGCTAGCTGTACACGGCATTCTATTAAGGACAACCCTTAGACTTGGTCCTGTCGAAATATTAGATCAGGCTGGTGAATGACGATGTCAACGTGTAGGGGACTTTGGCAAGAGGGCTGCGCTGGCCTGCAAGTTCATGAAGATCCTTCACAATGTCGAAAACTGCATCAGGTTGTGCTAGTTTGAGCGCGTTCTCTGACATTTGCTTGAGTTCTTCTGTCTTGGTGCTGAACCATTCGGCCACAAGCCTGGCTGTTTCTTTTGAACTTCGAGTGAAGACACCTGCCCCGTTGTCTACCACGTAAGGGACATTACCCTTTTCCTGTGATCACCAAATGAGGAGGAAATTATATAATGAAATTAGAAGTTTAGAGCACATTCTGCTATTAGTTCTGCAATATCCAAAGTTCGTTTTTCACTTACTTGTCCAGGAATGTAGTCATTGAGGATAATGGGGAGCCCCCTAATCAATGCCTCTGCAATTGTACCTGGTCCAGCCTATGGAAATCAAAACCATAGAAACCATTAGACAAAGATACTCTACATACAGTGGAGATAGCACATCCAGAAACATAAATTTGGGAAACTGTTTGACCTACCTTTGTAATTATGCAGTCGCAAGCTCCCATCCATTTTTCCATTTGGGTCTCGAACCCTCTTACCTATATAACCAGTACAAAAGGAACAAAAAGGGTAACAAAAGAACCTTTCAATGAATGTCAAAAGCAAATTTGTTCGACTCGTGTAAAACGATCGTGCAATTGTCAAGTAGGACAAAAAGCAAATGTGAGTACCTTAACAGGGATCTTCCATTCACTGGATTCAAGAGATGAGACTAAGGATTTGTTACGACCACATATAACAACCAGTTGGCCAATGGGTTTCCCAAGTTCTTCATCAAACAATGATGCACCCAGGGCCTTCGCAGTTTTCGCAACAGGACCCATTCCTTCGCCTCCTCCCATCAGCAGAACTGCAGGCAACACTGGGTCCATCTCAAGCTCTATCCTTAAATCGTCCTATAAACAAGGGGACAAACATAATCAAATCAAAATCTGTCAAATTCAAAAACCAAATTTGAATGGAACTAATATTTCAATTGTAGAAATAGTCACCTTAGAGAGGACTGCGCGGGCAAAAGAGGGTCGAATGGGCAAGCCAAATACTTGGATTTGAGAAGGCTCTAAGCCATCAAGTAAAGCCTTCTTGGCTACTTCCTGTGAGGGGCAGTAGCATCTGTTTGCCCCAGGGTGAAACCTAATACAGTTAAATCTAAAATGAGCTAAAAATGGACTACAGATAAAATGGCAAAAAAAAAAAAACTCAAAATAGGTTCATTAACTGACCATGTGGGATGGCAAGAATTGAGGTCTGTAATGACTGTAACAAAGATTACTTTTTTCTGAAGACCCTGCCATTTGAGAACCCATAAGGGAATGTGTTGCATTAGAGGATGGACACTAATGATAATGTCTGGCCTGTACTCCATCAAACCAGCCTCAACCTCCCTTCAAGCACACAAGGTAGTACAGGTTAGAAAAACTCATTAATTTAAAACTAAAAGTAAAAATAAAGCATAATATGAAACCAATCAATACTCCAGCAAGAGATATGATTCATCTTTTTCATAAAGTGAAACCACCGTGTGAAAGATCATTTTTGCTCCTAATAATTGATTATTTGACAACAAATCACACTAAATGTGAACTGAAAAAAGAAACGAGTAAAATTGTTCAGGAATCTTGAAGACATCTGGATTGCAATTATTTAATTGTGATATAAGATTTTCACAATTGCCAAAGAACCATGACATATAATATTAAATATACTAATCCAGAAGAATAATATAATAGAATCCACTTGCTGTATTCCAGTTGGAAAATGATTAAATACCAACTTTTTGTAGGTTTATCTCCAACTCTCCCAACAATAAAATAAAATAAAATAACATGAAAACTCTGCAATTTAGGCTGTAAGCATAGACTAAAGAGAACAAGGTACTTGGCATAGAAGGCGGCAATTGCAGCGAGATAGAAGCTGTGGATCCACCGTGGCGATGTACTGTGGAATGCAACCTTCCAAAGCTGGACATGTTTCACCATGAACTTGTATTGTCTCTCCATGTCGTTCAATGGCCAGCCGGTGTACTCTTTCCAAACATCTTTCACAAATATCTGCACACAGAATGTGTCATGTCACCCACAAGAAAAAAGGATAATCTGTAAATTGGAAAAGGAAAACATCCTTCAATGAGAAGCTAAGCTCAAAATCTAAGTTTGGACTTTGGAGAAAACCCAATTCTAATTAATAACCGAACAAAAAAGGGAAAAGGGAGGAGCCATAAATGGAAAAAAAAAATGAATCTGTATGTTCGAAAAGGAAACCATCTGAACAATATAAAAGAACCAGAGTTTCCAAATGATGCTGAAAAGGGTGAGAAATAATTGAAAATACAGGAAAACATGTTCAATAAGAGCATTGAAGGAGCAAAGAATGAAAGTAATCATTAGCTTGGATTTGGAATGAAAGTGCAGAGGCCTAAAATTGAGAGAGAGAGAGAGAGAGAGAGAGGTTCCAGAAGAACAAATGGGTTCAGTGCCCACCAAATTTGCATAAAATCTAGCATGGGAACAAAACCAAACAGCAAAAACAGAGTTTAGGACGTTTTCACATCAATCGAAACAGCAATTGACCTAAAAAAGAAGAGCTAAACTGATTTTTTTTTTTTGTGTCTAAAAGCTCTTATCAAAACCCAAAAGAGGACCAACGGAGTTAATTACCTTGTACTCATCCCCAAATTCCAATCGAAACGCATCACGAATTGCCTCGGCAGAAGCCCTGTGCCCACCTCCCGTATCACTCATCAAGATCAACACATTCTTGGTCCTCTCCGCCCCCATCTCCAACAACTCCATGTTCGCCTCCTCTTCCTCGACCATTCGCTCATCATCCGAGGAATGGTTCTGGTCCATTCCGTACCCATAGCACCCCCCAACTCTCTGGAACACCGCATTCAGGGACTTCCTCGGCGACGCCACCGCCATGGCCATTTCCGATGACCCACCGCCCAAAATCTCAAACACCCAGAAATCCCCAAATTCCAAACTCGCCTCCCCCGAGCCCGCCCCGCCTCCGGCCAAAAGGGTTTTTCGGCGGAAGCCGAACGGAGCGCCGGAGAGAGACCGTTGGAGGCGAAAGGTGGAGAGGAGAGTCAAGAGAGGAAGAGGCGGAGGTTGGAGCTGGCGATTGTGGTGTTCAAGGGTGGTTTTTTTTTCTGGGAAGAGCCGAGAGAGAGGGATTTATAAAGGCTAGTGGAAATTGAACGAGTGTGAGAATTTTTAGGGTTTGATTCGCATTTATGATGGGTTTTGTGGCGGGGATTTTGGAATGTTCTGGGGAGCAGATTCGAATCTATGAAATGGGAGAACAGTGGAGGCTTGACCATTTAGAATGGGAGCGATGCTCACGTCTTCCAAATTCATTTTTAGCCGTTTGGGTTGTAAATTGAAATGTAGTTATTCGGAAACGTCTGTTGGAAGGGCGAAATGACTAGCTTGCCCTTCTAATGATTGTTTGATGTTGTCAAAAATTATGAAAACAAAAATTTTAAATTAAAAAAAATAGTAACATTAATATTTATAAATTTAAATAAATAAAAACTTGATTTAAAAAATATTTATTTTCATATTTAAAATCAATAATTTATAAAAATGTGATTAATTGTATTTTCAATTTTTACAATTTATTTATATTTATATTTTAATTATATTTATATATGTAAATCATCTAATATATATGTATATCTATTGTAAATATATATATATATATATATATAGATATAGATATATATACGTAAATAATATGCTGTATATATATATACATCAAATGATTTACGTATATATATAAATATAGATTAGATTATTTACATATACATATATATATATATATATATATATATATATATAAGATGATTTACATATATATACACACACACATGTAAATCATCTCTATTACCTAATTGGTCATCAGGTTGGTCATTAATCTAGATTTCAAAACCAAAACTAACATATATGCATGTAGATTTGGTACCTTTCCCTTTACAATCACAAATCTCTATATTACCTTATATTTATGAATGATAAAAATATTCATTTTCTTCAATTCCTCATGCCTAATCCCTTTTATTTATATTATTCTTTGTTGATTATTTAATTCAATTCACATGCAAAACGACCTTCAAAATCTTTTTAGTTAAAATAATTTTGTCCTTTATCTTAATTTTATAGTTTCTATTTTTAATATGATGTATTTTAGATATTTGCATTGTAAATAAGCATTCGTCCTAAAGGTTGAGGTATTTTAAGATTAAAAAAATAATGATTACAATCTCAATACTTCTCAAGTGGTATTATCTTGGCAAGCTTTATCAATAATGAGCATTTAATTTATCTACCTATTTCCAAGTTTTTTTTTTTTTGTTATCTTTTGAATATCTCACTTATTTTATTTTGTCAGATGATATGTATTATATTATGTATGCGGCAGAGAAAAATGTAAACCTAGTTTATAGTCATATAATATTATCTAAGCACCCATTATATTTTTTTACACAACTAATCAAAGCTATATGCCTTTCATTTTATTTGATTTCTTAACATCATTTTCATTCAGAGTTCAGAGCATATCCTACTTTTTTTTTACTTCTTAGGATTTATTATTTTCTTCAGCAAAAAGATACTGTAACATAAAAATTGCTAACTCTTACAATTAAAAGGTCATGATTTAACGCAACTTGGAATTGTAAGATGTTACAAGTCATCTTCTAAATATTATTACAGGCTACTTTTAATTATGACTTTGTACAACCCTTTAATTATTTTCACGTTTGCCTAATTGGTGACTCCATCACCACACTACTAGTTCCATGCGTTGAGCCTCATTTTTACGTGTCAAGTTGTCTCTTAAATAAAGAAAAAAAACAAGTACAATTAATAATCACACGACATATGTGTTTATTTTGATATTTATGCACTATCACATCGGACAGCCCCCACTATTCAAATTAACAAATTTTCACGACTCACAAAAGTTCACCTCATTTTGACAAATAAATAGTATCGTATCTTATATAATGGAGTGGAATATATTTTGACAAATAGTATAAAATGATTCATGAAAATGTTGATGGCACATTAAAACCTTTATGTGTAGATACTTAATAAAGAAGCTATTTTACTATATTTCGTCACCTAAAATATAATCAATTCAAGAATCTACCCATACAAAGAAACTGATTTATATATATACGTAAATCGTCTGATGTGTATATATATATATATATACACACACACACATAAATAATCTGATATATAAATATATATATATACGTAAATAATCTAATATATATTTACATATATACGTAAATAATCTGATATATATATACGTAAATCATCTCATTTATATATATATATATATATATATACATACGTAAATATACACAAATATATATACGTAAATAATATAATATAATATTTTTTATATATATACACACATAAATAATCTGATATAATCTGATATATATATATATATATATATATATGTCAGATGATTTACGTATTTACGTATATACATATACATCAGATGATTTACGTGTATATATATATATATATATATATATCAAATTATATCAGATTATTTACGTATATATACATATATATTAGATGATTTAATTATATATATAAATATATATATTTCAGATTATATCAGATTATTTACGTATATAAATATATATATATATATATATATCTAAATCATCTGATATATATGTATATATACATAAATATATATATACGTAAATAATCTGATATAATCTGATATATATTTATATATATACATAAATCATCCGACATATTTATATACATACGTAAATATATGTATATACGTAAATAATCTGATATAATCTAATATATATTTATATATATATATACGTAAATAATTCAATATATATCTATATATATACACACGTAAATAATCTGATATGATCTGATATATATTTATATATGTATATATACGTAAATCATCTTATGTATATATATATATATATATATATATATATATATATACGTAAATATATATATGTATATACATAAATACGTAAATCATCCGACATATATATATATATATATCAAATTATTTACGTGTGTGTGTATATATATATATATATATATCAGATTATATCATATTATGTACGTATATATACATATATATCAGATGATTTATGTATACATACATATATATCAAATGATTTACGTATATATATATATATATATATATATATATATGATTATTTAAATCATTTGTATATATGTATATATGCGTAAATAATTTGATATAATCTATATATATATATATCAGATTATTTACGTGTGTATATATATATTTATTTACGTATATATACATATATATATATAAGATGATTTATGTATATATACATATACATCAGATGATTTATGTATATATATATATATACATGAGATGATTTACGTATATATATATAAATATATATTAGATTATATCAAATTATTTACGTGTATATATATATATATGTGTGTGTGTGTGTGTGTGTGTGAGTTATGTTCTATGGTCATTATTTTGTTAGGCCAGCTCGGTAGAAGGAAGACTTGGTCATTGTTGGTTTCTGACTCTCTTCCCTCTGGGTGTAATTAGGCTATGCACACCCAAATCCAGGGCAACCTCTCCCTAAATCTGTCCCTAAAATTAGAGGGGCGTCCCCAAATTTTGTGGTGCCGTAGAAGCCGCGCAAAATTTTTCGGTGCTAAAACTAGTAGCCACCGTCGACAGCCACTCAATGCCCCCAAAACCACCCATATAACGCCTCCCTTTCTTCCAAAACCTGTCCTCCTATAAGCAGCCTTGGGCCTCTCCAAGGTGGAAACCCCCTTCCAAAATGCAGGCCTTGGGCTGCTTTCTCCTTCTCTCCCTCTCCCTCTCCCTCTCTTCCCTTTCCATCTCCTTGGCCTTGTCCAATGCCGAGGCCACCTTCATCGTCCGTCGCCAGCTCTTGACGCATCCGGAGAACGATGATCTTCCCCATGACTTCGAATACGAGCTCGACTTGGTTGAGACTCCTGCCAACTTGAGGCTTCGAAAGGCCTACATTGCCCTCCAGGCACTCAAAAAGGCCATATATTCTGATCCCTATAACACAACCGGCAATTGGGTTGGTGCCAATGTGTGTGAGTACAATGGTGTCTTCTGCGCCGCGGCTCTAGATGACCCCAAATTGAGCGTGGTCGCCGGTGTCGACCTCAACCATGCCGACATCGCCGGGTACCTCCCGGTTGAGCTCGGGCTCTTGGCGGATATGGCTCTCTTCCATATTAACTCAAACAGGTTCTGTGGGATTATCCCCAATACCTTCTCCAGGCTGAAACTGCTCCACGAGCTTGATGTGAGCAACAACCGCTTCGTTGGTCCTTTCCCCAAGGTCGTTCTCTCCATCCCATCGCTCAAATACCTTGACATCAGATTCAATGATTTCGAAGGTAAATTGCCGTCGGAGCTTTTCGAGAAGGATTTGGATGCTCTGTTTCTCAACCACAATCGCTTCACTTCCACCATTCCTGAAAGCTTGGGAAATTCCCCTGTTTCGGTTCTAGTTCTCGCCAACAACAAGTTCACCGGCTGCATCCCAAGCAGCATTGGCAAGATGAACAACACGTTGAACGAGATCGTCTTCTTGAACAACCACCTTCACGGGTGCTTGCCACCGGAAATTGGGTCGCTCGGGAACGTGACGGTGTTTGACGGCAGCGGGAACTCCTTCTCCGGTGTATTGCCGAATAGCTTCTTCGGGTTGGAGAAGTTGGAGCACTTGAATTTGGCGCACAATGTGTTGACCGGGTTCGTGCCGGAGAAGATTTGCAAGTTGCCGACCTTGTTGAACTTCACGTTTTCGAAGAATTATTTCAGGGGAGAGGCTTCCGCCTGCGTGCCGGAGTCGAAGAAAGACACTATTGTGTTGGATGATGCCGGGAACTGCTTGCCGGATCGCCCCAAGCAGAAGTCGACGAAGTCGTGCTTGCCGGTGGTGAGTCGGCCGGTGGATTGCAGCAAGGCCAAGTGCGGAGGCAGCCATGGCCACTTTTCTTCTCCCAAGCCGAAACCGCCACCCACTCCTTCGCCGAAGCTAAAACCATCTCCGGTCCCTTCGACCCCGGCGACTCCACCACCTTCGCCGAAGCCGAAACCATCTCCGGTGCCAGTTCCAGCCCCGCCCAAGGCTCCAACACCATCTCCCCCGCCGGTCCCTTGTCCTCCACAATCTTCAAAGCCATCTCCCTCACCAGTTTCTAATACTCCGAGGCCTTCAAAGCCGTCACCGGCGCCCGAAGACGACCCGTTTAAAAACTCTCCCGTTGAAAGGTTTCGCTCACCTCCTCCGCCGGTTAAGACCGTTCCGCCGTCACCAAAACCAGCCAAGTCACCACCATCATCAGTTTCCCCACCTCCTGTGGTGCATTCACCTCCACCACCAGTTCAATCGCCACCACCCCCACCACCAGTTCACTCTCCCCCACCACCAATCCGCTCTCCTCCACCACCCGTCCACTCTCCTCCACCACCCGTCCGTTCTCCGCCGCCACCGGTGAACTCCCCCCCGCCGCCGGTCCGCTCTCCCCCACCACCAGTCCACTCTCCACCTCCACCGAAGCAGTCACCACCCCCACCTCCACAGGTCCGTTCCCCCCCACCACCGGTCCACTCCCCTCCGCCGCCAACTGCCTCTCCCCCACCACCGGTCCACTCCCCTCCGCCACCAGTTCACTCCCCTCCACCACCAGTCCACTCACCTCCACCCCCAATCCACTCCCCTCCTCCGCCGGTCCACTCTCCTTCACCACCAATTCGCTCCCCCCCGCCACCACTCGTTTCCTCTCCACCACCGGTTTTCTCACCACCACCACCGCCCGCCCAATCACTACCACCCCCACCAGTTCGCTCCCCTCCACCACCAGGCCACTCACCTCCACCCCCAGTCCACTCCCCTCCTCCGCCGGTCCACTCACCTCCTCCACCCCCAATCCACTCCCCTCCTCCGCCGGTCCGCTCTCCTCCACCACCAATTCGCTCCCCACCGCCACCACCCGTTTCCTCTCCTCCACCACCGGTTTTCTCACCACTACCACCGCCCGCCCAATCCCTGCCACCTCCACCATCTCAATCTTCTCCTCCTCCTCCTCCTACTGCCTCTTCCCCACCACCGAGCTACGACGACAACATCATCCTCCCGCCAAACTTCGGATCGGAGTACTCGTCGCCGCCTCCGCCAACATTCCCAGGCTATTGAGTAGTACTGCATCATCAACATCTTTTTCCTACTTAATTTTCATTCTCATTTGCAGATTCACAAAGCTGCACACTGACTCAACAATCTTTCGGCAGAGCTAGCTCCCAGCCTCCTCATGATAAATTTGCACATTTTCTTTCTTTACTGTAAATTAAGGAAAGAGATAACACAGGGGAAATGGTTTGATTCAGAAAAAGCAGCCCATTGATTTGTATGTAATTCCAGTGTTCGTTATTGCATTGTTAAATCATTCAATCCTCAAATTTGTATGAATCTGAAGAATATATGTATTTGTTTTTCTTTTTTTCAGCGACAGGTGTTAATTTTATCATCGTTAATTATTGATGTCATAATATGAGAAATTTGGAAATAATTAAATCCTGAATTATAACTTGTCAAAAAATTAATGGTTCTATAAATGCCCAAATTGATTTCGAAATAATTTTCAACTCAGTAGTCATATGTAATGCGTGGAAATTTTATGTTTTAATGTGCCTAGAGTGCATCTCTCAAAATACACACCCAAAAATATTTAGACCTGTTCATTGTGAAAAATAATTTTTTATTGTTTATTTTAGTTTAAAAAATTATAAAAGTGTATTTTAAATTTCTATTAAAAATATATAAAATAGAGGACTTTTTAATCATAAAAAATATTTTTATTTTTCATTTCTAGATTTTGAAATAACTATTACGAAATTACATATAAGAAATCAAAAATCTATAAATATGAGATGATTTACGTGTGTGTATATATATATATATATATATATATATATATATGAGATGATTTACGTATATATACATATATATATATAAGTTGATTTATGTATATATATATCGGATTTATTTATGTATATATACATATAGATCAGATGATTTACGTGTGTATATATATCGGGTGATTTACGTACATATATATATTAGATTATATGAGATGATTTACATGTATATATATATATACACATAAGATGATTTACGTATATATATAAATATATATATTTATATATATAGATCAGATGATTTACGTGTATATATATATATATACATCAGATGATTTTCATATCTATCAAATGATTTATATATATTGAATTATTTGTGTATATATACATATACAAAAGATTGTAGAGTCAAGCAAGAAATTAAAGAACTCAATATAGGAGAAAAACTCAAAAAACAAATGCTCAATTTAATCATTAGTAGTGAATCAGAAGAATTATCTGAAACCACTTCTTTTTCAGAAGAAGAATTTGTCAATGATATCCAAACTAATTTAGAATCCTCAAATAAAGAATTAACTTCAGAAGAATCCTGTCAAGAAGGCATAGGATTATGTTCATGTAATAAATGTTCAAAATCAATTAATGTTATTTCAAAGAAAGATGAAATCATTTTTGAAATGATTGAACATATTCAAGATCCAAAAATCAAAAATAAATACCTACAGCAATTAAAGAAAAATTTAGAAAAGGATAAAATCCCAAAAATTACTGAAGAATACAATATTGAAGAAATTATCAATAGATATAGAGACAAAGACTCCAAACCAAGCAAAGAAATCAGCATTCAAGATTTACAGAGAGAAGTTAATCAGACTAAAGAAGAGATTAAGCAACTTAAAGAACAAAACGATAAGATTGATCAAAATATGCTTCAATTACAAACACGTATTGATAAAATTGATATTAAAGGAAAATCAAAAGTTGAAGAAATGATTAATACGGAAGATGAATAAGAATTTCAATTTCTAAATAAATCAATCAAGGATTTCTCAATTATTTATCAAAAGTCAATATTCATAAATGGTATTCAAAAATCAAAATTGTTTATAAATCATTCTTCAATCAGATCTAGATAGCTCTTGGGTTTTCTATTTGCCTTACTCGGCAAGTCAATAGATATAATAGCACGTCCTACCAACGGACTTTTAGACATCCCAAATATCAGATCAACCATCTTATCATACATTTCATCATCTTATGATGCTTATGTACTTTTACTTTAATCAAATTGTTTAAACTTTCCTTATTTTAATGGCGATCTGGGCGTTTATGGTATCAAAGCCATTTTTATTCATTGATCTTTCCAAAAGGCTTTTTAAAATTTGTATGATTGATTTCCACTGAGCGTTGGTAAGGCAGTGAAAATCCGTTGGTTAACCCGCTAGAGCCAGGAGAACGTTTTAGGGTGGTCCCGGTGCCGTTCTCAGTTAGTTGAGAGGAAACATACAAATAGAAAAAGGTTTAAGAAAGAAGATGGATAAACTAGTTCAAAGTATTATGAATACCAAAAAGTTTTTAAAAGAAGTTAAGAGTAAACAAGAAGATTTAAGTAAAAGTTCAGATAAGAAAGAACTTCAAATATCCTTAGGGAAAATTGAAAGAAGATTATCAAATTGGAATGGTAATGACTTACCAAATTAAGATTCAAACAAGATTTGGAAGATGACCATATCTGAAAGTCAAATAATTAAATAAAAAGGTTCAATTGAAAATAACGAAGAATACTTTATCAAAGTCATTAACAAATCAATTTCATTAGTTACTAATGAAGCTAGACAACAAAAAAGACTATTAGATTCAAAAGATTTAGAGTCCCTTAAATCCAAGTGTTGGGTTATTTCCTTCCATGTGGAAGAAAGCCCAAGTGGGCTTTATTAAAAGACCAAAGCCCAACCCTTTTGGTGTGGAAAACCTAAAGGAAGTTGTAAAAAGATAGAGGAGAAGAGAGGAGCCGTCACTTCTCAAAAGAAAGAGAGAAAAACGTGGTTTTTTCTCATGCTGCCCAGATTTCATCAAAACTCTGATCCTGCTTAATCTGTGGTCTGATCGAGCTGAAATTTGGAGGAGAGGTTCACGAATCAAGGAGCTACAATCTGAACGGTGGAGATCGAATTTAGAGCTTGGGAGTTGAGGTTTTTTCCCGTGAACAGTAACCGCGAATTTGGTATATTCTCTCCAATTCTCTTTGTATTTGCCAAGATTTTAGATATCTTGATGAGAGATTTTTGTATCCTCTAATTACGATTAGAGAAGACTTTGTGTACCCATTATTTGATTGATAGTGGAGATTTTAACTGGACTAGGTCCCGTGGTTTTTCTTCCTCACACCGGGGAAGTTTTCTACGTAAAAAACTGCTTGTGTTCTTGTGGCTTGGTGTGATTGATTATTTCTCTTATTATTTTCAGCACGTATAAAAGTAGAGATACACTATATTTGCTTGCATATAGGGAGAAGAATTATTCCGTTATGATTGTTTATTGATATCTCTCTCAACAAAGTGGTATCAGAGCCCGGTTTCCAGATTGTCAGGTTGGCAGTTTGAGTTATGGAAGCAAATACTAGTAGAATGATTAATCTCAATGGTTTAAATTATCACATATGGAAAGGAAAAATGGAGGATCTTCTTTATGTGAAAGATTATTACCTACCGGTATTTAGTGCTGAAAAACCAGAAAAAAAAAAGTCTGATGTGGAATGGACTTTGTTACATCGACAAGTGTGTAGGTATATTAGGCAATGGGTAGATGATAATGTTTTGAACCATATTAGTGGAGAAACAAATGCACATTCTCTATGGCATAAGTTTGAACAGTTATATGCTAGAAAGACTGGAAATAATAAGTTGTTTTTGATTAAACAAACGATAGCTTTGAGGTACCAAGATGGGACTCCTTTATCAGATCACCTGACTACATTCCAAGGAATTATTAATCAGTTGACTGGAATGGGTATTAAGTTTGATGATGAGATACAAGGGTTATGGTTGCTTGGTTCATTACCAGACTCGTGGGAGACGCTCAGAACTTCATTGTCTAACTCCATTCCAGAAGGTGTAATCACAATGGATATGGCCAAGAGCTGTTTTCTAAATGAAGAGATGAGAAGAAAAACACAGGGGTCCTCTTCACAGTCAGAGATCTTGGTTATAGAAAAGAGGGGGAGAAGTAAGAGCAGAGGTCCGAAGAACAAAGATAACAGTAGAAGTAAGTCCAACAAGTTTGAAAATGTTGAGTGTCATCATTGCGGGAAAAAGGGACACATCAAGAAATATTGCAGGCAATTGAAGAGAGAAAACAAGAATGAGAAAGGGAAGGGAATGAAGAATGGAGATGACAAAGATGGTGATGATAGAGTTGCTACTACCACTCCTGCAGAATTCCTCATTATTTATGATGATGAGATGATAAATGTTGCATATCATGAGACCAGTTGGGTGATTGACAGTGGTGCCTCCATTCATGCTACATCTCGGAAGGATTTCTTTACATCCTATAGATCTGGTGACTTTGGAACAGTAAAGATGGGAAACGATGGCTTGGTTAAAGTCATTGGAATTGGGGATGTGTATCTGAAGACAAATAATGGCACGAGTTTAGTTCTTAGAGATGTGAAGCATATTCCTGACATTCATTTGAATTTGATTTCTGCAAGTAAACTTGATGACGAAGGGTACTGCAGCACTTTCAGTGATGGCTAGTGGAAACTCACTAGGGGTGCTATGGTTGTGGCTCGAGGCATGAAGCACTCTGCATTGTACATTTTACAAGCAAAGATCTCCAACGACATTATTAATGCGATGGAGGATAATGGTATAGCAGATTTGTGGCACAAGAGACTGGCTCACATGAGTGAGAAAGGATTAGCTCTACTGGGGAAGAAAAGTCTACTATGTGACTGAAAAGTACACTTCTGAAAAGGTGTACTCATTGTTTGTCAGGGAAGCAGAGCAAAGTTTCCTTCAAGAATGTCATTCGAGAAAGTCAGAGATATTGGATTTAGTACATTCGGATGTGTGTGGCCCGATGAAGACGAGAACACTTGGTGGCTCCAGATACTTTGTGACCTTCATAGATGATCATTCAAGGAAGTTGTGGGTATATATCTTGAAGTCAAAAGACCAAGTGTTGGCTCAGTTCAAGAAATTTCAAGCCCTAATTAAAAGACAGACTGGGAAGAAACTGAGGTGCATCCGGACTGACAATGGTGGAGAGTATTCTGGTCCATTTGATGAGTATTACAGACAGCAAGGTATTCGGCATCAAAAGACTCCTCCAAAAACTCCTCAATTGAATGGCATAGCAGAAAGGACGAACAGAACACTGCTTGAGAGAGTGAGATGTTTGCTTTCACAAGTCCGATTGCCAAAATCCTTTTGGGGGGAGGCATTGAGCACTGTAGTTCATGTGTTGAATCTTACACCCTGTGTTCCTCTACAGTTTGATGTGCCAGACCGAGTTTGGACAGGTAAGGATGTTTCCTATAATCATTTACGTGTTTTTGGGTACAAAGAATTTGTGCATATTCCAAAAGATGAAAGGTCCAAACTTGATGAGAAAACGCGACAGTGTATATTCCTTGGCTATGGTCAAGATGAATTTGGATACCAACTTTATGATCCAGTTGAGAAGAAAATTGTGAGAAGCAGAGATGTCGTGTTTGTAGAAGATAAGACGATTCAGGATATTGGGAAGGCAAAGAAACCTATGTCTCAGCAGGGTGACAGTTTAACTGATGTGGATCCAGTTCCTCTGAAGAATTTTTCTTCTCAAGTTGAGGATGATGTTCAAGATGACCACTAGGGTAGAGGCGATGTGGATGTTCCCTTACAGGTTCAGGGAGATGTTGAGACTGATGAGCAATTGATAGTGCCAGAGACTCCACCAGAGATTCCATCCAGGAGGCCAGCCAGAGACCGACATCCTTCCACTCGGTATTCAGCAGAACAATATGTGTTATTGACTGACGGGGGAGAGCCCCAGTGTTTTGCCGAAGCCATGGAAGATGAACACAAGACAGAGTGGGTTGAGGCCATGCAAGATGAGATGCAGTCATTGTATGATAACCAAACCTTTGAGTTAGTGAAGCTGCCTAAAGGAAAAAGAGCTTTGGAGAACAAGTGGATTTACAAGAAGAAGCCAAATGAGTTCTCTTCACGACCACGGTACAAAGCTAGATTGGTTGTCAAAGGGTTCGATCAAAGAAAAGGTATTGATTTTGATGAGATCTTCTTTCCAATTGTAAAGATGTCATCGATCAGTATAGTACTCGGCTTAGCAGCTAGTCTTGACTTGGAAGTTGAGTAGATGGATGTGAAAACTGCCTTCCTTCATGGTGATTTGGAGGAAGAGATTTATATGAAGCAGCCAGAGGGTTTCAGAGTGAAAGGGAAAGAGGATTATGTGTGCAAACTGAAGAAAAGCCTATATGAAACAAGCACCGAGACAGTGGTATAAGAAGTTTGAGTCTGTTATAGGGGAGCAAGGCTACAAGAAGACAACTTCAGATCACTGTGTATTTGTTTAGAAATTCTTTGATGATGATTTTATTTTCTTACTGCTTTATGTGGATGACATGCTAATTGTTGGCAGGAATGCTTCAAGGATTGACTAGTTGAAGAAGCAATTGAATAAGTCATTTGCCATGAAAGACTTGGGGCCAGCAAAGAAAATTTTTGGCATAAGAATCAGTCGTGACAGGAGTGCCAAGAAATTGTATTTGTCACAGGAGGAGTACATTGAGAAAGTGCTTTAGAGGTTCAATATGGACAAAGTTAAAGTGGTTAGCTCTCCTCTTGCTACCCACTTCAAACTAAGTACAAAGGAATGTCCTTCTAAAGATAAGGAAAAGGAAGACATGGAAAGAGTTCCTTACGCCTCAACAGTAGGAAGTTTGTTGTATGCAATGGTTTGCACAAGACCAGATATAGCCTATGCAGTTGGTGTAGTTAGCCGATTCTTGTCAAATCCGGGAAGAGAACACTGGAATGCAGTGAAGTGGATCATGAGGTATCTTCGAGGCACTTCCAGTTTGAGACTTGGTTTGGGAAATAGACAACCATTGTTAGTTGGCTACACAGATGCAGATATGGCTGGGGATGTGGACACTCGTAAGTCTACTTCGGGCTATTTGATAACTTTTGCAAGTGGGGCTATGGCATGGCAATCAAGACTTCAGAAGTGCATTGCTCTTTCTACGACAGAGGCAGAGTTCATTGCAGCAACAGAAGCAACTAAAGAGTTGTTATAGGCAAAGAAGTTCTGGTTTCGAGCAGCAGAGGTATGTGCTGTTTTGTGATAGCCAGAGTGCTATTCATTTTGCTAAGAATTCCAGTTTCCATGCAAGATCGAAGCACATTGATGTACGATACCATTGGATCAGAGATGCGTTGAACGATAGTTATTGGAACTTGAGAAGGTTCACACTGATGATAATGGTTCTGATATGTTGACAAATACACTACCAAGGGAAAAGCTTGAAGTTTGTTGTTCGATCACCGGGATGGCGATTCCCTCCACATAGTCGGAAAGGGGGAGATTTGTTGAGTTATTTCCTTCCATGTGGAGGAAAGCCCAAGTGGGTTTTATTAAAAGACCAAAGCCCAGCCCTTTTAGTGTGGAAAAGCTAAAGGAAGTTGTAAAAAGAGTGAGGAGAAGAGAGGAGCCGTCATTTCTCAAAAGAAAGAGAGAAAAACGTGGTTTTTTTCTCATGCTGTCCAGATTTCATCAAGACTCCGATCCCGCTTCTTCTGTGGTTCGATCGAGTTGAAATTTGGAGGAAAGATTCACGACTCAAGGAGCTACAATCTGAACGGTGGAGATCGAATTTGGAGCTCGAGAATTGGGGTTTTTGCCCATGAACAGTAACCGCGAATTTGGTATATTCTCTCCAATTCTCTTTGTATTTGCCAAGATTTTAGATATCTTGATGAGAGATTTTTGTATCCTCTAATTATGATTAGAGAAGACTTTGTGTACCCATTATTTGATTGATAGTGGAGATTTTAACTGGACTAGGTCCCGTGGTTTTTCTTCCTCACACCGGGGAAGTTTTCCACGTAAAAAACTACTTGTGTTCTTGTGGCTTTGTTTGCATATAGGGAGAAGAATTATTCCGCTGTGGTTGTTTATTGATATCTCTCCCAACACCAAGTATGATAGAATTCAAATTGGAATGGTCCAAGTAGGATTATTTCCTCCTACAAGAGTAGGACTTAACAAACCAGTTTGTGTTGTTCTTCATGATGCCCGGCATCATGAATTTAATGACTCATTGTTAGGAATTTAATGACTCATTGTTTAATGACTTATCATGAATTTAATGACTCATTATTCCAAATATTCAAAAAACAGTTGCTACAAAAGTAATTCAAGATGAAAAGTGGAAATGTCAAAATTAATTTTCAATCATTATTAACAAGAAGCAGAAGTGTTGGTCAAACTCCAAAACAATGAATTGTATTCAAGAAGGTCTTATTCCAACTTGTTATTATGAAAAAACGAAAATGCAATTATACAGTGCAACGAACTCAACACTTAAAATATAATACAAAATTTCAAATGCTCATGTATGTAATCAAGAAATTTGTCTCAAAACAACTTTTGTTCTTGTCAAAAATAAGCAACAAGAAATCATTTTAGAAACACCATTTTTTACGATCATATACCCTTTCAAAGTAGATGAAAACGGTATTCATACGACAATTGGTGGTCAAAATATCATATTTGAATTTATTGACAAAATGCAAGAAAAGGAAGTCAATATGTTAAAAGATTTAGGAGTAAGTAGAATCAATCTTATATCATATTATATCTGATTATTTAAGTGTGTGTGTGTATATATATATATCGGATGATATATATTTATATATATATATATATATATATATATATATCAGATTATATCAAATTATTTACATATATATACATATATATTAGATGATTTACGTATGTATATATATATATATATATATATATATATATATCGGATTTATTTACATATATATACACATACATCAGATTATTTATGTATATATATATATATCGATTGATTTACGTATATATATAAATATATATCAAATTATATCGGATTATTTACATATATATATATATATATATATATATACATTAGATGATTTACGTATATATATACATATATATACCTATATATCAGATGATTTACGTGTGTGTATATATATATATATATATACACACGTAATATCATATTATGTACGTGTATATATACATTATATGATTTTCGTATATATCAGATGATTTACATATATATATCAGATGATTTACGTATATATATGTCACGCTCCGAACTCGAAAACGAGCCGAGAGGTGAATAAAAGTAACCTAACCTATCCCTGTATCAATTAAAATATACATGATACAACAAGGAGGGTCCGACCCCGAAAGGTTCCCAGGCACCCTATACGCCTTCACATACACAATAGGTACACAGCAGAAACAAAGGTCTTTATACACATAACAATACCATACCAGAGTCTATACAGAATGGAGTCAAGGCTCCATAACACAAACATACAACCGGGTGCCAAACATAACCCAAAACGGCAACCCGCAAAAACAAAAATCCTAGCACTTACCCAAGCGCTACCCACAGTACACCGGCCACTAGGCTCCCACACAAGGACACTAGTTCTGGCTACCCGAAGGACCTGTAAAAATGTACGTATAGCAGGGGTGTGACACATCTCAGTAAGGCGAATCACAGATTATATCAATGTGTGGCATTTGAGTGTTATCATGACGCATGCAACCACAGTTCAATGCAATTTCAGTATTTTCACAATACAGCTCCAGTACCGTGCATACACGCACACACACGCATGCATACGCATGCCCATGATCTACCTGGTGTCGTCACACCCCTTAGCCCAAAGCCAGCCTGCTAATATCCGGCGTTGGCCCATAGCCAACCCGTCATATTTACGCAGCGCCACCGGCACATGTCTAGCCCCAGGCTCCCATGGCATCGCACCGGCGCTAACTGGTGGATCCACACCCTTCGGTGATCAACTGGTATAGGCTCACGCCCTCGGATATAGAGCTGGAAACTCTTGCTTACGTGGCAGGCAATAAACACATGCCCTCGAATATAGAGCCCAACACTCTTTCGTACCTGGAACAAGTCGGAACCCAGTTCCTATTGCATTTTATCAAAACGTAAACATTCATGCTCATATAACCAAACAAATCACACCCATTTGGTAATCTAAAATCACGGTTTTTCAAACACATACAGTTTAACACAAAGTCAAGGTATATGGTCATCCCTAATACACAGTATAAATCACAATATACAAACGGTTTTCAACAAAATCAAGGATGCAACCCAATACCCCCTTTTTCCCAAAATTGTAACATGAAAAACTCATAGTTTCATCCGTTAGATTCCCCAAAATGAGTAACCAAAACACACACAGGACCGTGAACCACAATTCTACCGAGTCCAATTTAGAAAATAACTGACATAAACAGAATCCCCTTACCTTTCCCCCAAACGACCAAAATCAAACTCTACGGCTCCTAAATAGCGAACCGAGTTCTCAGAACCTACAAACAACAATACAGAATATACTCACGATTCTATACTCTACCAAAATACCGGATCAGAAAAGAAAACCGAGTCTTACCTCGATTTTATGCCGAAACCCGAAAATCTCCGAAACAAGTTTCTGATCCACTATTCTCAAAGAGAATCCTACCCCGATCCACGTGGTAACGTCGGATCATCGATTTTTGCAACGAACAGCGAAGAAATCTAGAGAGAGTGAGTGAGGTTCGAGTTTCTAGAGAGAGAGAGAGAGAGAGAGAGGATTTGAGCTAACTTAGCTCCAAAGCAACCAAAAAAATATTTAAAGGGCCTTTGACTCGGGCGACCTCGTCGACGAAACAGCCGTCCATTTCGTCGACATGGCGGTGGCCTCGTCGACGAAGCCTGATATTTCGGATCTTCCAGGCCTCTCGGCTTCTCCTCATCGACGAACCTCTAAATTTCATCGACGAAAAGTAAAGGGCCTTCGTCGACGAACTCAGGCTTCATCGACGAAGCCTAGTTAATTACTATTTTACCCTTCTTTCACGAATCGAGTTCTTACAATATATATATATATATATCTGTGTGTGTGTGTGTGTGTGTGTGTGTGTGTGTGTCGGATGATTTACGTATATATATAAATATATATCAGATTATATACGTAAATAAATCCTATATATATATATATATATATATATATGTATATATATACGTAAATCATCTGATGTGTATATATATATATGTAAATAATCTGATATAAGACTACGAACACTTTGACCGTTTTGAACTTGAATATACAAGACTATATACCTTTTCATATTTGATTATTAAGAAAAGTTAAAAATAAAATAAAATTTTAATTTTATGCATGATTAATATTTTTTAAAAAAATTAATCATATTGAAACTAATTTTCATTTTAATACTAATTAATGCAAAGAAAAAACACAATAAAAAAAAAAATTTTATCTTATTTTCTTCTTTTTTCCTTTTGACCTTCCTTCATGCAAACTTTTTTATCCAAACGGGATCTCAAAGTATCTCTACAAAACCGGTAAACAACAACATTGAAAAAAAAAATTTAAGGTAAAAATCAAAGAATGAGTAAGAACAAATGCATAATTTTTTTATTTTTATTTTTTAAAAAGAACTTTCTTATCTTTCCTTTTAGAGTTTGTATTCAATTTGAGATTTCAAGATATGACCCTCATTTTTTCTTGCCTTATTAAGCAATGATGTTTCAAATTTCATCACCTCTTTACGTTCATCTTCTTATCAACATCCTTACCTTGAATGAGAAATTTCTTCTCTAATATATCACTTACCATAAGTCTAAAAGAAACTAGAGCCCAACATTAATGATGATAGTTACCACCTAAGTCAACTGCTCAGTCAAGAGCAATTGACGCCAGCTCCATGATGACCAGAGTAATTTACGCCAACACTATAACAATCGGAGTAATTCATGCTTGCGCAATAATTCGCCAATAAATGACACATCATTCTTGGGTCAAATTTCATCACTATAAATGAGGATTCAGAGAAGAGGTTAAGGTATCTCATTATAAACTCTACTTTACTATTACATAAAAAATCTCTGAAGCCCATCCCTAACTTAGGCATCGAAGAAATCCCCCAGAGTACACCCCGGGTCCTCCAAGTCTTACTTATTTCTTTTTATATGATCGTGATTAGGGATCATGAAGGTCATTCAATTCTTAGCTGCAACAGAAACTTTACAATAATTAGAAAATATAGCCATGATGCCTAATGCCCAAGCACAATGATAGTTTAGAGGGTTAAAATCTTAAATTCACTTATTAGTAAGTATATAACTTATCATTAACTTGGGGTTGGTGATTATTGCATTATCCTTTAATCCTTTTTCTGTAATTTTTGGTAATGTACATCTCTTTTACGATCCACCTTCATTTGAGAACAGGGACTCTGAAACAAAGACAGCAACTCTCTGTAGTCATACAATAATCTTAGTGTGTATGAACAAGATACTCCCTGTGGATCAAAGAGTTGTGTGGAGTGAGTATGAACATTTTGTTTCCCAATATTGTCAAATAACTTAACTAGACCAGTGCATTTCAGATGGGACTTAATAGACTGTTTGGAACTTCAAAAATAAAGGAAAAGAAACGAGAAATATTTTTTAAAAAATTATTTTTTTGTATTTAATCAAGAAGTAAAGTTAGAAGGAAAATGAAAATATAATAAATCAATGGACATAAATTTAATTTTGCACATCATGAACATTTATTTTTGTTTAATTTTTATTTATATTAGAATAAATTTTATTTTTAATAACATTTGATATTGATAGAGAATATAATAAAAAATGAATTTCTTCCTTCTTTTCCTTTTCTTTCCTTTCCTTTCCCCCAACAAAATTTTAGATCCAAACAGGCCCCAAGGGTTTGTTATTTTTCCGGAGAAAGAAAAGAAAAAAAATAATAAGAAGGAAATTTATTTTTCTATTGTATTTTCTCTTTACATGAACAGCTCGTTTAATTCAATAAAATAGTTATTCCTTAAAATAAAATGAAATATACTTTAAATTTTTAAAATCAAGAAAATAATTATTCCTTATATATTTCTAATTATTTCATTCAACATATAATAAGAAAAATATAGACATCCCATGATAAAATTTAAAAATAATTCTTCCTTATCTATTCATTATTATGAACTCATAAAATGTTTCACATTGTTATTTGTTTTATAGCAACACTTTCTTGTATGACTAATTATAACTAACCTACCAAAACTAATTATTCCTAAGAATAGGCATTCTACAAACCAAACACAACCTAAATATTATTAAAAAATAAAAAAATTTATTTTAATATGATTAAAAAATAAGGAAAAAATATTAATCTAGTACAAAATCAATTTTTTGTTCGTTGATTTGGTACATTATCTATTTTTTCTTATTTTCCCTAAAAACCAAATACGCAAAATATATTCTTCATATTTTTCTTTCATTTCCTCCATATTTTTCCAAGTTTCAAAAGGCCTAAATGTAGGGGGGGAGCAAAAAAGCAATCCATCTTTCAACATTCTTTCCGCAAACAGGCAATGCTAAATCCCTAGATTCGATCGAAGTTGTATTTCCAAAACCCTAACAAATGGTTACATTGGACGGGGCATTAATGCCATCAACTATGGGGGCAAAAAAAGAGCTATTACATTTTTGCACCAGACATTCTCATTTCCTGCTATTTCTCTCTTGAGGACCTACGAAAAATTCAAAGATACCAAACAATAAGATACACGCGACGTAATTCTGAAATCTGAAACAAATAATAAAGTAAATAAGAAGAAATAAAGAGAGAAAAGAGAGACCTGAAAAGTAAGAAACATTTTTTAGTAAGTTGGTACTGATGGATCGGCCTCCGTAGCATACGCATGAATACCCCCCGTCACGTTGAATACTCTCTTAAAACCCTGAACAATTGGAACCATGTTCGTCAAAGATGATCTCCATCATTGCTAATTACAATAAATCAGTAAAACAAAATGGTGGAGATAAAAACCATCCTAGGCCACACATCCATATCAGAATGAACAATTTAGTTTGCCAAGCAAGCACATGATGCAGCATCTTTCAAGCATCAACTTGAGGGAAAGAAAATGAAATGAAAAGAAAAAGAAAAGAAACAAGTGTCTCGTGTGTGCGCATGTGCGTGTGATGGAAAAATGCTTTGCCTAATGTTTAAAAGAATTGAAGAACTGACTGATCAAGTTTTGTTTTCTAACAGCTAAATTTATAAATGTGTAGACATGCCACTTGCATCGCTGCAAGTGGGGACTGGCCTAACATTCTTCACACAGATCACAGAAAAAGATTTTGCAGCAATGCAAGTGGTGTATTGTGGGCCGAACACTCTTCATGCAGAATATAGTTACGTAGCTACCATTTCTTTCGCTATGTAATCATTTAGGTTAAATCTTCATTACATGTGAGTTTTCTATGGAACTTTCTTTCTCCAAGACATGTAAATACACTCTTTATCACATTTAATTGACGACTTTGAAAGGGCATTCACTAATATCAGTGTTATCCTGTTTCTTTCCATTATTTTACAATCCAACAGTCTTCAAGATAAATCTCATCTACGATATCTAATGAGTTTTACATTAGAGTGTAACCAAGGCTTTAATTTTGAATTCAACTAAAATTTCAAGGCTTTAAAAGTGTTGAATTTTGATAGAAAATAATGTCCATGTCAAATTTGATTTCTATTTTAAAAAATGATAGAATTTAAATAGTAAAGCATAAAATTCTTTTATGAAACTTTAGAAACTGCCAAAAGACAAAATAATGCACAACTTGGAACAAAAATTTTTGTATATAAAATAAATCAATGACAAGTGTGTGGTATAAGGGGCAATCTTAGTATATACAATTAATATAATTATTTTATTAGCAAAGAAATATTATTGTAAATTGCAGGGCATCAAGGGGAAGAGGAACAAATACAGCAAGAACAACAAATAACAAAAATATACTAGTCATAATAGTACATCTATGAAATCAAAGCATAAAACCTATACTACCATTGACATGATAGTAATCCATCCTATGCACACAAAACAAGCAGTCATAGGATCTGGCATTAGAAAACATCAAATTTTCCAAGTAGTCATACTCCCCTTTTACTCCAAGTCTTATGCCTATTCAAAGCATAAAACCTATACTACTATTTACATATTAGTAGCCCATTCCTTGCATGCAAAACAAGCAATCGTAGGCAAGCATGATGCCCTAAACAAGTTTGGCTCATGACATTCTCCTCTACACATGTACTCAACGTCCTCTTAGACTTTCGCGCTAGGTACCCTACAACTTTATCCACAAGCAATTCCATGTCTTCCACTAAAATCTAGTCAATTTCTTTATCCCTAATGCCTTTCCACTTTACTAAGAACTCGTTTGACTTCTTCTTGATGATGTGAATTGTCTATCTACAAGAATGACTTCAACTTCTCTTTTGTTATGTTGCGTTGTCTTTGGAGGTGCTTTGATTGACTGAATTCTACTTGGATCTTCAATGTTGAAGTTGAATGGCTTGAGACAGCTAACATGAAATACATGATGCATCTCCATCGAAGCCAAAGGATCAACATTGTAAGAGGCCTTCCTGACATTAGTGAAGATAGGAAGTGGTCCTTCATATTTGCGAAGTAGTCCCCTATCTCGAACCTGTAGTGACCAAATTTATTCAAGATGGAGCTTAACAAGCACCAAACCCACATTGAAGTGCAACAGTCTTCTCCCCTAATTTGCCCACTTCTTCATTCACTTAGAAGATTTCTCCAAGCAGGCTCTAGCAATATTTGCATTTTATCTCCATTCCTTGGTGAAGATGTATGCTCTTGGACTCTTTCCTCTATATAGCTCATCCACTGTGTGAGGTAATAACAACTATTGGCCTATAACAAGCTTAAAAAGGCTCTTGTTGGTTGTCGAGCTCTTTTGAGCATTGAAACAAAACTGAGCTATATTGAGTAAATGCACCCAATTCTTCCAATTAGCGGTGATGAAATAACGCAAGTACTCTTCTAGTAGCCCGTTGATCTCTCTCTATCCATCTGTCTGCAAGTGGCAACTCAAATAGATGTCAAGCTATGAACTGAGGATTCTGAAAAGATCTATCTAGAAGTTGCCAATGAATCTTGAGTATCGGTCACTGATGTCTTTGTAAACACCCCAATCAGTGTTTTGAAAGGCATCTTTGAGTCGCGCCTCAAGGTGTATGCGTAAAGGTGTAAATCCAAGAAAGCGTTCGCCTCAGCCAACAAAGCATACACCTCAGCCAAAAAACCATGCTTTTTTACGCCTCATAAGCAAGGCGTACGCCTTTCGGTCTCCCGCGAAGCTTCTTCTCCTCTACTCTGTCATTGAAGCCTGACGAAGCCTTCGCTGTCTCTTCAAAGCCCGAACGAAGCTCGACAAAGCCTTTGCTCTCTCTCAAAGCCTCTGCTCTCTCTTTCGAAGACTCGACGAAGCTCAGCGAACCCTCTACTCTCTCTTTCGAAGCCTAAACGAAGCTTGACGAAGCCGACAAAGCTCGGCGAACCCTCTGCTCTCTCTTTCGAAACCTGGACGAAGCTCGACAAAACCTCTACTCTCTTTCGAAGCATCGGCTCTCTCTCTCTCTCAGCATCTACTCTCTCGAAGCATGTGCTCTCTCTACCTCTCGAAGCCTCTGCTCTCTCTCTCTCGAAGCATTTGCTCGCTCTCTCTCTCTCTCGAAGCCTATGCTCTCTCTCTCTCAGCATCTGCTCTCTCTCTTTCGAAGTCTTTGCCCAATGTGTCTGAGTTTTTATTCGTCTCTCAGGTTTTTGTTTCATATTTTAATTGTTCAAATTAAATCTGCCCCTGCTGAAATGTCTGAAGTTGATTCAAGGGGCAAAAAAAAAATATTTTGTTTGGAAATACATATTTTCTCCATTATTCTTACATTTTTCTCATTTTAATACTATATATATAATTTTTTATTTATTAATCATTTTAAAAAGTCCCAAAAGGCTTACGCCTCGCCTCGCGGAGGGTAAAACGCCTCGCCTTATGCCTTCGCCTTTTAAAACACTGACCCCAATACTTCATAATATGTTTGAAAAACAATTATGGTGTCTCCTCTGGCAAATAATACTTTGGTGCAGGTATGGAAGTATCATTCTTCGAAAATCTGTTTATAACCACAAGTAGAGACCCCATGTCTCCCACTCTTGGAAGGCAAGTGATGAAGTCAAGTGAAATACTCCCCCATAGTCTCATTGGTGTTTGAAGGCAATCCAGCAGCATTGCAGTCTTCTTCCACTCCAGTTTGTCTTGCTGGCAAGTGAGACAAGTATGGGTATACTCAACCACATCATCACACATATAGCCAATAATATCTTTGTTTCACATATGGTGTCATGACACTCTCTTTGTAGTGTCCTCATATCTCTAGATCAAGGCACAAAAAGTCAATTACCATGTGCCATCAGCAATCCATCTTCTACCCAGAAGTAGTGCACTTTGCACTATTTTGCTTACTTTTTTAGGTTTTGGGCAACTAGATCTTTGGAAAGGTACTCTTTAATATGCTCCCACATTGTTGTGGTAACCTTACTATCAAGTGTGTTATTGTCTGTAAGGCCACATCCTCAACCTTTCTACCTGGTGCATTTATGATTTGGTTCATCCACCCCACATTATGCCCAAATAAGATATTAGACTTCACTAGGAATTACTATCAATGGGTTTGTTTGGATGATAACTTTGGCTATGTAAAAAAGTGACTGACAACCGAGTGATGTGTTTTCACCACAAACTTAGACCCAAGTAGGTAATGTTGAAAATATAATAGAAGGAAAAATATTTACTAAAAATAATAATAAATGGCAGCCTAGTGCATAAAGCTCCCCGCGTATGTAGGGGAAGGGGCGAACCACAATGGGTCTATAGCACGCCGCCTTACCTTACTTTTTTGCAAGAACCTGCTTCTCGCCTCGAACCCGTGACCTCTAGGTCACATGATGACAACCTTACCGTTGCGCCTAAGCTCCCCTTTTACTAACAAAAATAATATTAAATAAAAATTTAAAAATATAAATACTTAATTAGAAGCTGAGGCATGGAAGGCCCATTGTCCTTAAAGTACGATTTCGCACCTGTGGAGAACATTTCTCGGTGCATATAGTTACTACATGCACGACCTCCAAGATTACTCAGCTGGCTTAGTTTTGTGTGCACTCACTAGAGCTTTAGGAGATGTAGTGTCATTTAATTACCCAACAAAATATATATCTCAAATGAGAGTAGAATATAGAGTTGTTATGAAGAAGAAAAACGTATTTTGAAATGAAGTTGGATCACAGTTTATATAGGTAAAATTAAATATAACTTTAGGCATCATAAATACGAAAAGTTAAAGTAGTTTTTAAGAACATTAAAACTAATTTATTAAATCTAACATATACTTAATTAAAATAGAACCGACAATTGCTATATAATATTTATTAAACAAATATTTTTTAATTTGAAACATCCAACATTAATATCAACAATCCCCCACATGGTTCAAATTAATAAAAAACGAAGAAAGATAAAAAAAACCAGTGTTGAATAACTACGAGATGTAATGATTGGGTGACAATACCTTTCAGTTTGAATTGCACTTAGAGAAAATATGTTATGAGTTACAAGAACTTGGTGAATATTACAATTCTCGAACCAAATTCTTTTAAGATAACACTATAAACATATCACTCACAGAACATCTCTAGACACAAAACTCCTACGTGTGGTATGAATAGGCCATGCAACGCACTTGGATATTCATGAGTGCTCTAGAAAGTTTAAGCCCAGTAAATTTTCATAGGAAGTGGCTCGACTTCCACAGCCATATAGATGAATCCATGAAGTGTGTAATTGTAACTAAACACACCACCTAACAAACCATATGGATTTATTAAGAGATCAACTCAACCTTACAATCGTTACAGTTGCACCATTCAAAACACCATACAAATGATCAAAACAAATAATAATGCTCACCAAACTACTCAATCACAATGAACCTAATTCATGGGATCTCCAATCACATGGGTTGCCATCATTAGTAGTTAAGGGCTTAAGACACATCCCCCTTGATGTTTACTTTCTATTAGTTTTTTAGTTGGTCCTTTAGTTAAGGAAATCATTAATCAACAGTTGTTTCTCAATTCTCATATTTTGACCATATTGATACTAGGTACCGTCATATTTTTGTAATCACACTAATAATAGCTCAATTTTACTATTCAATTAGTTCTAGTTAGTCCACAAATATACTAACCAAAGCTAATACTATGGCTATGTGTCTATTATCCACTTGGACAATGCACTATAAAATTACACATCTATGTGTGTTATTATCATATTCGAATTAATTTTCATGTGCCATTTAGGGCTCTAAATTTAGGTGACTCTATCACCATGCTATTGCTTAGGCAGTCAGTGAAACTAAATACAGATCATTTAATAGTTGTATGATAGATTAGATACAAAACAAAGGCAAAGAGATATATTTAAACTTGCTAAAACTAGAGAAAGGAAGAGTAAGGGCTTAAGAAATGTAAAATGTATAAAAAGTGACGATGATATTGTCTTGGTTAAGGACAAAGACATTAAAGAAAGATGACGAAGTTATTTTAGTAAGTTGTTTAATGAAAACAAGATAAAAGGCTTAAACTTAGAATTGTCAAGTGAGGAAAAGACAAAAAATATGAGATTTATTCGCAAAATTAGAGTTAACGAAGTTAAGTTTCCACTAAAAAAGATGAAAAATGGGAAAGCTATGGGACCAGATAACATCCCAATTGAAGTTTGGAAATGCTTAGGTGATAATGGAATTATATGGTTAACTAATTTATTTAATACAATTATAAAAATTAAGAAAATGTTAGATGAATATAGGAAAAGCACTTTAATACCTATATACAAAAATAAAGGAGATATTCAAAATTATAATAACTATCGTGTAATTAAACTTATAAGTCATACGATAAAATCATTGGAAAGGGTAGTTAAACAAAGATTAGGGTTAGAAACGAAGGTCTCAGAAAATCAATTTGGTTTTATGCCTGGAAGATCTACCACAGAAGCTATATATCTTTTAAGAAAATTTATTGGAAAAGTTTAGGGAAAAGAAGAGGGACTTGCATATAATATTTATTGACCTTGAGAAAGCATATAATATGATACTTAGGGAAGTTATATGGCGGGTTTTAGAAAAAAATGGTGCATGTAGTAGGTACACTGATGTCATTAAGGATATGTACGATGGAGTAATGACTAGTGTAAGGACTATAGATGGAGAAACTAGAGAATTTCCAATCACCATACATGTACATCAAGCATCTGCTTTGAGTCCTTATCTTTTTGCTTTAGTGATGGACTAGTTGACTAAGAGTATTCAAAAGGAGGTTCCATGGTTTATGTTGTTTGCAGATGATATTGTATTAATTGATAAAACTATGGACGGAGTAGAGACTGTGTTAAATTTATGGAGAGAAGCTTTGGAATCTAGAGGCTTTAGGATAAGTAGAAAAAAGACAGAATATAGGAAATGTAATTTTAGTAATGACAGGAGGAATATTGGAGATAAAGTTAAACTTGATGATGAAAAAATAAATAACACTTATAGATTTCGATGCGTTGGATCTATTATGCAAGCTTAAGGAGAAATTGACAATAATGTAATGCATAGAGTTAAAGCAGGTTGGGTAAAATGGAGAAGTGCTTCAAGTGTGCTCCGTGATCTTAAAATACCCTTAAAATTGAAAGGGAAGTTTTATAGAACATCTATAAGACCAGCTATGCTGTATGGATCGGAATGTTGGGCGACGAAGAAACATAATATCCAAAAAGTAAAAGTTGCCGAGATGAGAATGCTTTGATGGATGAGTGATATAACATTGAAAGATAAATTAAGGAATGAACATATTCACAATAAGTTACGTGTAGCTCCTATAGAAGATAAGATATGGGAGGGACGACTCAGATGGTATGGACACTTGCAACGTAGCCCGAATAGCGCACCAGTGAGAAAGAGTGAGTTAGTTACTGTAGGGGGCAGTAGAATGGGTAGGGGCAGACCTAAAATAACTTGGGAGGAGATGGTGAGTAAGGATTTAATATCCCTAAATCTATAAAAAGAAATGGTCCATGATCGCATAAATTGGCAAAAAAGGATTCATATTGCCAATCCCACCTAGTGGGACTTAAGGCTTGGTTTTGTTGTTGTTGTTGTTGTTGTTGTATCATCATGTTATTGCTTGATTGTGCCTCATTTGCACCTATCTTGCTTTGCAAAAAAATTTTATAATAATTATCGAGCATATTAATTTAATACACTATCATCTATTTCACAAATGAATAGAATATCAAAACGCATTAACCCCCACAATTAAAGATAATAAATTTACTTGCCTTACAAAAATCACATAATCATATAATTGGGGAAAAATAGATGATAATTTTTTTCCATATATGTAATGAAATAGAATAAAATATTAAAATATTATCTACTGGAAAACAATAGAAAATAATATTGTCGTCTCATTTATACAAATATGCGTCTCCCATTTAAATAAACAAGTTAAGACCACAAATAAGAAGCAAAAAAAAAAAAATTCTAATTCTATTATTTAGCCACAATTTTTTTTTACTTAGACTCAAATATAATAAATCTCAAACAATATTATAGCTATTATAAAATTATAACCCCCACACTTCAATATATTTCCAAATCTGATCATATTTAAATAAGTTAAGTAAAATATTATTACGCAAATAACATATCTCTAACACGATTATACCAGAGATAAGAAATTTGGGAAACAAATAAAATTAATATAAAATACACAATACTCAAGCATGCACTCATCGTGCAAGAAAGCAATAATAACATCAAAACTTATGCAGTCCATAAACTTAGAAAATACACAAATTGTTGATATTAATGTTGATATTAATGTTGGATGTTTCAAATTAAAAAATATATGTTTAATAAATATTATATAATAGTCGTCATTTTTATTTTAATTAAGCATACATTAAATTTAACGTTTTAGTTTAAAGTTTTTAAAATATTAACTACTACTTTACGTTTCGTATTTATGATACAGGAAGTTATATAAAATTTTACCTATATAAACCGTGATCCAACTTCATTTCAAGATACATTTTTCTTCTTCAAAACAACTTTATATTCTACTCTTTTGAGATTTACATTTTTTTGGGTAATTAAATAACACTCCATCTCCTAAAGCTCTGATGTTTGTGAGTGCACACAAAACCAAGCCAGCGAAGTAAACTTGGAGTTAGTGCCCGCAGTGGCTGAATGCCCCGAGAAATGTTCTTCGTAGGCGCAAAATCGGCTTTAGGGACAATGTTCCTTCCACGCCTCAGCTTCTAAAAAGTATTTTTATTTCTATTTAATATTATTTTTATTAGTAAAAATTTTTCCTTATATTATATTTCGAACAGGTAATGCTGCCACACACGAAGACAATGTATCACCGCTAGCATCTCCCCTTCCCTTAAGTTGTGTACCTTTGTTCAGCTTCACTAAGCTTCGACTCTCGTACGCAATAGGTGGCTTATCTTGTAACAAGACTCCCTTAAGGGCATAATCGGATGCATTGCCTGTACCTCGAAAGATTTCATGATGTTCAGATGAGCAACAAATCTCACATCATGGCATCCTTCAAGTTGTCAAAATATTTCTGGCACTTCTTTGCCCACTTCCACCCATGACTGTTCTTCAACAATTATGTCAAAGGAGCAATTCTCCTCAAGTACCCCTCCACGAACTTCCAACAGTAATTGGCAAGTCCAAGAAAGGAATGCAACTTCTTCACTGTCGTTCGAATCTTCCAATCTTGAATAGCTTTCGCCTTCTCCATATCCATCCGGATATGACCTTGCTCAATCACGTGACCAAGGAATTTGATGCTCCACTGAACAAAAGAGGACTTCTCTCTTTTTACAAAAAGAGTGTTCACCTTTATCTTGTCAAACACATTCTGTAGATACTCTTAATGACTCTAGAATGGAACTATAAACAAAAATGTCTTCCAGGTTACCAAAACACACTTGTCGAGATACTCATGGAATACCTGGTTCATCAAGGTGCAAAACATCATCGGCGCATTCGTCTGCCCAAATGGCATCACCAAGAAGGCAAGAATTCATATGCCCCATACTGTGTCACATAAGTCATCTTCGGTACATCCCCATTTTCTATCCTCACCTAATAGTAGCTTAAGCGCAAGTTTAGTTTGGTGAAGTAACTTGCATGACTTAATTGATCAAAAAAAGTAGCAATCATTGAAATGGGACACTTGTTATGCATAGTCACCTTGTTAAGCACACAATAATCCACACACATTCACATGCTCCCATCATATTTCCTCTGAAACAACACTAATGCTCCAAACGGTCTTTTGGAAAGACATATATATCCCATTTCAAATAACTTTCATCAAGTTTTCCTTAACTCTACTAACTCTGGATGGCCATCCAATATTGGCCCTTTAGCAAATAGCTTCCCTCTTGGTAACAACTCAATTTCATGCTCCAAACCCTTTTTTGGAAACAAGTTGTGAGGTAATTTGTCAAGCATCACAACTTTATAGTCATCCAACACAGCTTGGATGGTAGTAGGCAGGCCTAAGTCTTCATTTACCACTAGCACAACAAGATATGTCTATTCACACCTCCCCAATCCTTTCTCGAGTAGCATGGCAAAAGAGAACTTCTTATAGTCTTCTTTCTTCACAATGGCTTGCACTATGCAAGTGTGGTCTCTCATCTAACAAAGGGTACTAGAAAATGACATCGGCATTGACTTAATCTCCCTCAAGACTTCCATTCCAAGAACCATATGAAAATCATCCAATGGCATAGTTATGAAATTCGCATGTCATGCCCACTGTCCAAGCTTCACAGTCACTGGCTTGGCTACTCCTAGAGTAGGCTAAGCTACGAAGTTAACCACTTTCATGTGTTTGAGTCCTCTAAGTTTAAGATGAGTCTCTATGGTTCTGCCTATAAAACAAAATTATGGGTAGCCCCGGTACCACACATAGCACGGGTGCTCTTTCAGTTGATCCATAGATCTACAAGCATTAACCCTTTAGCATGGGTAACTTTTCTCTTTTTTCTACCACTCCAACGCATTAACTAATCACATTGCACCCATCCTCGAGATTTCCTCCTTATCCTCATCATCTTACAATGCCTCCTCTACAACGGAAGCTTGTAAGGCATTGAAGGATAACTTGTGAGGGCAATCGGCAACCCTACCTTGACATAAGAAGCATGCCATCTTACCCTTACCGTTGCGTGTGTTATATGATTAAGACAACAAGGCTTCTTTTGAAGTTGATGCCTTTGTGTCAACTACCCCACTTTTGGGTTTGCCCTTCTTGAAAGACTTTCAACTATTTCCACCCACACCACTCTTTTTGGATGTTGTGGAACTCTGTCCAACATTGTCAATCAGGCGTTTTGTGAAACTTGTGTTGTAGGCAAGTCTTGAACTCTTTGTCAATGAAGTTTTGTCCTTGCCTATGGTTTCAACCCCTCAAGAAAATAAAACAAGTTGTCTTTCTCCGACATATACCGAATATCTAACATCAAAGCAAAAAACTATTTCATATGCTCCCTAATTGAACCATTGTGCTTAAAGTTTCTCAATTTACATCGAGCATTGTACTCCACATTCTTAGAAAAGAATTGGATCTTAAGTTTTCTCTTCAAGCTTGCCCAACAATCAACTACATAACATCCATTCTCAATTTCATCGTACTTTGTACACCACTATAGCTTAGCGTCATCAACCAAATATATTGTTACAATGGCTACTTTCACATGTTCTAAGTTAGTCCTCATACACGAAAGTATTCTTACTTTCAAATAAGTTCTCCAACTCCATAGCATCACGAGCACCAACAAACGTTCTGGCTTTTGGCACCGTAGTTCCACTATACTCCGTAGAATTGGAGTTCCCATAGCAAGAACCAGCAGGTTCATCTTTGTAGTTAAATCTGCCATCTGCGCTTGTAAAGTTTCTGTCGCCGCATGGAGGTTGTTTGACATCTCCATCATAGAAATCTGTTGATGTTTTTGCGATGTCTCCAAAGCATCAATACTTTTAGCAAGCTTGACCATCTCCATGGCCACATTGTTCGTTGTATAAGTCTGCACCTCTAGTGCTTCAATTCTCTCAGTATTGATTGATATGGTCTATTAACAATGCTTAGAAAAATCCCACAACGAAGGCAGCTAAATTCACATAGCAAGTAACCAAGCTATGATGCTAACTTTCATGGGCCAAATATTCCACACCTTGTGAAGGGTCATGCAGCACTAGCTAAAGCACTCTTGCTTAATTAGAGAGCTGAAGATTATCGCATCACAACAGTTGAACGAGGAGTAAGCGGAAGCAGCAAGCAATTCATGAAAGTAAATGGCAAGCAAGTGATAAATATTGAAGTAACATAATTTATTAACAATGCCTCCATAAGCAACGTGTGTTGAGCGAAGGAGGCAAGTAGGCTAAACACAATTAACTAATGCCAGTAAGTTTTACAAGACTGATAAATACTCACCCTCCCCTAAAGAGTTTTATATGTTATTTTAACTCTGGTGCTAGGAAACATCAAATTGTTTGAGAGGTCATACTCCCCTTTACACTATGTCTTACACCTACTCAAAGCATAAAACCTATACTACTGTTTACATTATGGTAATTTATCCAATGCACACAAGACATGAGGTCACAGGCAAGCATAATGCCCTAACCAACTTGGCTCATGACACCCAACGCAGCCTCCCAAGTGAAAAGCGACTTTCAAAAAGGCTGCTATTTCCCAAACAAGCTTCTAGGGAAAATTGTTGATGCATTGCACCAAACAACTAAGGTGATTACATTAAGAGATAACTATGAAAATACCCACCTTGCTCAAGGCCCAAAAGAGCTTATTGGAGGGTCCGGACTCTGAACATTGTAAAGGCTACTACAAAAATTTATAAGAGTATCAATCTCCCAATCATAAACATTCCTGATCAAGGAACATTCTAAAAGGTCCCCATGATTAAAGCATTCGCAGAGATGGCATACAAGGGCATCTTTATCGCAAGCAAGCCTACAAACGGAAGGGGAAAAAAAAGCTAAGTTGGGACTCGCCACCCTAAATGTCATGCTAAAAAAACACATTTCCCACACTTAAAATGAATGTGAGAGAAGAAATTCTCCCACCCACTCCTAATGAATTTCCAAACACTAGTACCATTGTCTTTGGAAACCTCCTTGGAGACCTAACTGCTGATGAAGGCCATATTTAGAGGCAATAACTTCCATCCAAAAATAATTCCTCGCAGACATGAACCTCCACAACCACTTCCCGAAGAGAGCCTTGTTCCAAGAGAGCCTTGTTGAAAGTAAGAAGAGATATAAGGCCAAGCCCTCCCTTATGCACGTGTTGTTTGAGAATGCTGCATTTTACAAGATATTTGAATTCCTTTTCCATGTTTCCCCAAAGGAATCTTCTTTGAATGCTTTCCAATCTATTGGTGCAATTACAGTGGGATTGGAAACAAAGATATAAAATAAACGAGCAAATTGGCAAAGGTGCTTTTGATGAGAGTGAGTCCACCACTTTTAGAAAGATAATTTCTTTTCCATCCAGCAAGTTTCCTTTAAACCCATGACTGCTTCAAACCCATGACTGCTTCAAACCAAAGAAGGATGCATCTGAGGTTAAGGATTTGATCAGGATCAGCCACCAAAAAAATAATAATAACATCTACAAAAGCAAGTGGGAGGCTACTAAATTCTCATTGTTCTTTTATATGCTAAGCCCCTTAAGCAAGCCACCTTCACTGGCTTAACTGTCATATGGCTCAAAACTTCCGTAATAAAGATAAACGAAAAAGAGCATAAAGGGTTTCCTTATCTCAAACTGTGCAAAGATCTAAAAAACTCCCTAGGGCAACCATTAATGAGCATAAAGAATAAGGGTGTAGAGACACAATGATTGATCCAACTACACTGAATTTCCCCAAAAGTCATCTTCATGAGGATATAAAGCAAACTATTCTAGTTCACATGGTCAAAAGCCTTCTCTATATCTAGTTTACATACTAAGACTCTTTTTCATCCGTTCAAATGTGTCCACAACCTCATTCGCAATAAGGGCAGCATCCATGATCTGCTTGCCTGCAACAAAGGCATGTTGGGTACTTCCCAACAACTTTTGCTATTGCCAATTAGAGCTTGGCAGGAAGAACCTTTGACAAGAGCTTATACGATCTACCAACTAGGATGGGATGAAAATTTTTTAAGCTTAAAGCCCCACTCTTTTAGAGATCAGAGAGACAAAGGTTGAATTGATGCTAGCCACAAATATGCCTATGTTGTGGAAGTCATTGAAGACTCCAATGATGTCATTCTTGAGAGTCCCAAGCAATCACGTTAAAAGTCGTCAGCCCTGTGGCTTTGTCACCATTGCAGCTCTAGAGAGCTGAAGTAATTTTATCTTCCTCAAAGGGTCTCTCGAGCCATTGAGCCGTGGAGAAGTTTAGTTTTTTGAAGGAGATACCGTTTACAATTGGTCTCCAAGATTTTTGCGCAGTATACAAATTTCTATAAGATCGCAAAATCCCCTTAATATCCCCCTCCACTAGGGGCTCACCCTCCACTTCCACTTTTGTCATTGAGTTGTATCTTCTACGTGCACTAGCCTCTCGATGAAAAAACTGGTGTTCCTATCCTCTAACTTCAATCATAGGGCCCTAGATTTTTGCCTCCATGCTATTTCCTCCACAATGAGGATCTCGGCAAGGGCTTTTTTAGCAACTCTTTTAGATTTATTCTCAGCATTCAAACTCCATCTAATCTCTTGGTCATCCAACTTCATTTAAGTCATTCAAGATCCCATTTTTTCTTAGAGTGATATTGCCAAAGATAATTTTGTTCCACTACTTTAATTTCTCTGCAATTTTGTGGTGGTCATATAGCTAGTCTTCCCTGTAATCTACATGTTATGCCACCAATTCTTAATCAAATCACCAAAAAACCATGGTGATTAAGCTACATGTTCTCAGAACAAAAGTTGGTCCCCGCCCGATCCCTCCCATGTCAATCAAGGTGGGAAGTGATCTGAATGGGCTGAGGGAGTAATAATTGCAAATCTTTGCGAAAACGTTCCTCCCAATCAGCAGAAATAAGGAATCTATCAATCCTTAAGTAACAGGTGGACTCTCTTGAGTTTGACCACACCAAAGAACCTCCAATAAGGGGAAGGTCAATGAGGGTGAAACTATTCATAGAGGCATGAAACTCCTGCAAGCATGCTGGAAGAGTCAAGAGGATCCCCCACTCCTTTCGTGAGGATACAAAACCAGGTTGAAGCATTGTTTTAAATAATGGCTGTTATGTAGCATAACAGCCATTACTTAATTTTTTTTCAAGGCTCCAATACCACTACCGTTACAGACTGCACTAGCAAAGAGAAGGAAATTCACAGCTGTAATGGTCGTAACACACCCGTAACGGACCATAACGGGCGTTACAGTTCCATTATGGGCCATAATGGCCCATTACGCCTCATTACCTGCAACAGCCTTATCTCCTTTTCCTTCTTCATTTCTTTGCTTGTTTGCCGCATTTCTCTCTCTCTCCTAATAGTTGTCCAACCTAGATCTACTCATCTTTGGGTTACAAACAATAAACCTAAGCTTGCATTTGTTGTTTAAACTACAAATGTGTCCTTTAGAGAATCATAGTCCAAACTCTCCAAAAAAGTTGAATATTTGGTGGCTGATTTCACCATTTGGCAACTGAGTACTACTCAAATATGACGATCTTTTCTTTTCTTTTCTTTTCTTAATTTTCAAGCAAGCTTCCAAGCTAATCAATATCTTATGATTTTCGTGAATTATGAATTGTGATGATGATTACAATATTAGATCTTGTGATGTACACAGCTACACTTAAGCATTACTTTTTTATATTGTATTATGTGTAAAATAAATTGTATAAATAAATATTAATTAATATAAAAAATTGCTACAAGTTATAGATATACATATTTATTTTTACTTGAATATTCATTTTTTAAAATACCTTGATATTAATATTAGATCTACGATCTATATTCTGCACAAATAGAGTACCCTTTTTCACCAAAGATACATTTTAAATTATAAGATCTAAATTTATTTTTGTTTGAACTTTGTAATATTATTCAAAAAATATACTTAAAAAGCAACTAAAATTTATATAGATCTACATTCTACACAACTACACTACTTTTTTTCACCAAAGATTAATTTTTTAAGTTATAACATCTATATTTATTTGTGTTTGTAATATAAATAATTAAATAATATATACAAAAATCAAAAAAAATTTATATTATTTGAAAAAAAATTAATCTTTACACTTTATGCTTTAGTTACTTATTAGTTACTACCTAGTTACAACACACATAGACTTCAATTTTTTAAATATCATAACGAATAGTTAATGGCTATTCATTAATTGCTATTTAGTATATTAGACTTCTTAGTATTTATTAACTCCTATTTAACTATTATACTAAAATATTTAATTTTAAACTTTTTATTTTTCATGGTATGAAATTATATACCATTTTATTCTTATCTAAGGACCATAACTTCTAATTTTTATTTCTTATGTGTAGAAATCATCTAAACAAACATCAAGATGCTACCTGATAAGAGAGAGAATGAAGAGCTATCTAGTGAACATATTGGTTGGCATTTTGTTACTAAAATAAAGATTAATAGACTTGTTGTCATATGTAAATTGTGTAGAAAGAAAATTAAAGGAGGTATTAAACAGTTGAAACAACACTTGACACATAAAAATGGTGAAGTGGTGTCCAAATGTAACCAGGCAAGTTAGAGAAAAAATGATGAAACATCTACAACAATATGTTGAGAAGAAGAAAGAAAAAAAATAAAATAAATAAAATAAAAAATAAAAAAAAAATAAGAAAAGCTAGAAGCTCAAATTAGAGGAGACTTTTAGAATTTGAACGATGAACAAGATTCAAATGAGGAAAGAAAGAGATTTTCCCAACAGGATAGTGTATGATCACAACAATAATGGGAAGATAGGCAGAGATTTAGGGCAAGAACTGGTGGAAGTAGTAATTATTATGAACAGGGGGTGGATCTAGTAGTGGTACTGCCAGTGGTTTTGGTAAAACCCGGTCACATAGTGTTTGAGAAGCCGGAAGTAGTGGATGGCAATGGATCAACCTGGATGCCCTCTGAAGCCAGACTAATGGTGATAGATCCTAGTCTAGAAATAAGCAAGAGTGCCACGCAACCAAAATTAAACACCAAACTCTTGAAGGATTTACGAAGTAAATTAGGAAAATCAATGGAAAATTTCCTAATTTACATCGGATCCCACCTAATACAGCTGACTCTCCATTTACACAACCTATGATGTTGTTGTAGAGGTTGGAAAAAAGGTAAAAGGCCCTACACCCTATGAGGTGCCTGCATTATTTGGAGCAAGAGTATTGTGGAATGATGGGTTGAATATCCTCTTTTGCTGGCATATGGAAGGAGAGAGGACCTTTGAACTCTCCCCCAATAACCCAAAGGGCCTCATTTATCTCTAATTTCCACAAGCTCATTCCAAAAGAGATGCCTAGAAGGACCTTCTCCTAGGCCATAGAACCCGATGAAAATCCACAAAAAATTGTCATCCACGATCTTGAACAGGCAGGACACCAAGAAGGAATTGATGGAATGGTCTTGTAATTCCATGACCAAGTCATTGCACATGATAAGAACCCTCCTTCTGAACCAACAGATGGAGGGTCGTTGCTTTCCCTAAGGGGTTTTACTTGAAAGGGTGGCTCAAAATTGTTGACACCATCTCAGAGTTGGGTAGAAGAATCACCCCTTAGGGAAAGCAACAACCCTCCATCTACCATTATTAGACTTAGTTTGGGCAAGAAATTTACCAAACCTATTCTCGCAAAGCTCAAGCAGAAGGGTCTTATCCTTCAATCTGGTGCATATCCTCCAAAAGGAACCCTCTCCCTGCAACAAACCCCAAACTCTTCAAGCGCCAAGAGGAGCCAAATTGATTCCCCCTTTTCCTTAATGATAGAGGTTCTTCTACCCTTTCGGTTCTCAGTGATTCAAAAGAGGCCAATGAAGATGGTAATTCGCCCATCCTTTCGCATGGCAGTGTCACCAACCCTGGAAATTCAGGGCAGTGGCCATTGGAACCAGTGCAGTGGTGGCCGAGGACTGTAGTCACAAATGAGAGAGGCTCGAGAGAGTAAAAACATTGGGATTCTACAATTAATATAAATAAAATTCATAGATTAGTTAAATAATAGTTATTCAGGATGAAGACATCAACATTTCCCAAGGTTTGGCAAAAAGACAAACCTCTAGCATGTCGAAAATTCCATATACCTCTCCTAAGGTTTAGAAATGACACGGACCTTACTGCCATTTGATTTTTGTGGCTATTATCAAATCCCAAGGAGTCCTTATGAGTCCTATAATAACCAAGATCTGTAGGGTCCTTGAAACAAACAAGATCCGCATCTTATTTACCAAGCCTCAAGGGACGTCCATGGGATTTGTGAAACCTCGGGGACATGTCTTTTTCAAACTCCAAGAGAGGTTAATGTTTTTTGCCCTAGTTATTATGGATAAAACATAAAATAAATAGTTATATGATATCTAGGTTCAATTTTGCATAGAATTTCAAATCTGATCTGTTTTTTTTTTTTTTTTGCCTTAGTTGTTATTCAAATACTACTATTCTAAGTTCAATTTTTGCATGAAATCTCGAAAACTTGAATCTTACCATTCATTTCATACTTTTTAGTCACTCTTCATTTCAGCAAAATGGAGGATTTCTTAAGAGAGAAATTTTTATTTTGGTTTTTTTATCTCAAATTTTCAACATCAAAGAAACTTGCTCCATTTCAATTTTAAAAAGTTTTTGCTAAAATTTTTAGATTTCAATAAACTTCAATTCAAGGAATTTTTTACAGAAATTAATTGCCATTTTGATTGTGCGGGTTGTGGAAAAAAGAGATTTCAATAATTTCACGAAAATTTAAAAGCATGTCACAGCACAGCATCCTTGTGGTGCATCAGGATTAAAACCATTTTGTTTTCCATAGTGTTCAAACAAGTCTATTCCACATTATGTACGAGAATGTTTTCATGATTTCAAATTTTCAATTGGTGTCATATATTCTCATCATCACTTTATAGCAATGAGTTCAATAATATGTGAAAATACTTAATTCCTATATAAATTTTGGAAATTTGAAGGTGACATATTTGTTGTTGTTTGGAAGATTAGAAATGAAAAGTGGGAATTGTTTTCAACAACAAAACAAGTACTGCATTTTCTACCTTATTTTAATACAAAACTTGGAGACAAAAAAACGAGGAGGCATTTGTATAATTTGTTGGAAAACTAGAAATTGAAAATAAAAATGGTTTCCTCAAGTTAACAAGCCCTAAAATTTGTTTGGAAGTATGTAGTTCGAACCTTGAACTTGGAATTGTGTGCTTTTTTTGGTACAAGATACAATAAAAGCTATTTTGTTTTCCGTAGTGTTGCAACAAGTCTATTCCATATCATGTGCAAGGTTGCTTTTATGATTTCAATTGGTGGCATATATTCTTCATCATCACTTTTTAGAAATGAGTCCAATAATATGTGAAAATACCATTGTAACAGATGGGTAAAAAACCAGGAAGTGAAACCAGGAAACATTTTCTCCAGAACACCTCCTCATCCCCACCCGGGAGCCCAAAAAAAAAATCCTACCTTATTTTGACTTGAAGAGTTGATGGGCACACCAACCCATTTGTGCTTCTCTTAAGTGAACTATGTCCAGCAAATTTAGGAAACCACACACACACATTCTCCCCAGTAGAAAAACAGCAGCATCCAATAAATAGTAGTTGCATGTAATCAACAATTGAAAATCCTCAACAGCTGTAATTTGAAGTTTTAAACAACTGCAAATGAATTTTGAAGTACATCACTAACATATTGATCATTTTGAGAATTTTCAAAAAATAACTTCTTTCAATTTTCAGAATTATTTTTAGAGAATGACTCAATTTCTCCTACAGTAGAAAACTCTACTTTAAATAATGAAATCATAAATTTGAATGCTGTGAAACTTTCTTGAAGAAAAATTCTGTCCAAATTCCTCCTAAAAAAATTGCACCTTAGCTAGTACATTGATAAACTCTCAACATAATAGAGGTTCTTACTTGTGTCTGCAGCCACTTGGCAACCTGTAATGAGCGCACGCCATGGTGGCACTGGATAAAGAAACACAGATGTTGGTACTCCAGCAAAAGAATGTGTAATAGCAACAGAGAAAGGGATTGCATAAATTCAAATGGAAATTAAACAGAACCACAAAGGAAAATAAGGAATTAATATGGACAGCTAAAGCTACCATATGATGACTCCAACTAAGAAGTCATCAAAACCTCTGACAGATTTTATTCATCCACAGATTAATGATGCAAAAGTGCAAACCATGGTTTTAAAGAACAGTAGCAGTCCATGTAACAACAATAGTCACAGCATAACAGCTGTGCATCCGTGAATTCAGTTTTTGCATTAGCAAAATTGGTAAAAACATATAGACTCACATGTTTTTTCATGCCTGAAATCTACACACTAAGGCTTCAAATGATTTTTAGTAAATTTTTGTTTTGGTTGCTTTAGTTGCTATTGACAAGAAGAAACATGCATTTGCTACTTCTCACTACTTTATTGATTTTAAGTGAAGTTCAAACTAAGAAATTATAAATATAAATAAATATAATATACAATGCTTGTTCAAGGTTTTGGTGTTCTGGACGAAACCTCCATTTAAGGTTTTGCTAGAGGCACGGTAGTAGAAGCAGGAAGAGACACTTCCCCCTTAAGTCGCTGTGTGCAAACCTGCAAAATTGGGATGATACAAGCAACAAAAAGGACTCAAGCTGGATGAAGATGTAGGAGGATTGGGCATAGATACTAGGTTTGGATTTGGAAGGCAAAATAGAGGAAGGGACTCATCAAGGTCAACAGGACTCGAGGAATAAAAGTAGTATGGTGTAGACTCAAAAAAGGTGACATCAACAGAGACAAAGACTAGATGTAAAGTAGAACTATAACATCAATATCCCTTTTGAGTATAGGAATAGCCCAAAAAAATACATTTGATAGCACGAGGATCCAACTTATCCGTTCCTGGAGATAACTTACGGACAAAGGACACGACCAAATATACGAGGAGGAAGAGAGAACAAAGGAGCCTTAGGAAATATTTTACCACCAAATACAGAGGATGGCATTTTATTGATGAGGGAGCAAGCTGTCAGCACAGCATCACTCCAATAGACTTGAGGGACATTCATTTGATACAATAGGATAGGTTTCCGCTCTGCAACTCCATTTTGTATGTAGCGTGCACACAAAAGGACTGATGAATCATACTAGAGTTAGTCATATAAGTATTGAAATGGGTACTGAAGTACTCCTTAGCATTATCACTACGAAGCATCTTGACTGGCATATCAAATTGAGTCTTTATTTGGAAATAGAAAGCACAAAAGATACCAAACAACTCGGAACAATCTTTCTTTAAATATAACCAAGTCATCCTAGAGTAGTCATCAAAAAATATAAAAAAGTACTGAAACCCCAACTTTGATGTCACACGACTACGACCCCAAATATCAGAATGGACAAGCATGAAAGGACTAACCACCTGTTTATCGACTCAAGGGGCAAAGGGAACACGACGACGCTTGCCCAATGGACAGGACTCACACTCAAGATTAGTCATAGAACTCAATGTAGGAACTAGCTGTTTCAACTTGTCCAAAGACGAGTGACCAAGGAGATAGTGGATTTGAACTGGTGTAATTGTGACTGTGTAGGCAATGGATGGAGAAGGTGACTCAAAGTAGTAAAGTCCACGAGCCTCACGTCCTGTGCCAATTGAATTTCCCGTCTTCAAATCCTGAATAACCACAGAATCAAGAAGGAATGTGACAACAATTTAGTGGCTTTGTAAGCTTACTAAATAACATAAGATTGAAAGGAGATTTAGGAATGTATAAAGTAGAAGAAAGAGAGATAGAAGGGGTAGGATTCACTGTTCCTATCCCCTTAACAGCAATAGTGGACCCATCAGCAAGGGTAACTTGAGGGAGATTTTTAGGATATTGGAGATCAGAAAAGAAGTTGGTTGCACCTGTTATATGGTCAGTGGCAGCAGAATCAAAAATCCAACGACTAGTAGGAAGGATACTAGATGACATGCAGACTGTAGGACTACCTTTCTGGCAAAAGAAGCAACGTGATAAGATGCTTGTTGAGACAATTGATACTGTAGAAACCTTGAATACTCCTCCTCTGATATAGTCAAAGTACGCAGTTTACTCAAACAAGTGACTAATGAAGTAATCATACTTTTGGGATTTGCAAATGTCGTCACAACATTAACAAACTCAAACCAATGATCATAAGAAACTCACACACAACCCCAAGAAAGCAACACTCAGCACTCGAACAATTGGAGAGATGAACCACCGAAACTACCATGAACAAATCACCAACAACCTCAGATACAGCCCCAAGAAAGCAACAGAGTCACAGCCTCACATAAAAAAATATATATTAAAAATTTTAATTTAAAAAAAAAAAAAAAAAAAACAGCTTATGAGTACGGCCACTGCCCCAAGAAGGTCACCAATGACCATTACTAACACCGAACAACAACTAACGAATTACCATGAGTGCCTTGTCACAACAAAGATTGGATCTTGGAGCAAAAACACATGCCCAACAGCTTGACATTTTGCTATATGGTAGAAATTAGAATAGTGAATAAAAAAAAAAACAGCAAATCACACTGTTTTAGACCCAATAAACTCAATAACAATTGATAAACAACTTCAAGAAGCATCAAACAACCATTCATTGGGTGCCACACTACCACTGAGGAGGTGAACAACTCACTGACAGAGATAGACCTGCCACAACCTTACAACTGAACATATGAATGCTGCCACAGCCCCAAAAGAGTCACAAAGAAACCTTCACAAGCCTTGAAAAGACATTAACGGAATGTCGTGAGTGCATGATCGGAAAAGGTTGAATCTTTTAGCAAAAAACTGACCTAACAGCTTGATAATATAGTCAAGAGAAGGAATCAAAGCATGGTAGAGGAGAAAGGGTAATGGTTTACTCCAAGCACCCAAGAGGGTATGCAGGGTGTCACGCCAAACGCTCAAAAGGGGTAGGCAAGGTGCCACGCCAAGCGCCAAAGGGTAGGTAGGTGAATGCTACACACTGTCGTAGGTTAACCATGCGGAAAAAGGGAATGGAATTCCTAAGGGAGACTAAGGTAGTGTTGAGGCCTTTTGCTGGTTCCTTATGTCTAATGGGAGATCATCCTCACATAGTGCAAGTCGTTGCTAGCAAAGGACACGATGAGAAGTTCCTTTCAGCCATGCAACTCAATAAGGGATTGAGAAGGGGTGAACAGACGTATCTCGCCACGGTGGTAGTAGAGGAAGAAGTAAGCCAAGAGCTGGTGCCTACGACCATACAAGTTGTGTTGGATGGGTAGAAAGAGAAGTGCTCTTTCTCTCAGCGGAGCATCAAATTCCAAGGTCATGTAATTGAACAAGGGCATATCAAGATGGATATGGAGAAGGTGAGAGCTATTCAAGAATGGAAGATCCCAACGACAATGAAGGAGCTGCGTTCCTTTCTTAGTCTTGCCAACTATTACAGGAAGTTCATAGAGAGGTACTAGAGGAGAACTGCTCCTTTGACAAAACTACTGAAGAAAGGTCAGGGATGGAACTGGACAGAGAAGTGTCAGGGAGCCTTTGATGACTTAAAGGATGCCATTATGAGATCTGGTACTTGCTTTTCCGGACATCATGAAACCCTTTGAGGTACAAATAGATGCATTGGACTACGCCCTTGGAGGGGTCTTGTTACAAGAGGGACATCTTATTGCGTACGAGAGACGTAAGCTTAGTGAAGCGGAACGAAAGTACACAGCTCAGGAGAAGGAGATGCTAGCAGTGATACATTGTCTCCGCATGTGGCAACATTACTTACTTAGATCAAGATTTGTGGTGAAAACGGATAACTCGAGTGTTAGACACTTCTTCACAAAGTCGAAGTTGACACCCAAGCAAAGTCAGTGGCAAGAATGCTTGGCAGAATTTGATTTCTTATTTGAGCACAAGGCGGGGCATATGAACCAAGTTGCTAATGCACTTAGTAGGAAGGCCAAGCTAGCGGCCTTACAGACGGTAACACACTTAGCAGTGAGTATTGTTACCAAGACGATGGAGGAGCACATCAAGGAGAATTTAGCCAAAGATCCAATTGCGCAAAACCTCATGAATCTGAAAGAGTAAGGAAAAACATGTCAGTTCTGGACAGAAGACGAATTGCTGATGACCCATGGTAGCCGTCTCTTTGTGCCACAAGCTGGAGTGGAGATTTAAGGAAGACAGTGCTAAGAGAGTGTCATGACACCATGTGGGTCAGACATCTAGGATGACAGAGCACTTTGACATTATTGAAAAAGCGGTATTATTGGTCGCATATGCGTGATAATGTGGTTGATTATATTCGAACTTGTCTCACCATCCAAAAAGACAAAGTGGAGCGGAAGAAGATTGCAGGGCTGCTGGAGCCCCTACCGGTACCATCCAGATTGTGGGAAAGTGTCTCACTAGACTTCATCACCAACCTGCCCAGAGTGAGAGATGTAGGGTCTATACTTGTGGTTATAGACAGGTTTTTGAAGTACAGTACGTTTATACCCGCATTGAAGTACTGTTCAGCAGAGGAGATGGCACAACTATTCTTCTAGAATATTTTGAAGTATTGAGGTGTTCCCCAAGATATTGTCAGTGATTGAGACTCAAGATTCACCAGCAACTTCTGGATCAAACTTTTCAGAATCTTCAATTCATAACTTGACATCTCTTCGAGCTACCATCCATGGACAGACGGACAAACAGAGAGATTCAATGGGCTACTAGAAAAGTACTTGCGCCATTTCATCAACGCCAACCAGAAGAATTGGGTGCAACTACTTGATGTAGTTGGTTCAGTTCTGTTTCAAGGCCCAAAATATCTTAACAACCAACAAGAGTCCTTTTAAACTTGCTACAGGCTAGCGCTACATGGGCCAACCCCACTTGTCACAGGCCGAATATTTCACACCTTTTTGAGTGGACCGTGCGGCGCTAGCTAGAGCCCTGTTGTTTAACTAGCCAGCCTAGCGTTTACCACAATTCACCAATGGAACAGTTTCATTGTCATTCAAGCAAATATAAGCAGAAACAATAAGCAACTTATGAAACTAATGGCACTTAAGCAGTAAACATTGAAGCAACATAATTCATTATCAACACCTCCGTTGACAATGTGTATCTAGCGAAGGAGACAAGTAAGCTAAACATGTTGACAATAGCTAGTGAGTTTTACAAGTTGATGAACACTCACCCTCCCCTCAAGAGCTTTCTATGCTATTCTCACTCTGGCATTAGGAAACATCAATATGACCGAGGAGTCATACTCCCCTTTTTAGCCTACGGAAAAACTATCTTTGAAAAATAACCCTACACTAGTATTTACATTATGGAACCCATCCTAAACACACGAGACAAGTGGTCATAGGCAAGCATAATGCCCTGAACAAGCTCGGCTCGTGATGCTTCCCAACTTATGCGGTCGACGTCCTCGTAGACTTTGACACTAGGTTAACTTCAACTTTGTCCACAAACAGTTGCACATCTTCCACAGAAATCCAGCTGATTTCTTCGTCACCAAGGCCTTTCCACTTTACTAAGAACTCCTGCCACTTCTTCCTTGAGGATGTGAACTCTCTGTCTGCAATGATCTCTTCAACTTCTCATCTGTTGGGTTGCACTGTCTTAAATTCTACTCTCGTTGACTGACTTCTGCTTGGATCTTCAGTCTCAACATTGAACGGTTTGAAGTAGCTGACGTGAAACACAGGATGCACTTTCATCCAAGCTAGAGGGTCAATTTTGTAAGAGGTCTTCCCAACTTTGGCCAAGATGGGGACTGGTCCTTCATATTTATGAAGTAATCTCCTATCTCATACCCGTAGTGACTTGATCTGTTCAGGATTGAGCTTAACAAGCACCAAGTCACCTATGTTTGAAGTGTTGCGGTCTTCTCCCCTGATCTTCCCACTTCTTTATTCGCTTAGAAGCTTTCTTGGTAGGCTTGGGCAATCTTTGCATTTTGTCTCCATTCTTTGGTGAAGATGTATGCTCTGGGACTCTTTCCTCTATACAACTCATCCACTGTGTGAGGTAACAACGGCTACTGGCCTATAACAAGCTCAAAAGGACTCTTGTTGGTTGTTGAGCTCTTTTGGGCATTGAAACAGAATTGAACCACATCAAGTAGTTGCACCCAATTCTTCTGGTTGGGGTTGATAAAACGGCGCAAGCACTTTTCTAGTAGCCTGTTGAATCTCTCTATCTGTCTGTCTGCCTATGGATGGTAGCTCGAAGAGATATCAAGTTGTGAACCGAAGATTTTGAAAAGTTTTGTCCAAAACTTGTTGGTGAATCTCGAGTCTCGGTCACTGATTAAGTGTCAAAATTGCATAATTCGGTGTTTAAATGTGTTTATTGGTTATTGCAATTTGGATTAAATGCCTAGTTATGCACATTATTTTAAATGGAACTCAATTTATAACATTAGGATCTTCATTCCACTTTTACCCTTAAATTTACGAGTACTTATATTCAATTATTGCAGGATATTTATTGGAAAGAAAAGGGGAATTGAAGAAGCATGAAAGCAAAACATTGGAGGCTCAAAAAATTTTGCGTGAGCCATGAAAAATTAATGTGGGCGTGGGGAGCAATAAGGCAGCAGGGTGAAATAAATACATGCATGGAAATTGCATGGGCCAGCATAAAGGAGCACCATTCGGCCAATAGAAGGAAGCAGCAGCAGCATATAAAGATGCAAAGGGCCGTTAGGTATGAGGGCCCATTCGGCCAGCGCAATATAAAGGGGCAAATGCATGAGCCATGCAAGAAAAGGAGGGCAACCAGCACCTAAATTACTAACATGCATGCACGGCTACAGGAAAAGGAAAAAGTAGGCCAGCTTTTTAGTGGGATTAAATTGGAGAGGCTAGGGCAGCTTTTAGGTTTCTTTTGGGGCAGTAAATTGGAGCATATATGCAGCAAATTAAATTGGAGTGGGCTGGGCCAAAACAAAACATAAAGGCAGCAACATTGCATGTGCCATGCAAAGGCATTTGGCCAATGCTAGGGCATCCATGCGGCTAGGGCTGAATTGGAGAATTAAATTAGGTTTTCTTTTTGGGATATAAAAGGAGAACAAGCAGCTGCATGCAGGGAGGAGCCGTGAAGGCAAAGGAGCAACTGGTTCGGCAAAAACAGCAGAGCCGTGAGGCATAAAGCTGTGCATGGCACAGCAGCTGGAATTTTCTCCTCTCTTCTATTCTTCTCCTCCTCCCTTCTTTTATTCTTTTATTTTGTATTGTCCTTTTATTTTTATTGTTGTCAATGAATTATTCCTGGTTTATTTTGTTCCAATAATTTCAGATTGCAACCATGTTATGCTAAATTTTATCATGAAATTCAAGGAGTAACCCAGGACCGTTTTGGGTTGGATTTCCTCTTTTTCCTTGGAACTCTAATGTTTAACTTAATGGATTTTATTTTACTTTATATTTGAAAATATTAAAATTCTATGTTCTGGATTTTGATCAGTTGTTGACATAAAGGCACAATTGATGCTTGAACTAGTAACAAGATTTTAGTAGTTTTCTTCCATTGTTTAAATTTGTTATACAATTTGTTGAGTATTTTGGATTATACTGAAATTACGAGCATGAATGTTATATTATCTGGTCATGATCTCTCGAAATGAGAAAATGATTGAGAGAAGAGGAAATTAGAGGAACATCCATTACCAAATCGGAAATAGGCGAAACTTGCGTCTCAAGTGTTTAATTAATTGTTTTTTACAATTGCAATTTAATTTCTACGTGTTCCCTTTGAATTGCTTAGTTATTGGTAATTTTAGATCCTTAGACTTATCATCACCTTCAAATCCTACTTGTGCGTGAACCTCATTATTTTTATCTTTCATTTTCCCAATTATTATTTTAACCCGTTAATTAATTATTTGTTTTAGGAATTCCTGTCACCATAAATAATAATTTGATTTCTTGGGTTATAATTGAGACCTTAATGCTTACATATTTCTCATTGTCCCCGTGAATTTGATCTTGGGACTCACCCTTGTATTACTTTGACAGCTTCTGCGCTTGGAAGTCAATAACATTAGCTGATCAAGTTTTTGGTGACAACATCTTGGGAAACACCCCAATACTTCACCATATTCTAGAAGAATAGGTGTGTCGTCTCCTCTACTGAACAATACTTCAATGCTGGTATAAACATACCATACTTTGAAAACCTATCTATAACCACAAGTATAGACCCTGTATCTCCCACTCTAAGCAGGTTGGTGATGAAGTCCAATGATACACTTTCCCACGATCTAGTTGGCACTGGTAGGGGCTCCAACAGCCCTACAATCTTCTTCCGCTCCACCTTGTCTTGTTGGTAGGTGAGACAAGTCCAAGTATAATCAACCACATCATCACGCATGTGACCAATAATACCTCTGCTTCAGTAATGTCAAAGTATGCTGTCATCCTAGATGTTCGTTCCACATGGTATCATAACACTCTCTCAGCAGTGTCTTCCTCAGATCTCCAACTCGTGGAACAAAGAGTCGGCTACCATGGGTGATCAGCAATTCATCTTCAGTCTGATGCATTTGTTTGCACCTCGAAGGGTTTCATGATGTCTGCAAGAGCAAGTACCAGATCTCTCATCATGGCATCCTTCAAGTCATCAAAGGCTCCCTAACACTTCTTTGTCCAGTTCCATCCCTCACCCTTCTTCAGTAGTTCTGCCAAAGGAGCAATTCTCCTCGAGTACCCCTCTACGAACTTCCTATAATAGTTGGCAAGACCAAAAAAGGAAAGCAGCTCCTTTTCTGTCATTGGGATCTTCCATTCTTGAATAGATCTCACCTTCTCCATATCTATCCTGATATGACCTTATTCAATCACATAACCAAGGAATTTGATGCTCCGCTGAGCAAAACAACACTTCTCTTTTTTCACATACAAACTGTTTTCCTTCAGCCAGTCGAACACCTTCCGTAGATGCTCTTTATGTTCTTCCAGAGTAGAACTGTAGACAACAATATCATCCAGGTACACCACGACAAACTTGACAAGGTACTCACGAAACACCTGCTATCAAAGCTCGGTTAGTTGCTACGTGAATTCATTTTCCTTTGGTGTGGGATTGGTAAAGCTTTTGCAAATGACCATGCCAACTAATGTCCAGAGAATTAATGTGCTAAAAGCACAGGCTTAGACGGCAGCCAACAGTGTGGCCATACAGATGGCCCAACTGACGAAACGTGTTGATGAATTAAAGGGATGACAAAAGCATCAACAAAGTTCAATGGTGGAAATGTCAAAGGACTTTCACCACACTGTAGAGACCTTGCAAGCTCAGATAGTTGATCTGACTGCAAAGATGAATGTGATGGTTCTTGCTATGTGAAACTCTAAAACTCCAGGGTTTAGTAAGACCAAGGTACCAGAACCCAGGATGTATGAGGGTGTCCGTGATACTAAGGAGTTGGAGAACATCTTGTTTGATATGGATCAATACTTTCACGCTTTGAGGACAAATTCAGAACAGGTAAAAGTGGATGCTGCAACTATGTACTTGGTTGATGATGCCAAACTGCGGTGGCATACTAAGTACAGTGATATTGAGAATGGACGTTGTGTAAATTGTTGGGCAGACTTGAAGAGAGAGCTCGAGGCAAAAATCTTTTCAGAGAATGTAAAGTACAATGCTAGGAGGAAGCTGAGAGACCTCAAGCATACTGGGTCAATCAGGGAATATGTGAAACAATTTTCTGCTTTGATGTTTGATATCAAGGACATGTCGAAAAAGGACAAGCTATTCTATTTTCTTAAAGGATTGAAACCGTGGACAAGGACAGAACTTCATAGGCAAAGAGTTCAAGACTTGTCTACCGCACAAGCTGCCGCGGAACGCTTGACTGACTACACTGGTGATAATACCGCTTTGTCCAAAGATAGTGGCGTAGTAGGAAACAGCAGAAAGCCTTTTAAGAAGGGCAAACCTAAAAGTGGGGGAGCCGATTATAAGGCATCAACTTCAAAAGAAGCTTCATTGTCTCGAGGGTTTAACACACCCACTGGAAAGGGTAAAATTCCATGCTACTTATGTCGAGGCCCTCACAGAGTTGCTGAATGCCCTCATAAATCATCACTCAATGCCTTACAAGCTTCCATCGCAGAGGGGGGGCGTTGGAGAGTGATGAGGAAGAGGAGGATACCCTGAGGATGGGTGCAATGCAGGTGGTGAACGCATTGGAAAAGCAGGCAAAAACATTAAAAGTTACACAAGCGAAAGGATTGATGTTTGTGGACTTGAGGATCAATGGGAAAAGTACCCATGCTATGGTGGATACCAAGGCTACCAATAATTTTGTTTCACAGGTAGAAGCAAGGAGACTCAACTTATCCTTGGAGAAGGATTCAAGATGCATGAAAGCGATCAATTCTATAGCCCAGCCTACTCTGGGAGTAGCCAAGCAAGTGACTGTGAAGCTTGGGCAATGAGCAAGTCATGTGAATTTCACGGCGGTGCCGTTGGATGAATTCTAAGTCATTTTAGGAATAGAATTCCTAAAATAGACTAAGGTAGTGCTAATGCATTCTGCTGGTTCCCTATGTCTGATGGGAGATCACCCTTGCATGGTGCAAGTCATTGCAAAGAAAGGAGACGATAAGAAGTTCCTTTCAACTATGCAACTCAAAAATGAATTGAGAAGGGGTGAGCAGACATATCTAGCCATGGTGGTAGTAGAGGAAGAAGTAGGCCAAGAGCTGGTGCCTACAACCATCGAGCTGTGTTTGATGAGTACAAGGGGGTGATGCAGGATAAGTTGCCTCACAACTTGCCTCAACGACAGGGTGCAGAACAGGAGATCGAGTTGTTTCCACGAGTAAAACCACTTGCTAAGGGGCCATATCGAATGACGCCTCCAGAGCTAGCATAGTTGAGAAAAAAACTTGATGATTTGTTGGAAGTGGGATAAATTCACCCTTCCAAAGCACCATTCAGAGCACTAATGTTGTTTCAGAGGGAACATAATAGAAGCATGCGGGTGTGTGTACACTACCGCGCACTCAACAATGTGATAGTGCAAAACAAGTATCATATTTCGTTGATTGCCAATCTGTTTGATCAGCTGAGTCATGCCAAGTACTTCACTAAACTCAACATGAGATCAGGCTACTATCAGGTGAGAATTGCATATGGGTATGAGCCGAAGACAACTTGTGTGATGCGGTATAAGGCATATGAATTCTTGTGATGCCTTTTGGGTTGACAAATGCGCCTGCCACATTCTGTATCTTGATGAACTAGGTATTTCATGAGTACCTTGACAAGTTTGTCATGATGTAACTGAATGATATTTTTGTCTACAGTTCCACTCTAGAGGAACATAAAGAGCATCTACGTAAGGTGTTCGATAGGCTGAAGGAGAACAGTCTGTATGTGAAGAAAGAGAAGTGCTCTTTCGCTCATCAAAGCATCAAGTTTCTTGGTCATGTGATTAAGCAAGGTCATACCAGGATGGAAAGGGAGAAGGTGAGAGCTATTCAATAATGGAAGATCCCAATGACAGTGAAGGAGTTGTCTTCCTTTCTTGGTCTTGCCAACTATTACAAGAGGTTTGTAAAGGGGTACTCGAGGAGAACTGCTCTTTTGGCAGAAATACTGAAGAAGGGTCAGAGGTGGAGTTGGACAAAGAAGTGTCAAGGAGCCTTTGATGACTTGAAAGATGCCATGATGAGAGATCTGGTACTTGCACTTCCGGACATCATGAAACCCTTCGAGGTACAAACAGATGCATTGGACTATGCCCTTGAAGGATTCTTGTTATAAGAGGGACATCCTATTGCATACGAGAGTCGTAAGCTTATTGAAGTGGAACGAAAGTACAAAGCTCAGGAAAAGAAGATGCTAGCGGTGATACATTGTCTCCGCGTGTGGCGACATTACTTATTTGGGTTCAGGTTTGTGGTGAAAATAGATAGCTCGGGTGTTAGCCACTTCTTCACACAACCGAAGTTGACACCCAATCAAGGCGGGGGGCCAAAATCATGTTGTTGATGCACTAAATAGGAAGGCCGAGTTGGTGGCCATACAGAAAGTAACACACTTAACAGTGAGTATTGTTACCACGATGATGCGAGAGAGCATAAAGGAGCATTTAGCTAAAGATCCAGTTGAGCAAAACCTCATGAAGCTGACAAAAGAGGGGAAAACATGTCAATTCTAGATGGAAGTTGGATTGTTGATGACCCATGGTCACCAGCTCTTTGTGCCACGAGCAAGAGGTCTGAGGAAGACACTGCTAAGAGAGTGTCATGATAACATGTAGGGCGGATATCCGAGATGACAACGCACTATGGCATTACTAAACCAGAGGTATTATTGGATGCATATGCGTGATGATGTGGTTGATTATATCCAAACTTGTCTCACCTGCCAACAAGACAAGGTGGAGCAAAAGAAGATTGTCGGGCTACTAGAGCCCTTACCAGTACCATCCAGACCGTGGGAAAGTGTCTCAATGGACTTCATCGCCAACCTACCCAAAGTGGGAGATGCAAGATCTATACTTGTGGTTACAGACAAGTTTTCAAAGTACAATACATTTATACCAGTACCAAAGTACTATTCGGTAGAGGAGACGGCACAGCTATTCTTCCAAAATATTGTGAAGTATTGGGGTGTTCTCTAAGATATTGTCAGTGACCGAAACTAAAGATTCATCGGCAACTTCTGGACAAAATTTTTCAAAATCCTCAGTTCACAACTTGACATCTCTTCGAGCTACCATCCACAGACAAACGGATAAACAGAGAGATTCAACGGGCTACTAGAAAAATACTTGTGCCATTTCATCAACGCCAACCAAAAGAATTGGGTGCAACCACTTGAAGAGGCTCAGCTCTATTTGAATGCCCAAAAGAGCTCAACAACCAACAAGAGTCCTTTTGGGCTTGTTATAGGCCAGCAGCCCCTGTTACCTCACACAATGGATGAGTCGTACAGAGGAAAGAATCCCAGAACGTACATCTTCACCAAAGAATGGAGATAGAATGCAGATATTGCTTGAGCCTACCTGGAGAAATCTTCTAAGCGAATGAAGGAGTGGGCAGATTAGAGGATAAGACTCCAGCACTTCAACCTAGGTGACTTAGTTCTTGTTAAGCTCAATCCTGAACAGATCAGGTCACTCCAAAGACGAAATAGGAGACTACTTCATAAATATGAAGGTCCAGTCCCCATCTTGGCCAAAGTTGGGAACGCCTCTTATAGAATTGATCCTCCGACTTAGATGAAAGTGCATTCTGTGTTTAATGTCAACTACCTCAAGTCGTTCAATGTTGACACTGAAGCTCCAAGCAAAAGCCAGTCAACCAGAGCAGAATTGAAAACAGTGAAACCTGATAGATGAGAAGTTGAAAACATCCTCGTAGATAGAGAATTCACATCCTCGAGGAAGAAGTGGTAGGAGTTCTTAGTGGAGTGGAATTGCTTTAGCGACGAAGAAATCAGCTAAGTTTCTACAGAAGATATGCAACCGTTTGTAGACAAAGTTGAAGTGTACCTAGCGTCAAAGTCTACGAGGACATTGACCGCATAAGGTGGGGAGCATCAGGAGCCAAGCTTGTTCAGGGTATTATGCTTGCCTGTGACCACTTGTCTCGTGGTTTGGGATGGGATTCCATCATGTAAATACTAGTGTAGGGTTATTTTTCAAAAATAGTTTTTCCCTAGGCTAAAAAGGGGAGTATGACTCCTCAATCATATTGATGTTTCCTAGTGTCAGATTAAGAATAGCATAGAAAGCTCTTTAGGGGAGGGTGAGTGTTCCTTAACTTGTAAAACTCACTAGCTATTGTCAACGTGTTTAGCCTCTACTTGCTTCCCTCGCTCAACACACATTGTCAACGGAGGTGTTGATAATGAATTACATTGCTTCAAAGCTTACTGTTTAAGTGTCATTGCTTTCATAAGTTTGCTTATTGCTTCCGCTTATATTTGTTTGAATGACAATGAAAGTGTTCCATCGGTGAATTATGGTAAACGCTACGCTAGTTAGTTAAACAAGAGGGCTTTAGCTAGTGTTGCACGATCCACTCACAAAGGTGTGAAATATTCGGCCCGTTACATTTGGGGTCGGCCCTGCCAGCATTTGGTTGGCGCATGGGGGCCCATGGGAGGCCCTCCAACAATGGGGTTTTGTGGGGTGAGTCGTCGAGGGGTCTGTTTATGGGTATATGGTTGGTTTTGTAAAATAATATGGTATGGAGGTTAATTTAGAAAGGACAGCTGCGGGAATGGTGTTTTTCGGCAACGGTTGAGGAAAGTAGGGCTTAGTTTGGATCATGCTCTGATATCATGTTGTAATTGGGTAAAATGGAAGACCTAAACTCAATGATAGGTCTATCTCTCTATTTATAATATATGTAAGTACAATAGGAATGACCATAATACCCTTACTAACTCACACTTATTACTAACAAAACTCAACACATAATAATAATAATGCTAAAAGACTAAATAATCATTAGCACTTTGAATAGAAATGCTCTAGATTGGGAACCTGATCTGTAAAAATGACCATAATACCCTTACTAACTCACTACTATTACTAACAAAACTCTAACACATAATGATAATAATAATGCTGAAAGACTAAATAATCATTAACACTTTAAATAGAATGCTCTTGATTGGGAACCTGATATTTTTACAGATTTTATTAGCAGTATCTATAAGTCTCATTGTCACAAGCCAGTTCTCATAAGCCCAAATGGGTTTTGAGGAAAGGGGGGAACTTCACTGTCAGTTCTATCTATAAACACCTTAGTTCCCTGGCTGGGAGCAGCACTAACCGTTGGAAGCTGATTTGGAAAATGACAGCCCCTTCAAAGGCTGCCTTTTTCACTTGGGAAGCTACTCTTGGGAAAATCCTTACAATAGACAATCTTTAGACAAAAAGGGCTCCCTCTTGTCAAAAGATGCTTTTTATGCTTGGAGCAGGAGGAATTGGTTGATCACATACTCCCGCATTGTTGTTGGACTAAGAAATTGTGCAACTTAGCCATCTCCATTGTAAATCAGAAATGGGTCACTGCAGCTAGTGGGAGGTAAAAACTGTGGGCTTGGAAAGAGATTGGATCAAATAAGGGAGAAGATGTCTCTCCCTCATTCTTCTCTCTGTTTAATGGGTCGTTTGGAGAGAAAGGAATAGAAGAGCCCTTCAAGGAATAATCTCTCCTATTCAGGCTGTCATGGACCATTGGATTGCTATGACCTCTAGTTGGCATTCTGGGGTAGTTGAAAGGGACCCCTTTGTAATCCTAGATTTTTTTTATACTTTTCAGCAAGGAGTGTTTCTTTCTTGTTGATTCTTTGTACTTGGGTGGCATGCTCTTGATGCCTTGTTTTATGTAATTTCTCTTCGCTGATCAAAAAAATAAATAAATAAATGCATGTCTGTATGGATTTATGTTATATATGTCAACATATCGCTTTATTACTAAATGAGAACAGCTGCACAAGATGTAAGAATGGGAAATGCTTATGACCCAATATTACTTTTTTAAATAACAATAGACCAATTGCACAAAACACAGCTATAGACCTTTTTTTTTTTTTGCATTCAAATATCTGTGTGTGTGTGTGTGTGTGTGTATGAGTATGTGTGTGGGTAGATTACCAAAAGAGTAGCAGATGCTATTCTTTTATGTTCAGCAACCAAAAAGAACATTCAGCAGTAGGTTAGAAATAGGGTACATACCAGAACATAAGTGTCTTTCTGAGGATCAAACTTATTTGTTACTTCTGGCCCCCAGTTTCCAAACTGGCGAAGGGGAAGAACATGGAAACCTGGCAAAGAAGCCTGGGCCCTGTAGCACAAAAGTTATCACTGTAGTGATGAAAAAGAAATGACATCCCTAGCATGGAAAAAAGAATACAAATAAAAGCCAATAATTTCATAAAAACAAAAAAACGAGGAAAAAATAAAACCGGAAGACTCCATTTGGTTCAGACTATCTTTTTTTAGAAAATATATTTCATATTTTCCCTTGTTTGATGCTGCACATGAAACAGAAAGAAAAAAATTCAACAAAAACTACCTTCCATCTAAGATTAGTAAAACGATCTCCAAAGAGTAATAATCTTTCCAAACATACAAAGAAAAATTATGGCAAGATTACTTTTTCTTGGAAAATATCTTCATCTCTAATCGAATAAGGATTATAAGATTTTGTAATAACTAGGAAAATTCGCAAAATCAACAATAATAAATTTTAGTAGAGAAAGGAGACTCTTGCTGGAATAGAATTATACATTGTCTTTATGTGCTTTGTTTGATCCACGTGTGAATTATTTGCAGTATTACACTATTACGCGGTTTAGATAATTTGCAAATTATAAATTACTCAATTAAAATAATAAGACTTTCTGTGTAGTAAATCATATGGAGTAATGTTCGATAATTTAACAGAAAATTCATGATAATTTGACATGTGAATTTTGTTACAAGCAACATGAGTAAATAAACATGCCAAAATTAGCTGCTTTTCATTCATGAAACCAAAGGCACAACTGGTTGAGGGCAGAGAGAGTACATCCTTGCTACTTCTTCAAAATATTTCACTAATTCCTAAATCCAAAAAATTTTAAGGTTGCCAAATTATTTATATATACCGTTAAGGCTTCATATACATTGTTGGCCCACAACCTAACAGCTTAAGCTTTTAGACAAAATGGTATTCTAACATATACCTAGCTTGTTACTACATCAAGCTAGGTAAGTGAAAAAAAAAAAATACATCTGAAAGTTTCTCTGGAAAATGGAATATGAGAACATACACTTCTTCAGGTTCTCGAACATCAATCAACTGAGCCTCTTTTGAAAAACTGTGGTCTTGCATTTTTGCATGTAGCTCAGTAGTCTGAATGTCTTGAAGTAATGATTCTTCTCTTGTAGCATAAAGTGAAATAACATAGATGTACAAGTACATGGAAAATGTAAGTCAACACCAGCAATAATTTATCCAGTGGGATTTCTTTCTAGTTAGGACTCGGGAGCATACCTCTCAGATAAAACTTGCAGCAAATGCCAACCAAATTTAGTTTTGCATCTTACAACTTTGTTTAAGGGTGCACTAAATGCAGCCTCCTCAAACTCAGATACCTGGGTTAATTCACCATGGAAGTTCTAAAGTCAAATTAACAAGTAAAAATTTAGTCGGAATGCAAATACTGTAAATTTTAAAGGAGTGATATTGACACAAATTTAAGTTAAAAAACAAAGGAAGCAAACATTAGAGAATTCGTGTATGCAAGGCCTGGAAAACTTCTTTTGGACAACATTATATTGCAAGCATGACTAGAAATCTTCGAAGGTAATAAACGTAGAACCAGTCAATAAGGGAAGTAGTGAAAGAAAATTGAAGAAATAAAGAATCTTAGGAAAAGGGAAATGGATAAATAGAAGAAAGTTTGGGAATCAACAACAGAAATATATGATTTACTAATGACCAAAAAATAGGAGCAATAAAGTAATCAAAAGTATCTTCAGCCTAGAATCCATGCGTTAAATCCTCTGTAGCCTGTAATAGAATCTAACTGGAGCACTGGCATCTGCTCAATAAAATGAATCATCAATTACAGGCAATCCTTGAAATACCAGCATCAATTCATCATGTACTATAGGCCCACCTGCTTGATCAGCTGCACTCACACCAACTTAGACCCCTTGGAGCATATAGAAAATTATAAACAACTAGTGTTAAACCACACTTTAATTTAACTAGTGAATTACCGTTCATAACATAACATCCATTTGCCACCAACTGGTTCATGAATCTATAGTTAGTTTATAAAAATACCTAGTTTCATTGTAAGGCCCATATTTGCCGCTTCTTTTTTCTTCGTTTTTTCTGGTTTAAGGAATAAACCAGTATTGTTTGATTACCACTTTAAAGCTTAAGCTATTAAGTTGCTGGCCAACACTGTATATCAAGCTTTAACAGTCCCCCTCACATGCAGCCCAATTACACGTGGAGAGATAAACAGTGATAAATAACATCCATTACAAGCAATAATATAAGTTTTAGCCACAGGAAATAAACGGAGGCAACAAAATGATGAAGGACAGCATCATGGAATTACAGCCAACACATAATTTTGGGGTGGGGGGGGGGGGGGGAGAAAGAGAGAGAGGAGGGGGGAGAACAGGAAGGAAGAAGAAGAAAGAAGGAAAATCAATTCAAATCCTCTTCAATTCAAATTCATTCAAAAAACTAACTCTTACATGGCTAGCCTATTACAAGATATTACACATATGCCCCTAAGGATAGATGAAATTTCAAAAGAACCCTGAAATACACAAACATTACAAACCCATCCCTAAATACACATAATCCTACAACTAATTAAACTAAACACATATAATAAACCAATTAATTAAACATAAAAATCCTTGTCCAATTTTTTCCATTAATCCCCAACAAGAGTCTACCCATCGTCTGGTTTCTTGTCTTATATCGCAAGACTAGAACCCAAGACCTCCTAGCAACCATATCTCTAATACCATGTTAGATTACCACTTCCACCTAAAAGCTTAAGTTGTTAGGTTGTAGGCCAACAATGCATATCAAGCTTTAACAAGTATCAACAATTATTAAATTACCTTTGGTATTTTAGGCTTGAGAATTCAGGACCTTAATACAAGTTGGCCACAGTTGATGGCCTTTTTCCAAGTTTGACCCGAATTGCAAATCAATCTCCATATTGGCCTTGTAAAGAAGCGATAGTTGCTAATTACAAAATCCCTAATTTCTAAATATTTGAGTAGAATATGATCACCTAGTCATTTACACATCTCAAATTGCAGCTAACTCATCCTGGAAACAGGACAAACCATGTGAGTGTTAAGTTTGAACTCTTCAGTGAAAATATTAGCACTGCAAAGGAATACTTGATGAAGTTTGAGCAGATAACAAGAGTTTAAGACTTGGATAATGATCTTAAACTCAATTAGTTTTCCAAATCACTATAAAATGAGGGGTATAACTCAAACATCAATCTCAAGCCCAGATTTGAAGTTTTTCCTGGCTCAAGAAAAGTAACTGTGGTTAACATAGCAAGGAAGCACCAAGAGTCCAAAGAAGACCTCATGATTTACAAAATCATCTTTAAGAATGCAAATTAAATTGTCAAGGGATTCCATTAATGGTAAATAGATGGTGGAAGTTCATAGCCAAGGAATTCTTAACAAATATAGAGCTCACCTTGAAAATTTCCCCTTAAGTCTTGCTTCCCTAATAAACAACAACAACAAAACCAAGCCTTAGTCCCACTAAGTGGGGTCAGCTATATGAATCCTTTTCCGCCAATTTATGCGATCATGGACCATTTCTTTTGATGGATTCAAGGATATTAAATCCTTACTCACTGTCTTCTCCCAAGTTATTTTAGGTCTACCCTACCCCTTCTACTGCCCCCCACAGTAACTAAGTCACTCTTCCTCACAGGTGCACTATAAGGCTTACGTTGCAAGTGTCCATACCATCTGAGTCGTCCCTCCCTTATCTTATCTTCTATATGAGCTACACCTAACTTACCACAAATATGTTCATTCCTTAATTTATCTTTCAATGTTATACCACTCATCCATCTAAGCATCCTCATCTCGGCAACTTTTACTTTTTGGATATTATGTTTCATCGTCGCCCAACATTCCGATCCATATAGCATAGCTGGTCTTATAGTTGTCCTATAAAACTTCCCTTTCAATTTTAAGGGTATTCTACGATCACATAGCACACTTGAAGCACTTCTCCATTTTACCCAACCTGCTTTAACTCTATGCATTACATCATCTTCAATTTCTCCTTCAGCTTGCATAATAGATCCAACGTATCGAAATCTACAAGTGCTATTTATTTCTTCATCATCAAGTTTAACTTTGTCTCCAATATTCCTCCTATCATTACTAAAATTACATTTCATATATTCTGTTTTATTTCTACTTATCCTAAAGCCTCTAGATTCCAAAACTTCTCTCCATAATTCTAACTCAGCCTCTACTCCATCCCTAGTTTCGTCAATTAATACAATATCATCTGCAAACAACATACACCATGGAACCTCCTTTTGAATACTCTTAGTCAATTGGTCCATCACAAAAGCAAAAAGATAAGGACTCAAAGCAGATCCTTGATGCACACCTATGGTAATTGGAAATTCTCTAGTTTCTCCATCTATAGTCCTTACACTAGTCATTACTCCATCATATATATCCTTAATGACATTGGTATACCTACAACATATACCCTTTTTTTCTAAAACCCACCATAGAACTTCCCTAGGTATCCTATCATATGTTTTCTCAAGGTCAATAAATATCATATGCAAGGCCCTCTTCTTTTCCCTAAACTTTTCCATTAATCTTCTTAAAAGATAAATAGCTTCTGTGGTAGATCTCACAGGCATAAAACCAAATTGATTTTCTGAGATCTTCGTTTCTAACCTTAATCTTTGTTCAATAACTCTTTCCCATAGTTTCATTGTATGACTCATAAGTTTAATTCCACGATAGTTATTACAATTTTGAATATCTCCTTTATTTTTATATATAAGTATTAAAGTGCTTTTCCTCCATTCATCTGGCATTTTCTTAATTTTTACAATTGTATTAAATAAATTAGTTAACAATATAATTTTGTTATCACCCACGCATTTCCAAACTTCAATTGGGATGTTATCCGGTCCCATAGCTTTCCCATTTTTCATCTTTTTTAATACAAACTTAACTTCGTTAACTCTAATTTTGCGAATAAATCTTATATTTTTAGTCTTTTCCCCATTTGACAACTCTAAGTTTAAGCCTTCTATTTGGTTTTCGTTAAACAACTTACTAAAGTAACTTCGCCATCTTTCTTTAATATCTTCGTCCTTAACCAAGACAATATCATCCTCACTTTTTATGCATTTTACATTTCCTATGTCCTTGCTCTTCCTCTCTCTAGCTTTAGCAAGTTTAAATATATCTCTTTCTCCTTCTTTTGTACCTAATCTATCATACAAACTATTAAATGATCTATATTTAGCTTCACTAACGGCCAATTTTGCATCTTTTCTTGCCTCCTTATATTTTTCAAAGTTATCTCTATTTCTACATTTTTGCCACGTTTTATACCAAATTCTTTTTGTCTTTACGATTTTTTGTACATCTTTATCCCACCACCAACTTTCTTTACTATTCGAGAATCTTCCCCTTGATTCACCTAAAATCTATTTTGCTATCTTTTTAATAGAACTAGCTAATCTATTCCAAAGAGTATTTGTATCTATCCCATCCTCTAAGGTCCAATCCCCATATTGATCATTTTATCTTTAAATTTTATTATATTTTCTCCTTTTAGGTTCCACCATCTAGTTCTCCTACACTGGTTTATTTTATCCTTTTTCTTCCATTTTTTAATACATATATCTAACACTAAGACTCTATGTTGTGTGGTTAGGCTTTCACCCGGAATAACTTCACAATCCTTGCATGATAAACGATCTACCCTCCTAGTTAAAAAAAATCTATTTGACTTCTATTTTGTCCACTTTTAAAGGTTATTAAGTGTTCTTCTCTCTTCTTAAAACAAGTATTCATTATACTAAAATCATATGACATAGCAAAGTCTAAGATCATCTCCCCATACTCATTTTTGTCTCCATATCCATATCCTCTATGTATCCTTTCATAATTTTTATTATCTCTTCCAACGTGTCCATTCAGATCTCCTCCTATAAATATTTTCTCAGTCCCTGGTATGCCTTGTATAATACTATCCATATCTTCCCAAAATTGTCTCTTAAGATTTTCTGCTAAGCCAACTTGAGGAGCATAAGCACTAATGATATTTATTATCTCTTGTCCTAATACCATTTTGATTTTTACAATTCTATCCCTTACTCTAGTTACATCTACAATGCTATCTTTTAAGTTTTTGTCTATAATAATGCCTACTCCATTCTTATGTTTTTCTTTTCCAGTGTACCAAAGTTTAAATCCTGATTTATCAATTTCTCTAACTTTCTCCCCCACCCACTTAGTTTCTTGAAGGCAAATTATATTAATTCTTCTTCTAATCATTGTATCCACAATTTCCATGTTTTTACCTGTAAGTGTCCTTATATTCCAAGTTGCTAATCTAATTCTAGTTTCCTGAACTAACGTCTTTACCTGACCACGTCCAGAATGATGCAGGAACCCTCGCATATTTGACACCGTACCCGGGCGCCGACACGGCGCGTTGCTTAGGAGCGACGACCTAGCCCACCCTCGCCCACTTTTTGCTACACCCGGGTGGTTCAAGTGCAACGCGTCGCTCATAGGGGACGCCCCAGCAAATATTCGGCAAGGATCATAGTAATATGACAAATTTTACGCTCGCTGTCAGCTACCTAACGCAACCCTCCTCCTTAACCCGGGCTTAGGACCGGTCATGTGTGAAAAAATTAGGACATTAAGTGCATCACAGGCGGAGTTCTTGCTTCCCTAATGGAAGTGCAAAAAGAACCAGCAACTCAATCATAAAGACTAAATGGGAAGTCGCTCACATTCATAATAGAGAAATATCACCATTTTTTTGTGACCGGGAGCATCGGCTGGCACGGACTTTCAGTACTCAAGCAAGCTGACCAAAACTGGGGCGGAGGGTCCCACCTATATCCTCCCCTTCCCCAGGCAAGCAGACGGGATTCGAACCACAGCAACAATGAAAGGGATCTCCTGCCTTGCCACCGGGGCAGCCCACATGGGGCCAGAAATATCACCCATTACTACATATGAGGAATGGATAGCTAAAAGGTCTGAACCCAACCACAATGAGTGGGATTCTCCCCCATTATTCATCCAAAATAACAAAGAGAAATCAAGCTTAACACCAGACAGAAACAAATGACTCTGAGATCTTTTCAAGTTCTTTTGCCTTATGAATGTTCCTCTGATATGCACAAAAAATAAATAACCTAAATACATACAGATACAAGCTCAAGAGGATCTAAAGTGAATAACTTAGGGCCTGTCCAGTTGCGAAAAACAGTTTTCATTCCATTTTAATTTTAAAAAATATGAAAAAGTTAGCTAATTTTCATTTTTACAACATTTGTATGAAATAAATAAACAACAATAAAAAATTCTAACACTATTTGTTCATGGAAATAATTTTATTTTTCATTTCTAATTTTTCATTACAAAAATGCCACCTTATTTTCCAATTTTCCAAATCTACATAGAAAAGTTGGAAACATCTTTTCAGTATTTTTCAAGATTTCTAACTCTAATTTTGTGAGCTCTCTAAAATGAACCCAAAAAAAATGAAGAGAAAAAGCCAATTTATGCCACAATAAAAACTTGTACAGTTTGGAATCTGTTGGTTTATGTTTTTTTCCATTTCTGTTTCAAATACGTTAGAACCTTACTATAGGAATCATGTTCGGCAACATCCTTTTTGGTTACCAAAATATTAAAAATATGTTTATAAAAACTTACAACTAGATTTCTGATTTCCTTTTAAAGGAAACAAACCATATGCAGCACAGCACATATCAAAGTACAGAAGCAAGAAAAACACAAATCAAGACAAGCATCCTCAATGTCTTTTGCTCATAGACTGGCATCAGACAAGAAATCAAGGATTGAAAAGGCACCACACCCATTGAAAATCCTAGGTACTCTGAACACACACACACACACACACACATGCACAAATGAAGCATATCCAAACAAAAGAAAACAGCTTCACTGGATAATGAAGTATCGTAATCTAACCCAAAATGTTTGCCCAAGAAGCATATCTAGAGTACCTTTGTTAAATTCTAACTACATTTGATTTTCTTTTTCGATATGCAACTGAAACGGCATCCCCGGATGACGAAGTATCATAATCTAACCCAAAATTTCTGCAAAAGTAAGCATATCTAGAGTACCTTTGTTAAATTCTAACTACATTTGATTTTCTTTTTTGATCGATAACTGGGGATATGGATAGCGTGGTTTGAAACCTGCCCAAATGCAGGGTGGGGTAAGCCCTTACCACTGAGCCTTTCCTCGTCCTAACTAAATATGAATTTTGAATCCATTGAACTCGCCACTGTATCAATAATTCCAAATACGACCATATGCTACGCCTCAGAGGCTTACACAACTATAATCTTTATTACTTCCTAATTGTATATGCAGCCTAGAAAGCATCTGAAGTGGAGGATCAGTAATCTTTGTGAGTAATAAGTCATAAAAACAAGTCTGTCCACCCCAAAAAAATAAAAAGCAAGTGACACAAAAACAATGTGCAGTGGCTTGTATAATCTGATAATTGAACCCTGAAAAAAAAAAAAAAATAAACTCACATATTTCAGGCATAGAAACTAAAGAAATAGTTTTATTATGTTTGATTAACTAATGAAAGTGATGCTTCATGATTTGAAGAGTCTAGAATTAACACTAGAACTTCAAAAAGCATTACCAGAAAAAGAAAGTTATCAGATCATACCATTTGCCCCTTCTTCACCCAACCAAGCATTCCTCCCTCTCCTTTGGAAGGGCAAGTTGAGTATTCTACAGCCAGGTCACTCAGATCCACCCCTAAATGTAATATGTAACAGTACAACATCAATGATAAGCATTGAGAAAAAAAAAAAAAAAATTAGCATTAATCTAAAATCAATACATCATTGAACATCAAAATAAAAAAATCTTGAATTGAAATGCTCAAATATTCAGCTCAGTTCTTTCATCCAACCATAGTTTATCAAATCGTATAAGAATATACACATTATTCTATATGCATCACAAAAGCAATGGAAGCCAACCCTCAGATGTCTTCTTTTGAAGCTCTAAAAGAAGCTTAAGGTCATCTTCTTTAACAAGCAAGTGTTGCACCAATATCTCTCTACCACCTCCAGCACTGCTCCCCACGCAAAATGAAGCTGAAAGAGAATAACAAAAATGGAATTTCACTGATAAAGCAGATTTAAGTAAAGGAAAAAGGTCCAAAATTGAATCGTATGAATATTTTATGTTCTTATGAATATTCTCACGTTCTTATAGTCATTTTCTTACCAATAGCAATGGAAGTGAAAATGCGATGCATAATGCCTTGAAGACCTGATTTACTTTTACAATGAGGTGTGCAGTTACCAAAACAAATTCCAATCATTTATTAAATCTCCTAACCAAACCTTTTAAAAAGTGTGCCTAACTCTATCATTGAGATATGAAGAATAAAAGTGCTCAAGAATAAAATTTTTAACACTCTCTACCCACGCACATGTGCAGACACACACACATGAGTTCAATTATTAAGTTTACATCTCTCAATAACTATGTGGTCCATATTTGAACAATCTCATTGTTCAATTAGTTGTACCAAATGTGCTCGTCATCCTTGCCAAAAATTTATATTGATTAAATCATCAAATACTGCTACCTTTTACTATTGATTAAATCATTGAATAACAGCTTGGATCTATAATGCAAGTGGAGGGAGAGACTAAAGGAGATGTAGTACATAGAATTAAAGCAGCCTGGGTAAAATGGAGGAATGCTTCAAGTGTGATGCGCAATCGCAAAATATGACTAAAACTAAAATGAAAGTTTCATAGGAAAGCTATAAGACCATCTATGCTATATGGATCAAAATGTTGGGCAACAAAGAAACAACATATTCAAAAAGTAAAAGTGGCTTAAATGTGCATGCTAAGGTGGATGAATGGTGTAACATTAAAGGATAAATTAAGGAACGAACATGTTTGCAATAAGCTAGGCATAGCACCCGTAGAAGATAAGATAAGGGAGGGGTGGCTTAGATAGTTTGGGCATTTAAAACATAGGCCAAGTAATGCACCAGAGGGAGTGAACAAATTGCTGTTAATCCCACTAGAGCGGGAGTGGCAGACCTCAAATAACCTAGAATGAGGTGCTGAGAGAAGATTTAATAGCCCTTGAGTTAGCAGAAGAAAATGCCCTTGATTGAGTGGATTGGCAGAAAAGGATTAATATAGACAACCCCACTTAGTGGGACTTGAGCCTTGTTACTATTATTGTTGTTGTATATCATTTTCCATAGATAAGTATTAATTAAAATGCTAATTTGAAGCAGTGCTTGGATTAGATAGTTCACAATCTCCGATTATCTTGACATTTGACACACAAGACAATAGGAAGATGATGTCATGGTCCAGCAGTGAGATCATCAAAAAGTGAACGATGTAGAAAGTTACTGAGAAGCATAAACATAGAAAGTTTTGCATTAGGTCTAGATGAATCCTTCCTCATATGTGTGTGTGCAGTCATTCAAGTTACAACTTATCACTATTCCTTCTAATCTAATTCACAAATGTTCAACTTTATAGCTATCATATCAGTATTATATACTAAGCAGTTGGTTACTTTTTCTCATTACGAAAATATCAAAACATCTTCCCCATCCGCGTATAAATATTAAATACTATAGCCACAGTTCTTTTAAAAAAGCCAAGGCCCCTATTGGACTTCAGCTGAATACATATGCCTTACCATGGCATTACTCTACAACCAAGTTAAAAGGGCCCCTTTTTTTAATTAAATTTCTGAAGCAGTAAACCTATTCACTCTATTAAAAACGAAGGACTGCTGTGTCATACAAGATTGACCTTTTCTATTGATTCCTATTGACTGGATCCAGAAAAATTATAAAATAGAAGGGATGAACAGGAAAAGAAATATTTATTGCTTCTACCACCTGGTTTTCTGAAGAGAATGAATCTTCTAATCAAAGGATCAGAAGAAAATTGGTCTAGATCTCCTATTAAATCATCATGAAAAGATTACAAAGACATCTCACTGGAAAGTGTAACTCATACCATTGGATTTTGGTGTTTAAGCGAATTATAAAATTGGGGGAGAATAGGTAAAATAAATAACCATAAAAAAACTTAAGGGATAAAGTCTATCAAAATTAAGGATGAGAACATAAAATCACAAAAGAATGCAATTGGATATTGTCGAGAATTCCACTTGTGAGTTTGTCCCACATTGGAAAAAGTGAGTGGATGATAGGTGCTTATATACATGGTTGGGCCCAAAACTCAATAGGCTTAAACTTTTGAGTCAAGTTGGTGTTCACTCATGTGTATCAAGCCCACTCATGGGCTCCTCCAGTCCTAAGAAGTCATATCAGAGCCAACAGTTCGGTTCATAACTCTGGGTGAGCGACATCGTAAAAGTCGAGACGTGAAACTAATTCTCTTAACGTGCTAACAGTTGGAGGACCAAGGGTGTGACCGAGACCAATAAGGATCATCTAAGCTGGGGATAGATCCGAATAGGGTCAAGACGTGGGAGGTAGTATTGATTTAGAGGCACATGGAATGCAATCCAAGGTACGTAAGGTGCCAGTGATAAGGCCCACTTGAGCAATTGTTGGGAAATTGGGCTTACTCCCATAAGAGAGATGGTTTCCGTTCAAGGAGGAGTAGTTGGAACTCACAAGTGAGGAAAAGATTGTTGAGAATTCCACTTATGAGTTTGTCCCACATTGAAAAAAGTGAGTGGATGATAGGTACTTATATATATGGTTAGGCTCAAGACCCAATAGGCTTAAACTTTTACGTCAAGTTGGTGTTCACCCATGTGTATGAAGCCCACCCATGGGCTCCTCTAGTCCTAACAAATATTAGGTGTAGTACCGACACAAAAGCTCTATGAAACAAGATGACTAATCATATTGTACAGCAAGAGAAGTTATAGGTGAATGAAAATGTATTTTTGGCCAAGAGAGCTGGTGATGGGATGAGAATGCCCAAGAGCAGTAAAAAGCAAGGGTGGTATTAGACATGGCCACAGATAGGGAAACTTAAAAAAATATAAAAGGCAAGGAAAGGTGCAAAAATGACAAACGCATAATTGGGGGTCGTCTGTTTGTTCTTAACAATGAAAATTGGGTAGTAATACGTAAACAAACACCATTTTTGGTGCATAACCCAACAACCCCATTTGGAATTTCTCAAAGGACTACCATTCATATCAAACTTTATTCTAGAGATACCCAAAAAAGATACCACAAAGTGGAATAAACAAAATCCTTTATGGTCTGTTTGGTTGCTCGTACTTAGATTTTCATTATCTGGGCCTAGATAGAACTACTATCTGGCTTGATAGGACTACATTTTTCTTTCTTCCTCTCAACATCCTTTGGGAATCAAAACAACATATAAAACACAAATTTTAATTTTTTTTCTTCTCTTTTCTTCTCTTGATTTTCTCAGCAAAAAAACAAACAATTATATGAAAGTGAATGAAAATAGCGGATTTTACGAGGAGTTCCTACCTCGTCCTCTGGTACATGGATGACCCACCACGGTTGGAACCCGCTTCAAGCTAAGAGAATGAAGATAAGGTGAAGTGTGTGAGAGGGTACTGGGCAGGAACCTATGCAACAGAGCAGATGCGAAGAATCTGTGGCGGAATGGAGGCGAAGATTGGTTGAAGATGGGAACTAGTGAAAGTCTAAGAGCACCGAGAGCAGAGGATGCAGTTGGTGGGAAATGAGAAGCTCTCAACATTGCTTTGGTTTGAATTCAGCTTTGGGATGTCAAGAGATGGAGGCAGTGTGCAGAGATTTTTTTTATAAAAAAAAAACTGAGGCATTGCGATAAAGAAAATGGTAATGGATCTTAAAAATGGTAATGCTTAATATGAATTAAATGCCAATAAAGAAAACATATCTTTCATAGCAATCAATAATCCATAAAGATGGTTATATTTACTAATTGGGGCCTTACTTGTCTATTTACCCTATCAAACTATAATTTTTTTTTTCAAACTATAGGGTTATGTTTCGGAGAAAATAAAATAGTTGCAATATAATAGTAGCTTTTTCTAGCGTCACTAAGTTAGTTGCAACCCTTATAAAAGACTAACGAAAATTTCAATAGTATAAGTAATAATTATTCTTTTTGTGTTATTTCATCAAACATGTAATAAGAAAATGACTACACATTCTCATAGAAAAATTTAAGAATAACTATTTCTTGTATATTTCTTATTATAAATTCATGAAAATTTTATAGTGTTATTTTTTTTGCGGTATCAATTATAATTTTTTGTATAACTAATTTATTCCTCAAAATGGATGAAAATTAAGTTCGTAAAATAACAACTCCTCGGAATAACATGGATGTAGTGAGAAATTTATAAATAAAGGACATTATTATTCCTTGTATATTTTTTATTATTTCATCAAATATGTAATAAGATAAAAAAATATTCACGTGTTGAAAATTTACGAATAATTATTCCTCATTTATTCTTTGTTATGCACTTATAGGAAGTTTCATTTTGTTGTTTGATCTATGGAAACAACATAATTTTTTATGCAACTAAACTATCATAACTAATACATTCATAATAATAGGTTTTACACGAATCAAACATAATATTCCAATTCACCATGGCTGACACAGTTTTAACTTATACAAGCCTAAGACAATGAATTAATTGGATAAACTTGTTTTGCTTCGATCCAAATAAAGGAGAAACTATTAGGTAAAACCTAAACCCGCATAATTTCATTGTGTTAAAAAAAAACAATTATGACTACTTAATTTAGTTAAAACACATGCACGAAGCTATGTTAATTTCAATTTATAAACCCGATATACTAAATGTCTTCTCCAAACTATTACCTATATCAATCGAGATAGGATTTTTATTTTTTTGTAAACTATCCAATGAGAAAGCATTTTCCACACAAGAATTTGATAGTTTACACAAAAATATATATTATTATCAGAAAGCAAATAACAATGCAAAGAGTAAATAAGGAATCCCTACTTTCAAAATTCATCAATGAATATTATTCCTTTTTCATTACATGTTAGATGGAAAACTATAAACTTATCTACAAGTAACTTTCTTCTAAACTATTGTATTCATATATAATTTTTATTATATTTAATCATGTCATGTAAATAGTTATTTTAATAGTTAAATGTAATCTTAGGGGTCTTTTAGTGTCATTGTCAAAAATTAGATAAATAAAAATCAGAAACCAAAATCAAAAACTAAAAATAAAAAATTAAAAACTAGAAATCAGCAATCTGTTTGATTAGTATTTATAAAATTAATACAAATTGAAATATAATTATAAAATGTTCATTTTCATCTTTAAATCAAATAACATTATAAAAATATGATTAAAATAATAAAATTACAAATAATATACATTAAAAAATTACAATAAGAAAGATAAAATTTGCTATAATTATTTTGCTTAATTGTTCTACTTTCAATTTTTACTTTGCAATTAAAATTTTATTAAATATGAAAATTGAAAATAAGCAAAAGCATTTTGTAATTGGCTTTATTCATATTTTTTTAAAATGTATGTATATTTCTATTTTAATTATATTTAAATTAATATGCTCATTTAATTTTGATTTTAATTTAAAAGTGTATAAAATGAATAATTCTATTTTTGGATATTATTATTATTATTATTTTGGCAAACGACTGAAATTCGGCAATAGAAACAAAAAACTAATAACATAAACAAGTGTGTTTTTAATTATTTATTCACTGTGGATAAATAAAAATTGAAAATAGAAAATACCAACAATACCAAATAGACCATTAGTCTTTTATTGTAATTTTTTTGGTTAATTCAAATAAATAATAAACATTGACATAATATTGGCAACAAAAAAAAATGTTACTAATCACAACTACTTGTTTATCTTTTTATTGTTTTTGCAACACTTTTTTTTTTTTTTTTAAGAAGGGCGGTACCTCCATTTATTTGTTGATAACCTCTCACTTTTGGCGGAGGAATACCATGGTTACAAGACAATCAATGAGAGATAACAAAAGACAAACGTTAAAAATCTCCCAAAGAACAACACCAACATCCAGCCAAAACCGGGTTACAAGTCCAAACAAAACAAAACAAATCATGACCTACAAAACAAATCTCATACAACATAACAAAACAAAAGAAGAACAGCAAAAAGCATGAGCAAAAACCAAAAAAAATCAGCTAAACATACCTCATATAAGTCATACCCATCTTCTCCAATTTATACAAACCATTGCTAACTTTAGGGAGTTGACTACTATTTGTAAACAAACTATTCCTCCCCATAGCACCTTGTCGAGCCAAGGCATCTGCTACTTTGTTCGCTTCTCTATACGAATGATTTATTGAAAAATCCACTCCCTCCAATAAACCAATAAGCTGCTCCCAAAAATCCCACAAATACCACAATGAGCACTTCCTGACTCTAATCCAATTAACTACAATATTCGAATCACATTCAATATCAATACAGGTATGACCCAACTGTTTACAAATCTTTATTCCTTCAAACACAGCTCTCAATTCAGTTTCATTATTTGAACAATAACCAAAATATTTTGAAAAACCAAATATCAAAGAACCTGTATGGTCTCTAAGGATGCCACCACCACCACCAATGTAAGTGTTTTTGCAACACTTACATTGGTCCCTATTACTAAAAAAAAAAATCGTAAATTCAAAAGGATAGATAGCATGTCACGCCCCGAACCCGGAAATGGGTCCCAGGGTGTGATTTAGTAACCTAACATGTTCTTGTATCATAAAATCGTCCATGATACTATACAATGTAAGGGTCCGACCCCGTAGGGTTCACGTATACCCTATACACAATCATATACACCATATACGCAGCAGAATAAATCAACCTATACATTCATACACCATACAAGAGTCTATACAAAATAGGATCTAGTTCCCCAAAAACACATAACAAACCCTGGGTGTCTACATAACCCAAAATGACAACCCGTCAAAGGACCAGTACTTACACAAGTACTTCTATACTGTTAACCAACCACTACGCTCTTGAACCACTAAGACACTAGTGTTGGCTACTCAAAGGACCTGAAAAACATTTGTATGATAGGGGTGAGACACCTCTCAGCAAGGGAGAAACAGGTTATATCAGTGTGTGGATATATGAGTGTTATTTCAATAGAAAACATATATTACACAAGACTTGTATTTTCACAAATACAGTTCCAGTATACATACAATACGAAAGCAATACGATCTAGTGTCGTCACACCCTTAGGCCTAAGTCGGACTGTCTGGTGGTATTTCACACTCTTCAGCAAAAGTCAGATGATTTGGTGGTATTTCACACCCTTCGGCAAAAGCCAGAGCACCCGATAACCTAGCATAGCATAAGCCCCCACAATGTTGAATCGGTGCAGGTCTGGTGTTCTCACACCCTTCAGTAAAAACTGGCCAATCTGGTGGTATTGCGCACCCTTCGGCAAAAGTCAGACATCAAAGTCTGCGGTCTTATTCCAACTCGATTCTATATCTCAGCCTACGGCCTTTTAATCCAACCCGCTTTGATATATCCCCATCGATATTATCTCGCCAAGGCGTTTTCACAAAACCTGGAACATTTTGAAACTCGCGTCCCTATATCTCATTTGAATAATTCACAGCCTACGGTAGCTAACCAGCATGCTTTACTACAAAATACATTATTCAAATTTACCATCTCATTCCACACTCATTTGGGTAAACAAACAATCCCATATCAGGGGTTCCAAAAATACAATTAAAAATAATCAAAGGCACGGTTATCTCTATATCACAATTCATACCAATATAAAGTTTTCCAACAAAAACGAAGATGATATCTGAAACCCCCAATTTTCCCAAAAACAGTCAACTGAAAATCCCGTAATTTCACTCGATAGATTTTCCCAAATAAGTAACCAAAACATTCGCAAAATCGTAAACTATAATTTTACCGATCCAAATTACAAAAACAACTGATATAAACTAAAACCCTTACCTTTCCCGAAAATCGAAACACGAACTTAATCGGTCCAAAACAATGACACGGGACCCCTAAAACCTAAAAATCGAAGAACAATACTTCAATATATTCACAACTACTATAGATCTGCTAAACCAAAAATGAAATCAGACTCTTACCTTGATTTTGGATCAAAACCCGAAAATCCTCGAAGCAAAATTTCAATCCACTATAAACGTAGAGATTCTCCTCGTGATCCACACGGTAACGTCAGATCATCGATTCAGGTAACATATAGCCCGAAACCCTAGAGAGAGAGAGAGAAAAAAAGAGGTTTTGAGTTTACTTAGCAATGAAGAAATGAATAGATATTTATGACTTGCTTGACCCGGCCAGCCTCATCGACGAGACGGCGTCCTCGTCAACGAGCATAAGAAGGGAGTTCATCGACAACGGAGTTGCCTCGTCGACGAGCCTGAGATTTCAGAATTTCCTAAAATCCCTCGGCATCCTCTCGTCGACGAACCTCTGAATTTTGTCGCCGAGCTGTATAAAGGACCTCGTTGACAAAAAAAGGAGTCTCGTCAATGAGCCTCGCTAGTTTTCCTTTTTTAATTTCCTTCTTCTTTTTTTATTTATTTAATTCAAAATTCTCGAGTCAAGTTCTTACATAGCATATTTAGAGATATAGTATAGTTTTTATTCCCTTGTTATTTTTTTAGACTTAATAGTTGAATGCATAAAACATGTTAGAGAAAATTCAAATATTCCAATTTTAAAATGATGTAAACCAAAAAAAAAAGTTCAAATCAAAATGTTGAACAAAATTAAATAAGAGAAAAAAATTTCCCAAATACATGTGTATATTTGTTTATACCATATCAAAATATTATTTAAAGTTTGATAAACATAAATTCTATACAATTTGTCGAATGGTGACTAAGTTATGAATGAACTTGTTATATTAACATTTGTTAGAGGTGTATGGATGAGGATAATGATAATCTTAAAATTCGTAAAAATCATTCGAAAAAAAAAGGATAATGGGGTAAAAAAAATAGATTATAAAGAGATAAAGATCGTTAGTTTTGGTGCAATCCCAAAAGGGGGGTAAATTGGAGATTACAAAATTTGTTCCCTAGGTTCAACTAATCCAGCAATAGTATTACACAACCTAGAGGCAGTCTAAATGTATATGAAATTTCACATATGATATATTAAACAATTTTTAGAACATGCACCACAACTTCAGTATTTCTCAACCAAAAAGTAATTTTTTGCCAATCAGATATGCAGTATATTCAATAGAAAATTTAAATCAAGCACAAAACAGAATATAATGCAGGAAATGTAAACTTGACACTGAATAAGATATCGAGGTTCGACCAATCCTGCCTACGTCCTCGCCTTGGCACACCCGCACAAGGATTACACTATAAGCTCACTTAACGGGTGGAGCAACACCTAATACAACCAGGTCAATTAGCACAGGGCTGACCTCAACCTTTATAAATTCTCCTTGTGGGGCGGAGAAGGCCCTAACAATCCTTACGGGCTGGATTACTACCCCCTCATGCCACGCCTGGAATACAACTGAATTACAATACAAACTGTGTACAATATAATGCTTCTCCGATAAGCAGATATGTACCAATACAAATCAATCAAATGCACATCAACTATAAAGGAAATGTAAGCTCAATGATGTGAATATTTGTGCAAACAACACTCAACAAGATGTGATCACTATAATGTTCAAGAGTGTTCTCGTAACAACCTACTTAACTTATCAATTAATAAAACATAATTAATAAAATAGTCAACCCGAACCCATGGGTAACAGCATCATACCTGACATAAACAGCGGAAACTTAAGCAGCATTAAAAATAAATTACATCCATCAAACCATTAATTACATAATACCAGAGTCTACTACATTCCAAAAATACAGTATTTGTATACAATCTCCAAAACATCAAAATAAACCTAGGATCTTACAACAAAAATCTCCTGATCCTAGATCAAAGTTTACCCTTCTAGTAGGGAAGCTCAACTCACTCAGCGCCGGCCTTGACCCGTTGGTCTTTCCGAGTTTCCTGAAAAATCATTTAATATTGGGGTGAAACACCTCTATGTAAGGGTAGATAAACTAAAATCAGTTGTGTGGCAACATGAATATTTAATGTTGTACTAAATATACCATACACTTCATATTTCATAAAATAGTAATCATAACATGGTTAGATAAACATATAATATTATATCTCCGTATAATCATACTGTTTGTGTATTATCTAATATAATCTATAATACTGAAAACTACCTAGGATATATAGCTAGCCGATGTCATGTATTACCCCCCATGACGGGTGGTGCAGCCCGAAGGCGGGACCTGACAATGGCTGGCCGACCACTGCAGAGTCAAAAATGTCTATAAGTACGATGGGCCCGCCACACCTTGGTCTGGACTACCAGGTGAACGTCTACAACTCTACACTGAAAGCCACATCGACTATCCATCTCCCACCCCCTTGTGGGGTGGTTAGCACAAGTCTGAACATAATATATGATCTGTATAGCTACGGTACCGTGCTCCTGTAACTGAACTAAACTATCATCCGGATTCTGCTAACATATAGTACATGAACATATACTGTTTATCATAAATCAAATCATAGCATTTCTGAATCCTGTATTAACATAACAATTACGACCTTGCGTCGAAAATATGAATAAATGCGGCCTTGCGCCAAATAAAATGAGTAATTGCGGCCTTGCGCTGACTATCAATAACGGCCTTGCGCCGAACATATCATATATTCTGAAATCATAATTTGTTGTGTTTGTCATGTTATTCCTGAAAATATTTATAAACATGCTTTATTTTGTAAATATAATTCAACATGGTATAACATATATATAAAATAACATTCATGCCACACGAATTTAATGAAATCATATATTCTGTTCTGAAATCACATTTCCTGTATAGTTATAGTATTTTCTCAAACGTACATTTTCTCAATTATACTCATATATGAACACATGCTTTGTGAAAATTATTCTACTAATAAATAATAGAAATTTTAATGGAAAATAACTGCTTTAGTTTACCCTCTTACCTAACTACTGAGAAAGCCCCTAAAACCTTGGTCTAACACCCGTAGGGTTTCCTGACCAACACCCTAAAAACGACAACCCCCATAACCAAACATCAATATTTCTCCATGAATATCATTTCCTACAACTACGGTAAGACCAAATTTGGCATAAAAAGTCTTACCTCAACTCAGGGATGAATTTCAACTCGTTTCCACCAATGATCCGCTCCGAAAGATTTGGAGAGAACTTCCCCAGGAGCATCGTGCTGGCCTCAGATCATCGATTCGGCGAACGACGAAGCCAAAATCGAAGAGAGAGGAGAGAGAAACCGTAGGGAGGAGAGAGAGAGAGAGAGAGAGAGAGAGAGAATTTTTGCCGATTTCTGCGTAAAATCTAAGTTTTTCACTATTTATACTAGGGGCTTCGTCGACGAGCCACGTCATCTCGTCGACGAAGTCAAGAGAAAATTCGTCGACGAACTCTCCTCTTCGCCGACGAAATTCAGAGACCCCAAAATTATCCTCTCAGTATTTCTTCGTCGACGAAGCGCACCTTTGTCGACAAGGCCTACATATGACGTCGTCGACGAACGCGAAAAGCCTGCTATCCCCCTTTATTTTCCATTTTTTCCCACTCTCTTAATTATTATTTAAATACTATTATTCTTCGGGTCATTACAGTTCTAAACAAGTTATACCTTTGAAACAAGTTACATCAAATCTCAATAACAAATCAGGGTTTCAAAGATGCTAATCAGATAATCAAACTGTGACGCCCCGAAACCCGCCAAGTGGAGCCCGGGTGCCACGTGTTCCAATCACCTGCATCTGATACCATAATTAACATGCACGCAGCGGCACATAAATAAATAACTCAAATAAATAGCAGAGTTCTATATAACAACCCAAAAACGAATACTACAACATCCAAATATCCGTATCCACAACCAGCATTTAAAACATAACCCGGTACAAATATATATATCCGTATATATATCAGTATCTCACAATACCCCAAAAAGAAACGACCAAAAATAATCCCAGCCTAAGCCTTCAAACCCAGTCTCCAGAAGAACCTGAAAAATTGTTAATCCACTAGGGTGAGACACTTCTCAGTAAGGGTGGAATAAATTATAACAGTGTGTGACAACTGAGTTTTAATATTTATATTTCAAAATAAACTACTTCTCACATAATATCAATAACAACTGAGAAAATGTACCATTAATAACATCCCCAACATCTAATATCATACACACATCCAATATGCACAAGCACATAATTTTTATGCAGGCGAAAGTCCCCAGGGATAGGGAAGATTACCCGTCCATGCAAGTAGCTTCCCTCTACTCTAGTACCTAAAAACTACCTACCAGAGCACTCACCTTACTCAGTAAGCCCTCGGGTGAATTATTACCTCACCGCCAGTACACACATCTTTATTATTTTAAAGGCGAAGGTTTCCGAGGATCGGGATGTCTACCCGCCCATACAAGTAGCATCCCTTTGCACTGATACCAAGAAACTACTTAGCAGAGCACTCGCCTTTCTCAGCAAGCCCCCGGTGGTATGTTTACCTCACTGCATGCACACACACGCATTCACAATATGCTATACCATTATTTTTATGCTATAATTAATTTCACATGCGCACAACACATCCACACAAGAATCACGCAACTTATACTTTGTCTTCCAATGTCCTCAGTTGTGGCCCACATAGGCACCTACGTACTTCTTATCTACACATGGCCCACACAGGCACCACAACCCATGGCGCCATTATCCACACAGAATATAACGTGGCCCACACAGGCACCACTCCAGCTTCCGCGACATGTGGCCCACACAGGCACCACTATTCACCAGTATCCAATCCCCATGACCTATCTGTCATACATCAGTAGAACAAGCTCCTCGACCTGCCAATGTCCTACCCCATATAAATGACAATATGACAAGCTTCTCAACCTGCCAACGTCATATCATGATTTACATCTAGGCAATATAACAACCTCCTCATGCCAATGTTATATTGAGATGCATACGAATAACCACACTAGTTAGTTCACACAGATGCATCAATGCATTTCCACACAGGAATCCAATAGACCAATGCATTTCCCACACAGTATCCCAACAGATCAATACATTTCTACACAGGAGTCAAACATAACAACTCATTTATCATGTCATAATCATTTCAAACACCCCCACATGCAAACCCAAATACCACAGTAATTCATACTCAATTTATTAGGAAAAGTTGTTCCCATGTCACACGAATTTAATATCATATGCAATTATCCCAAATATAAATCTTAAACAATATCATCATTTTCTAGTAATTAGGCTATTATGAAAATCATATAGATAAATAATAAATTTCATATGTTCATAAATAACTGGTTCACCTTAATAAAATACTGATATAATTTTATTTCCCCTTACTTGATTCCCTGAACCATGCCTGTAGGGCTCCCAAAATTATACCCGTGGCACTCACCCGAACCCTGATTCAATCAAATCAACCCCAATAAAATATTATTTTAACATTTCCTAATTTATAATAATTGAATACCAATGAATTTCTAAATAACCCATTTATCCTAGTTTTGGGGCTATTTCCAGAACGACCCCACGAGAAATTCGCTTTACTAGATTTGTAGAGAATCATCCCTAAATTCTCATGGTGGTGTCTGATTGCCCATTTGGCTTAAAATTTAGGAAAAATTGAGACAAGAATGAGAATTTGGCTCACCTCAGGAGATATGCCCACGTTACTCCTACGATAAATCCACTTCGGTAGATATGTCAGTGGCGGAGAATGGAGTTCGGTGGTATTCTCGAATTTTCAATTGGGCGAGAATCCGCCACTAAATCGTAGAGAGAAGAGGAGTGAAGAGCGAGAGAAAATTTTTTTTTTCTTTGTTTCTTTCCCTTCCTTTGTTCTGCGACATGTGAAGGAGTTTTTTTTTTTTTTTTTTTTCACCTTCTATTCTCTTCCTGCTTCTCCAGGAAACTTAAACACCAAGTTTTCCTCTTTTTTTTTTTCTTTCCTTTATCCATTAACTTTCCTTTATCCTTTAAACTTTACTTTATTATATACTTATATATACATATGTACTTATATATACTTATATATATACCCAAAATCCTTAAATGTCTTAATTTAATTAATTTTCTTAATAATAATTAATTATAATTTTTTTTAATTAATATTTTTTTTTGGTCGTTACACAAACTATCTCAAAAGATTTCCTTCAATGAAATGAGCACAAGAGTAGTTTGAAAAATATTGTAGTTTGTAAAAAATATTTTGCACAACAAAATCAAGTTATAGGAATCTTGCAATGACAATGCAAAGATCCTTAAGCTTGTGAGTTTATCCCAACACAAGTTTTATTATATTAAAATCTATGGGATAAACTTAACTAAACTCCCTTAAAATCAATATCAATAATCAACCAAAGCAATGGGAGTATTTGCAATTTCTAATAAGCACTAGCACAATCAAAGGAACTCTCACAATGCTAAAATGTATCAAGGGAATGAAGAAATGAAAGTATTTGGAAAAAATAGGATTTTGAAAATAGAGAGGATTTTTGCTAATGATTTTTGCTAATCTCCACTTAATCCTTACAAATGAAGTTATATTTTTAGGAAAATGCAAAAATATAACCGTTTATGACATGTAGGGTATTATTAGGAATGTTTTAAAACACATTAGAAAAATTAACCCTGTTTAAAGCATTTTAATCTCAATAAATATTTTGCAACCCTAGAAGTTTCGGGTGGCTGAACTTTAGTTCCGTCGCCCGAATAGACTTAGCTCAAAAAGGCATTTAAAAAGGTTTGGTTGCCCGAGTCTAGGTTCGATTGGCTGAACAAAAGTCAGAAACTTTTTGTCCATGGTTCGAGTGCCCGAAGCTAAGTTCAATTAACCGAATTAGCAAGTTTAGTTGCCCGAGGCCTTTTTGAACGTGAAGGTTCGGGTGCCCGAGTTGGTGAAAAGTGCTCTGACACTTGTTCGGACGCCTGTGAATGGTAGGTTCACTTCTGGTTCGGTCGCTCGAAGCCAGGTCAAACCGCTGACTTCCCAGCAGTTCGGTCGCCCGACCTCTCACAAATATTGTCTATTCTATTCAATTTCATTACAAGTTGATCCCCTGATTGTGAATGTGAATGGGGATTGTTTGTACATATGTGTAGGGACCTAAGGTCTTTTCTAAGGCCGTTTTGAGATAGTTCCAAAATTTCGGCATCGATCGACCGAAGGTTGACCAAAGGGTTCCCTAGGTCTTTTGGCTCCCTATGGTCAAACTATGGTCTTGTTGAACTTACAATTACCTACATGCATGACATGCAGAGATTATTACAGACCGATATAGATTATTATAGACCAAATTTAAAACATAAATGCATTTACAATAAGAATCTTCTTCTTCTTCTTCTTCTTCTTTCTTCTTCTCTTCAGATTCTTCATGGAGTATGCCAGGAGTATGATCTTTAAGTCTTTCAGGCTTCCAACAATCATTTCTCATGTGTGTGTACTGAATTAATGACCTGTTCAAGTACTAGACACACACATTAGTAATATGCAGTTTGTGTAACAACTCGAACAATAATGGAATTTAAATAATAAGAGGAGGGGAAATGGAAACAGTAACAGAAGGAGGAAGTCAACGAAGTGTTCGTCGACGACATTGCATTTTGGAAGGAAAAACCAAAGGGAGTCATCAGGGCTTCGTCGACAAATACAAGGGATTCGTCGACGAGGGCTTTAGAAATTTCATCGACGAAGAAATACCGAGAGAGTTGGAACCAGCTGAATTTCGTCGACGAGGACCGAATTTCATCAACGAAATTATTGAAGGATTCGTCGACAAATGACGTGGCTCATCAACGAATCTAGTTCTATAAATATGAAAAATCTGAATTTTTAACTTAATCCTTAAGCAAACTCTCTCCTCTCTCTCTCCTCTTCGGTGTTCTCTCTCTCTCTCTCTCTCATCATTTTAGGGCCATATTTACACCGGATCGACAATCCGAAGTCACCATGACGCTCCTGGGGAAGTTCTCTCCAAATCTGTTGGAGTAGATCGTTGGGGAAAGCAAGTTGGAAATCATCCCTAAGTTGAGGTAAGGCTTTTGAAGCCAAATTTGGTCTTATGACAGTTATAAGAAATGATATACACGTAGAAATATGGAAGTTCAATACTGGAAGCTTTTAGTTTCAAGGTATTGATCAGGAAATCCTACGGGGGTTAGATTAGGATATTTAGGGGCTTTCTCAGTAGTCAGGTAAGGGAATAAACTAAAGAGTTACTTTCCATCCAAATTATTATTAATTATGAGTAAATCTATTTTCAGAAAAGCATATATTATATTTGTTTATTACAAATAAAATGTACGATTGGGAAAATACAGCTATGATGTTAAAATGTATATGTATGTTTGAGATGTCAGAAAATCGCGATTTTAGAATATAAAGTATGACTTTAAATAGCACATGTGTGGCATGAATATTATTTTACGTGAAATGTATTATGACATGAAAAATTTTACGAGCAAAGCATGTTTTCAGGTATAATGAAAAAATGAGTTATGTTGTGATGATTTTGACGAATATATGATCAATGATTTATTTTCAGAATGTTTATACCTGAAACGATTCTGCTGCAAGGCCATGTATTTATGATATCGACACGAGACCGTATTTATGTTATCGACACGAGGCTGTATTTATGTTATCAGCACGAGGCCATATTTATGTTATCGGCACGAGGCTGTATTTATGATATCGGAGCGAGGCCGTACTTATGTATGATTTGGGCACGAGGCCGTACTTATGAAATTATGAAAGATGCTATATTACCATGTACTATATGTTATCAGAACCTGGATGTTAGTTTAGTTCAGTTCAGGAGCTCGGTACCGTAGCTATATGTAGATCAGATATCTACGTTCAGATTAGTGCTAACCACCCCACGAGGGGGTGGGAGATGGATAGTCGATGTGGCTTTCAATAGAGTGTGGACGTCCATCTGGTAGTTCGGACTAGGGTGTGGCGGGCTCATCGTACTTATAGACATATTTGACTCAGTAGTGGTCGGCCAGCCATTGTCGAGTCCCGCCTTCGGGCTGCACAACCCGTCATGGACGGTAATACATGACATTAGCTAGCTATTCATCCTAGGTATGTTTTCAGTATTACAATTATAACAGATGTTTTATGTATGTATGATTTATTAACAAATATGAAAATATATGATTATCCAGTACAATATGATGAATGTTTACAGAGTTATGAAATGTACTGTATATGTATAATTGCATTAAATGTTCATGTTGCCACACAGTTGTATTTATTTTATTTTCCCTTACTGAGATGTGTCTCACCCCCAACATTAATTAATTTTTCAGGAGACCCTGAGTAACGAGCGGATCGTAGCCGCCGTGGAGTCAGTGATATTACCCCGTTAGGAGGGTAAGATTTTGTACTAGGATCAGGAGTATTTTGTGTTTGATCCTAGAGTTATTTTGATATTTTGGGGGATGTATATAAATACAGTATCATGATGATTGTAGTACACTCTGGTATTATGCTTGATGGATGGATGATTTAAATTTTATGATTGCTGCTGCTTAAGTTTCCGCTGTGATTGACAGGTGTACCCGTTACCCATGGGTTCGGGTCGAATTTCCCATTTATCATGTTATATTTCTTATTAAGAAATTGGGGTCGTTACAGTTTGTCATAATCAAAATCAGGGATCAGACTCAAAAAGTCAACAAAGATAAAATAAAAAAAAACAAATAAAAAGAATAAATAACACTAGAGCCCAAATTTGTGCACAAACCATTGATGCCTTTAAATTATGTGTGTCTGTGTGTGTGTATACATATATATATCTCTATTATAAGTTTGTTTGTCTCTTTCTTTTTTCTCTCTCTTTCTTCACATTGTGTAATTGCGTTACCACATCCACAAAACACTACTTTTAATTTGCAGCTATATTTGGTTCGATTTAGTTTTTATTGGTTGGTTTGGCCTCATAATAGACCTTGATTATACCCACTAAAAACTAAAGAGGAACATGTTAATTTATACCTCATAATAGACCTTGATTATAGCCACTACTCCTAGTGGCTATTTGTATAGTGGTAGTATCTCTCTTGACCTTGACTCCTTGACAATGTCTTCTATTCTCTATTTTTCCTACCTAGTCTTACTTGTTCTCTAGTTTTCCTATCCAACTCGTGTCACATAGTAGGCTTGATATGTGTTTGTGGTGGGGTGAGTACAAAAAAAGAGATAGCAGTGCGTATACTAGTTAAAGTGAATGGAGTTATAAATTGTTGTATGGGAAAAACAAAAGAGAAAGAGGCCAAATCAAAAGTAAGTCCTCTGCAAATTATGGGTGTGTGAAATTTGTGTGGTAGAGAGTGGAAATGAGTTAATAAAGATGAAAATATGCGAAGACATATGTTGCTTGGAAGGTATTAGCAAAGAAAAACGGGCGAAAGAAATGATGAACCTTTTTTAGTCAATCGTAAGACACACTACAACTAGAGGTAACTCTTCTCACATACCATAACCCCTTTCTCACTCTCTTATGATTTATATTTGAAACTTTCAACTTAAAAGTTCAAAACTCTAATCACCATAATGTCTCTTTAAAGAATGAAATGATGAAAACACTTTATAATTATGACTTTTAAATCACTCAAGAAGAATAATCCACTTTCAATAATTTTTTACTCCAATAAAAAAAATAGTATGAATCAAGCTAAAGGGCCAAGAACCACATACGCGCGCAACATCGTCTATTCAAATCATTTGAATATTGTAATTGAATACAAAAGTAGAGAAATAAAATGGTTTTGAGAGAACTATGAAATTAAATTTTATAGAAGTTATCGTTTCTAAAGTCCAATTATTTGAACAATTGAGTTTTAAAAATAAATTTTATTATTAAAATTATTTTGTAAAAAGTTGAGTTGTAAATTCTCATTTTGATGGGCATAATTTTGGAAACTAAATTATAGTTATAGTATTTTAAAAATATTTATTAAAAATGTACTATTCCAATAAAAAAAACTCGTAAATTGAAAGAGAGTGAGTTTTTTCCCGTTTTATCTTTAATTTTAAATAATATTAAATAAGACCCTATTCGGGAAAATATTTCCCAGAATGACGCTCACGTAATCTTGCTGGACCAAACAGCGAGATTTAAAGGGCCGGACAAATTGGGTGTTGACGCGTGTCAAGGCAAATCTCGCTAGATCAAGCAGCGAGATTTTTTTGGGAAATGAAATGGCCGATCGGTGTGTGACGCGTGGCAAATCTCGTTGGTCGTACTGTTGGACCAGTAGAGGAGGAGGCAGCTGGCCAGGGAGGAGCACTGCGTCGTATGTGCGAGTGATTGTTAGGGGCGGTGCCACTTGCTAGTGAGTTGGTTGGTGCTCGCATCCACATGCGTTTTCTTGAGGGGGAGATGTTTCGTCAGCTTCCAGCAGATGCATATGCGCAAACTGTAGCGTGCCACACACGAGCCCACCTGTTGCGTTTGATATGTGGGATGCTGTTTTGTGACCTTGCGGGGAGTTTTACACAGCTAATGTTCCTTCCACTACTTGCAGACCTGATAGAGATTCCCTCGTACAATTGGGGGTCTGCAACGCTAGTGTGGCTTTACTGGGAAATGTGTTGCGTTGCTCATCGCGATTGGCAGGAGATCTCTGACCCACTCTACTTACTACAGGTTTGGGCTTGTGAGAGATTCACATCCTTAGCTCCTACACACCGTGGTGTTCTATGTATTGAGAGGGATGAGGACAGTCGTCCGATTGACCTAGTTCCACTCTCATTCCGGTTAGTAACTTCATTTACAATGATTCGTGGTATGATTACTACGAATATTAGTTCGTAGTATGTACTAGTCATTATACCTATTAACTTTCGTTCGATTTTGTACAAATGGAGGGATGTGTTGAGGGCGTCATCGGTTGTGCAACACACGTTGCCCTGGTACAGATTCGAGTTGGACATGCACCGAGAGCATGAGGTATAGTCCATATCAAGTGTAGCACATCATAATCGTTTTCTATCAAATACATATAGTTCTATTACACTTTACTTATGTTTAAGTGCAATTCATATGAACACCCTACACGACTGATATTCTAGCCGACCTACCCCCTGATTATGTAGTCAGGAGGGACCTGTGGGTAGTCTGAGTGTCACTCATATGCTTTCATATTATCGAATGGTATCTCCCTGACTGAGTTATGTGTTAGTTTGGCTATCAGCAGAGCATTACTGACCATTTTTTGACATCGGGGGTAGATGTACATGGGGAGGACCTACACGACATTGATGGACGAGGTCAAGGGGTCACAGACTAGGCAAGAGAGCACGAGATGTACGTGCTTACATGACATCATCAACGAGAGTACATTATACAGGGAGTGGCGAATGACGATTCGATGCGTTCGGATGACCCATACTATACGTGGTATAGGTCCATCACACGACACTTCGTGGATAGGATCACTGCTGTTTATATGAGCCTCGTAAGAGTACTTTAACGCATACCTATTTTTTTACTGTCTACGTTATGATGTCAATGTGGTAACCAATTTTTTCCGTATACTACAGGCAGACTTACTACATGAGGTTGATCTACTCTCTCCAGATCCAGTAGTTCAGAGCTTAGTGAGAGCTGGATTGAACTTATCCACGAGGACGACTAACGGATCCCTAGACAGCAACCTGCCCCGCCTGCACGAGGAGGTCAACCAGCTCCAGTACAAGGAGGTTGAGTAGCTTCGTCCAGTTATCCATTAAGTCCGACCTTCTTGCCGCTGGTTGTACAGACAGAGTATATATTTGGCCTGTCCGCACCGTATGCACCTTCGACAGGGGTCGATATTGTGGGTCCGTCTAGTAGACAGGCAGACCCCCTGTCTGACTCTGCTGCCACCCCCTTGATGTCATACCCATTAGAGGACCTTCCTGATACGGAGGAGGTGGATGCACCCGCTATGCCACCTCGGTCTCGTCTAGAGCCTTTATATGCATTATCTCCCCATCCACTTTGCATGGATGTAGATGATGCAATACTGATTGGCGGAGATGCTGGACATACAACACGTCGACGGGACAAGACACCAGACGCAGAGGAGTAGCCAGGAGAGGGCAGACGCAGACGACAGCCACCCCGAAATCGAAGGCGACCTCCATGCGGCACGGAGTAGTAGGACCGATTATTTTTATTTCATTTGTACAACATCTATTTTTTTTTTCATTTGTATAGCATTGTTGTATTATTTATGTATAATTAAGAGTATTTATTCATTTTCCACAACGTGTATATATGAATGAAAGTTTTGTATGACAGGTGTAAATGAATGTTGTGACCATTCCCACCTTCCTGATTAAAATTATTTTCTTTTAGTAGTTGCATGGATTTGAACAAGTGTTCCTATGTATTGTTTCCTATGAACTTATACATGAAAATTTTGAATGAACTTTGTGAACATACTGGTATCGATTGTCTAGGAAAAATGTTTTCTTTGAACAGGTGTATGGATGTGATATAATCATTTTTTAAAAAGAAGACCGCCGAAATTTTTACAGTAATTTGATACGTTGAATGTGTATGAAAGTTGTGAATGAAATTTGTGAACATACTGATATCGATTGTCTAGGAAAAATGTTTTCTTTGAATAGGTGCATGGACGAGATATGATCATTTTTTAAAAGGAGACTCTGCTGAAATTTTTACAGTAATTATTCTTTATATAATTGGACGCATACACCACGCTAAATGATATTATTCATATTATAGAATGTTGGTTCGACAACAAATAAAAAATATAATGTAAGTTTCATAACAACGAATGATAAATTTATAGTTTAATTTTTGTACATTAATGATAAATTAATTTTATTTTAAGAATTAGTTAACCAGAACATAAGCTTATAAGTTGTAAGGTGGATATGTATATCAAATTTTGAGCTCCAATACTTACCTAATATTATTCATATTATAGAATATTGGTTCAACAAAAAATAAACAACTCAAAGTGCATGGCTGAATATGGGCAATGGGAGTCACTAGTCAACAATATAATAGTCAATTGTTATAAATATACACTAATAACAAGATTATTTTTAATTAAAACTATTCAATAACCATCATTTCATAGCTACAATGGCATGAATCTACTTACACATATGATAGAGAATGAACAAGATCCTGCAAGTCATCTGCAGAAAAACCAACCTCATCTAACAACACATGGTAATGTGTGGGCATTGTGGTCCCCTGCAAATTAAAGCAACAAGTAAAATATTTATAATTGGCCTATATGGTTGCAAGGCGTAAATAAATCTAATTATCCCACCTCAATAACATATGAAAATGTAACTGGAATTCTGGATCGTTAAATAGTTAGTTTAAGAATTTGTTTATATCTCCCAACCCACAAGACCCCAGAAGACGGAAGAAGAAAGAAATAGCGGTGTTTTAGCTGGGCACTAATTCATATTTGAAAACATGGTATCTACAGCTACAACATTCCTTTGGACTATAGCAGAGTCCTCCCGAGTACATCTCATGTGGAGACGGCCTACTTGATCTCACAGATAAAACATGGAAGGGATTAAGATGCATTGATTTTAGTATTAATTAGAACTAATCAAACCAGTAGGTCAATATGAGAGGGGAAGATAAATGAAAACTGACGAGATAGAACTAATCCATTCCTTGATGTGCGCTTATCAGGAGGAACATTGTAATGACCCAAAATTTCATATCATTTTTTAAAATAAATAAATACTGTAAAATCATACTACTCTAAAAATCTATTATAACATCTCGGCCCCAAAGTGAGCACCAAGGAATTTTTGTTTATAAGATAACATATCTATGCAGCGGAAAACATAAAATCATTTGAATCACAATACCAGAATTCAGTATTTTCTCAAAACATATATATATATATATATATATATATATATATACATACATACATACATACATACATATTACTCTAGTATTCTCCACTAGATCATCTAGGATCTACACAAAAATACATCTCCCAATATTCACTTACCCTACAGACATGGCGGTATAAAATCCCCTCTATCTCCGAGCCTGATCTGCCCGTCTAACTTGATTATCTGAAATATTTAAATTACTAGGATGAGACAACTCTCAGTAAGGCGAAATATGTTATTACTAGTGTGTGGAAAATGAGTTTACATAAACAATATACTTTCAATTAATTGAAACTGAGATAACCTATAAAATAAAATAATTTATAACTCACGCCTATGTGGCTTAAAATGCAACTGTTTCTGAACTTTCTATTTAATCATACTTTTAGTATCTATAGGTATATCTATTGTTTTTTGTAAATTTATATATATAATTGTGAAAACTTCCCTGGATGGATAACTGTATGTCATGATTTGACCCCTCATAACAGGGTTGTGCGGCCTGTAAGTGGGACTTAACACCGGTAGGCCTACCAAGATAAGTGAACTGAAACCTCTATCATCAGATCGGCCACCTCAACCCGGACTATCGGGGAGCCTACAATCTCTCCAAAGGCATGATCGACTACTCATAAAATCTACACACTATCTGAGATATGTGGTTGCACTCTATACTGTAATAGCTACGATACCGTGCTCTATAATCTGATCTAGTCCATCAGGGTCTGATATTATATAATACTGTTATATATCTTACTGATTTACCATGATTCTGTTCAACTGTAATAACCATGATTCTATAAAACTGTGTTAACCATAATGTTGTAATAAACTGATCTGTATAAACTCTAATATCAGTATGTTATAGTTCTGTAATATCTGTATATCATGGTTTTGTAATCTGTCTATCACGGTACTATGTGAAAACCAAGGTGTAGTCTCAAGAGGGGGGTGAATTGGGTTATTAAAATTTCTTCTAAATCTTTTTATGAATTCTTAACCTCTTTTAAATTCTTTTAAAGCTTTCTTGACTTCTTGTTGATTTAGCAATCACACAAAATTCAATGTTTTTTTATTCAATCCACAACCACACAATCATTCAATCAATCAACCAAACCAATTAATTACAATATATTTAAACAAGATATAAGATTCAGCTTTCAGCTTTTGCAGCCCTGTGTATTTGATTCAAGCCCTGTAGTGAATTTAATTTGATTTAATGCAAACCACAACTCAAATTCCTAACAACTCATAATTTAGATAAACTCTTAGTTAATTTGTCTTTGGGTGTTAACCAATCAACGTACTCCTTTTGAGGTTTCCGCAAAGTATTGATCAACCAACGTACTTCCTTTCGGTTTTCGCAATCCCAAAACCAAATTAAACTTAAGTTTACTTAATTTCCAAATTACGTAGTATATATGATTAAGAAATTAAATCATCCATGTAGTTTATATGTTTGCTAGAATTTAAAGAGAGTAAGGGAAAGAGAGTGACACCGGGTTTTTAGGTTTGGCTTATCCCCAACCTACGTCACGCCTTAGGCAAACCATGTAATGACCTGCTATATTTATGAATATTTTATGAATTTCCAATAATAAATACTATGAAATCCCATATCTCTGACACCATCTGTCACATATATATAATACATCAACCTAAGCAGTAGGAAGCTATGTCCATATAACCATTTAAAACATCAAATACGCAATACCTGTACCGACCTGCTTAATTTCCAATTTTTTTTAAATAATACAAAATCAACATATCGAATCCAGTAAATACTAATCAACCTAAACCCGTGGGTACCAGGGATGTAACAGCCAAATAAAACGAAAGTCTAAGCAGTAGGAAACATGAATCATAAACACCCCATAATACCATATGCACAACACCACACCACAATACCAGAGTTTCTACAACCATTTTATTTACAACCCAAAAGAAGTCAATCCGATCCTACCAAAAATACCTACCCTTCAGAAAGAGCAGACCAGCTGTAACTATCTCAGCGGAGCTTTATCAGCTCTCCTATCCAAGGCTTCTGAAATATTCATGAAATATTGGGGTGAGACACCTCTTAGTAAGGGAAATAAACTAATACTAGTGTGTGGTAACATGAGTATTCCGTGTTATACATATACCATACAGAAACATATTTAGTAAACTGTTATATCATATAAGGGAAAACATATATCGTCATAACATGGAAGAACATACTGCATTTTCATAAACATAATTTATCTCATATAGTCATAATAATACGAAAACAACCCTAGTAGGTTAGCTGACTAATGTCGTGTATTACCCCCACATGACCGGGTTGTGTGGCTCGAAGGTGGGACCTGACAATGGTTGGCCGACCACTGCCAAGTCAAAAGTACAGTCTGTAAGTTCGATGGGTCAGCCAAATCTGGTCCGTACACTAGGGGAGCTCACACTTCTTAAAAAAACCACATCGACCATCCAATCTCACACCACGCCGTACAACGGCGTTAACACAAATATCATGATGAATCATGAACACATAGCATCGTTACCGTGCAAGTGCTAGTTTAGACCAAGCCAACCAGGTTCTGATACATATAACATATAATGAAACCGTGATACACGAATATTTATACTATTCGTTGACAAATTAATATCATCACATCATTTTGCATGTACATATAACATTATGAAAATCATCGGCCCGTACGCCGGTATATCATATTTTACCATAGTTCGGGCCGTATGCTGGAAAATCATATCCATAGCACGGCCCCGTACATCGAGAAACATATCCATAGCACGGCCCATACGCCGGCAAATCATATCAATAGCACGACCCATACGCCGATAAATCATATCAATAGCAGTTTCTATAACATTTCATATTTCCCAGAAAACAGTATTTTACCAAAAAATTTACTCATGCCACACAAATTTGGTTTCACATATAATCAGTTCATATCACCATTTACAACAGCATTTTTCCAACATAGTATATGTATAAATATATTTATTTTTTGAAATCAAATGCTGTAATATCATACATATAATTTCATAAAAATAACTACCTTAGTTTATCCCTTTGCTTGGCAACTGAGAAAGCCCCTATAAATAGCCGGTCTAACACCCGTAGGGTTCCCCGCTCAAAACCCTGAAAATGACATTTCCCATAATTAAAGTTCATTATTTTTATGGTATTACGCTTTCTACAACTGTCAAGAAGTCAAATTTTGAGTACAAAGCCTTACCCTGGATTTGGGATGGAATCCGAATTTATCCCACCGACGATCCGCTCCGACATACTTAGGGGAACTTCTCCAGGAGCGTCGTGGTGGCTTCAGATCATCAAATCAGCGAAAATCCGGCCCAAAAATTGAGAGAGATGAGAGGGAAACCAAAGGGAGTGAGAGAGAATTTTTCTGCGTGAAGAACCTGCCAAAATTCATGTTTAACACTATTTATACACTAGCCTTCGTCGATGAGCCACGTCACCTCGTCGACGAGGCCCAAAAGACAAATCGTCGACAAACCCCCTCCTCGTCAACGAAATTCAGAATCTCTTAAAACCACCTCACGGTATTTTTTCGTTGACGAGCCCCATTGTAAATTCGTCGATGAACGCCTGCAGCCTCTTTCTTTTCTTTTCCAATTCTTATTTCCTCCCTCTCTATTATTATTTAAAATATCACAATTTCTCCCGGGTCACTACAATACCAGAGTGCTAAGATGTTCCCAAAAATATACATATACAACTGTTTCTCATAAACATCCTCATTTGTATAAGAGCTATACAAAAATCAATCTCTAAAAAATACTCACTTTACTGACAGGGCAAAAATGAAGCTGTCACGCCCCGAACTCGCAGATGGGTCCTAGGTGTGAATTTAGTAACCTAACCTGTCTCTGTATCAATTTAAACAATCATGATACAACATAATAAGAGGGTCCTACCCCGTGGGGTATATGGATGCCCTACAACATACACATACGAATCCATACTCATCAAATACACAACGGAAATCGTTTTGTTTATCTATATAACAAACCGTACCAGAGTCTATGCAATACTAGGATATACATCCCTATACATACAATACGTACTTCGGGTGTCCACAAAAACCATCACGACAACCCGGTTATAAAACTCGTATCTATCAGGCACTAGAAGCAGTTAAACGACACCCCTCGCTTCCGGATGCTAGGATGCTAGTTTCGACTACCCGAAGGACCTGAAAACATTTGTATATACATTCGGGGTGAGACACCTCTCAGTAAGGAAAAAAATAGGTTATATCAGTGTATGGCATACCAGTGTTATTTTACGCAAATCATAATACCATACAATACGATACAGTTCGAAACATTTCCATACAGCTCTGGTATTTTCACAAACATTCTAGTATATACGATACCCAAACATACGGTCAGTGTCGTCACACTCAGCGAGTAATACCCTGTGATAACCGAATCCTCATAGCGGTACGTCGCAAATACGGTGTAGCTCACACCCATCAGTGACCAGCCGGAACACACTGGTGATATTTCACACCTTTGGATATAGAGCCGGACACTCTCGCCCACGGTAATGAACTGGTACATGGCGTAGTGTATGGTAATTAGTTGCCAAATAGCTATTTCGGCGTAGGGTAATTAGTCGCCCCTAGCCGATTTCACAAAACCTGGAATCATTTGGATCTCACACTTCTATACATATCAACGTACGACAATTAGCTGCCTCTAACTGTTTTACAAAATACCTAGAACAATTACATACAACCGCACATTCCACACTTATTTGGTTTACGACAAATCATATCATTTTCTAATTCAAGTATACAATTTATACAAATATGGATTACAGTCATCTCAATAATACAATTTAAGTAAAACAAACGATTTTCCAAACAAAGTAGAGATGATACCGAAACCCCAAATTTCTCCGAAAAACTGTAACCCAAAAATCTCATATTTTCACCCGATAGATTTTCCCAAATAAGCAGCCAAAACATACATACGATTGTAGCCTACAGGCTTACCGATCCTGATTTTGAAAATAAACTGATATAAACAAAATCCCCTTACCTTAACCCGAATTTCAACTATGAACTCTACGGTTCTCAAAACTACGAACCGAGACTCCAAAACCTATACAACCAAGAACAATACTTCCTTATGATTTCTACTACTACACATATTCTGAAACAAAAACGAAAATCGAGCCTTACCTTAATTTTTGAGCTGAAACCCGAAAATCTCCGAAACGAGATTCCGAACCACTATTCTCGAAGAGAATCCAGCCCTGATCCACGTGGTAACGTCGGATTGTCAATTCTCGCGACGAACAGCGAAGAAACCTAGAGAGAGGGAGAGAGCTCGAGTTTAGAGAAAGAGAGAGAGAGAATTTGAGCAAACTTAGCCCCAAAGCAACTAAAAATATCTTTTAAAGCACCTTTGACTCGGTCAGATTTGTCGATGAGATGACGTCCTCATCGATGAGTTCATTGAGTATTTCGTCGACAAGACGACGATTTTGTTAACGAGCATGATATTTCGAATTTCCAAAAACCTTGCGGCTTCTCCTCATCGACAAGCCTCTGAATTTCATCAACGAGGAAAGAAGGGACTTTGTGGACAAACTCTGACTTCATCCATGAGGCTACCCAAATTACCAACTTACCCTTTTTCCATATATCACGGTTAGGGTTCTTACAGCCTCCCCTCCTTACAAAAATTTCGTCCTCGAAATTTGCAGTCTCTCATTATGAACATACTTCTACTACTGAATACATACACCCTCTAAGAAGGACCAGCGGCCATTTCTACGCAGCCCCGTTACAATACATACATACTCTAAGAAGAACTGGCGGCCATTTATACGCAACCCTATTACGACACATACATACATACATACATTCCCTTACTTATGGCGGAGGAATACCATGGTTACATACATACACGGTCTCGGGAGCTCACAATAAAATAGGACTCACCTAGAGACTAACCACATAATACTACTACGATAACAAAGTACTACATATATACATACATACATACCCACACCGACTCTGCTATCTAACTACTGCTTAGAACAACTGCGGATACTTCTGGCGTATTTCTGTTTCTAACTCCCAAGAAGCTTCCTTAACCGCGTGATTCTGCCACAATACCTTTACTAATGGTATTTCCTTGGTACGCAACTTCTGAACTTTCCGGTCCAAAATTTGAACGGGTATTTCTTCGTACGCCATAGTATCCCCAATATCTAAAGACTCGTAACTAATCACGTGTGATGGATCCGACACGTACCTCCTCAACATGGATACGTGAAACACATCGTGGATTTTCGAGAGTGCTAGGGGCAGTGCAATCCTGTAGGCTACCGGACCCACTCGTTCAAGGATCTTGAATGACCTAATATACCTCAGGCTCAGCTTGCCCTTCTTTCCAAATCTCATCACCCCTTTTATCAGAGCGATGTGCAGAAATACCTTACTCCCCACCTCGAATTCCAGCTCACGGTGGCGAACATCCATGTAACTCTTCTGCCGACTCTGAGCAGATTTAATCCTATCTCGGATCAAACCCGCCTTCTTGAACGTCAGCTGTATGAGTTCAGGTCCTAAAACCTGATGTTCACTGACCTCTTCCCAATACAAAGGAGACTGACACCTCTGACCATACAAAGTCTCGAACGGTGCCATCCCGATACTAATTTGGAAGCTGTTATTATAAGCAAACTCCACTAGTGGCAGAAACTGTATCCAACTACCACCGAAATCTAACACACAAACCCGTAACATATCCTCCAAGATCTATATCGTCCTCTCTGACTGTCCATCAGTCTAGGGGTGAAACGTTGTACTGAAAGTAAGCTTCATCCCTAGGGCTTCCTACAAGCTTTTCTAGAATTAAGAAGTAAACCTCGGATCCTGATCTGAAACAATGGACACAGGTACTCCATGCATTCTGACTATCTCCTACACGTACAGGTCCGCTAGTCTCCTCAAAGGATAGCTAACCTTCATCGGTACAAAGTAAGCAGATTTCGTCAACCTGTCCATGATTACCCAGATACCATTCTGTTTGTGAAGTGCTGGTGGCAAACTGGTGACAAAATCCATGGGAATGTGCTCCCATTTCCATACCGAAATAGGCAAGGGCTGCAACGGCCCTGCCGGCCTCTTATGTTCAGCTTTCACCTATTGACACGTCAGTCACTACTTCACGAACTAAGCAATCTGTATCTTCATACCGGACCAGCCGAAGGTCTCGCGCAAATCTTGATACATCTTCGTGCTACCAGGATGTACTGTATACAAAGAACAATGCGCTTCCTCTAGGATCGTCCTTCTGATCTCATCATCGTTTGGAACACACAGCCTGGTTCCAAACCTCAACACACCTCCCTCGGAGATGTTAAAATTCATAGCCAAATCTTGCTGCACTTTCTCCATAGTTTCTACTAACTCCACATCACTAGCCTGCACGACTTCAATACGCTCAAACAAAGTCGGCTGGATCACCAAGCTAGTGATAAAAGCCTGATAATCCCCATACACCAACTCAAAGCTGAGGCTTTCAAGATCCTGTATGATATGATGTTGAGCTACAACTGCAGATATTGTCGCACGCTCTAACTTTCGACTTAACGCATCAGCCACCACATTAGCCTTCCCCAGGTGATAACTGATCGTGCAATCGTTGTCCTTAATCAACTCTAGCCACCGCCTCTGTCTCATATTCAACTCTTTCTACGTGAAAAAGTATTTGATACTTTTGTGGTTAGTGAAAATCTCACACTGAACACCGTACAGGTAGTGTCGACAGATCTTTAGCGCATAAACTACAGTGGCTAACTCCAGATCATGCATAGGGTAATTCTTCTCGTACTCCTTAAGTTGCCAAGAAACGTACCCCACTACCTTACCCTGTTGTATAAGCACACATCCCAAGCCCTTCAGAGATGCGTCACTATAGATTACGAAACCATTATTCCCTGAAGGAATGGTCAAGATCGGAGTAGCAATTAGTCGCTGTTTCAACTCCTAGAAGCACTGCTCGCAATCTTTGGTCCAATCAAACTTCATACCCTTCCTGGTCAATCGTGTCAGAGGCCCAGATAACTTAGAGAAACCCTCCTTGAACCGATGATAATAGCCCGCCAGTCCTAGGGAACTCCGAACCTCCTGCACACATTTTGGTCTCTCCCAGTTGACAACAGCTTCAATCTTGCTAGGATCAACTGAGATACCACCCTCAGACACCACGTGGCCTAAGAATGCAACCCGATTCAACTAGAACTCACACTTTTTCAGCTTGGCATACAACTTCCTTTCCCATAGAACTTGTAATACCAACCTCAAATGATTACCATGCTCTTCCAGACTCCTCGAGCATACCAGAATGTCATCAATGAACACCACTATGAACTTGTCCAGGTACTCATGAAAAACCCTGTTCATCAGATCCATGAACACTGTCGGCGCATTGGTCAACCTAAACGGCATAACCAAGAACTCACAGTGGCCATATCTGGTTTAAAAAGCAGTCTTCATAACATCCTCAGATCGAACCTTCACCTGATGATACTCTGACCGTAGGTCTGTCTTCGAAAAGAGCTGCGTTCCCTGCAACTGGTCGAAGAGATCATCAATACGAGGCAAAGGGTAACGGTTCTTCACCGCCACCTTGTTAATCTCACAGTAATCAATGCACATGTGCATCAACCCATCCTTCTTTTTCACGAACAAAACTAGGGCTCCCCCAAGCAATATACTAGGCCGAATAAAACCTTGGTCCAATAGTTCCTGCAACTACTCCTTCAACTCTCAAAGTTTTGCTAAAGCCATTCGATACGGAGCTTTAAAGATCGGTGCCTTGCCAGACAGCAACTCTATTGCAAACTTCACCTCACAATCCGGAGGTAAACTGGGTAAATCTTCTGGAAACACATTCGATAATTCGTTGACCACCTGAATATCCTCGAGTCTCAACCCATCCCCTGACGGTTCCTTCACGCAAGCTAGGTACCCCTGAAAACCCTCCAAGAGTAACCTCCTCACCTGTAATGCCGATAGAACCTGTGGCGTCGAACGCACATACGATCCCACGAACTCATAATCCTGTTTCCCAAGAGGTCTGAACACTAATACCTTCCTACGATAATCAATCACCGTATAACTGGAGAATAGCCAATCCATCCCAGTATGACGTTGAAACCCGACATGTCGTATACTACAAAGTTCACCGGTAGCAGTCTTCCTAGAATTACAACTGGACAGTCTCCTAACATCTTATTACAGATCGTTACACTCCTAGTCGGCGTAGCCACAGACAAACATTCATCCAACACTTGGGTTTCAACCCCACACAAACTCACAAATCTAGCAGATATAAAGGAATGGGTTGCTTCTGAATAAAATAAAACAATAACCTTATTCGAAAGCAATAACATGGTACTTGTCACCACATTCCCAGTGTGTTCTGCATCTGCTGGAGTAAGGGAGTATACTCTTGCCGGAGCCGTGTATGCCTGGTAGTTCCCTCGAGGCATTTGGTTACTCCCACTGTTTTGGCTCTGTGCAAGCGTAACCCTCCTCTGTTCCTGAAAGCTCCATGATATGTGGCGTGGCTTGCCACAGTTGTAGCAGTTACCCCAGAACGGTTGACATTAACTATCGTGCCATTTACGACACTTGGTGCACGGTGCAGAGGATGGATCCCCCTGAGAACTCTGCCGCTTGGTGTTTTGCCGATGACTTGAGTTGTAGTTCTTATTCTTCTTCCACTGTCCCTGCCGAGGACCACTCTGAGACCTATAAGATACCGGTCTCTTTCCCTATTCCTGCACCACCTCAACTCTCTAGAGGTCAGTCTCAACTATGGCGACTTTGACCACCAAGATAGAGAAATCATGGATCTGCAGCATACCCACAAGCCGATGGATGTCTTTCCCCAGACCCTTCTCAAACCTCCGAGCCTTCTCGTACTCATTTGGAACCAAGTACAACGCAAAGCGAGATAACTCGATGAATTTGGCGGCATACCTCTGCACCGACAAAGTTCCCTGTGTCAGGCCCGAAAACTCATCGGCCTTCGCATCCCGAGTGGAGACCAGGAAGTATCTCTCAAAGAATACCTCCTTGAAGTGGCCCCACGACATACCTGATGGACCGGCTCTCTGCTTCTCAAGCAAACTCACCGCCGTCCACCAACGCCCAACCTCTCTAGACAACTGGAAAGTAGCGTAAAGGACTTTCTACCCATCTGTGCAGTGGAGGACTTCCAGAATCCTCTTAGTCTTCTCGACCCAGTCCTCCGTTATAATTGGATCGAGTCCTCCTGTAAACATCTGAGGATGCATATGGGTGAACCTTTCGATCGTACAACCGTAGCCGTATGAGAGTGTTCACGTCTCCTAACACTCCATTCGATCTCTCGCATAACTTGCCACATAAAATCCCGAGGCACAGAAGGAGACTCATCGCTCGCAGTCCCCTTGGAGCCACTATCCAAGTTATTATCCTTGGGCTCCATTCTAAGAAAAGAATAGGAATTGGTTAGAATTCCTATACCGTACACAGTTAACACAATCATTAATGCTAATTATATCAACTACTACTCTCACGGGTCTAGGCCTGTCATATCACATCGACACGAATCCATCAATGGTTTGCCGTGATCTTTATGAAATCGTCATTCCAGGAAGAACACAGAACACCGCCAACGAGTCTCTGTCTAATAACAAAACAATCCTCGACCTACTCAACCCATTTCCTACATCCTATACTCTGGTACGTATATGTAAATACACCTAACCAAGTCTACAAGACCTAACAAGCTGTCACACCTCGAACTCGTAGATGGGTCCCAGATGTGAATTTAGTAACCTAACCTATCTTTGTATCAATTTAAACACTCATGATACAACATAATAAGATGGTCCTACCCTATGGGGTATATGGATGCCCTACAACATACACGTACAAATCCATACTCATCAAATACACAACGGAAATCATTTTGTTTATCTCTATAACAAACCGTACTAGAGTCTATACAATATTAGGATATACATCCCCATACATACAATACGTACTCCGGGTGTCCACAAAAACCACCACGACAACTTGGTTACAAAACTCGTACCTATCAGGCACTAGAAGCAACTAAATGACACCCCTCGCTTTCAGATGCTAGGATGCTAGTTTTGACTACCCGAAGGACCTGAAAACATTTGTATATACATTCGGGGTGAGACACCTCTCAGTAAGGAAGAAAATAGGTTCTATCAATGTGTGGCATACTAGTGTTATTTTACGTAAATCATAACACCATACAATACGATACAGTTCGAAACATTTCCATACAGTTCCAGTATTTTCACAAACATTCCAGTACATATGATACCAAACAGACGGTCAGTGTCGTCACACTTAGCGAGTAATACCCTGTGATAACCGAAGCCTCATAGCGGTACGTTGCAAATACGGTGTAGCTCACACCCATCGGTGACCAGCTGGAACACACTGGTGATATTTCACACCCTTGGATATAGAGCTGGACACTCTCGTCCACGGTAATGAACCGGTGCATGACGCAGAGTACGGTAATTAGCCGCCACATAGCTATTTTGGCTTACGGTAATTAGCCGCCCCTAGCCGATTTCACAAAACCTGGAATCATTTTGGAGCTCACACTCCTATACATATCAGCATACGGTAATTAGCCACCACTAGCTGTTTTACAAAATACCTTAAACAATTATATACAACCATACATTTCATACTTATTTGGTTTACAGAAAATCATATCATTTTCTAATTCAAGTATACAGTTTATACAAATATGGATTACGGTCATCTCAATAATACAATTTAAGTAAAACAAACGATTTTCCAAACAAAGTAGAGATGATACCCGAAACCCCCAATTTTCCCAAAAATTGTAACCCGAAAATCCCGTATTTTCACCCGATAGATTTTCCCAAATAAGCAGTCAAAACATACATACGATTGTAGCCTACAGACTTACCGATCTTGATTTCAAAAATAAACTGATATAAACATAATCCCCTTACCTTAACTCGAATTTCAACTACGAACTCTACGGTCTTCAAAACTACGAACCAAGACTCCAAAACCTATACAACCAAGAACAATACTTCCTTACGATTTCTACTACACATATTCTAAAACAAAAACGAAAACAGAGTCTTACCTTAATTTTTTAGCCGAAAGGCTAAAATCTCCGACATGAGATTCTGAACCACTATTATCGAAGAGAATCCAGCCCCGTTCCACGTGGTAACGTCAGATCGTCGATTCCCGCGACAAACAGCGGAGAAACCTAAAGAGAGAGAGAGAGAGAGCTTCGAGTTTCTAGAGAGAGAGAATTTGAGCAAACTTAGCCCCAAAGCAACCAAAAATATCTTTTAAAACACCTTTGACTAGGGCAGATTCGTCGACGAGATGACATCCTCATCGACGAGACGACGGTTTCCTCAATGAGCCTGATATTTCGAATTTCCCAAAACCTTGCGGCTTCTCCTCGTCTACGAGCCTCTGAATTTTGTTGACGTGGACAGAAGGGACTTCGTCGACGAGGCTGCCCAAATTACCAACTTACCCTTTTTCCATATATCACGATTCGGGTTCTTATAGAAGCCCTTCTACCTGCGAGCCTGATCTGCGAGCCTACCTGGATTACTTGAAAAATGTTAGAGTAATGGGATGAGCCAACGCTCAGTAAAACGAAATATGCTATTGCTAATATGTGGCAAGTGAATTACATTTCTATAAAAATATGATTCTATAAAATCGTGAATAAATGAATCTGTAAATACGGTACAAATAATATAAAACATCACCTTTATCCGTATTGTTTAACATATCTATTTTTATGGGTTTTCCATTCATAATACTTCTACTACACATAAGTATACCCTCTGTTACTATAAAATTGTATATACATATAATAGCTAAAAACTTCCCTATGGATATCTGTATGTCATAATTTAACCCCTCATGACAGGGTTATGCGGCCCGTAGGTGGGATTTACCACTGGTTGGCCTACCAGGATAAACCACTATACTCCATCAGTCAGATCGGCCCTCCTCAACCCATATTTGATGGGGAGTCTGTCCACAACTAGGCACGATCGACCTACTTATCACGTATTATCTGAATAGGTGGTTGCACTCTGTACTATAAATAACAACGGTACCGTACTCTGTAAACTGTATGGTCCAATAGGGTCTGATACTATATAGTACAATTTTATATACAACTATCTGTTTTACCATGATTCTACAATAACCATATTAACCATGACGCTGTAATAATCTATAACAGTATTAACTGTATTTTTCAGATAAACTATAAATCTGTATGTCATGGTACTATAAAACTGTATAATCATGGTATTCTGAAAGATACTGTAAAACATTTCACTGGCTATATATTCTGTAAATTATAATTCTAAAAATACTGTAAAACATGTTTTTGTATTCATACTATATAACATGATTCTGTACTATATTCATATTTTCATGCCACACAGAAATTTTAACCATTTAAACGTAATTGATAAACTGTATAAAATCTCTGCTGTGAATAATAATTTGGTATAAATATATATATAATACTGAAAATCATACTAAACTTGCCTAGCATAGCATATTTCCCTTACCTTACTTGATTCCTGCTAAAATCCCCTACTACGACGGGTCCTACACCCGCGGGGCTCTCCACTTAACACCCTGAAAATCATATATCCCAGAATAAAATATCACTATTTCCTTGCATACTACATTTCCTACAACTGTTGGAAAGCCAAACTTTGACAAAAAGACCTTACTCTGAATCTGGGATGAAATCTAACTTCGTCCCATCGACGATTCGCTCCGGTAGACTTAGAGAAAACTTCCCCAAAAGCGTCGTGGTGGCCTCAAATTGTCGATTCGGCATACGTCGGGGCCGAAATCGAAGAAAAGAAGAGGAAGAACCATAGGGGAGAGGAGAGAGAGAGAGAGAGAGAGAGTTCCAGTAAATTTTATGCGTAAAACTGAGTTTAGGGCTATTTATATTGCGGCCCTCGTCGACGAGTTACGTCATCTCGTCGACGAGGTCCAGAAGGAGGTTTGTCGACGAACACCATCTTCTCGTCGATGAAATTTAGAGTTCGAAAAACAACCACTCGGTATTTTCTCGTCGGCTAAATACTTCCTCATTAACGAGGCCCTAGGAAAATTCTCGGGTTATTACAAACCACCTCCTTTTGTTTTTGTTTCCATTTTCCTCCCTCTTTACCATTTAATTACCATTATTCTTTGGGTCACTACAAACCACCTAAGGATTCACTAAACTAGTTCCTTTTCCGAGCAAAACAAAACCGTTACACACTCCTTTAGTAGGCTAGAGCACTGCCTCTCCAAGTGATACCCCATATGATTACGCGCTAAAACTGCGTAATTAGGCATCTTAATCCAATCATTAGGGCTTATATTTTTAATTAAATGCCTAATTACTCTCAATATTTTAACAAAGTGCCCTATTTATAATTTTTGAGTTTTATTGGGTAATTTATGAATTTTTGGTATTTTCTTATCGCAAGAAAATCCCCGGGAGCCAAAACCAACACTAGTTCGTAATTCGCGCATAAATTTCCCATTCGAGCTCTGATTGAGACAATTTGAATTCATGGAGAAATAATAGAGGATTATCTACAACTTCCGTGTTTTGAGTTTCGAGAGAAATTGTCACGACCTGCTTATTTTCCACATTTTTTTATATATAATAATAAAATCAACATCATACATTCCAGCTCAACATATCACAATCCACCTGGACCCGTGGGTACCAGGGATACTACAAAACACAAAACGGAAGCCTAAGCAGCAGGAAACATATATATCTTATCATAACATACATCACAATATACCAGAGTTACTACAATCACTGTATCTCAGTATATACATCCCAGAAATCAGATCTAGGGACATTCCCCACAAAAATCTAACTGTCCTTACAAAAACTTACCCTTCAAAAAGGGTAATTAACCCGCACTAGATCAGTGGGGCTTTCCCCGCTTTCCTATCTGGGGCTCCTGAAAAGTTTATAAGATTTAGGGGTGAGGCACCTCTCGGTAAGGGAAATAAACTAATACCAGTGTGTGGCAACATGAGTATTCTGTGTTCTACATATACTATACATAACATATTCAGTACTGTTTCGTCAAATCTGGAAAACATATATATATCAACACATGGTAGAACATACTGCATTTTCATAAACATATCTCATCTTATACAATAATAATATCACAAAAACATTCCTGATAGGTTAGTTGACTGTTGTCATGTATTATCCCCACATGACTGGGTTGTGTGGCTCGAAGGCGGGACCTGACAATGGTTGACCGACCACTGCCAAGTCAAACATACAGTCTGTAAGTCCGATGGGTCTGCTAGACCTGGTCTGTACACCAGGGGTGAACACACACACTTCTTAAAAAAAACCATATCGACCATCCAATCTCACACCACTCTGTACAGTGGCGTTAACATAAATATCATGATCACGAATACCATGGACACATAGCAACGGTACCGTGCAAGTGCTAGCCTAGACCAAGCCAACTAGGTTCTAATATCATATAACATATACTAAAACTGCGTTACATGGATATCTCATATCATTAATTATTAGATCAATTATATCATTTTGCATACATATGTATATCATGAAAATCATTGCCTCGTACGCCGGTATTACACATTTTATCATAGCTTAGCTCGTACGCCGGTAAATCATAGCACAGCCCGTACGCTGGAAAATCACATCATAGCACGACCCGTACACTGGCAAACATATCATAGCACAGCCCGTACACTAGCAAATCACATCATAGCACGGCCCGTACGCTGGCAAACATATCATAGCACAGCCCGTACGCTGGCAAATCACATCATAGTATGGCCCGTACACCGGCAAACATATATAAAAATCTCGGCCTGTACGCCAGTTTTTCCGTCATAAAATCCGTATCATAATCACATTTCCAGAAACAGTATTTCAAACATTTTATACTCATGCCACACCAAACAGATTTTCCACATATTTAACATATCATTATTTTAACTGCATTTTCCAAAATATAAATCATATATAAATATATATATTCATTTTCGTGAAGTCAAATTCAATAATAATATACATACATTTTTCACAAAATACTAGCTTAGTTATCCCCTTACTTGATTCTTGAAAAGCCCCCTAAGAAAATCTACCCCGCACCCGCAGGGTTCCCCACTCAACGCCCTGAAAATGAAAATTCTCAGTATTAAAGTTCTGTATTTCTACGCGTATAACAATTCCTTCAACTGTCAAAAGTCCAAATATTGAGTAGAAAGCCTTACCCTGGATTTGGGATGGTTTCCAACTTGCTTCCACCAACGATCCGCTCCGACAGATTTGGAGAGAACTTCCCCATGAGCGTCGTGGTGACTTCGGATTGTCGATCCGGTGTAAATCTGGCCCAAAATCAATGAAAGAAAAGAGAGAACCGAAGGGGAGAGAGAGAGAAGAGAGATGGCTTCTTTAGAAAGTTAAAAATTCGAATTTTTATATTTATAGACAGGGGATTTCGTCGACAAGCCACGTCATTCGTCAAAGAATCTTTCAATAATTTCGTCAACGAAATTCAATCCTTCGTCGACGAAATTCAGTCAGCTCAAACCCCCTCTTAGCATTTCTTCGTCGATGAAATTCAGTCTTCGTAGACGAATTTTCTTAAGCCTTCGTCGATGAATCCCCTGTATTCGTCGACGAAGTTGACTGCCTTCTTCTGTTTTCGGTTTCCATCTCCCTTTTTTTAGCATTATTTAAATACTATTATTCTCTGGGTCGTTACAGAAACGGGCTCTACGAAGGTCAAAACGGGTCATGTTCGCAGAGAGAAAAGAAAGAAAATATTAAATCCAATTGATGTGACCCGGCCATGCAGGAAGGGTCGGGTCATGCATCTAGGTCCTCCATCATCCTCCAGGCGGTTCGTGTCTAGGTTTCCATCCCCCTCCCCTCTTATTTATTTCATGGTTTCCCCTGTTTTGGGAGTGCCCCCGCGCACCATCTTCTTCCTTCTCTTCTCCTTCTCTTCTTCGTTCCTTGTTGCCTCTCTTATCTCTCCCTCAACTCTTCTCCTCTCTTCCTCAATCTCTCCCTATGTTTTCACTCTCTCCCACTCCCTATGTTTCTCATTCTCCCCTATCCCTCCGATTCCCTATGTTCCAGCCACGTACAGTTGCAGTTGCGGGGAAAACCGAATTAACCGACCGAAATTGGTCGGTTCGGTTATGTTAAAAAAACCGGTTCGGTCGGTTCGGTTATGCATTTCAATTTTTCGAGGAATCGGGTTTCGGTTCGGTGAATAGAAAACATTAATTTGGTTAACCGATGAACCGAATTAATAATTAATTAAATTTTAAATTTAAATTAGTAAATGAAAATCCTTTTATTCTATTATCTATATTTCTAATTTTCCATTCCCTCTCACAGTCTCACTCCCAGTCTCACACTCTCAGACTCTCGATGCTCTCAGTGCTCTCAGAAGTCAGAAGGCCCTCCCTCTGTCCCTCATTGCCTCTCCCTCGCACCTCGCTCACCCGAGCTCAATCCACCACAGTTCGCACCACCATCTTCACGTGACGGCGATGCTATCGCCTGTGCCCCTCGCCATTGTCGTCGCTGGCAGAGCAGTTCGCGCACAGAGCAGTTCACCGAGAACCACCCCGGCTCCTCCTCACTGGCATCAAGCTCGCCCAAGCCCAATCGTCTCCCTAACCAACCACCTTTCCTCCACATCAATCTCCACTTCTCAGTACTCTGGTTCCCTATGCACTCCACAGTGGCTCTCCTCTGCAATACCCGACCTCCAGTAGCCACCCAAGGGTTCACCAGCAGCACAAGCGGTTCCCCTCTATAGCAGCTGATTCCACGACCAACCCGTGACCACCAGCTACAGCTCCAACACTAGCAATGAGCAGCCGAGCGAAGAACAGCAGCTAGCATCCACAGCCACCTGCTGTGCAGACCCAGCATGACTCTCTCTCTCTCTCTCTCTCTCTCCGTTTCATCTTTTCTTTTCTTTGTTATATTGTAGGATTAGTTATTCTCTTCCTCTCTCTCTTGTTTGATATTTTTTTTATGGATGTTTCAATACATTATTTAGTTTAATATTAGATTGAGTATTCTTTTCTTCACTTTATTATTTGAGTGGTCTATGGTTTAATTAGATTCTTGTTCTTTTATTTTGTTATGTTGAATGCTTTCAAGGTTGAATTAATTTGTTATTTAGTATGCATTTAGCCTAATGTTTGGAATGATTTTAGGTTAGATTAATTAGTTCTTTAGTTTTAGTATACATCTAGAATATTGTTCTTTTAATTTATTTTTTTAATTTTATTATTGCAATGGTTTATTGTGGAATTAATTTGACCCAAAAAATTGGGATTGCAAGCATGAGGGGCTAAGTTCGGTAACTCGGGTTGTGGGTCAATGTCTTTTGCTTTCCATGGTTTGTTAATCCTCCTATGATATTATTGATAAACTTTTATTTGGTTAAAACCGAAAATTGAAGATATCGTTGATAAATCGTTGGCTTTTATTTCTTATTTTGTTGTTGACGTTAGGCATATCAGAACCTTGATTTAATTTAGGATCTTCATCAATTAATTTTTACATTAAATTCGGTTGATGCTTAATGAGAGTTTTTATTTTCTTCCGTTTGGATGTGACAAATTTACTCAAGCTTTAGTAATAAAATTTCATCTTATTAATGCCTTGATTGGATTAACAAGAAGAGGAGTAAGGCCTAGGGAATTAGTAAACAGTGGAAGCAAACGGATGTTGAACCCGTAACCCGAGTGTTTGGTAAATTGTTTCAGTTAATTTGTTTAATTTGGTTGCATTAGTAGGTTTTTTTTTGGAAATTCAATAAAAGTTCAGTCACATTTTAACATTTTTCTCAAATACCTCCCATTTTGTTTACTGTTTTCAAAATCATAAAAGACCAAAAAGATTTTCAAATCGCATTTTACAGCAACAGGATTTCATTAAACTTTCACAAATGCTTTACTGTTAATTCCCTTACTTCGGTATATTTTCATCTAACACAAAATTTGAGTTCAAAAAAACCTACTAACTATATAAATCCTAAAATAACCCACTTATCCTTATTTTGGGATGGTGCCTAAACAACTCAAATCAAAATTCTGCTCCGGTTAAGTTGTAAAGAATCTCCCTAGGATCAACGTGGTAATTTCTGATCGTCAAAACGGAGTCGAAATCATAGAGATAAGGTGGAGAAACCGAAATGTAGAGAGAGAAAGTGAATGAGGAATTTATTTCCTCACTGAAATGTGATTTTCGGCTATATATTGGTAGCTGTCCACATGGTTTTGTCGACGAGTCCGACGAGACACATGGACTCGTCAACAAACTTATGAAGGGAGTTCGTCAATGAACCGAAGGTTTGAAATTTTCCCCTCTTAGTATCTTTTTGTCGACAAGACACTAAGGCTCGTCCATGAAACATACACGGCGTACGTCAACGAAACCAGGTGGTTTGTTGACAAACCCTGACTTTGGTTCCTTTTTGAATTTTCTTTTTTCTCCCATTTATCCATCTTCCTCTCTATTATTTAATTGCTATTATTTTCTAGGTCTCTACAAACATTGTTTGGACACCCACCAGCTTGGAAGAACTTAGTGTGATGATTTCTTCTGAGCAACAATTACCACAAATTTAATTGGGACACCACTTCTCATCAAGGAACTTACATGCCTACACATATGAAACATTGTTAAAAAAATTTATGATCACAGATCTATTACAAATTAATCCAAGGAAATAGTGGGGGTAACAAGTGTAAAAAAAAAAAGGGAATTGGATAAGCACAAACACCTCTATAATTTGATCCAACTCAATATTCAAAACCTAATTGAACTGGGATTCACTAACCCCATATCTAAATCAAACAGTTAATTAACTAATGAGTGAAGATTAATCTAAGATAAATGAAGAAAATAATTGATAAGCAAATCATCATTTTAATACTTAATAACATTAATACTTTGGATCCAAAGGATATGGATATTGATTTTATCAAGTAATAAAAGCCATATCTTTTTTTCTATTTAGGCAAATGATTCAAGCAACAAAAGGAATTTTTTTTGGGTGTTTCAACATGCTAGTAAGGCCAAAAATTATCTTTGTAGAATGCTGCAACTTCTCTAATATCTGCAAGATAGTTAATGAACCGTACAAGCCAAAGAAAAAATAAACAAATCTGATACACACATGGTGTACAAATCTAGAAGACCACATCAAATGAGAGATGCAATTTCAGGACTTCCAAAATGTATAGTCTGAAGGTAGGTTGGAGCTTTCAACTTTTTTAAACAATTAGGAGAAGAGAAGCATATATATAAATGCTAAAAATGACAAATAAAACAAGATCAAAGCTAAATGTAATTACTTGAACAAGGTGGATCAAGTACCCAGAAAAAACTTTGATAAAAGCCACTACTGATGATCTCCACTAGTACACTTTAGCCATTAATTAATTTTATCTTCAGAAGAAATAAGAAGAAGAGGAAGAAGAAAGGAAACGATAGTTAGGAAAGAAACATATAATGACTGCTACGTGACTCATTCCTATTGAAAGTTGGTCATTGTACTTGAATAAAGATAACCAATGCAAAATATATTAAAGCAAAAGAATCCATTCATATGTTGTCTCCTATTGTTACAGACTCATATTTTAGAAATTTCATTAAGACATTATTTGACAAATAAATAATGCTTGCATGAAAGTATTTGAGCCCTGAAACTTTACTTAAACAAACATGTTAAGTACCCTTAATTTGTTATCATCAAAATAAGATTCTAAGCCTTGTTAGGCCAACATGAAGGAATTCAAACCACATATTTAAATCAAGATCAAGACATGTGAATAAAATTTTCAATTACTGCAATAAGAATTGGCACATCAAAGTTGACTATTATAAGCTTCAAAACAATAATAAAGAGAAAAAACAAAGAAGAAATCAAAGAAATAATGAGAAAGATGTCAAAGCAAATGTTGTCGATAACGAATATGAAGCTACTAAATTTGTTATTTCCTTTACTAGTGATGCATGCTTTAAAAATCATTAGGTGATGGTTAGCATCCTCGTTTCACATGTTTCCCAATAGAGATTGGTTTTTCCTCATATGAATAAAGCTTTAGTGGGATTGCATTGATAGACAATAATATAGTTTGTAAAATTGTTGGGATTGGAATGATACGAATAAAAACGCATGATGGTGTTGTGAGAACTTTCACCGAAGTATGACACATTCCATATTTGAAGAAGAATCTTATTTTTATCTTGGAGTCTCTCAATCCAAAGGGCTACTAAAGGTGGAGTTATGAGAGTCAGCAAATGTGCCCTTATTATTTTTAATAATAATTTTTTTAATTTAAAATATTGTTATGAGTATACATTTATAACGTATGACTGTTATATTAATTTATAATAAAAATCATATTTTTAATTAAATTAAAAAATATAATTTATTCTATGTGAAAATTTAAATTAATAAATATTTTTTCACTCCAAAAATTTAATTTATTATTATTATAATAAATAAATAAATAAGAAGAATATAAAAAATTGAAATAATCTATGTTACAAATTATAGTTAAATTTTTTTTGAAAATGACATACTTTGGATTATTAATTAAGAAAAATAAATGTACAAAAAATCTCGTTGTTTGGTCAAGTGAGATTGAAACAAATCTTACTACTTGATCTAACGAGATTTAAACAAATCTCGTTGTACCAAGAAAAAAGTTGATGCATGACAAAAAAATATTGCTATTTGATCTAATGATATTTGTTTAAGAAAAAAATTGGCCTTGATTCGTATTAAATTTCGCTAGAGCAAATAGCGAGATTAGTTGAGCGTCATTCTTGAAATATTTTGAGAGATTATTATTTAATATATTATTTTAAATTAAAAATAAAACGGGAAAAAACTCCAAAGAGAGGGCGAGAAAGTATCCGCATTGCCTGATCCGAGTTTGGATTTCGAAAAACGAAAATTCGCCGATTGTCGCGCCGGAAACGCGAATCTGCTCGAGGTTCGGAGCTGTACTTCGCTGTGGAGCTCCTTCAATGGCGACCATCACTGTAGGAGGCATGGCTAGTGCTACGAGGACGTTCATTCGCCGCTGCAATCACAGCTTCAATGCTACGGAGCTGCGGTCGTTACTTCAGAACCCCGAGCTTCACTGCTCAGTTCTCTCTCGTCGCCTAAACTGCGCACGCCTGCAAGAAACCCTAGCAGCCCCGAACCAAGAACCTCGCTCCGCTCGCCGCCCGAACGTGGTTGAAATCCTCGAAGAAAGGGGCTTGCTTGATTCTTCGATCAGCGATAATTTCCGGTCAGCTTGTGTTGAAGGTCCTCTCAAAGTTTACTGCGGCTTCGATCCCACCGCGGAGAGCTTGCACTTGGGAAACTTGCTTGGGCTCATCGTGTTATCGTGGTTCCAGAGATGCGGCCATACTGCCGTCGCGTTAATAGGCGGCGCCACCGCTAGGATCGGCGACCCTTCTGGGAAGAGCTTGGAGAGGCCCGAGCTGGACGCATCTACCTTAGAAAAGAACATCGTCGGCATTACCAATACTATAACTACCATTCTGAAAAATTCGAGTCCTCCTGGCGACGATTCTTCTTTCATCATTTTGAATAATTATGATTGGTGGAAGGAGGTAAAGTTGCTAGATTTTTTGAAAAGAGTGGGACGTTATGCGAGGGTTGGTACTATGATGGCAAAGGAGAGTGTGAAGAAGAGGCTAGAATCTGAACAAGGAATGAGCTACACTGAATTCACATACCAGTTATTGCAGGGCTATGATTTCCTATATCTGTTTGAGAACAAAAGTGTTAGTGTTCAGATTGGGGGAAGTGATCAATGGGGAAACATAACAGCGGGGACTGACTTAATTCGGAAAACTTTGCGCGAAGAAGGAGCGTACGGCTTGACATTTCCGCTTCTCTTGAAGAGTGACGGGAGCAAGTTTGGGAAGTCTGAGGACGGTGCAATTTGGCTGTCTCCATCCGTTTTATCTCCTTACAAGTTCTACCAGTATTTTTTCTCAGTCCCGGATGACGATGTGGTGAGGTTTCTCAAGATTCTTACTTTCTTAGACATGGAGGAGATAAATGAGTTGGAGAGGGATATGAAGAGACCTGGCTATGTGCCCAACATGGCTCAGCGGAAGCTTGCTGAAGAAGTTACTCGGTTTGTCCATGGGGAAGAAGGCTTAAACGATGCTCTTAAGGCAACTGAGGCATTGAAGCCAGGAGCTGAGACAAGATTGGATTGGAAGATCATCGAGGGGATTGCTGACGATGTCCCATCTTGCTCTTTGGCCTATGATCAGGTCTTGAATCTCTCTCTTGTTGATCTTTCGGTTTCTACTGGATTGTTTGAGAGTAAATCTGCAGCCCGCCGGCTTCTGAAGCAAGGGGGGCTGTACTTGAACAACAGCAGGGTCGTTACTGAAGGTAAGAAGATTGAGGCTGATGACATTGTTGATGGGAAAGTTCTTCTTTTATCTGCAGGGAAGAAAAACAAGGTCGTTGTATGGATATCTTGATTGCTCTTCTTGCTTAATTGATTTTTCCCCACAAAACATGAAAATTCGAATGTATCTGTATGATTTTTATTTTTGATTGTAATGCTGTTTTCCAGTTTAATGCTAGCGAACAAACTTCAAATGGGAATTTGTAAATGCAAAAATTAAATTTCTCAGTTGCAAAGTTTTATGTTTTAGCTTGTTGACAAACCTTGCTACGAAATCTGGAATTTGATGGCTGAACTTGACTGAGATAAAATTATCCTTCTATTGTAAATCTATTTGTAAATGCACAAATTAATTTTCTCATTTGCAAAGTAATGCATTTTAGCGCGTCCACAAACCTTGCTACTTGGATGTCTTTCCTGGAGTTTGATGGTTGAACTTGACTGAGATAAAATTACTCTTCTATTGTAGATTGGTTGTATTCTTCATTTTTGTCTTTTATATAATTACTAGCATGAGGGTGGACCTTCGATCAACGGTAAGGTTGCTCCTTTGTTGCCGGTTGATCATGGGTTGAAGTCTAAGGAAACAGTTTATCTGCATAAAAGTAGGAGTAAGGCTGCATACGCTGTAGTTAGTAACTGCAAATTTATGAAATTACTGTTGTATTTGGGTACATGGAAGGCATCTGAAAGAGGACCAAATGACCAAGCTATGCAATTTAGATCTGCATTTGAATTTTAATGGATTTTTTGGTAAATCTAGTCATGTAGATGACAAGGAGAGATTATCGCTGGTTTATAGAAATATATGTTAAAAAAAAAATCTTGTTTTTTAGTAACCTCCCAGAAAGTATTAGCTACTTGGTTGCAATCATATGGCTAAAGTTTAAAAGACTTAACCTTTGATTATGATATGTTGATTTTTGTTCATGATTTGCTCGGTTGTGTAGTTATATCTTATATATGAGCCCTGTACAGAGTCTGGGAGAGGAAGTCTTCTCATTCAGTATGAAAAACTGAAGATACTGCCACTTGATAATTATTGTTTGGTGGAAGGATGATGAATTGGTTGTTGAAGGAAGATGTATTGAGAAAACAAGAGCCCACAGTTGGGAACAAACATACCAGATTTATATGATTTTATTGGTATTTGGATTGTGAAATAGCAATGTAGGAAAAACTTGCTAGTGATGGCCACTAGCTGTTCTACAACCTTTACCACAACGGTGCTCTCCATTGATCAAATTATTTCATGGATTGGATTCACTTGACTGTCTACGACTCCATTGCGTGTGCTCGAAGTAGAAGTTTTGTATAAATGTATTGCCATGCTATTTCAAACAACAAAAAACAAACGCATCCTAATGGGACTTAGGGCTTGGTTTGTTGTTTTTTGTTTAGAAATAATCTATTATACTACTAAAATATTAATACGATGGGGTGTTTTTCCTCTTCGCTGGACAAAAATATCATCATTTTTAATTTTTAAAAGTTACCTAAAAGGTTGTTTAACGTCACCATACAGCCTCATTTCTTCTCTCATGTTTGTGAGTAGTCGTTTTGCTTCTCCATGAACCACTTAACTCCTTGTTGGCTAATTTCTGTAGCCTTATCTGATCAATCTTAATGAATTTGCACTTTGTTCAGATCCCTACTTATTTCTAACTTTCTTTCCTTGTCCAGGAGGACTAGTGTATAAATGATGGCTTTAGTTTGTTTCTTTTCAAACAAGTATATTTGCCTTGAGCACCTTTGTGTTGATTGAGCATATAGATTACTGCTCTTCTCACAGCAAGCCAAGACAGCAAACGAAGCATGTAGCATATTGCAACTCTTTCTGTACCAAGAAAACAGTCCAGATTAGGTATGCCAATTATTTTGTGTTATTGTGGTAAGCGGTTAAATGCTTATCATTTTTACCCAACTTTTATCTTGGGTACCAAATGCAATATACATGAAAAATGAGATTTTAAGCATGGCATCACTGGGTCAGCGAGCAAACCTACCAAAAAAATAAAAAAAATAAAAAGGAACAGCAAACATGTTGAGAAAATTGAGTGGGGGCTCTAAGATGAGAGGCCAATATGTTATGATATCAATGAGAAACAATCCACAAACACTCAAGCCGCAAGGGTCAAATTCAACATTGTGCGCTGAAATTTGAAATTATTTGGCATTTTAGCATCACAACTTTTGTGGTATGATACAATGAAGCACTTGGTTACTTGGTTGACGGTTGTTGTACTCGTGAACACAAAGATTTATGAAAATTTTGCTTTGTTCTGGTTATTACCATGAAAAAATTGTGGTATGTCAATGTGTAAAAAGGAACCAGAACTTCAATCTTAGACGTTCAAAAATTCTTGTTGATCGTTGTGATAGTATTTTCTCCTTAGTAAAGGGTCAAATAATTGTAGAAGGATGAGATTAAATTTTTCCCTTCTCTTGTGGGGAACAGTTAACTCCGCCTGTGATGCACTTAATGTCCTAATTTTTTCACACACAGCCGGTCCCAAGCCCGGGTTAAGGAGGAGGGTTGCGTTAGGTAGTTGACAGCCAGCGTAAAATTTGTCAGATCACTATGACATGAATCCTTACCGAATATTTGCTGGGGCGTCCCCTACGAGCGACGCGTTGCACTTGAACCACCCGAGTGTAGCGAAAAGTGGGCGAGGGTGGGCTAGGTCGTCGCCCCGAAGCGACGCGCCGTGTCGGCGCCCGGGTACGGTGTCAAATATGCGAGGGTTCCTGCATCATTCTGGACGTGGGCAGGTAAAGACGTTAGTTCAGGAAACTAGGATTAGATTAGCAACTTGGAATATAGGGACACTTACGGGTAAAAGCATGGAAATTGTGGATACAATGATTAGAAGAAGAATTAATATAATTTGCCTTCAAGAAACTAAGTGGGTGGGGGAGAAAGCTAGAGAAATTGATAAATCAGGATTTAAACTTTGGTACACTGGAAAAGAAAAACATAAGAATGGAGTAGGCATTATTATAGACAAAAACTTAAAAGATAGCATTGTAGATGTAACTAGAGTAAGGGATAGAATTATAAAAATCAAGGTGGTATTAGGACAAGAGATAATAAATATCATTAGTGCTTATGCTCCTCAAGTTGGCTTAGTAGAAAATCTTAAGAGACAATTTTGGGAAGATATGGATAGTATTATACAAGGCATACCAGGGACTGAGAAAATATTTATAGGAGGAGATCTGAATGGACACGTTGGAAGAGATAATAAAAATTATGAAAGGATACATAGAGGATATGGATATGGAGACAAAAATGAGTATGGGGAGATGATCTTAGACTTTGCTATGTCATATGATTTTAGTATAATGAATACTTGTTTTAAGAAGAGAGAAGAACATTTAATAACCTTTAAAAGTGGACAAAATAGAAGTCAAATAGATTTTTTTTTTAACTAGGAGGGTAGATCGTTTATCATGTAAGGATTGTAAAGTTATTCCAGGTGAAAGTCTAACCACACAACATAGAGTCTTAGTGTTAGATATATGCATTAAAAAATGGAAGAAAAAGGATAAAATAAACCAGTGTAGGAGAACTAGATGGTGGAACCTAAAAGGAGAAAATATAATAAAATTTAAAGATAAAATGATCAAAGATGGGGATTGGACCTTAGAGGATGGGATAGATTCAAATACTCTTTGGAATAGATTAGCTAGCTCTATTAAAAAGATAGCAAAAGAGATTTTAGGCGAATCAAGGGGAAGATTCTCAAATAGCAAAGAAAGTTGGTGGTGGGATAAAGATGTACAAAAAATCATAAAGACAAAAAGAATTTGATATAAAACGTGGCAAAAATGTAGAAATAGAGATAACTTTGAAAAATATAAGGAGGCAAGAAAAGATGCAAAAAGGGCCGTTAGTGAAGCTAAACATAGATCATTTAATAGTTTGTATGATAGATTAGGTACAAAAGAAGGGGAAAGAGATATATTTAAACTTGCTAAAGCTAGAGAAAGGAAGAACAAGGACTTAGGAAATGTAAAATGTATAAAAAGTGAGGATGATATTGTCTTAGTTAAGGACGAAGATATTAAAGAAAGATGGGGAAGTTACTTTAGTAAGTTGTTTAATGAAAATCAAATAGAAGGCTTAAATTTAGAATTGTCAAATGAGGAAAAGACTAAAAATATAAGATTTATTCGCAAAATTAGAGTTAACGAAGTTAAGTTTGCACTAAAGAAGATGAAAAATGGGAAAGCTATGGGATCAGATAACATCCCAATTGAAGTTTGGAAATGCTTGGGTGATAACGGAATTATATGGTTAACTAATTTATTTAATACAATTGTAAAAACTAAGAAAATGCCAGATGAATGGAGAAAAAATACTTTAATACCTATATACAAAAATAAAGGAGATATTCAAAATTGTAATAACTATCGTGGAATTAAACTTATGAGTCATACGATGAAACTATGGGAAAGAGTAGTTGAACAAAGATTAAGGTTAGAAACGAAGATCTCAGAAAATCAATTTGGTTTTATGCCTGGGAGATCTATCACAGAAGCTATTTATCTTTTAAGAAGATTAATGGAAAAGTTTAGGGAAAAGAAGAGGGACTTGCATATGATATTTATTGACCTTGAGAAAGTATATGATAGGATACCTAGGGAAGTTCTATGGTAGGTTTTAGAAAAAAAGGGTGTATGTTGTAGGTATACCGATGTCATTAAGGATATGTACGATGGAGTAATGACTAGTGTAAAGACTATAGATGGAGAAACTAGAGAATTTCCAATTACTATAGGTGTACATCAAGGATCTGCTTTGAGTCCTTATCTTTTTGCTTTAGTGATGGACCAATTGACTAAGACTATTAAAAAGGAGATTCCATGGTGTATGTTGTTTGCAGATGATATTGTATTAATTGACGAAACTAGGGATGGAGTAGAGGCTGAGTTAGAATTATGGAGAGAAGCTTTGGAATCTAGAGGCTTTAAGATAAGTAGAAATAAAACAGAATATATGAAATGTAATTTTAGTAATGATAGGAGGAATATTGGAGACAAAGTTAAACTTGATGATGAAGAAATAAATAACACCTATAGATTTCGATACCTTGGATCTATTATGCAAGTTGAAGGAGAAATTGAAGATGATGTAATGCATAGAGTTAAAGCAGGTTGGGTAAAATGGAGAAGTGCTTCAAGTGTTCTATGTGATTGTAGAATACCCTTAAAATTGAAAGGGAAGTTTTATAGAACAGCTATAAGACCAGCTATGCTATATGGATCAGAATGTTGGGCGACGAAGAAACATAATATCCAAAAAGTAAAAGTTGCCGAGATGAGGATGCTTAGATGGATGAGTGGTATAACATTGAAAGATAAATTAAGGAATGAACATATTCGTGGTAAGTTAGGTGTAGCTCCTATAGAAGATAAAATAAGGGAGGGACGACTCAGATGGTATGGACACTTGCAACGTAGGCCTTATAGTGCACCTGTGAGGAAGAGTGACTTAGTTACTGTGGGGGGCAGTAGAAGGGGTAGGGGTAGACTTAAAATAACTTGGTAGGAGATAGTGAGTAAGGATTTAATATCTTTGAATCTATCAAAAGAAATGGTCCATGATCGCATAAATTGGTGGAAAAGGATTCATATAGCCGACCCCACTTAGTGGGACTAAGGCTTGGTTTTGTTGTTGTTGTTGTTGTCTTGTGGGGAACAGTTAGTAGCCCCATGAAAGGTGGGAGATTTGTTATTGATCGACTTATGGGGTTTTGGAAAAAATAGAAACAGAAGAGCTCTTTATTTTGTGGCTGTCTTCACCATCCTTTGGACCTTGTGGATTGAGAGGAATGCTAGGATTTGTAAAGACCACTCAGCCTGCCCCCTGTTACTTTGGGATAGAGTGACTTTCCTGGCATCCCTTTGGGTGCACTGTCTTGGATTTTTTTACTACTGTTCTACCTCTCTAGAGATTGGAGGGCTGTACTCTTGTAATTGATGCTTTTACTGTTTTCCTGGTTCTTTTAGTAGTTCACAGTTTTTTGCATCTTTTGTTATCCAGGGAGGATTCCTTGTCCTTTATTATGTATTTCGTTTCTTCCTTTAACAAAATTGTCTTTTATCTCCCCACCCCCCCCCCCCAAAAAAAAAAAAAAAAAAAAGATTGAACTTTTTCCTTGGGTAGAGATTGATAAAATTCTGAAAAAGGTTTATCCTTTGCACATGCATGCTCATTCTCCTTTGTATGCGTGCATATGAATGTCTTTGTGTGCAAGTGCTCTTGTTCTGTATTGTGTGCTCAGTCCTTGCTCCCATAAGGATAATATGATAATCTAGAGCTATCTAAAAAGAATGACATGCTAATGAAAACCTTTCAAAAAAGGGTAATATGCTAATGAAGAAAATCATACTCATGATCTGATTTTATGTATTAAAGTACTGAGCTTATTAATATATTTTTGAATTTCTGAAAATTTTATTGTAAGGCAAATGGCAATTTTAAGATTTAAAGTTACTGCATAAAGTGATGAATTATTATAAAGAATTGTTGCCTATCATGGTAACCTAAGCATCAAGGAGCAAAGAGTAGAAATCAAAGAGAAAAATGAAGGCCAGCAGAAATAAGATGGGTTTAGCTACCAGATGGCCAGTCCAAATAAAATAGAGACAGGAAAGACTGGGAAGACTCTGTTGGGAAATACTCAGAGAGTAATTAGATGAAATAAATGAAAACAAATCACATTCCTCAAATACCTTTGAGCTTGAAACTTTAACTATTTTTAATTTATTTTATTTTTTTCATTTCCAAAAATTATCACATAATGGGAGTTGTTATAGTATATAATTTGAGAAAATTATTTGAGAAGCACTCATTTGGAAACCTCAAAAAGAAGAAGAAGAAGAAGAAGAAGAAAGAAAGAAAGAACAGAAATCTTGTTGTGACCATTGAGTTGGTCATGGCGAGTGTTGTGAGCCTGTGGTCGTTTTTCCCATCATATCCATGTTGTATTGTTGTACGAGGAATAAACAACCAGTATAGGAGAAAATCTTGGTGTCATCTATCAAGAGCATGACCTGAGTCTTTTTCTTGCTTTCTTGGTGTCTTTATTGCAACTGATTGCAGACCTATAGAAAAAAAACGATCCCCATGGAAGGGTTGCCATGGATGCTGACATCAGTTGCAAACTGTTAATACATAGATGCCTCATTGTTGCAAGTTAGACTCCCGATTTATTTCTCATCATATATGATTACAAATCTTAAAAAAAAATACAAATTATTGCCATGGCAACAGAGATGATGGCTACCGACAACCATGAACACTAGGGACCTTGTGATCATCAGTGTGCATGGTAGGCCTAGCCTTGTTGCCAACTGGTTATGAGTTTTGAGAGAGGAGAATAAGGAGGAATGGTGAAGTGTGGGCAAGGCTAAACTTGTAACTAGTGAAATATTGGAGGTTTTTTTAGTCTGTTAAATAGTTGTAAGAAAGGAATGGTGATTCCTGCAAGTGGAAGGAGGAACCATTATTCCATTAAACCAGTGAATCATATTCCTGGTGGAATGTGATTGTGGCATTCTGCCCTCATTTACCTAAACCAAATGATGGAATAGAAATCAAGGCCTGAATTCTGATTCCATTGCAGCCTTGATTCCATAAGCCAAACGCACGTTAATGGATCAAAGTAGTGAATTTTGATGCTCCAGAGCACAAATTGTTAGTCCTTTTACTAAGACATCTTTCTTTTAGTGGATCATCTCAAGGCCCCAGTTTCTGCATACGACTTCTTTTTTGATAGCAAAAGAAAATTTTATTCTTAGGAATAGAATTTGCACAAGGGAGAATGAGACATATCCCTGAAGAAGGCCTGGAATTATCCAGTAAAATGAGCTAAAAAATACCAAAAAAATATAAATCAGCATTCCGAAATGTTGCTCCAATCTCAATGTAACTTGTGGAAACTAATTCCCCTGAAAAAACCCAAACCAGCGCAGCACAGTGAGGCCAAATACTGAATATTTTTTTTCCAAACCAGCACCCCATTTAATTTCTTCCCATTGAATATCCTTGCATTAAGCTCCAACCATAACCCCCACAAAACTGCGAATATTCCACATTTCCATAGGGCTGCTTTGCCCTTTCTCCTACCAAAGCCTTTGAAAGAAATAACTAACAATTCACCAACCCGAACAAGTTCAAACCCCGCTCTCTCCAGAAATACCAAAAAAGCATATTCCAAATCCTCCAAGAAAATTCACAATATAGAAGATGAGAAACTGTCTCTGAATTTTTTGTAGTGGAGCACATGTACATCGGGGGAGAGAGCCTTCAAAGGTATCCTAATTTGCAGCAAATTATTAGGATTAATTTTATTGAGCACAACCAACCAAGTGAAAGCCTTAATTTTTGGAGGAGCCTTGGCCTTCCAGATGAAACAATAGAGTGGGAAAGAAGAATTGGAATGAGTCAAGAATTCAAAAAAAAGATTTACAAGATAACACTCCTGACTGATCCAAAGACTAGGACCGAACATCCCTCCCTGATGAAAGATTACTCCCATTCAATAAAAATAACAAAGAAAACAGCTCTACCATCTCCTTAAGAGGTCTCCTAAAATGGAGATTCCAGGAAACCAATGGACTGCTCAAATCCCCAACCAAAAAAGATATAGCTCTCTTTTGCCTGGAGCTTAAATGAAAAAGACGAGGGAATGAATTGGGTAAGGATGCATTACCCAGCCAAGGGTCTTTCAAAAAATGGATCCAAGAGCCCCTTCCCACCTCAAGGATAAATCTGAGAATGGACCTCCACGGACTACACTAAGAACATCTTAAGGAATTAAACTAACATTTGCCCTGTCATTGGTATCCCACCTATTCTCATCCAACTCGAACTTACTTCTTATTATCCTATGCCAAATGGACAATTCTTTGAGCGGGAAATGCCATGGCCATTTAGCTAAAAGAGCTGTATTTTTAGACACCAAACTTCCCTAGACCCAACCCTCGCCCCCTTTTTTGACCTACAAACCTTACCCCAACTAACTAAGCAGTCCTTGTGATCCCCCCTACCAGACCACAGAAAGTCTCTCATGGTTCTCTTGAGTTTGCTAGCAATGCCCTTCGGAATCCTAAAAACGAACAGGAAATATAATAGAATGCTAGAAAAACAAGCCTGGGCCAAGGTTATTCTTCCCCCTAAAGAGAAAAGAGCCCCCTTACCACTGTCTAACCTCTTAGTCACCCTTTCTGCAATTGGCTTCCAAAAATCTGCTGCTCTAGGGCTACCTCCCAAGGGTACCCCTAAGTAGGTCATAGCCTCATAGGCCAATCCAGACTGCCACACTCCACTTCAGTGGTCTTTTCGCTCGCTCCATGGGCACATTCAAAGCTGCTAATATACTCTTCCCCTTATTAATTTTTAGGCCCGACACCCTCTCAAAAATTTGAAGAATGCCCAAGATTCTCCTAAAGGAAAGGCTATGATCATCAAGGAAGAAAATGGTGTCATCGGCAAACTGAAGATGAGAAACCACCACTTCTTCTCTCCCTACTTCTAGGCCTTTAACCAATTACCTCTCCATAGTCCTATCCACCATCCTGCTCAACACATTGGCTGCAAGGACAAATTGAAATGGGGATAAAGGGTCACCTTTGTCTAATTCCCCTAGAAGCTCTAAACCAAGATTTCGGCTCACTGTTAACGATCGCCAAGAACCTCACATTGCACAAAGCAGCCCCTAATCCACTGGTTCCAATGCTCACCAAAGCCCTTCCTCTCAAGGACTTTATTGAAGAAGCTCCAACTCACCTTATCATAAGCTTCTCGAAACCTACTTTAAAGACAAAACCCCTATTCTTATTCCTACTAACATTCTCCGCCACCTCATTGGCCACAAGTGTAGCGTCCACTATTTGCCTCCCCATGGACGCACTCTTGGGCAGTAGAAATGGTATCAACGATCACCTCACTCATCCTATTAGCTAAGGCTTTAGTAATAATTTTTTATAAACACTAGAAACAAGCCTAATAGGTCTAAAATCCTCAACCTTAATAGATTTGGACTTTTTTGGCATCAAGGCAATAAAAGAGGAGTTGATGCTTTTGTTTAGGACCCCATTCCTCCTCTTCAAAGGGTCTCTCTAACCAACTCATCTGATTAACTGAAATAGGATTCCAATCCAGCCCCTCTAACATTGGTATACAATAATCCTCCTACGAATACAAGTTCTGAAAGAAGTTGGTATAAGCGGATGCAATCTGACCTTGGTCACTAGTGATTACCCCCCCTCCCCCCCCCCCATTTAACACCTGAACCAAAATTTTTCTCCTCTTGCCATTAGCTGACCTGTGAAAGAAAGAAGAATAACAATCACCTTCTTTAACCCATTTGAATTTAGTCTCTACCTCCAACTCCTCAATTCTTGAAAGATCACCTCTTCCAACTCTTTATTCAAAGAAACTCTTCTAATCTCCCCGCTGTTCAAGAGAATAGACTCCTCTTCCTTCCTATCTATGAGGGGCAACTCTCCCAAGAGTCTAGATTTTCTAATTCTAACATCCCCAAAGACCTCCTTATTCCGGACTTTTAGCTTTTCCTTCAAACGTTTTGATTTTTTCATGAATCTAAAGCTTTCCCTAACCCCTTTCCAAATCCTCCCCCTATACTCTCTGACCAAAGGCTTAAAAGTCACATGATTCAGCCTCCCTGCTGGATTCCAACAAGATAGGAAAGTGAATGGATGTGGTCCTAGAGAGAGTACAATGAGTGAGATTCTGAAACTCGTACTCCCATTCCCTGCAATAAAGAAATCTATTCAATCTACTAGAAACAGCTCTAGCCCTTCCTACAGACCAGGTAAAAGAAGTGTTACCCAGTGGGAGGTCTCTCAGACCAGTCCCTAATTAACAAGTCAAATTTCTGCATACTTGCGGATACCCCCGCCTCCTTCTTCTCTATGGGAAATCTTACCACATTAAAATACTCTCCCACTATCCAGGAGCACAGAATCCATAAACAGAGTAGATTTCATCCCAAAAAACATTCCTAAGATCTGGTCTGGAAGGCCCATACACCGAGGAAACCCACCACTGACCCATCCCTCTCACTTCAAACAGCACGGAAAGGGTTGGATTGTGCATACTCTTATAAGTTGGGTTAGATTGTTGGTTATTTGTATTAGGAGTACTTCTTACCAACAACGAGGAGGTTGCCTGAGGACTTGATAATAATTTGTTGTGGGTAACAGGAACAAGAACAGATTCTGATTAAATGTCTGATTTATGACACAGCTCTCAAGACTCCTTCCCGGTGCTGTTCTGTTTAGCTAGGGATAAAAATGTACCTGTGGGTAATGTATGCTCCTTCAGGAAATATGGGTCATGGGATTGTGTGGATTCTTCTTAGAGGGAATCTTCAGGATGGCTGCTAGTTGAGGTGGAGATGCTTTTGAGACTATTTTATAGTAGATGGGTGTGAACAACTCAAAATTTTTCAATGCTAAATTAGTACAAAATGATGAGCATAGTACTAACAAGGAATTCCCTTGGAAGGCAATGAGGCGACTCAAAGTCTCCAGGAAAGTTGCTTTTTTTTCAAAGCCCCACCTGGGAGGCTTCTTGGGAGGCTGTTATAACATGTGAAAGCTTTTGAAGAAGGGTCATTTTTTGTTGACAATTTTTGTGTGTGTGAAGCAGCAAGGGCAAGCACAAGCTACAGTCAACAACTGTAATATTGCCTGGGAAATGTGGAGTCTGATTTGGCAATGTCTCAAGATGTCCTTGGTGATGCTGCATGATATTTCCTTCATTAGTCTTGGTTGGAGCTTGGTGTCCGTCAGGATGGGAGATAAATAAAAGGGTGTGGGATATAGCTCTGCAGCAGTCTTTGGGGCATTAGCAAAAGGCTTTTGAAGGAAGCAGGGAATTGTACAGAAATTAAAGGATGGGACTAGTAGCAACCTTTCTTGTTGGTGTCATGGGAAATTTTTCTATGGATACCTCATCTTGGATGGGTTCTTTGATTTGTGTTTTTAAGGTTTCTATCCTCTTGCTTCTTATTTCTGGTTGGCATCCCCTTGCTTTGCGTATCCAAAATAGTAATAATTGGATAATTTTGAAATGCATCTTGAAACCTGATAATAAAAACATTGGACTGTGTAGGAGCAGTTTTGACTTGATTTGTACTGTCGGTCCTCTTTTAGCAGTCCCTTCTATTGAATACCTTTTAGCATGGCTGAAAAATGGACCATGATTGTCATGATGCTTGATAGAAATTAGAATCAGAGGCCTTGGAGTTTGCTAGGGGTGATATCTAGGAAAGCCTTTAATTGACAACCATAACGGCCTTTGTAGTCTGTTATGATGCCATGATGCTGTAACATTCTGCATCAAACATTACAGTGCAGTGACAGCCATTACAACTAGTTGTTCGGCCAGGAATGATTTGCAAAGCATTTAATTTTTCCTTAATTTTATGGAACTTTCTGAAAAAAATAACGAGTTCTTAACAAGATCTATTGCATTTGAGGTAATAAATTCAACTAAGAAAATCAGCCCCGAAAGCAAAGATAATCTCTTGTATGATTACAGTGCTTCAAAATTGATGAATAATCTTTTTGGAAAATAAAAAATCACATTTTCTTTTGTATTCCTTCTTCCCATCCTCCTTTTCTTTCCCTTCTGTCTTCAGTTGAAATTGTGCTTTTAACATGGATCTAAACTTCTGCGAGGTTGAAAGAAAGATGGAAGGCTAAAGTTGAGGTTGGATTTCTTGGTTCTATGAACTTCTGAAAGCTTTAATGAAATCAGCCTATTGTTAAGGTGGGTTTGCAAATGCCATTGTGCCATCTTTATTGTGGACATCATCATTGATTCATTTGACAAGTTATTTATTTGTGCACTCTGCAGAGGCTCTGAAACCCTTCCATCTCTTGAAAGATGAAAGCAGCTTGTTGCTGCAGAAGGGCATGGTATGGTTCTATTTTAATGGCCACGAGGTACAAACTTTAAAAGATTTATTTTTTTTAAATATTGTTTAAATTATTATTTTCCAGTTTGAGACATGGTATAAGTCAAGTACTTGTTAAACTGTGCCGTTCATACAAACAATTTGATGGATTAGCTAGTTTATCGGCACTGACACTGATAACTAACACATTAGTGTGTCCTAAATTAGACTAGCCTTATTAGCTATAATTTCCTAGAATTAATTGTGTAGAGTGTGAGTTGATTTCTTTCTATTTATAGGCACCTGACTTTATGTATAAAAGCTGCAGTATGCAATGACATTATACACAACAATACAAAAAGTCATTCGTTAGTTTTTTCTACTGAGTGTTTTTTTCTTTTAGAAAGCAAGTATTCAATATAACAAATCATAAGACAAGAAAAAATTTAAAAGATTGTATCACGGCCTCGTTTTTGTCTCCATTTCTGTGGCCTCCATGTATCCTCTCATTTCTTATATTATCCTTTCTAATGCGACCATTCCAATGAGCTCCTATGAATGTCTTTTCAAATGTTGGTATTCATTATAAAATACTATCAATATCTTTCCAAAATTGTCTTTTAAGATTTTCTGCCAAGCCTGTTTAGGGAGCATACACACCAATTACGTTCACTATCTCCAAGCCTAAAGTTATCCTGATTTTAATGATCCTATCCCTTATTCTTTTAACATCTACTACATTAATTTTTAGGTCTTTGTCTACAATAATTTCTACCCCATTTTTATGTTCCCCTTTACCAATGTACCAAAGTTTAAATCCTGATTTTTTAAATTTCTCTAGCTTTCTCTCCTACCCACTTCGTCTTTTGAAGGCAGATTAAGTTAATTTTTATTCTAAATATTATTTCCACTATTTCCATACTTTTGCTAGTAAGAGTCCTTATATTTCAAGTTGTTAATCTAATCTTAGTTTCTTGTGTTAACTTATTAACCCTCTCCTTTCTATATTGACTCGGTCTACTCCCTTGACCTAGGTGAATTTGGTAAGAATCCACGATAATAAGATCTAACAGAGTTTTACGCTGGTTGTTAGTTACCAAACATAACTCTGCCCCTTTATCCGGGTTTGGGACTAGCTGTGTGTACAAAGAATTTGTTCTATATAGGCAAAGTAAATGTTTGAGTATTTTTTTTTCTTTTTGCAAATTTATTTCATATAGACAATTTTTTAAATCACACCCTACAACTAGTAGAAACCACACACACAATACAATGCATTAAATAAAAAACTAAAAATACAATTTTGGGTGTGAATCCAAGCTAGACTAAAATTAAACAAAAATAAAATAAAATCGTGCAATAGTACTTTTTGAAAAAAAATTCATATTCCAAGACTTGCAAATGAAAAATACAAAAATACAAAAATGCATATATTAAGCCTACGAATAATAAACACACAATCTCTACTACTAACCAACTATTGAAAAAAAAAAAAAAATATAGTAATAAGAAAAGAAATAACAAGAGAGGAGAAGATCTCATCGGTGGCTGAAACTAGAAGGTAATGAGAATTGACTGAAAATATTACAATAAGTACCCTTTGGTGCCGAAAATTTGATGCTGCTAAAGGAAATCAATAGAGGAATATTTAAGCAACAAGGGATTGCAAGAATTCTTCAATCTAAATTCGAGACTCAAATTTAGATACAATTCTCAATTATTTTGGTAAGGTTGAGGAATTTCATATAAACATGTAGTTAAAATTTCAAGCCAAATTTAACTTGAGATTCATGTTGACCCCATGGGTCACACCCAGTTTTGATAATGACAAATACTCAAGTATTTTATGGCTATCTAGTTTGTGTGCAGGATTATATTAGCAGATCAATTAACGGCACATGAAGTAAAGCCTGAAGACCTAGAAGATTTGTCTTGTGTTGTAATTCATATTATGTTTATCATTGGGTCTGTAATAGTAATTAGGATATCGGTCTGTAATAATCCCTGCATGTCATGCATGTAGGTACTTGTAAGCTCTCAAAAAGACCGTAGTTTGACCATAGGGACCGAATTCGGTCGATTGACGCCAAGTTTTTTGGCGTACTTGAAAAGACCCTAGGTTCCTACACTTGGTGCACAAAGTCCCCAATATCACTTATAATATCAGGGGAATTAATCAAAGTGAAAATGAACTTAAAAGGCATAAAATGTGTGAGGTCGGGCGACCGAACCCTAGGTGAACAAAATCACCTCGAGCGCCCTAACTGTTGAGGAGTCAACAGTTTGACTAGACTTTGGGCGACCAAACCCATTTTGACCTTATCTTCCTCAGGCGCCCGAACGCCTCGAAAGGGATAGTTCACCAACTCGGGCGACCGACCGTTTTAGTTCAAAAAGGACCTCAGGCGACCGAACACATGGATACGGGCTACCGAATATTTGATCGGGCACCCAAAGTTACGTAGCTTGGCTACTAACTTTGATTCGGGCTGCCGAACTTCTATCCAGGTGACCGAACTGTTTAAAAACACTTTTTTAACTGAGTCGATTCGGGCACCTGAACCTGAGACTGGGCACCCGAACTTCTCGGGTTAAATTAATTTTTACCGGGGTTATAATTAAGTAAACAGGGTTAATTTTTGCTAAACTTTTTTAACAAATCTAAGAATACCCTATGTGTCCCCCAACGGTCATAATTTACCCATTCTCTATATATAGGAGTTTATTTGCAAAAATTAGGATGATTAGCAAATATGATTAACCAAAGATTCTCTCAAATTTCATAAACCCTATTTGTTCATTCCAACCCCATAACACTCAAACACTTTCATCCCCTTGAGAGATCTTACTTTGTGAGTGTTTATTTATTGCTCAGTATTGCTCATACTCCCATTGCTTTACTCGGTTGATTGATATTGATTTTGGGGAGTTAAGTAAGGTTTTCCCACAAATTTCATTTGATAAATCTTGTGTTGGGAAAAACCTAGTAGCTTAAGGATCTTTGCATTGTCATTGCAAAGATTTCTATAGCTTGGATTTTTGTTGTGCAAATATTTTTTAAACAAGCAAACTATTTTCAAACTAGTATTGTGCTTATTTCATTGAGGAAAATCTTTTTTGAACTAGTTTGATTATTTGATTTGTATTCTTGGAATATTGATGTGCTATTGAAATAGTTTTGATTCCCAAAATACTGCTTGTTGTGAACACTCTTGAGCATATTAGCGATCTTATCCTATTGAGTGTAACGTGCACAAAAATACACATCATTGAGCTTACATTTACCTACATTGTTGATGTGCATTTGATTGATTAAGTATACTGCGCGTATTTGGGTATACATCTGCTTTACATGAAAGCATAATCACTGTACCATTTCGTTGTATTTCAAATGCTGTTGTATTTCCAAGCGTGGGCCTGAAGAAGGAGACTAGCCCTAGAATAGTCCCGGATTGGGTTTGACCCAGTTAGGAAAGTTAGGTGCGCCATCCTGTTAAGGCGTGTGAGTTGAGGTCAGCCATGTGCTAATTGACTTGGTTGTAATCGGTGCTGCTCCACCCGTTAAATGAGTTATTAGTGGAATCCTCGGACTTGCGAGCAAGAGGCCGGGACGTAGGCACAATTGGCCGAACCCCGATAACATATCGTGTGTCTATTTATATTTCTGCACTTTATATTTACCGCATGTGTATGTTATAGTGTGAATGATGTGCATGATTTAAATTTTCCCATATCATCTGCACATTTGGAATTGCATAGACATATCTTAGGTTGTGAATGTACTGCTGTTGAACTAGCTAAACCTAGGATTAAATTTTTAAATTCCAATTCACCCCCCCTCTTGGGAATACACTAAAGGCTAACAATTGGTATCAGAGCCTCGTGGCATTGACTTAAACGTTTTTGCTAAAAGATCGAGATGGCTCTCGTTGGTGTATCCCCATTCGGAGAGGGACAATCACTTTCTAGTCCTCCATTATTTTGTGGTGTTGATTACACCACCTGAAAAATTAGAATGACCATATTTTTGAAATCTATGGACTGGAGGGTCTGGCTTGTGACTGCTAAAGGAAGATGTGCACAAATAAATGAAAATGATTTTAATATGATTAATTCTAATGCCATGGACATGTTATATCTTGCATTAGATTCTAATATTTTTGTTGAGTTTGTGGCATGTCTTAGTGCACAGGAAATCTGGGATGAACTAGAAAAGAAATATGGAGAATCCCAGGAGAAGGAGATCGTAACTCCTCCGAATACTCCAAGCTTAAATGATTAGGAAGAAGTAAATCATGAGCTATAAATCAACGAGGAGGTATATGATTCTCATTCTAGATCATTGGATGATTCTTGTGATGAATGTTGTGATGTGTCATATACTGAATCATCTGTTGATAATACTATTAATGATGCATGCGATGATTCTCGTGAAAAATATTGCAATATATTGTATGTTGAATCATTTATCAAACCATGTGATAATACTGCAAATGATTCATGCGATGTTTGTTGTGAAAACTCTTGTGATGAATCATATGTTGAAGTTTATGATAAAAGCATGCCCATGAACAAAGAACTAGAATGTACTTCATTTAAAATATATATAATTCTAGTTGAGATATCAAAGAAGAAAACATTTTTGAAAAATGAAAATGAAAAGGTTGCAAAGCACTTAAATGATTTGAAAGAATATCAAGCCACTCTAGAAAGAAGAAAAATTGAGAAGGTTTTGAAAATTATCTACTTAGAAAGAAAAATTGAAGACTATCTTGAAATGATTTTCAAACCCTCTTGTGAAAAGAATAACAATGATAAATCCTTGGAAGTTAAAAAGAAAAATATTATCAAACCCACAGTAATGCCTCAATGAGTAAAACTAGAATTAATAAGCATAATCTTTCACGCATATATAAAGTTTGCTTATCTTGTATAAGAAAAGGGCACGTTTGGTTTAATTGCCTACTTAGATGTGCCCGTGGCTTGGATGAGAAAATGATATGGCTTATCATGAAAGCAAATCCTGTAGGTCCTAAGGAAAAATGGATTTAAATTAATATTACTTTTTTAAATGTTTCCTTAGATCCTAGGTTTAGGTTTAGGGGTTTGTGATGACTATAGGTTTGGGAAGTGGTTGTCGCTTAAAATGAAAATCTTATTATACACACTCACTAAACTATCTTATTATACTAAGACACTTTATCCACTTCCAAATGGACATGGCATCTATGCCTGGTATTTAATTCAAAATGCTTAACCCACACTTAAATATAAACATCTTTAAGTTAAGCATATTTTGTCCATTGCACATAATTGAGTTTTAGGGAATTCGTCTTGCCTTATATCGTTTTACCCTAAACTCATCAATCAAAATTAAGTCATCACTCTAGGTATAAACACCAATGATAATAAATTTCATATCTATCGAGTGCTAATTAAAAGTCATCCTCCTTGAAACCAAATTAGAGGCAACCACTAAGGGATTATCAAAATATTCCCTTTGAATTTAAAATATAAGAATCCTCTAATTTTGGTTTATCTCTTCCATAGGGTATCTTTACCAACCACGATCACATTCGGTAAAGTTTTCATCCTAATTCATTGGTTTGTATCCTTGCCCCTCTATATGATCATACCTAAAGGATACTTTCCAATCATCAAAGAGCATTGTTTCAAAATTCATACTCTTCTAGTTGCTCTTATCTAAATTGCCTAGACATATCCACTTCCATGAAAATATTTTGAATCATGTCCACTCATCCTAAATACTCTTCTGAACTAAATGAAAATTTGATTGTCAAGAGTATTCACTCATTTTCACTTCACAATCTCTCAACTCATTAAATCATATCCTTTAGAGCTTTATATGCTTAGAGATGAGTTGAATGACTAAATTGATTGCCTAGGTCTCAATCTAGATGAATGCATAAAATTCAAGTAGACCTATGCATGTGTACTTTTAAATTGAAAGTCATTCTAACTTGTGCCTCTCACACATATCGAAATTCATATCAATAGAGGCAATATTGGCTTAGCTCACTTAAAAAAATATCTATTGTGACTGTTTGGTCCTCTAAGCCTATTCATACAAAGCAAGCATAAATCATTGAAAATCTTATATCCCTTGGCTAAAATATTTGAAATGAAAAAGGCATAAAATGATTAAGTGCATAACTCAGGGGGAACATCCTTCTTTGATTGTTATATTAACTAAATGCTCTCATAATCATACTACATGTTTGAATGCCTAAATGAATACCAATATTGCACTGGACTCATTCTATCCTCTATTGTTTATTGTTCATATTATAATTTGATGGATAGTGATTTGTGATCATCTAGTATTGTGAACTATTATTGAATATACTATTTGATAATACTGGATTGCATGGAATGCCATCTGCAAGGGTGTTGCAGAAACTTATTTACTTGTATGCTTGTATGGAACGCCAACTGCATGATTGATGCAGTATGTTGTGTATTGCATGCTGATAGCAGTATAGGTTCTCGTGTGCCTTGAACTTAATTATAAATTGGTTAATGAACCTATCAGGCACAGGTTTTATGAGAAAATGTCCGATTTACAGACGGCATGCTGCCGAAATTTCAATAGGATTTTTTCCCTAACCAAAACCTTGGGTTAAAGATGATTATGATAAAATTAATGTTAAAATCTTTTTGAAAGGATGAGTGAAAATCAATTAAATATTAAACTTCATCCTCACATAATCATCCAATGATTAGGGGAGCATCTAAACATAGAATCCTATTTTGTTTTGCTCACAAATATGTTCAGCTTAGATCTGTTTTTGAAATGAGTGTGGCATGTGCTTAACCGAAATGATCTTTGTGAAAATCTTAAGTTGATATATATTTCCTTGCCACATGTTATCTGTGTTTGCCATGTGATCCTTACTTTAAATTGTTTGACATCATTAGGATCATTGTGGTTGTGATTTTTTGGTTATATTTTAGTGTGTGCTTAATGGACATACCAGAAAATTTATTACTTGCTTGCATGATCTTCTTTTTTTTTTGCAAGCAACCCCCAGTATTTTAAGCAAACATCATAAGGGGGATATATATTTATATATATACATATATTTATTTATTGTAATACTTTATGGCAAGAACTAATTTCAAAACTGAAACATTTTCTCTTGCTTCATTATTACTATATACATATATGTTTTTAAAGTCACATAACTGGTTCTATAATTTCACAATAAAAATGCATGCGAACTAGTTAGACTATTTTATGCTCAAACCTTCTATTTGGTATCATATGCCGTGTGCTTTTAACTCAAATTTTTCATAGCTCTTATGATATGATTTAAGCTGCTATGGTTTGTGGATAATTCTGGTCTAATTACGTTTGTTATGTCATTTAAAATCCTTAAATGACTAGTTATATAGTTTGTGTGCTTAATTGCTAAATTTAAATTTGAAATGCATGACTATCATATCTCTTGTATGTTGATAGTTATATTTATGTTTTGAGAATACTGAACTGTTTGAGTTTATTGTTGTGGATATAATGTAGATCTAAAACTCAATCAGGTCATTTCAATACAGGTATTTTTGGGAAAATGCTCTACTTTCAAATGGCATTCTACCAAAATTTCTAAAAATTTTCCTAATCTTATCTTGTATTTAAATGATTCATACCCACATGCCTTTCTCACATGATTTATTTTATAGCCCTTTTTGCTGTTGTCAAAAGGGGGAGAAGAGGCAAAAATTGGGTACTTGAAAATTGAAAAAATGTTTACATTGACAAATCTTTAACATTATGCATATTGCCAGGGAGAGCCTTCCAAGGCTGTACCCACTTTTTGCATAGTGTATTTGTCATCATAAAAAAGGGGGAGATTGTTGACCCCATGGGTCACACCCAGTTTTGATAATGACAAATACTCAAGTATTTGATGACTATCTAGTTTGTGTGTAGGGTTATATTAGCAGATCAATTAACGGCAAATGAAGTAAAACCTGAAGACCTAAAAGATTTGTCTTGTGTTGTAATTCATATAATGTTTATCATTGGGTCTGTAATAGTAATTAGGATATCGGTCTGTAATAATCTCTGTATGTCATGCATGTAGGTACTTGTAAGCTCTCAAAAAGACCGTAGTTTGACCATAGGGACCGAATTCAGTCGACCGACGCCAAGTTTTTTGGCATACTTGAAAAGACCCTAGGTTCCTATACTTAGTGCACAAAGTTCCTAATATCACTTATAATATTAGGAGAATTAATCAAAGTGAAAATGAACTTAAAAGGCATAAAATGTGTGAGGTCGGGCGACCGAACCCTAGGTGAACAAAATCACCTCGGGCGCCCTAACTGTTGAGGAGTCAACAGTTTGACTAGACTTCGGGCGACCGAACCCATTTTGACCTCATCTTCCTCAGGCGTCCGAACGCCTCGAAAGGAACAGTTCACCAACTCGGGCGACCGACCGTTTTAGTTCAAAAAAGACCTCGGGCGACCGAACACATGGATACGGGCTACCGAATATTTGACCGGGCACCCGAAGTTATGTAGCTTGGCTACTGACTTTGATTCGGGCTGCCGAACTTCTATCCGGGTGACCGAACTGTTTAAAAACACTTTTTTAACTGAGTCTATTCGGGCACCTGAACCTCAGACCGGGCACCCGAACTTCTCGGGTTAAATTAATTTTTACCGGGGTTATAATTAAGTAAACAGGGTTAATTTTTGCTAAACTTTTTTAACAAATCTAAAAATACCCTATGTGTCCTCCGACGGTCATAATTTACCCATTCTCTATATATAGGAGTTTATTTGCAAAAATTAGGATGATTAGCAAATAGGATTAACCAAAGATTCTCTCAAATTTCATAAACCCTATTTGTTCATTCCAACCCGATAACACTCAAACACCTTCATTCCCTTGAGAGATCTTACTTTGTGAGTGTTTATTTATTGCTTAGTATTGCTCATACTCCCATTGCTTTACTCAGTTGATTGATATTGATTTTGGGGAGTTAAGCAAGGTTTTCCCACAGATTTCATTTGATACATCTTGTGTTGGGAAAAGCCCAGTAGCTTAAGGATCTTTGCATTGTCATTGCAAAGATTCCTATAGCTTGAATTTTTGTTGTGCAAATTTTTTAAACAAGCAAACTATTTTCAAACTAGTATTGTGCTTATTTCATTGAGGAAAATTTTTTTTGAACTAGTTTGATTATTTGATTTGTATTTTTGGAATATTGATGTGCTATTGAAATAGTTTTGATTCCAAGATACTGCTTGTTGTGAACACTCTTGAGCATATTAGCGATCATATCCTATTAAGTGTAACTTGCACAAAAATACACATCACTGAGCTTACATTTACCTACATTGTTGATGTGCATTTGATTGATTAAGTATACTGAGCGTATTTGGGTATACATTTGCTTTACATGAAAGCATAATCACTGTACCATTTCGTTGTATTTCAAATGCTGTTGTATTTCCAAGCGTGGGCCTGAAGAGGGAGACTAGCCCCGGAATAGTCCCGGATTGGGTTTGACCCAGTTAGGAAAGTTAGGTGCGCCATCCTGTTAAGGCGTGTGGGTTGAGGTCAACCCTGCTAATTGACCTGGATAAGGTTGAGGTCAGCACTGTGCTAATAGACCTGGTTGTAATCGGTGCCGCTCCACCCGTTAAGTGAGCCATTAGTGGAATTCTCGGGCTTGCAAGCAAGAGGCGGGGTCGTAGGCATAGTTGGCTGAACCCCGATAACATATCGTGTGTCTATTTATATTTCCACACTTTATATTTATCGCACGTGTATGTTATAGTGTGAATGATGTGCATGATTTAAATTTCCGAATATTATCTGCACATTTGGAATGGCATAGACATATCCTAGGTTGTGAATGTACTGATATTGAACTAGCTAAACCTAGGATTAAATTTTTAAATTCCAATTCACCCCCCCTCTTGGGAATACACCAAAGCTAACAATTCAGACACCTAAAATGCATAGGCCTCAACAAGAAAGCGGCAAAAGGTGTGCCTTTTGTATAACTACGTAAGCTTCATTGTGTAATGCACTGGTCTTTTTGGGTTTTAGTATTTTTAGAACTTAGACTAATCCTCTAAGGCATTTTAGGCATGCCTTGTGTCGAAGTGAGCCTCATTTAAGCCTTTTAAAACATTTGTTTGGAGTGCATATTTAAAGGGATTAAAACCAGTTCAATGTTGCTGTGCAAATTGATCCTTTAAATTTTATGTCGTGAATCCTGACTTGTACCATGACCAGTTATCGTTCTTTTTGTGGAGTTTGATAGCAGTGTGCTACAAAGCTATGGACTTGTTTGTTGTTCTAAGATGCTCATGTTCCTCTTTTTTTTTTTTTTTTTGGTGATTGCACTTTCTACCTATTATTTCTAAGCCTATTATATTATATGGTTTCTTACTGCTAGTAGTTAATGAATTTGGCAGAGATAGTGCGGATGATATGGTGCTTGGCTGGCTGAAGAACATATATCCCTTGCACAGATGCTCAATGATCCCTCATGGACCATGTGATGGATGAGTTGGAACTTGAAGACAGATATAAAGCTCCTGTAGATGTATGGTGTTGCAATGAGAAGCTAAAAAATACAGAATTAATGGACTCTATTGCTGATGTAATTCATTGTTGTGTTGAAGATGCTGAAAGGTATGAAATTGAAAGTGAAGATAAAGATGAAAGCATGGTGGTTGTACAGGAAAGTAGCGATGAATCAGAAGATTGGGATTGTGAGACTATCATATGTACATATTTGAATCTTGATAACCACCCTGGGAAAATTGATGCTCCAGAAATAACCAGAATAAAAGAAGCTGGCTGAAACTGTGTCTGAAGCTTCGAGCACCACCAATCCTGTGATAATCCTTTGAGGAAAAGAGAAACTTCCTGTCGACTTTTTGCCTGGTGCTAGAAAAGCTACTAAAGAGAAGGTGAAAGGTCTCAATAGCTTGTGTACTGAGTTGCCGAAGAGGAGACAACATGGACAGGAGACAAAAGGAGGAAAAGAAAGAGCAGAAGGTGTTTTCTTGCTCCTTGTTTCAGCTTATTTTTGCACTTTCCAATTATTGAAAATATCTCCAGCCCGTGAATTTTGCCACTGTTGTTAGATAGATGAAATATCCTTTTGTTCATTGAACAAAATCTTATTGAAGATAAACTAAAAATGAAATAATTCATTTCTGTCTCTGTATATATATGCTGATTGATGTTCGTTGGTTGACTGGCCCATTTTTCATTCATCTTATGTAAGAATTTTTAACTATAGCAACTTTGTGTGAACTGGAACTGATGTATCAATTGAGACTTTAGATGGCTACCCTTCTTTGTTATTTTATTTTATTTTATTTTATGTTTTTAGAAACTTGTAACTGAAAACTTAAAATAATTACGGCTCATTTGGTTGGCAAGAATAACAATTTTATTCCTAATCTATACCCAATGAAATAGCTATTCTTTGTGTTTGGTTCATTTTTGTAGTGGAATAGCTATTTCTTGTCACATATGGGAGGTCTATTCCAGCCAAATTCGGAATAAGCATTCTGAGGATAATACACATTCCCGCTTAGCCCATAGCATGGTTTACTTTCATTTTTCTATTAATGCCCTCCAGGAATTTTATGGGGCCAAATCCTCTCCCTGCCTGATTCCTCTATAATTCTATTTCTACAACCCTCAACCACAGTTTCATCTCTCCTTCTCTAGATTCAACATCATATCCTAGCTTGCCAACCCTAGCTTGAGAGCTTGATTGCGGTTTAGTTAAGAGTTCTTTAGCTCCTTCACCAGGGGTGTTGAGTTGTGAGTGGTGGTTGAGTTGAGCTCTATTGTGGTCGAGTTGAGTTCTTATCTCAGGTATTGGGGTCTGCTCAAGTGTTGTTCCTTTTGCTCCTAATATTCTTCCCACTCCCTCCTACAAAAGCCTTTATCAAGGGTTTTGAGTTGTGATTGGTGTTCATGTTTTCTTTTGTACTTGATCATGTGTGATTTTGATTTAGTGTCTATTAACTTGGTGTTCATGTCTTCTAGTTAGGATTGTGTAATTGAGTGACTGGAGGAATCTCAGTAGCATTTGCTTATGAAATTCATTAGGTTGTCCTGGTTCTAATGCTGAAGAGGATTTTGCTAAAATTTAACTCAGAGTTGCTCACTGATTTGGAAACATGGAAGAATCTCCAGTAGCATTTTCCTAATGCTAAGTGTCATATACTGTGTTTCAGCTAAAAATTTGTCCTGGCTAAAAGTTCAGTGAAAGCCATTGCACTATAAAAAAGATAGACATGGTTTAACACAATCTTGCGCAGAAATATATACATATATAGAAATGGCAATAGTTCCTGAAAGGAATAGTAGACTAGCACTACTCCATGCTGTGTTGTTAATTTTTGGGTTCTGGGTTTCTCAACTCCTTCCTGTTTCCAGCAGCCATTTCATGATGTGCAATTCAGTTTTCAGTTGGATTCTGTTGCATGAGTAATCAAACTGAACTGCTGGTTTGGCTCAATTTCTGGCTTAAATCAAACATGCACACCCCCTACGCTAGTTAAGCGATAATGATAGAAGCATGAGAAAATTAATAAATGTTATAAGCATGCATAAACCTCAAATAAACATTATATATTGATACAAAGTACTCCACTGATGCTGGTTTATAACATACTGGTCCAGAAAACAATCAAGATATCGCATCAGGAATTCAGGATATTGGCATTTTGCTCTCATGGATTCATCTGTTTTTTTTTTTTAAAAAAAATTTGTTCATGACATTCCTAAATGAGTTCATTGCTGCTATTCAGTGCTTTCAATGATTCATATGCCAAGTTCCAACTGCTTATATATTTGTTCAGTGACATTCCTAAATCAAGATATGACATTCCTAAAGGCAGAGTGTAGCAAAAAATTGCTATTTATTCCTCAAAGCATGCTCTGTTCTTCAAGCTTCTTACTTAGTTTACTAAAGGCTGCAACTGAGAATCGTATAACCAAGCCATATGCTTTGGATTGAGATTCGTTGAGTCATGAAAAATATTAAGTCCTTGTTTCAAGGTTGGTAAATTGTTACAAAGAAGTTTGTCATAAATTTAGATAAGCAACAAAAGATTGTAGTTGAATGTGAGTGCAGACTCATGCGTGATTGATTTGTTGTTCTTTTAGCAGATTATTTTTAATAATTTTAGAAACGTGGGCCAAAAGTTCAATGGAATTAGTTTGAACCCATTTTCTTTACATTGCATAATTTGCCTATTTAGTGAAGCACAAACACATAAGGAGAACTTCCAATCGTCAATGAGTGGCCTTCATAACTAGTTATATGGAAGAAAACGTTATGCATTGATCATCACTTTGAAGTTCAGCTTTATTACTGCATTGTCCCTGCACTCTGAGAAACAAAATGTATGCATATGAAAGCACTGGTGCTCTACTTGTTATGTGTAAGTGGTACTCATTTTCCAAGTGCTGACATAGATAGATTAGATGCTAAACCTTGGCTTCTGAGAAATAAAATATGTGCATATGAAAATAGCTTGGTTTGGTGGTATTTATCATAAAACACAATAAGGCAGCCATTAAATTTTAGAATTTGATGGTTACAGTCTAAATCATTTTTGTTGTTGCATTGAAAAAGACAACTACTTTGGCTACATGTACTAACTTGCAGCAATGCAGGAATCCAGATAAGAGTGAGGGAGATGATTTTTTTTTTTTCTGTAGTTTCAAAATATTTTTCATGGATTAATAGACTAAAGATATAATGTGGAGTGAAAGAAATAGTATAAACCTGCATAGGCTTCCCTTCATGTAGTCTTGAGATGAGCTAGTTCTACTAGTTTACCAACTAATCTGTGTCTGCACCAATTTAAAAGCAGACTGTTGTGGGTTTTTTTAGTTGCTTTCCATATGCTGGAAGAAAAAAATTGAGAAATTATTGAATTAACAAGAGCTAGCTAGTGTGGAATCGCCTATGAATCACCTTCAAAAATTGGACCACTCAAGATGCTGATCTGAATTTAACAGCTGTATCGATGAACCATGTGGCATAAATATGTAGAGGGTTATGATTGATAATGAATTGGTTAATGAGCCAGGAAGTAATGTTGTACTTGTGATCACTGTGGTAGCAATGAGTTTTGGTTTTTTTATTCGTGTTGAGCAATGTTAGATCTCTATTTCCAATCCTGAGGATAGTTACAAATTAAACTTTTTGTAAGCTTCTCTTGTCTGCAGAGTCAGGACTCTTACGGGATTCATTGAAACTTAACTGTGGTGGAGCATGGGATTGGGATACCCATGTCTTGTAATAGTGGGAACCCTTCATTCCTAGGAAATATGAAATTAGCATCATTGCGCCTCATCAGATTCCAGTCTCAAACAAACATTGGAATGGGACATTCCTGGCAGTGTTGGAAGATGCCATGAACCAAAGACCCCCTTAGTATTCACATTTTCTGAAGGGCAATTTTGATGTCTTTCAGCAAGTCTTGTTTTTGTGCCACTTACTTGCTTTCAAATCGTAAGCATGACTTCTTGTGTTGCCAGATGCTTGTTAGGGTTTCACAAATATTTAATTTTAAAGTCAGTATGAATAATTGATCATATTTATAAGTTCTTTAGGCTCTTTTGACTTATTGTTTCCCTTCTGTCTTCTTACCAAATTTTAAGGTAATATTATAAAGTTGATGTAGCTATTTCTTGTTGCTTGTGCAAGTTGGGAACTCAATTTGATGATTTCCTATGCATACATGTAATAAGCATAGTTGTCAAATAGACATTCTAATGGTGAATCAAAATCTCAATTTCATGAATCAAGAATTGAATGGTAATATTTGATTCAAAATTTCAAAAAAATTCCAAATGTTTTGCATGTATGTGCATCAAGTAAAATAGTAAAATACATTGAAATTTCAATAAATATGGATCAACCACGTTGATAATTGGAGTGACACTTGCCTTTGAAAAAAGATTGTAGGTCCATGAAGCTATAACATGAACATATTATGTGATTCAAAACTAAAACACTAAATCCAATAGTTCAAGATACACTAAAAGAGTAAGGACCCATAAAATTTATTTTAAAAAATAAACTTTATGTGTATGGTGTAAATTTGCATGTTTATCAATAAAAAATTCATGTGTATGCTTTGAAAAAATAAGGAAGGGAATCAAGAAAAAATTAATGAGAAATATTGAATCTTATGGTTTTTAAGGGTGTGATTCATAAAAAACAATAAAAATATGAACTTAATGGTGTTTAATAAAAGAATGTAGTCTTTTTAATGCATGACCTTTCTTTAACTAAAATGAGAAGAAAAAGCAAATGAAAAACATAACCAAAACTTATTAAATATAAATACTAATAAAAAACAGTCCTTTAAATCTTAAGGGTGGAAAAGTGAATGTGCCAACCAAAAACTCACCCATGCACCTAGTCGACTTTGGTTTTCTTCTCAAGACTAGTTTCCTCAATTCACAGCCTCCTGTGATTCTCCTATGTGATTTGAACTTATTTATGTTTTCCTCAATTTTGAATCGTACAATTCTACAATTATGGTAGTGACAAGTAAACACAAAGCTCCATGTGTTGTGATGGAGGTGCAACAACCTTGATTTGCTTAATATAATTGGTTGCCTTTTGAGACTTTTGTGCAACTACATGTTGAGTTGGGCAGTGAACCAGTGCATGAACAAGCATGAATTTTTGACATCTAGTGATCAAATGAAGTAATGAGCTTAGAGGGCTTCTCAATTTTGAATTCTTTGGGTGGAATGTGTTCCTGTGTTTTGAATTCTTTGGTCTGAATGTGTTCCTGATCTAGTTAGAACATGAGAGAAGAAATTGTTCAGGGTCGTAGGCACCAACCCTCCGCAGCTCCACCCCAATCCAAACCCACTCATGTGATCTCACGCACACACAGAATCACCATAACTATATATGATATAATAAAATGAATACTCATATATCTCTATATATTTGATTTTCATAGGATGGTATGAACTATATTCTAGGAAGAAGAAGCATACGTTTATTTTTGTGATTACAAATATGGTGAAATGGAAGTTAGAATTGAAGGCTTGGGTTTGAGGCCATTGAACTGGATAGATCAACATATCATGTCTCTTTTAGTTGGAAAGCATAGCATCTGTGGGAAATGAACCAAGAGGAACACTGTGGGGAATGGGACCTGCATTACCTCTATCAAAGTAGGGTGAAGGGTTCCAATTGCCATAATCTTCTTCTTTTTCTAGATTTGCAGGTTGAACCTGGTGCATAACTTGTTCTTCTGGATCTTGATTTGTAAGTTTTTGTAAAAGAAGAGAATCTGGAGAAGATGATGGTGATGGCGATAAAAGCAATGTTAGGGGTGATGAATCTGTAGCCTTCATGGGCTTTGCTGCCGCTATTATCGCCATGATCATGCATGACATGTGCATAACCCACCCTACAGTTGAGGTTGGCATGATCTTATTAAACTTCCCTTGTACTTGAGCTTGATTTAAACCCTTGAAGTTGATGGTCTTAATTCTCTTTGTTCCTAATGGGTATAGTTTTTCCTAATTGGTGGCTAATTTATTGAATTTGGATTTAAAATGTGATTAACTTGTTATAATGAAAAATAGTGTTTGATACTTCATTTATTCATGCCGAGTGAATGACAAGCTCATGTCTGTCGCATGTCTTTTAACAAAAACTGCTATTGCTAGTGTTGTTATGGAGTGGGAACCCAATTGCAATTACTCTTTTTATGACATTTGGAAGTTAGGAACTTGGAAGAACTTTAATATGTATGAATTTAGATAAGATGTAAACGAAATTATATTGAGCAAATTGTATTTAAAAAAATCATTTACTTTTTTTGTCCTTTAATTTTTAGTGAATTTTTTTTTTTTTAATTACGAAGATGTTAATCATTGAAAGATATTTTTCTTGTGACTATGAAAGAAGTGTCCCAACTGTTGGAACTTGAGGCTTTCATGTTGAACATAGATTAGAAGAACCTACAAAAATTATAAATCACAACCTTGGGGTGGGGTTGGGGTTGTGTTTTTTGTTATTAGATATTATTGTCTTGATTTTACTTGAATAGAGATTAAGAGTATATTAGTAGGTTTTTGCCAAATGTTTTCCAAAAGAAACTTGCATACTTGAACTCCTATACATGGTTAACAAAGGATTGAAGGCTTGGAAGTTGGAACACTACCCTTGTCAGTGAAGTTTAAATAATAAACCTATAAAAGTGCCTATACAGTGATATGTAGGTGGAGTCCAATGCTTTAAAGGTCTTTGGCTTGATCTCCTACTTGTTTTACTTTGGAGGTTGAGTTACCCCAATGGTTCAATCAACAGCAGTTTTTCTCAATGTTTTGGGTCTAGACATTATAGTGTATACCAAATCCAAACTTCATGATTTGGAAGAAAGAGGTATTATCAAGTTAAAAATGTCTAAAATGTAAATGATTTAAGACTATCAAAATATTGAATTTGTGGAAGATTATGTGGTTGGATAGTTTGAATGAAATAGCTAAGCACCTGTTGAGAGATGCACAATTTCATTGTTTATGATTTGCAAAATAGAATATATTAACAGTGAAATAGCCAATGCATAGAAACATAATAGTTGACAAGAAATATGTCATTCATATGCAAACTAAGGATATTTATGCATTGCACAAATGAAATATATATCAAACGTGAAATAGGGTAAGGGCGAGCCCTTAGATAAAGTTATGATGATTGAGTAAAAAAGATCTAAGAAAACATTTACCGCATATAATTTTTATAAGCCTCTAGGGGAATAAGAATTGAGGAAGTGAGCTTTAAAAGAAGATTCAATGTTATGAAGACATAATCATGCTATAGGACGAGCCTTTGCACAATTACCATCTTAGGCTCATTCGCTAGGTACCTAGCAAATAATGATGCAAAAAATAGTATTATTTCAACTAAGCATAGTGTATATAATAAATAATTATTCCAAAATTTTACTATGCAAATATCTATTCCTTTATTACCCAATCTTAGAATTAAACCAGCTTTTGCATTGAAATATACTCAAAATGAAATAATTTTTTTAAAATTTTGACCAACTGTTATGCTGATATGATAACTTTTTCGTTTCTCTCATTTCATTATGCAAATTTAAAATAACTTGTGTGATTAGTTATATAAAATTTAATGTGATTACATCCTTTTTAATCAAGAGGCTCGGCTGAGGAGTCAATTCTTTTGTTTATGTGGTATGTGTTTACAAGAAGCAAGCACATACTTGTGAATGATTTGTGATAAGTAATAAAATGACAACCCAAAATTTGAAGGCGATGCAACCATCAAAGGGGCGTTGAGAGATGATAAAAGGGCATTAAAAGATAATAAAGGGTATATTAAAGCTCTTGTAACTCTCCAATAAAGACTTATAAATTTAGTATATAACCTTTAACATAAAGGTCCACAAATCCCTAATAATTTCTCATAAATGGAGGATTTAATGAGATAAAGACCTACACAACTATAAAAGGTTACTCCGAGAAGAGGTAAAATTATTTTAGAAACTGTTAGCGCCGAAGGAGTCCATGGATGTGCTTGATATACATTAGAAAACACCAACTTGACCCAAAAGCTTAAACCTATTGGGCCTTGGACTTAACTATGTATATAAACACCCATTATCCACTCAAATTTTTCAATGTGGGACAAACTCACAAGTGAAATTCTCAACATTCTCCCCCTCACTTGTGAGTTCTAATTACTTTCCCTTGAACGGAAGCCGTTTCACTTATGGGAGTAAGCCTAATTTTCTAACAGTTGCTCAAGTGAGCCTTACCATTGGTGTCTTACGTGCCTTGTATTGCATTCCACGAACCTTCGAACCAATCTTACCTCCCACGTCTTGACCCTATTCAAATCCATCCCAGGCCTAGATGATCCGTATTGGTCTCGGCCACACACTTGGTCCTCCAACTATTAGCACGTCAGGAGAATTAGTTTCATATTTCGACTTTTAAGATGTCGCTCACTTAGAGTTACGAACCATTGATTTTGATACCACTTGTTACCGCTGGAGGAGCCCATAGATGAGCTTGATAGCACCTCTTGAGTTCATTAAGACATCATAATGATTCCTATAGTACATACCAAATCCTCCAAACTTTTCTTTCCTTTTTCTCTGTCAAGTACAAGTAAAGTTATATACTCTATGCATTTGTAGATGTAAATTTTATAAGTTAAATTGTTGGTTTTGGATGAATAGCCTGGCATGGAAGATTATGATCTATCCAACGTTGCTTATTTATATTTTAAAAATATATGAACTTATTTAAAATTATTTTAAAAAATAAAAACTCATAAAGTTCTATATACATACACACATTTGTAGATGTAAATTTTATAAAGTTAATTGCTCATTTATCTATTTGTACCTTAATCAAGGTTTATCTATTTCTAAACTTAAGTTTTATGTTCACATAGATAATTGCTTATTTTTAAGTTGATCCCAAATGTTATTTTGTTTCAAGACTAACTCAACCCTATTTACACATCATTTTGTTGAACTTGAGTGTTAGCTATTATTAGGCAAGTCTCGAGGCAAGCAATGTTTAGATTAGGCAAAAATGTTTTTTCACAAAAATCACTCATTTATATATGAACAATATCAAAATATTTAAAAAATATTAAAATTCAAGATGCCTGCATAAACTTGAAAACATAGAAAACCTTAATAGGGGTACAAGTTTGAACTCCATCCAATCAACACGAAGCAAATAATTTCATGTATAAAAAATGCATTTAAATATATGCGCATGCGTGTAAAAGCTTACATTTTAATAGGTTTAAATGTGTTAAAAATGTTTTAAATATATAAATAGGCAAATTTGGGCATATCATATTTTGAGTTGACTCAAATAATATCTAATCCTAATAATCTAATCTATACTATATATATTAACTCTCAAGCAAGCTAACACAACATTGACACGTGGTGCGAGGATTTTTTTTTTTTTTTCTATATCCAAGTTTTGTTTTTTGTTTTTTTATTTATTATTTTTACTTTTGTCCATTCTTTCCTATCAACTCTCTCTCACAACGGAGAAAGGCCCATATGGTTCGATCATGTTTTAAAAATTCAATTTTATTTCTCTTTTGGCGGAGGCAAGGACTCGACATGGCCCCACTAATTTTTTTTAACATTCATATTTTTCTTTTTCCCCCTCTCCGAAGAGGTTGGAGGCTTATGTGGGCCCCAATAAAATTTGGCCTACTTGTGCTAGACTAAATTTTTTAATTTATTTTTTAAATTTATCTCTCTACATTTGGTCCCATTAAATTTTTTTAAATTATTTTTTAAACTCTTTTCTTTCTTTATTAAACAAAATTTAAAAATCCCAACATGAATGATTTACTAAGATAAATTTTTTTTTATAAATGGGTCCCAACTTAACAATTTTCCCTCACTTTCTTTCTCAATACTTTTATATTATAAAATTAATTTAAATTGTTAATTCCAACTTTCTTTATCATTAGTTTATATTTATGTCTACTAAAATTATAGAATTAATTTTAATATATGTTATTTGAAAATATATAAAAATATATATACCGTGTTATATTTTTATTTACATACATTAGTACATTAAAATTAGAATTGGAATTTTTTTAAAAAAAAATATTCAATATAATTTAGACAATACAATACGATTTTTTTCCACTAAAATTATAGAACTAATTTTAATTTATAAATATAGAAATATATATACCGTGTTATATTTTTGTTACATAAATTATATACATTAAAATTGTTTTTAAAATCTTCAATATAATATATAAAATACAATACAATACAATTTTTTTGTCTGACATTCCATCAAAAGGTTCCAATAAACAAAAATATTACAATTATATATAAATTTATACTTATATATAAATACACAAATACATGTAATTTAATAACTATTCAACTTCCTATATGTTACAAAATAAAATATCTAGATTTTACTCAAATTTTATATTTTAAATCCTCATTCAATATTATTATAGTTTATATCTGTATTTTATTTTTTTCAATTAATTTACATTTAAATTAGTCTGTCACAAATAAATTTATATCAGATATACATGTTTGTAAAAATTTTGAAATTTTATGCATTACATATATTTTTTATAAATATTATATTGTTCAGATAAATTTATTAATATTTTTTAATTATATTAAATTAAATAATATAAATAATATGTCAAATTATAATATTATCATTAAAATTAATTGTTAAAATATATATGCATGGCTGGCGCCAGAATTCTACTACCATAATTTAAGTTTGATTAAAGTTTACAATGTAAAAGTGTACAAGTACAATTTCATTAAGTATATATTCATCATGATAAAAATTATATTAAAATATAATATTTTTAAAAATTGTAATATTACATGGAAGAAAAAGGGAAAAAAAAAATTTAAATACGAATAAATTCATGATTTAATGCTTAATAAATGAAATTGAGATTTTTATAATTAAAAGAAATTAAAACAGGTGGGGGCTTTTATATGTGACCTGTGCATCCTTTTGACCTTCCTTAGTTTGGAATGAGAAAAGAGAGCTTTCAAAAAGTAGTTCCGTTGCCGGGACTCGAACCCGGGTCTCTCGGGTGAGAGCCGAGTATCCTGACCAACTAGACTACAACGGATTTGGTTTTGAATGTGAATAAATAAATTTAAATACAAATATTTATTTGGTGAAAACTAATTTCTATAAAATATAAAGTTTTAAAAGTATAATTAAAGGAATAAATATTTTACTTCTTCATTATTTTTAAATATTATCAAAACTATATGTTACGGATTAATTTCAACATTTATAAATTGCGGACATATAAGTAATTTTAACAAATTATTTCGATTTTAAATTGCTAGAATATTCATATATTCTTTTCATCTTTATAACTTCCATTTTTTCTTGAAAATGATAACGAACTTGGTGTTGTGGCCGCTAGTGCTAAATTTTTTTTTTTGGGAGCATAAATTTTAAATATTTAATTAAGTATAATTTATAAATTTAGACAAACTTCAATAAAATTTTCCATTACATTTTTTGTGAACAATTCAAATTCAATTTTTTTAGAATCTAAACTCTTGAACACAATCATTTTCTTTTTTGAATTCACAACTAATAGAAAGTTATATTAAAGGGACCTTGTTTATTGTCATTTATTATTATTTTTTATTTCTTCTTGGTTGTTATAGCACTATTATTAACTAATTTCTTGAAATTAGACGCAACATTTTGCTTTATTTATAGTTTCATAATTTAGTTATTATTATTTTTTAATTTTTAATAAGTTAAATATGTCTCTATAGTATTATATTTTTATTTACACATACTTCGATGAGTGGTACTAGAAACAATATCATCAATGTATACTACTTTATTTGTTGCACCAAATCCAAGGTATTTTTTTAAATCATATAAAGTTTTAATCAGTTTGAATATAATATCAGGCTAGATATGATTTTACAAACTTCTTCCGAAATATAATCATTTATAAACATGTTTTAACCTATATTTGAATATATCTTTGTGATATGTATAAGTCAAAAACATGTTTTATTCAAATTACCATCTTTTTAAGTATCATGCAATTCCATTTGAGGATACATGCTTCATCTCACTTCAGAAACTCAAAAAACAGATGCAATTACCTGTTCTCTGAGCTCCATCTTGAGATTGATTTTAGTTGCTTAATTTTCTCATATTTTTATTGAATTACTAACCTTTAGAATTGAATCCATTTATGCCATATTTGGAATTCTATTTGAAGAAACAAGTTTCATCTCACCCTAAGAGACTCAAAAATACATGATTATCCTTTGTGTGAGCTCTATTTAGGAATTAATTTAAGCTGCTATTCGAATAAGATAATAGATCATTATGCACTTCAAATTATCTATTGAGACCTCCAAAAGGGAGGGTTTCACTTGACAATCCATCTCTCGGAGTTTAAATGGAGATTACATTACCCTCAATTATTGAATTTCCCATCATAGGGGACTCATACATATACATGCAAGTGCAAAATATTCATTAAAAAAAAAAAAAACAACAAGAAGAAGAAGTAGATGCAAAGACAACAAAAAAGACAAAAAAAAAAAAAATCACCTTCCCTTTCTCATTTACTACGGGTAGGTCATGGGGATTGGATACTAGTGATAGTGGTGTTTGTGTGGGCCGTGTTATATCCTGTGTGGATGATGGTGCCTGTGTGCGCCATGTTATGTATCTTGCGTGGACGATATTTTTTGTGTAGATGTGAGTCCTATGTGGACGGTATTTCCTGTGTGGATGTAAGTCCTATGTGGACAGTAAATTCCTGTGCGGATAATTGACGTGGAATATGTTTTGATAAGATATATGGAATGTGAATTTAATTGTATGTATATTAATGGTAAAGTAAAACTCTCCGTCGAGGGCTTGCTGAGAAAGGCGAGTGCCCTGGTAATTTTCTGTTGGTGTCAGAGCAGAGGGAAGCTACTTGTGTGGGCGGGTAATCTTCCCTATTCTCGGAGACTTTGCCTATATACAGAACCCGAAGACTTATTGAGTAAGGTGAGTGCCATGGTATTAGTATTAGAGCAGAGGGAAGCTACTTGTATGAACGGGTAATCTTCCATATTCTCGAGTACTATCACTAAAATAATTATGTGTGTGCAAGTGTAATTTGTATGTGCTTCTTCTACTGATGTTGAATATCAAATGATTATGTTATGTATTTATTTAAATTCTTTGCCACACACTGTCATAGTTTATTCTTCCTTACTGAAACGTGTCTCACCCTAGGAAATGATGATATTTTCAGGTCCATCAGGTGATCAAGCTTAGAGCTTCGGGTAGAGTAGTATTTTTGGTAAATTCTAGGGTGACTGTGAGAACATTTTATGTATAGTTTATGTTTTATATACTGAGATGTAATATAAATAGATGGATGCTGCTGTTTTATTTGAGATTTATAGATAGATTTTCGTATTTAAATTGAGGTTGTTTATTTATTTCCACTACATGATTGTAGTTTATGGTATCAGAAACAGGTGAATGAAACACGTAACCTTCCGGCCCCACTTGGCGGGTTCGGGGCGTTACAATCTGTGTTTCATGTATTTTAGTATGTGAGAGTCTGTGCATGAAGTATGTTTTTCATGTGATTTGTGTTCATGTAAGCGAGCATGTTGAAGTATGTGGTTACTCATGCATGCATGCATATGTGCAAGTGTGTGTTGTGGATTCGTTTGTGTGCCCGTGTATGGTTTTTTTTATAATCTGGGGACTCTAATCACCATCACGCCAATTTAAACACTATGGTGCGACACCAAACTCCCGGAGGGGGGGGGGGGGTGGGGAAGTTGCCCACCATTGATGCACCCATGGTAATTCACCGATGTAATGCCTCAAAAGAGAATCTACCCCGTGATGCCTTATGATATGCATGCTTAAGCATGTAGATGTTCATAAGTGGGTGGCATGCATAGTAGTGTGCATGCATGAATATAATGGTTGTGATGTATGGGCATGTATACTTGTTAGCAAGTGTGGGTGGATATGAAAAGGTGAGTGTGCATGCCATGCATTTATGCATGAATAGTACATGGAGGTATGTTCAGTATATATGTATATGTCATGCATGTGTGTAAGTGAGTATGCATGCATTGAATGCATGTTAGTGAGAGTGCATATGTGTATTTAGATGTGTAAATACACTGCATGTGTTGGTATGTGCATGGTGCATGTAGATATGCATGTGTACATAGTAATGTATGTATGCATGTGGATGGCATGCAAGTAAGAATGTAATATATTATATATGGGTGTGTATATCAATATGATTATTTATATATACATATGTCATATGCATATGCGTGTGTATGTGTGTATATGTATGTATACACATATAAGGATGTTAGTATGTACTTCGCTATTATTATGTGAGCACATGATTAAGTATAGTGGTGATTGGTGTGTGCTATTGTGTGTGCCAGTGTGTATTAGTTAATGTAAGTGTGTGAATGAGTATTATTATTAGTATTATATTATTATCATCATTATTATTATTGCTATTATTATTATTTAATTATATTTTTTTAATCCTTAAAAAAATAAAAGTAAAAGGAATTTAAAAAAAGTAGAAATAGATTTTTTTGGTTCACAAAGTCTAATTGGACTTATAATGAGGCAGGAAGAGATTTTACTAGATAATATTTCCTTTCTCTTGTCCCTAGACTGGATGGGGATCTTTAACTTTTGAAGATTGAATAATCAATGGAGATTATGGTCTCAAATCAACCAAAAAAACTAAGGATACTTAGTTGGAGTCTCCACCTGCAAAAAATAAAATAAAAATAAATATATTTTCAAAAGTAAAAAAAAAAAAAAATTTCGAAAGCTTTCTTGATTTTAAGGGGTCGATGATAAAGCTTGAGATTTTCAGTTAAAGTTTAAGCATTTCTCCAAACCCTTTTTCAAAAGGTAACATTTCTCAACACATCTTCTTCAAAACTGATAATTCAACCAAATATTCTCTTTTAAACACATATTTTTCAAAATTGGTGATCCACGCTTGTTTTTTTTCTCAGACTAACTTTTTTCATCATTATGTTTTCTTTCAAAATTAGGGTTATGAGGTCAATCCTTTTAAAAGGCAATACTCTCGGTTTTTTGAAGTTACGTCGGAGTGCTTTTTGGACAATAATGACAATACTGAAGGATCAAAAAGGGATTTTATTCTTTTATTCCTTTAATTTTCATTTCTTTTCTTTTGGAGGCACACAAGCAAGTACTAGCAATAATCGTTCTTGGTGGCGATGATTGAGGTGCTGGTTGGTTAATCATCATTGAGATGGTTAGTCAATCACTTTCTATATGCATAAATGTAGTCTCAAACCTAATTTTAATATTCATAGACTTTAGATTTTTTTTTTCTCTCTCTCTCAAAAAGGTAAGGTGACAACTCCATGTCATGTATATATGTTTGTTTTGTTTATTCCCCACTTCCTTTCTCTAACTTTCTTGTTTGGGGATTCCCATGCTAAATCTCTCCTTTGGCACCCAAGACAAAATATAGCATTGATAGGTTTCAATCTTTAAGCTCAATGTGACATTTTAGGTCCCAATTGTGCTATGTTTAGTTGAATGTGACAACTTAAGGTTGCAATTGTATTTAACTTGGTTTGGGGTTGTAGCTCAGGGTTTTGTTGATGTTTGATTTGATTTGATTTGATGTAAGGATTAGAGTTTTCAAATAGCATAATGTGATTTAATGTGACAACCTAGAGTTTCAACGTGTTCAATATGACAAGTTAGGGCTGCATTTCAAAATAGGGATTCCATGAGTTTGATGGAATCATTTAGGGAAAACTTGGTTCAAAGAATTTAATATTCCAATAAAACTTAAGATTATTGGAATATTGAGTTTCTATTATCATATTACCGTCCAAACATCATTCCTAGTTCAATACCATCTCTAAATGGTAGTAAGATTTTCGTAAAATATAATTAAATGATATAATTAGTAATGGGAGATGAATAAAATGTTAATTGTTTTTTTCAGAAAAAATGGGTATATTATCACATTACTAGAATATTATATTACCATTGCTCACATTTCATAAACCAAACACTATATTAGGGTCTTGATGGTGTTCGTTGATGTTTAATAGGGCTTGATATAAGGATTTTGGTTCTCAATGGATTTAGAGTTTGATGTGAAGACCTTGAGCGTTGGTGACAAAGGACGACTCTTGGGGGAACAAAATTTTCCCATTTTTCTTTCAATAAATTAAGAGGAGAGAGAGTCTCAATGCAATGATCTTAGAGAGCGGGAGAGACGTCCAAAAGGCCTTATATGTCGGGATCAAAATTAAGTCCTTTAAAAGGTTAAATAAGAGCCTAAGTAGGGTATCGAAAAGCATAAAGTTGGTCGAAACAAAAATGAGTATGAACACCATTTGTTCCCATACATATTTTCTTCATTTAGTATATTTTTCGATTACCATTTGCTTGGCTAAAAAATGTTTATTTTTCTTTTATGAGTTATAATTATTAGTATTATAGCAATAAATTTTTAAAAACAAATCTATTGTATGTAGTTACATTCCTTTTATGAAGATGGACTTTGACTCTTTGAAAAGATCAAACAGCAGACACATAATTTAATGTTGCTACTAATAACATTGCAGACTATTATATGAAATTTATTTTTATTTATTTAACTTCATAGAAAAGTTTCGATTTGAGATTAGAAATTTTAATTTTTCTTTTACAAATTATCAAAAATTAGTGTTCTGATTTTGAGGTTAAAAAAAGGAATGCCTTCTACTTTTACGGCATAACTAGTAGAGACCTTGTACTATTTGTAATGAGCTCAACTCAACTCTAGTAAGATATTGTTTGTTTTGATTCATTGGCCTGACAATTTTATTATTATCATTAAAAAATAATTTAATTTAAATATATTATAAATTTATTTATGTTTGTTTGATACTTTAAACATCAAAGTTCCTAATTATTATGTTACTTTAAAAATTCTTGAAGGAATAATTCAAAATATTTAAAATAATGTTTTCATAATATGGTATAAGACATTAAAGTAAGATCCATTTAGATATTTTAATATTGATTTTTGTATAAATAACCAAATTTAAAATTTTATTTAGCATTTCAAATTATACATTTAATGTGTGTGTGAGAGAGAGACAGAGAGATAGGGTTAGGGTTACCACTACTATTAGAAATCTTTATTGGGTGTAATTAATTTTAGATCTTGAGTTTTTAACTGGATAATAAATAAAATGATTTTTACTTCAAAATCCCTTCATAAATTAATATACTTTTGTTGTACCAGTTAATGCTAATTGAATTAAAAATTTATAACATTAATACTTGAGTTAAATTTATTTATTACCATCAATAATAATAATTGATTAAATTTATATAATCAATAAAAATATTGAATTAATTATTATATTATTAAATAAGTAACAAATAATTATAAAACTATCTACGCGTCTATATAATTTTCGAGAAATACAAATAAGTTAGGCTTGGACAAAGCTCTATTATTTTATTTGTAGATTTATAATTTTCATTTTAAGAATCAAATTAATATCACAACTAATTATTTTTTCTATTATATATTTAACATTCATCACTTTAAAATAACCTAAAACCCCATTTATTTCTAAAAATAATGTAAATCTAAAATAACACAAGAGGTTTTAATTTTATAAATACAACTGTAATCATAATTATTCTTTTGAAGCCAACAGATCATGATGAGTATAGAAAATTAAAATAAAGTTAGATATACTTGTACGATATACCCTCGGGAACTATTTTATTGGTTGAAGATGTCATAATTTTTTCATACCATAGATAAAATATGTTTTAAAGATTCATAATCGAAATTGACAATTTTTTAAACTCTTGGCTCTATTAGATAAATTATACAATGTATTTTCCTCCTCACGTGTCATCTGTATGCCTATTTCCTAAATTATACAAATATTGAAAATAGGTCCCTCTCTTTATGTGTTTGAGTTTAGGAAAAATAGAACCAATCTGTCACATGTCTAACATTTAAAATGTAGGCACACGAACACCTAGACTTAGAGGTCTCCTATATAATTTTTCGGCTTTATTATGGGTAAAGCATATGCTATCATCTTCTACTCAATGCTCTCACATTAAAAAAAAAAAGAAAAAAAGAAGCTAATATTTATATCTCTCTAGATGTCAAATTTAAAAAACAAAAAGAAAGGGAAAAATAAAAAGTAATAAAATATTTGGAAGGAATGCATTTGCCATCCCTCAAGTTTTGCCATAAAAATGCAAGTCTACAACCAGTTAAGATGAGGGATCAAAAGCATATAAAATGAGAAATGCTCAAGGGAAGGAGAATGGTGGGGAAATAATGACCATTACTTAAATTACTTTTGGCAATATTTTATCTTCGATTTCTTCCAATGATTGTTGTAAACATTCTATTTTGTCTGGAGCTTATATAACATAATTTAGATAAATATCTATTAATACAATACGAAAAGTATAGAAAAAATGAAAAATACAATAGAAAATAAAAAAATAAAAAATAAACAAAAAATTTAAAAAGGGATCTAGTAGGCTAGCTTTTCCACACTTGCACCTGCACACACATAAAAGAATTTCACTTAAGAAATCAAAATAAAAACTAATTGGTTTATAAATTTGATTGAACAATTTAAAATTGATTAATCAATTTAATTAACAAATTAGTTCTAACTCTGATTGATCAATTTAAAACTTATTGGTCAGTCAATCATAGAGATCTTCATAACAGAGAGACCCATAGAGATGGAGGAGGAGGTGGGAATTGCTCATTGCAAAGAAGTTGAGAGAGAAATAGGCAGAGAAAAGGAGAAAATTTGAGAGAGAAATATTGGGAGAGCTTGAGGTTCGAAGTAGAGAATCATAATGCTTAAAGGAAAGGCGACTAAGAGATTGAAGGGCAGGAGCAGCAAAAGATTGGTAGTAAAAAATTCAAGGGGAAAAATTCAGAAGCAGAGGTTGGTATTTTTAATTATTATATTAATATTATTTAAATTTCTAGCATGCTGAGTGTTGAACTTAAAATTTTGTAGTTAAAGTTTGAACAAAATAAAAATCAATAAATCCAGGAATTTTTTCAAGAATATTGCAAACAAAACCCAAGTATTTGACTCGAATTTGGAAAAATCAAACCCAAGTACCCATATCTAGATCAAGATTCGTATCTGAATCCAATAACCCAAATTTGCCTTAAATCCAACCAGAAAACCTGAGTCAATTTGACCCGGGTCCAAGTCAACCAACTTAAATACCCAACTCGGGTCCAATGACTCGAGTTTGACCCAAACACTTGGATCCAAGTCAATGTGGACTTGGGTCAGCTAAAATTAATCTCAGCCTAGTCAGCTAACTCCCCCAGCCCAATTAGCCTACCTTTTTCTTTCACGACCTAAATGGGCTTAATTTTAATTGAGCCCAAATACAAATTAAACTATCCCGACCTAACTAAACCTTAAGACCTAATTAATCCATGACCCAATTGGGCTTGTCTTAGATCAATTCTCACGGCTTGACCAAATACATGTTTGCTAGTACCAATAACCAAGACCCAGTTGGGCTTGATCCTACTCAGTGCATCAGTCACCACATTTGCTTTCCCTGAGTGGTAGCTAATAGTACAATCATAATCCTTGATAAGCTCCAACCATATTTTTTGCCGCATATTCAAATCTTTTTGGGTGAAGAAATACTTTAAACTTTTATGATCCGTGAAAATCTCGCATTTCCCACCATAAAGATAGTGCCTCCAGATTTTCAGAGCATACACCACTGTAGCTAATTCCAAATCATGCACAAGGTAATTCTTTTCATAATCTTTAAGCTACCTAGAAGCGTATGCAATAACTCTGCCATGCTACATCAACATGCACCGAAGTCCCTTTTGGGACGCATCACTATATAACAAATTCATCCCCTCCTGATGGAATAGCTAATATTGGGACAGTGACCAACCGCTGCTTCAACTTTTGAAAGCTCTGCTCGCAATCATCGGTTCAATAAAACCTCACATTTTTCCTCGTGAGTCATGTTAACGGACTCGACAATCTAGAAAAACCATCTACAAAGCGTCGGTAGTAGCCTACCAAACCCAGAAAACTCCTGACCTCTTGGACATTTCCTGGTCTCACCCAACTCACCACCACCTCCATCTTACTTGGGTCAATTGATATGCCGTCCCAAGAAATCACATGTCCGAGGAAAGTAACATGCCTAAACCAGAATTCAAATTTCTTGAATTTCACATCCAACTTTCTTTCCCTCAATACCTGCAACACCAGCCTCAGATGATGTTCATGCTCTCAAAACTCTTTGAATAGACCAGTATATCATCTATAAAAACCACAATGAACTGGTCCATATGCTGATGTAACACTCGATTCATCAGGTCCATCAACGTTGCCGATGCATTCGTCAAACCAAACGACATAATGAGAAACTCGTAATGCCTATAGCGGGTCTTGAAAGCTGTCTTCAAAACGTCCTCCACTTTGACTCTCACTTGGTGATAACCTGAACGAAGATCAATCTTGGAGTAGACTAGAGTCTCCTGGAGCTGATCAAATAAATCATTAATTATGGGAAGAGGATATTTATTCCTTATCGTCACTTTATTTATTTCTCCGTAATCAATGCACATCCTCATGGTCCCATCTTTCTTCTTCACAAATAAAATTGGTGCCCTCCAAGGCGACACGCTAGGCCTGATAAAACCTTTTTCTAACAAATCCTGCAACTGGTCTTTTAACTTTTTTAATTCTACTGGAGCCATTCTATAAGGCGCTTTAGATATTGGTGCCATCCCTGGAAGTAGATTAATTGCAAATTCTATCTCTCGATCAGGTGGTAAGCCAGGTAAATCCTCTGGAAAAATATCTGAAAATTCTCTAACCACTGAAATACCAGTAAGCTTCAATTCTCCCTCTGGTCTCTCCTTTACATTCGCTACGAATCCCTAACAACTGCCCTCAAGTAGCCTCCTCACCTATAAAGCCGACACTAACTGCGGTGGGGCGATCCTACAAATCTGCATTCTTGCTCACTTGGGAGTCTGAAAATTACTTATTTATGATGGCAATCTATGCTGGTGTGATTAGCTGCTAGCCAATCCATACCCAATATTACATCAAACCCCTGCATATCTAATATCACGAGATCAGTTGGTAGCAATTTCCCCTGAATGGCCACTAGAAATCCCTAAGTACCTTTCTACACCTCACAGTAGATCCAGTTGGTGCGACTACAGACAACTCAACATCTAACAACTGTGCTTCCACCCCAGCTACTTTAACGTACCCCGACGATACAAAGGAATGAGTGGCACCTGTGTTAAATAAAACAACAACTTTAAACAAAAAAGTAGTAAAGATATATGTAACAATGTCTCCAGCAGCCTCAGCGTCTCTTGGCGTCAAAGCATACACCCTCCTCGGTGTTGTATTCCTCTGCTGGTCCCCACGGGGTGCCTAATAACCATCCCAAAGTGGTCTATGAGTTGGCATATGGATCGGCTGTCCCCAACATGATCGTGCCATATGACCAGGTCTCCCACAACGACAGCAAAATTTTTCTCTCCTTTTACATTTACTTGGATGCCTCCGGCCACATGCAAGACAGGTAGGAAAGGTCTTCCCACTTTGAAAACCACAGTGCCTCATCATCTGTCCCTGACCTCCTCCATACTGGTCCCCTCTCCATGGGCCTCAGCTGGAACTCGCCTGTAAACCCTGAGGTGTGGGCCTTTTCCTTAGACTTTAAGCTGCGGTGCCTCTCTACATGTCACTATTGATTACTACAGCTTTGTCCACAACCTCCGTGAATGTCTAAGCCCGAAAATCAATAACCTGCTCAAATAAATTTTGCCTCAGGCCTTCCTCAAACTTCCTTGCCTTCTTCTCCTCATCTAGTGCCAAATGTGGGGCAAACTAAGATAACTCTATGAAACAGGTTGCATATTGTTGTACTGTCAACTGTTCCTGAGTCAGGTGTAGAAATTCTACTGCCTTTGCTCTCCTAGTGGTGGCGGGGAAGTACCGGTCGAAAATAACTCCCAAAAATGGCTCCACATCACCACTATCAGATTAGACCTCTATTCCTCAATCAACCTTGCTGATCTCCACTAGCATTTTGCCTCCCCAGTCAGTTTAAATGTCGCAAACAATAATTTTGCGCGTCAGTACATGGGAGGACCGTCATTATATCCTTAACATCCTGAATCCAGTTCTCAGCCGCTAAAGGGTTTGCTCCTCCAGGAAATGACGGAGGTCTCATCCGTGTAAACTGCTCGATTGTGCAGCTACGCTCCCCCGAGCTTCTGGCCATCTCAGCCATCACCTGCTGGGTGACGCTGCGTAGTACCACATTAGAATCTCTACCTTCCACACTGAAGGGTCCTGCTCCATCACCCCCAGCATTCGTACCACTACTTCCTAGGTCCATCCTAAAAAGACAATGAACATAATTTAAGGACCATATCTCCCATACAAATCTAATTTATTTCATCTAACTGAAATCTCATCTTCACAATTAACTACCCTCCCCGATCTTAGTTCAAAATTCAATTCCTACAACCTAGACACACAACCCGACAATAGTTTATCATAACTTTCCTGAAATCGTCACCCTAGGAAAGACATAGAAACCACCACAACAATCCTGTACCCAAACCACAGAACAAAACCTCAAATCCTTTTCCTATATTTTGGTATTGTTTCCATTGCATTCTAGAGTCTACAGAACCTAACAACCTAGGCTATGATACCAAATTGTAACGACCCAAAAGTTATACCATTTTTTTCACCTATTTATTCCGATACCCTTGAATTATCTGCTATAACCTCCCAGGCACCAAGTGAGTACTAAGGAAAACCCTGCTCATGTTACATACCTAAGTAGTGGAAAACATAAAAACATACATCCATATTTACAATACCAGAACCCTGTTTTCCCCAAAACACAATTGCATAATTACACCTCATCCCAGTATCATATTCCCAAAACTCTTGGTTACTACTCAAAAATACAATCTCCTATTAAAACTTACCCTACTGATAGGGTAGCGTACTCGCCCTCTCTATTTGCAAGCCTAATCTGCTCGCCTAACTGGATCACCTGAAAAATATTAAATCACTGGATGAGTGGATGCTCAGTAAGAGGAAATATACTATTACTAGTGTGTGGCAACTGAGCTTACAAACATATTATACTAACAAATAAATGAAACTAAATTTAGCTGGCAACACATCTCCTAGTACATCGTACACTCATATAGTTTAAAATACAATTGACATCTCTGAGTACTATTTATTCATAATTCTAATACTATAGAATATCTGCTGTTGTTTTGTAAATCTATATACATAAAAGTAACAGTGATAATACCCTAGAAAACTGTACATCATGATTTAACCTTTACCCCTCCTCAGCCTGACCTTGACACAAACTCCATGGCACAGTAGCTGGTAAACTGCACTCCACCAATCTTCAGCCCGGCCTTGACACAAACTTCATGGCACGGTAGTTGGTAAACTGATCTGAAATAGCAACAGTACTGTGCTCTGCTGATAACTGATCTAATTCATCAGGGTCTAATACTGTATATATGTATTATCTTGCTGTTTCATCATGATTTCAAAATAACCATAACACCGTAAACTGATATGAAAATAGTGTAATAACTGAACTAAAATATTCATAATAATTGGCCTATAATATCTGAACTGTATAAACTGTATTATCATAGTGTTATGACTTTAAAGTTCTGGGAATCATGGTAATCTGATAATACTGTAAATCATGATAGTTTGAAAACTGTATAATGATATTTTCTGCTAATATACTGTAAAACATGATAGCTGAAAGCTGTATAAATTCTGTACAGATCTATTACGAGCTCATGTTACACAACTAATTAAATAAATTTCCATATTATAAAATCTGTATTTTATAATATACTAATAATTGTGTAATGAATAATAATCCGATAAAACATATAATTTACTACCAACCATACTAAATTCCTAACAGAACATATTTCCCTTACCTAACTGGTTGGGAGGCTCGCCTCTAACTCTATTTTCACGCTCACAGCGCACTATCCTCAAAATCCTGAAATAACACATTTATACAAATTTCTCAGTAAATCACTAAATTCCCCAAAAGATCATCTCACTCATATTTCATGAACCTGCCCATTCACAATTTCTTAAACTTTAATATACCTGGCTCCTGAAAAAATATCTACTGGAGTCCTCAACCTATGCTTGGAGGGTCCCAAAAACACCCTAACCCTAAAAATATAATACCCTAATTTTATTCCACAAAATATCAGTATATCCCCTCACAACACAAAATTCGAGCTCAGATAAAACTGGTAATACTGGAAGTACCTAAAAATCCACTTACCTTGATTTTGGGATGGTTTCCAAGCTTCCCAAATCGAATTTCTGCTCTGGCTAAATTGTAAAGAATCTCCCCAAGATCACCGTGGTGACTTCTGATCGTTGAACTGGGGAGAGAAAGAGCGAAATTTGTAGAGAGAAATGAGAAAAACCGAGTTATAGAGAGAGAAAATGGATAAAATAAATTATTTCTGCTGAAAATTGGTTTTAGGGCTATATATAGAGTGTTGTCCACGTGGCCTCGTCAACGAGCCATGACACCTCGTCGACGAGTCCAAGAAGGGAGTTCGTTGACGAACTCCTAACCCTCGTCGACGAGTTTCAGGCCTCGAAAATTGCCCCTAGTAAACTCTCATCGACGAGACACGTGCCCACGTTGACAAGCCAAAGAAGACTGTTCGCCGACGAGACCCTGCTGAACCCCATTGAAACATTTTTCTTCTGTCTCTTTTCTTAATTATTTAATTCCTATAATTATCCGAGTTACTACATTTCTATCTTCTCTTTATCCCTTCTCCACTTTATATCTTATCTTCTCTTATCCTCACTATATATTTATTTACATGGAAGCATCAAATGTGTGTCCCAAATGAGAAGGAGAGGGTGCCCTTTTATAGGCCAATATGGATAGCTAAGCATTTATTTTTTTGGGGGGGGGGGGGAATCTAAGGGGTAGAAGATGAGGTGACATACACTTTATTAGTACAAACATATGGGGCAGGTTCATATGGGACATGAATTAGTGCAAATATATGGGGCATGTTCATAGTTGACATGGGGGACATCCACCTATATTTCATAACACTCCCTCTTGGATGTCACCCATATATTAACTCATTCTATTAAGATATTTAAGATGTCTTATTCTGATAAGATGAACCAATTCTTCAATGTTCTAGTAGGTAAAGTTTTGGTGAACAAATCTGTTAGATAACCACTTGATTGGATCTGCTGAACATCCATATCACAATTCTTCTGAAATTCATGTTGACCTTATAGGTCACACCCAGTTTTGATAATGACAAATACTTAGGTATTTGATAGTTTTCAAGTGTATGTGCAGGCTTAGATGAGCATCTCAAGGAATGACACTTGAAGCAAGACATGTAGACCCTGAAGATTTTGTTTCATATTGTAAATTCAATTAATGTAATATGGGTATGTAATAGTAACTAGGGATATGGTCTGTAATAATTACTTGCATATCGTGCATATAGGATATATGGTAAGCTCAGTAAGACCCTAGTATGACTCTAGGTTCCAACACTCATGCACATATATCATACAAAATTTAGGAGTGTTAAAAATGCATTTAATTGAATATTATTAGGAAGTTTGAGAGAGCTCGGGTGATCGAACCCTAGGAGTTCAAAACTTCTCGAGTGCCCGAACTGTTGAGAAGTCAACAGTTGACTTAAGCTCTCGGGCAACTGAACTATTTTATGCATTGTGATGCCCCGATTTTCGTACAAATTTTTTTCTTTTAATAAATAAATAATCACGTCATAAATCCACAACATCCACAAATCGGCTACGTCAATAATCCTAGTACCATTCATACGACCCGACTCGTATTGGATACAGGGTAAAAAGTATTTTATTAAACAACCTAACAGCGGAAGCCAGTATATACACATCAGTCAGAATACAATACCCAGAGTATCAACATACATAAATACACAACACTATCTCATACCCAAAAATAATACAATCCTAGGAAACCACACCTCCCTAGTCAAAACTCACCCTGTATCTCAGGGTCCCAGCTCCCTATGATCACGGAGCTCTACCACCTGGCCTATCTCTGTTCCCTAAAAAATTTAGATAATTTGGGTGAGACACATCTCAGTAAGAAGGAATAGATTATTTACAGTGTGTGGCCAAATGAGTAAAATTATAATACACTTTACTTTTCAAATCACAATTTCATTTGAGAAAATACATTGATATTCACAAACACATAATCATATAAATATACAACACAAGCTTTTATAAGCTTAAAAATCATTTATCAAATTTAATGATTTCCAACACATATTTACACGCGAAGTTCCTGAGAATAGGGAAGATTACCCGCCCATACAGGTAGCTTCCCTCTGCCCTAACACGTTATGCAGCCGGGTATGGCCACATCTGATACCCATCAGGGTACTCACCTTACTCAGTAAACCCTCAGGCGGAGAGTTTCACTTCGTCTTAATTATTTATATTATTAACTCACACTGTTCCATTTCTCAATTTTATCATTCTTTATTTCTCAATTTCCATTCTTTCTTTCATTTCTCATTTTAGCCAATTTTATCATTCTTTCACTTTTCATTTCCACTTTACTTTCCGGCTCATGAATATCCTCGGTATCAAATAACAACATTGCGTCTGTAACTCATGGCCACCCTGAGGATCTTTCTATACACGCCATGCTTCCCCCCATGGTCAAGGTTGTGCGGCCCGAAGGCTGGATCTAACCACGGTTGGCCGACCCAGTTAGATCAAATATCATATCACATATCGCGTCTGTAGTACGATTGGCCGGCCTAATACCCTGATCCGGACTCAGGGGGCCCAACAACCTTACACAATGGCACAGTCGACTGTCACGCCACACGCTCCAAGAGTCCGTGTGGTTGCACTAACACCACTTGCAACGGTACCGTGCTAAATATCATAACCATCCAATAGGGTTTACCACCACATACCCGCAATCATTATGCGATATTGGCAATTCATCAATTATATTCCAGTATATCACAATTCAGTTCAATATAAATATTCTTATCATTTTCTGTGCACATTTCATCATCTCGTAATATCATATATCATATTTCATGTATTTTTCACATTTTCCCAAAATACTCATTTCTCAGGCAAATAATTTTCACTCACAAATAAATACCACATTTCATTATTTTCCAATATCAATAATTCACAAAATCCCATTTTCCAAGCAAAACATTTCTACTCATATAATAATACCATATTACATTATTTTTCATTAATCAGATCAGTAATTCTCATTTCAATATTTTCTCAGAAATTACACATTATTATATTTTACACTCCAAAATATCACAATTTACAATTACTCAAATGCCACACAATTTATCTGATATTTATATCATAATAATTTTTAGACAAAATATCATATGCTCAATTTCACATATTCATTCAAATAATAATTCTAAAAACACTGCTATAATTTATTCCCCTTACATCTCATACATACATATACATTTTAATCACCATAGCAGTATTTTCCCAATCGTACATTTCATTTGTAATACACAATATAACATATGCTTTTCTGAAAATAAATTTACTCATAATCAATAATAATTTGTATGGAAAAATTACTACTTTAGTTTATTCCCTTACCTGACTTACTGAGAGTCTCCTTAGAATCCCAAATTCTACGCCCTTGGTGTCTGAAATTCAACTCCTGCAATTTACATTTTCCCCAAATTAATTAATCTATTTCTCCAAAATAATACCCATCTAGCCTTCCCTAGACTCCATATACCTCAAATTAATATTTAAACTATTATTTAACACCCCCACTTAATTTTTTAAATTTTGCCTGCGGGTCCCAAAATTACACCCGCAGCGTTCACCTGGGTCCTAAATTCTAGAAATCCTATTTCAACCCAAAATGCTCAATATTTTAGCATTTCTAAATTAATGCTAATTAATTAAAAATAAGCCTCTTAATAATCGCTGCACCCCAAATTTGGAGTTTTGGCCTGACACCCCCACGAGAATTCCGTCCCACTAGACTTGTAGAGAATCATCCCTGGATTCTCGTGGTGGTGTCCGTTCCTCAATTGGGCTTATATTTTGCAAGAAATCAAAGAAAAAGGGGAAATAACTTACCCCAGGGAATACGCTTACGCCGCTCCTACCACCGATCCGCTCTGGTAGAAATGACGACAGCGGCGAATGGAGTCCAGTGGTATCTTCAGATTTTCGATCGGGCGAAAATCCGTCATAAAATCGAGGAGAGAGGGGGAGAGAATGTGAGAAGAGAGAGAGAGATTGCAGGAGTTGCAGAGAAAGAATAAAGAAAAGGAAAGAAAAGAAAGAAGAAGAAGATGCTGTGGGGGGGGGGGGCGCGTGAATTCAATTTAGAATTCACCTGAAGCTTCTTTGAAGCTTCAGGTGGTTAACATTATATATATATATATATTATAATAATAAAAATAATAAATTTAATTAATATTATTAATAATATATTTTATAAATAAAATAAATAAATAAATTTTAATTAATTTTTTTCTTTTTCTTTTCAATCTGATTAATTAATTAATTATTTATTTATTTTATTTATTTATTTATTTATTTTTTATTTATTTTTTATTTTTTGGAAATCAATCCGCTAATCTTTTATATATCTTTTTGGGGTTTTTACATTCTCTCCTTCTTATAAAAATTTCGTCCTCGAAATTTGTAATTCCTCTGTTTCTTTTCCTTAGTGAAAACACTTTCAATTTTTATTGATTACCCTCACTTATGGCGGAGGAATACCGTGGTTACAACGAGGGCTCTAGGAGATTACAACTATTCAAAATTCTCCCAAAAACCGTTCCCGTTTCAAAACTAAAAACTCTATCCATCGTACGTTACATTATACAAATAAAACTACAATACTATTCCATTCACATGACTGGCTCAGCTCTAAACTCCACTGAATAAATGTGGATATCTCTGGCGCATCTGGTCCTCTGGTTCCCAAGAAGCCTCCTCAATGGCATGGTTGCGCCACAGAACTTTTACCAGTGGAATCTTCTTCGTACGTAACTCCTGTTCCTTCCAATCAAGAATCTACACTGGCACTTCCTCATAAGCTAAAGTATCACCTAATTCCAATGTTTCATATCTGATCACATGGGAGGGGTCTGGGACGTATTTCCTTAGCATAGAAACGTGGAATAGGTCATGGATCCTAGATAGGACCGGTGGTAATGCCAAACGATAGGCAACTGGACCCGCTCTCTTAAGAATCTCGAATGGTCCAATATACCTAGGGCTCAGCTTACCCTTCCTCCCGAACCTCATAACACCTTTCAGCGGTGCCACCTTTAGGAATACGTGATCTCCTATGTCAAACTCCAATTCTCGCCGATGAGTATCAGCATAACTCTTCTGCCGGCTCTGTGTTGTCCTGATCCTATCTCTGATGAGTCTGACTTTATCCTGAGTCTGCTGTATCAGCTCTGGCCCCAATACCTGTCTCTCACCAACCTCAACCCAGTACAATGGGGATCGGCACCTCCTGCCATACAGTGCCTCATATGGTGCCATCCCAATGCTAGCCTGGTAGCTGTTGTTATACGCAAACTCAACCAGTGGCAAATACTGTATCCAACGACCTCCAAAGTCCAGCACACATGTTCGCAGCATATCCTCCAGAATCTGTATCGTCCTCTCTGTCTGTCCATCTGTTTGAGGATGAAAAGCTGTGCTGAACGACAACTGAGAACCTATGGCCTCTTGCAGACTCTTCCAAAAACGAGATGTGAACCGTGGGTCTCTATCTGAAACTATGGACACTTGGACGCCGTGGAGTCTAACTATCTCCTGGATGTATAACTCATCCAATCTATCCAAGGAGTAGTTAACTCTGATCGGCAAAAAGTGGGCAGTCTTTGTCAATCAATCCACCACTACCCAAATAGCGTCCTGTCCATGCAATGCTGGCGGTAATCCTGAGATGAAATCCATCGCTACATGCTCCCACTTCCACTCAGGAATGTGAAGTGGTTGCAATGATCCCGTTGGTCTCTGGTGCTCAGCCTTCACTTGCTGGCACGTCAAACACTGATTCACAAACTGAGCTATCTCCCTCTTCATGTTGCTCCACCAGAAGGACTCTTGGAGATCCCTGTACATTTTAGTGCTACCCGGATGTACAGTATATAGGGATCGATGTGCTTCCTCCAGAATGACTTTCTTGATCTCAGGATCGGTAGGAACACATAACCTGGTATGGAATCTCAGGGCTCCATCATCTGAAATGCTGAACTCTGGTTCCTGACCATCCTGTACCTTCCCCATAAGCTCTACTAGTTCTGAATCATTCCTCTGAGCTGCTTTAATCCTCTCCTGTAAAGTCGGCTGCAAAACCAAGTCAGCATTGAACGCCTGGTGATCGCCCATTACCAGCTCCACACCGAGCCTCTCCAGATCCATCTGAATCGGATGCTGAATCTCCACTGCAGATACAGATGATTCCACTAATTTCTGACTCAAAGCATTAGCAACCACATTAGCCTTTCCCGGGTGGTAGCTAATAGTGCAGTCATAATCCTTTATTAGCTCCAGTCATCTCCTCTGCCTCATACTTAATTCCTTCTGCGTGAAGAAATATTTTAAGCTCTTATGGTCAGTAAATATCTCACACCTACCCCCATATAGATAGTGCCTCCAAATCTTCAGTGCGTAAACAACCGCCGCCAACTCTAGATCATGGGTAGGGTAGTTCTTCTCATATTCTTTCAACTGTCGTGAGGCATAGGCTATCACTCTCCCCCGGTGCATCAACACACATCTGAGCCCTTTATGGGATGCATCACTGTAAATTATGAACCCCTCTTCTCCTGAAGGAATCGTCAACACAGGCGCAGTGATGAGTCACTGCTTCAACTCCTGGAAGCTCTGTTCACATTCATCAGACCACTCAAACTTCGCTCCTTTCCTGGTCAATCTAGTCAACGGGCCTGACAATCGAGAGAAGCCCTCAACAAACCTACGGTAGTACCTAGCCAATCCCAGGAAACTCCTGATCTCGTGCACGTTCTTCGGTTGTACCCAGTCTACTATCGCCTCAATTTTACTTGGATCAACAGAAATACCACCCTTGGATATAACGTGTCCAAGGAAGGTAACTTGTTCCAGCCAAAACTCACACTTCTTGAGCTTCGCATAAAGCTTCTTCTCTCGCAATACCTGCAACACTATACTCAGATGCTCCTCATGCTCCTCTGGACTTTTCGAATACACCAGTATATCATCAATAAATACTACCACAAACCGATCCAAGTACTGGTGAAAAACCCTGTTCATAAGATCCATAAACACTGCAGAAGCATTCGTCAACCCAAACGGCATAACTATAAATTCATAGTGACCATACCGTGTTCTAAATGCCATCTTCAGAGCATCTTCCACCCTGACTTTCACCTGATGGTACCCGGAGCGTAAATCTATCTTCGAAAAGATTTGTGTCCCCTGTAACTGGTCAAACAAATCATTAATACGCGGGAGCGGGTATTTATTCTTGATAGTTACTTTATTTATTTCTCGATAGTCGATACACAATCTTATCGAGCCATCCTTCTTCCTCACAAACAAAACTGGTGCTCCCCAGGGTGACACACTAGGCCGAATGAACCCCTTATCTAACAGCTCCTGCAACTGCTCTTTCAATTCTTTCAGCTCTGCTGGTGCCATTCTATACGGCACCTTTGAAATCGGCGCTGTCCCCGGAACCAGATCAATAACAAACTCTACCTCACGATCAGGAGGTAGTCCCGGCAAATCCTCTTTAAATACATCAGGAAAATCTCTCATCACTGGGATATCCTCCACCCTCAGTTTCCCTTCTGATACAGCCTTCACATAGGCTAAATATCCCTGACAACCTTCTGATAGCAATCTACACGCCTGAATAGCAGATAATAACTGAGGTGGGGTGCGCAAACGTGATCCCACGAAACTGTACTCCTGTCCTTCTGGAGGTCTAAACACTACCACTCTCTGATGGCAATCAATGCTAGCATAGTGGGCAGCTAGCCAATCCATGCCCAAGATTACCTCAAACCCATGCATGTCTAAAACCACCAGATTAGCTAATAAATACCTCCCTTGAATATCCACTAGACAGTCCTTGAGTACCTTTCTACATACCCCTACGGCCCTAGTCGGCCTAGCCACAGACAAACTAATTTCTAACTGCTGAGGCTCAAACCCACACAATTTTACATAATCCCGAGCGATAAATGAATGCGTTGCCCCAGGATCAAATAAAACGGTAGCTTTAAATGACAGTATTGAAACTGTACCTGTCACCACATCTCCCGCCGCCTCAGCATCTCCAGGCGTCAGTGCATAAACTCGCGCCGATGCAGTATTCCTCTGCTGTCCGCCTCGAGGTGCCTGGTAGCCTCCTCTATATGGTCGAGGAGCAGCCGCTACCACTGGTGGTGCTTGGCAGTTTCTCGCGATATGCCCAGGCTGGTGGCACTGATAGCAGACCACCTCTCACGCTCGACACTCTCCTGGGTGCCTCCTCAAACATTAGGGACATGGAGGGAGCATCTGTCTGCCCTGTACTGCTCGCTCTCCTCCTCCCTGTCGTTGTCCTCCTCCGGTATCATATCTCCTCCATGGCCCACAATTGGGCCTTGCCTGAAAATCAGAAGGCGCGGGCCTCTTCCTCTGGCTCTGGGCTGCTGCGCCTCGTAGTATGCTGCTCTCAATCACCGCAGCCCTACCCACTATCTCCGAGAAAGTTTGAGCTCGGAAACCTACCACCTGCTCATACAGGTTCTGCCTCAAGCCCTCCTCAAACTTCCTCGCCTTCCTCTCCTCATTTGGCACCATATACGGGGCGAAGTGGGACAGCTGAACAAACCTCGTTGCGTACTGCTGCACTGTCATAGACCCCTGCGTCAGATATAGAAACTCTGACGCCTTTGCACTCCTGACTGTAGCGGGAAAGTACTGCTCGAAGAAAATTTCCCTAAAGCGACTCCACGTCATCGCTATAGGGTCAAGCCTCTGTTCCTTCAGTACTCTCACTAACCTCCACTAGTGCTTTGCCTCCCCGGTAAATTTAAAGGTAGCAAATAATACTTTCTGCTCGTCTGTACATGATAGGACTGCCAGAATGTCTTCTATATCCTAAACCCAGTTCTCTGCTACCAATGGGTCCGCTCCTCCAGCAAAAGATGGGGGTCGCATACGTGTGAACTGCTCGATCGTGCAGCTCCGCTCCCCCGAGCTCCTGGCCATCTCAGTCATCACCTGCTGAGTGACTCTACGTAACACTGCGTCAGGGTCTGTACCACCCATACTAGAAGGTCCTGCTCCATCACCTCCTGCATTCGTGTTAGAATTCACCTGAAGCTTCTTTGAAGCTTCAGGTGGTTAACATTATATATATATATATATTATAATAATAATAATAAATTTAATTAATATTAATAATAATATATTTTATAAATAAAATAAATAAATAAATTTTAATTAATTTTTTTTCTTTTTTTTTAAAATCTGATTAATTAATTAATTATTTATTTTATTTTTATTTTTTTATTTTTTATTTTTTATTTTTTATTTATTTTTTATTTTTTGGAAATCAATCCGCTAATCTTTTATATATCTTTTTGGGGTTTTTACATGCATACCTTCCACGAGCACCCGAACCCTTTGAAAGGGACCCCTCACCAACTCAGGTTACTAAGAAATTTAGTTCAAATTAAGCACCAAGCGACTGAACACGTGCGTTTGGGCTATCGAACTTAGGACCGGGCACCCGAAATTCTGAACAAATGTTTTTGACTTTTGTTTGGGCCACCGAACTGGGACTTGGGCTGCCAAACTGATTTAAAAACCTTTTATAAATGTGTCTGTTTGGGCGACAGAACCACAATTTAGCCACTTGAATCCTGCCAAGTTAAAATTATTTTAACTGAGGTAAATATGGGTTAATGAGGGTTAATACTTTCTAAACACTTTGAAACTTTTCTAAGAATACCCAATAGGTCCCAAACGGTTAAAATTTTTACCTTGCCTATAAATATAGGCTCATATGTGAGGATTAGTAATTAATTAGCAAAATCATTGCCAAGAATCCTTTCTTTTGTAAATACTCATATTGTCCAAATACTCTCAAATTTCCATTCCCTTGATACATTCTGAGATTGTGAGAGCTTATAGAGTGTGCTAGTGATTGTTAGAAAGTGCTTAAACTCCCACCTTGCTTGTTTGATTATTGATATTATTTTTGGGGAGTTTGGCTTAATTTTATCCCACTTATTTCATATTATAAATCTTTGTTGGGATAGACTAGCAAGCTTAGGGGTCTTTGCATAGTTGTTGCAAGACTTCCATAGCTTTGATTTTTGTTGTGCATAAATACTTCAACAAGCCAAAATATTTTTCATATTAGTAGTGTGCTTATCTCATTGAAGAAAATATTCTTAAACTAGTTTGAATATCTGATTGATATCTTTGGAATCTTGATTTGCTATTGAAATGTGCTTTACTTAAATTCCAAGATATTGCTTGTATTGAACACTCTTGAGCATTCCATTGATAATACCCTATTGAGTGTTGTTTGCACAACCATTTGTATTACTGAGTTTACATTATATCCATATTGTTGATGTGTATGTGATTGCACGTATTGGGTACATATCTGTTATATTCCAGGTATGGTCTGAGGGGGCGGTAATCCAGCCCGGTAAGGATTGTGTGTAAAGGTTAAGGTCAGCCCTGTACTAATTGACGATTGTTTAGGTGCCGCTCCACCCGCTTAAGTGAGCATTATAGTGGTAATCCTTGTGCTTGTTAGCCAAGGCGGGGAAGTAGGTAATTTGCCGAACCTCGATAACACTTTTGGTTGTCACTTACTTTTTACTGCTTTCCGGTGCATGCTTGGTTGATTAAATTTTGTTATTTAATTTATGCTACATATTGCAATTGATTTATTTTACATGCACTAGATTGAATTTAGGGTTGTGAAAATACTGCTGTTAGAATATTGACCTAGGGCATCAATTTTAAAATACCAATTCACCCCCCCTTTTGGGATCACGGTAAAGCTAGCAATTGGTATCAGAGCCACGTAGCATAGACTCATAGTTATTTTGTAAAAAATCTTAGATGACTCATAGCTCCGTGACCCCTTTCCTTGAGGGACCATCTTCCACATGACCTCCGATTTTTCAGTGGTGTTAATTACACCTTCTTGAAACAGAGGATGCACATCTATCTTCAAAATACAGATTGGAAGGTGTGGAGGATTGTTTCTAAGGGAAATTATGTTCCTATGAAAACAGAGGGTACAACAGAGTTCCTAAAATTGAGGAAAAATATAATGATGATGATATGAAAGTTGTTAGTTTGAATGTCACTGCTATGAATGTTTTGTTTTGTGGTCTTGATGTGAATGATTTTAATAGAGTAATGACATGTCCTACTGCAAAAGAATTCTGGGATAAGTTAGAAGTCACATATGAAGGTACTAGGGATGTGAAAGATAATAGGATAGATATGCTGCCTAGTGAATATGAGGCCTTTAGGATGAATGTAGGTGAGTCCATTTAGAGCATGTACACTAGATTCATACACATTATAAACTCACTGCATGCATTAGGTAAGACCTATCCTACATGTGAGATGATTAGGAAGATCCTTAGAGGCTTGCCTCCTGTTTGGGAAGCTAAGGCTATGGCCATTTCTGAGGGTAGAGACCTTAAGGTCATTACTCTAAATGAATTGATAGGTTCCCTGATTGCCTATGAATTAGCCATAAATGAGGTACTCAATGAACATAATAGGGTGAAAAAGGTGACTGCATTGAAAACCTTCACTAATACATCTAGTGAATGTAGTGAACCTGACTCTGAGGATGATATGGTCATGCTAATTAGAAAATTCAGCAGATTCTTCAGGAAGAATAGAAAGCCATACAAAAGATATAGGGAGTCTGCATCTGAGAAGGGAGAGTCTAGTAAAAGAAAAGAAAAATCAAATGCTCCCACGTGTTACAATTGCAACAAAGTTGGGCACATCAAGCCGGACTGCCCACTACTAAAAAAGGATGCTAAGAAAAAGAAAAAAGCCATGAAAGCAGGCACTTCATGGGATAAATTAAGTAACAGTGACTCAGACTCAGACCGTAGCGACTCAGAGGTTGTTAATCTATGCTTGATGGCACACGATGATGAGGTATCATTCTCTTCCTCTTTATCCTCACATTATTCGTTTGATGATTGTAATTCTGATTGCATGCCTACGTTTAGAGAATTACAATTTGAATATATTCGTGTATCTAAACTATTGAATACAATGACCAAAGAAAATGATGATTTGAAAAAGAAATGTGAAAATTGGTCAAAATTGTTTGGATTTGCAAAACCTCTCATGCTTCGATTTTGAAAGAAAAGGAAGTGACTATTGCAGAGCTTGAGAGGAAATTGGAGGATAACTCCAAAATTATTTTTAAATTCACCGAGGGTAAATGCAATTTTGAAAAACTACTTGATGCCCAAAGATATTCTCTAAGTAAAGAGGGTCTAGGTTTTAATGACATTGAAAATGTCAGATGACCTAATCTTTACTTGGGACATTTCACACGTGAATCAAAATCTCAAGTCCCACCTAAAGATCCTAAGTGTAGAATGAAATGTTTTAAATGCAAGCAAATTGGCTATATTCAATTTGATTGTCCACTTAGGAATAAGCATGCGAAAATTAGAAAAGTGTGGGTAGTTAAGGGTGATCCAGTTGCTAACCTCTGTGGACCCAACAAAATTTGGGGACCAGCATCAGTTACTTAGTCTATTTTGCAGGTGTGTTTGAGATCGTCCTACTTTAAGAACAGGTGGTACCTGGATAGCCGGTACTTATGGCACATGACCGACGACAAGGCAAAATTTGCGTCAATCATTCCCAAGGATGGAGGGTATGAGACGTTTGGGAATAATGCAAAGGGATGCATTATCGGCGTAGGTAAGGTTGGTAAGGATCCCTCCTTGGTTATTGATAATGTTCTATTAGTTGATGGGTTGAAGCATAACTTATTGAGCCTAAGTCAATTGTGTGATAAAGGATATAAGGTATCATTTGAAAATGATAAATGCATAGTTGAAAGTAAATCAAATAAAGTGCTTTTTACTGCAGATCGCCGTGAAAATGTATACACTACTACTTTTGATAACTTAGCTTCACAACAAGTAACTTGTTTTTCTGTAATAAATGAAGCCAATTGGTTGTGGCATAGGCACTTAGGACACGCTAGCATGGACTTATTGTCAAAATTAGTAAGAAAAGATTTAGTAAAAGGCTTGCCTAAAACATCATTTGTGAAAGATAAAATCTGTGATGCATGTCAAATGGGTAAGCAAACAAAATCAAGTTTTAAGAAAAAGAAATTTATATCTACCACTAGACTACTTGAAATGCTTCACTTGGATTTGTTTGGTCCTGATTCTATGCAAATTCTTGGTGATAAATCATATGCTTTTGTCATTGTTGATGACTTTTCTAGGTTCACATGGGTGTTATTTCTCTCACATAAAAATGAATCATGTGAATAATTTACTAAGCTTTATAGGAGAATTCAAAATGAAAAAGGTTATAAAATAACTCATATAAGAAGTGATAGAGGTACTGAATTTAAAAATGAAGGCATAGAAATTATTATGACCTAGAGGGCATATCACATAATTTTTCTGCACCTAGGACCCCTCAACAAAATGGCGTGATAGAAAGAAAGAATAGGTCATTACAAGAAATGGGTAGAACTATGCTGAATGAACATAAGTTACCTAAATATTTTTGGGTTGAGGACATAAATACTGCTTGTTATGTTATAAATAGGGTGTTGATTAGACAATCACTTAATAAAACCCCTTATGAATTGTGGAACAACCATAAACCTAATATTTTATATTTTCATGTTTTTGGTTGTAAATGCTTTGTGCTTAGGGATAATGAACATCTAGGGAAATTTGATTCTAAATCTGATGAAGACATTTTCCTAGCTATCCTCTCAATAATAAAGCATATAGAGTTTTCAATAAAAGAACATTGATAGTCATTGAATCTATTCATGTCGTATTTGATGAATCTAATCCATTTTCTAAGAAAAATGATGAAGATGATATTGACATTAGAAAATGCTTAGACAAGTTATCTATTGAAAACAACGCAAGTGAAAATTCAGAAGTAAATGATAAATCATTTGAAGATAATGACAATGAAAATGAAGTTCAAGAGTTGCCTAGAGATCATCTTGTGGTGTAGCCACAAGATCTTCCTTGAAGAACCTAGTGAGTCATTCTACTTTCTTGTCCCAAGAAGAACCTAAAAATATTAAAGAAGCCATAGAGGATGAGTCTTGGGTAATGTCCATGCAAGAATAACTTAATTAATTTGAAAAAAGCAAAGTGTAGACCCTAGTTCCTAGGCACAATGATTATACAATTATTGGAACTAAATGGGTATATAGAAATAAGAAAGATGAGAATGGGGTAGTAACTAGGAATAAGGTTAGACTAGTTGCCCAAGGTTATAATCAGGAAGAGGAGATAGATTTTAATGAAACATATGCTCCTGTTGTTAGGTTGGTAGCCATTCATATGCTACTTGCTTATGCCGCTTTTAAAAATATTAAATTGTTTCAAATGGATGTTGTTGACCTGATAAGTCACACCCTGTTTTGATTATGACAAATACTTTTGGTATTTGATGACTTTCGAGTTTGTGTGCAAGTATATAATTAGCAGATTAACTAATGGCACATGAAGACTCAAAGTTTAAAGACCTTGAAGACTTCTTTTGTTGCAATTAATATTTGCTCTATTCGGGTCTGTAATAGTAATTAGGAGAAACGGTCTGTAATAATATCTGCATGTCATGCATGTAGGTATGTGTAAGCTCAAAATGATTGTAGAATGACCATAGGGGCTGAAAACGCTTTCGAAAAGACCCTAGTGAGACTTTAGGTCGCAACACTCACACACATATCATACTAGGAGTGTTAAAAAAAAACTTAAATTGAGTATTTCTAAGGAAATTGAGAGAGCTCGGGCAACCGAACCCCAGGAGTTCAAAACTCCTCGGGTGCCCGAACTATTGAGAAGTCAATAGTTGACGTAGGCTGTAACAACTCGAAAATTTTTAAATAATTTACGATAATAAATAAGATAGAAAGGGAAGAAAGAATAAATTCAAAAAGGGTGGCAGCAAACATTCGTCGATGAATAGATTGGTCTCGTTGACGAATGTTCTTCTTAGCTTGTCGACGAGGGTACATGTCTCGTCGACAAGGAATTACCGAGAGGGGTTCTTCGCATTGACTGAAATTCGTCGATGAGTTGGCTGTCTCGTCGACGAACTGTGTACTTGGACTCGTCGACAAATCCTTGTGTATAAATAGTGAATTCTTTTCATTCCAGCACGAAATTTTTGCATGTTCTCCTTCTTTTGCTAAAACCTTCGGCCATTCCACCTTCTTTCTTCGATTCTGGCCCAAATTTAGCTCAGTTCGACGATCAGAAGTTACCACGAGACTTCTGGAAAGATTCTCTGCAATATAGGTAGAGTAGAGCTTTGATTTGAGTAGTTTGGGAAACATTCCAAAACCAAGGTAAGTGAATTATTTGGAATTTCTTTAGCAAATATTGTTATTTGGAGCCTACGAAGTATTGTAAGGGTATTTTGCTAAGATTTGAGGAATCTGTAATTTCTGAATTACAGGATCTCGTTTTGTTGATTTTGGGTCGAATTTCGAGGAGTAGGTAAGGGAAAATATTTTATAATAGCTTTTTAATAATTTTAAACGACTAGTTTCAAGTATAAATTATTATATATATATATATATATATATATATATATATATAGGTATAATTTTCTAAACTTTGTTGGTATTGAAAACGTTGTTTTTAGATAGATAAATTATATTGGAAAAGAAACTGTGTGGCTGAAATCATTTTTGATAAATAAATGATTGTGATTAATGTGGAATGAGGAATTATTGAGACTGCGAATTTTGTTTGACTGTGAAGTCTGCCTGGTTGAATATATTGATTGATTGTGGATACTGATGTGGTGTATATTGTGGTAGAATTGTGGAAATGTTGATTGTTTGACTGATGTTGATTTGTAATGTGGTTCATGTAAATTACGATATAGCGTTGGCAGTGGTATGAGGAGGTCATTATATCGTACCTGGTATAATCGTCATATAACTTTGACAGTGGTATGAGGAGGTCGTTATATAGACGTTTATATTGGGAGGTAAACATTGGCAGTGGTATGAGGAGGTTGTTTACCTATTTACTATGAACGGAGTGGTTGTTTTGTAACTTGTGTGGTTTGATTAGTCCCGTGTGGACCAGTCCGGTGTGGACATTTATACTGTGTTTTAATTAGTCCTGTGTGGACTAGTCCTATATGGACATTTATACTGTGCTTTGATTAGTCCTATGTGGACCAGTCCTGTGTGGACATTTTTACTATGCTTTGATTAGTCCTGTGTGGACATTTATGCTATGGATTGATTAGTCCTATGTGGACATATGTGTTGTGTGGATCCTTTGTTGATTAATTATGATATGAGTGTATTTGTGAAATTTTGTGAAGTGATTGTGTTAGTTGTGTACGACTTTTAATTAATTAAGCATTTTGGGTAAAGTAAATAACTGCACCCAAGAGCTTGCTGAGGAAGGTGAGTACTCTGGTAATTATTTATGGATACCAGGGTAGAGGGAAGCTACTTGTATAAGTGAGTGATTCCCCATTCTCGGTGTCTTTACCTGGATACATAACCCGAGGGCTTACTGAGAAAGGTGAGTGCTTTGGTGTTCGCACTAGAGCAGAAGGAACCTACTTGTATGGGCGGGTAGATTTCCCTATTCTCGGAAATTAACAATAAATACTGTTGGTTGCGAATATGAGAATGGACGATAATGACGTTGATCTTGCGTGATTATGGGTATGACATCTGGGTTACTTGTGGACTGTGTGTACACTTTAAATGGATATTTTAATTATATTATAAACACTTCAGCCACACACTATTATAAACTATTTCTTCCTTACTGAGAGGTGTCTCACCCCGTTATATGTTAAATCTTTTCAGGTTATCCAAGAGATCGAGCTTAGATAGCTCTAGGGCGGGTAGTTTTGTGAGTGAAATTAGAACGGATATGTGTTAGTTTTATGTTTCTTTATATTTCTTCCAGGTTTGTAATATGGTAAATATGGATGCATGGTATAAGTTTGTTGATGTACAATTATAGAACTCTGGCATTTTATGTTCGAGGTTTTTATTATTATTTCTCCGCTGCGTAAATGGTATCAGAGATGCGTGTTGTCCTCATAACACTCTGGGCCCCACGTGGCGGGTTCAGGGCTTTACATATGCTCTCGGGCGACCGAATATATTTGTGCATACCTTCTTCGGGCACCCGAACCCTTTAAAGGGAACTTTTCATCAACCTGGTCGATCGAACCTTCACGTTCAAATCAGACCTTGGGTGACCAAACACACGAGTTCGAGCTGCCGAACCTATGACCGGGTACCCGAATTTACAAAGAAATGTTTATGACTTTAATTCAGGCCACCAAACTATAAGTTAGGCGACCGAACCTATTTAAAGACCTTTTATGACTGTGTCTGTTTGGGCGACCAAACCAAGGTTCAGCCACCAGAACCTCGCCGGGTTAAAAAATTTTTAACGGAGGTAAATACAGGTTAGTGAGGGTTAATTGTGTTTAAACAATTTGAAACTTTTCTGAGAATACCCAATAGGTCCCAAACGGTTATATTTTTGACCTTGTCTATAAATATGAGTTCATTTGTGAGGATTAGCATGAGATTAGCTAAAATAATTAGCAAAAATCCTCTCTATCTCAAAATCCCATTTTGCCCAAAATACTCTCAAATATTTATTCCCTTGATACATTTTAGTATTGTGAGAGTATATTGATTGTGCTAGTATATATTAGGTTGCTAATACTCCTAGTGTTCCTGTTTGATTGATTTATTTATTTTTGGGGATTTAGTAAAGTTTTTCCCACATATTTTATTTAATAAATCTTGTGTTGGGATAAACCTAGCAGCTTAAGGATCTTTGCATTGTTATTGCAAAGATTCCTATAGCTTGATTTTGTTGTGCAATATTTTCTACAATCTATAATACTTTTCAAACTACTCTTGAGCATATTATATTGAAGAAAATCTTTTGAGTTGTTTTGAATATTTGTAGCATCTTTGAAACCTTGATTATTATTGATATTTGATATATACTGTTTCAAAAAAATAGCTTGATTAGAAAACTCTTGAGCATATTAATGATCATATCTTGTTGAGTGTAGCTTGCACAAAAATACACATCAGTGAGCTTACATTTACCTACATTGTTGATGTGTGTGTGATTGATTAAGTATACTGCGTGTATTGGGGTACATATTTGCTTTACATGAAAGCACAATCACTGTACCATTTGATTGAGTGAATATTGTTGTATTTCTAGGCGTGGCTTGAGGGGGCGGTAATCCATCTCGGTAAGGATTGTGTAGGTTGAGGTCAGCCTTATGTTAATTAACCTGGTTGTAAAGGTTGAGGTTAGCCCTATGCTAATTGACCTGGTTTGTTTAGGTGCCACTCCACTCATTTAAGTGAGCAATTATAGTGGTAATCCTTGTACTTGTTAGCCAAGGCGGGGACATAGACACAGTTGGCCAAACCCCGATAACATATCGTGCGTGTACTTTTTTTGGGAAATGTCATACTTTCAAACAGCATGCTGCCAAAATTTTTTAAAAAAAATTCCCAAACTTATCTTGTATACAAATGATTTTTACCCATTTCCTAAGGTTATTACTTGTCATAGCCCTTTTTGTCGTTGCCAATATGGGGAGATGAATAAGAGGCAAAAAAATGGGTTACAAGCACTTAAGGAGAATACTTGTACATAATGCACATTGTTAGGGGGAGCCTTCTACGACTACACCTTTGTTTTTTTGCATGATGTATTTGTTATCATCAAAAAGGGAGAGAATGTTGACCTTATAGGTCACACCCGATTTTGATAATGACAAATACTTACGTATTTGATGGTTTTCAAGTGTATGTACAGGCTTAAATGAGCATCTCAAGGAATAACACTTGAAGCAAGACATGTAGACCTTAAAGATTTTATTTCATATTGTAAATTCAATTAATGTAATATGGGTCTGTAATAGTAACTAGGGATATGGTCTGTAATAATTACCTGCATATCATGCATATAGGATATATGGTAAGCTCAGTAAGACCCTAGTATGACTTTAGGTCCTAACACTCATGCACATATATCATACAGAATTCAGGAGTGTTACAAATGCATTTAATTGAATATTATTAGGGAGTTTGAGAGAGCTCGGGTGACCAAACCCCAGGAGTTCAAAACTCCTCGGGAGCTCGAACTGTTGAGAAGTCAACAGTTGACTTAAGCTCTCGGGCAATCGAACCATTTTATACATACCTTCCACGAGCACCTGAACCCTTTGAAAGGGACCCCTCACCAACTCAGGCTACTGAGAAATTTAGCTCAAATTAAGCACTGGGCGACCGAACACGAGCGTTCGGGCTATCGAACTTAGGACCGGGCACCCAAAATTCTGAAAAAAAGTTTCTGACTTTTGTTCAAGCCACCAAATTGGGACTCGGGCTACCAAACTGATTTAAAAACCTTTTATAAAGGTGTTTGTTTGGGCGACAGAACCACGATTCAGCCACTTGAAGCCTGCCGAGTTAAAACTATTTTAACTGAGGTAAATACGGGTTAATGAGCGTTAATACTTTCTAAACACTTTGAAACTTTTCTAAGAATACCCAATAGGTTCCAAACGGTTATAATTTTTACCTTGCCTATAAATATAGGCTCATTTGTGAGGATTAGTAATTAATTAGCAAAATCATTGCCAAGAATCCTCTCTTTTGCAAACACTCATATTGTCCAAATACTCTCAAATTTCCATTCTCATTTATAGGCTCATTTGTGAGGATTAGTAATTAATTAGCAAAATCATTGTCAAGACTCCTCTCTTTTGCAAACACTCATATTGTCCAAATACTCTCAAATTTTTATTCCCTTGATACATTCTGAGATTGTGAGAGCTTATAGAGTGTGCTAGTGATTGTTAGATAGTGCTTAAACTCCCACCTTGCTTGTTTGATTATTGATATTACTTTTGGGGAGTTTGGCTTAGTTTTATCCTACTTATTTCATATTATAAATCTTTGTTGGGATAAACTAGCAAGCTTAGGGGTCTTTGCATAGTTGTTGCAAGACTTCCATAACTTTGATTTTTGTTGTGCATAAATATTTTCAACAAGCCAAAATATTTTTCAAACTAGTAGTGTGCTTATCTCATTAAAGAAAATATTCTTAAGCTTGTTTTAATATTTGATTGATATCTTTGGAATCTTGATTTGCTATTGAAATGTGTTTTGCTTAAATTCCAAGATATTGCTTGTATTGAACACTCTTGAGCATTCCATTGATAATACCCTATTGAGTGTTGTTTGCACAACTATTTGCATTACTGAGCTTACACTATATTCATATTGTTGATGTGTATGGGATTGCGCGTATTGGGTACATATCTGTTTTACATGAAAGCATAATCACTGTACCAGTCTTATTGAGAAAAATATAGTTGTATTCTAGGCGTGACCTGAGGGGGCGGTAATCCAGCCCGGTAAGTATTGTGTGTAAAGGTTGAGGTCAGGCCTGTGCTAATTGACCTGGTTGTTTAGGTGCCACTCCACCCGCTTAAATGAGCATTATAGTGGTAATCCTTGTACTTATTAGCCAAGGTAGGGACGTTGGCAATTTGCCAAATCTCGATAACACTTATGAGTGTCACTTACTTTTTACTGCTTTTTGGTGCATGTTTGGTTGATTAAATTGTGTTATTTAATTTCTTCTACATATTGCAATTGATTTTTTTTACTTGCATTAGATTGACTTTAGAGTTGTGAAAATACTGCTGTTATAATATTGACCTAGGGCCTCAATTTTAAAATACCAATTCACCCCTTCTCTTGGGATCACGGTAAAACTAATAATTAAATTGGGTAATAATTTACCACATCTTTCAAAGGTTAAATATACTATTTCATATGGATAAAAAACATTTCACCTCTTTAGGAGGTCGATTTGAACATCTCTTAAGGAGGTTAAAAATATACTAGCTTTAGGAGGTAAATATTTTGTAGGAATCTGAACCAAGAAAATAAAATGGAAAAATAAAGAGAAAAGATAATAAATAAAAGGGAAGGAAAAATAAGAAAAGAAAGGAGATGGTTTAATTCAGCACCAAACCGTCGACGGTTTTCTCCGGGCTGAGCTTACTTAAGTAGTAAGCAAGGTCATTTTTTTTTATTTTATTACACACACATGCACACACACACACACACACACTCTCTCTCTCTCTCTCTCTCTCTCTCCAAAGCCTCCCGAGTCACTCTCACGTACTCCTCGATCCTCTTTCCCTCCTCTCGGCTCGTAGGTCATCATTCCTCAGCTGATTTAAACTATAATGACCCGAAGTATAATGGAATTTAAAAAATAATTAAGAGAGAGAGAAATTGGAATAGAAAATAGGGTGCAGCAGACTTCGTCAATGATGTGGCAATTGGGCTCGTCGACAAGAAAATACCGAGGATGGTTTTGGTAATTCCGAATTTCATCGACGAGGGGTGAAGGTTCGTCGACAAAATTCTTAAGAGACTCGTCAAAGAGGTGACGTGTCTCGTCGACGAATCCGACTCTATAAATAGTGTAAACTCGGATTTTTAATGTTGAAAATTAGAAAATCTCCCTCTCACTCTCCTCCCTACGATTTCTCTTTCCTTTCTCTTCGATTTCGGCTCCATCGTTCGCCGGATCGATGATTTGAGGCCACCACGACGCTCCTGGAAAAGTTCTCTCCAAATCTACCAAAGCGGATCATTGGTGGAAGCGAGTTGAAATTCTTCCCTGAGTTGAAGTAAGGCTTTTTATGCCAAGTTTGGTCTTTTCATAGTTATAGGAAATGATATTCATGTGAAAATACTGAAATTTAGTTCTAGGGATTGTTGAATTCAAGGTGTTAAACGGGGAACCCTGCGGGTGCAGGATGAGTGGAATTTTTAGGAGATTTTCTTCAGTACCAGGTAAGGGAATAAACTAAAGTAGTTATTTTTTCATGCAAATTAGTATTATTTATCAGCAAATTAATTTTCAGGAAAGCATGTCTTATATTTGAATATTATTGAGAAAATGCATATTTGGGAAAATACTACTGTTACATAGGAAATGAAATTTTAGAATGAAATGTATGATTTTAGTCAGCATTGTGTGGCATGAATATTATTTTACGTGATAAGTATTATGTTATGGAAAATTTTACGAGTAAAGCATGTTTTCAGGAATTATGAAATAATATGGTACATTATGATTTTGAAAATACATGATAATTGATTTATTATTCAGAATGATATGTATGAGATATTCGGCGCAAGGCCGTGATTGATAGCCGGTGCGAGGCCATGTTTTACGTATGATTTCGGCACAAGGCCGTATTTATGAAATGTTTGGCGCGAGGCCGTATTTATGAAATTATAGAAAATGCTATCAATTCATTTATGTTAAACGCTATATTATCATGTATTATATGTTATCAGAACCCGGATGTTAGTTTAGTTCAGTTTCAGGAGCACGGTAACGTAGCTATATAGATCAGATATCTATGTTCAGATTGGTGCTAACCACCTCACGAGAGGGTGAGAGATGGATAGTCTATGTGGCTTTCAGTGTAGAGTTGTAGACGTCCACCTGGCAATTCGGACCAGGGTGTGGTGGGCCCATCTTACTTATAGACATTTTTGACTCGGCAGTGGTCGGCCAGCCATTGTCAGGTCTCGCCTTCGAGCTACACAACTCGTCATGGGGGGTAATACATGACATCAGTTAGTTATTCATCCCGGGTATGTTTTCAATATTATTAGCTACACCTGACAGTTATGATTAGTATGATTTATTAAAATATAAAGGTATACGTTTATGTAGTCATTAAATGATTAATGTTTTCTGGTATGAAGAATGTATTGTACATCTATATTATCATTCAATATTCATGTTGTCACACAACTGTATTTAGTTTATTTTTCCTTACTGAGAAGTGTCTCACCCTCGAACATTAAATGATTTTCAGAAAACCTAGAAGAACCAGTGGGGCGAGGCCGCCGTTGAGTTAGTAGTACTACTTCGCTAGGAGGGTAAGTTTTGATCTAGGGACAGTAAATGTGTGTTGTGGGTTCCTAGATATGCATATATGTTTTGTATTTTGGGAAGACGTATACAAACACCATATTTATGGATTATAGTTAACTCTGGTATTATATTTTTTGTGGTTATGATGATGATGTTTTTCATTTACTGTTGCCTAGGTTCCACTGTGAATGACAGGTGTCCCCATTACCAACGGGTTTGAGTTGACTTATTTATTAAATTCGTATTATAATATGATAAATTAAGCAGGACATTACATAAACGACTAAGGTTTCATGTTTCTGAAGGTTTTAGGTAGATTTTCTAGGAACATGTTAGGGGATTAGATTATATTAGTTATTTTTGAGATATGAACAGATTAAACTGAGGTATATGATTTTAGAAATGGTATATATGCTTTTCTGTATGAATTAGTTTTATGAAAATGGTAATTTTGCTTATTATACAAATTTGGGGAAAAACTAACATGAATTGGTTGGTCATCTCATTTTCCCCGTAAAATCTATAGTTTGAGTTAAATTAAACCCTACAGATGATCACCCTTTTGTTTTTAGCAAATTATATGTTTTCCTTAGCAGTTTATTATTATACTATAAATTATCAGTAAAAATTTATGTCGCATGAGAATGGTTAAAATGGCAGAAATGAACAGGATGATAATACAATTACGATTCAGTTTGATATGATGGCTAATCACCGAGTTATGATATAGCGGTTTTATATCGAGATAGAATATGATAGATATTTTATAGAATTATGAACAGCTACTATTTTATACAGATTTATGAAAGTAAATTCATGATTACAGTTTTTATTATGTAAATTACCATATATGATCTAAGAACCCTGAGGAAATCAGATATTATGATGAGCACGATACTGTAGCTATAGATTTGGCAAGGAGTGCAATCACACGGGTATGATAGTGTGATGATGGATAGTTGATTTGTGGATTGGGTACAGTACTACTCCCGATGCAGTTCCGGGTGACCCTCCCAATGGGCATTTTGAGTATTTACAACCTACTTTGATTTAGCTATGGTCAGCTGACCATATGTCAAGTCCAGCCTTCGGACCGCACAACCAGTCATGGGGGGAAGCATGTCTTTGGGAAAGCATGATGATGCTAGTTCAGAAGTACAGGTTGTCTCTTCTATGCATATATGGGCAAATTTACTAAAAATGGGTCATATTGAGCTGACAGTGTAACGACGTGCTATTTTTTTTTTATTTCTTTCTAAATATAATAAATGTTATCTGTCTAAAATACTGAAAATAACATCCTAGACTGAGGAAACCCTGTCTGTCATACATAACTAAGTAGCGATACACAAAACTGGAAACTGCTATATATATTACAATACCAGAGAACTATAGAGCTCTGTAATATATTTACAATACAAAATACCCAATGACGCCACTATAATAAAAAAACTATCCCAAAACACTGTTATCTCAAAAATACCTACCCTTCCCATAAGGGCAACTCAAGTCAACCTCTACCCGCGAGCCTGATCTGCTCGCCCAGTTAGATCTCCTGAAAAATGATAAGTCACTAGGATAAGATAACACTCAGTAAGAGGAAATATGCTATTACTAGTGTGTGGCGACTAAGTTGCATACTGTTAAAATAACAACTGAACTGTAATGAAATAGTAAATCTGTAAAGCATGTCCATCATTTTTCACAATTTAAAATATAACTGTGTCACCTGCATTTTCTACTTTTCATACTGCTAATATCATACTATACTCATCAGATACTGTAAAACTGTATACATATACATAACTATGCTTTATCCCTGAAACTCTATATATGTCATGATTTGACCCCTCATGATAGGGTTGTGCGGCCTGTAGGCAGGACTTAATTTGGTCAGCCCTCCAAATAAGTCAATATACTCTACACTACCTCAGCTCAGCCAAACTGCATTCTCTCCTAGGCGCGGGACTGGCTGCTACCTCCTCAAGCTGGTCCCCTCAACCCGGTGAATTAGGGAGCTGCATCCTCTTCGAGCACAGTTTGACGGTATCCGCACACTATCTGAGATATGTGGTTGCACTCTATTCTGTATATAGCAACGGTATCGTGCATTGTATTCTTTATCTGTATCTGTCTATAATCATTCCTCAGGGATCTGATACTATATATATACTTATATTCTCTTTTACTATTTTCATCATGTTTCCAAAATTACCATAACGCTATCTTTTATATTGTAAATACTGCAATCTCTATATACTGTATCTGTAGCTTCTTGATGTTATCTCTGTATATCTGTCTGTATACTCTGTCTATATACTCTATCTATATACTCTGTATGTTATGGTAATAGGAAACATAACATACTATAAATGCTATATATGTTGATTTGAGTAAAACTGTAATATACTATTCTGGGTAAACATCTGTAATATACTGATTTGTATAAAACTATAACATACTGATCTGAGTAAATATTTGTATACATATATATATATATATATATATCTGTTTTGTGAAACTATTTAAATAAAAGTTATATATGTACGTATATTTTTCTATATAATCTCTGTGAATATATGGCTATATCTGTATGTTCTGTATAACTTCATATACTGGAAAAGCTGTATAAAGTTCTACATCAAATATTATCTACTCAAGCCACATATACTTTAAGAACACATATTCTGAAAAACTACATAATAACTGGTATACACACATGTTGGTAAAATTTCTATTAACATATTCAAATTTCCTAGCATAGCATATTTCTCTTACCTTATCTCTGAAAAGTCCCTACTGTACTCTAGCCCTATACCCGCAGGGTCCTCCTCTTAACACCCTGAAAATCACATCTCTCAGAACAAAACATCAATATTTCTTCGTGTATTATATTTCTTATAACTGAGGGAAAGACAAATACCGAATAAAATGCCTTATCCTGAGATTGGGACGAAATCCAAACCAACTCCACCAATGATCAGCTCTAGCAAACTTGCAGAGAACTTCACCAGGAGCGTTGTGGTGGCTTCAGACTGTCGATCCGGCGTAAAACGAACCCGAAATCAAAGAGAGAAGGAGGGAGATGCGTTTTATAGAGAGAAAGAGGGGGTTTGTGCTGAAAATTCGTCTAAAAATCCGAGTTTTCACTATTTATAGAACCGAATTCGTCGACGAGACACGTCACCTCGTCGACGAGTCCTTTAATAATTTCATCGACGAATTTCAGACTGTCCAAAAACCCTTCTCGGGATCTTCTTATCAACGAGGTGTGGCTTCGTCAACGAGGCCTTGTGTATTACTTCTTGGTTATTACATCCAAAGTGCAATGTCGTCGACGAACGCGAAGCGTTCGTCAATGAAGCCTACTGCCTCCTTCTGTGTCTGTTTCCATTTTCCTCCCTCTTCATTATTTTAAAACTATTATTTTTCTGTTCGTTACAAATAGTATGTTATCCAGAAATTATGTATTTTCAGTTATACATGTTAGTACAGTTTTAAAATGCCATTTCATGTACAGTTAAATAAATGGTGGTATTATGTTCACACTGAAACTCATGTTACCCACACACTGATGATAATCTGATCCACCTTACTGAGAAGTGTCTCACCCCCAAAATCCATCTCATTTTTTCAGGTCCTACAGGAAACCGAGTCTAGCATACTTCGGGGCTGCGAATTAGACTGGCGGTAGTGGTTATCAGAGCTAGTGAGATAGCAATTGTCATGTTTTGTTATTTTGGGTTGTAATACAATGATAGGGAGTTTTGTATGTGTGTTTGGGACAATTAGAACTTTGGTAACGTGTGTTGAGGAGGTTTTTCTTCCATTGCATGTTTATGTTTACAATTATGGACAGGAACACCCAGGACCCCGGTTTGGGGGCGGGTTGTGTATTTATAATATCAGAGACTATTATAGGGATTTATGCAGGTTTTCCTACATGGCACTCTGTGTAGAGATCCAAAGAATTACAGTATTTAAATAATAAAAGAGGGAGAAAAGGTTTGCGTTCGTCGACGAAGTGGCTTATTGGGATCATCGACGAGGACACGTGTCTTGTCGACGAGAAACTACCAAGAGGACTGTTTTGAAGTTCGTCAACGATGAATAAGTGTTCGTCGAAAAACACTTTACTTGGCCTCGTCGACAAAGTGACGTGTCTCGTCGACGAAGGCAGCTGTATAAATTGCTCTAACTCGGATTTCCAGCGAGAAAATCCCATGAAAATATCTCTTCTCTCTCTCTCTCTCTCTCTCTCACTCACTTCGGTCTCCCCACCTTTTCTCTAGGATTTTGGGCTGGTTCTTTGTCGATTTGACGATCCGAAGTTGCCATGTCTCTCTTGGGAAGATTCTCTTCACATTTGCTGGAGTGATTTATAGGTCAGGCTAACTGAGGGGAATATGTTAGGGAAGATAATATTAAAGTTTTTTTTAGAGAAAATGTTAATTTCAGGGTATTGTGCTGGGAGCACTGCAAGTGTAGGATTGAGTGTTTTGTGGGCTTCTCAGTAAGCCAGGTAAGGGGACAAATTAAGTCAGAAATTTCTATGAAATTATTTATTATTTTACAACATTAAATTTTCAGGAAAATACGTATATTATATAATTATGTTTGGAAAATACTTTTATGAACATGGATATGTTTTAAACATGTTTTATTAGAAAATATGGTTTTGGGAACAAATTTTACATTCAGTAGGTTAGCCATTTCTGTGTGGCATGAGTTTTAATTTCCATATAATTATGTATGTCAGAATAATATGCTTTTCCCATATCAAGCATGATATGATAGTTTTCAAGGCAATTATGAAACAATACAGGAACCGTGATTTTACATATTAAATAGTATAGAAAAATTATGTTCAGTATATTAAGATATGCCGGTATAAATGTCATGATTCACGTTATGTTATGCCGGCATAGATGTCATGATTCATTTTATGTTATGCCGGCACACATGCCGAGATTCATGTTGGCGCAGATGCCATAATCATGTATGATAAGATAGAATTTATGAAATACGAAACAATTATGTTCAGTATATAAAACATATTATATGTTATCAGAACTCCGATGGTATGGCTTAGTTCAGTTTTAGGAGCACGGTACCGTAGTTATATGTTCAGAATTATGATAGCGCTACCACACAACCAGTAGTGTGGGAGATGACAGTCGATGTGGCTTCAGTGTAGAGTGGAGTTGTCCCCCTAGCAGTTTGGGACCAGATGGGACATGTTAATCGTACTTACAAACTTATGATTGATCTAGCATGGTCAGCCAGACATTGCTAGTGTAAGAACCCGAACCGTGATAGGTGGGTTTAATTAAAATAAGAGAAGGGCAAATAGGGAATTTAGCAGTGTTTGCCGATGAAGTCTATGTACATCTCGTCGACGAAATTCAGAGGCTCGTCAATAAGGAGAAGCTGATAAATTTTGGGAAACCAGTAATATCAGAATTCGTCGAGGAATCCATCATCTTGTCGACGAGGACACCATTCGTTGACGAGGGCAGCTTAAAGGAGTTATAAATATCTTTTTCATTACTTCTCACCTAAGAAATCTCACTTTCTCTCTCTATCTCTCTAGAAACTCTTCCTACTCTCTCTCTCTCTCTAGATTTCTTCATCGTTTGTCACGAGAATCGTTAATCTGAGGTTACCACGAGAATCGTGGAAGGATTCTCTATAAGTTCTACGAATCAGATTTTCAATTCGGCCATTTTTGGGTTTGGCGTAAAATCGAGGTAAGGCTCGATTTTCAATTCTGATTTGGTAGTTTTGTAGAGAACAATGTTGTGAGTATATTCTGTACTGTTAGTTGTAGGTTTTGGAACTTAGTTCACTATTTAGGGGCCTTAGAGTTCAGGATTGGTCATTTGGGGGAAAGTTAAGGGGAATTGTGTTTATATTGGTTATTTTTGAAATCAGACTCGGTGGAACTGTGGTCCATGGTCGTGTGTGTGTTTTGACTACTCATTTGGGGGGATCAAACGGGGAAAACTATGGGTTTTTCATGATTACAGTTTTGGGAAAAAAGGGGCGATGGGCTGCATCTTTGGTTTTGTTGAAAACCAAATGTATATGTTGATTTATACTGTGTTATAGGGATGGTCGTTCCTTGACTTGTTTAAACTGTATGTGATTGGAAAACCATGATTTTAGATTACTAAATGGGTGTGGTTTGTTTGGTTATATGAGCATGCATGTTTATGTGTTGTATTTTGGTTGATATGCAAGTAGGAACGGGGTTCCGAATTTGTTCCAGGTGTTGAGAGTGTCCGGCTCTATATCCGTGGGCGTATGAAATCGCTAGGCCATGTTTGGCAAGAGTGTCCGACTCTATATCTGATGACGTGAGCCTTACTGGCTGATCACCGAAGGGTGTGGATCCACCAATTTAGCGCCGGTACGATGCCATGGGAGTCTGGGGCTAGCCATGTGCTGGTGGCACCGTGTTTGTAGGTTGGCTACGAGCCAACGCCATATGTTGTGGGCCGACTTCAGGCCGAAGGGTGTGACGACACCGGGATTGCTGATCATGTGTGTGTGCATGTATGCACTATTGTGAAAATTAGTATTGGAACTGCATTTAACTGCGTGTATGTTGCATCATGATAACACTCAAATACCACACACAGATATAACTTGCATTCTTCCTTACTAAGAGGTGTCTCACCCCTACTAAACGTACATACTTTTCAGGTCCTTCGAGTAATCGGAACTAGCGTCCTTGTGTCGGGAGCGTAGTGGCAGGTGTACTGCAGGTAGCGCTTGGGTAAGTGCTAGGACTTGTGTTTTATGGGTTGCCATTTTGAGACATGTTGGGCACCCGATTGTACGTTGTATGATATAGCCTTGTTCTGCTCTTGTATGGACTCTGGTATGGTACCATGCTTGTATAGAAAGAGCTTTTTCCACTGCGTATATTTCTTTATGTTTGGATGTGTATAGGGTGCTTGCGAACCCCACGGGGTCGAACCCTCATCCTTTGTACTGTATCTTTGGATGTTTTATAGGATACAGGGACATGTTAGGTTACATTTTCACCGTTGGATCCCATTTTAGGGTTTGGGGCGTGATAGCTAGGTCCCGCCTTCGGGCTACACAACCTAGTCATGTGGGGGTAAGACATGACATCAGCTAGCTATCCATCCTGAGTGTATTTCAGTATTGTACAGTTATATAAGATGATTTTCATGTATAGCAATCTAGTATGCTTTATTATGATTTGACATTCATGTTTTACTCAGTTCTGCTACAGATAGACTTTACGAAATATGCTTATTATACTGTTTATATGTATAACACAAAAATGCTTATAACTCCACACACTGATATTAGTTTATTTCCCTTGAGAGGTGTCTCACCCCAACTATATATAAATATTCAGGGAATCCAGGTAGAGGAGCAGATAGAGCTCCGCGGCAGTAGAGTCCGACCAAGCTACCCTGTCAGAAGGGTGAGTTGTAGAGCTAGGGTTGGATTTATTATTGGGAAGTGACCTTAGGCTACTTTTGGTCTTTTTAGTGGATGGTTGTATGTATATAATAGTCTTAGTACGACTCTAGTATTGTGGTTGGTTGTATGACATGATGTAAATTACGTTTCCTGCTGCTTAGGTATCAGAATTGTGTTTTGGGCATATCCCCGGTACCCATGGATCCATGTTGATTTTGTTATTCAGATCAGAGGATATCAAGATTATTATATTAAAGGTATATCCCTGGTACCCATGGGTCCAGGTTGATTTTGTTATTTAGATAAAAGGATATTAGGATTATTATATTAAATGTTATAAAAAAATGATTACAGTAAAATAGGCAGATCGTTACACTTCGGGCCCTACGTGGTGGGTTCGGGGCGTCACATATTTAATATGTATTTTAAAGGTTAAATATATAGACGTGAAATTTATATAGCATCTCTTCTAAAGATTAAATATATAATCTCTTTAGGAGATCTATCTCTTCGGAAGATTAAGTATGTAGACGAGAAATTTAAATATATTGTCTCTTTAGGAGGACTATCTCTTCGGGAGATATATATACGGAAGATTTAAATATATATATAGTTTCTTCAGGAGGATTATTTTATAATCTCTTCTAGAGATTGGTAGTTTAAATATATATGTATATAGGGCGGTATAGAAATAAAACCGTCCACCAAGGCAGTATAAATATACAGAAATATGTTAGTTGGTTAGAGTCTCATGCTAATAACGTGTTGTAAAAGATATAGAAAATAAATAGATACGAGACAGAAAATTTTATGTGGTTCGGTTATGCCAACTCCACGGGCGGATGAGACCAAAACTTCACTATCATGGGAGGAATTACAATATGATATGGAACCGACTATGTACAAGATATCTCTATTTTCTCTTTATCCCTTCTTCACTTTATCTCTCCTCTTCTTTTATCCTCATTATATATCTAATTACATGGAAGCATCAAATGTGTGTCCCAGATAAGAAGAGGAGGGTGCTCTTTTATAGGACAATATGGATAGTTAAGCAAATTTAAGGGGTAAAAGATGGGGTGACATACACTTTATTAGTACAAATATATGGGGCAGGTTCACATGAGACATGAATTAATGCAATATATGGGGCATGTTCATAGTTGACATAATCCACCTATATTTCATAATAGTTTGATTATTACTTGTATATATATATATTTATGTGTGTGTGTGTCCCAATGATTAAACAAAAGGTAAAGACGTATTTCAGATTTCACCTATATTAGTTTCGAGAGAGGTTTATCTAATAAGATTCCCTCCTTTGAAGGTCTTATTAGACATTTTTAAATTGCACCTTATTTTATATTTTCTTTTAAAATTTTAATATTTATTTATTTATTTAAGAAATTAATTAAAGACCATTAGATTCAATTTATGGATAATTCATTATTAATTAGGCATCGTTCGTAGAATGAGTGCATATGGGGTGCTAATACCTTCTTCTCGCATAAATAAACTCTCGATCCTAATTCCAGTAAATGTAGAATGAAACTATTGGTTCCTTGACCTTAGGATTAATCAAGAGACCAATCAACAAGTAGTAATTAACTAAGTTAACAACACTTAAGAAAATAATAGGTTAGTAGCGACTCCAATGAACCTTTAATATTATTATTCCTCGTCATTTCAAACCTTTCTTCCGGAGACTGCGACAATTGCCAAAGGTGAACAATCCAATTTATTTCACACTTAATAAATCATAGGGTAATAAAAGAGATTTAGAGAATTAAATAAAGTAATTTTTGTTGTGTGATGTCATGAACTTTCACCTAACATGTCATTGGCAACAATAAAAGATAAATTAAGATAGGTATTTTCCACATTTTTAAGGAATAGGATGCTTTGAAAGAAGTGTTTGTGTCCTTGGTGCAAGGAAGGGTGAGGAGAAGAGAGTATGGTGAAGAAAGAATGAAGTTCGATAAATATATAAGTTATATATATTTTTGTAATGGTTTTATTCTATTTTTTACATACTTTTCAATAAATAAAAATTTAAACTCAAATCCATAATTTATTTTTCAACAATTTAAATACATTGAAATTATTTAAGATTTTGTATATATCAATTAAATGAAAATAATGATTTAAAAGAAATTCGTAAACTAAAGGAGACGTATTTTATTTCACTTTTTTAACGTAAAATAAAGAATAAGATTTGAGGAATTAAACTATTTAACAAATATCGACAAAGATAAAGTTTCTAAATAAAAATATAATAAAAAGAAATCAGTATTTTAATTTTTTAATATTATTTATAATTTTAATAGTTTAATTAAATAAAAATAAGGATATAAAAGAAATATTTATGTGTTGAATGCAGAAAATTTCTTTAAAAATGCAAATGCATTTAATTTATTTTTTAATATAAAAAAATAATCAATAACATCGAACAAATTAAGCTATTTAATCAGTAACTCTAAAAAAATTACAAAAAATTAAGATTGCTATTGAGGCTCCTCAACCATTTCATCATTTTTATATTATAACATAGATCGGACTTTTTTTATCTAAGTATTTTTAAACTTAATTATTTTAAAAACATTTTATTTTACTCTCATATGATGACATTCCACAAAACGATTTACATTATATATATAGATATAATTTTCTTATTAATAGATATAATTTTATTATTAATATATAAATATAATTTTATAATAATAATATTATTATTAGAGGGAAAATCACCGCAGATGTTTTTTTTTTTTTTTTTTATCAATAAAAGGTAAATATATTGATATGAATCGTCCATCTGTATTTCCAATTTTCCAGTGTTCGGAACCCTAATAACGCGCATCTCTCTCTCTCTCTCTCTCTCTCTCTCTCTCTCTCTCTCTCTCCTCTCAATCCGACCATCCATCAGCTCTCTCCCGATCCATCGCTTTCTCTGTCCGACAGGTCAGTCTCTCTCTTGCACACAGCCCTCGTCTTCGATTTCGTTCTCTAAGCTTGCTTTCGATTTTGCGTGTTTTGGTTCGGGCGTGATTTTAGAGGTTCCAAATCCTTTGTGGGTTTGGTTTCATAATTTGAGAATGGCTTGTTGTTTTCTTGATGCGATTTGGTTTTCTGGGTTCATGGAATTTATGAACGGTACGGAACGAGCTGACTCTGGTAATTTGCAATGACGTTTTCGGTACCAGTTTAATTGTATATGAATGTACAAATTGTTTTAATGTGATGTATGTGATTTTCTCGAGCGACTGTGAATGAGGAACTGATGTAAAGAAGATTGGGTTTGATGGAGAATTTATGGATTTGTATTGTCACATGATGAATAATATGGACTCTCCGTGCCTCTCAAAACATCGTGAATTACATATTTCTTTCTTGATTTATGATCAACTAATATCATGATTTATCATATAGCCACATTGTTAGCATGTGTTTTGGCATAGACTGCTTTTCTTTACTCGTCTCTTTCTCTCTCTCTGTTCCCCCCCCCCCCCCTGGGGATCGAGTCTCTGGTGAATTTATATGGTATTGGGTCATTGTATCAAATACAAATTTGTAAATGGGTACTTTTACCTAATGGTGATATTTTCCAATAACTGGGAGGTTATCATTGTCTTCAAATTACAGAAACTTTACAATTTTACATCAAGATGTCACCCGCAGCCAGATCCAAGTCTAAGGAAAAGAAAACTAGCAAGGAATCACAGAGGGGTTCTAACAGGATTACAGGACCTGCTAATGCTGCTGGTGGTGTCCCAACCAGTGTGTATGATCCACTGTTGGGTACATTCCACACCCTTGATCCGGCTATGCCAATGCCTTCTGCTCCATATCTACATATTAATGGCCGTTTCCGAAGCATAGATGAGACTGATGAGCACTGTGGAAACTCCACTGGAAGTGGGGCTGAGTACGACTCTATTTCCAACAATGGTAGTTCGTCTGGTGAGTCAGAAGATCATAAGGAGAAAACGGCTAGTCCTCCTATCAAACAAGAGACTATACCAGGAGCTGATAATGGAAAGCGGGAAAAAATACGTCAGAAAAATGAGAGGAAACATCAGCGCCAGAAGGAAAAGCGAGCCCAAGAGTTGCATGATCGGTGCAGTGGCTATTTGATGTCAAGAAAGCTAGAAGCACTTGCCCAACAGCTTGTGGCAATGGGCTTTTCTTCGGAGCGGGCAACAATGTCTCTTATGCTAAATGAAGGCAGAGTGGAAGAATCGGTCACATGGCTCTTTGAAGGGCATGAAGAAGTGGATGAGTACAGGGATCAAAACCTTGCAGATGGGAATAATTTGAAAATAGATATATCAGAAGAGCTTGCTCGGATTGTGGAAATGGAGATTAGATTCAAGTGCTCAAAGCAGGAGGTTGAAAGAGTAGTTGTTGCTTGTGAGGGTGATCTTGAGAAGGCAGCAGGTGCTTTAAGAGTACAGAAACAAGAACCACCTGCTGCTTCATCTAAGCCAGAAGAAACCATTGATCATCCTCCCATTAAAAATGGTAGGCTGTCAGTAGCTCCCAGTCAGAATTTGGTGAGGTCACAGACAAAATCCAACCCATCTTCTTCAATACAGCAGAGAAGGAATGAAAGGGATTTGAACTACTCAAAAGCAACAGTTACTGTCAGAACACCTTCAGATTTGGGGAGCAAAAATGTACAGACCTCCAGAAAACTTCAACCGAAATTGGATTTGGTGAGACCACAGCAAACTGCGACTATGGATGAGAAAAGATGGCCAGTTGCAGAATCAAATCCTTCAATTTCCTACTCTTCAGCATCCTCTGTGCAGCCGTCACCACAAACAACCAATGTGGAAACCAGTTATATGACTGCTGGAAATGAACCTAAGATTCTTAAGTCAGGACCTCTGAAAGAACCAGTTATTATGATGCAGCGATCCAAATCCATCAAAACGAAGCAGATGCCAGCTACAAGCATTAGCTTGTCTCCGCCTGGAACAGCTGCTGGTTGGTATCCTAATAGTATTGAAATTACCCACACCAATGGAGTGTTGCCGCACATTCCCAGCACAAGAAACATTAGCCCAAGCAATCCAAGTTCGAATCAGTTGTACCAGCAAATTCATTATGGACAGCACCAACAATTTGTTCCAGGCAGTGGCCCAGTGGATCTTTTGGGAACAAACCAGGGGAATGGTTCCTGGAGCACAACTGGTACTTCAACACTCGCTGCTGCTTCTTCCCTTGGTCTCTTCTCAGGGGTGGGATTGAGCAGTACCTCAGACCCATCTTCTGCGGTGGAGTGGAATACTAGTGACTCAATGCAGCCATTGGATTATACCAGCATAGACTGGTCACTGGATCGTGGTTTGCCATCCTTAAAACCCAATGGATCGTGGCTGGGGATGGCTTCATTTGCGAAGAATGATCACATGTATGAGTCACATGCTTCTGCAGTTGGTCTTGGGCCACCCATGAGATTGATTCCTTCCCATGGGAATGGTGTTCCTTTTTCGGGGTTGCAGGATGCTGGAGCAGCAACTGTGGAAGCATCTGCAGGAGGTTCCCGCGAGTGGACTTCACCCTTTGAAGGGAAAGACCTTTTTAGCTTACCCAGACAGTTTGTTTCTTCCCCTTTTGTGTAATGAGGGAAGAGAAACTTTGAATAATACATTAAAAAAGGAAAGGAAAAACTGAAAGACTTTAAATATGTGTTTGGATTTGATGTTTAGCTGTTTGTTCTTATAATGCTAATGTGTTTATGGGTTGTTGGTGCTAACATTTTAGTGATGGGCAAAATCCAAAACCCCTTTGCTTTATATTTTCCTTTTTTGAACTGGTTCTTGGTACAAACATTGTTCCTCTTTGTAATGGCTTGTGGGTTTAACTTGTAATGTGCAACCGAGCATGGGAAGTTGAAAGTGACGAACTAGGGATACATCTAAGATACAATTTTTATTTATTTATTTATTTTTTATTTTTTTTTTTGAAATCTTTGGATATTACTCTCTTTCTTTTTTTTTTTTTCTTTAGGTTAAGAAACTGTTTTATTGGGGAAAAGAGCATCATCCTCAACCGATAATGTGCTGTAAAATTCTGGAGAAAATGCTATTCTTTCCTCTCTTTCCTCTCTCGTTTACTAAGTGAGGGAAAAACACGTACATGCACGCAGAGAGTGAGCTTTGGGGGTTATTTCCATTTTATTTATTTGTGTAATTTGCTAAGCAAAAGAATAAGAACAGTCGGGGAGAATAACAGGCGGAATTTGGATTGCTGGAGTTCATGATAGAAGGCCGAACCCAAAGTCATGCTCCAAAAGTCGCTAATTGGCTCCTCTTTGGTTTGTGGGTAATGGGAAATTCAAGGGGATGTGTTTTTCTAATTTTTTTAGTGATCTTTTTGGCTTTCCCTTTTTATTTTTTCTGGGGTAACCCAGAGTTTCGAATAGGAGATGCCTTATTCAGCTGTTTCTACATTCCTATTCTATCAATGAACTTCTGTTATCAAAAGGAGAGGGAAGGGGGGGGGGGGGTTGGGTTTTGTTTAGCGTCCTGCTTTTCTTTATGAACTGATGTCAAGCACAGCATTACTGATTTGCAATCTTGTTGGAAGACAGGAATAAAATGTCGACATTATTTTTCTACTCTAAGAAAAATCTTATTAATTAGATAATATGAATGAATTCTTATTAAGAATAATTCATATTCAGCATTTTATTATACTAAATTACAATTACAATAAGCAACCTTCTCTTCTTTTGGGCCATGGGAGAAGAGTTGCTGCTGTGGAGAGCAAAAAACAGTGATTGATGAATATGGTCTACTGGGGAGACGGCTGGGCAACACTGGGAATATGTGGCGAGGGCTTCCAAGCATACGTAAGCAAGCCAATGATGAGGATGATGGCGCCTGTCAAGAAGCCAGTTGGAAGAGAAGATGCCACACCAAGGTACGGTAATGGAAAAGTGAATATATAAACTGATAATGGCACTGCAATGCAAGACCAAGATTAGAACTGTCATGTTAGTGGTAGCACAGTATTAACCAACATGAGAAGGAGAAAAAGGCCATGCTCCAATTTACACCACTCTTGGGGAATTCAAATGAGAGATTAAAAAATTATCTGATGAGTTTTTGGACAACATATAGATAACGCTAAGAATGCATAAACCATATTTAGTTGTTCATTTGTAACTACCAATCATAAGTGTCATTTTCCCCAACACATAAATTTATGCAGAACTTTGCTTTGTTCGAATATTTTTTTCTTTTTTATTTTGTTCTCTTGGTAATCTTTCCTCTAGAGGTTTTAACCACCTCATATTAAATAGACTCTCATTGATACTCAAATTATTATCTTGCCTCAAAATATAAGAAGTCCAATACAACTGAACACACATAAGTCAGTGTACTCCTAAACCCCTAACAGCCAAGCACTCTTTCTCTCTGGTTTCTTAGGAATAAGAGGGACCACTCAGCCAGAAACCTAGTCATTGAGATTTTTTTTTTCTTCTTGACAATGACTGGCAACAAAACTACAAATGCTTCCCCACATGGTTCAAAGCCTCCATCAAGTAACCCTAGACATTGGGTTTTGATCGGTCGACTAAAGAAAGAAAGTGCATGCATGCTTTTTTTTTTCTTGCAGTCATCCAGCAACAAGCACATTAAATTTGAATTAATCAGATTTCTAATAAAATGAGGATATCTATAACATTATCCTGAGCATTCACAAGTCACTAAAATGCCACCACTAGCTTGTTTGCTACACTCATGCTTGCTAATTAACATGCAGCATAGTGCTCAAGGTCCTGACCATGAAGGCAAAAATTCAGGGCTCTTTTTTTAAAAAAAAATTCAATATAATTTTTAATTTCAATTCCAAAAGAACTTCATAATGCTTAATATGTTAAAAGTTTAAAGCTCCTCTCTCTGTGAGGGTTCTCATATTATATAGCAAATAGAAATGTCAGTTACGAGGCTAAAAATCAGCAATTACAGCCATTTAGGAGATTAATTAAGGCAATTACAATCAGCCTATTAATTACAGAATATCAATTACAATCAGCCTACTAATCACATAATATCAACAACAATAATATAAAATCATGCCATAATTAGAGAGACTAATTATGGCACCTTATCTGATTGCCATTCCCCCTCAAATTGATGCTAGCCGATCAAGAAGCATCAATTTGCCCACAAGAAACTGATGGTGCCGTCGTGTCATAGCCTTCGTGAAGATGTCAGCTATCTGCAGGTGAGTAGAAACATAAGGCAGAGATATAATCCGAGTGTCCAAGGCTTCTCGAATAGAATGACAATCTACTTCAATGTGCTTTGTACGCTCATGATGAACAAGATTAGGAACTATTTGAATGGCACTAGTATTATCAACATGAAGAGGAGTAAAATCATATTGAGAAAAACCGAGCTCAGCTAGAAGCCCGCGAAGCCAAACAATCTCAAAACATGCAGTAGACATTGCCTAGTATTTAGATTCAGTTGAGAATTTAGAAACACGAGCTTATTTCTTACTTTTCCAAGAAATCAAGGAATCACCAAGAAACATGCACCAACCCGTGACAGACCGCTGATTATCGGGACATCGGCCCAATCCGCATCACTATAAGTGACAAGGCAAAGCGGAGCGCCAGTTGGAAAGAACAACCCATGACCAGGTGACCCTCGAAGATATCGAATAATACTATGAACAACAGCTAAATGAAGGTCACAGGGAGTTTGCATAAACTGACTAACCTGCTATACAGTGAAGGAAATATCAGATCGAGTAATAGTCAAATAGTTCAAGCCCCCTACCAACTGTCGGAAGATAGTGGGATCAAAAAGAAGATCACCCTCCTCACTTCGATATTTCACATTGACCTTCATAGGAGTATCCACCGAAGGCAAATCCATATTTGCATTGATTCAAGAATATACCTAAAGAATCCATGTGCACTTCCAAACCCAAAAATTACGTAAGAGGACCAAGATCTTTCATATGAAAAGAAGCCTGAAGATTCTGCTTAAGATAATCAATCAAGTTGGAATCGGTGCCAGTAAAGACAATATCATCCACATATACAAGTAAGAGAATGAGACCAGTCGAAGTCTTGCACAGAAACAAAGAAGAGTCATATTGGCTTTGAACAAAGGAGAGACAAATCAAAGTAGACCTGAATTTCTCAAACCACGCTTGGGGAGACTGTTTTAAGTTATTAAGAGATCGCTTTAACTTACATACTGCAGATGACGGAGAAGAAAACAAACCCGGAGGAGGACTCATTTAAATATCCTCTTTGAGATCACCATGAAGAAAAGCATTTTTTACGTCCATCTGGTGAAGTGGTCAGCCTTGGGAGGCGGCAATCGAAAGAATCATACGCAGTGTAGTCATCTTCACCACAGGAGCAAATGTCTCCTCATAGTCCACCCCATATTCTTGTCTGTTCCCAAGTGCAACTAAGAGTGCCTTGTACCTGTCTAGAGTCCCATCAGAGTGGAGCTTAACCGAGAAAACCCATTTACAACCAATGGCTTTAGCAGTAGAGGGGCAAGGAACAATATCCCAGATATGATTGTCCTGGAGAGCCTAAAGTTCCTCATCCATCATTTTTTGCAAACATTCATGTTTAACAGCCTCTGAAAAGCATGTAGGAATGGAAATAGACGACAAAGTAGTGTTAAAAGAAGTGTGGTAATCATCATACCAATCAAGAGGACGTGATACCCAGGTACATCGTCGAGGACCAGGCTTAGGAGGCATGGGAGAACTAATTGGACCATTCTCAGATGTCATGTCAATCTTAGGAACAATTTCAGATGAAGGGTCAGTCTCAAGAAGAGGCAAAGTTGGTCTACGTCGAGTATATACACAAGTCCGGGTTTGAACCGGTTAGGAAGAGATGGCAATTCATCAAAACAAGGTAGAATACTAATCTCAAGCAACGACTCAACATGTGTAGGAAAGAAACATTGATTTTCAAAGAAAACAACATTACAACATATACGAAATTTGTTAGCACAAGAATTATAGAAAACATAACCTTTGTGGGAAATACTATAACCCATAAAGGCATATTTAATAGACTGAGCAAAGAGTTTGTGACATTCATGATGAGGTAAATGAACAAAGCAAACACACTCAAAAGTATGCAAATTAAGATAGCTAGGATGATGGTAAAAACGGTAATAAGGAGAATCAAAATTCAAGACCTGAGAGGGCAGTCCATTAATTAAGTAAATTGCAGTAGATAATGCCTCAATCCATAATTTATACGGCACAGATGATTCAAGAAAAAATGTGCAAACAACATCAAAGAGGTGTCGGTTCTTTTGTTCCCCCTACCCCATTTTGCTGAGGAGTATAAGGACAAGAATGCTAAGAGACAATTCCTTTGTGATGTAAGAAATCATGAAACTCGCGGGACATGTACTCTCCACCAGAATTAGACCTCAACATCTTAATACATGTAGAAAATTGGTTCTCAATATATGCAACAAAGTTTTGAAAAATAGATAGGACCTCAGATTTGGCCCGAAGAAAATAGACTTGGGTATACCAACTGAAATCATCTATGAATGTCACAAAATATTTATATCGAGCATAAGAATTTATAGGAGAAATGGCCCACACATCACTATGCACAATATCAAAGCATTTTGCAGCACGACTACCATGAGAAGGAAACGACAGAGTCTTACTCTTACCAAGTTTGCATATAGAACAATCAAATGGCAAGTGTTTAGAAACACGTTCTTTATTGCCTAACAAACCAGATTTTTAACATATGAGACAACACAACAGAGTTTGGATGGCCCAAACATTTATGCCATACTTCACTCAAAGTATTAACTGTCATACAAGCCAAATATAAACTAATAGGAATAGAAAACGGCAGTGGAAAGATTCTGCCAACTTTAGGCCCCTTCACGAGTATCTTCCCCGGCACCTAATCTCGCACAAGACAACCATCACAAGAAAAATGGACATCACAGTTTTTCTCAACTAACTGGCTAACCGAAATAAGATTATTAGACAATCTAGGAGATGCACAAACATCTTTGAATGAAGGATTGATATCTCCTGTTTCATTAATAGCTAAATGACTTCCATCAGCTACCTGGATTTGCAACGAACCATGATATGGACGAACATTGCACAATGCATCAGATGATTTGGTTGTATGATTGGATGCAGCAGAATCAATAAGCCAAGACTTATGCGAAGCATTACCTTGAAGCCCCAAGGCAGAAAAAGCTTACATGATCATTTGCTAGACCACTTCAGGGGTAAGACTAGAGGATCCAACGACAGACGAAGAAGCTAAGGACATCCTTGGAGTAGAAGAAGTGTTCACTATAGCCTGATGAGCAGTGGTGTGACGGTTTGGAGGCCGAGTGGGACATTCTCTGATAAAGTGTCCTTGTTTCGTACAATAGTTGCACACTTTCTTTGCACAGTTGGCAGCAATATGACCATACTCTTTGCAGTTGAAACACTGGACCTTGCGCATATCCTTACCCTTCCCTCTCCCGTAGGCTGCATAAGCAATGGGATTCAAGTTAGCATCCTGCTGGAACTCAGCCTGTGTGAAAAGGCGCTGCTCCTCGCGAAGTAATTCTCCAAAACAAACATCCAAAGATGGTAAATTTGAGCGAGTAGCCTCAAATTCAGGGCGCAATTTCATCAGAAATTGATCTCTCTTGCTCTACTCATGAACAGCTTAAATAGTAGAGATAGATGCAGTAGGTACCTTCGCATAAACCACATCAGAAAAATCTCCCCATAAATTCTAGAAACCAAAAAAATACTCCTGAATGGAGAGATTGCTTTGTGTAACTAGCTATCTCATATTCCAACTAAAATTGACGTGCAGTATTATCCTGGTGATAAACCTTTAGCAAGTACTCCCACATAGTCTTCGCAGTTTTATAGGCCATTAAATTGAGCACAATAAAAGGATCAACCGACCCTAAAATCCAAGACATCACACGTGCATCTTTGACCTTCCACTTGGCCAACTCCTTAAGCTCTGTAGGAGCTGGATCACTACCATCAATCTGGCCCCACAATTCTTTCCCCGTAACAAATAAACGAAACTGGAATTCCCAAGCAAAGTAATTTTTTCCATTAAATTGCACCCTAAAGGAATCACTAGAAGACATGAAGAAACCCCCAAAGGAAACACTAGAAGACATGATGAAACCCAACAAAAAATTGAATCACAAAAAATAAAACCTAATTCACGTGTCAAGAGCCTTTGGTGGGACCTCCAGAAACTTGAATTGGCAAAGATATGCACTAGAAACTCTCCATAGATCAACACCACCAAAGATTTGTGACCAAACAGAACACCGATAGCCACCAGAAAAGGATAACCGAACACCACTGATCGACAACCACCAAAGATTCTGAAGCAAACAGAAGCAACCGCCCAATCCCAACCCAATAGAAACTGCCGAATAGCAGTTTAACACCCACCAGAAATCCAACAAAAACTGCCGACAGTCAGAAATTGCCGACAACCCAGAAATTGCCGCTACCCATAGAAAAAAAAAAAATTAGAACAACCCTAAATGAGATAACGCTCTGATACCATGTCAATTGGATTGAATTCCTCTCTCTGTGAGGGTTCTTGTATTATATAGAAAATAGAAACATCATTTACAAGACTAAAAATCAGCAATTACAACTATCTAGGAGACTAATTAAGGTAATTACAATCAGGCTATTAATTACAGAATATCAACTACAATCAGCCTACCAATCACAGAATATCTACAGCAATAATATAAAATCATGCCATAATTAGAGAGACTAATTATGGCACCGTATCTAACTGACAGAAAACACTTTGTGCTTTTTGTGAAAAATAATGCATGCATGAAAATATTGTAAAATTGTTGTTATAAATTGTAGAGTCTACCAAAATAGCCTCTTCAACGATGGCCCAACAGCAAGGATGTGGCACCCCAACCAAAACATCGTAAGTTCAAGCCACAGAAACAGCCTGTCCAAATGACAAGATAAGGCTGTATACATCATGCCTTGGCTCCCAACATGGCATGGGAGACTTGTACATTATGTGTTGCATTTTATTGACTCTGCCAAATGATTGCAAAAGCTTGGTTATAATTTTGGTACCCATAAACCCAATTAGTGTTAAGTATTTAGGGATTAACTAGGTCTCTAACAAACTAATAAGATTATAACCCTATCAATGTTAGCTAATTAATTTTTTTAATAATATAAATATGTGATTAAGATTGTTTCATTACTTCTAAATATAATTGATTTATTTTCATAATAGTTTATATTGTTTATTGGATTGGTAGTTTATCGAAATGTAGAAGAGACATGTTTTCAATTACATACCCCAACCTTGATTAGTAACAACTGGTTTTTGGATTGAACTCTTTCAACCTAACTAGGGCCTGCCCAACACCTCAGCAGAAGCTATTCTCCAATCCAAGAAATCCTTAGATGGAAATGATATGTGCACAATTTAAGTTTGTATTCATATAAAAACAAAAAAATAAAATAAAATATTCACACACACACAAAATTCTTTTGATACCCCCTGCTTTCCATGAAGATCAGCTTCCTTTCCACGTTAATCCTCATAATATTTGTCCTCTACCAAAAGTACTATAGACACTGAGGGCCCATTTAGTCATGTAAAAATAATTTTCATTATTCACTTCCAATTTTTATTGAATACAAAATGTCATTCTTTTCCAGGCTTCTAGTTTTCCAACATCTATACAGAGAACTTGGTAAACAATTGCCTCTCGGCTATGGAATGTCTTGTGATTCAAGGCTCCTGCACTTAGCAGGGCACATTTCCTCTAAAAATGGAGATTTCTGGGCCTACAAGGGCTTTAATGTAGGTCAAGTAAGAAAGAGAGAGCATCTTAGTCATTGAAGAAACACCTTCGGAAATCTTTTATTACAACCTAGAGGCTTAAGATTGTAGAAGGGTCTTTATGCTCGGATTTGAGATTAAACTCTTGGCTTGCTAGCTGCTTTGTTTTGAGTTGTTGATCTTCAATAGAGAAGAATACCACCATGGAGGTGTGGACATAGCATTGTTGGCTGAACCGTGTTAAATTTTTTCTTGGTTGTATCATTTGTTTCTTTCTTTTTGAGCAGGTGTTGGTTATTGATTGCATGGGCGGTTTTTAATCTTGAGTTTAGCAAATCTACAACATATTGGAATCAATATTTGCAACAGAAAAAAAAAAGTCAGAAAATTCTAATTTGAAATGTTATTTTAACTTATAGTAAACATATATCTTCCCTCCACTCGCAAACATGCTGGCAACTATTTAATTATGTGGCAGTTGGTAAATGGCTACTGAAAATGATTAGTTTCATCGATTCACTTAATTGAAATTAAAACTTAATCTTAGATTCCCATCTAACAAACAATTTGTGCAGGAGTATTGATCCTAAATGCTAAATTTTTCACTTGCAAACTATTCTAGGGAATTTTTTATTAGGTGGCTGATGGTAAACATCTTCTCAAAAACCCTAAATTTATTTACCAGCCTGAATTTAAACTCAGTATTATCAAATAAACTTTTCGGAGGCAGCATGACTACTGATCTTAAATGCTAACCTGACAGTGTAGATGCAAGACATGATACCACAGCGGAAGAAATCTTGAGGAGATGAAGCAATGATATGTTGAAGCCCATGTTCACAACTACAAAAAGCAATGGTAGCAGTGGTGCGCCATCACATCCTGTGCAAAACAAATACCAAAGTAATAATATTAGCGTCACCTGTTTATGCTGCTAACTATTTCAGCGGAAACATTGCTATTTTTTCCGAACCAACTACCCAAGCAAAGTTGCATTGCCATCATTTTTGTTCTTACATATGTAGATACATAGAATTTTTTTTTTTTTAATTCAACAAGCATCGTGTAAGTCTTGCAATATTGATGAATGACTTCAACCAATACAAGACATCATCCCCATACTTAACAGCCTAAATTTTCATCATGTTACATGTAAACTTAGCATTAAAATTTCAAACAAATTAATTTAGATCACATGGACATGAACAGCTTATGTTTTACATATTGTTCAATCTGATAAGCTCTTTTTATCTTCTTTTTTTTTCAGGGGGAGGAGGGTTGGAAGGAAAGAAGAATAAAAATGCCCATGAATGTTATCTACAAATCTAATCCTTTTATCCTAAGAAATTTTGGACACGTAGGTTTTGTGGATGTGTTGTCCTCCGGCCAAGTTTATTGATAAGTCTTTAACAGAATTGCTTTTGATGTTCTGTCATCTATGACTTTTTAAAGATTCCATTTGATTTTTTTTCAAGACATTAGGTTGTTAGAATTTTGGTCATTTAGAATTATTCAAAGCAAAGTCAATTAACAATTAGGTTTTAAAAAAAAAAAAAAAAACCAATGAGACAGGGTTGAGCTGGTAGCGACCACAGTTGACAAGATTCTCACTCTTATCAGTTCCTTTCACCATTCTAGATATTACCTTGTCGTTTCATGCCTAAAAAAGAAAAAACTTTTTTTTGTTATGGATTTAATTTTGTTATCTGAAAGATGCCAAAATATGGATGGTTCCAAATTTGCTACACAAGTAAAATCAGCTATGTTATATGTAACTGTAGAAGGACCAGTACTACTATGAGCCTTGGAGATCCTCCAGTCTTGCTTGACAAATCAAGGACCCATTGCAAGCTATTTTACTACAGGCTTCATAGATCTTCCTACTGAGCAACTAATAGTCTAATAAAATGGGACAAATTCTTTAAGAGTTCACTCAATGAAAGGCTGCATTGATGATATACAACTATGCCACTTAAACATGTCAAAGAATAATTTATATATGGCTTACTAGCTCACGAAGGAAAAGTATAGAAAGGAACATAGATTTCTTTAGTGAAATAAGATAAGGTTTGAGCAAACCATAGCTTACCACTTGAGAGAGTACCAAGATTAAGGAAGCAGGCAGCACCGTCTTTAAGATAGTTTGGCAATTGACTAAAAGGAATGCCCCATAACTTTGACAGAAAGGGAAGAAGTAAGCATATGAAAAGTGCCTGCACAAAACGTAAACAACATCAAATTATTCTTCCATTTTGATTTGCAGAAGAAACAATTTTAAAGGATGATCTATAATTGAAGATACAAAAAATTTTACGACACTGCACAGTTCTTACTTGGAAAGCAGATCCATGAGAATTTACAACAAATAGATCCACAGAACCTCTCTGAGAGAATAAAAAAAAATTCAAATTAATATCACCCGATTTTCATCATGAGGGAATGAACATTATCTGCAAGTTGCATATAGTCCAAATCTACCCGTCACAAAACTTGACATTCTGACAAATAATAAAAGGTCTTTGGAACTCATTTGCTATAGCATTTCAAGTGAGCATATTTTGGCATTTCTTAAAAGTTCAGAATCATTTATAAAAATTTTAAATTGTTAATGACACTAATATTTTCTATCCTCAACTCTTGGTGCTGATCACCTTTTTCTTTTTCTCTTTTGTTAGCTCTCGATGTTTTCTCCATCATTAAAAAAACTAATGTGACATCAACAATTTTGTGACAAATTATTCATTTCCTTTTGGCCTCCAACTTCATATAAAGCAGAGGCCTGGACATCAGAACTTATTCAGTCTGAACACATATAAATGGTGTCTGCCAGCATACATACCTTTAACTGCTTAGCAGCATTCAAGAAAATTATTTCCTACATACAATAAAATTGTGGCTTGTTAGATTAAAGTAATACAAAATGAAATGAAGAAAAGTTTAGATTTTTCGGCATCATCTAGATTGCGAACAACCTTTAGTACTGTATCAGCAGCTTGAAACAAAAAAGATAGTATCATCAAAAGACTCCAAAAAACACTGGCTTCCTTTACTGAATGACCAGCATTAGATCCACTGCAAAAACATAGATGAGTACTCACCATCTAAATTTCATGATAATGAAATTGACATAATGATTATTCACATATAAACAGTGCCAGTGGGGTGACTTTATTTTAAATTCATAATCAGAGATAAAAGTTCATTCAACTTCATTAATTGCAACTGTAATGAGCATTATTGAATTAAAGTATTTGAATTATAAGACGAGCCAGATAAGTAACAATTAATAACTGACAGAACTACAGATAATTTGGATTAGAAGCATACTCACACTCTCACAGTCACGCACTGCTATTGGAAAATATCAAGAGTTCATCTCTACACTGTCCTTGATATGCACTATCTTTGGACAGTTATCAAAGGGCAGAGAACAGTCCATTCCTCTTACTGCCATGCAAGGAGGAAGGAACAAACGTTGGGATTTCGGCTATTTTAGGAAGGGGAAAAACTAACAGGTATGAGGTTATTTTAACAAGTTCAATTCCATCATCAAATGTAATGCCAAAATCAATTGGGATATCTTCATGCCATGTACATAAATTTTTTAAGGAACAATTAATGTTTAAAAAATATCAAAATTAGTACTATAATGTTATTAAGATGAGTATGAAATATGACTTAATTAGAAATTCATTTGCAGTAATATTAAAAAAAAAAAGGCAGCCTAGTGCACAAAGCTCCCATTTACTAACGGGTTTGTGGTATTCAACCTTAGCTTATATTTTTGCAAGAGACTATTTCCATGCCTCGAACCCATGACCTCCAGGCCACATGACAAAAAACTGTACCATTGCGCCAAGGCTTTCCTTCAGTAATATGCTTGTTGCTAAAAGTACAAATTCCAAAACAGGCATGTGACATAACTATCTCATGATTTTAGTAATATGTATAAATCACAAGGACCAAGACAAGGACAAAGTACCCTAAATAAATAAAATAAACAAAGCCACACAATCATAAAGGGTGTCCTAGGCCACAAGGCTCCCTGCTTTCGTCACGAGCTGAGCTTGTTTAGGGTATTATGCTTGCCTGTGACCGCTTGTCTCATGCGTTTGGGATGGGTTTCCATCATGTAAATACTAGTGTTGGTTTATTTTCTAGTAGTAGTTTCTTTGTATTCCAAATAAGGCAGTATGACTCCTTGGTTACTTTGATGTTTCCTAGTGCTAGGATGAGAATTGCATGTAAAGCTCTTTAGGAGAGGGTGAGTGTTCATCAATCTTGTAAAACTCACTAGGTATTGTCAACATGTTTAGCTTACTTGTCTCCCTCACTAAATACACAATGTTAACGGAGGTGTTGTTAATGAATTACGTTGCTTCAATGTTTACTGCTTGCTTGCCACTGCTTTCAAAATTGCTTACTACTTCTACTGATATATTGATTGAATGATAATAAAAGTGTTTTGTGGATGAATTGTGGTAAACGACAAGCTGGCTAGTTAAGCAAGAAAGCTTTAGCTAGCACCACATGGTCCTTTCACAAAGGTGTGAAATAGTTGGCCCGTGACACCTAGTGTCAGAGCTCGGTTAGTTGCTTCGTGAATTCAGTTACCTTCGTTGTGGGATTGAGAAAGCTTTGGTAAATGACCATGGCACCTACCAATGCTGAGAGAATTAGCATGCTGGAAGAACAGGCTGGGACGACAGCCAACAATGTGGCCACGGAGATGGCCCAACTGAGGGAACTTGTTGATGAAGTGATGGAATCACAAACGAATCAAGCAAGTTTGACAGGTGAAATGTCAGAGTACTTTCACCATACTATGGAAACTTTGCAATCTCAGATAGTTGATCTAGATGCAAAGATGAATATGATGGTTCTTGCCATGGGAAACTCTAAAGCTCTAGGGTTTAGCAAAATTAAGGTACCAGAACCCAAGACGTAGGGGTGCCCATGATGCCAAGGAGTTGGAGAACTTCTTATTTGATATGGAGCAGTACTTTCGCGCTATGAGGATGGCCTCAAAACAAGTGAAAGTGGATACTGCGACCGTGTACTTGGTTGGTGACACCAAATTGTAGTGGCATACCAAGTACAATGAAATTGAAAATGGACGCTATGTAGTGGATAGTTGGACAAACTTGAAGAGAGAGCTCAAGCCCAATTTTTTCCTAAGAATGTTCAGCATAAAACAACAACAACAACAAAACCAAGCCTTAGTCCCACTAAGAATGTTCAACATAATGCTAGGAAAAAACTAAGAGACCTCAAGCATACTATGTCAATCAGGGAATACGTGAAACAATTTTTTGCTTTGATGTTGGATATCAGGGACATGTCGGAAAAGGATAAGCCATTCTATTTTCTTAAGGGGTTGAAACCGTGGGCAAGAATAGAACTTCATAGGCAAAGAGTTCTAGACTTGTCTACCGCACAAGCTATAGTAAAACGCTTGACTGACTACGCTGGTGATAACATTGCTTCATCCAAAGAGTTTGGCGGAGGGGGAAATAGTGGAAAGTATTTCAAGAAGGGCAAACCCAATAGTGGGGGAGCCGACTATAAGGCATCAACTTCAAAGGAAGCTTCATCGTCTCGAGGTTTCAACACACCCAATGTAAAATGTAAAATTTCGTGTTACTTGTGTCGAGGCCCTCATAGAGGTTTTGATTGGCCTCACAAAAAAACACTTAATGCCTTATAGGCTTCCACTGCAGAGCAGGTAGTGGAAAGTGATGGAGAAGAGGATGATACCCCAAGGATGGGTGCAACGCGGCAAGTGAACGCATTGGAAAAGCAAGCAAAAGCACCGAAAGTTACACGAGCAAAAGGATTGATGTTTGTGGACTTGAGGATCAATGGGAAGAGTACCTGCACTATGGTAGATACCAGGGCTACTCTTAATTTTGTTTCACAGCTGGCAGCATGGAGACTCAACTTATCCTTGGAGAAGGATACAAGACACATGAAAGCAGTGAATTATGTGGCCTAGCCTACTCTGGGAGTAGTCAAGCAAGTGACGTGGACATTGGGAAGGTCATGTGAATTTCGTAGAGGTGCCATTGGATGACTTTCAAGTCATTTTGGGAGTGGAATTCCTGAGGGGGGCGAAGGCAGTGTTGATGCCTTCTGTTGGTTCCCTGTGTCTGATGGGAGATCACCCATGCATGGTGCAAGTTGTTGCAACGAAAGGAGACGATGGGAAGTTCCTTTCAGTCATGCAACTCAAGAAGGGATTGAGAAAGGGTGAGCGGACATATTTAGCCACGGTGGTGGTAGATGAAGAAGTAGGTCGAGAGTTGCCATCCAAGCAGTGTTGGATGAGTACAAGAAGGTGATGTCGAATAAGCTACCTCACAACTTGCCTCCACGATGGGATGTGGAGCATGAGATCGAGTTGTTGCCAGAAGTGAAACCACCTGCTAAGGAGCCATATCAAATGGTGCCTCCAAAGATAGTAGAGTTAAGGAAACAACTTGATGAGTTGTTGGAAGTGGGATATGTTCCCCCTTCCAAAGCACCATTTGGAGCATCGGTGTTGTTTCAGAAGAAACATGAAGACCATCTACGGAAAGTGTTCGATAGGCTGAGGAGGAACAACTTGTATGTGAAGAAAGGGAAGCGAAATCAGAATGAATAAATTCTATATTTATTGAATAATTTTGTACAAGCCAATACAAACTACTTATAATACAATCTCTACTCTAAATATGGAAAAAATCTCCTAAAAGAATCTCACTCAATAATATACAATAAAGACCCCCTAAATCTCTCCAATATACACGAGATCTCTCCAATATACACGGGATTTCTACACTCCCCCTCAAGTTGGATCATAGATATTAATCATGTCCAACTTGCAGATAAAATCGTCGAAACTTTGTCGGGTTAACCTTTTGGTAAAGATGTCTGCGGTTTGTTCCTTAATAGGTATATACGTCATACAAATGGTTCCTTCTTCAACCTTTTCTTTGATAAAGTGTCAGTCCACTTCTACATGCTTAAACCGGTCATGTTGAACTAGATTGAGAGAGATACTGATGGCTGCTTTGTCGTTACAGTAGAGTTTGATAGGGAATTTCACCGGGATCTGTAATTCTTCCAAGAGTTTCCGTAACCACAGTCCTTCACATATCCCTTGTGCAGCTACCCTGAATTCAGCCTTAGCACTACTTCGAGCCACTACACTATGTTATTACTCCTCCAAGTCACCAAATTTTCCCATACAAAGGTGCAATATCCGGTGGTAGACCTTCTATTTTCTGTTGATCTTGCCCAATCTACATTTGTGAAAACTTCTACTTCCTTGCTTCCACACTTCTTGAAGAAGAGTCCTTTGCCCAAAGAGCCCATGAGATACCTAAGGATCTTGTACACGGCATGTAGGTGAGTCTTTTTGGGTGAATGCATGTGTTGGCTTACCACACTAACTGCAAATGCAATGTCGGGTCTGGTATGTGATAGATAGATGAGTTTACCAACCAATCTCTGATAGTCCCAGGTCTTTAACTTCAAACTCAATAGCTAGGACTTTCTTCAATCTTTCCATCTCCATTGTATCATCTCTAGTTAGTATTATATCATCAACATACACAATCAGAATTGTTTTCTTACCACTTTCAGACTACTTAAAAAACATAGTGTGATTTGATTACCCTTGTTGGTATCCTTGGTTTTTTATCACCTTCACAAATCTATTGAACCATGCTCTAGGAGATTGTTTGAGTCCATACAGTGACTTCTTGAGTTTACATACCCTATTTTCTTCACCTCTCTTCCTGAAACCTGGAGATATTGTCATGTAAACTTCTTCTTCTAACTCGCCATATAGAAACGCATTCTCAATGTCGAGTTGCTGCAGTAGCCAATCCAAGTTGGCTGCCAAGGATAGGAGGACCTGAACTGTATTCAATTTTGCCACTGGTGCAAATGTCTTTGTGTAGTCAATGCCATAGGTTTGTGTAAACCCTTTTGCAACAAGTTAGGCTTTATACCATTCAACTGTCCCATCGGCTCTATATTTCACTGTGAAGACCCATTTACAACCAACTGGCTTCTTCCCTCTCAGCAATTCATAACGTCCCAAGTTCCATTCTTTTCCAAAGCCCACAATTCCTCCATTACAGCTTCCCTTCATTCATGAATCTTCAACGTTTCCTGGATATTCTTTGGAATTTTTATCCTGACAAGGTTAGAAGTAAAAACACGATATTCTGTAAACAAACTTTTATAAGACATGTATTTTGACCAAGGATATTGAGTACATGACCTAGTTTGTTGTCTAACTACAATGGGTAAATTGCTGTCATCAGGTACAGGCTTATCAGAAGGGAACTCATTGCCATCTATTACCTGATCGGGATTGGGCGTGGACTCATGATTGCTCGGAGCTATCACCGGTTCCAACCCTTTTGGTGCCTCAGGTATGAGATTCTCCTTATTCTTTGTGTTTGGCTTTCTTGAGTAAACAAGTATTTCTATGTTGTTTTGTTTTTCTGCATCTCCCCCTGAGTTTAAGTGGTCTTTTGTACATGACAGGTCAGGAAATGATGCAATGGTAGACTCAGTGTATGGCATAGATTCATCAACAAAGAAATCAAAGAACCGATCTTCACTCCATTTTTCCCCCTGAAGAGAGGGCTTTGGGAAGTAAGGAGTGGTTTCAAAGAACGTGACATCAAGGCTTACAAACAATTTTTTTGTGACAGGATCATAACATTTGTAGCCTTTTTGAGTAGGAGAGTAACCAATAAAAAAGCACTTAATGGCATAAGGTTCAATTTATCTCGATTGTGAGCATGAACATGAACAAATGCAGTACATCCAAAGATTTTCAGAGAGAGCCAAGAGTTGGGAAAACATTCCTGAAGTTTCTGGAGAGGAGTGTCAAAATAAAGTTCTTGACTAGGCATTCGATTAATGAGATGTGTAGCTGTTAAAATGGCATCGCCCCAAAAATATTTTTTCACATTTGTAGTGAACATTAATGCTCGAGCTACTTCAAGAATATGTCTATTTTTACTTTCAGCAACCCTATTTTGTTAAGGGGTATCCACACAGGAACTTTGATGAACAATTCCATGTTCTTGAAGATAATGTCCCAAGATATCATTGAAATATTCCGTACCATTATTAGTACATAATAATGTGAGTGCGATTAAGAGAGCGTGAAGGCCCCCATAAATCACAATGAATCATAGTTAAGGATCTGGATAGTTTGTATGTGGCTTTTGGAAAGGAATTACGCTGGTGTTTTGCAAGTTCACAAATCTCACACTGAAATTCAGAAGACATTTTATTTGAACAAATGGAAGGAAATAAATGTCTTAGATATTGAAAATTTGGATGACCCATCCTAGAATGCCATAACAAAATTTCACTATCCCTAGAAACAAATGCAAAATCACAAATAGCAATTTTACATTGTTCACTCACATTTGCCTCCTCAAAGTAGTAGTCTCTCACACGCCTTAGCACTGCCAATCGTCTTCCCCGATGATAGGTCCTAAAAAACACAATGAGAGGGAAGAAATTTAGCAAAACAATTGGAATTCTTAGTCAATTAGCTAATGGATAGTAAGTTGCAGGATAAATTAGGAACATGAAAAACGGACTCTAGTGTGATGGAGTCAGAGAGTCGGATATTCCCTTTGCCTGCAATAGACGAGAGTGATCCATCTTCAATTTTAACTTTCAAATTTCCAGCACAGGGTGAATATGATGAGAAAAGATGATAGGCACCAGTCATGTGCTCAGGAGCACCAAAATCAATAATCCAAGGAGTTTGGGATTTAGAGGTTATATTCGAGGCTTGCAAAAAATTACCTCTTTGGGCTAAAGAACCCGAAGAAATATTTGTGGAATTTGAGATAACCTTTTCATCTTGTGTGTAAAGGCAATCTAACAAAGGTGCACAATCATCAGCATGTAGGGCTTGCTTAAGCAGAATATGAATAGAGTTGGCACTTGGAAGCTTTGTGTGAGGAGAAGAATCTTGTTTCTCATGGCCTGTGTTGTTACCATTATTCAGTAAATTTAAGCTTTCAAGTTTCTCACCCATAGTTGGCTCGGTCAAATCATAGTCAATGTGTTCTTCATCAGTAACCTCCATATGATCTGGTTCCATGGTTCGTGAAGAATGTAACGACAAGCGACTCGAGCGAGCGAGTGAGTGAGCGATGCGCAAACAGCTAACTGGCGAACAGGTGAAGGTATGGCGACACCGCGAGGCGAGGGTTGTCACAAACTCACAAGGCTTCGCGAGTGAGTGATGGGCGGTAGTTGGCGACGGTGACAAAAAATGTAAGTATGAAACCCTAACTGGAGAGGTCTTCCCTCTGATGTAGAGACGGTCCGAATCGCAGACCGAAACTCAAGTTGGAGGACCTCGTGAAATTCAGAGGTCATTGAACCTCTACTTTGACCGGCGGTTTTCGCCATTGATAGCCAAGTTTAATCTCCTAGCTTTTATACCATGAAATCAGAATGAATAATTTCTGTATTTCTTGAATAATTTTGTACAAGCCAATACAAACTACTTAAAATACAATCTCTACTCTAAATATGGAAACAATCTCCTAAAAGAATCTCACTCAATAATATACAATAAATAACCCCTAAATCTCTCCAATATACATGGGATTTCTACAGGAAGTGCTCTTTCGCTCAACGGAGCATCAAGCTCCTTGGTCATGTGATTGAGTAAGGTCATATTCGGAGGGATATGGAGAAGGTAAGGGCGATTCAATAATGGAAGATCCCCACGACAATGGAAAAGTTGCATTCCTTTCTTGGCCTTGCCAACTATTATAGGAAGTTCGTAGAGGTGTATTCGCGGAGAACGGCTCCAATGACAAAACTACCGAAGCAGAGGTATTATTGACCGCACATGCGTGATGATGTGGTTCATTATACCCGAACTTGTCTCACTTGCCAACAAGCCAAGGTGGAGTGGAAGAAGATTGCAGGGCTGCTGGAGCCCCTACCAATACCATCCAAACCATGGGAAAGTGTCTCACTAGACTTCATCACCAACCTACCCAGAGTGTGAGATGCAGGGTCTATACTTGTGGTTATAGACAGGTTTTGGAAGTATGGTACGTTCATAGCCACACCAAAGAATTGTTTAGCAGAGGAGACGACACAATTGTTCTTTAAGAATATTGGGGTGTTTCCCAAGACATTGTTAGTGACCGAAACTCAAGATTCACCAGCAACTTCTGGACAAAACTTTTCAGAATCCTCGGTTCACAACTTAATCTCTTCGAGTTACCATCGACAAACAAACGGACAGACAGATGGAGAGATTCAATGGGCTACTCGAAGAGTACTTGTGCCATTTCATCAACACAAACCAGAAGAATTGGGTGAAACTACTTGATGTGGTTCAGTTTTGTTTCAATGCCAAAAGAGTTCAACAACCAACAAGAGCCCTTTTGAGCTTGTTACAAGCCAGCAACCGCTGTTACCTCACACAGTGGATGAGTCATACAGAGGAAAGAGTCCCAGGGCATACATCTTCACCAGAGAATGGAGACAGAATGCAGAGATTGCCTGAGCTTACCTGGAGAAAGCTTCTAAGCAGATGAAGAAGTGGGAAAATCAAGGGAGAAGACTGCAACACTTCAACGTAGGTGACTTGGTGCTTGTTAAGCTTAATCCTGAACGGATCAGGTCACTACAAGGACAAGATAGGAGACTACTTCGCAACTATGAAGGACCAATCTTGGCCAAAGTCGGGAAGACCTCTTACAGAATCAACCCTCTGACTTGGATGAAAGTGCATCCTGTGTTTTACGTCAGCTGCCTCAAGCCGTCCAATGCTGACACTGACGATCCGAGCAGAAGTCAATCAAACAGAGCAAAGTTTAAGACAGTGCAACCTGACAAACGTGAAGTTGAAGACATCCTTGTAGATAGAGAGTTCACATGCTTAAGGAAGAAGCGGCGGGAGTTCTTAGTAAAGTGGAAAGGCCTTGGTGATGAAAAAATCAGCTGGATTTTTGCGGATGATAAGCAACCATTCGTGGACAAAGTTGAAGTGTACCTAGCGTCAAAGTCTACGAGAATGTCAACCGCATAAGTGGGGGAGCGTCATGAGCCAAACTTGTTAGGGGCATTATGCATGCCTGTGATCGCTTGTCCCATGCATTTGGGATGGGTTTCCATTATGTAAATACTAGTGTAGGTTTATTTTCTAGTAGTAGTTTCTCTGTATGCCAACTAAGGCAGTATGACTCCTCGGTCATTTTGATGTTTCATAGGGTTAGGATGAGAATTGCATGTAGAACTCTTTAGGGGAGGGTGACTATTCATCAATCTTGTAAAACTCACGACCTATTGTCAACATGTTTAGCCTACTTGCCTCCCTCGCTAAACACAATGTTAACGGAGGTGTTGTTAATGAATTACGTTGCTTCAATATTTACTTGCTTGCCACTACTTTCATAATTGCTTACTGCTTCTGCTAATATATTGAATGCATGATAATGAAAGTGTTTCGTGGATGAATTGTGGTAAACGACAGGATGGTTAGTTAAGCAAGAGTGCTTTAGCTAGCACCGCACGGTCCTTTCACCAAGGTGTGAAATAGTCGGCCCGTGACACTTTGGAGGGTAGGGGGAGGGTCATCATAGTGTATGCAACCTTATCCTTGCTTTTATGCAGAGAAGCTATTTCTCTGGGCTCAAACCCAAAGGAGCAGTTGGTCCAAGGCCCACCCTCTTGCCACTCAACCATAATGCAAGCAATTTGCATGTTGCACACACAGTGGCATATATGCAAGAAATGTTAGTTATTTATTCATGTTGTTTGGGCTGTTGCAGGCTCCATGCCCAAGTCCAAAGTCCAGAAGCCCTGAATTGACAATTAACCTACATAAGCAACTCTATCAGTCAAAAGTTTAAGCTCAGGTTTTTTAACTTATTTCAAGTCAAGCATATAAACAGATTACATTCTTCTTATCTGACATGGGAATTTGTTTGGTCAGTTGATTGTCCAGTCCCTCTTGCTTGGTCATTTGATCCCCTGGATACATTACATGCTCTCTGCACTTCCATTCTGTTCCAGTTCCAGGCCAAGTGGTCCACCATAATCAATTTTTCTCTATTTGACTTGGTATCTTGGCTAGCGTGCGCTTCAACCACAAGCCAAAGAAATACCACAGGTTGGGCTAGCGACCTCGTGGATTCTATTCACACAATGCCTCTACTTGATCAACTAGGCAAACCACTCAGGCTGATCCAGCATCACACTGTTGGATCATTATCAAACAGTGTATATTTATAAAGCATCCTTAACACTGCTAAAAAAAGGAAATTAAAAAAGTCACCCCTCAATCATTACATGCAGTTCTGGATGCATCCATAGGCAAGTGAAGTGCACCAACAAATTGGGGACAAAAAAACATGAGAAAATAGAACTTAAGCACAACCCTTTGAAACCAATGGAACTCCTCCCAGACAGCGAAATCCAAAACCAAATTATTTTCTTCATCATGCCTTCATGCTTTCAGAATGCCATCTGACCCTTGACAGGAGTATCTAGCAAATGTTGGGTGATTCAATTTACACAACAATTTGTCTCACCGATCATTTCAATAGATGAGACCGCATCTAGGAAACCTCCTTCTGTCCAAGAGCTAAACAGCAGACACTCCTTCCATTTACTCCAATAACCTTCCCTTTCAAGTAAGGAAATTTAAATTCAAATTTTGGTCGTAGCCCAAAATACTATTTAAATAGAAGACATTACCCATCATATCCTAATTATATGTATGAACCATGTTTCGTGATTTACCAATCACAAATCCTACAACTTGTTTAAAGAAGAAAACCCATTCCATAGGGGACATTCCAATAGTTTAAACATGGATCCCAAGATGAAACCATGGGAAGGGGGTGGGGAGAGGTTTTAGTAACCTAGGCCTGGTGGACCTCCCAATGGACTAACCAAAAAACAAAAAATATGAAACTTGAATTAAGAACTAATTTTCTGTGTAACTGTCACACTGCATGTTCATTATTAGATTTACATAATAACAATTTTTTTTTTTGGGCCGCCCGGGGGGGGGGGGGGGGAGTAATCAAAAGGTCTGAACCTAGAATCTCCCACTTCTTCACTACTTAGCCCAGGCCTCCAGGAGGAGATTTACATAACATTCAATATTGTTTTTAACTCTTTATTAAAAATCTTAGTTTCAAAGAAACAAAAAAATAAAAATAAAAATAAAATTTTTTAAAAGAACTAACATTTTTGTATGCATTCAATTAGTTTTTGAGCCTGTAGATCTAATCTTAACTGCCTTAGGCAAGTTTGTTCAACAACGCATTTCAGATTGAATAAATATTATTAGGTCTCAACATAAAATAAGCATTCAAAATAAAATGACATTTGAAGTTACCTTGCCACAGTTATGATCACTCCAACAGCCACAAGAAAGCATCCAACTAATTGATTGACTCTGTATCTTCTTCCAAGGAATATAGCGGACAAAATAAGTTGCCACACTAGAAAGGTCTGGATGAGAAGTAGAAAAAAAAGGTGCTAAGAACCAAATAACCTCTTCAGCTCCTGTTTCCATTGATGCAAAGAAGGCTGGCAGAAGCCCTTAAGCCACATATGACGTGAGCTTGAGAAAACATAAATATTGGATTTTTTAATTTAAATTTAATAAAAAAAAGACTATAATTTCTTTCTATAAACTTTTTTCTTGCTTTGTACCAAGTTGCACTTAACAAGTTCTCAAACTTAGTTGGGATGAGATGGTTGCAATGTTACGTATTCCCACGCAGCGTATAAAAATCTGGATTGACCTTGCAGATGCAGACCAACACAGAGAACTCATCAACTCACCATATCAAAATGACAAAAAGGTCAATTTTGCTTGCTTGTGGGCAAGGTCTTAAATTTCGATTTCGACTCAAATTTTGAAGCTCCAAAAGTACAGAAATTTCGATTTCAATATCAATTTCGATTTCGATTTGAAAAAATAACGCAAACTAGTAGTAAAGCATAAAATTATTTGTGAAACTTTAGAAATGGTTAACAAACATAATAATATAAGTTTTAAGACTAATATATTACAAATTAAATACATCTATGTTTTGTATGAAGTGTAAAAGTCGTAAAATAGTATGTGCATCAAACATGCTTGTAAGATAATGTACACTAAACATATTCAGTTAATGCAAATGAAATTCATAAATCATTTAAAAATTATTTATTATACAAATATTGATAACTTAGACATGAATGGTTAAATAAAATATTACTATAAGTTTATTTTTTCATATAATTTCAAACGCACTTGAGATAACCTTTTGTTTCAATAAAATAAATTAAAAGAGAAACTTCACTTCACTCTTGAATCCCTCATTTGAATTTCGACAAAATTTCATTGCATAATTAAAATTTCGACAAATTTTGCTAAAATTTCGAGGTTTCGATAAATTTCGGATGATTTGTTGAGATTTCGACGGAAATTGACTGCCATTTTGATTTCGAGGGTGACAGATATCGGAAATTTCGACAATTTCGTGGAAATTTAAGACCATGCTTGTGGGTTAACCTGGTTGCTTGTTGAGTTATGTTAAATATTTCTTCTGCACAAATACACAGAAAGTTCAAATGGATTTTCCTTATCAAAATTTTATTTTATGCTTTTTTGATGGATCCTAGCCCACTCAGCTGGATCATCCAGTCAACCCACAAGTAAAGTGCTACATGTTAAACGTTCTCAAAAGCAGCAATCAAATAGGGGTTTTTCAAAACGGGAAAAAAATGCAACCACCTCTGATTAATGCAAAAAGAATGCAACTAACATCACTGAAAGTCATCACCTGAGACAATATTGGAATTGATGCCCCAGAAAGAATTGCTGCTCCAGAAAACATAAGCAACACATTAGGCACAGGTGAAGTCCTACAAAACTTATAAGGAAAAATAGTGAAATAAAACTAAAGAAATTCAGCAAATGCAATAAAAAGAGGGCTTTCTGTACAATAATTAAAAAATACATATTCCTCATTAATTTGAATCATTGAAAAGCAAGTACTAATGCATGGAAAGCTACACAATACAAAAACAAATAGAACTTCTAAAACAAATATTACAAACTTGAATCCTGAAAAACAGTTTGTGTAGAGTGCAACAAAAGAGTTGATTCCCACATGTATTAACAATCAACAATTAGATTAAATTAACCAAATCATTAATTTAGAATTTAAAGATGAGAGTAATGAACGAAACTAAAAAATATATAGAAAAATGAAATTTTCAAATTAGAATAGGAAAAAATATTTCAGAAGTTGATGTCATACATCTGTAGCAATTAGTATTTTTTTCAAAAATCATAATTTCCAAGCTGGGAAGACATTTTTGGTTGGATGACTACTACCATATTGCAGCAGTCAATAGTCAAACATAGAATAATCAATGGAACAGTAAAATGGAGTAATCAAATAGACTACATAGAAATGACTAGGCAGTCCTCTCTGGAAAACAATGAAAAAATATAATACCTCCAGCTGCCATTCCAGAAACAGCACCAAGAGCCTCCAAGAAGCCAAGAGCAACATATGGAGTTCTTGGCAAGGAAAGCATCTCATCTGTAACAATGCCAGCATTGTATCGTAGGTACAAGATAGAGAAGTACACAAGGACGTATCTGGAAAATAGAAAAAAGAAAAATAATAAATTAACAGGGAAATAAATTGTGCTTTCATAGTACGACTCAAGAGACAGAAAAATTTGAGATCCAGTTATTTTTAGTCACAATTCATGGAAATATAGATCAAAACCTCTTCCATTACACTTTCTGTATATAGCCATGTAAGGATTCCTTTTTTTTTTTTTTTTTTCTTTTGCCTTTCTAGGGGGAGGGGGGTGCGTTACCATATGTTTGCCTTGTGTTTTAATTTCAGGTGATTAATTCCTTGGGCTTGTGCTATATATCAAACAGGACCTTCTGTTTAATATTGTCATTAAAAGTAGTAAATGCGTAAATTACCTCTTTGCCCTATTGTGAACTGACCAACACTAGACTTGCATGTGCTTAATTTTAAATTATTTATTGAGTATATTATTTTTTGCATTCTTGTAGGAGGTTAAAATTGGTATGCTAGGATTGGTCACATAGACATGCCTGGGTCTCTACAATTCCTGGTTTTGGGATGTTCTAGAGAGTCTTGGCCTAGTGGGTTTGAATTTGGGTTTGCTAAAGGGAGTCTTGACCCTCTAGCCTTTTCCAAAGCTACTCAAGCATATGCTAGTATGCTAAATATTATTCGTGACATGTGTTTTCTCTTTGTTTTTTCCTCAGACTGACTGTGTGTCATCACCTGGTTTGCTCAATTAATTTGTTATTTTTCATTAATTGATATGTAATATAGCATCCTCTTATTGGAGGATGACGTCACACACCCTTTTTTGCCTCTTCCCCAAATACCCTAGTTGACGTATTGGGTATTTGGAAGACCTAATCACAATGATAGGTATCTCCCTCTATTTATAATGCATGCCAATTATATGACAATAACATAATACCCTTACTAACTAACACTGACTAACACAACAATAACACAATGTGAAACGACTAAAGTAACCAATAACACTCCCCCTCAAGCTGGAGCACAGATATCATATGCTCCTAGCTTGTTACAAATGGATTTAACACAAACAGCCCCTAAGGCTTTTGTGAATAAATCAGCAAGTTGGAATTTGGATTTCATATGAGTGTTTGTAATGAGTTCTCCACATTGCACAATCTTCTCCTGAACAAAGTGACAATCAACTTCAATGTTATGTCCACTCGTGGAAGATTGGGTGGGAGGCAATATGAATAGCAACTTGATTATCACACATCTACTTCAAAGGCCAAGAATGTGGAAACCAAGCTCTTCTTACATGTTCTTTAGCCAAACAAGTTCACATGCAGCGTGGGTCATGGTCAATACTTTCACTCAACACTCAACCGGGCTAAAATAGTTTTCTTGTCACTCTTCCAAGATATCAAATTACCATAAAAAAAAAAAATACAGTACTCAGTTGTGGATTTTTTGTCAGAAGGTGATATAACCCAATCTGCATATGCATATCCCTAAATATAAGTGTTACCCCAATTCTCATATAAGATATCTAGGTGCATTTTTGAGTTTTCTTAAAATATGAATGATTACATCCTAGTGACTTGTTCTCAAAGAATCAAGAAACTGGCTCACTACACTTGTTGAAAAAGATATATTTAGTCGAGTAAGTGTGAGATACTTCGACTTTTCAACCAAAAAAAAACAACACCATGTCATGGATCTTCTGCTCAAAGGTGACATAATCCAATCTGCATATGTATATCCCTAAATATAATTGTAACCGTGATTCTCTTATAAAATAGCTCTCCTAGGTGTACTTTGAGGTCTCTCAAGATACGAATGGCTGCACCCCAATGACTTGTTCTTAAAGAATCAAGATACTCAAGTATCATCCAAGGTTAGCCAACTAATCGCTCAAATCTAGCACCAAATTGCTATTAGGATCCATGGGCGTATCAACAATTTTGGAGCCTAACAACCCAATCCCAACTAAAAGGTCAAACAAAAAGTATCCATACAAGGTCTAGGTACATTTTATACCCGTGAAGTATTTGGTCCTAAATCTTTAGTTTGAAATTTATTTATAAAAAATACTTCAGGCTCTACATACTGAATGTAAAAATTTAATCACCAACAATCACAAAATCATCCATGGGCACAGTGAGTAGAATCCTACTAGAAGCAGTATGATGATAATATACAACGTGATCAACCATGCACCACTGAAGACCATACTCAAGTACCACAGCACTGAATAGACCAAACCATGTTCTAAGAGGCTACTATACTATACAGTGATTTCTTAACCGACACACTAATATTGACTCCAGACCATACTCAAGAACCACAGCACTGAATAGACCAAACCATGTTCTAAGAGACTACTATACTATACAATGATTTCTTGATCGACACCCTAATATTGACTCCCCCTGAGCAACAAACTAAGGTGCTCGATATGGACCTCCTCTAAAACATCACCATGTAGGAAAGCAATATTCACATCTAAATGATACAAAGCCCAATGAGAAATGGTGGCTAAGGAAATGAATAAAAAAGCATAGGTAAGTTTGGCAACTTGGGAGAATGTGCCTGAATAATCCATACCCTACAGCTGAGTATATTCCTTAGCCACAAAGCAAGTCTTCAAATGACTCATAGAACCATTAGGGTTGACTTTTATGATATACACCCACTCCCCCACAATCAACCACAGACTTATTAGTAGAAAAAGGTACCGGTTCCTAAGTACCATTATCTTGCAATGCACGCATCTCTTCAGCCATTCAAATCCTCCAGGACCTCCACCCAAAATGGGATAAGGCTTTAGAAACAAACTTTAAAAAAGCAATAGAAGATAATGGGATAGGCTTTAGAAACAGACTTAAAAAGAGATATAGAAGATAGAGTAATAAACAAAAATATGAGGGTGACAATAGATCATGGGTTACGAAATTAGAGATTGGATGCTGTGAATTGGTGTGTTTACCTTTCTAAGCATCAATAGGAAGATCAATATCTTTGGAAATTGGATCTTCAAACAAGAAAACCAAAGGTATAGTGGTAGAAGTTGGAAAAGGCTCACCTCCTTTAAGTCACCAAACATGTATACACTAGAGAATTAGGATGATTAGGGTGAGAGAAGGACCCAAACGAGATGAAGATGTAGGCAAATGACTGGGCAGGCCAAATTTTGGAAGGCTAGACAAGGGAAGGGACTCATTGAGGTCAAAAAAGGTCAAGGAATAAAAATAGTATGTCCTAGACTCAAAGAAGGTAAAATGAGCAGAAACTAAAAAACGATGCAGCGTAGGAGTATAACAGTGATATACCTTTTAAGTACATAAGTAGCCTAGTAAAATACATTTTATGACACGGGGATCTAACTTATCCACCCCTGGAGCTGATTGATGAACAAAGGACTCACACACAAATACGTCAGGAGGTAAAAAGGATACGAAAGCATTCAGGAAGAGAAATGAGTACGGTTTTTCACCAACAAGAACAAAGGATGGCGTTTTGTTGATAACAGAGCAAGCAGTGGGCACAACATCACTCCAAAACCCTTTATGGACATTTATACAATAGAGTAGGGTACGAATGACTTCAAGGATACGTCTGTTTGTCCTTTCTGCAACTCCTTTTTGTTGTGGAGTGGGCACAAGAAGATTGATGAATCATATACACTTAGACGTATAGGTAGTAAATTGGGTACTAAAGTATTCCTTAACAGTATCATTCTGAAGTAGCCAAACACGCAACTCAAGTTGAGCCTTTATTTCAAAACAAAAGGCATAAAATATATTAAATAACTCACTTCGATCCTTAATTAAACGAAAGCAAGTCATCCTTGAGTAGTCATCCACATGTTACAAAATATCAAAATCCAACTTTGATAAAACTCGACTAGGACCACAAACATCAAAATGGACAAACATGAAAGAGCTTGCTGCCTGTTTATACTCCAGATGCAAATGGACACAATGATGCTTTCCCGACCAAAAAAGACTCAAACTCAAGACTAGACAAAGAACTCAAAGTAGGAATTAGTTTTTTCTAACCTGTCTAATGAAGGATGACCAAAGCAACAAAGGAATTGGAATGGTGTAGCAGTATGAGGAGATAGCAACTCAAAGTAGTAAAGCCCACCAGCCTCATGCCCTCCGCTAATCATCTTCCTTGCCTTCAAATCCTAAATGACAAGGAAAGAATGTTATTGAACAATTCAAGGATTTGTAATCTTGCTAATTGACTAAGGGAAACTTGGGAATATGAAAAACAGAAGAAGTATATTTACTGTCCCTATTCCCATAACAGCAGTAATGGGCCCATCAGCAAAGGCAACACGGGGTAGGCGTTCAAAATAAGGGCGGAAAAGAAATTGGTTATACCTCAGTATGGACTGAATAATAACGCAAGAACTAGTGCAAGAAATACTAGACAAAGGCAAGTAGTAAGCCTGAAAGAGTGGAATTTGTGGTGGCTGTATTGGTGGCACATGGCAGTTTACAGTGATGATCTACTCAATGGTATGACCTCCTCATCCACAATAAGTGCACTTGCAGAGGGGGCCTTTACCACATCCATCCCTTCTACCATGACCACTCAAACCACCCAGAGAAATTTTGCAACTACTTGGTGGATATCAGATTACCACTAAACCTAAGCTTAAGTTGTTAGATTGTGGGCCAATAATATATATCAAGATTTAACACTCCCCTTCACTTGCAGCTCGATAGCACAAGGAGAGATAAACATATGATATATAACACCCATTATAGGGAATATAATAATTTTTAAAACACCACACAATAAAAGCGGGCAATGAGATAAAACTCAAGACCTCTTGGAAACAAACTCTGATACCATGTTAGATTACCACTTTAGCTAAAAACTTAAGCTGTTAGGTTGTGGGCCAACAATGTATAACAAGCTTTAACAATGGAAAACCAAAATCACCTTGGGTAACAAAAGCAGTCTTTCTCAGAGCTAAAGGTTGAAATACCATAGGCAGGGATGCAAAAATAAACATAAACAAAGAATGGCAACTCTACACTACCAAGGATCTAGGAATAGACTGCCCCGAACTCTAGTTTTAAACTTCCTAGGACCCAAAGGATTGCCTTCTGCTCCCTCTGCTTTTGCATCTCACAGACATCAGAAATTATGGGTTGCACGATGTTACGTTCCTCATGGATGCGCTTCATTTATGCAAAGTACTCTATGATATTCATGTCTCCCTATTATAAATGATTCTCCACGTATAAATCTTACATATGTGAAATGTTACTTGTAATGTTGTTGGAATTTAAGAGCTTGATATAATCCCAAATCTCCTTGCATACATCCAGATGAACGCACATCCATGCTAGTTCTGTTTCCATCGAATTCCATAATAAGGAGACAATAAACAGATCTTCCAAAATCCATACTTCTTTTCTTTTGTCATCATTGGACCTGAAATGAAACAAGTGTTCAGATTTTCCTAAACTTGTCAAATAGATCTTGACAGCCTCATATCACTGCAGATAACTCTTTCCATCCAACTTCTTGGTTGTTATCTGCAAAAATGATAAAAGAAAAATACTTTTGGGATTCATGGACTCCATCCCAACACTCACAAACGAGACCAACAATGAACAAGGTCAATAACTGGAACAGCTACAAACAAGGTGAACAATTAAAACAACCGCTAATGAGTTATGAACAAACTAGTATAACACTATCACAGGCCCAAAAAACTAAAGCACAACCTTAATCGTACCAAATAACCATTAACAAGTGCCATGAGCAAACAACCAACATATGGTTACATTTTTTTTAATAAACAACACAACCCACAACTCAGTTTATGGGGTGTGGAGGTATTCAAGGAATTTTTCAAGAAATTTGGAGCAAAACCCATGCTCAAGGAATTCCCACATGCTAGTGCATGGTGTTGGAGGTGGCAGCTGTTGGCCAGTAGTTGCTCTCTTTATGGCTGAAGCAAAGTATATTGCAACTACTAGTAGTGTTACTCAAGCAATTTGGTTTGACATCAAGTATCACTATATCCGGGACTTGATGTGTGACAAAGTTATTATAATTGAATTTTGTTCATCTAAAGATCAAGTTGCATATATTTTTACAAAACCGCTCAAAGTGTATACTTTTCTAAAACTCAAAAAATTTATGGGCATGATCAATTTTGAAGAACTTGGTTTAAGGGAGGTTGTGTAGGAAATAAACAAAGTTTCTTATTATTTATTATATGGGTTTCTATATTTTATCTTGTGTGTGGGAAAACCCTAGGGAGTCTTTCTATTTGTTGTAATATTTAGTCTAGTATGTGTAGGAAACCCTAGGTATTTAAAGAGTCATATGTATGTGTCTCCAAACTACTTGATGGCTATTGTGAAGGAATAACTCTTATTATTCTAAAAAAACATTCATCTCTATGAATTAACTTTGAAAATCTCACATTGCATCAATTCTAATTAGTCATTAGTTATGGAAAACATAATATGTAATTTTTTTTATTGCAGTAGCCATATGATTCTACTAATTATAAAAAGATATATTGGAGAATAAAAAGGGCACCAAGGAACCTCTCTATACACACATAGATAGATATGAATTTATAAGAAAATTTCTAGAATATGGTAATTCAAGAATTTAATGACTTTTTTCACACAAAAAATTATAATTCCTAAACTTGATTCTTGTGTTAGGTAATGCATCATGAGCAAAAGAAGCTAAACCAGATAGAAACCCTGATATTTTTAGTACTAATTTACTCTACGGTTTTTTAAAGTTTTTGGTACATTCCCCGTGTGAGAAGCACTGTCTAAAATCTAAATAGATTGAAGAGGACCTTAGGAGGCGCGTGGTCCTGGTTGCTTTGCCAGGACCACGCGCGGAGTCGGGGACAGTACATGTTAGAAGGCCCACTGGGCCGACGGGTGACCCAATCCCGGACTTTTAAACAACAAAACCCAGCAATCAGTGGCGGCCCAAGAAGGGGCAGCCAGGAGCCCGCGAACAAAAAGCCCCAGGTAAAGCCTGCATCAACCCAAGGACACTCGTGGCCCACCATCAAAAACTATCAGCCCTCATTTACCCCAAAAAACCAGACAAGCAAGGGGCCCACCAACAAAATGTGAGCATCCCTGGGTCCATTTCCTCTTCTTTTTTCTTTTTTTTTTTTCTTAATTATAAAATAAATTCTAAAGAATTTAAAAAAAAAATTAATGAATAGCATAACCTAAATGGTAGTGGTTGAACTATCAGCATGAGTTGGAAAACGAACACGGGAATAAGAATCTCTTCCGGGGAAGGAAGAAGGATGAGGTGGCAAACGCGGTCCTAACCAGGGGACACGCGGGTGGAAACAAATTACGCAGCCCTAGATTCGTCTGATTACATGAGTATAAGGGGCGGCCACTTTTCCTGAAGAGATAAAAAAGTCTCCCGTAAGCACGCACGCACGCACGCTGGCACTATGGAATTAAAGACGATTAACTTGTAAAAGCAGCAGCCGGTTCGGACCCACCTGGCGCACCTTCCAAAATAAGGATATCATATTCTATTTATTAATAATTAAATTAAATGCGCGCCCGCAGATTATGATTAGGAAATTTAAAATAACAAGTATTAAAGAAGGACATAGAGAATTTAAAATTGAACCCCTGCTAACTAATAATAATAAATTTTCAAAAAAAATCAATTGAGAAATATTATCCACTTGGAGTTCAAGTTTATAAATAAATGGATGATTTTATGCACAGAATAAAGATTCCAAGGAAATTTTTGGATGACCTATTGACAGATTTGGAATACTCGTCCAGTAATTTCATTTAATAAATTATCTATTTAGATCAAATATTTTCCAAATCAACCAAAATTTGAAGATTTGATGGTTACTGGGTAACCTAATAATTTCTTCTGCCCATTCTAAATTTATTTGATTCATATTAATCAAAAACTAGACCTTGAATAAAAGTAATCCAACACTATTTCTTATATAACTAACATGTTGATTCAACCATCAATTGGACGATTCTTTATTTTTTTTTCCCCTCAAATTCTCCTTTTTAGATAGATATAATACATTTGATAAATAGATTTTAGAAGTCCTTCTTTACTTTTTTTTTTAGAAAAATTTTAAAAATTATCAATTTAAAAATTTTAAAAGCTGAATAAACAATAATACAATATCTGTAGTTAAGATATAATATTATTGCACATGGACATGAAACTTTTCACCTGAACCCTATACTTATCAATAAAAAGTAGAAATTGACATTCAACATGTACAATATTTTAAAATATTTATATTTTTTAAAAATTAAAAAATTTCCAAAATGAAAGAGTTTCACACACCATGTAATTTATTATATTTTTTATAATTCTTGTAAGTTGACATACGCAGGTTGTACTATACAATAATTAGTTAACTACTTATAATATAACAATAACAATAACAAAATCAAATCTTAATTCTACTAGATGGAATCGATTATGTGTAATGCATTTTTATAATTTCAACTAAAAAATTTTAATACTTGTAGCATGAACTCCTATTCATTACGAATTAACATGTGAAATGTAAAATTTATATATAATATTTTAAGATTTAAAAAAAATAGGGGAAAATGAGAAAGTGTTAAAAGTTAGTTAGAGGTACTTATGGGTTAGTTATAATATTTCCATATTAATAATAAAATATTAACATTTCCTTTTACACTAATCTGTATCGCAAAAAAATCAAAATGAAAAATAAACACTGATGAAAGGAAGAATCCATCTAATAATAATCTGCGAAGATCAAAATTATAAAATTTAAAACTGAACCATGAGGGGAAGAAGAAGAAGAAGAAGAAGAAGAAGAAGAAGAAGAAGCAGCTTTAAATTTAAATTATAATTAAAAGTTTCAAAGCTTCTGGAAATGGAGTGATGCCAGCTGAGCAGAGCATGACTTTCATGGCATTTTGATATAATTGACAATTTCTAAATGGAGAAGTGGATAATTTTAACTTCAACAGATTTAACTAGGCATTATCCGAATCATAATTTCTGTGTTCATATATCGATCTAATTTAAATTTAAATTCACAAAGCAAAATAAGATTCGAAAATGGAGGAGGAATGCTGAGAGTACCCGAAAGTAGCGAGTTGAGCGAGAAAGAACGGGTAGTGTTTGAGAGGAACGAGAGCCAGCTTATACAGCACTCGATTCCCTACTCCCAGGATCACCGTGGCCGCCGCCGCAAGCACCACCTGAACCGTCCGATCGCGCCGGCTTGTTTCCCCCAAACTCACATCGCCCGCCGCGTAAGGGCAAGGCCGCGCCTTCTCCCCGTCTCTGCAGTCCGATGATCCCAGCGACAGTACCACGCACGTCCGCGGCTGCTTCGGCGATCGGAGAATGATCGCTAGCCGCCGATTCGCCGGAGCGCCAGACAGCCGCCAAATCTCGGCCCTCCGGGGCGGCAGTCGGAGGAGAACCTGATGGCTCGCCGCCGCGGTTGAGCAGGCGACGCCGGCATTTAACCGGCGGCAACATGAGGACATGCTATTAAAGTAGACAGTAAATGATTGACGAATTACAATTTAAATGTAAGAAAATTGAAAATTCGTAAGAGTGTAGAGAACAGAGCCCAATAATTTATAGCGACAAGATGCACACACCACGGAAACGAAAAGGGTTGTTCGGCTGCGTCATCCCCCCGCCCTGTCTCTCTCTCTCTCTCTCTCTCTCTCTCTCTCTGTTACTGTGAGCATTTATTTTATTTATTTTTATTAAAATGGAAGCCGAGGTTCATGATTCGAGGCGCGAGTTAAAAGTTACTGCAACCCTGTGAATGGCGCTGGCATCCATGTGTTTTTCATACTTATTTTTTTTTATTTTTTAATATAACATTTTATAAGGTTTTTCTTATTTTAGAAGGGGGCCGTAAGAAAACAGGTAGATCCAAAATTTTAAATTTCTAGTGGGAATATAGGATATAGGTAACATTCTATATTTAATTATTTTTTATTAGTTAAATTCAATGGGGGAAAAAATAAATGCCTAAATTAAGTGGAGCTGATATTATGAGCATAATGTTTGAGATGGACTTTATTAAAGTGAATAAATAAAGTTTGATTTGAATTTAAGAGATTAGTGAATTATTTAAAATTAATTATTATATTTATATTTTTTTTTAACAAAATAAGGTTAAATTATTCAAACTTAAATTGTTAAATTGATCAAGACATCTACCTCAAATTGCAACATTAATCTTATAAAACAACAAAATATTAAGTGTCAAACATGTTAAATTTGGAAATAAGAATTTGGAACTTTAAATTTAAATTTGAATGGATTTAAACAAATTTTAATACAATTTTAGATCGAATACAAACCCAAATTCAATGGCTCTCCAAACATAGGAATGTTACTTTCTTACTATTATGAACACTAATACAAATTAGAAATCTGGATAAGGTGTTATTTTCTTATAGTAATAAACGGTATGAATTGGCAGTCAAAATAAGGTATTACTTTTTATTGTTATAAACAGTACAAATCAATAATCGAAATAATGAAGAGGAGAGTGAGGTAAGGTTTTCAAACATAGGAAAGTCAGTGCCTTTATTAGTTTGCCATATGACCCACATGCATAATACATTTAACAAATTCATGTTCATATTTAAGGAGAATGTGAATTGCACTTTTTCCTCATTCACTTTTACTTATGTAAATTCCCCTTTTACTTATTACACATTTTCTTTCCTAATATTATTAATAGTACCAATTGGAATGAGGAAAGGGGAATATAATAGGGCAAAATAGACATAATGATGTCTTACCCACACACATAATGCATTTAACAAATCATATATAGATACCCAATACAAAGAATCCAAAATTTGTGACTTACACTTTTTCCCCATTTACTTATACTCTAATGGATTACACTTCTTCCCATTCACTTTTACATGCCTTAGTAAATTATATAATATGTATTGATAAAGGCATTGTGGTCATGAGTCATATTAGAGACATGTGCTTACATATGCACACACTAATATATTTATATTACTTTTATTGTTGTATTCTACTATCAAAAATTTAATATTACCGTACCAATCAAGATTTAATGAATATTCTTTACTATAGAATTGGATTAAAAATTTTATTTGATAAAAGGAAATGAAAGGATGATAAAAAGAAAATTTATTTTTCATTATGTTTTCTTTTTATATTAAATACCATTAAAATGAAAAATTGTTTAATGTGATTAAAATTTTTAAAAATTCAAATCTTAAGGATGTGTAAAATTTAAATTTTGTTCATTAATTTGTTATATTTTTTATTTTCTTTTTTATTTTCCTTGATAATCAAATATGAAAAAGTAGAATCCTTCTTATTTTTATTTTCTTTCCTTAATATTTTTCAAGTTCCAAACGAACCATAAAGGTCCATTTAGAAATTGTAAATTATTTAAAAAATAATAATGAAAGAAAGGATTTTTGTCCATAATTATGAAGTAAAATGGGAAAGAAAATAAAATGATAATTCAATGGACAATGTTTTCTTAATTTTTAATCATATTAAAATAAATATTTGTACTTAATAATATTCGATATAGAAAAATGTATGAAAAAATGAACTTCATTGTTTCTTTTTCTAGTTTTTTTTTTTTCACACAAAATCCTTGATAAAAAAATATCTAAAGTTTCGTCTAAAAAATCAATGATTTTATTTGAAAAAAATAAATGAATAAAAAATAAAAAAGGAACTATTTTTTATATCTAATAATATTAAAGTTTTATTCTAATATAATTAATTTTTTAAAAAAAAGCTAAAACTAATAACATGCGTAATCAAACAAAGTGGCTTTATGAAGGAGCGCATGTGCTTCTGACAGGTGGTAAATTGTGGATGCCCACAAACATAGAATGTTTTTTTATTCTTCTTTAAAAAGAAAAGGTTGCCCAAAACAAATCACAGCATCACAAATCCCCTCCCCTTGGGGCAGTATGGGTTTCTTGACTTTCTTCAGTTGTCCACAAATGCCATCCCCAACAACGATCTTAAGAATTCAAAAAAAAAAAAATATATATATATATATATATATATATATTGTAAATTAATAAATAAATAAATAATTTTACTTGTCATTGACCTATCATTTTAAAAAATAGCAAATTTTTTTTGATTTTTTAATATAAATAAAAAGTTCAATGAAAAATTAATTTCTTTTATATTTTTCTTCGTTAAATTCTACCAAGCTGCCATCACTAAAATTGTAGCACAATTTCAATGACCATTCTCCTACATATTATACCTAAGTCTGTCATGTTATAGGCCTTGAGCCTTTTGTTTTGGTACATAGGAAGGGATACAAATCAAGAAAAATTAAATTAAATTTATTACTTTATTTCTTTAATACTTCACCATTTCATTCCCATCCCACTCCATTAAGCAGACCTGATATGATTCTTTATAATGGACCAGTGTCTACATCAATCAGCAAATCTAACATAGGAACATTAACATCTATAATTGACCCACTAAATGGTCCAGCAATTGCTACAATGTTTAAATGCAACTCTTAGTTGAAGGCCTCAAAAACCTAAAGCGAAGAAGAAGAGGGAGGGAGAGAGAGAGAGAGAGAGAGATAAGAAAATAGAGGGAGAAACCGAGTTAAAAAAAGACCACGAAAATGCTATAGTTCAGAATACTGCTATAACACAACTCACCTATTTGACAATACTGCACAATAACTTACCAGCTCATTTCAGAGCACAATATCATCACTGTGAAACGGCATTACTCCTTTGAAGTTCTTCACATGACTAGTTTCCCCAAGTAGGCAAAATCATGACGAAGGCCATATACTCTCAGTCATCTTCTTCCATTGTACTCGATCGTTGGTCTTCAAACAAGTCTTCAGGGGGATCATACACAATCATATTAGGGAAAAGCTCTAAGAAGTCATCCTTTACCTTCTCCCTCAATTCTGGGTAAGGGACAAGACCTTTCAATATGACCCGATAAGGTAATGAGATTGGGGGGTCGGGAGATTGTCTCATTTCATCATATATGTCCATTGCTTCCGAAGGCAATCCACTGTCTAAAAAGCACCGTATAATGTCCCCAAATGTGTGCTGATCAAACAGAACCTCCTCTCTCTTCAAATCAACCCACACCTGCTTTGCTTCATCTACTTTTCGATTCCTCGCAAGCATCATCAGCATGTCTCTGTAAAAGAACATGTCGGGCCGGTACCATATTTCCTTGCGTACCACATCATATAACTGCAGAAAAAGCATATCAGAAAATATTAAAATTCTACTATATCAACGTTAAGTTCGGCTTTCCATTTTACGCGCAGGGTCAAGACTAATTATTCAATGGGCCTCACAAACATATTGCAAGGAAATACAACAATGGCAATCACTTAGTTCTCTTCTTCATTTCTTTTCCTTCAACCAATAGGTCAATTAAACATTGAAACAAACCTAGCCTAGGCCAATTGCAGCAATATATCCTATAAAAGTACAATAACAAAATTTTCAACTACAAGAATGACCGACAGAAACTCAGCTCCAATTTCTAATGAAATAACAATTAACAAGCACAGGATACCTCTAGAGAGTGGCAATGCGTCAATATCCAATATCAATACTCCTGGGATATTTTTGGATAATGTTAGATGTTTCAAAAACATGTATACATACTTGCTTATAAAGATTTTAACTTTGAATATGCATCGAATATTATTCAAGATGAACCTGGTAAACCACAAATCTTAACATGTCATCCTTTTTCATGTGAAGACATTTTAATTCATGAAATAATTAAAGAAATCAGCACAAGGTATATACAAGAAATGTAACATCTTTCAAATCAGTTAAAGTTCTTTTTGTATTTGTATCTTGTTCTAAATTTAAATTTAAGCCTTCTGGTGTTCGTTATGCATGGTTAAAATATGTCATAGAAAAGAAAATATTGACAAACAAATCACACACAAATGTGAAAAACACAAAGAATGTTTGTATGTTCCAAATATGAAATGCAATATAGAGTGGTATAAATCACACACACGATTATAGATATATCCCTGCCAGGCACCATACCATATCATAACGTTTCAATTTAGGATCTCAATGTTCCTATAGCTATATCAAAGCTTCATAAATAGTAACTCGAGGCCAACCAAGTACCTACAGAAATCAGGTCCACACATCAAGATTGTCTGCAGGATTCAAGATTTATCCAAGGCATACAAGAAAAGTAACTTCCAAAACTAAAGGTGCATTTGGAAACTTTTGGTTTGTTTTTCTTTTTGTTTTCACCTCTTCAAAGAAACATGTTTGATAACATGTTTGTCTCGAAATGAAAATGCTTCAGAAAGACTTCACACCCACATTTTATTTATTTATTTTGAGTTGCAGAAACAAACTAAATGCAACACAAATCAAGACCAAGAATCAAAGATACAAACCACGGGCAATAAGGTGCATGGTTATCCTTTTCCTCTTTATTTCCCCAGCTCATGAGGTTCATGAATTAAGAAACAGAACAAGCCAAAGGATATTGGTCCTCCTATAATTATTTTCTGATAAATGTAAGATATTTCAAAGATGTTAATTCACAATGCAGATAACACTTGCATACAAATATTCTGACTATGAAAATGCATCAACCACAAATTAACATGTGATGACTTTTCACGTTGAAAGGGAATATTTTAATCACAAAGTAATTTGAGGAAATTGGCACATGCCTTGTAGGAGAAATATAGCATTTAAAGTTATCACGCTATTCATGTCATGTTTCATCTTTTCATTTAACACATCTGGCGCTAGTCATATATGTTTTAAATAAAACATTGTAAATACGAACATATACATGTAAAATATTTTATATATATATATATATATATGTACACACTTAAAAATTTATCTTTTCAATGCCATATTCTATTTTTTTAAAAATTTTCGTGTCTGTGCTCCTATATCCATGCTTCACAGAACTCAAGGACAGCCAAGAAGCTATGAAAGTCACATCCATGCATAGCTAGATAGTCAACAATTCAAATATTTGTCTAAATTAAGCATACAAGAAAACAATTTTCAAACTGAGGGTGCACTGCAAACATTTTCATTTGGTGCTGTTTTTGTTTTCATTGCTACCTTTTAATAAAAGATAACTACATAAAACATCTGTTTCAATTATCAAAATGCTAAATATAATAATATAATAAAATTCAAAAAAAAAAAGTCTCAAAAGACTTCACAACCATATCTAACTAATTTCTTTATTTATTTTTATCACAAAAAACAAACAAAACACAACACTAAACAAAAAAAAAATGAAAACAGAAACAAATGCATCACTTTTTTGTATTTCATGGCAATAAAATTTTGTCAGTTTCCTCATTTATACTGTCATGCACCTAAATTCGTATCTTATACCCTATTCGATTTCAATATAATCTCTCCATCTTTCCCCCTCAGAATCAGAATGTGCTATAATCATAAATAAAAACTGCATCATCAACAAAGAACATACACCGGCCAATTAGTTATTGCTGAAAATGTGGGGTTTTTCTTGGGTTCATCAGAAAGTCCACTGAGCCTTGGATTATACACTCTGTGTAGTCCTGCCCCATCACAAAACCCTCATCCCTAATCCCATACCCATAGTACTTTAAGCTAGGATCTCCAAGATGAAATCTCAGGTTCAATCCATTGGGCTATCTCCTTGGAGAGAACCCAAACCAGCTCATTAAACAAACAAAATTGCTACAACACAGTGCATGTGTGAAAGCCTCACCATATTGCGAAGGAAGGGCCATAAAGGAGCAAGTAGTAAGACAAACAAGACTGATCAAAAGGCCTTGAAGTGTTTTTGGGGGAAAATGGTGCAGTGACACTACTAATCTCAAAGAGCTTGAACCAACATTAGATACTAATAGCTAATTTCAACAGAGCAGGCAAGAAGAAGAAGCTGCTGAAAAATTTTTTGTCCTGGAATATCGCATGCCAAATAAGTACAATTAACACCATATTTCTTTCACGTATAGCATCATGATAAGCTTCAACATAAGTATTGATCTTGAGCAGTTCAACCAATCTCATTGAAATTGATGAGTATCTTCAGCAGAAGCAGTGGAGGCAAAGCTCATAAACACAAAGTTTCCTTCGGTCACAAACTCTATCTAGCCCTAATTTATTGATGTGCCTCAATAAATCTAACACACACACACACAGGGCATCTTCTTTTTTCTTTTTCTTTTTTTTCTGATTTCAGATAACTGCAAAATAGACTTTTTTTTTTAGCATTCCGAAAAAGTTATGAGACTTTTTGAAAGACTTTAAGTGGGTTACCAAGCAAAGATTGCATTGATTGTAGCACCTGAAAGCAAGAAAATACATTCAAAATTCCAACCAAACAGCCCCAGGAACTTCAAATATTCTTCCACTCTCCTTTCCTTAGTTTTCTTGGTAACCAAGCAGAATTGTATTAAAATAAAATTTTCAGAATTGAAAAGATTAAGAACCTTCATACAGAGAAATACTTGGCCTTGCCTCTGAAATTCGGCAAGCACGGCAAAGAGATCAGACTTGAGGAGGCGAGAGACATGGGAGCCCATGAAGCGGTCCAGACGGATGGCGTTTGATTGTAGCCTCTTGAGCTCTTTGACGACAATTAGGCCCTCTTTGCTCATCTCTTTCTTGCGCCTCCATATTGACAGGCTTGGGCTGGAGGCTGACCCAGAGATGGAGCGGATGAGCCAGTCTGCATGTTCATCATGGTTTGAGAGAGCTAGGATTTGGAGACAAGAGAGAGGCAGCAGAGAGTTTTTAGGTGAAGCTTTTTGAAGGAGAGTCTGAGTGCAACGCAACATTCTGAAGGCTGAAAACACTATCATGTTATCATTAACAATAGTCATACATTAAGAATTGCTAAAAGAAAAAAAGAAAAAATGCATATGCATTATTAGATTTTTTATATATATTTTTATATTAATATTAAAATTTGCTGTAATATATGACTCATATGTTGAGTGGAATGCATGTACAAAGAGAAAACATAGTTGAAAACAGAATTGTTGGCCATGCAAGAGGAAACCGTCAACGGTTTCACAGTTTCCTGAAATTGTTGACGGTTTTGCCAGGTGCAAAAGAAACAGTCGACTGTTTTTGTCCTATTACATTGACTGTTTGGTCTCGACTTCAAACTGTCGACGGTATGTCTAAAACTATCAACAGTTTTGCTCAATTACTCAACGCTAGTTTTCAAATTTTGAATTGGGAAGTTGTATAGGTTGGGTTTTGGGGGGAAAACCTCCTGAAGGGTTATATATACATGTTTTAAGTTGTGTTCCATGTCTTTGGACAAGAAGATAGTGAAAATCACTGTCGTTTGCTCCGTGTATGTAGGCATTGCCGAATCATGTAATATTTCGTGTCATTGTTTTATTGCTTTCATATAATCTGTGTGATTGTATTTTCTGTATATTTCACTATTGGTTGCAGTGTTGTAAGATCATTTGTTTCCGCTACGCATTCATTTGCACAACAAATTGGTATCAGAACATTAGGTTATAATGGCTTCTAGAATTTCTTCTTCGAAGTTCGATATTGTTAAATTCAATGGAACGGGTAATTTTGAACTATGGCAGAGAAAGGTTAAAGATCTATTAGTGCAACAAGGTATGATGAAGGCTTTATACGGAGGTCAACCGGAAGGCATGGACAAAACACGTTGAAAGGAATTGGAATCGAAGGCTGTGGAGACCATCAGGTTTTGTCTGGACGATGACGTCTTGTATCACATCATGGATGAGAAATCTCCTACGACTGTTTGGTAGAAACTTGAAAGCTAGTACAAGTCTACGTCTTTAACGAACAAGTTGTATCTTAAGCAGAAGTTGTATTGGCTTAAGATGGCGAAGGGCTCTGATTTGAACCAACATATCAATGCATTCAATCAAATTATAAGTGATTTGATGCGGGTTGATGTGAAGTTCGAGGAAGAAGACAAGGCGTTGATGCTGTTGAATTCCCTACCTGCGTCTCATACGCATGAAGCTCTGGTTACGACTCTAACATTGGGCAAAGAAACCCTGAATTTGGAAGAGGTAACAAGCACTCTGTTGGGCTTTCATCAGATGAAATTTCGCAAGGTCTTGCTTGTGATAAAAGGTAACCACGAACATGGGAGAAGCAAGTTCTGAAGCAAATCAAGTAATTATAAATCTTGGTCACAGTCCGGGAAGAAGAAGGACATAAGGTGTTTTAAGTGCAGAAAAATCGGGCACATAAAACCGGAGTGTCCGGAGTGAAAAAAGGGAATACAGAAAATTAAGAGGGTTCGTCAAAATTTGCGAATGTAATGGAAGAAAAAGACTTAGGGAGCAGTGATGGTGACATGCTTTCTATTTCATCGGGTTCAAAATGCCTCACGGACTCTCGGATCCTAGATTCAAGATGTTATTATCACATGACACCAAATAAAATTTGGTTCAACACCTACAGGTCAGTTAATTCTGATTCTTCTCTAATGGGAAATGATGCTTCATGCAAAATTATCAGAATAGGGAATATCAGAATTAAAATATATGGTGTTGTGAGAACATTATGTGATGTAAGGCGTGTACCGGATTTACGGAAGAATGTGATTTCATTGGGCACTTTAGATTGTAACAAGTTTAGTTATAAATCTGAAAATGGGGTAATGAAGGTGTGTAAGGGCGTCTTAACAATGATAAAGGGACAAAAGTTAGCGAGAAATATCTATACTCTGCTAGGTACCACAGTTGCAGGTGGAACTACAGATACAGATTCTGAGTCAGATAATACTATTTTGTGTAAAACAGTCACACATAAGACGGAAGGTATTCTTAACTACATTTATTCAGATTTTTGGCAACCAGTGAGGCTAGTATCATGGGTTGGACATATGTACTTCGTGAGTTTATCATGAAAGGTCTTGGTGTACTTCATACGGCACAAGTCAGAGATGTTTTCCAGGTTTAACTTGTGGCTGAGGTGGAAAACCAAACTGAGAGAAAGATCTTCAGGTCAGACAATGGAACTGAGTACGCTGGTGTTCAAGGAGTTTTACAATAGCATGCCATAGGGAGACATTTCATAGTATGCAGGACACCACAATTGAATAGCGTGGCGGAAAGGGTGAACAGAACTCTAACTGAAAGGGCTTGGTGTCTCAGGTTGTATGCAGGACTTGCAAGGAACTTCTTGGTAAAGTCAATGAGTATGGCATGTTTCTCGATTAACCGATCGCCAAGGGTATCACTAGATGAGAAAGTTACAAGGGAGGTGTGGACGGGTAATGCGGTAGACTACTCTGGTTTGAAAGTGTTTAGATGTCTAGCCCTGCACGTTTCTAGTGAAGTGAGATCTAAACTTGATACAAAGTCTAGACGATACATCTTTCTGGGGTATCATAAATGTGGGTTCAAGTTGTGGGATCCAATAGCAAACAAGGCGGTGATCAGTGGAGAAAGCCATGGTGCAGCGTACTCAGGTAGATGAAGAAAAACAGGTGCCAGAAAACTGCAGCAACAATGAGCATGTGATGCAAATGGAGTTGGAAACTCAAGACAGAGAGGACATTGTTCATAATGCAGGAAGTTCTAACTCGGAAGACCAATAGTATCACAGTAAAAAATGCAACAGAAATGAGATTGTGATGTAGGTGGACTTACAGACTCATGGCAGAGATAACATTGTTCATAATGCAGGGAGTTCTAGTTCGGGAGACCAGCAGGATCATGGGTCCAGATGCATTATCAGGCCACCACTCAGGTATTAATTTGATAATCTGATGTCTTATGCACTCATAACTAGCAGCAAGGTTTCTACTATTTTTCAAGAAGCGGTGCACGGCCAAGGGAAAAGTAGACGGATAGGTGCTATGGTATAAGAAATGAAATCATTGCATAAGAATCAGATGTGGGAGTTGGTGGAGCTTCTAGAAGGGAAGAGGGCGATAGGATGCAAGTGGGTGTTTTCTCTATTGTTTTATGTGAATGACATGTTAATTGCTAGGAAAACTTTGACTGAAGTTAATCAGTTCGAAACTCTATTGAGAAAAGAATTTGACATGAAGATTTTGGGTGTGGCCAAGAAGATTCTTGGGTTAGAGATTCGCAGGAACAAAACTGCAGGAAGATTGTGGTTATCTAAGGGTGATTTTGGGGAGAAAGTGTTGAAGAGGTTTGGCATGGTTAATGCAAAACCAGTGTGTACACCGTTGACGAATCATTTAAAATTGTCTGCTGCTCAATGGCCAAGGACGAATGATGACAATCGTGACATGTCAAAGGTCCCCTATGATAATGCAGTGGGGTGTTTGATGTATGCTATGGTTAGTACAAGGCCGCGTCTGGCACAAGCTGTCAGTGTGAGTACTTCTGACTATGACATCATGTTCGGCAGACAACAAAGTGAACCATCAGTTGTGGGATTTGTGGATGCAGACTATGTAGGAAACTTGGATGACAGAAGGTCTACAACAGGGTATGTGTTTACTGTTGTGAGAAAACCTATTTGTTGGAAGTTCAGGGTACACTCTCTGGTTGCACTCTCTACAACTAAGTCGGGATATATGGCAATGACCGAAACTACCACAGACAAGTTCAAGCATTGCTTGGACTTGGTTTATGTTTCCAATTACTAGACTTGAGGCGGTCCCAACCTATTGTCTTAGGTGGAGCAGCGGGTTATCTTTTCGATTTTCTCCCAAGGGGTGTATATTCGCCAAGGTGAAAATTGTTGTCATATGTGGCTCATATGATGAGTGAATGTATGTACAAAGAGAAAACATAATTGAAAATAGAGTTGCTAGCCATGCAGAAGGAAACTATCAACGGTTTTGCCAGGTGCAGAAGAAACAATCGATTGTTTTTGTCCTTTTACATCAACTGTTTGGTCTCGGCTTCAAATCGTCAATAGTATGTCTGAAACCGTCGACGGTTTTACTCAATTACTTAGCGCTGATTTTCAAATTTTGAATTGAGAAGTTGTATAGGTTGGGTTTCAAGGGGAAATCCTCTAGGAGGGTTATATATACATATTGTATGTTGCAATCAATATGTCTTTGGACAAGAAGATAGTGAAAATCACTGTCATTTGCTCCTGTCTTCCAAAAGCCCATGATTGACTCACTACCGCTGTCGTGCTTCCAGACGGGGTTTAGGGATTTCGGAAGACAGGGATTCTATTGAGCACGTTGGTGCTTCGACGCTGTCTTACACCCCCATGGTCCCCCCATCGGAACTGTAAGAGGGAGAGAGAAAGAGAGAGATTTAATTAGGAAGCACGCTGGAGGACGCAATTTTGGGTAGTTGGGGGGCGAGATTCACCACACTTCCTATCGCCACAAGAATGCAATCATCGCTAGGTAATGTTCCTTGTTGCTTTAATTCGCCCCAAAGGGCAGGCTTCCACATTACCAAACGTTGAATCCCTAACCTCCACTATAAGTTGGAGTATTGCCACTACGCCCAAATGCGGTGGCTCCTTGGTTTTTCCAGAGGTTAGAAGCTTTTTGGAACATTAGAGTCAATTTAAGATAATGCGATTCTGAAGTTTTTTGAGAAGTGTTCTTGTATATTTTGTTCTAGAATTATGGTTGTTAGTAATGGTGGCTTTTGAAATATCAAATAATCTAGGTATTGAATGGTCAAGTTGCGTGAGTAAAATTTTTGGAAGCTAAAAATGTTTATTTATTTAGCAGATGTGGGAAGATGCTGATTGATTAAATAGTTTTGTTTTAATGTTTTGGTCTATTGTTTTTATGTATTTATTTCTTTTTCTTTTTCCATTTTTATTTTGTTCTTTTTTTTTTTTTAGGAGGATGCCTTGATCACTTGTTGTATATTTTTATATGTTTCATCCAAATATATTCTCTGTGACAATTATAGATTGTTCCTTTTGGTACTTAGGTACCAAAGAATTGAAATGATGCTGTGTGAGTGCGCGCACGCGCGTGTGTGTGTGCTTTTTTTTTTTTTTTCAAACTTGCAAATATGTCATGTATTGCACCTAATAATAAGTGAATAATCTTTATCCCATGTTTGGGAGCTTGGAGTTTGGCCTTTGGATTTAAATTTGTGTGAATTCAAACAAAATATAATACAAAATTTATTAAGTTTTGTCCAAATCCAATTCCAAAGCTTAAAATCTATGCTTATTTCCGTACACAACATCAGGTAATTTTTTAATATGATTTCCATCTCTTTTAATATGACTCACTGCCGCTGCCGTGCTTCCTAACCGGGTTGGGGGATTTCGGAAGACAAGGATTCTATTGAGCACGTTGGTGCTTCGACGCTATCTTACACCCCCATGGTCCCCCCATCGGAACTGTAACAGGGAGAGAGAAAGAGAGAGATTCAATTAGGAAGCGCGCTGGAGGACGCAATTTTGGGTAGTTGGGAGGCGTGATTCACCACACTTCTTATCGCCACAAGAATGCAATCATCGCTCGGTAATGTTCCTTGTTGCTTTAATTCGCCCCAAAGGGCAGGCTTCCACATTACCAAATGTTGAATCCCTGACCTCCACTATAAGATGGAGTATTGCCACTACACCCAAATGCGGTGGCTCCTTGATTTTTGCAGAGGTTAGAAGCTTTTTGGAACATTAGAGTCAATTTAAGATAGTGCGATTCTGAAGTTTTTTGAGAAGTGTTCTTGTATATTTTGTTCTAGAATTATGGTTGTTAGTAATGGTGGCTTTTGAAATATCAAATAATCTAGGTATTGAATGGTCTAGTTGCATGAGTAAAATTTTTGGAAGCTAAAAATGTTTATTTATTTAGCAGATGTGGGAAGATGCTGATTGATTAAATAGTTTTGTTTTAATGTTTTGGTCTATTGTTTTTACTTATTTATTTATTTTTCCATTTTTATTTTGTTTTTTTTTTTTTTAGGAGGATGCCTTGATCACTTGTTGTATATTTTTATCTGTTTCATCCTAATATATTCTCTGTTTCCTTTTGGTACAGGGTGTCAAAGAATTGAAATGATGCTGTGTGAGTGCGTGCGTGTGTGTGTGTGTGTGTGTGCTCTTTTTTTTAAAAAAAAAACTTGCAAATATGTCATGTATTGCACCTAATAATAAGTGAATAATCTTTATCCCATGTTTGGGAGCTTGGAGTTTGGCCTTTGGATTTAAATTTGTGTGAATTCAAACAAAATATAATACAAAATTTATTAAGTTTTGTCTAAATCCACACAAATCCAATTCCAAAGCTTAAAATCTATGCTTATTTACGTACACAATATCCGGTAATTTTTTAATATGATTTCCATCTCTTTTAATATGACTCACTGCCGCTGCCGTGCTTCTTGACGGGGTTGGGGGATTTCGGAAGACAGGGATTCTATTGAGCACGTTGGTGCTTCGACGTTATCTTACACCCCCATGGTCCCCCCATCAGAACTGTAACAGGGAGAGAGAAAGAGAGAGATTCAATTAGAAAGCGAGCTGGAGGACGCAATTTTGGGTAGTTGGGGGGCGTGATTCACCACACTTCTTATCACCACAAGAATGCAATCATCGCTAGGTAACGTTCCATGTTCCTTGTTGTTGCTTTAATTCGCCCCAAAGGGCAGGCTTCCACATTACCAAACGTTGAATCCCTGACCTCCCCTATAAGATGGAGTATTGCCACTACACCCAAATGCGGTGGCTCCTTGGTTTTTGCAGAGGTTAGAAGCTTTTTGGAACTTTAGAGTCAATTTAAGATAATGCGATTCTGAAGTTTTTTGAGAAGTGTTCTTGTATATTTTGTTCTAGAATTATGGTTGTTAGTAATGGTGGCTTTTGAAATATCAAATAATCTAGGTATTGAATGGTCTAGTTGCGTGAGTAAAATTTTTGGAAGCTAAAAATGTTTATTTATTTAGCAGATGTGGGAAGATGCTGATTGATTAAATAGTTTTGTTTTAATGTTTTGGTTTATTTTTTTTACTTATTTATTTATTTTTCCATTTTTATTTTGTTCTTTTTTTTTTTTTAGGAGGATGCCTTGATCACTTGTTGTATATTTTTATCTGTTTCATCCTAATATATTCTCTGTGACAATTATAGATTGTTCCTTTTGGTACTTAGGTACCAAAGAATTGAAATGATGCTGTGTGAGTGCGTGTGTGTGTGTGTGTGTGTGTGTGTGTGTGTGTGTGTGTGTGTTTTTTTTTTAACTTGCAAATATGTCATGTATTGCACCTAATAATAAGTGAATAATCTTTATCCCATGTTTGGGAGCTTGGAGTTTGGCCTTTGGATTTAAATTTGTGTGAATTCAAACAAAATATAATACAAAATTTATTAAGTTTTGTCCAAATCCACAATAATCCAATTCCAAAGCTTAAAATCTATGCTTATTTCCGTACACAACATCAGGTAATTTTTTAATATGATTTCCATCTCTTTTAATATGACTCACTGCCGCTGCCGTGCTTCCTAATGGGGCTTGGGGATTTCAGAAGACAGGGATTCTATTGAGCACGTTGGTGCTTCGACGCTATCTTACACCCCCATGGTCCCCCCATCGGAACTGTAAGAGGGAGAGAGAAAGAGAGAGATTCAATTAGGAAGCGCGATGGAGAACGCAATTTTGGGTAGTAGGGGGGCTTGATTCACCACACTTCTTATCGCCACAAGAACGCAATCATCGCTAGGTAATGTTCCATGTTCCTTGTTGTTGCTTTAATTCGCCCCAAAGGGCAGGCTTCCACATTACCCAACGTTGAATCCCTGACCTCCCCTATAAGATGGAGTATTGCCACTACGCCCAAATGCGGTGGCTCCTTGGTTTTTGCAAAGGTTAGAAGCTTTTTGGAACTTTAGAGTCAATTTAAGATAATGCGATTCTGAAGTTTTTTGAGAAGAGTTCTTGTATATTTTGTTCTAGAATTATGGTTGTTAGTAATGGTGGCTTTTGAAATATCAAATAATTTAGGTATTGAATGGTCTAGTTGCGTGAGTAAAATTTTTGGAAGCTAAAAATGTTTATTTATTTAGGGAAGATGCTGATTGATTAAATAGTTTTGTTTTAATGTTTTGGTCTATTGTTTTTACTTATTTATTTATTTTTCCATTTTTATTTTTATTTTTATTTTTTTTTAGGAGGATGCCTTGAGCACTTGTTGTATATTTTTATCTGTTTCATCCTAATATATTCTCTATGACAATTATAGATTGTTCCTTTTGGTACTTAGGTACCAAAGAATTGAAATGATGCTGTGTGAGTGCATGTGTGTGTGAGTGTTTTTTTTTTTAAAAAAAACAACTTGCAAATATGTCATGTATTGCACCTAATAATAAGTGAATAATCTTTATCCCATGTTTGGGAGCTTGGAGTTCAACCTTCGGATTTAAATTTGTGTGAATTCAAACAAAATATAATACAAAATTTATTAAGTTTTGTCCAAATCCACACAAATCCAATTCCAAAGCTTAAAATCTATGCTTATTTCCATACACAACATCAGGTAATTTTTTAATATGATTTCTATCTCTTTAAATATGACTCACTGCCGCTACCGTGCTTCCTGACGAGGTTTGGGGATTTCGGAAGACAGGGATTCTATTGAGCATGTTGGTGCTTCAACGCTATCTTACACTCCCATGGTCCCCCCATCGGAACTATAACAGAGAGAGAGAAACAAAGAGTATCAATTAGGAAGCGCGCTAGAGGACGCAATTTTGGGTAGTTGAGGGGCGTGATTCACCACACTTCTTATCGCCACAAGAATGCAATCATCGCTAGGTAATGTTCCATGTTCCTTGTTGTTGCTTTAATTCACCCCAAAGGGCAGGCTTCCACATTACCAAACGTTGAATCCCTGACCTCCACTATAAGATGGAGTATTGTCACTACGCCCAAATGCGGTGGCTCCTTGGTTTTTGCAGAGGTTAGAAGCTTTTTGGAACTTTAGGGTCAATTTAAGATAATGCGATTATGAAGTTTTTTGAGAATTCTTCTTGTATATTTTGTTCTAGAATTATGGTTGTTAGTAATGGTGGCTTTTGAAATATCAAATAATCTAGGTATTGAATGGTCTAGTTGCGTGAGTAAAATTTTTGGAAGCTAAAAATGTTTATTTATTTAGCAGATGTGGGAAGATGCTGATTGATTAAATAGTTTTGTTTCAATGTTTTGGTTTATTTTTTTTACTTATTTATTTATTTTTCCATTTTTATTTTGTTCTTTTTTTTTTTAGGAGGATGCCTTGATCACTTGTTGTATATTTTTATCTGTTTCATCCTAATATATTCTCTGTGACAATTATAGATTGTTCCTTTTGGTACTTAGGTACCAAAGAATTGAAATGATGCTGTGTGAGTGCATGTATATGTGTGTGTGTGTGTGTGTGTTTTTTTTTTTTTTTTTAAACTTGCAAATATGTCATGTATTGCACCTAATACTAAGTGAATAATCTTTATCCCATATTTGGGAGCTTGGAGTTTGGCCTTTGGATTTAAATTTGTGTGAACTCAAACAAAATATAATACAAAATTTATTAAGTTTTGTCCAAATCCAATTCCAAAGCTTAAAATCTATGCTTATTTCCGTACACAACATCAGGTAATTTTTTAATATGATTTCCATCTCTTTTTAAATAGATTGATAATTCATTGTGATAAATAAATTTATAAATAGATTGTCACTACCACTAGTAGATGGAGCAGTAGATTCCAAAGAAGATTTTGATTTGTTTGCATAATCTTGGAATAGAGAGTACAACTTCTGGCGAAGGAGATTTAGCTTTTGCCGAGAAGTGGAGGAATCAATCTTTGAGTAAAAAAATTCAACAAATTGAAGCTTGTAACGAGGATCAAGAACAACTGCAAATGCCAAAACGACACTATAACACTTCCAATATTTATTGAACTTCTCTTTCATTTTTGCAGTCATACCATTAACAATGCAGTCCGGATTTTCCATTGTTTCAAGTAAATGCAATTGAATTTTCCATATATTTGAAAAATACAAATTAGATGTAGGAAAATCCGAACCCGAGAAGAGTTTTGTCATGTCGAAAAATGGCTTCAAGAAATTGCAAATGACTTCAGCTCTATTCCACTCTTCATTTAACGGAAAATACTTATAATTTGCATCAAGTAAAGCATAATGAATTAAAGCCCGTCGATATATGAGTGCACTTTCTATCATCATGAAAGTTGAATTTCACCTAGTTGATACATCCAAGCGCAAACTGATTGAAGCAAGTATACCAACTTGTTTAATGCATTCTTCAAACTTAAGTTTTCACCCTTCTGAACCCTTAATGTACCTGACACTTTCTCTAATGTTATACACAACACGTTCAATCACTTTTAAGCCTTCTTGAACAATAAGATTCAAAATATGAGCACAACACCTTACATGAAAATATTCACCGCCACTTACTAAAGGTGCTTGCAAAGACAATAAACTTGATAGAATATCTTGCATACTATCATTAGCAGTTGCATTATCCAATGTAATGGAAAATATTTTCCTATCAATACCCCATTCCTTCGATACATTAAATGTTTTTTCTGACAAAGCAACTCCAGAATGTGGGGGTGGCATGTGAGAAAAGTTAATGATCTTACTATGCAAAACCCAATTTTCATCCACAAAATGAACTGTAATACATAAATATCCTTCAGTCATAGGAGAAGAGAAATAATATGAAGTCAAACACACTCTACCAAAAACACTCTGTAGTGTAAGTTTAAGTTTCTCCTTCTCCCTTTTACGTATTTTCAAAACATCAGCCTTAGCAGTGATCCTAGCAATTGGTTTAACATCAGGATTAAGATATTTATGCACATCTCGATTTCTTCATGCTCAACCCATGAAAAAGATAGCAATGTTTTATTACGGCGCTTGTCATCTTCTCACGATAAACATCTTGCTCAATTTTTTTCGCATGAAGTTTGGTTCCATAATCCATATGCATCTGCTTCACATCATAGTTATCACGTAATGGACAACTATTAATGTGGCGTCTCAAATTTGCCGTCCCATGGGTTGAAGCATTAGCAACATATTCAGCCCCACATTTTTTACATTTTGCCTTATGTTTTCCATCAACATCTATAGGTAACAAATAGAATTCATCCCAAGCAGTTGATGTCTTTCTACGTTGTCTCTTTTTGCTAGTGCCATCATTGATAGAAGAACTATTCTTTTCAGATTTATCTGAAGATGGAGTAATATTACACTCATCATCAAAATCCAAGTTTATGGTGTCCATTATTTGCAATTTGTATTCTTCCTAACAAAGAATAATTTTTTTGGATACGCTGGGTGTCTTGGGCTTTCGCACCAGACTAATTCCCTAACAAAAAAATTGTTAAGACTCCGAAAAATAGTAAAATAAAGAAAATAATGAAAGTTTTATACAATAAACACAAATCTACGTTTTATAAAAATTATTAACTAAAAAATCGTTAGTTTTTTTTTTGCAAGAAATTGTATAAATATATATGCATGGCAGGAAGCTGCTACGAAAATGGAATCAGGATAATATTATTGGGAAGTCTAGTAGTAGCAGTATGCATGTGTGTGTGTGTCTCTGTGTGTGTGTGTGTGAGTGAGAGACAACTAATTATTCTTTTATTTTTTGTAGGGGAAACACAATAAAGAATCCATGAAACCCAACAGCCAACAGCAGTCCATTACACACCTAAATCAAACACAAATTAGGCATGTTGTACTAAGGATTGAAGATCAATTGTGGACAAAGCCCCAAACACATGAAAAAGTAGAGTCCTTCAATTTGGATGCATCCTTACTGTCATAAGAGTCATCACTCATCAACTTACTTCACTAAATAAACTATAGAAAAAATTGAGAAATTTATTGTGCAAAAATATATAATGAAAAGGGATATCAAAGTAAACATTCTAATTTCTAAAGCATGCATTTTGAGTTCCTAAAATAAAGTTTAGAAATATGACAAAAAATAGATAAAAATACTAAAAAATCTTACCTCCACGGCTCCACCTCTGGTCGGCTGGTCCTCTACGACTGTGGATCATGAGGGAGCTTAATCTTTACCATGGAGCAGCTGGACGCTGGAGGTGTGGAGAAGTGGTCTGTGGAGCTAGGGGGGGGGGAGGGGATTGAAGCTTGTGGTAGTGATCCGTGGAGCCTGGAGGAGACGACGACTCGAGCTGCTCAAGGTGTGGAGTGGTCCGAGTGGATCGTTCGTAGGTCCAGCACATAGAAGCGCACCAGTCACTAGACCTGGAAAAACGGGTCATAAACCGATCGGGTCACGGATCACCCCGTTTATAAAAGGGTTAAGTGGGTTTGGGCGGGTCACCCAGCAGGTGACCCGTTAATTCGCTGTGCTTCAGTTCAGTGCTTCTCACGCTTCAGCCCCCCTTCACTTCAAGCCGTCACGCGTCACGCCTCACGGAGTCACGGTTCACACTTCACAATCACACACACTTAAAAAAAAAAAACCCTAACCCTAATCCGCACCGCGCCTCTCCACTCAAGTCTCCTCGTCTGGCCGTCTGGGTTGTCTCTGACCTCTCGGCTCTCAGCTCTCACTCTCTCTGTCTCTCAGATTCTCAGTCAATCCTCTCCAGCTCTCCTCTCCAGTCCGGCGGTCTTTCCTCTCCTCTGATGACTAGTGCGCTGCTACGTGCCGGACTTGCCAGGCTGCCAGTCGTCGTCTCCTGCGAACGATCCACAGACGTGCGCAGAGGACCAGCCGGCAGCCAACCAAAGGTGGAGCCGTGGAGGTAAGATTTTTTAGTATTTTTATCTATTTTTTGTCATATTTCTATTTGCAGTTTTAGTTTGACGCCGCCTTTTTTTAATTTTAACGATCTCTGGTTCTAATTAGTGCCTTTTTTGTTCATTTATTACTTTATTCGTTGTTGGAAGCACTGATCATGTTTTCGAGTGCTCTTTTAACGGGAGTGTGATTATTTTATTTGAGCTGTTTGACGCTGTTCAGAACTTTTCCCCCTCTTTTCAAGTTTTCTTCTAGATATCTGCATATCTCATGTTTGCTTTTGAATTTGTATATTTAAACTTAAATAGGTGTGAATTTTTAGTATAAATAGGCCATGAATGGCTTTTTAATAGAAAGGAATCAGAAATTAAAAAAGAGATATTTCCTTCTTTTGTTGTTCTCTTTGTTTTTTCTGTCTGTGCTTTGGTCCTGTGTTGTGGACCTTGTGGTGTTCTGTGTGTCTCCTCTGGAAGAGCAAGAGAGAGAGAGAGAGAGGAGTGAAAAGCAAAAGAAGGGTGGGACGATAAACCTTCCATTGTTTTGATATTTTGTTAAACTACAAAAATAAATAGAAGTGTTGTTGGCTGTTCGTTTCACGAATTCGTGATGAATACACAATAGATAAATGTTTATTGTGTTTCCCCTACAAAAAATAAAACAATAATTAGTTGTCTCTCTCTCTCACACACACACACACACATACACACATGTATACTGCTACTACTAGACTTCCCAATAATATTATCCTGATTCCATTTTCGTAGCAGCTTCCTTCAATGCAAATATATTTATACAATTTGTTGCAAAAAAAAAAAAAAAAACTAACAAATTTTTAGTTAATAATTTTTATAAAATGTAGATTTGTGTTTGATGTATAAAATTTTCATCATTTTCTTTATTTTACTATTTTTCGGAGTCTTAACAATTTTTCTTTATTAGGGAATTAGTCTGGTGCGAAAGCCCAAGACACCCAGCGTATCCAAAAAAATTATTCTTTGTTAGGAAGAATACAAATTGCAAATAATGGACACCATAAACTTGGATTTTGATGATGAGTGTAATATTACTCCATCTTCAGATAAATCTGAAAAGAACAATTCTTCTATCAATGATGGCACTAGCAAAAAGAGAAAACGTAGAAAGACATCAACCGCTTGGGATGAATTCTATTTGTTACCTATAGATGTTGATGGAAAACATAAGGCAAAATGTAAAAAATGTGGGGCTGAATATGTTGCTAATGCTTCAACCCAGGGACGGCAAATTTGAGACGCCACATTAATAGTTGTCCATTACGTGATAACTATGATGTGAAGCAGATGCATATGGATTATGGAACCAAACTTCATGCGAAAAAAATTGAGCAAGATGTTTATCGTGAGAAGATCGCAATTGCCGTAATAAAACATTGCTATCTTTTTCATGGGTTGAGCATGAAGGAAATCGAGATGTGCATAAATATCTTAATCCTGATGTTAAACCAATTGCTAGGAACACTGCTACGACTGATGTTTTGAAAATACGTAAAAGGGAGAAGGAGAAACTTAAACTTACACTACAGAGTGTTTTTGGTAGAGTGTGTTTGACTTCTGATTATTGGTCTTCTCCTACGACCGAAGAATATTTATGAATTACAGTTCATTTTGTGGATGAAAATTGGGTTTTGCATAGTAAGATCATTAACTTTTCTCACATGCCACCCCCACATTCTAGAGTTGCTTTGTCAAAAAAAAACATTTAATGTATTTAAGGAATGGGGTATTAATAGGAAAATATTTTCCATCACATTGGATAATGCAACTGCTAATGATAGCATGCAAGATATTCTATCAAGTCAATTATCTTTGCAAGCACCTTTAGTAAGTGGCGGTGAATATTTTCATGTAAGGTGTTGTGCTCATATTTTGAATCTTATTGTTCAAGAAGGCTTAAAAGTGATTGAACGTGTTCTGTATAACATTAGAGAAAGTGTCAAGTACATTAACGGTTCAGAAGGCAGAAAACTTAAGTTTGAAAAGTGCATTAAACAAGTTGGTATACTTGCATCAATCAATTTGCGCTTGAATGTACCAACTAGGTGGAATTCAACTTTCATGATGATAGAAAGTGCACTCATATATCGACGTGCTTTAATTCATTATGCTTTACTTGATGCAAATTATAAATATTGTCCATCAAATGAAGAGTGGAATAGAGCTGAGGTCATTTGCAATTTCTTGAAGCCATTTTACTACATGACAAAACTCTTCTTAGGTTTAGATTATCCTACATCTAATTTTTATTTTTCAAATATATGAAAAATTCAACTGCATTTACTTGAAACAATGGAAAATCCAGACTGCATTGTTAATGGTATGGTTGCAAAAATGAAAGAGAAGTTCGATAAATATTGGAAGTGTTATAGTGTCGTTTTGGCATTTGCAATTGTTCTTGATCCTCGTTACAAGCTTCAATTTGTCGAATTTTGTTACTCAAAGATTGATTCATCCACTTCTCGGCAAAAGCTAAATCTCCTTCGTCAGAAGTTGTACTCTCTATTCCAAGATTATGCAAACAAATCAAAATCTTCTTTGGAATCTACTGCTCCATCTACTAGGGGTACTGGTGGTAGTCACAATCTCATTAGAGATGAGCTTTCGGTAACTTCATTTATATTTTCTAATTTTTCATTCTTATTTTATATATTATTTTTAGTTGTTATATTTATATTGTTTGTTTTTCTATTCTAATATATGATAGGAATTTGAATTTTATGAAAGCCAATATTGTGCTACTACAGAAAAATCTCAATTAGATTTATATTTGGAAGAGCCCAAGCTAAATCGTGTGGAACATGCTAAAATGGATATATTGCGGTATTGGAAAGATAATCGATTTCGATATCCTGATTTATCTCTTATGGCGCGTGATGTACTTACTATTCCTATCACAAGTGTTGCATCAAAATCTACATTCAGCATTGGAGCCCAGGTTCTTAACAAATATCGAAAATCACTTTTGCCAGAAAATGCAGGAGCATTGATAACATCTCGAAATTGGTTGTTTGGTCACGCAAGTATGCATTTTTCTTTTGAGTTTTTCCAATATTATTTCAATAATTTTAATAATTACATTTTATTTACTTTCATATCCTTTGTCAATTGTTATTGTTTCTTATTTGTTATCTATTTATTTTGTCATTACAGTTGATCCAAGTGAAGAAAGAGAAGAAGCTGAACAATTAGAAGTCAAATTTGAAAATCTTTTGATTAATGATTTGGGAGAAGCTTCTACAAACAATCATGGCTAATTAAGTTTTTTTGTTATCTTTTGAAAATTGTAATCTTGTGAATTTTTATGGAACTCATTTAAATTTGATTTTGTTTCTAAATATTTAACTGTTATATTTTTTAAGATTATGTTTTGATTGTGGGACTTGAATATTTGATTCATGTGTTATGCATAATGCATGAATTAAAAAAATATGAATGATGAATGAACTTATTAAATATTTTACATTTAGCTTTGTATGTAAATATTGTGGGACTCATTTAAATTTAGATTAAATATTTTATGCATATATTATGCATATTTAATATTTTTAGAGGTGCGTGTTTTTTTTAATTTTACATTTTTTAAAAAATGTATTCATTAAAGGGATGTATTGTTTTTTACATTTTATGTTCTTTTTATTTAGAAATAAATAAATAAAATGCAGTTTTTTAAAAAAAATGTCATTTTATATGAAATTTTAAAAAGATTTAAAATAAAAAAATTATATATTTTTAAACGGGTGACCCGTTACCCACCCATTTATTAAACGGGTGGGTTAGGTTTGGCATGTGTGTGATCCGTTTAACATCAACACGTTTATGACCCGACCCATTAGTGACTTGCCCAAACCCGGCCTGCCCGCCCGTTTTGCCAGGCCTACCAGTCACCAGAGGAGAGGAAAGGAGACTCAGGACTGCCGAATTGGAGAGGAGAGCTGGAGAGGATTGACAATCAGAGAGAGTGAAAGCTGAGAGCCGAGAGGTCGGAGACGATCCAAATGAGGAGACTGGAGAGGAGCGGCGCGGGTTAGGGTTAGGGAGTCAGGAACTTCACTTAGCCTTAGGGTTTTTTTTTTTTGAGTGTGTGTGAACTGTGAGTTAGACCTCGCAAAGCGGATCGGTTCGGTTTATCCGTGGCGGATAAGGCGGATTATCGGGTGAAAAAATCATAATCCATATTCGACTCGTTTAAGTGGTGGATTAAGCGATTTTAGGTCGGATAATTCATGGCAGATGGGCGGATAATCCGTCATTCTCAAATATAATTTTATTAATAATTTATTTTTTGTCATAATAATTTAAGTTGTATACAGTAACTCGTGATTAGTTTGTGTATTAATTTTTTTAATAACTATATCAATCATTCAATCATTTATACTAATTAACAACTCCTGATTCATGCAAGTAAAATTGTAAACAATAAAACATAATAAATTAGTCTCAATCCAACTCAAAATAGAAACTCAAACTCAAACATAATAAATTAGTCCCAAGAAATTTCTGAAAATTTCGCAATCAAAAGGCACAACAATGCCAATTCTAAAGAATAATTTGCCACTTATGCATTTTAACAAGCTTCATTGAAGAAAACATGATGTTCCAAAAGATGAATTCTTCAAAATAAGATCTTTAGTTCCATTTAAAAATTTTGCACTCAAAAGGCACATTGCCTTTATGCCCATGGAAATGCCTAAATGATGACATTTCAAATTGAGGATTCTTCAAAATAAGACCTTTGGCTCCATTTAACAGAGCACAGAAAGCCAAAAAAAAAAAAAAATTGCAATAGTATTACTAGCTTAAATTTTTAAAGAGAAAATGCATTTATATTTAGAATATAGAATAATATTAGTAATAATTTGCCTTTGTTTTCCATTTGACCAGGAGGTTAGATAACAAAAAAAATAGAGACAAATCACTACTTGGACATTTTAACAAACATGTAACGAAACATGATATTGTAAAAAGTGAATTTTTTTAAGAGAAGAAAAGAAATAGAAAACGCTCATACAAGAAGACCACCCAAACTAGGTTTGAGCCAATCGATCGTGGTGACTCTCAGCAACACTAGTAAAGCCAAAACACCTTGAATTAAGCATCTAGTCCCAAATCAAGTCCATAGAAGACCCATGGTCTCAAAAAATCTGGGCATTCCTCTCCAACCAAATAACCAAAATAACAATGAAAGTAGAGTTCCACGCCTTCCAAAATCTCTAAATTCAACCACCAAGAAATCCTCCAAAGAATAAAGGCACCCATAACACTTCCCAACAGGCCAAAAATCTTGTTCCAAAGACACCAAGCCACAGGACTGAGAATAAATGAGCACGGTCCTTATTACCATAGCTACACATGACACAAACATCTGAACATAAAGCCTAATAAGGTCTCTCAACCTGCAAGGCTACAACAAATCATTGGTGCTAACCCTATCAAGAATGGTGATCTACACAACACCTTTACTTTGAAGGAACTGTAGCTCTCCACAATTTATTGGCAAGATGAAAAAAAGGATAAGATGTGTTCAGGTGAGCACAGAATCATTTACAAGAGAAAACACGATAATTATCCAAAACACCAATCCTAAAATCCCCACAATGGTAATAACAAGAAGAATCCAAGAACCACATGAGAGAGTTCCTCAAGCTCCCCATCATTAAGGTTAAAACAAAAGGTGAAAATCCCAAACAATGCTGCTAAACATACTAAAAAACTGATGAACATGGAAAGCAAAAAGCAGATTTGTAGAAGAAGAAGAAGAATACTTACAAATTCGAACTTCGACGCAGATGAACTCACAAACGTTCAAAGACGAGCTTGCGAGGAGCTCCTTCTGGTTTGAAAATGTCCACGATGAACTCGCGAAGCTCCTGACGAAGTGACGAACTCGCGAAGGGCTACTGCTGGTTCGCAGTGTGGAAGACCAACTCACGAAGGAAAGAGGGCTTCAAAGGGTCGAAGAAGAACCCCAGAATGAAGGGCCTCTCACTCAGTCACTCTCTCCTCCCGTGCTGGCTCTCTGAACAGAGACGCTCGTCACGCACAAATGAAGAATCGAATAGGGCAGCAGGGCACGAATTGAATAGGGCCGCGGGCATTAGGTGATTAGGGATTTAGGGTTGGGCCGGTTGGCCTGGGATTGGAGTGGGAGGGGCCGAGTAGGGCGTGTGGGCCGTGAGGCCATGGGCACTTGGGCAGTGGGCTCACTAGGCTGGCTGGGTTTGGAGTCTTTGGACTTTGGTTGTAACCTATTGGGCTTTCCAAGGTTACTAATGTAAGCAGGTGGATGTCCGCCGGATAAACCCGATCCGACCCGCTAAGGGGGCGGATATGAAAATGAAAAATCATATTCGACTCGTTTAGTAAATGGATAATTATAAGTCGGTTAAAACGGGTCGGATGCGGTTCGGATTAACGTATTTTTATTTATTTAGCTAGGTCTACTATGAGTCTGTGAAGGCTTGAAGGGGGGCTAAACCGCTAAAGCACTGAAGGCTGAAGCAGCGAATTAACAGGTCACCCGCCGAGTGACTCGCCCAAACCCACTGAACCCGTTTATAAACGGGTTGACCCGTGATCCACCCAATTATTAAATGGGTTAACTTTTTTAAACCCGAACCCATTTTAAATGGGCGGGTCCAAGTGACCCAACGGGTTATGACCCGTTTTTCCAGGCCTGCATGGAGGTGGAGGCGGCGTGGGTTTACAGCTTGGGTGTATGCGGTTACTGATGTCAGGCAGAAAATGGTGACGGCTAATGTGAAATGTTTGTTAGGAAATTTAATAAAATAAAAACAACAAAACATTAAAATTAAACACAAATAAAAAATACAAATAATCACGATTCACAAATAGGCTGAGGCACAGATATCTTACTCTTTTAAGGAGATTTAAGCCCTCTGCGATTTACTGGTTTAGTCCATGAATCGGTGCAGTAGAACTCCTCAAGACTTGTTTCCCCCAGAATATAACAGCTCGATTTGAATCGTATGACTCTATCCAATTTTGCACAAACGAAAGAGTCCAAAGTTTCACAAAAAAATACTTTCTTTACTTGTCAAACTCTTTAGACTCAAAAGAATGATGATATAATGAGAATGAAGATAAAAGATTGATATGATTGATGTGTTGTGCTAATGTCTCAATGATCTATTTATAGGCACAAAATGACCATTCATTCTTCATTTTCTTGATCAATAAGTTATGTATATATTAAGTAGATAAAACTCTGGATCTAAGGTACATTTATATAATTAATCTTATCCATTTATGAGATACATGAATAAATGACCATAACTGAGTTCAAGGTATATCTTCTTTTTCAAGATAAAATAATCTTATTATTATAATACACAAATAATATAATAATAATATTAAAGTACACCAACAATGTTTTTATTGGGTTTAAAGGAAGAAGAAGGGAAGTTCACCAGAGATCGGCGAACTCACGATGCAGCATGGAGGTGTAGGTTGGCAACTAGTGATCCACAGGGGTGAAGGTGATCCTGCAGGGGAGGGAGGGCGGGGTGCTTCGGACAGTCGAGAATAAAATTTTGGGTCAAGGTCAATAACATGGAGGTATAATAAACATTTTACCGGGAAGTAAAATTTGTAAGTATAAGAACAAGCAAAATTTATAATAATTTTTATTTTTATTTCAGTATTTTATTTTATGTGCATTATTTTGCAATTTTATTATTTTATTTTTATTTTTATAATATTATTTTATTTAAAAACAAAAATGATTATTTTTTAATTTAATTTTTAATTTTTAATTAATTTTTATAAATATTAATCAAACAGATTGTTAGTTTTTCATTTTTGTTTCTATTTTTTATTTTTGGTTTTTGTTTCTATAATTTTTTTACAATGATACCAAATGGTCTATAAGCTAACTAATTTTTAAAATCTATTTCTTCACTACACAAAATCGCAAATAGAAAATAGGAAACAAAAATAGTAACAAAGATATGCTAAATTGTGTTGCAAAGTTAGGACAACTAATTTATGAGATTTACTTTAATAACTAATTTATAGACACATACACACACACATAATAAACAAAAACAACTACTGCAACACACAAGAAGTTTTATGTCCCATTAGGTAGGATTGGTTATATAAATCTTTTTTCACCAATTCACCTTACCAAGAACGTTTTCCTTTTCTAAATTAAAAGTTATTAAATCATTCTTCAATACCTCATTTCAAGTTATTCTAAATCGATTACTATCTATTTTCATGTCAAAAACAATAACTAACTCCTCTTCACAAGTTAGTTATTAGGCTTGCATTTCAAATGTCCAAACCATCTAAACCGCCTCTTATCTTGTTTTCGATTGGTTTTATGCCTAAGTTTTTGTGTATATACTTGTTCCTTAATTTATGTTTTAATGTTATATCACTCATCCATCTTAATATTTGCATTTTAAAAATGTTTACTTTTTGTCCATATAATTTCTTAATTGCCCAATATTTTGAATTATAAAGCATAATTGACCTTATAGTCATCTTATAGAACTTTCCTTTTAGTTTTGAGGCTATGTTACAAACACATAACATGTCTAATGCAATTCTTCATTTTACCAAACATGCTTTAATATTATTGTTGACCTTATAGGTCATATCCCGTTTTGATTATGACAAATACTCTGGTATTTAATGGTTGATGAGTTTGTGTGTTGGACCAATCGGAAGTATCATATGGTGCATGCACATGGGCTTAAAGAAGACAAAGACCCATAATGTTTATTCATTGACCAATCGGAAGTATCATATGGTGCATGCACATGGGCTTAAATAAGACAAAACCCAGAATGTTTATTCATTGTAATTTAATTAAGTTGTTATTCAGGTATATAATAATTAAAGCTCAATGGTCTGTAATAATTAAAGCATTACATGCATGATAGGGTAGATAAGCTCAAATGACCATAGGGAAACCAAATGACCGTAGGGCACTGTCACGCCCCGAACCTTGAAATGGGACCTAGGAGTGAATTAAGTAACCTAACCTATCTCTGTATCAATATAAAACATACATGATACCATATACAAGAGGGTCTGACACCGTGGGGTAACGGATGCCCTATATACATACATACAATACATGTTCATACTCATCAATATACGCAGTGGAATACGGTCTTTCTTTACATCAAACTATACCATACCAGAGTCTATACCATACAGGGTTAAACATACCTACAAATACTATACATACCAGAAATCCATCAGAACAACCCGGTTACAAAATTCGTACCTATCAAGTTCTAACAGTAGCTAAACACACCCCCCACTTCCGGATGCTAGTTTCGGCTACCCGAAGGACCTGAAAAACATTTGTATATATATTTGGGGTGAGACACCTCTCAATAAGGGAGAAAACATGTTATATCAGTGTGTGGCATACCAGTGTCATTTTCATACTTCATAACACATACATACGATACAGTTTGAAACACATACGTACAGTTTCAAAACAAGTTCCATACATTTCTATACAATTCCATACAGTTCCAGGATTTCCACAAAACCATTCCAGTTCATACGATAAGCAAATACATACATACATACATATGGTCAGTGTCGTCACACTACTTACAACTGCACAAGTCACCTAGTCTCACAGTGGTTACGTTCCAACACATTAAACTACGAAGGTTTCCGACTCAGGCCCACTGTGAATCCATTGCTACACGTGCAACTACACAAGGTCACCTGGTCTAACCCCAATTACGTTACCATGTGCAAACTACGCTGCGTCAACCTAGGCCCACTGTGATCCGTTGCTACATTCGGTGACTAGCCGAATCATACTGGTGATATTTCGCACCCTGGATATAGAGCCGGCCACTCTTTCCCATGGTAGTTAGCCGTTACAAGGCATAACGTACGGTAGTTAGCTGCCCCTAGCTGTTACAACATACGGTAGTTAGCCGCCCCTAGTTGTTACAGCATACGGTAGTTAGCCGCCCCTAGCCGTTTTTCACAAAACTTGGAATCACTTTGGAACTCACGTCCCTATACATTTCAGCGTACGGTAATAAGACACCACATAGCTGTTTTTCACAAATACCTGGAACATTTACATACGTACACACATACCACACTCATTTGGTTTACGGCAAATCATATCGTTTACAATTTTAAGTATACAGTTTATCCAAATATGGATTACGATCACCTCAATAATACAGTTTAGACAACATAAACGGTTTTCCAATCAAAGTAGAGATGATACCTGAAATCCCCAATTTTTCCTAAAACTATAACCCAAAAATCCCGTGTTTTCACCCAATAGAATTTCCCAAATAAGTAGTCAAAACATACATACGATTGTAGCCTACAAGCTTACCGATCCTGATTTCAAAAATGAACTAATATAAACAGAATCCCCTTACCTCAACCCGAAACCAAACCACGAACTCTACGCCCCTCAAAACTATGAACCGAGACTCCGAAATCTACAAATCACAATGCTAAACATGCTTACGATCCATACTACTACACATATACCGAATCAAAAATGAAAACCGAACCTTACCTCGATTTTGGCCCGACACCCGAAAATGCTCAAACCGAGATTCCGATCCACAGAAGTTGTAGAGAATCCCTCCACGATCCTCGTGGTAACCTTAGATTTTTGATTCTATTAAAGACCGGCGAGGAAATCTAGAGAGAGAGAGAGTAAAGAAACTTAATGAAGAAGAAAAGTAATTTCCTTTTTATACCCCCTTTGACCCGCCCGATTTTCATCGACGAAAAGTACCTTCGTCGACAAAAAATCAAGAATTTCGTTGCAGATGTCGGCAGCCTCGTCGACGAAGTCTGATATTTAGAATTTTCTAGACCTCTTGGCTTCTCTTTGTCGACGAACCTCTGAATTTCGTCGACGAAAAGTCTACTACCTTCGTCAACGAAATCTGGCTTCGTCAACGAAATCTGTAGAAAACCATTTTATATTTTTCCAGGTTCTTACAAGCACCCTTTGGTCGATCGATGCCAGATTTTTTCGATGTCCTAAAGAAGACCTAGACTGACCTTAGGACTCCCTATACTTCATAAAAATATGTTTTATCTTATTAAATTTAATCATCATATGAATAGGGTTTATATTCAAAGGGATTAGAACCGAAATGCATTAAAAATGCATGTTCGGTCGACCGAATCGGAATGTATAAAAGTATTCGGTCTACTGAACCAGTCAGAGGTCAACAATTTAACCATAGCTTGGTCGACCGTACCTTGCCAAGTTCACACGACTTGGTTGACCGAACTCCCACATAGGTCAACGTTTGACTCCTTGGTCGACCGACCAGATTTATACGGGCAACGCTCTGGTCAATCGAACCGCGCAGAATTGGAAAAATCGCTCTTGGGACCCTTAGTTCAGTTGACGGAACTTTTAGTTCAGTTCTTGCACAGTCGACTGAACTCTGTCACTTGGTCAACCGAGCCTTAAGTTTGGTCGGCCGGTGCTCTCGAGTTGGACATTTTTTTTTACAGAGGTTAAATTTTTTAAACAGAGTTAACTTTGCTAAAACATTTTTAAACAATCCTAATAATACTCCACATGTCCTAAACGATTATATTTTTTCCTTCGTCTATAAATATGAGTTCATTTGTGAGGATTAGCTAGAGATTAGCAAAAATCATTATAAAAAATTCTCTCTTTCCAAAAGTTCATATTGCCCATTTTACTTCAAAACCCGCTCAAATCTTCATTCCTTTGATATATCTTAGCTTTGTGAGAGTTCTATATTGGGTTATTGATTAGTATAGATTGCTTATACTCTCATTGTTTTTCTTGATTGATTGTTATTGTCTTTGGGGAGTCAACCAAGAGTTTTCCCATAGATTTTTATTTGATAAATCTAGTGTTGGGAAAAACTCATTAGTTTAAGGATTTTTGCATTGTCATTGCAAAGAACCCTATAGCAATAATATTTTGTGTGAAAAATATTTTTACAAGTTATATACTTCAAACTACTCTTGTGCTTATTTCATTAAAGGAAAATATTTTGAGTTAGTTTGAATATTTGATCAGCATCTTTGAAACCCTAATCAAGTATTGAGATTTGTTATATCCAATCTCAAAGAAATAACTTGTTAGAACACTCGTGTGTTTGATTGTTTATAGATATAACTTTGAGTGTTGACTATACACGTAGAGCACTGAGCTTATAATTCCTACATTATTTGCCATGCCCTGAACCCGGCAATGGGCCCCAGGGTGATTTAGTAACCTAACATGCCCCTTTATCATTTAAACACACATGATACTCTACAATGTAAGGGTCCGACCCCGTGGGGTTCCCGTACACCTAATCACATTTACAAACACAATTTACGCAGCGGAAAAATAGTCAAACTATAATCACATGTCATACCATACCAGAGTCTAAACAAACCCAACATTCAGGTCCCATCATACAAAACAAGGCCCCGGGTGTCTACAAAACCCAACACGACAACCCGACTATGTACCACTACTTACACTAGTACTAAGCGATGCTAGAACGACAACCACGCTCCCAACGCTAGGACGCTAGTTCCGGCTACTCGAGGGACCTGAAAGACATTTGTATAATAGGGTGAGACACCTCTCAGTAAAGACGAATCAGGTTATATCAGTGTGTGGCATATGAGTGTTATTATGACATAAAACATAACACAATTCCAGTATTTTCTCAATACAGTTACAATATAATCACAAAAATAGTTCTAGTATATCTCACAAACACATGATTCATATCCAGTGTCGTCACACTCTTCAGCAAGTCGGTCCGTATTACACGGTGCCCCTGACATATGGCATAGCCCCAGGCTCCCATGGGTTGCTGGTACGAATCTGGTGAACCCACACCCTTCGGGAATCAACCGGCATAGAAAATTATATTTCACACCTTCCACCTACGACATTATACCGACCCGAATCCACATCTAAGCCTTCGGGGATTAGCCGGCGCTCTTCGATTATCATCAACGTTCAGCCTTATTCCGACTCAGCATTTTCACAAAACCTGGAACATTTTGGGAACTCTCGTCCCTATAACTCATTTCAACAAACCATAGCCTACGGTACACAACCGATTTGGCTTTTCACAAACCTGGAACATTTTCAATAAAATAGTCCATTCCACACTTATTTGGTAAATACATAAATTACGATTGCAAGTATACAGTTTAAAAAAAATAAGTCAAGGTGCGGCCATCTCCATACAATATACTCTACAACATACATTCGGTTTTCCTACGAAACCAGAGATGCAACCCAAACCCCCTTTTTCCCCAAAATTGTAACTCGAAAACCCCATAATTTTACCCGTCAGATTTCCCCAAATAAGCAGCCAAATCATACATATAATCGTAAACAATAGTTTCACCGATTTCGATTTTAAAAATAAATTATATAAACAGAGAACCCTTACCTTAACCCAAAAACCAAAACACAAACTCTACGGCTCCTAAATGGCGAACTGAGTTCCCAAAACCTATAAATCATAGTACAATACATACTTACAATTCCATTCTCTATAGATTTACCGAAACATAAATGAAAATCAAGCCTTATCTCGATTTTGGGTCAAAACTAGAAAATTCTCGAAATGAAGATCCGTTCCACAAATCCCGAAGAGAATCATTCCCTGATCCTCGTAATAACATTGGATCGTTGATTCCAATGATGAATGATGAAGAAATCTAGAGAGAGTGTGTGGCTTCGAGTTCTAAAGAGAGAGAGAGAGAAAGAGAAAATTTGATATATTAGCCCCTAAGCAACCCAAAAAGATATTTATAGCATCCTTGACTCAACCAACCTCGTCGACGAGGCAGCGTCTTCATCGACGAGTCAACAAAGGGAGTTCGTCGAAATCGCGGTGGCCTCGTCGACGAGCTTGAGATTTCTAGATTTCCCAAAATCTCTCGGCTCCACCTCATCGACGAGCCTCTGCATTTCGTCATCGAACGACAGAAGAGCCTTTGTCGACGAGAACACTAGCTTCCTCGACGAAGCCTGCTCAATTTACTATTTTACCCTTCTCTTATTTATATTATTCCATATATCATGGGTCAGGTTCTCACAACCTCCCCTCCTTACAAAAATTTCGACCTTGAAATTTGTAATCTCTCATTGCGAATTCATCCACACAACCGAATACACATACCCGACTCTAAGAAGAGTCGGCGACTACATACAACGTAGTCCCGTTACAATACATACATACTCTCACTTATGATGGAGGAAAATCGTGGTTACATACACACACCGTCTCGGGAGTTTACAATAACTCACACCCTCCTAGAGACAAACCACATAACATCATACAATAGTAAAGTAATACACACATACTCGGCCGACTCTACTATCAAAACTACAACTCAGAACAACTGTGGATACTTCCAGCGTATCTCTGCTTCCAATTCCCAAGAAGCTTCCTCAATCTCATGATTCTGCCACAATACCTTCACTAACGGTATTTCTTTGATACGCAGTTTTTGAACTTTTCGATCTAGAACCTGAACGGGTACCGCCTCATACGCTAAAGCATCCCCAATTTCCAAGTTCTCGTAACTAATAACATGCGATGGATCTGACATGTACCTCCTCAACATGGATACATGGAACACATTGTGAATCCTCGAGAGTGCTAGGGGTAGTGCAATCCTGTATGCTAGCAGACCCACTCGCTCAAAAACCTCGAATGGTCCGATATACCTCAGGCTTATCTTGCCTTTCTTCTTGAACCTCATCACCCCTTTCATCAGAGCGATCCTCAGGAATATCTTACCCCCCACCTCGAATTCCAATGCACGGTGGCGAACATCCGCGTAACTCTTATGCCGACTCTAAGCAGATTTAATCCTCTCCCTGATCAAACCTACCTTCTCAAACACTAGCTGCACAAGTTCAGATCCTAAAACCTGACGTTCACTAACATCATCCCAATACAGAGGAGACCGACACCTCCAACCATACAGAACCTCGAACGGTACCATCCCGATACTAGCCTGGAAGCTATTGTTATAGGCAAATTCAACAAGTGGTAGAAACTGCATCCAACCATTACCGAAGTCTAACACGTAAGCCCGTAACATATCCTCCAAGATCTATATTGTTTTCTCCAACTGTCCATCTGTCTGTGGGTGGAATGTTGTACTGAAAGTAAGCTTTGTCCCCAGTGCTTCCCGCAAGCTCTTCCGAAATCAAGAGGTAAACCTCGGATCTCGATCTAACACAATGGACACTAGTATTTTGTGCATTCTAACTATCTCATGCACGTACAAGTCTGCTAGCCCATTCAAAGAGTAGCTAACCTTCATAGGTACAAAGTGAGTAGATTTCGTCAACTTGTCCACGATAACCCAAATGGCATTCTGCTCGTGAAGCGCTGACAGCAATCCGGTAACAAAATCCATGGAAACGTGCTCCCATTTCCACGTTGGAATAGGCAAAGGCTGCAACAGCCCAACCGACCTCTAATGTTTAGCTTTCACCTGCTGACACATCAAATACTAGTCCACGAACCGAGCAATCTCCCTTTTCATATCACTTCACTAGAAGGACTCGCGTAAATCCCGATACATTTTCGTGCTACAAGGATGTATCGTATACAAAGAACGACGCGCTTCCTCCAAAATCGTCCTCCTGATCTCATTGTCGTTTGGAACACACAACCTAGTTCCAAACCTCAACACACCTCCCTCAAAGATGTTAAAATCCGTAGCCAACTCCTACTGCACTTTCTCTACAGTCTCAACCAACTCCACATCACTAGCCTATGCGGCTTTAATACGCTCAAACAAAGTCGATTGGATCACCAAGCTAGCAAAGAAGGCCTGATGATCACCAGCCACAAACTCTATGCTGAGGCTTTCTAGATCCTGTTTGATATGATACTGAGCTACAACTGCAAATAATGTCGCACGCTCCGACTTCCGACTCAATGCATCAACTACCACGTTAACTTTCCCCAAGTGATAACTGATGGTGCAATTATAGTATTTAATCAACTCAAGCCACCTTCTCTGTCTCATGTTCAAAGCTTTCTGCGTGAAAAAGTACCTGAGGCTTTTGTGGTTAATGAAAATCTCACGCTGAACACCACATAGGTAGTGTCGCCAGATCTTCAGCGTATAAACTACAACAGCCAATTCCAGATCATGCGTAGGGTAATTCTTCTCATATTCCTTGAGTTACTGAGAAGCATAAGCTATTAACTTACCCTATTGCATAAGCACATATCCCAAACCCTTCAGAGATGCATCACTATAGATCACAGAACTGCCATCCCCAGAAGGAATGGTTAAGACCGGAGTAGTAACCAGTTGGTGTTTCAACTCCTGGAATGCAATCTTTGGTCCAATCAAACTTCACACCCTTCCTGGTCAATCGTGTCAGAGGTCTCGAAAACCTAGAGAATCCCTCCACAAACCAACAATAGTAACTTGCCAGTCCTAAGAAACTCTGAACCTCCTGCACACTCTTCGGTCTCACCTAGTCAACCACAGCTTCAATTTTGCTAGGATCAACTGAGATACCGCCCTTAGACACTACATGGCCTAAAAACGCGACCTGATTCAACCAAAACTCACATTTTTTCAGCTTGGCATACAACTTCCTCTCTCACAGAATCTGTAGCACCAACCTCAGATGGTTTTCATGCTTTTCCGGACTCCTCGAGTATACCTGAATATCTGTTGACTTTTTGAGTTCAATCCTTGTATTGATGCTGACAAAGCACCAATATCTTATGTGTGTTTTTAAGTGCGTGAACGGATATAATTCAAGTCACACATAAGATCAAGAGGACATGGAAGTCATGACATGACTCAAAGCTCATATCCGGCATTTTCCATGAAGATTCAAGAGCAGAGAAGATAAAGAAGACATTTGTGTATAAATTGTATATGCATTTATTTTTTATCTTTTATCATTGGTCTGTAATAATGCATGCATCTGCATAATGTGTTTGAGTGCTCAGAATGACCGTAGATAGACCATAAGGACCAGCACATCTCACCAAAAATATTTTTCTAAATAGACTAAAATCATACAAAGTTTTTGGAATAGCTTTAGGGTCAAAATCAGGGCTAAAACGAAGTTTATGAAAACTTTGGTTGACCCACCGAAAATTTTTGGTGTCCTCAAATAATCTAAATTGACCTTAGGACTCCCCATACTACATGAAAATATGCCCTATCTTCTTTAATTTAAGTATCATATGAATAAGGTTTATATACGAAGGGAGTTGGAACCGAAATGCATTAAATATGCATGTTCGGTCGACCGTACTTTGCAGTACATTTTCTCTTGGTCAACCAAACCCGGACCGAGTCAACTCTTTGACCACGGCCTAGTTGACCGAACTTGCCAGTTCATTTTCACCTGGTCAACCAAACTTCCTAGGAGTCAACTTTTTGACTACCTGGTCGATCGAGCCCAAAATGAACTCCAACGCTTTGGTCGACCGAAGGTCCTCAAGAGATGCCCCAACGGTCTGGTCATCGAACCATCTAGTTTAAATCTTCCCAGTCGACCGAACCTCGTAAAATGAAAAATCGCCCTTCGGTCTTACAAGTCCGGTCGACTGAGCTCACAGTTCATTTTGGTTTCGGTCGACCGAACCTCAAGAACTTCGATCGACCGAACTTGTCCTAGTCGACCGGTGCTCTCGAGTTGGAATTTTTTAAATGCTTTAAAACTTAATTAAAGCTTAATTAAACTTTTCCAAAATACCGAGTGTGTTCCTCAACGGTCATATTTGTTGAAAATCTATAAATACCCCCTTATAACTCCTGATTAGTAACTTTGATTAACTCTAAATTTCTCTCTAATCCTTTATTAATCAAAGTTCCCTTAACTCATTTTTATTGCAAAAATTTCTTCTTTGAGGCAAAATATTTTAAACAAATCTCTCCAACTCTCTTTCACTTGTTTTATCTCAAAATCATTTTTAAAGAGAGTATTTTATTTTAGGCATTTCACTTGTATTTACATGCACATACTCTCTCTTGTTATTTACTGTTTGAAAATCAATCTTTGAGAGTATTGCTTGCATTTCTCCCGATTATTTCTTTAATAAACATTTTGGGGAGAATTTATTTATTGCACAAATAGTTTATTGAGTTTAAATTCCTAGATTCTGCAAGTGTTCTTTATTCGCAAAAACATTTATACGAGAACATAATACTCATATTTTCATACACATATTTGTGCATTGATTATTTAGAAACGCACCCTTTACTCTATTGAACTCAAATCATATTATAAGAAAGTGCATACGTTTTATGAGCTTAATGTGTACATCCATGCTTGTATTTAGAAGCTTTTTCATACGTAAAAAAATGTTTTATTGTAACGGTTGGGTTCAGCCCGTGAATTGAACTGGGAAGTCTTAGCCCCGCAAGTGAGACCGATTAGGTTCAATCCAAAATTGAACTGGGGAGTCTCAGCCACGTAAGTGAGACTATTTCGGCTTAGCCTAGTAATTAAGCTGGGGTTTTCCTCGCCCTGTAAGGAGAGGATGTAAAAGGCTTTTGCTCTGCCAAGTTAAGTGAGCAGGTATAGTAGAATCCTTTGGGGGTATGCCCAAGGCGGGGATGTAGGCAATTTTTCGAACCTCGATAACAAATATTGTGTGTCACTCTCTCCCTATCTTATTTAAATTACTGTACTTTAATTTCCGCATGTGTATGCTTTCATTTGTCAGTATAATTATTTGCATGCTCACCTCTATTTTAAATGAGATATGTTTCACGTGTATGTCTACTTTCATTGTTTTATTAATTTACTTACACACGTGAAAATGGGAGATGATATGTGGTGAATCGGCAAAACATTTAAATTAAACGAAAATTTTTTAAACCTAATTCACCCCCCTCTTGGGATCACACCAATTCCAACAATATCGTTGATAAACACCACCACAAACTGGTCTAGGCACTCATGGAAAATCATGTTCATTAGATCTATGAACACTGTCGGAGCATTAGTCAACCCAAAAGGCATGATTAAGAACTCGTAGTGGTCGTATCTGGTTCGGAAAGTAGTCTTCGCGACATCCTCATATCTAACCCTCACCTGATGATACGCTGACCGTAGGTTGATCTTCGAAAATACCTGCGTCCTCTGTAGTTAGTCAAAGAGATCATCAATGCGAGGCAATGGATAACGGTTCTTCACAGTCACCTTGTTGATCTCATGGAAATCAAGGCACATACGCATCGACCCATCCTTCTACTTCACAAACAAAACTAGAGCTCCTCAGGGCGAAACACTAGGTCGAATAAAGCCCTTGTCCAGTAATTCCTAAAACTGCTCCTTCAATTCCTAAAGTTCTGTCAGAGTTATACGATACGGAGCTTTAGAGATCAGTGTCTTGCTACGAAGAAACTCTATCGCAAACTCCACCTCACGATTTGGAGGTAAGTCGGGTAAGTCTTTTGGAAAGACATCCAGGAACTCGTTAACCACTCGAATATCCTTGAGCCTCAACTCATCCCACGGTGGTTCCTTCATGCAAGCTAGGTATCCTTAACATCCGTCCAGGAGTAACCTCCTCGCCTGTAATGTCGATAGAATCTGTGGCATTGAACGCACACACGATCCTACAAACTCAAACTCCTGCTCCCCAGGAGGTCTGAACACTACTACCTTCCCACGACAGTCAATCACAGCATAACTGGAGGATAACCAATCCATCCCCAGTATGACATCAAACCCAGACATATCGTACACCACAAGATTCGCCGGTAGTAGCCTTCCCTGAATTTCCACTAGGCAGCCTCCTAACATCCTCCTACAGGACGTTACACTCCCAGATGGTGTAGCTACAGATAACTCATCATTCATAACTTGGGTCTCAACCCCACACAGCTTTACAGAGCATACAGATACAAAAGAATGGGTTACACCCGAATCAAATAAAACCTCAGTTCTATTTAAAAGCAATAACAAAGTATCTGTCACTACGTTCCCTGCATGGTCAGCATCCACTAGAGTAAGAGAATATACTCTTTCCGGAGCTCTGCTCGCCTGGATGGTCCCCCGAGGTATCTTGTTGCTACCCCAATTCATATTGGTTGTAGGCGTATCTCTCTTCAGTGCGTGACAATCCCTAGCCCTGTGACCTGACTGGCCACAGTTGTAGCAGTTGCCCCTAAACGGTCGGCATTCACCATCATGCCGTCTGTGGCACCTGACACAACGCTCACGATATTGGTCCCCCTGCGAACCCTGCTGCTCTGAACTCTAGCAACTTCCCGCACCATAGTTTCTCTTCTTCTGTTTCCCCTGGTGAGAACCAGACTGAGAACCAGAAGGCATTGGCCACTTCTTTGGTTCCTGATCCACCTCATCCTCCCGAATGCAGGTCTCGATCACAGTGGCCTTATCTACCAAAATCAAAAACTCACTAATCTGCAGCATACCCACTAATCTGCGGATATCTTTCCTCAAACGCTTCTTAAACCTCCGAGTCTTCTCATACTCGCTCGAGATCAAGCATGATGCAAAATGGGATAGCACTATATACTGAGCAGCATATCCCTGCACCGTCATATCTCCCTGTGTCAGAACTGAGAACTCATCCGCCTTAGTATCGCGAGTGGAAGCTAGGAAATATATCTCAAAGAACACTTCCTTGAAGCGACTCCATGACATCTCTGTTGGACCTACTCTTTGCTTTTCTAGTAGACTCACCGTAGTCCACCATTGCCCAGCCAACTGGAAGGTAGCATGGAGGACTCTCTGGTTATCTGTGCAGTGTAGGGCCTCTAGAATCCTTTTAGTCTTCTCAACCCAGTCCTCCGCTATCATCAGATCGGGTCCTCCTGAAAACGTCAGAGGGTGCATATGAGTGAACCTCTTGATGGTACACCCCGTAGTAGTAGGAGAATGCTCACGTTCCCTAACTTTCCGTTTGATCTCTTGCATCACCCTCCTCATCAAACCCTAAGGCATAGAATGGGACTCATCGCTCGCAGTTCCCTCGGAACCACTATCCAAGTTGTTATCCTTGGGCTCCATTCTGAAAATATGATAGGAATCAGTTAGAATTCCTAAGCCATATACAGTTAACGCAATCATCGACACCTAATTATGTTAACTACCAATCTCACGGGTCCAAGTCTATCCTATCTCACCGACAAAAAACCATCAATGGTTTGCCGTGGTTTTACTGAAATCGTCATTCTAGGAAAAACACAGAATACCGTCAACGAATCCTTGTCTAGCTACAAGACAACCCTCGACCTACTCTACCCATTCACGACATCCTATACTTTGGTATATACACATAGCTACGCCAAACCAAGTCTACAAGACCTAACAACCTGGTTAGCTCTGATACCAAGTTGTCACGCCCAGAACCCAGCAATGGGCCCAGGGGTGATTTAGTAACCTAACATGTCCTTGTATCATTCAAACTCACATGATACTATACAATGTAAGGGTCCGGCGCCGTGGGGTTCCCATACACCCTAATCACATTTACCAACACAATTTACGCAGCGAAAAAATAGTCAAACTATAATCACATGTCATACCATACAAGAGTCTAAAAAAACCCAACATTCAGATCCCATCATACAAAATAAGGCCCCGGGTGTCTAAAAAACCAAGACGACAACCCGACCATGTACTAGTACTTACACTAGTACTAAGCGATGTTAGACCGACAACCATGCTCCCAACACTAGGACGCTAGTTCCGGCTACTCGAGGGACCTGAAAGATATTTGTATAATCAGGGTGAGACACCTCTCAGTAAGGACGAATCAGGTTATATCAGTGTGTGACATATGAGTGTTATTATGACATAAAACATAACACAGTTCTAATATTTTCTCAATACAGTCACAGTATAATCACAAAAATAGTTCCAGTATATCTCACAAACACATGATTCATATCCAGTGTCATCACACTCTTCGGCATGAAGCTGGTCCACATTACACAGCGCCCCCAACATATGGCATAGCCCCAGGCTCCCATTGGTTGCCGGTACGAATCTGGTGAACCCACACCCTTCGGGAATCAACCGGTATAGAAAATGATATTTCACACCTTCTGCCTATGGCATTATACCGACCCGTCTGCACATCTAAGCTTTCGGGGATAAGTCAGCGCTTCACTTATCATCAACGTTTGACTTTATTCCAACTCAGCTTTTTCACAAAATCTGGAACATTTGTGGATCTCACGTCCCTATAACTCATTTCAACAAACCATAGCCTATATAGTACACAATCGGTTCGGCTTTTCACAAACTTGAAACATTTTCAATAAAATAGTTCATTCCACACTTATTTGGTAAATACATAAATTACGATTTCAAGTATACAATTTTAAAAAAAAAAGTCAAGGTGCCGCCATCTCCATACAATATACTCAACAATATACATACGATTTTCCTACAAAACTAGAGATGCAACTCAAACACCCTTTTTCCCAAAACTGTAACTTGAAAACTTCATAATTTTACTCATTATGTAGTGACCCGAAGAATAATAATATTTTAATAATAAGAGGGAGAGAAAATAGAAACAGAAACAGAAGGAGGCCGTAGACTTTGTCGATGAACGCTCTGCGTTTGTCGACGATATTGCATTTTGGAGATAATATTAAATAATAAAAATTTCAGAAATTGCCAGGCTTTGTCGATGAACACAAGGTTTCGTCGATGAAGGTCTTCAGAATTTCGTCGACAAACACAGGGTTTTGTCGACGAGAAAATACCGAGAGAGGTTCTGGGGCAGTCTGAATTTCGTCGACGAATACAGGGCTTCGTCGACGAGTTTATTGAAGGATTCGTCGACGAATCTAGCAGTATATAAGGCGGGAAATCGGGATATTTCTCATTTCTCTCGCCGCTCTCTCTCTCTCTCCCTTCTCTCTTCATTTTCAACCACACTAGTCGCCGGATCGACCATCCGAAGCTACCACGACGCTTCTGGCAGAGTTCTCTACACATCTACCGGAGCGGATCGTCGGGAAATCGGAGTTGAAAATCATCCCAAATTCAGGGTAATGCCTTTTAGTCTCCTTTTGGCCTTATGGTAGTTATAGGAAATGATACAAGCAGAAAAATACTGATGTTTAGTTCTGACAAATATTGGTTTCAGGGTGTTTTGTAGGAGACCCTGTGGGTATCGGGCTAGAGTACAGTAGGGGTTTTTCAAAGATAAGGTAAGGGATATATGCTATGCTAGGAAGATTCAAAATGCTATACAGTTTATTTATTTATGAAAATTATGTATTAAAGTATGGTGTGACTTGAGAATATGTGTGTAGTACGGGAGTATGTTTTATGAATTGTAGTTTCATGATTTTATGTATTTTAGTACTATGATTATGTGAATTACAGTACCATGATTTTACGGATTTTAATACCATGATTATACGAATTACGGATACAGTATTATGATTATATAGTTCCAGTATTATGATTTACAAAGTTTAAAGCATGTCATGTTTTCTATTACCATAACTTACAGAGTATACAACCAGAGCATTTACAGAATATATAGACAGTTATACAGAGATAGCATCGAGATGCTACAGTTATGGTATTTACAGTACATAAAGATATGGGTTATGGTAATTTTGAAAACATGATGAAAATAGTGAAAGAGTATATATATGAATATGTATATGGTATCAGACCCTGTTGGACCATACAGTTTACAGAGCACGGTACCGTAGCTTTATGCAGTATACAGTTTACAGAGTGCAACCACCTATTCAGATAATAGGCTGTAGGTCAATCGTATAGTGCCCTTGACGTGGACAAGCTCCCTATCAGATATGGGTAGAGGTGGGCAGATCGACCGAGGGAGTATAGTGATTTACCTGGTCGGCAAGCCAGTGTAGATCCCACCTACGGGCCGCACAACCCTGTCATGAGGGGTTAAATCATGACATACAAATATCCATAGGGGAAAGTTTACAGTTATTATTATGTATATTCTGATTTACAGAGACAAGGGAATTACTTATATATGTTAGAAGTATTTTGAATAGTAACTTAAATACAGATGTGTTAAATGACATGAAAATGGTAATGAATATTATGATTTGTACTATATTTATAGATCCAGATATACATGATTATATGGAAACGGATTTTTACGATATGATGACTCATTTGCCACACACTAGTAATAGCATATATCGTCTTACTGAGCGTTGGCTCATCCCAGTGTTGAAACCTTTTTCAGATGATCCAGGTAGGCGAGCAGATCAGGCTCGCAGGTAGAGGGGCGTCTGTAGTGCCCTAACAGCAAAGTGAGTACAGTGGAGGGTTTTTGTATTTGCCCTAGCTAGCTGAGGGCAATTTTGGGGAATTAGTAACACATGTATATATTCTTTTGGGAAACATGATAGCACTCTGGTATTATACAATATGGTATATCATTATATATGGAAATGTTTATTTGTATTATGCTTCTCGCTGCTTAGGATAATGTTATGGTATCAGAGTATGATAATTATTACAGTGGAAAAAAAAAATTATGTTAGTTAAGCAGGTCGTTACACATCAGATTTCTCCAAATAAACAGCCAAATCATACATATAATCATAAACAATAGTTTCACTGATTTCGATTTAAAAAATAACTGATATAAACAGTAACCCCTTACCTTAACCCGAAAACTAAAACACGAACTCTACGACTCCTAAACAGCGAACCGAGTTCCCAAAACCTCTAAATCACAGTACAATACATACTTACAATTTCATTCTCTACATATCTATCGAAACAGAAATGAAAACCGAGTCTTACCTCAATTTTGGGTCAAAACCCAAAAATCTTTGAAACGAAGATTCATTCCACAAATCCCAAAGAGAATCCTTCCCTGATCCTCGCAATAACATCGGATCATCAATTCCAGCAACGAACAACAAAGAAATCTAGAGAGAGAGAGAGTGGCTTCGAGTTCGAGAGAGAGAAAAAGAGAGAGAAAATTTGATATCTTAGCCCCTAAGCTACCCAAAAAGATATTTATAGCATCCTTGACTCGACCAACCTCGTCGACGAGGCGGCGTCTTCGTCGATGAGTCAACGAAGGGAGTTCGTCGACGTCGCAGTGACCTCATCGACGAGCTTGAGATTTCTGGATTTCCCAAAATCTCTTGGCTTCTCCTCGTCGACGAGCCTCTGCATTTCATCGTCGAACGACAGAAGAGTCTTCGTCGACGAGAACACTAGCTTTGTCGACGAAGCCTGCTCAATTTACTATTTTACCCTTCTCTTATTTATTTATTCCATATATCACAGGTCGGGTTCTCACATTATTGGTGTGCATTGATTATATTGTGAGTAGTGGTACATATCTGCTTTTGTAAGAAGCGTTTGTTTGTACGTAAATTTTAAATCATTTGTATTCTAAGCACGGGCCTGAAGAGGAAGACTAGCCCTATTGAATAGTTCCGAATTGGCTCAGACCCAGTTAGGTAAGTTAGGTGCACCATCCTGTTAAGGTGTGTTTAGGTTGAGGTCAGCCCCGTTAATAGACCTAGTTGTAACCGGTGCCGCTCTACCCGTTAAGTGAGTATTAGTGGAATCCCCGGGCATGCGAGCTAGATAAGGGGATGTAGGCATGGTTGGCCGAACCCTGATAACGTATCGTGCGTGTTCTTTATATTTCTACAAATTTATTTTCCGCACCTTTATTTACAGCACATGTATGTTGTATGTTTGATTCATTATATGTAGTACATGTGTTGATTGGGTTTATAATTGCATAGACAGACCCTAGATTGTGTAATACTGCTGATTTGGATAAACCTAGGTAGGAAAAAATTTTAAATACCCAATTCACCCACCCTCTTGGGAATACACTAAAGTCAACAATTATATATTACAACCTCTTCAATTTCCCTTCCCACTTGCACTATAGATCCAAAATATTAAAATCTACAAATGCTATTTATTTTTGAATAATCAAGTGTAATCATCTCTCCACTACTCTTACTAAAATTGCATTTCATATATTCTATTGTATTCCTACTTATCTTAAAATCTTTAGGCCCTAACGTAGTTCACCAAAATTCTAGTTTAGATTCTACATCACTCCTACTTTCATTAATCAAGATAATATCATTTGCAAATAACATACACCAAGGGATCCCATTTTGAATACTCCTAGTAAGTTCATTAATTACTAAAATAAAAAAATAAGGGTTCAAAGTAGAACTTTGATTAGAAAATCTCTATATTCCCCTCCTATAGTCTCAACGCTAGTCATTATTCTATCATACATATCTTTAATGACCTTGATATATTTAGTGCATATCCCTTTTTTTCTAAGACCCATCAAAAAACTTATTTGGATGTTCTATCATATACTTTCTCTAGGTAAATAAAAAATATATGCAAGTCTCTTCTTTTCCCTAAACTTTTTAATTATTCTTCTTAAAAAATAAATAGCTTCTATTGTCAATTATTTATTCTTTGTTCTCTCTCTCTCTCTCTCTCTCTCTCTCTCTCTCTCTCTCTCTCTCACACACACACACACACACACACTCAATTTTAGTATTAATTCAAATTGATTAATGAACTTTAATTCAGAACATATTATGTATTCATTTTGCATATTATTTCACTGTTATTCAAGAGAAATTATATAGGGGACTTGATGTTCCACGTAGTTTATGTGCCTATCTTTTAGATGTGAAATACATGGTATATAGGTTCCACTTCTCATACATCATATGCAAATAAATGTGAAAATCACCGCCACATGTAAAAAATAGGTGCATAACACATGGAGGGTAGTTCTCTTATAAATTTTTCATCATTCAATTTGCAATGATCAGGTATAATAATTAATAGAATGGTTGTGCTAAAATCCCAATTAGCGCACCCTCACCCATCTAACCATCTCCATTTATCTCCTTATTTATTTTTTAAAAAAAGTAAGGCTTTGTTAACAAAACCATCCAGAACCACATTGCATTTGTAAGAATTGATCCCTTGCACACAAAATAATTATTAAAAAAAAAAGGTAAATTACTCCACAAATATTATACAATCCACACCTCAAAAATTCATTTATACCAAAATACTAAAAACCTCATTATAACAACAATATCCCAATATCAAATTTAATACATCCTTAGAAATTCTAAGATATACCAAAAATAAAAAATTTAATATTTAACCTAAACTGCTCCTTCTAATCTCACCCACACTTCCGCTACGTTACTTTGATTTCGGTTATGCTCCTCGAGGTATCTGAAATATTTGATAAAAATTGGGGTGAAACACTACTCAGTAAGTAAGGATTAGACTATCATCAGTGTGTGTGGATTAGAATGAGTTTCAGTGTAAAAATAATTTAATCACAATCTTATTTTAATAAAACTTCATTTCTAATATGTTAATCACATCTATACATAAACATCGGTACTTTCTCCCAGAACAATCATGTATGTCTATTAAAGGTCATAATCACATAAATACCTAAATATGTATAAAAGACTCTTTTTTGGCTGATACATGCCATGTTTAACCCCCATGACCGGATTATGCGATCCGAAGACTGGACTTAGTTTAGTTGGCCGACCAAGGCTAAATCAAAACATTATGTTTGTAAGTGTGATTTGTCTCACATCCTGGTCCAGAAATAGGTGTATACTCCCCTACTTAGACCAAATCTGCTATCCACCGCCAACACTTTCACAACAGTGTGGCTACACTAATATCCATCTGTAGTTACGGTACCGAGTATCTACCACATCCGACCCATCAGGATTCTTAGAACATATAATTGCAATTTACGCAATAAAACAGTATAATACTCTCATCATTTTCCCAACATAAAATTTGTGATAAATCTCATCATTATTCTCAATCAAATACGTAACAAATATAACATCGTAAAATTCACAATAAACACGTAATAAATATAATAATGTAAAAATCTCAAACTTGCTCAATTATGCAATAAAATAATTTAAACTCATGCCACACATCGTATAACAATTATAATTTCATAAATCACCGGAGAAAACATATAATAATATACTCAGGTATATTTTAATAAAAATGCGAGTATAATCACCTCCACATATTTAATTTAATGCAAATATATTTAAATAAAACAAATATAACCATATTCACATCCTCAAATTTAATCGATCAAATTCGTGTAATTTAATTTCACTTAGGTATATATTTGAATAAAATCAATATAATTAAATTAACATACTTAATTTAAATCAGGCATATGGATATAATTAAATTCAAGTAATCCATTTAAATCAGGAATAATTTAAAAAAAATTATGGCATAATCTATCCCATTTACCCTAATCCTGGAGTGGTGCCTACGGCACGTAAAAGACGAAATTTCTCTAATTAAATCTTTAAAGAGCGGAACTGAGACCCGAGAATGATGCTCGTTCTTCAATTTGGCCAAAAAATGGAAGAGAAATTGTGTGTGTGTGTGTGTGTCTGTGAGAGAGAGAGAGAGAGAGAGAGAGAGAGAGAGAGAGAACATCTAAGGGGGGAAATTTCTCATAGGATCAGGATCCTTCCTGATCCTAGTAACTTAAATATATATATATATATATATATATAATATTATGCTATATTATATTATATTAATATATTATTATATTATAATATTTAATTAATAATATTAATTTATTATTATTATTTTTTTTTTAAAGGATTGCTATACTAATCCTGTATAAATATTTTTGAGGTCGTTACATCACTAGTCCCCAAATTATGGCATATCAAATCCCAAGCTTTAATTTATTGCAATAGCAGCCTTAAACTTATAATTTTGTTTCCAAAATCCCTCTATTAGACTCATGTTCGGGTTAGACAGAAACTGTCACAATAGACTACTAGTTTGTCCAAGCTCTTCATGGCAAGAAGCCTCAACCCAAATTAGTTGAGGCCCTCCATTTTTTGGATTGTGCATAACAAAGCTTCAAATATATGCTAAAAATGGCATCAAGCCATGATACGATTTCAATTCGCTGGTGTGGGAAAACTGCCCTAAGGACTTCATGGACTGAGGTGAATCTTAGAAGAAGATTTCTTGGCTACAAGAACTATGGGGTAAGAACCTGTGCTTTCTTTTTTATTACCCTAAGCCATGAAGTATAAAGAGTTATATTTTTTGCTTTGTTTACCAAGAACTATTTTTTGTGCTAGCATAGTCATAGTAATTGATGAGAACCCTTTTTTGTATAATGGCTGCAACAACTTCTCTTTTGTGTGGTGGTAAAGAGTACCAAGAAATGTGTGTCTACTTTTTCTGCACTGGTACAGAGTATGCAATAAAATGTGTATTACCATAGCAAGATATTCAATGAAATGTGTTTTTTTTTCTTACTGAAAATATTAATTATTTTCACATTTTTGGAGCGATGTGCTACATATGAATTCATGTGGTGTGACCTGCTACTAGAGAGTAGCGTGCAAAACAAATAATCAATAGTTTATTGCAAAAGATTAATAGATTGGAGAGACAAATTAGGCAATGGAGTTCATCTTTGGGGTTCGTAAGATTTCACTTGTATCGTCTTGTCTTTTTGCATGTATGAAGCATTAATTGTCCATGGACATCCCTTCTTGCACACAACTTATACAATTCTATCATCATTCTTTGGGAACTTAATCTTACCATATCTATGTTGTGCTGGAGCCAAGAGACGTTGAGCTGGAGACATGCATGAGGAGATAAATGACGTGTTGCAAGCTGCACATTTATCCACCATTCATCTCCATTTATCTCATGATTGTATATCTCCCAAATTTGTAATTTAATGTATTTAATTGTGATTTAAAATCAGCCCTATAAATAGAGAGCTAAGGAATGTGATATGTACACAAGAGAAGAGAAGCTCAGAGAGTAGAGGGAAGAAAGAGAGGAGGAAGAGAGGGAGAGAGAATGTAAGAGTTGTAATTTTCCGGCCAATAGTGAATTTATCGTGTGTGCTCCGTGGAGGTAGGTCGATATTGACTGAACCATGTTAAATTTCTGGTTGCTCGCAGGGTCCTAACAATCTATTGGTGATAGCATATTATTTAATAGCTTATTTGAATTCATTAAATGACCTAAATAGCAATCCCTACTCTAAAATATAAGCTATGCATATCAACTTCAGCATGAAACTCTCAAACATTTGTCTTCTCTCACTAGAATCAAAGTCTAAATTACTATTATGCTCACCAAATTTCACTAGACTCAAATTCTAAATTACTACTAAGCTCATCAAATTGAATTCTTTGCGTGGTGTGACCTGCCACTAGAGTTGCATGCAAAGCAAATCATCAATGATGTATTTCAGAAGATTAAGAGGTTCGAGAGACAAAATTAGGCAATGAAGTTCATCTTTGGGGTTCATAAGACTTCACCTGTGCCATCTTCTCTTTTTGCACATATGAAGCATTAATTATCTATGGACATCCCTTCTTGCACACAACTTGTACGATTCTATTATCATTCTTTGGAATCTTAATCTTACCATATCTATTGGTGATAGCATATTATTTAACAGCTTATTTGAATTCATTACATGACCTAACTAGCAATCCCTACTCTAAAATCTAGATTATGCATATCAACTTTAGCATGAAACTTTGAAAACATTTGTCCTCTCTCACCAAAATCAAAGTCTAAATAACTATTAAGCTCATCAAAGTGAGCATAATCCGATTCAACATCACAACCACTACTAGCCGCATACAGCCTACCACCTCCCCCTTATAAAATACCATTCACCCCATCTTGGTTCATTCCTTTTCAATCCCAAAATCCACATTGTCATTATATAAATCATCATCCTCAACATCATCATCACTATCTACAAAATCAAAATATCGCTCATATTCTTGCGCTTCACTTCCTTCCTCATCAATCCTATCTTGATTATCACATTCCTTCAGTACTTTATCCCAAGTATAGTGAGTAGGATCTAGTAATGAAATGGAACAAAAGCCTGAGAAATAAAACATGGATAGAACAAAACAAATGAAGCAAAAAAATACATTGAACTATAGAGAAAATGTATTATAAAGTAAAACGAACACAAATGTAATATGGACTAGCAATAGATACACCACAAATGTATTGTAGTAAACGTATACATACAATATATGATACCACTTTGTCACATCCCTATTTTTGGCACGTAATAGGGTGTGACTTCATCTAAAATTTGATGGAGGCACTTGACTTAGGTAAGAATTTATTTTTCTAAACTGTCATTTGAAAACAAATTAAAAACCAATTAAAAGTGAATATTTGTTGAAAACACAAGATATATATAAATAACTATATATATATATATGTTTATTTCATAAAACAACTATAAACATTTCACATTTAGTGTTGAGCTCTTTATATTGTGTTGGGCTTTTTGTGAAGCCTAGTTAAATTTGGATGATGACCCGACCTTTTTTTTAATGAGAGATTTCTATCCTAAGGCTTAGTCTATGAGCGCTGCGGCTTGGGCCGTAATTTTTGGGCTTATTTTGTAGCTCATTTGGAACCTTATGCGCTGCATACAAAAATGATTATTTTTGGGTGATTAGGGTTAGCGGTCACACTTCGCGACAGAGCGAGAGAGAGAACATCATACCGCCGCACTCTCTGTATTTTCTTCCTGATAATAGTGAAATCCCTGCAACTCCGTGGACGTAGGCAAAATTGCCGAACCACGAAAATACTGTCTTGTGCGTGTAATTGATTTTTCTTTGGCGTATATTCTTTCTCTATTTTGTTTCTCACAGATTTCGGAAATTTGTTCTTAATTCCCAACAAATTGGGCTATACTTTACACACAATATTTTTCACACTTCCTAGTCTACATACATAACCATCAATCGAATACATGCTTAGTATCCCTATTGTCTTCCTGCCAACCCATAATACATGTTAAAAAATGGCAGTCCCTTGGAGAATTTAACAAGTGGAGCTCTCCTTCAGCTCGAACTTGAAATAATCAAGGAATAGGGTGAGCAAACGCAAGCTTAGTAGACATTCTTAATTCCCCCTTATTTAAATAAGGATTTAAATACTTACACATGATTCCTTACACGCATGCATAATCACAAGGTGCATGAACACACTCTTTATTCAAATCAATATGCAAGACAAACTCCTTATTCTAAGCAATTAGTTCATCCAAAGTATCATCGCAAAACATCCAAATAGAATGCATTTACACATTTTTTTTTCAATATAGCAGTGTTGTCCCAACTAAGTGTACAATTTATCTCAAACAAATGCCAAATTCTAGCTTGGCCAGCCACTACTTAAAGCAAAAATATCCTACGAAGGTTCAGGGTCCTTCATCTAAGGGAGACACAATCCTTATTTGCTCAAATTCCACAATATTACGGCCACAACAACACATGGTGTCAGCTATTTCACGCAACATCAAGTCAACAAATGCATGCGCAAGCTTTTCCATAACAAATATAACTATCATCCTTACAAGATGAATATCTACCGCATGAAAATTTCTCTACTAAACAAAAGATGCAACTATGATAACTGAAGAAAACGAGGGTCATAGTTCAGGGACTAATGGAGTAATTTACCTTAAGTAACTATGATAACTAAAGAAAATGAGGGTCATAGTTCAAGGACTAATGGAGTAATTTACCTTAAATTTTTACAACAAAAAATGTACAAGAACCCATCACCACCATTGAAATGCCAAAAAATAAAAACAAAAAAAAAAAAGCCAAAATTACAAAGCATTACACAAAAACCAAGATAAAACACACCCCCCCCCCCCCCCAAACACACACACACACACAAATTGTATTTGCACATCTTCCTTGAACCCCCGCCACATTTAAGTGCATCATTCCTAAACCTCAAGAACATTGCCCAAAAAATAAAATAAAAAAACACATATAGCACCAACAATGAGCAGACAACCCTAACTTTCATCTTCTAAATTACCAAATTTCCAAGATTCTTATGAAAAAAGATCATACCACATGAAAAATGCATCCATCCACCACCTAACTACAAAACAAATAAAGATCAACACGTCACATTCCTCTCAGCAACAAATCACATTCTTGGCAAACCACCTAAGGGTTGCTATTGAATAAATAATATAGGAAAAAATCTTAATCCATGAGGGGAAAAAAAAATAGCCTCGTAGCAGGGTTACAAACATGGCCACTATTGCCATGTTTTTTCTATTTATGTACAAAAGGAAGAAATCATAAATTTAAATGTACTTTGACATAGATAGCACATTGGAGCAAGAAATCAAGAAAAAAACTACATCTCCTTATTACTGCTTTAGTTATCTACAATAATATGAGAAAAAGGTACTTCTGATAACTTTGTTTACGTTAATGCATAACAACATCTTTCAGTACAATGCCCACAGAGGAGCAAGAGCAAACTCACACTATTCTAAACATATTCTAGCCTAAACTTACCCCCACTGCCTCCTCTCCCTCCCCAACCATGTCCCTTACTAATAGGACTCAATCCCTCAACCTTCCGATTGGGAGTAAAGAGATGAACTATTGGACTAAAATCCTCGGCCAACCTGTTGCTTTTTCTCTATTTTCGTTAAATGCTATGATTATGAGTAATGGGTAGTTGCATGAAGACTATTTTTCCTACTCGACACGTGCTTTTTTCCAATGGTGGATTCAAAATTGCAATAAGAACGGGATAATGGAAAGTTGAAAGCCAAAATTAAAATACCAAATCAGATAGTATTGCCCATTTTGAGCAAATCAATTCACCCTATGAGCAAATGCAAAACCCTCGCGCTATATTTCCCATATAAAATCAATGAAAACCATAAATCATTCATTTGGCGATGTCTATAAAGAAAAATTGGTGATGAATTATGGTCAATTTCCTTCAAACCCTAATTCTTTATGATTAGCATATGAAAGTGCAATTGAATATTTGTAAGAAATTATGGCAAATTTCCTTGAAACCCTAACTCTATTTTAGGATTGGTATGTGAGTGTACAATTGAAAGAACGAGTGTAGACATTTGAGAAGAAAACTGCAGCATATAATGTAAAATTTGCTTACAGAAAGCAAAAAATTTCATTAAAAAAAATTAATATTCCAACCACAATAGAGAAAATATTAGAAACACTAGGACTGCCAAAATTCCAGTCAAGAATACATGGGCTTGGAAAAGAATCCTAAAGATGAGGCCACTTGCCTACCCCAGCATCAAACACAATATTGGAAGAGGAGACTCCATTTTTGTGCTTTTTTATAACTGGCACTCAAATAGCCACTTGATTGAACAGTTGTATTTGAACTTGGGCTAACCCCCAAGAGCCAAGGTCAAGGACATGATTAATCAAGGCAGAAGGATACTGCAAATTAAGAAGATCATCAGCAAATGCCCAGCACCCAAAAAAAAGCCTAAACAGTGAGCATGACATGAAAAAAGTGAACTCAGTCTACTGGTCTCTCACCTCCTGAGGATCTTACAACTCTTAAACAGCATGGAATCCCATCAGAGAGCAAGGTGCCCTTGCCTGTTCGGCTGATATCATCTAGTTCAATTCAAGCACTGTAAACCCAAGCAATCCTTTATTGCTTGGTTGGCCATTAAGGACAACTGCTCTTGAAAACCTAGTCATGGGGAAAAGCCACAAACATCACCTGCAAACTCTAGGACTAGGGCTCAAACCAACAAGCATATTTTCTTTAGTTGCCCTGTTACAAAGCAAATTTCAATTAATGTCACTGCTCGTCTGAAGCGCAGTAGTGCTAATGAAGAATGGGAAGACACCATTAACTGGCCATCCATACTTGAAGCTCCCTAGTTGATGGGATTGGCAAGCTAGCATGGACCTCAACAATCTTTCATACCCGGAAAACTATAAATAAGCTGTTCTATACAGGGATTGAGTTGAGCACATAATCCACCACACGAAATTCCACCTTGGATATGAAGTCTAAATGTTTTGGAACTTCTAATTTTCTGCTGTAATTGACTAAAGCTGCAAACAACTAGCAACATGTATTGCCAAACTTACCAGAAAAATGCAGATTATGAGAGTCTAAAGCTCCAATAAGATCAGACAATGGTGCTCTTCTGATTGGTAATGGAGAAAAATGCTACAGAATCAACCATTCTAAGTGCTTCCGTAGAAAGCAAATGAAGATATGAAGAACCAAGAGATTAATGCTTCAATATCAGAGATTAAAAGCTGAAAATTAATACGCCAATTCTCAAAACCCATTGGCAATAGAATCGGCACAAGTTTGATCCAACCAGTAAATTGATCAGGTCATGGAGATCACTAAAGCTTCAGAGAGTCCGAGAGAGGAATTGCAAATTGATTTGAGTAATTGAGGAAAATAAAATTTAAAATGAGTGAAAATAGTTATTTTTAAGCACCTAGGCTACAAACAGAAGACAAGATTATTGGCCTCTACTTCCTGTCTTAATTAAGTAATCAAATTGATAATATTTTTTACATAAATACTTATTTTAAACAATCCAAATAGCACTCGAATCAAAATGGACATAAGTACTACTTCTATGCATCCAAGTGAACCTCCTTGGCATCCCTACTCAACTCAGTCTACCAAACAGAAACCAAAAACCTGTCTTAATTGCCACTGATCATGGAGATGAGGTGTCACCACCTTGACACACAAGATAGACTTCTAGTGCACAAAGACACTAGGAAAGAAACAATATCCTGCATAATGCAATCCAAAGCTATACATTCAGCAACCAGAAAAGAAGCTGAATCAATTGATTTAACAGAAGCCACTAGCCTCGTGTATATTCAGCAACCAGAAAAGAAGCTGAATCAATTGATATGACAGAAGCCACTAGCCTCACAAAACCATCCACAAGTTACAAACACAAAGCAGCCCATTTCATGTCACTTTCCTGAACTGAAAAGCAGATAAAAACTTCATGACGAGAAATTCAAAGACAGAACTGTCATCCAAATAACCTCGTACACCCTAGGAGTTGTAGATAATGGATAACCACGTCAAAGTATAGCAATGTGAACAATAATTTTCAGCCCTAACAATATTTTCACAAAATCTTACTAACGTCAATGTATTTTCTCAATTCGAGAAATCCATACATCATGGATTTACTTCAGCTGCCAACTCACCCTATCAGCTTTTACGGTCCTGCACTGCATTAGCCCAGCTTCTTTAATCAAGAAACTGAGATCAACAGAATCAACAGTTGTTGCAGCAGCAGCAGCAGCAGCAGCAAGAGTCAAATGGCAGCTAGCAGTGGTGGTGGTGGACCTAGCAATGAGGACCATGAGGCTAGTCCTGGTACAATTTTCAATATGTACCAAGATTGTTTTTACCATAAAATGTTGATGCAGAAGAAGTTTGTGCAACTCCTCCACACCTTGAAGATACTTAGATTCCACAGATCCATGGTGCCAAAATCAGCAGAGAAAAATCATCATCGCTACTGTAGGTCCAGCAGAATTGGCAGACTGAATGCCTCTATTTCTTTAACCTTGCCTTTGTTTTTTTTTCTAATGAGCAGTCTGTCATCTTCAAAGTTAGCCTAATAACGATACCAATTGAAATACTCTGAAATTTAAAAATTAAAATGATCAAAAAATCAGAACAGGAATTACTTCATTAGTGTAAGCTTCAAACAAAGGAATAAGCTTCTGAAAAACCAAAGAACTTCTTAAAAATCTTACCCACCCTCGAAAAGAAAAAATTCATAAGAACTCAACACCTTGACACGGAGGCAAGCTATTCCCATGTTCAGTAGGAGGCCCTTGCTAAGTAATCCCAATCTTTCCAGTGCACTCAAACAGTCGAAACCATTTCATTGCAACAGGAGAGCAAGTAGCATCAGCGTGAAGCAAAATATCCTCTAATTCGCTGCATTTATTAACACGATAGTTTGTGATTTTTGGGTGATGGAAATGAAAATTAAATTTACTAAGAGACAAGGCTAGCATCTGATTCAGAAAATTGAACTATGTGAATAAAAAACCAAGAGGACGTGGATTCAGTTTCTTCAGCAAAACTACTCCTGTTCCCAGAAATAAAAAATTTATCTAATCTATATCTCAATTGGTCTCCTCCCTAACCAAACCCCTTACCCTTTAGCCCCAACTCTCTCCCTCTAGGCTAGACCCCAAATCCCCAAAACTTTCTTATGCAAATCATTTTCTATGAGCAAAAAGTTGGGCTACTAGTCATTTTGAAATTATGCGCAGATTTAAAATAGCAAAACTTTTTAAACGCAGAATTTCCAATTCTTTGGCATGTTTTCTTGAGAAAATCCTAAGTCATGATTGATAGTAATTATAGCATTCATTTTATTTTTTCAATTTATTTCATAGTGTAAGTGATAACATATGGAATTCTCAAGGACTCCATGTTTAGTGATTTCCAACTTCTATCCTTTGTAAATTTCCTCCCCTTCATTTTTGGTATTATGCGCATTAATGAACAAAAACAGGTCAACGGACAAATGGATGATCCATGAAGCACGTGCAAAGTGTTCACACCTATCACAAGTGATGGGTTCTCAAGCTCAAAAGTTTGTCAAGGTTCGTGCTAAACCAAGTTAAGGAGTATTGATGGCTCACTTATAACATTTTCCCAAGTTCAAGCACACAACGGCAAATAATTTACACAGGATAAGAAGGTGAAATGACCAACATTGAAAGCAAATTACCGGAAAAAAAAGAAAGTCTAACATACAAAAGCCCAATGATTACATAACAAACGTTGAATAGGATAATGGGTGATATAACAAAGTTGCCTCCATGTGCACTACCCTTCTACCCTCTTACTAGTAACAATCCAGGACAAACAAGAAGCAAGTTCCTTGGCAGACTCCACTACGATTTTCAGTAATCAAATAAGAAACTAACTATTGCAAAATACAAATTGGTAAATCTGCCAAGACAGATATGGTCTATAACAAAAACATTGACAAACAAAATGCCATTCCCCTTCAATAATCTGATTTCACAGTGATATTTTAATTGAAGAAAAAAGTCAAAAACTAAAAAAAGGTGCAGGCACAAAAAATATATCAGACCGACTTCACCCTCATTCAAAGAAAGGGTAGCATTGTAGCAAACATTTGGCATGGTGCTTTATGATAGATCTAACTTCAGATAGCCTTTGCTTACTCAGAATACTCATCAACATAACCTTCTCTGATAGTCTTGAGATACATAAGGATTTCTTGTAATATTGAACCATCCAGTCTTTCAAAGAACTCTCGGAATGGTTGCCCTAATTTCAAACTATTCAAGGCTGATGCCTCATGGATAGATCTAACTTCAGATAGCCTTTCACTTACTGAATGGCACACCCTAGCATCAAAATTCTTGTCCATATAACCTTCACTAACTATCCTAACATTGGTTTGGGCTTCTTGTAGTATAGAACCTCCTGGTCTTTCACATGACTCCGGGGATGATGACCTAACTGCTTAAACTCCAGATTATTCAAGCAGCAAGTTTGAGCATCACTACCAAGAATGCAAGTGCTAATGAAAAAGAAGACCACAATATGCAGAAGAATGAAAAAGTAATTATTTCCAAAAATGAACTTTCAAGACTAAAATTACAGGAAAACACTTTATAGCGCCATTACCCTTAATGAACACATGAAGAAGACATTCATAACAAAGATAATTATTTCTGAAATGCACAATTATCTATACAACATCTCTTCTTTTTTTATAGCAAAAGAATAAGAATATCATTAATAGATTAAGAATGTACCACCAGGAGAATAAGACATCTCCTTAACAAATTCTAGAGAAATCCAGACAAAAAACAGAGAAAAAACCAAAAAAAATAAAGATACCAACATCTCTTCTTTTTACATTTGGTGGGCAGGAATTTCTATTTCTAGGAATAGAATGGTTAAAACATAAAAAATTGATAGTTTAACCAAATATATAAAAAATAAATTTAAATTCAAATTTTTTATTAAAAAAAAGTTAGAAAGAAGAGCATTGCCGTCATAAAGCAAACAATGATGCAGATAATTTTTAGGAATGATAACAAAGGATACCTATGCCCAAATTTTACCATGGGAATGACTATTCCTTTCTTATTCCATGTTGATTGGAATAAAACAATCTTTTGCATGAGCTGATTCTTTCTAAATTATTACATTTCTATACATTTTTTATCACATTTTTATTGTATTCTATCATAGTCTTCATAGTCATTATGTGCGTAGTAACCCAAACAAATATATATATATATATATATATATATATCTTGGAGGAGATATTTTTAGATTACTTAAGGGCTAAGTTATGTTTATTATATAACTCTCTCTCTCTCTCTCTCTCTCTCTCTCTCTAAACCGCGAATTCACTCTCTCTCTCTCTCTCTAAGATCTCGGGCGGCTCGTTGCGCGAATTAATGATCCAACGTTACTATGTGGATCAGCGGGTGAATCTCTACAAGTCCTACAGAGTAGAATCTCGGTTTGAGGATTTCCGGGTTTTTACCCCGAAATTGAGGTAAGGGTCGAAACAAGCCTAGTGATTTGTAGATTTGTACTAAATAGGGTGATATTGACGTATGATCTTTCGGTTTTAGGATTTGGGAATCCATGTGGCTGTTACGAGCCATTTGGAGTCGTGTTTCGATATTCGGAAACAGGTAAGGGGATTTGTTTATATCAGTTATTTTTAAAATTTGATCCGGTAGAATTGTAGGTTATGTTTATACGGATGTTTTGGTTACTTGTTTGGAAATTTTCACAGGGTGAGATTGCCGGTTTTTCGGGTGTGCAGTTTTCGAGAAAATTAGGGTTTCGAGTATTGTCTCCGTTTCTTTTGGAAAATCGTTTATTTGAATAAAACTAAGGTATAGAGATAACCGTACCTTTATTCTATGTTAAACTGTATTTCCGGATCAATTATCATATGATTGTTTAACTATCCAAATAGGCGTGGCAAGAGAGGATATTTTGTGATGATTGAGTTGTGATGTGTTTTAAATGGTATATAGGAATTGGAGTTCCAAACTGTTTTCAGGAATGGTGGTTATTGACATGCCAATTTCATTACCGTGGGGTCAATAATGACATGCCGGTTTGATTCCATGGGGTCGAGACATTCCGGATTAATATTGTGGGGTCGTAAGACATGCCGGATTAATACCGATGGTCATAAATTGCCGGTTTATGCCGAAGAGTGTGAAAACACTAGATTTGTGTTCATTCAATACCGTGGGTCAATAATGACATGCCGGTTTTCCGGATTATGGTTACTAAAATGCCGGTGGGGTCAATAATGACATGCCAGTTTACCGGATAATATCGAGAATTGTGGAATGTCGGTTCAATACCATGGGTCAATAGTGACATGCCGGTTTTCTGGATTATGGTTACTAAAACGCCGGTTCAATACGGCGGGTCAATAATGACATGCCGGTTTGCCGGATTATGGTTACTAAAACGCCGGTTCAATGCTGTGGGGTCAATAATGACATGTCAATTTGCCAGATAATATCGAGGGTTGTGGAATGCCGATTCAATATCATGGGTCAATAATGACATGCCGATTTGCCGAATTATACCAATGATTGTGAAATATATTGAAACTGTTTGTGAAAATACTGAAAATGCAAAATGCTTTGTTTCTTATTAGAATAACACTCATGTGCCCACACACTGATATAACCTGATTCTCCCTTACTGAGAAGCGTCTCACCCCAATCATACAATTCTATTTCCGGTCCTTCAGGTAGCCGGAGTTAGCGTTCTAGAGGGTTCTGGAGCGTAGTATTCTGTTAGTTTTTGTAAGTACTGTTGTGAGTACTGAACTATAGCCGGGATGTCATTTTGGATTATGTTGGATACCTTGGGTTGATGTTTTGTAATATGACAGACTTAGTACTCTGGTATGAATGAATGTGATAGGTTGAAATATGTTCCGCTGCGTTATTCATGTGAATAGTGGTTAGGAGTAGGGTATCCGCGAGCCCTATCAGGTTAGACCCTCATATTTATTGGTATCATGGATGTTTGTATGATACAGATACAGGTTAGGTTCTCAAATCACACCCCGGGGCCCACTTTCGGGGTTCGGGGCGTGACAATGTGAGCCAAACATAACCACATAGCTTCATGGTCAGGGAACCATGACAATCTCCGAGGAAAGGTTTATTAACAATCATTGAGGATTTATGCTAAATTCCCTCCTTTCAATGAGCTCATAAACTTGTGAAGATGTGCCCCTCCAAAAAAAGAAATTGCCTAAGCAAAAATTTATGCCATCAATATTGAATAAGGGAGATTGGAATTAACATGTCAGACAATGTACATTTAATTAATGATATTTCCCTGTCTTTGAATAGGGGACTCTTCAAAGAAACCTGTACTAACAGAAAATAGAACATTAAAGCTCAAATTCTGAAGATTGCTTTTGCAGCCTTGACAAGGAAATCGACTACTCCTTTCACAATACAACAATGTAACAGAGAATAAATATAGAAGACAATACCATGTTTTCTTTCAGTAGGGCATGTAAGAGAGATGTGATTACTACCGACATAGATGAGGTTATGTTTGCAAATCCACTGCTTTTTGCAAATCTGAAGCAACGTAGCTGTATCTTTGAAGGCTCTCTAATTTCTTTCTTTCCAAGCACACAAAAAGATGGCAAGAGGGATGATATTCAAAGCCTTTTGCTTCTCCTTGGTGATTTTGATGCCTTTCCAAGCCCAAATCTCCCCTCCCACAGAATTTGCAGTAACCCACTGATATCCAGCCAAGGGCAGAGTCATGTTCCACAAAATCCTTGTCCAGGGACAGTGGAGAAGAATGTGGTTGACTGATTCTGCATCAGCCATACAAATAAAACATCAATTTGCAACTATAAGCCCCCTCTTCTATAGATTCTCAAGTGTTCAAATATTTCCATGTGTAGAACCCCAAACAAAAAAGTCAACCTTTGAGGGGGCTGCAGTCCTCTAAATGTGAATCCAAGGAGAGTTGTTGCAATTTGTTCCCATCAAAGAGAGCTTCTTGTAGAAAGATCTAACATTGAAAACACCATTTTTCTCCAAAGCCCATTTTAGTTCATTGGGAATGTTTTGATATTGGAAACTAACCACTCCCTATCTAACAAGGTGATGTTTAAACTCCTTCACTAAGCTTCCCCAAAGAAATCTTCTTTGTTTTCCCTCCAGTCTCCTAGAAACTAAGGCTGGTAAAGGAAATACGGCATGAAATAGACTAGAAGGTCCATCGTAGTGCTTCTGATAAGGATGAGTCTATCACCTTTCGATAAGAAATTTCTTTTCCATCCTACCATTCTCCTTTCAAAGTTCTCAATAATAGGGTCCCAAACTCCTTTGTCTTTGAATTTGGCTCCAAAAGGGAGACCAAGGTAACGATTGGAATAAGCTCTCTTTTATCAATGTTCACTTTCAAGCTTGATACAGCCTCAAACCCTAACAAAATGCATCGAAGGTTAAGGATATGAAGGGGATCATGTTCACAAAATATGATTGTAAGAAACTTCTGTAAGCCTTCCAATTTTGCCTACCTTTAGACCTCTAAAGATCCCTTCTTCAGCAGCTTCATCAGCATGAGGCTTAGCACCTCCATTACCAAAATAAACAGAAAAGGGAGCAAGGAATCCCCTTGTCTCAAGCCTCTTGAGGAGTGGAAGAAATCAGAAGGGCAGCCATTTATGAGCACTAAGAAGCTTGGAGTTTTGATGCATTGTGCAATCCAACTACACCAAAGCTCCCCAAGGCCCATTTCCTAAGAAGACAAAGAATGAGGTTCCAATTGACATGATCAAAAGCTTTCTCCACATCCTGTTTGCACACTACTCCCCTTTTTTCCTCCGTCAAATAGGCATCCACAACCTCATTAGCAATAAGGGCAGCATCCATAATCTGTCCTCCAGGCACAAAAGCATGCTGATATTGACCAAAGATTTCCGAAATTGCTTTTTTGATTCTCTCACCTAAAGCTTTGACAATGATTTTATAAATGCTTCCCACCAAGCTAATAGGGCGGGAATCCTTAATGTTAAAATCCCCAACTTTCTTCGGAACAAGAGTGACAAAGGTGGTATTGATGCAACTAACAAATTTTCCCAATCTATGAAACTCTTAGAACATGTTTAAATGCCATGCTAGAGAAGGCTCCAAATAACATGAAAGTAAGCCAAGGAGAAACCATCCGGACCGGGGCACTTTATCCCCATTACAATTTTTAATAGCTTGGACGATTCTACTTCATCAAAGGGTCTCTCAAGCCGCCCCATGATAGCGGAGCTGAGAGATCTAAAATTGATTCCATCCACTGTAGCCTGAAGGTCTCCAAATCTCAGGTTCAAAGTAAAGGTCTATATAAAAATCACAAATTCCCTTTTTAAAATCCTCTTCCCTAGTCAAGGTTATTCCCCTAATTATGGTGTTTGGATAAGGTGTTACATCTACAATGAGCATTTGCTGTCCTATGAAAGAAGTTAGTATTCAGGTCCCCCTCTTTGAGCCATAAAGCTTGGATTCTACCTCCGAGGTATTTCTTCAAGGTTAATACCCTAGTTCAATTCCTTCTTAAGCAGAACTCTGTTCGCCCACCTTTCATCATCAAGACCCAAGATTATCTCATGCTCATCAAGTTCTTTGATTTCATTTAGGGTAACAATCTTCTTTGCTTGGACATTTCCAAAGGTGCTTCTATTCCATATCTTAAGCTTTTTCTTTCAACCCTTTCAATTTTGAGGCAAGCACAAAGCTAGCCTTCCCCATTACATGAAGAGAGGACCACCAAGTTTTAACAAGCTCTCCAAATTCTTCGTGCTTTAACCACATATTCTCAAAGCAAAAGGGGGTTGGCCCCCGCTTAACTCCACTAGTGCCAAGGATGATGGGAAGTGACTTGAGATAGGCCTAGGAAGTAGGCTCTGAATCACATTGGGAAAGTGAAGTTCCAAGTCAACCTAAATAAGGAACTATTCAAGCCTAGAAAAGGAAGGCGGCTCCCTAGAGTCAAGCCAAGTGAAATTGCTGCCAATGAGATGGAGATCAATAAGGGCATTCACATTGATAAAGTCAATAAATTCTCCATGCAAGTGGTCTCATGGCTGCCCCCACTTCTTTCGTACAAATAAACTATCATGTTGAAATCACCTCCAATGATCCAAGGAGCATCCCATCTCCTAATCTTGAAAAGCTCATTCCAAAAAAGATATCTAGAGGCTTCACCTAGGCCATAAACCCTTGTGAAAATCCACTAAAAGATATCATTTTTGTTTTTGAACAAATAAGAGACTAGGAAGGAATTAATGGAGTGATCCAAAAATTTCACAACACTAAGCTTCCACAAGACAAGGATACCGTGCACCGCCTTCAGCACCAAGGGATATCCAATCACAAGTGGTTTGGCCCCAAGGTCTTTGATAAAGAGCTGCTCTGCTCTCTCTCCACCTTAGTTTCCTGCAAGCACACAACATTGCCCCTCCGGTCCTTAAGAAAGGACTAGATTACGCTCCTCTTGGATTTGTCATCAAGTCCCCTCACATTCCAAGAAATGATTTTCCTTAACATGATTTAACACAAGGGCTCCGGCAACTGAATGCCTCTAACAATTCTAAGCATCCTCCAATTTTTCCGTAATTCACCGAGCATTCCAATCATTTTAAGGGGAGAATATTAAGGGATCACAAATGGATGGGGAACAAGATAACGCATTTTTATCAATTGTTAAATAGTCGTATACTGATGAGTGCAAGAATAGGTTGATGGCAGAGGGTCTTGAGTAGAATCCCATTGGGGAGGATATTGCTAGTTGGTTAAACAGGATTTCTAAAACAGAGGGTGTTAGGAGGGCTGTGTTTGATATGTATAAGGATAGAACACAGCAACTGCATAGTTTTATGATGACCTTATCTCAGGATAGTTGAGAGGTGCTACAAGATGATCTCATGGGGTTTTTTAGGAGTTTCATTGAAGTGGGGTGGTCAGAAAGAGTGATAACTCAACTTCTATAACCCTCAACCTAAGAAGACTAGGTTGAGGGTGAAGGACTTTAAGCCTATTAGTTTGGTGACCAGTGTTTACAAGGTTGTAACTATGGTCTTGTCTAAGAGACTCTGCAAGGTGATGAGAACACAATAAAAATGTCCCAATCTACTTTTGTTAAGGATAAGACACATTTTAGATGCAATTATGGTGGCAAATAAGAAGCTTGAAAAGGCCTATTTAAAGACAGACACTTTTAGATGTAGTCATGGTGGCAAATCAGTGGTCAAGGATGTGACAAGGAGTGATAAGTAAGGATGTGATTTTTAAACTAGATTCTGAAAAGGATATGGTAAATTGGGGCTCTTGACTGAAAGCAAAGATTTTTTAAAAATCCATGCCTTTCATTTGGACTTTAATTATTAACAAGATCAACACAAATGATATGCAACAAAAAAGGAGGCCTTACGAAGCCCTTTGTCCAGACATTTGTATGCTTTGCAATGAGTCTAATGAGACTAATTAGTCATTTGTTCCTTCATTATAACGTAGGAATATGCATGTGGAACATTTTGTTTTCATACTTTGGTGAGGTTTGGGTGGCTCCAGCTTCAATTCAGGATTTTTTGAAGGTGAAGTTTTGGGGTTTTGAGAAGAAGGTGAGAGAAAAAAATCTTTGGGACTGTTGTTTTTACAATCTTGTCGGCACTTTGGCTGGAAAGGAATGCTAGAGTTTTTAAAGATTAAAATACTTCTCCTAGATTTCTTTGCAACAAGATATTTTTCTTGCTTCTTTTTGGCTCATTCTTTTGGTGTATCAGGGGTCTTTTGCTGTCTGATATTCAAAGGGATTGGAAGGCAGCTTTGATGTAATTTGTTTCTTTTGAGCTTTTTCTTGAGGGATTTCTTATCCTCACTTCACTGTAATTATGTTTCTTTTAATAGATAATATGATGCGTAAGAAGGGCTTTGGAGCAGTGTGGAGAAATTGGATTGGCTATATACTGTTAGTGATACAAATGGTCAGCCTATGAAATGGCGTAAGATTACTCAGGGATTTAAGGCAAGGGGATCCATCTCCTTTCTTGTTTACTTTGGTAGTTGATGGGTTGAATTGCTTAATTTCACATGGTCAGGGTCCTGGGGTAATTAGGGGTATTATGGTTGGGAGGGAGGAGGTGGAGGTGTCTTTTCTTCAGTTTGTAAACAATACTATTTTTTTCCCCGCATGCGGGGGTGGGGGGTGTGGGGGAGGGGGGGGGGGAGTTTTTAGAGGACATCGAGGTTAAAGATAAATTTGTCCAAAAGTGTGGGGGTGGGCATTAATTTGAGTGTTGGTTAATTAGAGGGTTTTAGGTCTCTAGCAGGTTGTCACTCTTTGTCTTGGTCTTTATCGTATCTCAGTCTTCCCTTAGGGGATGGATAATCCTTTGACTGCTGCTTTTTGGGACTGAGTAGTCAAGAGAGTGGGAGATGATTAGGAGGTTGGAAGAGGGCTTGTTATAAATTTGACCAAAAGTGGGGTGGTGGCCTCGTGGGCATTAATTTGAGTGTTGGTGAATTAGACGGTTTTAGGTCTCTAGCAGGTTGTCACTCTTTGTCTTGGTCTTTATTACATCTCAGTCTTCCCTTAGGGGATGGATAATCCTTTGACAACTGCTCTGAGTAGTCAAGAGAGCGGGGTGACGATTAGAAGGTTGGAAGATGGCTTGTTTATCATTCAGGGTAGGATAACTTTTGTTAGCATTTCGCTTTCTAATATCCCTATTTATTTTTTACTCCCTTTTCAGAATTCCCATGAGGGTGGCAAGGACTTTAAAGAAAATTAGAAGAGATTTCCTTTGGTCTGGTTCTAGGAAGAATAAGAGTGATAACCTTATTTGGGAAGTGGCTAGTAAACCAAAATCTAAAGGGGGATTGGGGCTTCATAATGTGGTATCTAAAAACATCTCTTTAATTGGAAAATTGATATGGATGTTCCCCTTTTTAAAGGTCTCATTTCCTATAACAGCAGGCTATTGAAAGTATGCATGGAATTCAGTGGAACGGGTGGTTGCTTAAGGAAAGTGGCAATGTTTCCCACGCAAGTCCCTGGAAGTTATTTTCCCAGATCACTTGCCTATTCTTTCCTCACTCATTTTAAAGTGCATAATGGTAATAGGATTTGTTTTTGGGAGGCTATCTTGGTGGGAGAGATTCCCCTTGAGCTGTTGGTGCACCGTCGTTTTAGACTATCTACTTTCGATAATTTTCTCTCTCTTGCTCTCATCGTTTCTTTGTTCTTTTCCATTCCACCTAGTTCATGTTTTGGGCATGATGGTGGTGTTCACTCTATCCAGATTGAACGAACCTTCAACCTGAAATTCGATAAGGTAGGGAAAGTTATAGATTGTATGTTCTCAAGAACCATAAGTGCAATCGGTGGGTATGAATCTCTTCAAGAGCTGCTTCATGGTTTTCTTAGGGATTTGTGGCTCTTGCGGGAAGGTCGGGCAAGGGGTTTTAAAGATTCTGAATGGGTTATAAGATTTTTTGGATGGGGATTCACATGACTAAGGCAGGGAATTTTGTGGAGTTAGAGCATGGCTGGAGGAGTAAAAAGTATTCCATTTTCGTTCTCTAAAAGGGGATGGGTGTTCTCAATTTGGGGATGCCTTTGTTGCTTTGGACAGTTCTTATCAGTCAGGCTTGACTAGAACAGATAGAAAGGAGTTCTACAGAAATTGTTCAAGGAGTCGAGTCATTGTCGGTAGTGTAGGTGATGGTGAAAGTCGATTGATTTCTAGGAACGTGCAGGAAAAGGTTTGTGCTCAATGCAAGGTTACAACCAATGGCATTTTTGGTAGCCATTTTTTACCCAATATAAAAACAAAACCTAGCTGAATATATGCAAGATTAAGCTGAAAATCAAAGAGGAAGTTTGCAACATAGGACGGTCAACTGGCCACCTAATGGAGATCAACCGGTCCTATTTCCACTTTCCTGGTTTGGCACTGCCCAATAGTGGTTGACTGGTCCTCGTGAATTTTCAAATTTTAGAGTTGTCTTCGTTTGTTGCTTCTCCTTGGGAGACTGGTTCTAAGAATTTTATTTCTTGTGAGTTTGACAAATAGAATTTTATTTTTGGCTTGGTGGGAAATCAAGCTGGAAAGGGAGTCTATTTGGGTAATTCAAGGGTGGTAAGGTGTAAGCTCATTGAAACAAAATGCAAATGGGGTTTGAAGGGAGGAGACTTAATGAAGATAAAGAGAAGTATCTGGTGAGAATACACATAAAATTATAAAGAGGGGAACTCCAAATATGTATTAACTATAGTGGAAAAGCCAAGCGATGAGAGAGTAAAATTTAGTAAGTACAAGATGGGGAGATGTTTCAGATGAGGACAGCATAGGGAATAGTGATTTTGAATGTGAAAAATGTCTACTTTGGACCATATTCAGGAACAGTGTGGATGTTCCTTCTATTGATCATCACGAGGATTTATCTTACATGCCACCTCCTCCTTTAGAAGGTTTAGAAGGTATTAATATGTTTGAAGACGAGGTCCCCCAAGGTGACAAAAAGGTTTAAGGATGGAACTCTGCCTACTCCCACTCAAGATGAAACTCCCAGGAAGGACATTGAAACTCAGGGGTTGTTGGATGACTTTGTTTCAGCGGTTGTTGGATGACTTGGGCCTCACGTTATCTGATCAAGGAGGTTATGAAATCAGGCTTGAATGGTGGAAAATCCAAGGTGAAGAAGGATCAGAAGAAATTAGCTAATTCAAAGTATTCGGTGAGCTATAATGAGAAGGGTTAGAAGAGGGGATATCTTGGATGATCTTACTGGTTTTTGTTTTTATTTTTATTCTTGTTCTGCTTTTATTTTTTATCATTTTTTTTTCTTTTAGAGCTTTCTTTCGTTTTTTTATTTTCTTTTTTTCAGGATTTATTATCCTTGCCTCGATTGGACATTCTCTATCTTAATACATCTTCTTTTATTATTAAAAAAAAGGCTATCTATTGTCCATAATGCACCAATTTCAGCTTTTTTCAGAGGGGTTCTCCTTCATGGTATTTCCATTTTTTTCAAAAGTCTCAAATAAAGAGAGGCTGATGAGCTTCTGTATTGAGTATGCTAGATTGCTCTGTTCCTACTCGAGGGGCGATGCCCAGCTTTGGGTAGGGGATTCTTCAAAGTCTTTCTCTTCTTAATCTTTCTTTACTCATTCTAAAACCTTCACTTTCTAGCCCATTCCGAGTGACTAAAATTGTTTGGCAGGCAAAGGTTCCTTTTAAGACTCGGGCTTTCATCTAGACTTTAGTTCTCAACATGATTAATACAAATGACTTGCTTGAGATGAGGAGACCTTATAAAGACCTCAAACTAGATGTGTGTGTGCTATTCCTATGAGTCGATCAAGGCTAATGCTAATCTTCCTGTCCATTGTTGGGTTGCAACATACTATTTGGATACTCTATTTTCATATTTAGGAAAAGCATGGGTTGCCCCACAAAATCTATATGATTTTTTGTTGGTGAGATTTTGGAAACAGTAGAAGGGAGAGAGCTTTATGGAGTCGAGTTGTGTATGCCAGTTTTTGGACTCTTTGGCTCAAAAGGAACGCAGGAATTTCAAGGATTGGAAGACTCCTCCAAATTTCCATTGAGAGAGTTACTTTTTTTTCTTCTTACTAGGCTCATATTTTTGGATTTTTTTAAGAGCTGTGTGCGCGTACGCAGGGGTGGGTGCGGAGGGGACCGAGAGGTGCTTTGACACTGTCTAACCTTCAAAGGGATTGGAAGGCAACGCTATTGTGATTATTTGTTTTACCAGAGGTTGCCTCACCCTTAATCTATTGAACTGTTTTAGTTTTTAATGAATTCTTGTTTCTAAAAATAAAAAACTTAGAAATAGATTTGATTTATTTGATTTTAACAAAATAGGTTCAAAAAATTGTTTTACGATTGATGTTCATTAAGTGGTTCAAACCTCAAATATCAAGCTCTAGGTTTGAGATATTTAATACACTAACTCATTTTACTACAATAATGATGATGGTGACTATGATTTCAATAATGGGCAGGATTGTTACCCAAGATGATCTTGGAAATACTAATGAACCAAATAGTGGCTTGAACATTAACAGAGATGTTGATGAGTTAGCTTGATAGTTTGTATTTTATTATTTTTTTGCTTTTTTATATATTTTTTTTGTTCAGGTTGTATATTTGTTGACTAATTTGAGTTCAAGATAATTTTTTTCTTTTTTTCTATTAGTATTTATTGTTTTTTAATTATAAGCTGGTTTGATTTAGGAATGCAACAATTTGTAAACTGAATACAAGATGGCATTGTTATATGTCTACCAAATAAGCTACTCGTTTATCTACCTAGTCTTGAACACTTACTAGATATTTTTTAAGTTTATAATATTTAAATTTTATGAAAAATAACATATAAATGCATTTTTGATATCTATTTTATACCATTAGTAGAATATTACATTCCTCAATCTCATCCTACAGTCCAAATCTGTTAAAACTTTCCAGCGATCCCATACAGGATCTTGTTTTAATAGTCTTGGTTCCCAATCAAACACAACTACTTAAAAATTCAGATTCACTACTGTTCAATGCAAAAAGCCTTCAAACTTTTCCAAGGGCCTTTAGAATCAAAATAAACAAAATCTTTCTACTTATATCTCTTTTTCAAAACTTCAGTTTCCTGAACTTTTTCTATAGAGTTTGACAATTCCATAGCATCTCCATTTGTTTGATTCTCCTCAAGAATAGTTTATTTTGAGGCTAGAAGTGTTTAGATACAGAGATATCTAAACATCTGAACATTTCAAAGGTGAGTTACTTTTAATTGTTCAATTTTCTGATTAATAGAATATTTTTCATCCAGCCACAGATGTGAACGTATGTGTTAGGGTACACGATTATTCAATTTATCCACGGATTCCATTTTTAATTTGTTGCGCTTATTTTAGATATGTGTGTGTGTGTGTGTGTGTGTAGTGTGTACATATTAATGACAACAAATTTAGAATTCGTTCCTAATCTTAAGATTCAATTTGATCATTGACGATCAATTCTCTCTCTCTCTCTCTCTCTCTCTCTCTCTCTCTATATATATATATATATATATATATATATATCAAAAGGCAGTATAAGACTTACTTCAAAACAAAGCATAAAACAGTATGGCATCCGCGGGCAAGCTTGAATATGGAAAATATCAAGCAGCACACAATTGAAGCTCAGGATTAGATTCAGAGAGTTTCATCAACAGCTCATTGCATGAGATGCTTGTTCCCTTCGACCTTTCTTGGGAAAAGGTAGGTAAATGCTCCAATATATTCAGATGTTCTGAGCTATGACAAAGACAGGTCAAGATTGTAGAAGCTATTTCTGGATCAAGAACAACACCCTTTGCTGCCATTTGACGAAGCAAGTTAATGACTTCTTCTGTTTCTCCCTTTGAACTAAATCCTTTTAGCAATGAATCATACACAAAGGCATCGGGCGTAAAACCACAAGCAACCATTCTGTCTAAAACACTTTTAGCTTCATTCAACTGCCCTAATTTTGAAAGCCTATTAATTATTGTGGAAAATGTCCAAAGATCAGGAGCCAAACCCCTCTGAAACATGTCCATGAGCAATTCTTTAGCAGATTGAAAATCCCCTGCTTTAAGAGTTTCATCAATTATGATATTAAATGAGATGACATCTGGTTCACAATCTGTGACACTCATCTCTTGAAACAGCCTCCTTGCTTGCTCCAAACTGCCCTGCTTGCACAGGGTTGCCATTAATGTATTGTAGTCAAATAACCTAGGACGAATTCCACAATCTCTTATTCCACTAAAAAGTCCTTTTGCTATACTGACCATACCATTCTTGCAGAATCCATCAATCAGGATACTATAAGTAAACGAATTTGGAACAAACCCCAAGTCAAGCACCTGTTTCCAAAGTTCCATAGCCCGGTTAACTTTCCCTGCCTTCAGATGCCCCTGAATTAGCATATTATATGTCACCAAGTTAACAAAGTTTCCCCTCTCAAACATTTTATTATGAATGTCCACAGCCTTAGCAAGATGACGTTCTCTACAAAGCCCATGTATTAAGATGTTAAATGTCTTAACATCTGGCTCAATATGGTTGCCATTCTTCAAGACATAATAGAATAGCTTCGTTGCCTCATCAAGTTTCCCATCGTCACACAGTTCCCTTATTAAGGCACTGTAAGGTTCCTTCCCCTTTCCCAACATTACTTGCAAAATTTTACCAGCATCAACCACCAAACCTTCCCTGTAAAGTCCACGAAGTAAAGCATTATATGTTCCAGTGCTAGGTTCTTCACCTTTTTCTTGCATCAAATTCAACAAGTCCATAGCCTTTCTTGCCTTTCCATCCTTACAAAGCCCATCAATTAAACATGTATAAGCAATAGCATCTGGGGGAATCCCAAATTCAGCCATTGCATTTAATGTTTCTGTGACTTCTTTCCACAGCCCAGCCTTGCAAAGATGATTCATTAAGCAAGTATATGTAACCACATTGGGAGATAATCCTTTTCCCAACATCTCATTGAAAAGTTCTTTCCCCTTGTCAACGCTTCCTTTATTGCATAAACCGTTAATAAGTGTACTATACACAACAACATCAACATCCAAACCCTTCTTCTTCATCTCCTCCAGCAAAACTACTGCTCCATCCACTCTACCCTCCTTACAAAGACCGTCCATTAAAGTAGCATAAGTCACCAAATTAGGGCAACAATTCGCTGCCTCCATTTCATCCATTAAGCCTGCGGCTTCATCAAATTTCTTCTCCTTGCAAAACCCACTAATAAGAGTGTTATAACTACAAACGTCTGGCAACACAAAATTTTTACCCATTTCACGTAACAACTCACTCGCCCTCAGAACCTCGCCATTTCGACACAAACCCTTCAATATAACATTCATAAGAAAAACGCAATTATTATAACCGCGCTTCAACGCCAATCCCACAACACCAATCGCAAATTTGGACTCACGGATGTGCACAAAACATTCAATTAGAGCCCTCAAAGAGAAAAAATTCGGCAAAATACCAACATATACCATCCTATTACAAATTGAAAATGCCATTTCATAGTTCCTTGATTTTGCGAGGGCATCAACAAGGAAATTACAGGTTATCTCAGAAGGCAAAATGTTCAAATCAACAGCACGGTGAAAGAGCGAAACCGCTTCGACAAACTGAGAATTGGGCTTCTCGCATAGAGATCTTAATTGGGTATCGATATTAGTTCTTGGGTCGTCGAAATTGGAATCAGTTCGTTCGAATAATGATGATAGTGAAGAGAAGAGACTGAAGCAGACCTGGGGAAAAACTTGCGAGGGGAGGTATACCAGAGACCGAGGCTTGAAGCCTGGCGTCGTGATCATTTCAGTTACTCAGATTCTGTTGTTGAAACCGAACTGATGGGGAGAAACTCGACAAGGATTGCAGTCAAAGAACTTACCTTCGGTCGAAGGAGGAGTAATCGGGAAAAGGCGGCACCGGAGGTCCGGAGCGACGGCGATTTACAAAGCGAATGTGTCGATTTAAAGAATAAAATGGTTATTAACATTTAGAATGTTTTAAATTTAATATTTTAAAAATAAAATTTTGTTGATGTAAAATCAAATTATGTATTTTAAGAAAAATATTTTATTTCATCATAATTCATAAACCCTAAACTTTGTAATGTGTTTTGATTTTTCCTGCTCTACATTTTATATTAAAAACTTAATTGAAGTAATTGAAAAATTATGAATTATATTTAATAATTAACATATTCAAATTAAAAATTATATTAAACTGCTCATCCAACTAATATATTAAAATTTATAATGTTGCAACTAAAAGATCATAAATCTTAAAAAATAATAGAACAGAATTTTTAAGAAAAAGGATTTTACTTGTATTTGTAGCTATTCAAATTATAGGAAAGATTAAAAGATATTTTTCAAGAATATAGTATAAAAACATTAGTAATGTATTGTTAACAATAAAATGCATGTATTATTGAACTAATAATAAGCTAAATACATATGGTAAATTTAAAATATAATATTTTGAATAATTTAACTATATTGTGTAATAAATTAATCTTGATTTGTAGTTGAAATGGTCACAAAAATAAACATATTTGAATAATTTAATATAATAAACTAATCTTGAATGATAAATAAACATTCTTAACGGTTAAATACTTGTGTTTAAATATTCCTATTTGAAAAAATAAAAAAAAAATCTTTAATGTAGATCGGATGATATTTTTTTGAGTAAAAAAATACATTGTACATATTCTTAAAATTTAGGACAAGTTTCAACATGTTAAATAAATTCTTGATTATTTTGGTAGCCTCAAAACTTTCTAATGTGGGAAAAAGAAGGAAGAAGAAAGAGAAGAAGAAGAAAGAGATAAATTTTGGAGGGAGGATGGAAGGTTTCGATTAATTTTACTCAACTATATTCAAATGCCTAAATTTATAGGCAAATTAGAATCTTTGAATACCAAGAAATATCAAAATTACAATTATAACTTCATATTATAAGAATATTAATGGAAAAGATGATGAGCTCCCTTAGGTTTGGTAAAAACAAACCCTTTTTGAGATTTTAAAAATTTTACTGACTTCCCTTGAGAATTCAATAAAAAGATGAAGACCCTTCTCTGAGATTTTGAAATTCGATTTGATAAATTTTCCTTAAATTTGGTAAAGAGACACGAACATTCTCTTATATTTATATATTAAAAAAAAAAAAAGATAAGCATGAAAAAGAAGTATGAGTGTCTCAACTCCTAGAATATGTGATGAAACATCATGAACTATATGACAAAGTAATTATAAAGGGGACATGACAAACATCAAAAAGCATCAAACATTGACACTATAACTCACACGTAGCACGGACGATGTAGTTTGCTCAAAATAAAAGGATCAAGGGACAAACTAAGATCGAGAGAAGGGGCAAAATTGAAGACAATTTCTATCTTGACTACAGTGTCACGTTTGATTTACCAAATTAAAAGAGGTAAAAATTGAATGCATGAGATGAAAATTTGAATGGAAGGTTTAAAGAAATCAAGTGATATATCTGATCCCATTGAGTCCAATTCCATTACGTTCATGTGCACCACACATGTAGAAGGAGTATAAGATGCTAATATCTGAAGTGTTTCAAATTGAAATTCTTTTCACTTAGTTATTATGTTCATTATGATCAACAAAATGTTTTATGAGTTATAAATATTTAATCCGAATATTAATATTGTGCATGGATTGTTCAATTTTTATTTGATTCACAATACAATTTTTTTTTTTTAAACTTTGGTTTTATTAAGTTGTTGATTTTATTTGGCCTATAATTATTCTATAGAAATACTATAAATAGACATGCTGCAAGTCATTCCAATCCACAACATGCAACACTCTCCTCTCCTATCCTCTTTATATATATACTAGTTTCCTTGCACTGCCTTTTTAAATGCTCTTCCTCTTTTTTACTTTCGTAATGGATTGTCTAGTATTATTTTCATGACCGTTGTATACGAAATTTGTCATGACAACTCTTATAATTTTAATGTTTGTGAGTATGCATAAAATCAAGTCTACTAAGTTATCTTAGAGGGCATTCGTGCATTGACTGCTTGTATTGGGATGCGCTACCCCTTGGAGAGAAATTAGTTTTAAGAAGAGTGATCATCCAATGTCTCATCTTATTATTAAGAATTTTTTTTTTAAACTATAAATTTATTATAGCTCTTCTTCTATTATTTCTAACACAAGATTCCTTAAGATTGCAAACCACATTAGCCTTAAGGGTTTGAAGCCTATATAAACTCACTCTACTATTTAGATAAAAATAGAGTGGTGAAGTAAATATTAAGGTAGAAATAGAAGATATTTTAGTAGGCAAATTAACACCTCAGATGTTGAAAGAATTTTCCTTTGTCTCAGAAGATATATTATTATGAGTCCTACTTGATGTCATTGATCCGAGGAGATCTTAGTCAAATAAGAGTAGTTAAGAGGTGTCTTTAGGATAAAACCATCACATGTCTTTAAAGATATAAGGCCATATAATGATGGGTAAGGCTTCAAACTTGTGAGCGTTTTGCATAAAGCAAAATCGTGAGGCTAATGGTGTAGTGATTCAAAAAAAAATTTTAACTAATTAATTAAATTAGATTAAATTAAATAATATAATATTATATAATAATATATTAATATCATATAATTGTAATGCCCCGGCCCATTATATGGCCCCGAAGTGCTATTGAAAAGTTTGAACCAAATATGGAAATCTTAAGAGAAGATTATAAACATAAGTTAAATAAGAAAAATAGAGATACATTTTTTGAAAAATACAATAAGGAAGAAAGAGAAAAAAATAAGAGAAGAATGATCAGAAGAAATGCAAAAAACCAAAAAAAAAAAATTTATTTTTTACATATGTCAAAAGGAGGCAAGGAGTTAATGTTATTCATAATAATAAGTGGAAATTATTAGATAATAATTATGTATCATCTACCCATCCACTAAAAGTTCGTTCAAAATTTCATATAAAGGAACAGAAGTTATTATATCACCTTATAAAAAAACTAAGAATACCAACAATGAATTTGATCAATTGGTTAGCCAAAATAATTACGTCAGTCAAATGTTACAATCACTTGTCAATCAAAATACAAGAATAGAAAATCTTTTAGAAGAAAGATTAGAAGTCAAAACTAATTGTGTTTATGAAAAAAGAGAATCAAGTAAAATCAATAAGCAACAACCTTTATTCAAACCCTTTTCAATACCTAAAATAGATTTCAAATTTGATTCCACAAAAGTTAAAATTATGGGAAAAATCGAAGAAATGTTTAAAAAATGCAATATAAATGTCCTTAATAAAGAAGAAGCTATTCATAATTTAGAAAAGAATTTTAAAGAAGAAAAATATGAGGTTAATAAAATAAACAACAATCATTGGAAGAATAAAAGTCAAAAAACTTATTACAAAAGGCCAACTTTTCTGAGTTTATTATTTGAAGATGAACCTATAAAAGAAGAAAGAAGTTTTTGTGGAGGATCATTATATGAATGGAACCTAGACGGTTTCACTGAACATCAAGTTATCAAAATAGTTCAACAAATAACATTAGCAGTAGCAACTTACAAATATAGTGATAAAAGAACCTCAGAAACTTCCATTGTAGAATTATTAGTTCAAGGCTTCAATGGGTCATTAAGATCATGGTGGGACAATTATCTTACTCAATATGAATAGGCAAAAATTTATGGAGCAGTCAAAACAAAAGAAGAAAATGGTCAACCTACTCTAGTTAGTGATGTTATTTCAGCATTATTATGGACAATTTTAAAAGCTTTTGTTGGAAAACCAAATGATTTGGTTGAAAGGAATAGTGTCATCCTTGTCAATCTCACTTGCCCAAAATTATCAGACTTTTCATGGTACAAAGATATTTTTCTTGTAAAAGTTTTAAATAGACCTGATGAAAGAAGTGGTTTTTTGAAAGAAAAATTTATAGGAGGATTACCAAAATTATTTGCTCAAAGAGTTCGCGAGGCTAATGGTGTAGTGATTTCAAAAAAAAATTAATTAATTAATTTAATTAGATTAAATTAAATAATATAATAATATATTAATATAATATAATTGTAATGCCTCGGCCCATTATATGGCCCCGAAGTGCTACTACACCTGTACAATACACCTATCTCTGATAAACATACATACACAACCCGCCCTGATTAAGGACATATAGATGTTTCATACTGATCTGTAATTTCATGCACAACGAAAAATATAAACATCCATATGGAAATCTAGAAAACAAACCATAGTTTTTAACTGTATCCTCACATACATACAATCATGCTTAAAACGTAACATGTTCTTACAATCCCCAAAAAAAGACATTCTGAACTAAGTCAATTACATATACAAAACACTTACGTAATCTATACACAATACGACACTCCAAGTCCCTCTAACAACTAAGACCGACGTCCTACAGGACCTGAAATAAAGGTTGTATGTTGGGGTGAGACACTTCTCAGTAAGGTGGAAGATATTACATCAGTGTGTGACATCATGTGTTTATTTTAGTTGAAAACAGTTACATATAAAGTATATTCTCAATATTGTCATATAGGAGATATTTATATATTTCCTGCAATAGATAATTCAGCATCGTTGCAAGCAAGAGTTCCCGAGGTTAGGGTAGGGTACGGGCCCATACATTGTACAATCCCTTCGCCCGATATTGAAACCTGTGACTTTACCCATTTTAGTTTTTAAATCATGTATATGCTTATTTAGAACACCGTCCAGTTTAGAAACTTCATAACTAATGCCAACATTACCCCTTGGCATAAGTTGTGCGATTTATTATAGTTTGACTGAATCCACCAAGTCCATTAATCCACTAGTGGCACACACCTACCCAGCCGACTATCTCGATACCCACACTGAAAATCAGATGTGTGGGTGCACTATATCTAGAATATAGCAACAGACCGCGCTTAAACTTTTTTAAGGCTTCATATAACATTGAGCTTTTTAAGACTCTCATATAACATTGAGCTTTTTTTAAGGCTCTCATATAACATTGAGCTTTTTAAGGCTCTCATAGTAACAAGTTGCGGTTCCAATATCATATATATAATTTACAATGAGACAAATTAACTTATTCCCAAATCATAAATCACCTATACAGTTCCAATATTTTCACAAACTCATTCATTCATACTGTGGTATCAACCGACAAACATACTCTCGATTTAACCCTTTTCACATACAAAGCTTGGTATATAACCGATACCTGTTTCTCACATTTTCAGATAGCAAAATGAAACTCCAGTTCTCATAGTTCATATATGTATTTAAAAAAGAGTCACATATTCCATTTCATATCATATGCCACACTCATTTGGTCAAAAATCCGCTATATATAGTATATAACTCGAAAAGTAACACTTAAATAGAAAACAAGGGGTTCAAGCATCACCTATGTTAAGTTTAATTCAAATAAAGAAGTTTTTGAAAAGTTTGGAGATTATACGCCAAAATCCTAATTTTTACCAAAATCGTAAAACCGACATTTTTACCCTGTGAAACTTTGCAAATGAGCAGTCAATACGTGCATATAAACATAACCTAACTTTTTAGCGGTTTAGTTTTCTAAAATAAGTAATTTAACAAATCCCCTTACCTTTTCCCAAACACTTAAACTATGAACTATACGGCTCCAAAACAACGAACCAAGTTCTCAAAACCTAAAAACCAAAGAACAACACTTCAACATAATCACATTTACTACAGATCTACCAAATCAAAAACAAACTTAGACCCTCAAAATGAAGATCTTATCTGTTATAACCGTATAGGTTTGCCCCCTGATCCACGTAGTAACGTTGGATCGTGGATTAAGGGGACAAATAGTGTGGAGGATCGAAAAGAGAGAGAGAGAGAGATCTCACCGGTGAGAGAGAGAGAGAGAGTTTTGAGTTTCTTAACCATGAAGCAATGAAATAGATATTTATAATTTAGTTGATCTATCCAGACTTGTCGACTAGCGAGTGGAGCGCTAGTTGACGAGCAGAAGAAGGGCGTTCCTCGACGACGGAGTTGGCCTCATCGATGAGCCTGAGATTCCAAAATTCTTGAAATCTCTTGGTATCCACTCGTCAATGATCCTTTGAACCTCTCTGACGAGTGAAAGAGCCTCGTCGATGAGCCCTACTGTTTTCAACTTTTTTTTAAATTCCTTCCCTTTTTCTTATTTGTTTAATTCACTGTTGATCTCATAGGTTATGCCTGGTTTTGATCATGAAAAATACTATGTTATTTAATGATTAATGAGTTTGTGTGCAGGTTCTAGTAAAGATTCCAATTTGGCGCACATAGGCTTAAAGAAAACAAAGACCCAAAATGTTTATTCATTGTAATTTAACTAAGTTGTTATTCGGATCCGTAATAATTAAAGTTGAATGGTATATAATAATTAATGCATTACATGTATGATAGGGTAGATAAACTCAAATGACCATAGGGAAACCAAATAATCATAGGGCACCCTTCTTCGGTTGACCGAACGTCGGATTTTTTCGGTTAACCTCAAAAAGACCTAGACGGACCTTAGGTCCCCCATACATGCATAAAAGAGTGCTCTATTTAAATTAAGTTAATCATCATATGAATAGGGACAATATTTTAAAGAGAAAATGACCGAAAATACCCAAATTGGCATGTTCGATCGATCGTTTGGTTGATCGACTAGATATATATAGGCAAGCCTGGTCAATTGAACCAGTCCAGGTCAACAAGTTGACCACTCGGTCAATCGACCAGAATTATATGGGCAACGCTCTGGTCGACCGAACCCCCACGTGGAAATTTCCAACCGCTTGGTCGATCGAACCTTGTAGTTCAAAATGACTCGGTCGACCGAACCGTGCAGATTTGGAAAATCTCTAGGAACCTTCATGTCCAGTCGACCATCCTTCTAGTAAAAATTTCCCCCAATCGACCAAACCCAACCACTCGGTCAATTGAACCTAAGTTCGGTCAACTGGTGCTCTTGGGTTGGCGAGAGTTACCGAGGTTAAAACACAGTTAAAATTTATTAACCTCTGTTAAACTTTTCCTAAAATGACTAATATGTCCTGCACGGTTATAATTTTTGAGAATTCTATATATACCCCTTCATTTGCAAAAATTAGTCAAGGATTAGCAATCTTAATTAGCAAAAATCCTCTGAAATTCAAAAAATCTTACTTCAATTTTTAAGCCTCCTACACTCATTCTTACTAAATTTTATTGCTTAAATATCTTTGTAGGTGTGATAGATTGTTCTTCTCATAGGCTTAAGCTCTTTCTTGTTCTTGTTGATTGAAAGTATTTTATTAGAGAGTAAACCTTTAAGTTTCCCTAGAAGACTTTGTTAATAAGTCTTCCTTAGGAATACTTCATTGAGTCTTTGAGTTTTGCATTGTCATTGTAATACTCAAAGAGTTCATATTGGATTTTGATTGCTAAAAATATTTTATACATCATTTTATAGAATATCTTTTGTGCTTGTATTTGAGAAATACATTTAGAGTGCTGAAAAATCTTTGTTGCTAGTCTGACGTTACTGCGTTGGGTAGGGGAGGAATCTCTACGTTTTTAGCGGATCGAAAAGTCATTTCGGGGATTTTCGGGTTTTGACCCCAAAACCGAGGTAAGGGTCCAATTTCAATTTCGTTTCGGTTTATATGTAGTAGTAAGAATTATAGTGAAGTACAGTTCTTGGATATTTAGTTTTGGTGTCTCGGTTCGTAGTTTTGGAGCCGTAGAGTTCGTAGTTTGGTATTCGGGAAAAGGTGACGAGATTCTGTTTATATTAGTTTATTTTTTAAATCGGGATCGGTAAACCCATAGTTTACGATTGTATGTATGTTTTGATTACTTATTTGGGAAAATCTATCGGGTGAAAATACGGGATTTTCGGGTTACAGTTTTTGAAAAAATTTGGGGGTTTTGGGTATCATCTCTATTTTGTTGGAGAAACCATATGTTGTATTAAAACTATAGTATTGAGATGATCGTACCCATATTTGTATTAAACTGTATTATTGAATTGAAAACGATAGGATTTTTTGTATACCAAATTAGTGTCGAATGATCTGTTGTATGTAAAATTGTTCTAGGTTTTGTAAAATCAGTTAGGGGCGGCTAATTACCGTACGCTGATGAGTATAAGGACATGAGTTCCAAATTTGTTCCAAGTTTTGTGAAATCAGCTAGGGGCAACTAATTACCATACGCTGAATCGGCTAGGGGTGGCTAATTACCGTACGCTGACGTCATGTCTCGACCAATTACCGTGGGCGAGAGTGTCCTGCTCTATGTCCAAGGGTGTGAAATATCGTCTGTTCTTTCTGGCTGGTCATCGATGGGTGTGAGCCGCACCGTACTGGCAACGATATCGCTGTGAGGCTTCGCTTATTGCAGGGTATCAGGTGCTTGAGTGTGATGACACTGACTGTATGTTTGGTATCGTATGTACTAGAACAGATTTGGGAAAAATACTAGAACTGTATTGAATTGTATTGTACTGTATTGTATTGTGTTATGTTTTACGCTGAAATAACACTCATATGCCACACACTAATATAACCTACTAATTTCCTTTCTAAGAGGTGTCTCACCCGGAATATACAAATGTTTTTCAGGTTATTTGGGTAACCGAAACTAGCATCCTAGCGTCTAGAAGCGGGGGTGTCGTTTAGCTACATTTAGTACTTGTGTAGGTACGAGTTTTGTAACGGGGTTGTCAGTGTTGGGTTTTGTGGACACCTAGAGTATGTATTGTAATTTTGGGAACGTATATTCTAGTTCTGTATAGACTCTAGTATGGTATGATGTATGTATAGAAATAACATTTTTTGCTGCGTATTTGATGAGTATGGATATGTATGTGAATGTGTATAGGGTTCACATGTACCCCACGAGGTTAGACCTTCATTTAGTGTAGTTTCATGTATGTTTTAATTGATAAAGGGGCGGGTTAGGTTACTACATTTACACTCGGGAGCCATCTGCGAGTTCGGGGCGTGACAATTTCACTAATCCTACTCGCTTAACCAGGTGGAGTAGAAACCGTTTACACTCCTTACAAGGTGGAGCCCCCCAGTTCCCTTAACCGGGTGAAGTCAAACTGTTACTTACAACTTACAGGGTGGAGCCCCCCTAACTCACTTAACCAGGCGGAGCCAAACTGTTACAGACTCCTTATAGGGTGGAGCCCCCCTAAATCCTTAAATCGGGCGGAGCCAAACCGTTACACACTCCTTCTAGGCGGGGCCACCTCTCCAAGTGATGTATCCTCACTTGACCACGATTCACAACCTAAACCGGGAAGGGCTATTTCGAAAAACAAATTTTGTACAATATAAATGCTTCTTACATAAGTTGATCTGTACACGTTTAAATCTAAATACATTCTTATATGATTTAAACAATGAAGCTTAATAGAGTATGTTTTTTCCTCTCACAATATATTTCATGTAAAACAGTGAGAGTATGGAAAATGATTTTCTTTTTAAAATAACCTTTTAAACACTTTCAAAATCTAAAAGGCTTCCAAGCAAAATATATTGAATTGAATATATGCTCTAGCCTTTTCTCAAAAAGCTTATCAAGCAAAATGTATATTGATTAATACATGCTCAAAGCTCACTTGAATACCCCAAATAATTTCTCTAAAGAAATATTTTTCAAATAAAGGAATATGGGAGAAACTAGGGTTTGTCATAAAAATGATTGACCTTTATAAAAATCAAATGCAAGAAAGCATTCAAGCAAAATATATGAGCAAGAATATTAGCTCATGCCTTCAAGACATTTTCAAAAGAAATTCCTCCAAAAATTGTTTTCTGAATAAAGAGTATGGGAGAAATTATGATCGTTGAAAATACACCACAAATAAACGAAGAAGGTCATCACGTAATATATATATGATATATGCTCAAGCCTCTCCGAATAAAACCCCCAAAAGTATTTTCTCCAAAAAAATGATCTTCAAATAAAAGAGTAGGAGAATTTGATCTTTGAAGAATATGAAATAAATAAAATGAAGAGGCTTTCAAGCAAACATATATGAACTTGAATACATTGCTCAAGCCTCTTCAAGCAAGACCCCCAAAACTATTTTCTCAAAAATGATTTTCAAAGAGTAGGAAGAGGAATTTAAAGCTTAATTAAATGGGGTATAAAAACAGTGGGAGAATCAAAAGATGTTTAACATAAATCACAAAGAGATTCTCCAATATTTTCAAGGTGTTTAGGGCTTGTATTTATAGGCCAAAAGGAGATATAGTCGTTATATGGCCGTTGGGGGGTTAAAATATTATTATACTTCAAACACTAGTCCTTTTCTGGCCGTTTGGGAGCTTTCCCAAGAGGGTCGGTTGACTGGGGCCAAGCTTCAATCGACTGGGGCTTCAAATATGCGAGATCCGGTTGACTAGAGTGAAGATCCGGTCGGCTAGCCTTGGGTTTTCTACTCAAAAACCATTCAGTTTTTTGGGAATAACATTTTCTATATAGCTCCAAATTTAATGTTCTTGGTAACAACAGAAAGTTAAGAGAGAATCCCATAACTTTTATGTTGAACACTTTCTTGGATAAGGAGTGATTGATTGAGAAATTTTCTTATTAATGAGGCAGCAGAAACATGAATGAAATTTTCTGCTACATACACATTTCAGTATTTTGGGCATTACTTTTTCTAAAAAACTCCAAATGGGGCATTCTTGGTATCAAAAGAAAGCTAAGGAAAAATGCCACAATTTTCATGTTGAACATATTTTAATATGAGAGTGAATTTATTAATAAAATCGTTAATTTCTATAGTCTAGTTGATTAGGGCTTAACAGCCGGTTGACTGGGGCCTTCTAAAGAATATAGTTTACCTTCATTTAAGTTCAAAAACTCCTTAAAAACCGTTTGTAAGTTTAGTATTTTAAATGAGAATTTTTTCATGATTCTTTTCCTAAGGTCATTTATAAGCTTCAATTTAAACCATATGATATGCATGTACATTCAACCCTAATTACTATTACAATTGAAAGAATAATAAAGTCTGCAAGTTTTCTGCACCTTAATACGCCATGGAATATGCCGAGGATATGTTCGTTTAGGTGTTTTTCGGCTTCCATTTCTCATCTGTCATTTGTGTTTAGAAAAATGAACCTGTTCATACACTTAACACACATATGAGATACTATTGTTTGTCATTATCCAAATAGGGATAGGACTCAAAAAGTCAACAATCTCCCCTTTTTTTATGATGACAAACACAGAAGCAAAATTGGGTTCAACCTTAAAAGGCCCCCCTAACAATATGCATGAGATAAAAAGATATTCAATAGAATTAATATTCAAACATGAAGACTTTAGAATTTTCCAAGTTGATCATTTATGTACAGTTCAAGTTAATGTGCATTTTATGTATTGAAACTATCTTAAAAATTATTCAATTAAGCACAAGGTCACATGATACATAAATAATTATTTTAGTTATGCAAACGAGTATCATGTTCATCATTTTCCATTTGTGAATAACGAAAGGACAAGGAGAAATGAATAATAATTTTGCTCATAAAACATCTCTCCATTTTGTCATCAGCAAAAGGGCCCCAAAAAAAATTTGCTTCAATAAGAAGACAATTTAAATTCCAAAGCCCTTTTAAAGAAAATTCGTGAAACAAATGAATTTTTGAAGCTAAGTAGTGCATATCATGAATACATTTAAGCTTGAGGCAAGAGAAAGGAATTCAGTTTAAAATCATTTCTTGCCATATAAATTTTCTTTAAAAAATATGACCCCCTTTTTAAATAATCAATAAATACTAGTGGTTGATACCAAAGCTTGCTGAAAAAGAAACTTTAACGTAAATATTCAAGCAATCCATGTTGTTATAGTAAACAATTAAGCACAAAACAATTCATATATCAACCAGAAAGATGCAACCATATAGATCCAAAAAAAATAAAAAATCTAAAGATTTCAAGTAGGATCATATGACAAAGCTGAAGACATTGTGCTTAAGCAATATACATTCCCTTAAGATTTTCAAGATAAAAATTATACTTAAACACACAAGCCACAGAATGCTCAATATAGATCTAAGCTTAAGAATGGGTGAGTACACAAAATGGAAAATTTAAGTTCAACAGCTCCCCCTATGAATTTGAATACGAGCTTAGATGCTATGAATTTAAGTTTTACTGTGAATAGAAAGAAATTCATTATACTAAACATACGGGCCACAGTAACCTTCTGACCTAAGCCTAGAGTAGGGTGAGTATAAAAGATAAAATTTTAAATTTAAAAGAAAACTCCCCTTTTGGATTAAAAATACTAGCTTAGATGCCTTCAAGCGCTGAAATGTGCCAACCAGTATAAACAATCATTTTAAAATTTCAAAAACAGATATATTGGTTATTAATCAAGCATTTCAAGCGAAATGATAGAACACACATGCATTAAGATGTCATGCAAAGTGTTCATATACCCCAAGAACAATCCATATCAATATATATATATATATATATATATATATGTGGAAAACTGGATATGATGTTCATGGTTTTAAAAAAATCTTCGGACTCAAAAACAAAAATAATGAAGTTAAGATGCACATGAGTTCATAGGGCAGGTGACTTTAATCCTTTTGACATTAGGATGGGGCTTACGCTCCGCTGTATATTTGCATGCACACATACTAGTATTTTCAGTTCAAGGATAAAGTTCATTTAGCAGCTCCAGCATTCATTATTCACCCTTCAAAAGATTTCAACATGCAGCAAATATTAAATATTCGGCACACAAGCATGACATATTGCATTTCAATTAGCATACGATGACCAATTAAGGCTATACTCAAATAGTCATGCAGTAAATATGCAGTGGGGGTTCATCATGAAAATAACACAACTCAAAAGATTCACTAAGTGTGTGACAAATAAAAACTTCCTCAAAGTTATGCATTTCTCCTAGATACTTGGACTTTAATCATGGCATGTGATATTGAATTTAAAACTGCATGATTACTCATTTGGGTCCTAAGTGAATTTCAGAATCTAAGAATAAGGACCAAAACGTGCCCATGGACTAGAATTTCCTAGGATAAGAGAATTTGCCTAGTTTAGAGCATTCTAGGAAGATTCAAAGAATTATTAACAATTGTACATGTTTTTCAATTTAGCACATAGTATGTAGGATTCAACATGTACCGATCAAATAAATTATTTTGCATGCATTTTCTATCTTAACTATATTCATAAAGACCAACCAGCATGCAATAAAATTCAAACCATGATCATTTAGCATGCAAAGACATAATATTAACCATTTAAAAATGGCATGCAAATGATTTTTTTAACATGCAATAGTTATAAATATTCGATAAATATTCCAGTCTGAGTGACCACTTAAGATTAAAACACTAAGTTCAACATGGTCACTGTTCTGATACTACATAAGACTTGCAAAATTATTTAGAATTCAAACTCAATCTTATGGAGTCATGATTTTAGTAAACTAGAGCATGTATGTCAAAATATAATCATTCAATTCAACATGCAAGATCCTAGTTAGCTACCAGCATGCAATTCACAAGAATTCTCCATCAGCCATGCAGATGGCGTTCTAGTTCAAGTATGTAGTTCAGTATAGCTATCACACCCTGAACCCGAAAATGGGACCCAGAGGTGAAAATGTAATTTAACCTGTCCCTGTATCCAATAAAACATTCAAAGATACAATACAAGGATGAGGATCCGACCCCGTGGGGTTCCCAGGCACCCTGTACACATCCAAATATAATAGAATGTACGCAGCGGAATAAGGTCTTACTATATACATACAATACCATACCAGAGTCTATACAAGAGCAGAAACAGGCTATAACATACAATGTACAACTGGGTGCCCAACACATCCCAAAATGGCAACCCATTAAAACACTGTCCTAGCACTTACCCAAGTGCTAAACGCAGTACACTGGCCATTACACTCCCTACACCAGGACGTTAGTTCCGGTTACTCGAAGGACCTGTAAAAATGTACGTACAATAGGGGTGAGACACCTCTCAGTAAGAAAGAACACAGGTTATATCGGTGTGCGCATTTGAGTGTTATCATGATACAACATACACGCAGTCAAATGCAGTTCCAATACTAATTTTACACAGTGCCTACAAGCACACTCACACATAATCAACAATCCAGGTGTCGTCACACCCTTCCACCTGAAGCCGGCCCATGACATACAGCGTTGGCATGTAGCCAACCAACGTAACACAACGCCACCACACATGGATAGTCCCGACTCTGATGGCATCATACCAACGCTAACTGGTGGATCCACACCCTTCGACCTGATCTGCCAGAATAAGCTCAGGCTCTCGGATATAGAACTGGACACTCTGCCAATCTATGGTCAGCGATTTCATACGCCCTCGGATATAGAGTCGGCCACTCTCAGTACCTAGAACAATTCGGAACCGCGTTCCTACTAGCATTTCAACAATCACACACACACATGTATGCTCATATAACCAAACAAACCACACCCATTTGGTAATCTAAATCATGGTTTTTCAAACAGAAACATTTTAAAACAAGTCAAGGCACGACCATCCCTACAACATAGTATAAATCAACATATACGCTTGGTTTTCAACAAAACCAGGGATGCAGCCTGTCGCCCCCTTTTTCCCAAAGCTGTAATCATGAAAAACCCATAGTTTTCCCCGTTAGATCCCCCCAAATGAGTAGCCAAAACACACACGGGACCGTGAACCATAGTTCCACCAAGTTTGATTTAAAAAATAACTGATATAAACACAATTCCCCTTACCTTTTCCCAAAATAGCAAATCCCGAACTCTAAGGTCCCTAAACAGCGAACCGAGTTCCAGAACCTACAATCAACAGTACATAAGATACTCATAACATTGTTTCCTACAAAACTACCGGATCAGAATTGAAAACCAAGCCTTACCTCCATTTTTTGTTGAAACCCAAAAATCTCTGAAATGGGATTCCAATCTGTAGAACTTGTAGAGAATCCTTCCACGATCCTCGTGGTAACTTCAGATTCACGATTCTAATGGCGAACGACGAAAAAATCTAGAGAGATAGAGAGTAGGGAGAGTTCTAGAGAGAGAAAGAGAAAGAATTTAGTTTTCTTAGTTAAGATGTAACGACCTGCTATTTAAATAGGTTCTTTTTTTTTTCTATGTTATTTAACATGCTCTGATACTAAACTGGATTGAACCCAATCATTAACCTAAATAACAAGAAGCGGAAATCAAATAAACATATCCATATATAATTATATACAATACAATACTAGAGTGCTAACATGTTTCCCAAAATATACACATATCACTGTTTCCCCAATATCCTCAACCAGTGAGGGGTATACAAAAATATTCCCAAAATATACTCACTCTCTCTCTGATAAGGCAGTACTAAAGCCCCTCTATCTGCGAGCCTGATTTGCTCACCAACCTGGATCACCTGAAAAATGATTCAACATTGGGATGAGCCAACGCTCAGTAAGGCGAAATATGTTATTGCTAGTGTGTGGCAATTTAGCTACAATACTGAGAAAATATATTACTATATAGTTATGTATCACTGGATCTGTAAAGCACAATATTAGAAATATAATTTTCATCTTTTACCTGTTGCTTAACATTTCTGTACTTTAGGTTTCTATTCAAAATACTGCTAATATATGTATATATTTTCTGTTTTTGTAACGCTGTATAAAAATAATAATAACTGTAAACTTCCCTGTGGATAACTGTGTATCATGATTTAACCCCTCATGACATGGTTGTGTGACCCGTAGGTGGGATTTACCCTGGTTGGCCAACTAGGAATAAATCACTATACTCCATAGTCTGATCAACCCTCCTTAACCCATATATGATGGGGAGCCTGACCACTCATGGGCTCTATGCGATCGACCTTTATACCACGTATAATCTGAATAGGTGGTTGCACTCTATAAACTGTATGTAGCTACGGTACTGTGCTCTGTAACTGTATGGTTCAATAGAGTCTGATACTATATAATACATCTCTATATACCACTATCTGTTTTACCATGATTCTGTAATAACTGTATAAACCATGACGCTGTAGAAAACTGTATCTATATCAACTGTGTCTCTGTAATTAACTGTAAATTTGTATATCATGGTACTGCAAAACTGTATAATCATGGTATTTCTATAATTGTTGTATAATACATTCACTGTTTATATATTTTGTAAAACACATTCCTGAAAATACTGTAAAGCATGTTTCTATACTATATCTATATTCTCAAGCCACACGGTACTTTTAAAACATATTAATCACATTTGATAAACTGTATAAATCTTTGCTGTAAACAATACTTTGGTGGAACATTTATAATTTCATACTAAAAACATATTCTTATAACCTAACATAGCATATTTCCCTTACTTGTTCCTGCTAAAAATCCCCTATTATAACAAGTCCAACACCCGCAGGGTTCTTCACTCAACGTCCTGAAAACCATAAATCCCAGAATAAAACATCAATATTTCTTGACCTACATCATTTTCTACAACTTCCAGGAAGCAAAAAACTGAATAAAAGACCTTATCGTGGATTTGGAAGGAATTCCAACTTCATTTCTCTAACGATCCGCTCCGGCAGACTTGTAGAGAACTTCGCCACGAGCGTCGTGGTGGCTTCCGATTGTTGATCCAGCAACTGGCAGGGCCAAAATCGAAGAGAGAAGGGAGAGAGTCTGTAGGAGAGAGAGAGAAAGAGAGGAAAGAGAGAGAGAAGCCTGAAAATGTGATAAAAATCTGATTTTTCACTACTTATAGGGCCAGATTCGTAAACGAGACACGTCACCTCATCGACGAGTCTTTCAGTAAATTCATCGACGAACCCTACCCTTCGTCGATGAAATTCAGAATAGCCCAAATCCATCTTTAGGTATTTTCTCATCGACGAAACGGGACCTCGTCGATGAGATCCTGAAGACATTCGTCGACGAATCCCTGTATTCGTCGACAAATCCTGGAAATTCTTGAAATGGTTTTTTCCAAAATGCAATGTCATCGACGAACACGGAGCGTTCATCGATGAAGTCTACTGCCTCCTTCTGTTACTGATTCCATTTCTCTCTCTTTTCATTATTTAAATACCATTATTTTCAAGGTCGTTACATGAGAAGTAAAGAGAATTGATATTCATAGCACTTTGACTCGGGCGTCTTCGTCGACGAAATGGTGTCCTCGTCTTCGAGGTCATATAAACAACTTGTCGACAAGACGATGGATTCGTCGACGAATCCTGATATCACCCGTTTCCCGAAACCCCTCGGCTTCTCCTCGTCGACAAGCTTCTAAACTTCGTCGACGAGAGATACATGGACTTCGTCGATGAACTATGGCTTCGTTGACAAATCCTACTAAATTCCCAATTTGCCCATCTCTTATCAATTTAAACCCATATATCGCGGTTCGGGTTCTTACAATAGCTCAAATGATAGATAATGCTATAAATTATCCATCCATAATATAAACATTTAGCAAAAATGGATATTAGCATTCAGTGCAGTGATCATAATTAACTATCCATTAAATGAATTTAAGCATTTAGCAAGTAATAGACAGTTGCATTCAGCTCATGTAAATCATCCAATAAAACGATAAGATATTTCTAAAAATAAGCATAATTCAATAAGGTATTTATTAGATGAGTTCTATTTGAATATGTAGCTCCCCCTCAGTAAATGCAGCCAAATCATTTAAATTTTTAGCCAAGACTTTTAAATTTTCAACAATCTTATCATTGGCTTTGAAATTTGGGCTGAATGGACCATTCTCAACATGCCGATTGACTGGTGGAATGAGTCCGGTTGACTGGCATGCACAAAGAAACATTCGTTTTCTAGTCTGGTCGGCTAGGGAGTAAACCGGATAGGCTCTCTGAGCAAACAGAGAAGGCCAGTCGATTGGTCTTGACGCACCGGTCAACTGGGATGTGCACAAAATTGTGCCCAGAGGGGGTTTGGTTGACTGGGATTGACAACCCAGTCAACTGGGCATGCCAAATTTTTATATTTAAGCCTCTTTTCTTCCTCATTTTCACTTAACCCCTTAGCCAAAGATACTATATGTTCCATTAAATTACATTTGGAATTTTATGCTTAAATCTAACCAATAATTTTTAACAGGAGCTGAGTTTATGAATTCATTTGAATATGATTAAGCATTTAGGTTCCATGATGAGTTTTAGGTTATATCTATATGTAGTACTATGATTAATTTCCCTAAAACTTAGTACTTGTGAGATGGACAAAAATATGCCATATTTGAAATATCTACACTTAGGCATATATAGCATTAAAAATTATTCAACTAATAAAGCTCCTTTGTCCTTATGAAGGGGATTCACAAATTTAGTTCCGTTATAGCCAAAATATTCAAATACTATCCAATCATAATGATATATATATATATATATATATATATATATATATGAAGTTTAGATTGAATATATCACTTAAAGATTTTCATATTGGCTTAATTCTAATGTTCTTAGTAAAACATGCATAGTATACTAAAGTATGAACCTTTAAGCACTAAACATAATCGAAGCATTTAACATCATTACCCCTTTTATTTAATATAACCTAACAAAAATCTTATGAGTATTAATAAAATTCTTTTGAAGTGTTTCTCATAAGATAACATGCTATGAACAACAAATTCATATGATTCACAAAAAAATTTAACACAAAATATATCATATGAATCATTTACACGTATTTGTTGGATAAAGTAAAAGAAGGGAGATATACCATTTCGTTATGCTCCTTCTTAGTCGTTCAAACTCAAAATTCTTGGAATGGTGATCTCCTCTCTCTCGATTTCTCCATCTTTATTAATGTTCCCAAATTCCCTTAGCACTAGCACAATACATAATTCTTTTCAAAAGCATTAGTAGTTAAGGCACAATATGAGATGCATGACACTCAAAATGATATGCATTGAATTTATATCATGCTCATTTATTTCAATTTCAATTTGGGAAACAATGCATTTTTGAAAAATTTTCATTAGGATCAAATTTCATTTATCAATCACTTTTCAAATCCTCTAATTAATAGATTTTACAAAAATCATTTTCTGTAACGCCCCGAACCCGCCAAGTGGGGCTCGGAGGTCACGTGTTACATTCACATGCTATACACCACAATTATGTAGCGAAATAAAAACATATAACCTCAATTTCAAATACTAGAGTCAACCTATACACATATATATACCCCATGAACATTCGCCACCATTCGTTTATATTACATACCGGAATTAAAAAAAAAAAACATAAACTTACACAAACTGTTTTTACAAACTTCCGAGATAAACCAAAAATACTACCCTGCCAGAGCCCTAAGCCCAATATCCTGATGGACCTGAAAATATAATCATCCACTAGGGTGAGACACATCTCAGTAAAGAAGAACAAATCATAGCAGTGTGTGGCAGAGTATTTAAATATTACAAAATATACTATCGTTTTCCAATCATCACCAACCCCTGTTGAGAAAACACATCATTAATATCATCATAAATCTCTGAATTCATACTCAAATTTAATATGCACAAGTTTTGATCACTGATTCCATACTCACATTTAATAATTATTTTTAATAATAAAACCCGAGAATAAGGAAGACTACCCATTCATATAAGTAGCTTCCCTCTGCTCTAATACCAGTATCAGGGTACTCACCTTACTTGGTAAGCCCTTGAGCTATGTATATAGACAAGTCTCCAAGAATAGGGAAGATTATCCGCCCATACAAGTAGCTTCCCTATGCTCTGGTATCAAACTAAAAATACCAAGGCACTCGCCTTTCTCAGCAAGCTTTTGGCAGAAAGTTTTACCTTGTTCCATATATATATATATACATATAGTTTAATTATTATATCATTCATCTTATCATATCACATTCCACATAAACATACTGTCCACACAGGACTCTCATCCATACAAAACAAATCTCAATACATGGTCCACAGAGGACAAACATCATCACATGGTCCACACAAGATTGGTCCACACAGGACAATCATCATCACATGGTCCACACAAGATTGGTCCACATAGGACAATCATCATCACATGGTCCACACAGGACAGACATCATCATATGGTCTACACAAGATTGGTCCACACAGGACAATCATTATCACATATCACATCGTGGCCCACACATGTGCCACTAACCACTAGTACGAATCCCCATAACCTACCCATAGTGTATCAATAGAACAACTCCTTAGGCCTGCCAATGCTCTACCCCAATATATAATGACACTATACCAACTCCTTAGGCCTACCAACGTATATCGTGATTACATCTAGGCAATATAATGAACTCCTCAGGTCTGCCAACGTTATATTGTGATACACACGAATAACCACACAAAAATTCATACACACAAATCACACTATTTATCACACAGTAACTCAAGCAGCTAGTATTTACAACAATCAATATTCACCATAAATTGTACTCAGCGCTAACCAGTAGTTCAGAAATCAACAGTAATTTCATCATTATGTACTCATATTAGCCAGTTAAAGTTATGAAAATTGTATTCCTGTCACACAATTTCTTTTCCATATATAGACATATATCAAAAACATTATTTTCCCAAATGTTAAACTATTCAAATAAATCATACCTATATATATATATATATATATTATATTCTCAAATTAACCAATTTAAACTTTAATAAAAATCCTACTATAATTAGTTCCCCCTACCTATTCTTCTAAATTATGCCTACGAAAACCTAGAAACAACACCGACGGCACTCACCCGGACCCTAATTCAAAAACCCGAGTTTATCAACCCGCACTTCAACAAAATGGTATTTTATCACTCCTTAGGCCCTATACTGTAACGTCCCTCAATTTCTTAATACAAAATGTCACATAATAAATCAAATGGTCAACCCAAACCCGTGGGTAGCGGGGACACCTGTCAAACACAGCGGAAAACCTAGCAGCAGTAAACATAAAATCTCAAACATCTAATCATAAAACATAATACCAGAGCTTTCTATAACATCAAAATACTGTTATGATATACAACCTCCAAAAGTCAAAATAACACTAGGATTAAATAACAAAAACTCTCAATCCTAGTTCAATGCTTACCCTTCTAGTAGGGAAGCTCCAATCACTCAATGGCGGCTCTAGCCCGCCGGTCTCACTGGATTTCCTGAAAATCATTTAATGTTCGGGGGTGAGACACTTCTCAGCAAGGGAAAATAAACTAAATACAGCTGTGTGGCAACATGAATATTTAATGCATTTATACGTATACAATACATTTCATAATTCTATAAACATCATCATATCGTACTGGGTAAACATATATTTTCACATCTGTTAATAAATCATAACATACATAAAATCATCTGTTATAACTGTAGTACTGAAAACAAACCTAGGATGAATAGCTTGCTGGTGTCATATATTACCCCCCATGACGGGTTGTGCAGCCTGAAGGCGGGACCCGACAATGGTTGGCCTACCACTGTCAAATCAAATATGTCTGTAAGTACGATGAGCCCGCCACACCCTGGTCTAGACTGCCAGGTGGATGTCCACACTCTACTGAAAGCCACATCGACTATCCATCTCCCATCCCCTTATGGGATGGTTAGCACTAATCTGACGTAGATATCTGATCTACACATATAGCTACGGTATTGAGCCCCTGAAGTGAACTAAACTAACATCCTGGTGGTGATAACATATAATACGTGATCATATATATAACATCATTACGACCTCATGCTGAAAACATAAATACATGGCCTCGCGCCAATAACATAAATACGGCCTCGTGCCGATAACATAAATACATGGCCTCGCGCCAATAACATAAATACGGCCTCGTGCCGATAACATAAATATATGGCCTCGCGCCAAAATTGTTTCAGGTATATATATTCTGAAAATACATCATTTATCACATAATCGTCAAAACCATCACAATATAACTCATATTTTCATAATACCTGAAATCATGCTTTGTTCGTAAAATCTTTCACATCATAATACATTTTACATAAAATAATATTCATGCCACGCATATACTGTTAAAAGTCATACTTCATATTCTAAAATCGTGATTTTCCGGCACCTCATACATACATATATATTTTAATCATCATAGCAGTATTTTCCCAATCGTACATTTCATTCGTAATACACAATATAACATATGCTTTTCTGAAAATAAATTTACTCATAATCAATAATAATTTGCATGGAAAATTACTGCTTTAGTTTATTCCCTTACCTGGAAATTGAGAAATTCCTTAGGACCCAAATCCTACGCCCTTAGCGCCCGAAATTCAACTCCTGAAATTTACATTTTTCCCAGATTAATTAATCTATTTCTCTAAAATAATACTCATTTAGCCTTCCCTAGGCTCCATATACCTCAAATTAATAATTAAACTATTATTTAACATTCTTACTTAATTTTTTAAATTTTGCCTACGGGTCCCAAAACTACACCCGCGGCGCTCACCCAGGTCCTAAATTTCAGAAATCCTACTTCAGTCCCAGATGCTTAATATTTTAGCATTTCAAAATTAATTCTAATTAATTAAAAATAAGTCCCTTAATAATCGCCGCACCCCAAATTTGGGGTTTTGGCCCGACACCCCCACAAGAATTCCGTCCCACTAGACTTGTAGAGAATCATCCCTAGATTCTCGTGATGGTGTCCGTTCGTCAATTAGACTTATATTTTGCAAGAAATTAAAGAAAAAGGGAAAAATAACTTATCCCAGGGAATACGCTTACGCTGCTCCTACCACCGATCCGTTTCGGTAGAAATGACGGCAACAGCGAATGGAGTCCAGTGGTATCTTCGAATTTTCGATTGGACGAAAATCCGTCATGAAATCGAGAAGAGAGGGAGAGAGAACGTGAGGAGAGAGAGAGAGAGTTCAGAGAGTTGTTGAGAAAAGAAAAGAAAAGAAGAAGAAGAATAACAATAATAATAATAATAATAATAATAATAATAATAATAATAATAATAAATATACTTTGAATCTCCTGAAGCTTGTTGAAGCTTCAGGAGGATAATAATAATAATAATAATAATAATAATAATAATAATAATAATAATAATAAATTAATATTAATAATAATATTTTTTTAATAAAAAAATTAATTTTAATTAATTAATTTTTTTTATTTAATTTTTTTGATTTTAATTTTTATTTTTTTGGAATCATTCTATTAATCTTTTATATCTCTTTTTGGGGTTTTTACATATACATTCCATATTAACAATATAACTTAAAATATCCTACTTACCCTGATTTTGAGATAGTTCCCAAACTCCTCAAACTGAAATTCTGTCCCAGTTAATTGTAGAGAATCTCCCCAGGATCAACGTGGTAGCTTCTGATCATCGATTTGAGGAGAAACGGGGCCAGAATCGCATAAAGAAGGCAAAGAGTTCGAATTTTAGAGAGATATACATAAGAAAATGAATTCTTTCGCTGAAATTCTGATTTTTGCCTATTTACAGGCAACTTGCCATGTGGCCTCGTCAACGATACATATGGACTCATCTACGAGTCCAAACACACCGTTCGTGGACAAAATCGAGAGCTCGTCGACAAAATTAAGAAATATGAGAACCTCTTTCGATACATCCTTGTCGACGAGACATGCCTACTCGGTGATGAGACTTAGTAGATCGCTCGTTGATGAGAAAATCAGGTTCTTCGACGAGTGCTCGCTTATTATCCTCTTTATATTCCTTTTCCCCTTCTTCAATTTCCCCTTCTTCTTTTTATTTTTATTTTTATTTTATTTTTTCCTAAGTTCGGGTTATTACATTTTCAATTTCCAAATAGTAAAATCTATGCCATAAAAATAGTAGAGGAACTGCAAAAGATTTCACCCTCTCAAAACAGGGATACACAGAAAAGTCATTGCAATGTTTATGCAAATGTGGCTAAGCTAATTGCAACCGAACTCTGAAACAAATTGACAACTATGGTGTGATCCTAAGAGGGGGGTGAATTGGGTTTTAAAAAACTTTGCGGATTAAATCAAACCGATTTACCAAATCATATCCCATTCAAAATATAAGCGTCTATGTAAAATGATTAAAATAATGAAAACAAACATACACGTGTGGAACATATCCCATTTAAATTAAATGTGTGTATGCAGAATAATTATAACAATAAATGAACAAGAATACACATTTGGAAATTGAAGAGCGGAAATATAAACAAGATTGATAGAGAGAGACTCAAGATTTTAACGAGGTTTGGCCAATCCAGCCTACGTCCTTGCCTTGGGCAAACCACTCAAGGATTTCACTAACTTTGCTAACTTAACCGGGTGGAGCAGAAATTGTTTACACTCCTTATAGGGTGGAGTCCCACTAGCTCCCTTAATCGGGTGAATTCAAACTCTTACATACTACTTACAGGGTGAAGTCCCCCTAACTCACTTAACCAAGCTGAGCCAAACCGTTACAGACTCCTTACAAGGCGGAGCCTCCTTACCTCCCTTAACTGGGTGGAGCCAAACCGTTACACTCCTTCTAGGTTAAGTCACCTCTTTTAGTGATGTTGCAACGACCCAACCCTTTATACGGACCTAGGTGTCACTCATTCACACTAAATACATGTACATGTTAAAGATACGTTAACATCCCACCCTAACTAGGGACATACAGGTATAATTCATACATAATTTCAATGTAAATGTCGCCGAAAAACATAAACATCCACTGGAATTTCATTGAGTCTTATACCAGAGTTTACTAATACATCCACAAATACATTTATACAGACTTCGAACAAATCTTGTTATTACAACCCTCCAAAAAGGAACTTTATCTTAGTTTAATACAGGGTCAAATGCTTACATAAGTTAAACCAACAATAATCTCCCCAATCCCTTTAGCTACTAGGACCGACGAACTAACGAACCTGAAAACAAAGGCTGTATAATAGGGTGAGACACCTCTCAGTAAGGAAGAAAGTGTTACAACAGTGTGTGACTACATATATGCACATTTTCATACAAATTCATACATTTGAAACATTTGTTTATAATACTGTAACATATAACATTTATCTGCACATCAAGTATTTAAATCATGCATATGATTATTAGAACAACGACCAGCTTGTCATACATATATTGCCTATTTACCACGTGGCACGGGTTGTGCACTGATATCTCCAACAACGTCCTGTTCGTGCAGGCATATGTCAAGTATCTATATATAGTCCGACTGCCTCTGATTTATTATTTCACCAGTGGTTTCATTACACCGGCTAGCCGACCATCTATGTACCCACACTGATTTTAAACATGAGTGGTTGCACTGTACCCTTCCAACTGAGGAATATTCCCTGCCATTGGGAATATCTTTCAACTCCATTACTGAAACTTTTTCAACTTCTTACATTGGAGTATCTTTCAACCCTAAACTGCAGTATCTTTCAACTCCTTTGGTAGCAAGTTGTGGTTCCATTTATCATATATACAATTTATAGCAAAATATAGTAACCTGTGCAATTCCAGTATTTTCACAAATTCAGATAATCACATCGAATTCAAACCGGCGCCTATCCACTCGGTTTACCCTTTTTAGTATAACAAATTGGGACTCCGTTCTCATAATCTATATCAATAGTATAGAAAATTCATACATTTTCATTTCAACATATATCACACGAGTTTAGTCCAAAAATTCGCTAAATGATATAAATCCAGTAACCATCACTTAAAAAGAAAAGTAAAGGATTCAAGCATCTCCTATTACAATATAAATGCAAATAAGTAATTTTTCATAAGATTTGGAGATCATATGCCAAAATCCTCATTTTTACCAAAAACTATAAAATCATAAAACCAGCATTTCTACTCGGTAGAATTTAGCAAATAAGCAGTTAAATCATACAGATAAATATAAACTAACTTTTTAGCGGTTTAGTTTTTCAAAAATATTGTTGTAATCAATTTCCCCTTACCTTGAACTCGAAACGAAATTTCGTATGAAAACGATCCAAATCGACAACCCGGAATCCTGAAAACCTAAAACCATAAAACATAACCTTATTGTAATTTCAACTTCTATCCAAATATCCAATCAAAATTAAGATCAAATCCTCACCTCAATTTTTGGGAAAACCCAAAAATCCTCAAAATAACGATCCGATCCACTAAAGTAGTAGAGTTTCCTTTTTTGATCCACGCAGTATCATCCGTTTTTGGAAATGGACGACGAATAACGAAGAATCTTAGAGAGAGAGAGAGAGAGAGAGAGAGAGAGAGAGAGAGAGAGAGAGAGAAATTTTTTGGGTAGAGAGATAGAAAGAGCTTTTGGGAGCAAACTTAGCTTCTAAGCAATCAAAATGGATATTTATAGGGCCTCTGACCAAGTCCAACTCATCGACGAGGCGGCGTTTTTATCGACGAATCCACCACACAGCTCGTTGACGAGGCCATCCCTTGGTCATCGAGTCTAAGTTCCGAATATTTCTCTGATCCGCTCGGTATTTGCTTGTCAACAAGGCTCTGAATTTCATCGACGAGAATCTGAAGGACTTCATCGATGAATGTGACCCTTCGTCCATGAACCCAACTTATACAGGTTTGGGTCTCTACAGATGTACTCTCACTTGGCCGCGATTCACAACCCGAACCAGAAAGGGTTGTCTCGAAAGACAAATTTTGTACAATATAAATGCTTCTTATATAAGCTGATTTGTACACATTTAAATCTAAATATGTTCTCATGTGATTTAAATAATGAAGGTCAATAAGTATGTTTTTTCCTCTCAAAATATTTTTCATGTAAAATAGTGAAAGTATAGAAAATGATTTTCGTGTTAGCGAGCTCGCTTCTCTCTCTAAGAGGGACGCACGACTTGGACTGAATCTGCTCACTGAGTTCTTGATTTGTTCGGTCATGGGGAGAATTCAACCTTCAAGGCTATTTTAGCATTTTATTTGAATGAGGAATGTAATTCTGCCCTTGATTTCATGCAGGAAATCGATCTCTTTGGGCAGGAAAGAATATTCAACAGATGCGAAAGGAGGTTGACACTCTCACTGCAGCCGCTAACCGATTTTCACCTTTGAAGGAAAGTGAAGCTTCTTCCGAAGATTCAGAAGATGATGAAAGAACCAACGAGATTGTAAACCCAGTTAACAATTCTCAAATCGGTTCAAATGTTAAGGAAATTGCATATCTGAAATTGTAGAAGGCTACGGGTCTCAACGAAGCTCCATCTAGTAGCAGATCAAAATTTGAAAATTCAAATATGAAGTTGCAAAAGGATACGAGAGTGATTAAAACTACTTCCTGAAGCAGATCGAAGGAGGAGGAGGCAGATTTTGGGCTTTGTAATGAAGAATTTACCTCTAAATATGAAATTGAGATAGATGAAGATCGCAAACAGAACCCAGGGGAATCTTCCTCTATAGATCTGGATGGAAATGACGAAGAAAAAATGTTTGGAACAGTTGGTTGGACCGTCCACTGTCCTTTTGGTGTTCATGCACCAGGTGCTCGGCGCAATGACACCAGGAATCGGGAAGGGAGACAACTACTCCCTCAGGTAATAAGAAGACCGGCGCAACTGTTTGGGCGCCTGTTGTTCGACCAAATGTAGCGAAGGCAGTAGATGTTCGTCAACCATCAACCCTTGCGGGTGTGAATGTCTCGGTTCCTGATTGGGCTACTGCAGCTTGGCCACACAATGTGAAGAATGCAGAGGTCCTAAAGGACATGCATGGGAAAGGTGGGAAGCAATACTCTGTTGCGAACGCTGTAATCTCAGTTTACACTCCAGGTGCCCGACAAATATCCACAATTTTTGTTTATTAAATCTTCGAGTGCACAATTTTTTAGTGAATAAAAAATTAAAACAAAATTTCTAGTGAATTTTAGAATAGAACTACGATAAAAATTGCGGTGAAGTTTCTAAAAGTTTGAAACATATGAAACATTATTGAAAAATATCTTTGCCCCATTTTCAACCATTATATACCATAGGATTATTCTTGGCGTGCTATAGAGTTAGTTTAAAATTATAATTATTAAGTAATTACTATTTTTTTTACAATATCAGTTTTATTTATTAGTAAAAAGATTTGTATTAGCAAGGCATCCGGGGGGGATGCCAACCCATGGTACAAAACATCAACCACTCTACGAAGTGTCACAAACATTATAGATTACATATCATTAACAATTTGCAAACTAAGCTAACTGGAAATGACAGCAATCCACTACTCTCTTTTACAAATCTGAAGCTGATTAGTTGCATCTTTGAAGGCTCTCTTATTTCTTTCTTTCCAAACACTCAAAAAGATGACATGAGGGATGAGGTTCAAAGCCTTTCACTTCTCCTCAGTGGCTCTGATGCCTTTCCAAGCCCAAATCTCTCCAACTAAATTTTCTGTAACCCACTGCTGTCTAGTCAAGGATAAAATCAAATTCCACAAGCTCCTTGTTCAAGGCAGTGCAGAAGAATGTTGTTGATTGATTCTGCATCAGCCATACAAATTTGTGACCATAAGCCCTCCTTTCTGCAGATTGTCAAGGGTTACATTTCCATGTGTAGACTCTTAAACAAAAAGGGCAACCTTTTTATTACAATATCTTTAATTTACATTATTTTCATCTTTCATTATTTTAATCAAATTTTGTTATATAAATTGTATTTGCACAACAGAAATTAAATGCCGCAAACAATGAAAGAAACAGAACACAACCATGCAGTATATCTGAAAGCAATGGAAACAACACAAGGAAGTACGTGGTTCGACAATGCCTACATCCACGGGAGCAATCGGCAAAGTACTTTAGTATCTTGGTGTTAAAAGATACTTACAATGATCTTATTACATTACATATACACCCAAAATAGTGTATATATAAACAAAATGTAAATTGTCTGAATTCTGGTACCAAACCGTCGACCGTCCTAGCCAAACTGTCGACGGTTACCTGCTGCTCCTCAGCACTATGATTTTTCCACTATGTCTTCTCCTTGTACATGCATCCCATCGAGGATATGAGCCACATATCACAACAATCTCCACCTTGACGAATATACACTCCTTAGGAGAACTCGAAAACATAGGCCGCTGCTCCACCTTGACCTTAGGATGTTATGTTGGGGACCGCCTCCCATCTAGCAACTGGACACAAACACCAAGTCCAAGAAACACTGCTTGAACTTGCCAATGGCAGCTTCGACTTCTACTATCAACCCCGATTCAGTTGTAGATGTTACACCCGAAGACTTCACCCTAGGCTTCCAACAAGGCCTTCTTACAATAGTAAACACCAAAGCTGTTGCAAGCCGTCTATTACCAAAGTCCCATGCGTAGTCTTCAACAAATCCCACAACTGATGATCCACTATGTTTCTTGCCAAAACACCCCATTGCACTATCATGGGGGACCTTTGACATATCTCGGACATCACAGTCCGTCCTTGGGTACCGAGCAGTAGACGTTTTACATTGATTTTCCATAGAAACCCCTTGGGACGGTGAACAAAATCTCCTTGTGGTTCCATTCATAAAGTCACCTTAAGATACCACTAATCTCCCTCTAGCTCTATCCACAAAGCCACCTTGAGATAACACTAATCTCCTTGCAGCTCTGTCTATGCGAATCTTCAAACCAAGATCCTTCTTGGTTGTACCCAACACATTCATGTCAAAACCTTTCAATAGAGTTCCCAACTAATTAGCCTCAGTCAAAGCATTCCTAGCCAATAACATGTCATTCACAAACAACACATCACTCCTTTGCATCCTATCACCCTCTTCTTCATTGGAAGCCTCACCAAGTCACATATCTAGAACATATACAATGACTTCATCTCATCCAGCATAGCACTTATCCATCTATATTTTCCTTTGCCATGCACCGCAACTTCAAAAATAGTAGGAACCTTGTTGCAGGTAGTAATAAATACATGAAACACTAGAATGCTAAATTTGTACCTGACTAGTGGTATGATAGTTCACATGGGCCCACCATGATCGTGCTAGTCTCCCAAGCTGAAACTCTCTACAATATAAACAACGTCATCTTTGCCTTGAGTCTGTTGCTCCACTTACATCACATGCCCACTTAAATTGTGATACTATTGACCCAAGATAGAACTTTCCGCATTTCTGCCCTGCGTATCTAGCTCCACCTAAATTACATATTTGTTGCTGCCACAGTTTTCTGACATTTGTTTCTCTTCCTTTACCTGAGTACAATGCCCCATGACTTTCTCACCGAAAGTTATGTCCTCAATCACCCCTTTGTTTGCCACTTGATCACCCAACTTTCACCCACCTTTCTTATACCCTAGAAAGGTGTACTGTCTGAACATAACACCAAGCTTAGATCCTCCATCATAAGAATAGTGCACCAGTGGACCTCCACTCACACCTAACTAGTCTACCGCAAAAGCAGCCCACAATTCAAATACAACTCTCCCATCTAGAAATACCTTTGGCAATCGGTCATACGAGAAACGCGCCATACTCACTAACTTCACCAAGAAGTTCACTGTAAGCCCTACATGTAACCTGTCCTGCTCACAAAACTCCTTGAACAAAACCAGCGTTCTCAGTCCTAATGTCTAACTTGATGATCTTTCTCTCAGTCTGGTTCTCCAGCTCAACCACAAGTTAAACTTGGTAAACACCTTAGGCTTATGCCACCTGACATAAACCAAGACTTTTCATGATACATCCACGAAAAACATATGTCTTCCCTGTGATGCTATCCTCACCGGTCCTCAAACATTTGAATATATGCAATCACCCATATGCCCTAATTACATATGTCATAGAATATCTGACTTAGATTCCACAACTGCAGCTCTACCTCCACCTACAACCGTGATACCTTGTAGAGCATAGATATTTCTTGCTACCTTTTCTCCTTTCATCACTATCGAGTCGCCTTCACACACTTTCATTTCCCCACTTTCAGACTTGTAACTATATCTGTTACAATCTAAAGTGCCAAAAGAAATTACATTCTTCCTTAGACCCGGTACTTGCCTTACATCTCATACGGTTCTCACAACACTGTCTTACATTTTGATTTTAACATTTCCAATACCAAATATTTTGCATGAAATATCATTTCCCATCAAAACATGACCAATATTAATTGACCTATAGGTGTTGACCCATTTTCTATTTGTTATCATGTGATAAGAGCATCCGGTATCTAGGATCCAAGAATCATCTGTGAGGCACCATGAACCCGATGAAACACATAGCATATCACCATCACTACTCCCTGAGTCTCCTATCTCTCTCTCTCTAGAACTTGAACCATCCCTCTCTATCTCTCTAGGATTTCGTGTCATCTATTGCCGGAATCAACAATCCAACCTCACTACGTGGATTAGAAGAAAAATCTCTACAGTTATAGTGGATTAGATTTTCATTCTGAGGATTTTCGGGTTTTTCCTAAAATCAAGGTAAGGATCTGATTTCATTTTTGGTTTGGTATTTACGTAGTAGTTGAGATTATAGTGAAGTATTGTTCTTCAGTTTTTAGGTTTTAGGGTTCCCGTGTCGTTGTTTTGGATCGATTCGTTCGTGTTTCAATTTCTTAGATTAAGGTAAGGGGATTTGTTTACATCAATATTTTTAGAAAACAGAACCGCTAGAAAGATAACTGATGTCCTTATGCACATTTTGACTACTTATCTACAAAATTTTACGAGGTACAAATGTTGTTTCTTACAATTTTACGATTTTTGGCAAAAATAGGGGTTTTGGTATATGAACTCCAAACTTTCCAAAACTACTTTATTTATTTTAAACCTAAAGTGGGAGCTGCTTGATACCCATGTTTGTAGCCCAAATGGTATTTTTCGAATTATATACTGTTTATAGCGAATTTTGACGAAATGAGCGTGACATATGATATGAAATGGAACATACTAAACTGTATACTTGTAAATGAACTGTGAAAACTGAAGTTTCATCGTGTTATCCAAAAATGTGGAAAAAAGGTGTCGGTTAATCACTGAGCTTATTATTTAAAAAGTATCGAACCAAGAGCGTTTGTGTTAGTTAACACCATTGTCTGACAGAAAGGAAGAATGCATGAAAGATTGCATGATTACGATTATTAAATTACTGGAATTGCACATATTTTTATGTTTTATTGTAAATTATATTTATGATTGATTGGGACCACAGCTTGTTACTAAAGGAGTAGAAAGACACTCCGAAGGAGTAGAAAGACACTCTGAAGGAGTTGAAAGACACTCCAGGTTATCCAAAGCTTTAGATAGCTTAAGGCACGATTTTGTTGCTAGCTGAGGTACAGTGCAACCACACATGTGAATCAGTGTGGGTATCGAGATAGTCAGCTTGCAGGAGTGAAGGGGGCCACTGGTGAAATAATGGACCAGATGGGGTAGTCGGACTATATATGTGATACTTGACAGTGCCTGCACTAATAGGGTCCTGTCAGAGTTTATTAGTGCACAACCCGTGTCACGGGGTAATTAGGCATATTTACAGAAGTTCCAAAGCTGGTCATTGTCTTAAATTTTTATATACATGATTTAAAATCTGAAATGGGCAAAGTCATAGGGTTGAGTACCATGTGAAAGGAATCATCCAGTGTATAGGCTTGTACCCTACCCTAACCTCGGGGACTCTCGCTTGTAGTGATGCTGAATTATGTTTATATATCTACTATAATACAGTATTGTGAATGTGATATTGTGCAACAATTTTAAACTGGAATAAACTCATGTAGTCACGTGCTGATGTAATATCTTTCACCTTACTGAAAAGTGTCTCACCCCAATCTTACAACCTTTGTTTCAGGTTGTAATGACCCGAAAATTAAAACTATAAAATAATTAGGAAGTATAATAAATGAAATGGATTAATGGATAATAAGGGAAAAGGAAAGATTTTAAAGAAATGAATAGCAGGCCTCGTCGACAAAGACAAATCTTCGTTGACGAGTGTCCTTCTAGAGATCGTGGACGAACTCTAGTTCCTCATCGACGAAGTAATCCCAAGAGAGTAATTTCAAACTCTAAAATTCGTCAACAAATGTATCTTCTCATCGACAAAGTATCTTCAGTAGTTTGTTGACGAACCCACGTGTCTCATCGACGAAGCCCTGCCTATAAATAGAGTTTCCTTCATTCTCAGCTAAAAACTTCGGGATCTCTCTCTCTCTCTCTCTCTCTCTCTCTCTCTCTAAAAAATGGATCTCTAACCTTCTCTCTTTGATTTTAGGCTGAATTTGACCTGGTTTTACGATCCAGAACCACCACGAGGTTCGTAGGATCATTCTCTGCAAGGCAGTAGGAGCTGATCGTTGGTTTGAGAGGTTTGAAAAACATCCCAAAACTAGGGTAAGTGAGTTATTTTGTGAATTTTCTTAATGAATATTGTTATTTGGAGTCTAGGATGTCACACCCCAAACCCTGAAATGGGACCCAGGGGTGAATTAAGTAACCTAACCTGTCTCTGTATCAATATAAAACATACATGATATCATATACAAGAAGGTCCGACCCCGTGGGGTAATGGATGCCCTATATACATACATACAATACATGTGCATACTCATCAATATACGCAGCGAAATACGATCTTTCTTTACATTAAACTGTACCATACCAGAGTCTATACCATACAGGGTCAAACATACCTACAAATACTATACATACCACGGGTGTCTACAAAATCCATCAGGAGAACCCGGTTACAAAATTCGTACCTATTAGGTACTAATAGTAGCTAAACATACCCCTCGCTTTCGGATGCTAGGATGCTAGTTTCGGCTACCCGAAGGACCTGAAAAACATTTGTATATATTCGGGGTGAGACACCTCTCAGTAAGGGAGAAAACAGGTTATGTCAGTGTGTGGCATACCAGTGTCATTTTCATACTTCATAACACATACATACGATACAGTTTGAAACACATACGTACAGTTCGAAACAAGTTCCATACATTCCTATACAATTCCATACAGTTCCAGTATTTTCACAAAACCATTCCAGTTGATACGATACTCAAATACATATATACATACATACATACATACATACATATGGTCAGTGTCGTCACACTACTCACAACTGCACAAGTTACCTAGTCTCACAGCGATTACGTTTCAACACATTAAACTACGAAGGTTTCCGACTCAGGCCCAATAGTGAATCCATTGCTACATATGCAACTACACAAGGTCACCTGGTCTAACCTCGATTATGTTACCATGTGCAAACTATGCTGCGTCAACCTAGGCCCACTATGGTCTGTTGCTACATTCGGTGACCAACCGAATCATACTGGTGATATTTTGCACCGCGAATATAGAGTCGGCCACTCTTGCCCACGGTAGTTAGCAGTTATAGGGCACAGCGTACACTAGTTAGCCGCCCCTAGCTGTTATAGCGTACGGTAGTTAGTCGCCCCTAGTTGTTACGGCGTACGGTAGTTAGCCGCCCCTAACCGTTTCACAAAACCTGGAATCACTTTGGAACTCACGTCCCTATACATTTCAGCGTACGGTAATAAGCCGCCACATAACTGTTTTTCACAAATACCTGGAACAACATACAAACATACACACATACCATACTTATTTGGTTTATGGCAAATCATATCGTTTACAATTTCAAGTATACAGTTTATGCAAATATGGATTACGGTCACCTCAATATTACAATTTAAATAACATAAACAGTTTTCCAATCAAATAAGAGATGATACCCGAAATCCCCAATTTTCTCGAAAACTATAACCCGAAAATCCTGTGTTTTTACCCGATAAATTTCCCCAAATAAGTAGTCAAAACATACATACGATCGTAGCCTACAGGCTTACTGATCCTGATTTCGAAAGTAAACTGATATAAACAGAATCCCCTTATCTCAACCCGAAACCAAATCACAAACTCTACGGCCCTCAAAACTACGAACCGAGACTCCGAAATCTACAAACCACAATACTAAACATGCTTATAATCCATACTACTACACACATACCGAATCATAAATGAAAACTGAGTCTTACCTCGATTTTGGCCCGAAACTCGAAAACACTTGAACCAAGATTCCGATCCACAGAAGTTGTAGAGAATCCCACCACGATCCTCGTGGTAACCTCAGATTTCCAATTCTATTAACGACCGGCTAGGAAATCTAGAGAGAGAGAGAGAGAGAGAGAGAGAGAGTTTAGAGAGAGAGAGAGTAGGGAAACTTAATGAAGAAGAAATAAGAAAATCCCTTTTATACCCCTTTTGACCCGCTGGGTTTTCGTCGACTAAGTCAAGGATTTCATCGCGGATGTCGACAGCCTCGTCGACGAAGTCTGATATTTAAAATTTTTTAGACCTCTCAGCTTCTCTTCGTCGACGAACCTCTGAATTTCGTCGACGAAAAGTCTATTGCCTTCGTCGACGAAATCTGGCTTCGTCGACGAAATCTGCAAAAATTCCCTTTATATTTTTCGGGTTCTTACATAGGAAGTATTAAATAAGTATCTTTCTTAAGATTTGAGTCAGTAGGGGTTTATTTAATTAAACTAAGATTTTTTATTTAGGGTCCAAGTGAACGCCATGGGTATCGGTTCGGGGATCCTACCGGCGTAGTTAAGAAGTCAGGTAAGGGGAAATTGTATATTAAATCGAATTTTATAAAATGAAATGTAATAAATTATGTTACATTTTTGTATATGTTTTGGTTTGGATTATTAAAATGCCAACCATGTAACTACGTTTTCTGAACTTATGATTGCTTATATAGCTATGTATATGTGAAAATGAACTGATGAAAGTGAAAGGTATTTTTTGGGACATTATGTAAGAAATGGGAATTATATTTGCAGTATTTAAATGCTAAATGTGGGTTGACTTATTTTACAAGGAAGATGTATGTGTTTTTTTGCTAAATTGTGTGGCATAAGTAAATGTAAGTTTTGTGCAAATGTACGTTATATGTATGAGATGTAGGATAAGTAAGTAATGCATTGAGAATAAAATATGAAATGAACTATGCTACTTGTGTATGTTAATGTAACCATGTAAATGTATGACAGTTGAAAGCCGAGTTAGCAGATTCTGGCGTATTTCTATGTGGACTAACTTATGACAGGTAAAAGGAGCTGTGTTAGCAAATTCTAGCGCATTTCTATGTGGACTAACTGATGACAGCTAAAGAGCGGCTATTGTACAAATGGATGAAATGAAAATGGAATGAAATGACAATGGAATGAAATGTGAAATGTAAACGATATAAATGGGAAAAAGTCACTTAAAGTGAAATGCAATGCAATGTTTAAGCTATGAACATGAATGGATGTGAATGGTTAAATAATGATAGTAAGAATAATGTATTATGATATTAGAAGTATTTAATGTCGTAGAACATATTACGATTAGGCGAGGCATACTCTTCGCCCGAGGGCTTGCTGAGAAAGGCGAGTGCGCTAGTAACTTCAGATGTGGCAGTTGTTGCATAATGTACTAGGGTAGAGGGAACCTACTTGTATGAGCGGGTAGATTTCCCTATCCTTGGAGCCTTCGCTAGTAAACCTTTGTTTGAACTGTGTGAGTACGAGATCAATCTAATACTTGAGGGTTTACTGAGTAAGGTGAGTGCCCTGATATGCTTCAATAGCGACCCTAGGATTACCCAAGTATCAGAGCAGAGGGTGCAACTTGTGTGAGCGGGTAATCATCCTTATCTTTGGGTAATCTCGTGAGTTAAACTTTTGCATGTGATTGATTAGGTTTAGAGAATGATTTCATAAATTATGTTATCGATTTTCAAATATTCAATATTACATTGTTATATAATCTTATGCTAGACACACAATGCTTTTAATATATTGTTTCTTCGTTTACTGAGATGTGTCTCACCTGAATATAACTATTTCTTTTTAAAGACATCCTTGAGGTCAAGCTTAGAGAGCTCGAGGGTTTATGGCATTTTGAGGATTATAAAGAGAAAAGGTATATTTTGATATTACTGTTGGGATGTATAAAGTTTAAGTTTAGGTTTTTATGTTTTAAGTTTGTTGAGAAAGGAATGATTGTGAATACTGGTTTTGTGGATTGAGTTTTTGGAGGTATGTAGATTTGTGAATACAGGTGGATGAATGGATAATATGGATTATAGATAGAAATAGTAAACTCTAGTATTATATTACGAAGATTATGTTTATGTTTTCCGCTGCGTATATGTTGATTTATGGATTATCAGGATATTATCAGGTATAACGCACCGGACCCAGGTTTAAGACTTCGAGGCGTTACATAGGTCCTATAAGATGTCAGTCGTAGTTCTTCTAGAGGGAATTTGGCACTTAGAGTCATGTTAGTAGACATAAGTTTTTGTATCTGTATTGGGTTGTTAGCCTGGTGGAATATAAGGGGATGTAATACAGTTTATGTTTTAAGTATGGATCTTATGTATTGAAAAATACAAATAGAACTTTGGTATATGTCTAATAAAACCCCGTAAGAATGTTTATGTTTTCCGTTGTACATGAATATAGATATGTATGAGATACACTCGTTTGTCCCTATTTAGGGCGGGTTATTTATGTTTGTTTATTAAATACAGGTATGACGTATGTGTAGTAGCACTCTAGGCTCTTATAAAGGGCCGAGACGTTACACCTTACCTTGCATTTGGGCGTCCTCTGTTGCTTAAAAGGATGCCAGACTTGTTTGAATTTGATATGGAGAGTCTAAGCATTCTCCCAGTTTGGATTCAATTGAGAAATATCCCCCTTAAACTCTAGTCTTTTAAGGCTTTGGGGAAAATTTGCTCTGTTTTGGGTACGCCTGTGTATGCAGATAAACTTACCACTAACAGGGAAATGCCTTCATACGCAAGGGTTTTGGTTGAGATTGATGTTTCAAAGGGCCTGGAGAAGAGTATCAAGGTTGGACTCTCTAATGATCATTCATTCACCCAAGATATTGTTATGAAAATGTTCTTAAGTTTTATTGTTACTCTAAAACCCTTAGCCATGCTAAAGGAAATTGTAAAACCAAGAAGGAGAAGGAACAGTTGGAAGTTAGGAAAGCTTGCCTGGGTGATGACCAAGGAAAGAATACCATTGAACATGTTGTCACTAAGCATGCTATAGTCAAGGGTATACAATCAGGCAATGATGCAGGCAACCCTCGTACTTCTAAGGTAGATGCAAAAGCACTAGCAAAGGACACAAGTTTGCATTTGAACACCAAGGAAAGTTGCACTGCAGGTGGTTCCAAAAGTAAATGTTCTATTGGGTGCACTACTGCAAACTCTACCATAGATTCTTCCTCTAAGAAAGGTAAAGGTGAAATTGGAAAGATTAAGGATAAAGGAGAAACTCCCCTTGTGACTACGGTTAGTGGCATAAATCAAGGGGTTGATAAGGCACATGGTTGGATTGTTCATCCTGTGAAAATTAAGAATAGGAATAAGGGGTCTAGGCCTCCTTGAGGTATGTTGATATTGTGTTCCCTTTGTTCTCTGGGTATGCCCTGATTTGATTGTACTTGTTACTAAGTTTTTCCTAGTTTTGATGCTGCTTGTTTTTTTAAGCCTTTGTGCCCTGGGTATGCTCGGGTTTGATTGTACTTGCTTCTAGGTTTTTCCTAGTTTTGTTTCGGAGCTTTAGCCTCCCTACTCGGTGTATTTTCGGAGTTTTCTGCATATATTCCATTTGATCAATACAATTTACCCTTTACTGATCAAAATATATATTGAATTGAATATATGCTCTAGCCTTTTCTTAAGAAGCTTATCTAGCAAAATGTATATTGATTAATACAAGCTCAAAGCTTACTTGAATACTCCAAAGAATTTATCTAAAGAAATATTTTTTAAATAAAATAATATGGGAGAAACTAGGGTTTGTCATAAAAATGATTGACCTTTATAAAAATCAAATGCAAGAAAGCATTCAAATAAAATGTATGAGCAAGAATATTAGCTCATGCCTTCGAGACATTTTCAAAAGCAATTTCTCCAAAAATTATTTTCTGAATAAAGAGTATGAGAGAAATTATAATCTTTGAAAATATACCACAAATAAAAGAAGAAGGCCATCTAGCAATTATATGCTCAAGCCTCTTCGAATAAAACCCCCAAAAGCATTTTCTCCAAAAAATGATCTTCAAATAAAAGTGTAGAAGAATTTGATCTTTGAAGAATATGAAATAAATAAAATGAAAAGGCTTTCAAGCAAACATATATGAACTTGAATACATTGCTCAAGCCTCTTCAAGCAAGACCCCCAAAAGTATTTTCTCAAAAATGATTTTCAAAGAGTAGGAGTAGGAATTTAAAGCTTGATTAAATGAGGGTATAAAAACAGTGGGAGAATCAAAAGATGTTTAACATAAATCACAAAGGGATTCTCCAAAATTTTCAAGGTGTTTAAGGCTTGTATTTATAGGCCAAAAGGACATATAGTCATTATATGGCGGTTGGGGGGTTAAAATATTATTACATTTCAAAAACTAGCTATTTTCGGACTGTTGGGGCACTTTCCTAAGAGGTCCGATCGACTGGGGCCAAGCTCTGGTTGACTGGGGCTTCAAATATGTGAGGTCCGGTTGACTGGAGTGAAGATCCAGTCGGTGGGCCTCGGGTTTTCTGCACGAACACCCTTCAATTTTTTGGGAATAACATTTTCTATATAACTCTAAATTTGAAGTTTCTGGTATCAACAGAAATCTAAGAGAAAATTTCACAGCTTTCATGTTGAACACTTTTTAGGAAAATTAGTGATTGATTGAGAAATTTGCTCATAAATGAGGTGGCAGAAGCATGAATGAAATTTTCAACTACGGACACCTTTCAGTATTTTGGGTATTACTTTTTCTAGAAAACTCCAAATGGGTGTTCTTAGTATCAAAAGAATGCTAAGGGAAAATACCACAATTTTCTTGTTGAACATATTTCAAGATGAGAGCGAATTGATTAAGAAAGTCGCTCATTTCTATTGTCCAGTTGACTAGAGCTTAGCAACTGATCGACCGGGGCTTTCTAAAAAATATAGTTTTGCTTTCATTTAAGTTCAAAAACCCCTTAAAAACCTTTTTTAAGTTTAGTATTTTAAATAAAAGGTTTTTCATGTTTCTTGGAGGTCCCTAAAGTCAATCTAAAGTCATTTATGAGCTTTAATTTAAACCATATGATATGCATGCACATTTAACCCTGATTACTATTGCAATTGAAAGAATAATAAAGTCTTCAAGTTTTCTACTCCTTAATACGCCATGGAATACACCAAGGATGTGTTCGTTTAGGTGCTTCTCGGCTTCTATTTCTTATTTGTCATCTATGCTTAGAAAAATAAATATATTCATACACTCAACACATAGATGAGATATTGTCGTTTGTCATTATCAAAATAGGGATTTGTCTCAAAAAGTCAACATATCTAAATAGACCTTCATTTGGATTTAAGTAAGCTTGCAAAAAGCTCAAGTAGATCTACTATGGATTTAACTGATACGAGGAAAATCTTTAATGAATCTTTAGTAATGATTCATTCAAGTTACTTGGAACCTAACATAAAGGTTTATGTCCAGGCACGCAAAAGGCAAGAGGATCCCGAGGGGTGAGAGGAGGCACGAGTGCATGCATACTTAGTAGCCAACAAGGGGTTGCAAAGTTGTAGGCTAAAAAAACAAGTCACTTATGGTCTTGGAATAGAGGTTGTGGGTTTTTTGTGGGACATATGAGAGGAAAAAATGGTTTCTAACTATGTCGTGAAATCGACAAATTAAATAAGCATTGACAACCACAAAGCACGAAGTAAGAACATCTGGTGGACTAGTGCAATAGACTTAGTCCATGTAGAAGATTCCTAGGGATTTGGAGGCATACTTTTTATGTTAGAGATGAATAGATGATGTGGAGTTTGTATAGGAACAAATGTCCATGCACACCAAAAACGCCTTTTTATGTATGTTTATTTAATGGAGGGTCCCTTGTATTGGACAAAAAAGAGATATTGCAATGTTTTGGCAAGTTAGTGACCTATGAGCTCAAATTAGAAGTCTAATGACACGACAACAATGATGTACAATTATAGCTCATTACCGCACATCACTACCATTTTGTCTAATATCTCAACATAATATATTTAATATATTTTTTAAAGGTTATGCATCACAATATCAAATAATGATGAAATAAAGTGTTCCAAGGTGTGGTATAATGAGGTGAATTTATTATATATTGGCATAGGAGAATAAGTTTATATTCCAACTTTAACACTCTTAATTAGTGTGTAATTATGGGCTTCCTGGACCACATATTCTAATGCCCCGCCATCCTACCAAGTGTATTCACATTTCTTTTTTTTGGGATGCGTATTAAAAAGTGAATCTAAGCAGTTAATTTAAAAAAATAATATTTAAAATGAAGTTTTTAGCTTATTTTAATTAACTATGCTATTAAACAAAGCATGCACAAAGTTATTTGCACAAAATTATAATTTTGAAGAAGAAAAATAATACACTTATTTAAGGTTTTAAGTATCACATTTTTACCACAACTATCTTTAATTTGCATATATTTAAGCAATTTGTTTTTTTTTTTTTTAAATTACATGTTTGTTTAAATATTTTACAAGGGTTGTAACAAATTCTTCAATATGCAAACTGCTTCACTAAAATTTGTTGAAAAAATAATAGTAATATTTACAACAATTAAAGAAAATAACTATAGTTATAGATTTATTGAAGACTAAAGTAGGGAAGGACCATTATCCATAGCTAAATTTGTAAACCAAAAGACGATTACTCAATCCAAAAGATCATCCCACACCTACGGGAGTAGTGTTCTAATCCGCACGCCTCCCTTTTTTTCATCCCTAGTGGATACTTCGATTAGGATCCTCAATTGGAGATCGCTCGTGCAGAGTAACAACTATCTCTAACATCTAGATCTTTGACTACAATGATTTCTAGTACTTTGTATTTTCCTTTTAGCATTGTCACTCTATGCTTCTCTTACACGATACAAACATGGAAACTTCACCATTAATAGATGAATATAGGTCATGATTCTTGATGCATTTACTAGGGTCTCCCACTATAGCATTATACATCGACGATTATTCCACCATGAGGAAATTTGTTGTCATTTTGGTTTGTTAAGGTCTTGACCCTACTTCTGTAGAAAATGAAATTATTCTCAAAAGTTTCACAATCTCCTTTTAATCCCATCATAGGGTTCCTAGTTGGTTTTAGGAAGTCTCGTCCAATGCTCATTGCTTCTAAGGTCGAATAAAACACAATAATTTATTAAGTTCCTCTTTGATCAATAATTTGCAAATACCAATCACACTACCGTGGCATTGTCTTGAGCGCGTCTAAACACTTTTTATTCCCTCTTTCATGAAGGCATGGTTCATCTACCCAAACTCTCTTATATAAGCTTAATTTCCTTTGCAACTCTAGGGGTCCCACCTAAAAAAACTATCATGCATACCTTTTGCAAACATTGTCATTGTCTCTTCCATTTGCTAGCCGTAAAAAAAATTACAATATTCTCACTTACCATCGACTCTTTCATTAACATAAGGTCAAGGGCTTTATTCTTTACCTTAGATATCTTCCTTTGTTCTTTTTATGAATCCAAAAAGATGATCTTGGTGAATCGACGCCTCAATATCATTCTTCAAATGCATGCACTCCTTTGTGCTATATATTTGTGGTCCTCTTGGTAGTAGCAGTATTTTGTTGCGTCACATTTGTAAAAGGAGCCTTCATGTGTTCTACCCAAATTATATAATTCTTGTAATTGATGTGAGTAAGAACATGAGTGCCAGAGGCATTTAAATGTGTATAACTATTGGTATATTAGGGTTTTCACTCTCTCTAAATCCAAATAAAGTTTTTTTTCTTACTGTATTTTCTTATTCTCCCTCTAAAAAACCTTTGTCAAGTGTCTGGTTTCCACCTTCTTTAGGTCTGTCATAATTTGTTTACTTGTATATATTAGCCGTTAATTCTTCCATACTGAGGGGTGACCTCCTCCTAGGCTCCTAGATGTACGGTTGTGCTATTAAGGTTGATATTGCCATAGTACTATTATATAGCTTTTCTTACTTCATAGGCGGCATTGGTGATGTAAGGTCATGCTGTCAAGGTTGATATTGCTACACCATAATCTAATTTTCCCCGCTCTTCATGGGTGGCGTTGATGAAGTGAGTGAAATCTTTGAGCAATTATTTCTCCTATAGATCAAGTTCACTAGACGAATTAAAATTTTTGCCATACTGCAACTATTGAGAGGATGTTTGATAAGTTGTCTCCTTACATTCCTAAATGACCTAATGGGTCAAGACTTTAATCCTCGATATTAGGATTCTACTGGCCCTCATAAGGTAGCCACAAATGCTTTGTACATAATTGCGTCAATGACCCTTATGAGTTTTGTTGTTTATGGTGTGACTCTTATACTTGGAGTTTCATAAACAAGGGAAGGAAGAATAACATGGAGGGGCTATGCAGCAAGCACTCGTCAAAGAGTAGATACCGAGAGTCAGAATTTCTCAGAATTGAAGACTCGTTGACGAGAGTATAAACACGTCGACGAGTGGTCTCCTTAGTATCAACGACGGATCCTTGTACTCGTCTATGAGTGTCATCTAGGCCGTTAAGAGAAATTCAAAATTTGAATTTGGACATTATGGTAGTTGGGTATTTGGAGGGAAACCTCTGAGAAACTTCTATTTGTGTACTTTTGAATGTATTTTGTTTATAAAGAACTTTGTAAGACTAGTGTATTGTTGTTCTTCACATTATAGTGAATACTGAGTGTCATTTGCTTTATTCTTATGTGATAAATTGTTGTTTCTCATCCATATTGGTTGTGTATTGTTGAGGCTTGGTGATTTGTTGTAAGTTTATATCTTCCGTTGTGTATGTGTGTATCCTATACTCGATTGAAATCACTACAAATTGGTATCAGAGCGATTGTTGTTATGGCATCGGGATCGTCTTTTGCAAGATTTGATGTTGTCAAATTTGATGGAATCACAAACTTTGGTTTGTGGCAGAGGAGAGTAAAGGATATTCTTGTGCAACAGGGAATGACTAAGGCTCTACTTGGTGCTCAACCGGTTGGAATGGATGAGCCAACATGGAGAGAATTGGAAGCAAATGTCGTTTCTACATTATGCTTGTGTTTGGCCAATAAAGTTCTTTATCATGTGATGGAGGAGGATTCTCTAGCTACTGTGTGGCGAAAGCTTGAAAGCCGACATATGTCTAAATCTTTGTCGAAAAAACTTTTTCTTAAGCAAAGATTGTATTGACTTAAGATAGTTGAGGGTTCGGATTTGAACTGACATATCAACATTTTTAACTAAATTGTGAGTGATTTGGCACATGTTGATGTAACGTTCAAGGAGGAAGACAAAGCATTGATGCTATTAAATTCCCTTCCTACATCTCAAACTTATGAAAATTTGGTTACAACTCTTACATGGGGCAAAGATAATCTGAATTTGGAAGAAGTGACAAGTGCATTACTTGGTTTTCGTCAAAGAATGGTGATTAACAATGAAACTTCACATGGTGAAGGACTTGTTGTAAAAGGTAATCAAGAACATGGAAGACATAAGTCCCAAGGTAAATCTCAGTTGCAGTTTGGGAAGAAGAAGAAGAAGGATGCGAAATGCTTTAAGTGTGGTGAAATTGGGCACATAAGGCCAGAATGTCTAGAGTGGAAGAATGGGAATTTTGAAAATTAGTAAGGTTCGTCAAAATCTGCATGTGTTGTGGAAAGAGATTCAAAATGCAGTGATGGAGATATGTTATGTATTTCATTGAGTTTGGAGTGCCTCACATAAGACTCTTGGATTCTAGATACCGGATGCTCTTATCATATGACAGTAAAAAGAAAATGGTTTGACAACTACAGGTCAGTCAATACTGGTTGTGTTTTTATGGGAAATAATATTTCATGCAAAATACTTGGTATTGGAGATGTAAAAATAAAAATGTATGATAGTGTTGTAAGAACTATATATGATGTAAGACATGTGGAGGGTCAAGGAAAGAGTGTTATTTCATTGGGTATTTTAGACTGTAATGAGTATAGTTACGGGTCTGAAAAAGGAGAAATGAAGGTGTGTGAAGGCGATTCGATAGTGATGAAAGGAGAAAAGATAGAGGAAAATAGGCGATTTGATAGTGATGAAAGGAGAAAAGATAGAGGAAAATATCTATGTACTGCAGGGGGTTGCGATTGTAGGTAAAGATGCAACTACTGAATCTAAATCAGTTACTTCGTGGTATATGCAGTTGAAGCATATGGGTGACTACATGTATTCGGACGTTTGGGAACCGATGATGATAGCATCAAATGAGAGACATATGTATTTTGTGAATTTATCACAAAGGGTCTTGGTGTTCTTCATGCAGTGGCTGAGGTGGAGAACCAGACCGGGAGAGAAATCCTTATGTTAGATGTAGGGTGCTGAGTACACTGATTTCGTTCAAGAAGTTTTGTAAGCAGGGTAGGTTATATGCAGGGCTTGCAGGGTACTTCTTGGTGAAGTTAGTGAGTATGACGCGTTTCTCGAGTAATTGATCGCCAAAGGTATCGCTAGATAGGAAAGTTGCAAGTGAATTTTAGGCATGTTTTTGCGGTAGACTACTGGTGTACTATTCTAGTGATGAAGGATCTAGGCTTGGTGTTTTTTCAAGACAGTGCCTCTTTCTTTATTCACTAAGAAAGGAGGGAACAACCTGGGTGATCTTGTGGCAAACAAAGAGGTGATCGAGGACATGACTTTTTGTTGATAAAGTCATGGGGTAGCGTACTCAGGTAAAGGAAGAGAAACATAAATGCTAGCAAACTGCGGCAATAGCAATCATGTCATTCAGGTGGAGTTAGGGACTCGGGGTAGAAATGCAGGGAGTTCTAACTCAGGTTAACAATAACACTGATTAAATGGACTTGTGATGCAGGTAGAGCAACAGACTCAAGGCAGAGATGACATTGGTCATATTGTAGGGAGTTTCAGCTCGGGAGATCCTTAAAATCATGGCAAGCTTATGTGCACTATCAAACCATCACTTAGATGTGCGAGGTGGTGAGGCTTCCAATATGGAAGAGGGTGATAAGATGCAGTGGAGTGATATGTTTGTTGTGTATGAATGACATGTTATTGGCTGTAAATGCTTTAATCGAGACTTTAATTAGCTGGAAACTCTGTTGAAAGGTTTTGACATGAATGTATTGGGTACAGCCAAGATAGGCCTTGGTTTGTTGATTCACATGGACAAAGCTGCAGGGAGATTGGTATCATCTCAAGGTGGCTTTGTGGACGGAACCGTAGGAAGACTTCGTTTGTCATCTCAAGGGGGTTGTGGAGAATCATTGTGAAATGTCTACCGCTCGGTACCCAAGGACTGGATGTGATGTCTGAAATATGTTAAAGGTCCTCCATGATTGTGTAAATAGGGTGTTTTAGCAAGCAACAGAGTGTACCGACAGTTGTGAGATTTGTTGAAGACTATGCAGGGGGCTTTAGTAATATAAGACTTGCAGCAGTGTTTGTTTACTGTTGTTGGAAGGCTTTGTTGGAAGCCTAGGGTGAAGTCTTTGGGTGATGAATTTATGACTGCAACGGGGTTGATGGTAGAAGCTGAAGCTGCCATTGGTAAGTTCAAACGATATTGTTTGGATTTGGTATTTGACTCCAAGTGTTAGAAAGGAGACATAACCCAATCGGGCGATTCAAGTTCAAGGTGGAACAGTTCATATGTTTTTCAGTATTCTCCTAAGGGGGCATATAATCGCCAAGGTGGAGATTGTTGTTTATGGTGTGGCTCTTATACTTGGAGTTTCATAGACAAGGAAGAAAGAAGAACACGAAGGGGTTGCACAGTAGGCACTCGTCAACGAGTAGATACCGAGAGTCAGAATTTCTCATAATTGAAGACTCGTCGACGAGAGTATGGACACGTTGACGAGTGGTCTCCTTAGTATCGATGATGAATCCTTGTACTCTTCGACAAGTGTCGCCTGGGTTGCAAATAGAAATTCAAAATTTGAATTTAGACGTTATGGTAGTTGGGTATTTAGAGGGAAACCTCTAAGAAACTTCTATTTATATACTTCTGAATGTATTTTTTTTAAAGAGAACTTTGTAAGATTAGTGAATTGTTGTTCCTCATATTATAGTGAATATTGAGTGCCATTTGCTTTATTCTTATGTGATAAATTGTTGTTTCTTATTCATATTGGTTGTGTGTTGTTGAGACTTAGTGATTTGTTGCAAGTTTATATCTTTCGTTGTGTATGTGTGTATCCTATACTCGATTCAAATCACAACAAGTTTGTATCAATGCTTTCAAAGCATCAAATGATTTACTAGACCTGTAGCATTGTTGTAATTGTATATTGAGTTCGTAATTAAAGGTCTCTTCCTTATATCTTGTATGAACAAAGCTATAAAAACTAAAAAGGATCGCCCCTTAGTCATTGACTTAATCCCTAACCTCTTTTATTAGCCATTCAAGTCGATCATTAATTTTTCTTTATCTTATCCTTATAAGTCAATTTCTTACATGCTTATGAATTCGCATGTGATAATTTGGTGATAAACTCGATCACATTTGCAAAAAGCATCTATACGAGACGAGATAAATTTTTATTCAACTTTTCTTTATTCCTTTTTCTCCTTCTTTAACCACTAGATCCTATTCATTTGCACTGATTAATTCCCTTTCGCTCTTCCCTTTTTTTATGTTTAGGTCAAGAAGTAGTAGGTGTGCTCCCATTTTTGTTTGGATTGTTTATAATTTCGACTTTTTACTTTGGAGAGATGTTCATGAGCTTGTTATAAATATTCTTTACTTGTGATATAATGGAAAACAATATTTCCAAATTTTATTTCAGTAACCCACTTCACGAAAATATTATGCAATAATTTTGCATAAGTTCAAATTTGGAAAAATTCGGACCTGGATGAGAATATAAAAGGAGTTTTTTTTCTTATTATTTTTTTAATTCTATTTTTTTTCTTGTGACTAAGTTTTTGTTTGTAACGATAATATTGTTTTTAAAATATTAAGCATGTGGTAGTGGCTAATAGATTTTTAAAAATCAATATAATTATGTATAAACGAACTCTAATTTAAGAAATTTTCAATAACCTTACAAAAATCTTATTAACTACAAACAAAAATATATAATGATTAATGTGTAAAATTTCATTTTGTGATTTAAATAATTATTATCTACTGTACATTATTGTTCTCAAAATAATATTGATTAATTTGCAAAAACTTGATTATTCTTACCTAGAAAATATTATTTGTAATGTATAAAAATATGTTACACAAGCAACACACCTGCCTATAACTAATTTAAGAGGATACAAATAAATGTGCATTTATGTAAAGGTTTCAATGCATTTCAATTTTGGAAATATTATCAAAATAGAGTATATTTTTTATTTTTAGCTATATTTCTATTTTTTGAAATTTCATAGGAATATCCAACTATACTTTTAATGAATGAGTAGATAAGCGAACATAACCAACAATGTCCTCACTACTATTTTTTTTTTATTAAGTGAACACGAGTGGATAAATGAGCAAGCATCAACATTATCTCTCCAAACTTAATTTGATTTTATCCTTGAAGCAAAACATTAAAAAAAAAATTTATTGCAAATTGCTCCGAACAAAGTAGAAAGAATAAAAAATATTAAAAAACAATAAAATAGGATAAAAGTTCATTGGGGGTACTAAATTAAACCGGTGAGATGAACAATAGAAACTCAACACGAGCAGCGGGAGCGAGAGCAGGAGTTGGACTAGTAATGCTTTAAATTTTAGTAAAAAAATATTATTGGCTGGTGTAGTAAAAAGATAAGAATCGATTTGGCTTGTGATTACGTGGCTTCTATTTAAAAATGCATTTTGATTTGCTGTATGAAAAATTATGTGTGACACTATAGTTATGTTTGTTTACATAAATAATCTACACGCAACCCTAAACCCATTTTACACGTGAACAACTTTATTTCACTATATAATCTTTAATTAAAACTTACCAAATACGATGCACCAAGAAAAAAGGAAATATAACTTAGGTTCAAAAACTTTAATTTCAAATCTCATATTCTACTATTAATAAGAAAGCTACCATTACCCTTACTCAAGTTTATTAACTCTCAGTTAATTAACAAGAAAAAGACTTTGACCATTTCATGTTATTTTACCTCTTAAAATTTACCTTCAATAATGTAAATTTACAAAAGCAATTCTGTTATGATTATGCAAAGTTGACTTAAAAAATCAACTGTTTTGTATGGACTCGAGTTTTAATTTTACCTTCTGCGCAGATGGCAGGTGTAATCCCGTGCCGACCGTAGAGGAACAAAGCCCAGTTGTTTCTCCCTTCTCACCAGAGTCCTCCGTCTGACCAAAAGTAGTTGAAAAGCAAAGACTAAGAACATAATCAAATGCCAATATACCACCGCGGCCACTATTACTCTCTACCTAATCGCACTACGGAGAGGAGACAGAGAGAGAGACACAAACACAGATAAGAGAGAGAGAGAGAGAGAGAGAGAGAGAGAGAGGGTGCTTTGGTTGGTGCTTCTGCTTACTCGCCATCCGGTATCCGTTCAAAACCCTAGCTTCAGATCTTGGCGATTCTCAGCCCGAGTGTTCACTCTTCGATCTCCGAATCTGCGCGGATTGGAACTCGGCGCCGACTGCCCGACTCTATGGGTGGGTATTGGGGCGATTGGCTGGCTTGAGATGTTGAGCATTTGGAGTAGTGACTGCTCGATCGAGGACACTCTACATGTCCTTACTGCAGCATTCATATTAGTATGTGAAAAATGTCAGCTTCTTTGGCGGCTCTCGAGCGTCCCAGAATCGGAGCTTCAAACACGGTATGCTGTTTCTTCGCTCCTCTGTATTGGCTTCCCAGGGAAGAAATGTATGGAGAGACTCGGATCTTATGTTTGGGTTCGTATTAGGATTTGCTTGTGTGAGCATTTTCGTTTTCTCGGCTTTTAAGTTGTGAAAAGTTCAAGGTTTCAATTTTTGTTTTTTTAGTTTTTCTTCCCCTCGCATTTTTCCGGGACACCAAACTGGAAGTTATTGTCGGTTGAATGGTTTTTATTGTTTGGGGGCGGGGGGTGGATTTTGAATCTTCAAGTCTTTTTGAAAACGTTGTAATATGTAATGATTTCCAATAAGCATTACATATCTCCCCTTTGTGTTAGTTTTGCAATAATTTGAGGGGTGTATGAGCAATGAAAAATTGAGTTGGAGTCACCCTTTTTAGCCCTTTAGTTGTCTATAGTGACATTGTACAAACTTTTGGGAGAGATTATTTGGAATGAGATTCTTAGTTTCATGAGTGTTAACGATGTTGTGTTTTTAGCTAAGGCTTCATTTGGTGATTAGGAAAGCCTTAATTGCTATTCTGGGAATATTGGATACTTTTAGGGTAAGAAAGATATCTGCTTCATCACTGTGGTGGGAAGTTGCATTCTTTCTAAATTTTCTGAATTTCTACCATTTTTCTCTGAAGCTATGCAAATTTTTTTTACTTGGTCTAGGCACTGTTTTGTTATTTTTTCCACTGTGCTTTTCTTACCAGCATCATTTTGGTAATTAGGGACTGAATTTGTGTTCATTTTTTTTTAATCAACTGAAGGTGCTTTAAAGTGATCAACACATTGTTATGCCTACTCTTCACCATTTCATGTTGACTAAAAAAATAAAAAAAAAAGCTTAATTAGTCACTATAAAGCAAAGGATGAAAATTTTGATTCTTTTCATATAATGAAAAATATATTAAGAAGAGAAAAGAATACAGAAAGAGGCTAGGACATCTTCTGAAGAACGAGAAGCAGAACTAAAGGAAAAAAAGTAAACCAATGGAGTAAGGAATTCTAGTGCCAAAATCTTGATATATCATTCAGGGATGTCCTCTAAAATTTGTAGAAGCTGAACACCAAAGAGAAGCTAAGAAAACTATATTGCTCCATAGAGGATCAAAGGACATTGTTCTTGCATTTTATTCCAATCAAATACAGTGAGGAGATGCATCACTTGGGTTGTCCTGAATGCCTCCTGAACGGACAACGCTCTCCTGGAAAGGGTTTCTTACGCCTTAGAATAACATAGGAATATTTTTGTTTGGAATCACATGGGTATTCTAATGCTATTTCAATAACATTACCAAAATGCCCTTTACTTGTGATAGTTTAATTACCACGGCAAAAACGACAATTGGAATTATTTAATCGTAAAAATGAAAGTAATAATGGCAGTTTAATAATAATAAAATAAATTAAAATAAAAAATAATAATTTAGGAATATTTTTTGGTAATATTCATAGTAATGAAAATAGAACAAATAATAAGATTAATAATAAATTTTTTATAATAATAACAGTAAGTATTGTCATTAATTAATAATAACAAAAATATGAAAACCAATAATAATAATAATAACAATTATAATAATAGTGAATAGTTATAAGAATATTGAAAAACCAACAATAATTATTATTATAATAGTGCATAATGAGAATATTGGGAAAACAATAATAATACCCATAGTATTAACAATGATAATAATATTTTTATTATTATTAGTGAACAAGGGAGAATCTTGTTACAGACAATAAATATTTGGTAATTTTTGCCCCATGAAGCAAGATTACCTACGGGAGATATGGGTGTTGAATACCCATTTTTTGGGGGCATCTTGTATTTCTAGGGAATCCAAGATGCTTGCCATGAGTTCTGAAAGAAGGGCACAACATTTCATAGATTATATTCCCTGGAATTCTGAGAATAACCCGAGCTGAATGCCCCCTAAATAGACATGAAAATGGCATAGTGCCAAATAATTTTGCCTCCTTACAACCTTCAAGACCCTGTATTTCTAGATAAAAGAACTTTCAAAGAAGAAAAGTATAGTGTCTAGTTTTCGATGATATCAAATAGGTTATTTTAGATTGCACTAAGGGGGCATGTAGTTGATCTAAATGGCTTTTGAATAGAGGCTATGCTTGAATCACGTTTGGTGGCAGCTCTTATTTTTCCTAAAATTGGTTTTGAATGAATCAAACATATTCTTATATCTGATTTGGTGAGAGAGAAAATTCAGAGGTCTAGGGAAAAAAAAATTGGCTGAAAGTCCAAAACACAAATGAAACTCTATAGCCTTTGACAATCCGCACTACAGATGATAGGCTGCAATTACCACCCATCTATCACCTTTGATGAAGAAGCTCATCTAGCTTGCAATAGCTTCCCCTTCCAATGGTTTGCCAAGGCAACAAGGTGCACTAGTTTCCCTTATGTGGGTGGTAGCTTCTTCTTCTTCTTCTTTGTTCTTCAATTTCTTTGCCGTTGCTTCTTCTTGATTTTTTGTAACTGATCGAAGTCTTAATTAGTGTTTTTTTTTTCACTTGTCCCCATGAAAATGTTGTATCCTCCATTTTCACTAATATGAAGACCTCGATCACCTCAAATCCTCATGCCAACTTAATTTGGAATATGACCTGATTGCTTTTTGGTGCAAAAAAAATAAATTAATAAAGAAATTATGAGCACCTTTCAATTTCAAAAGCCATAAAAACTATAATATGTGTGTGTGTGCATGTGTATGTGTGTGCATGATCCACAACTTGAAACACTGTTAAAACTTTTTGATAAAGAAATATTGATAAATTCAAGATCTAATCCCAAAAAAAAATTGTCAAAGTTAAAATAAAATGTTCTATTTTTGTCTAACAATATTTATAATATTAAATAAATATATGACAAGAAAAATATCATTAATATTAAATTAAAAACTTTGGTTTATGCAGTCACTTGTTAATTAGACCAAACAATTCTGCTCTAGACAGTTTAAAATTAAAAAACAACACATATTCAGGTTTTAAATAGCAAGTGATTTAAGTAATTTAATATTTAGATTCAATGATTGGTTTAAGTTAAAATTCTAAATGGGATCATGGAATCATATTTGAATTGGATGTTTAGCACTTAACACTCAATTTTTCCAAAAGGTTCCTGGGAGACTGTCGTATAAGGCTTCTTTTCTGCAACAAAGCTACTAGTATTGACTTGATTAAGAACAATGCTCTAGACAAATGCCCTAACTTTCAGCGGGTAATCTTCCAAATAAAAGCATTGAAAGAAAAAATGGTTTGAATTTAAATTATGGACTAATGGGAGAAGAAAGACTTGCAAGGAAAATGCTAGAAGTATCTGGAATCCAAATCTTTCGATTTTTTACATTGAATTTGATATTATAATGGAAGGGATTTATTTGTCGTTGTTTTGATAGAAACGTTTAGAGTTGCATGGACAACAAATCAAGATTGCTGAATTTAATAGCAACACTTGTCTCCTTGATTCAGCTCAATAGATGAGGCTATAGGTGAGCTGGATGTTGTAGGTACTAGGTAGTGGTTTAGGCATAGATGTGGGGGGCTTGCACTTTAGAGGTTCACGTTTTTGAGTGGGAACAAGTGCATGCTTGCCTTTAGGAGCTTCCAAGTTTTGGCATGTAGGCACCTAGGTGGTATTTAAAATTTTTGATTTGAAAATAAATAAATACCCAAGACAGAGGACAAGAAGTGCACCCCTAGAACACACGCACAAAAATTCAGCCAACAATGTAAAACTCAAGAGATCAAAGCTCTCCTATTGTGCTGAATATGAGTGGAAGGAACTCTTGCAAAAGAACCTACATCTGGAAATCAAAGCAAGGCAAAGAAAACCACTTCAAAATGTTTTATAAATACTGATATCTATCAAGGAATAGTTATAGAGATGAACAACCAGTTATTGTATATTTATATAAATTCATAGACCTAAGATCTTTCATTGCAATAGAACTGGTATTTATTTGATTAGTAGAGCTGCCCATTTTAACGACGTATAGGTTGGAAGGATTTCATAGTGCTCAAACTTTTAGAGGATGTTGCAATAGATTGAGCATTCATGTAGTCAACCTCAATTGTTGAGGTTTTAGGCATGTTGTAGTAGTGAAGGAAGAAAAGCTTAGCCCCTTTGGTTCGTCTAAGATTTTGTTAGAATTTGTATTTTTTAAAGGGTGAAGGCATTGGGTGAGGTATTTTATTGCCTGCAAGTTCAGAACACAGGCCACAAGGCTTGAGGGATTCTGGCTTATATTAGTTATGAACTTTTACTTTCAGAACAATGAAATGTACAACAACAACAACAACAACAACAACAACAACAACAACAAGTGTGCTACTAGGCAATTTCCTCCTCTAGCTTAAGAGCTATTAAATCCTTCCTCACAACCTTATTCTAGGTTATTTTAGGTCCACTCGTACTCCTTTTAATGTCAGAAATAATAACTAGCTTATTGCTCCTCACAAGTGTGCTACTAGGCTTGTGTTTCAAGTGCCCAAACCATCTAAGTTGCCCCTTTCTTATCTTGTCTTCGACTGGTGCTATGCCTAGTTTATTGTGTATATGTTCGTCCTTAATTTATCTTTTAGTGTTACACCACTCATCCACTTTAACATTCGCATTTTCACAATTTCTACTTTTTGTACATGCTATTTCTTAGTTGTCCAACATTCTAATCCATAAAGCATTACTGGCCTTATAGTCGTCTTTAGAACTTCCCTTTTAATTTTAAGGGTATTCTACAATCACACAAAATGCTTGACGTACTCCTCCATTTTAACCAACCTGCTTTAATTCTATGCATACATCCTCTTCAATTTCTCCTTCTGCTTGTATAATAGGTCCAAGATATCAAAATTTACTAGTGCTATTAATGTCTTTGATGATCAAGTTTAATCTTCTCTCCAATGCTACTCATTATGTTATTGAAATTACATTTCATAATTCTGTCTTATTCATATTCATCCTAAAAACTTAAGACTTTATGACAGTTGTCCAAAGTTCTAACCTAGATTCCACACTGCTCCTACTTTCATCAATCAATACAATATCATTTGCAACAACATATGTCAAGGGATCTCGTTTTGGATATTCGTAGTGATTTCATCAATCACTAAAGCAAAAAGATAAGGACTTAAATTAGAACTTGATGTGCACCTATTGTGATTAAAATTCTCCAGATTCCGCTCATACAGTCCTAATGCTAGTTGTTACTTTAGCATACATATCCCTAATGACCTCAAGTATATCTACTATGGACTCCCCTTTCTTTTTTTCCCCTAAAACCACCAAAAAACTTCCCCAAGTACTATATTATAGGCTTTCTCTAGGTCAATAAACCGTATGCAAGTCCCTTTTCTTTTTCTTAAATTTTTCCATTAATCTTATTGAAAGATAATGGCTTTGACCTCTCTAAAACTAAATTGAATCTTTGAAACTCTTGTTAATTGTCTTATTCTTTGTTCCATTACTCTTTCCCATAGTTTCATCGTATGATTCATAATCTTACTTCCGCGATAGTTATTACAATTTTGAATATTGCTTTTGTTTTTGTATAAAGGTATTATTGTGCTTTTTTTTTTTTCCCAATTTCTTCGACATTTTCTTAGTTTTTATCATAGTGTTGAATAGATTAAAGAACCATATAATTCTTTTATCCCCTTAATATTTCCAAACTTTAATTGGTATGTTATTTGGTTCTAAAAATTTCCCACTTTTCTTTTTTTTAAAGCCATCTTAACTTCAAGGATTCTAATTTTGTGAATAAATCTCCTATTTTTTAGTCTTTTCCTCATTTTTCACTTCCAAGCGCAAGCTTTCAGTTTGGTTTTCATTAAACAACTAATTAAAGTTTATTTGCCACCTCTCTTTTATGACTTCTTCATTGATTAAACATTATCGTTCTTGTCCTTTGTACATTTTATATTTTATCTAAATCTTTGCATTTTCTTTCTCGACCTCAAGCAAGTTTATAAATGTCTCTCTCCTTTTATATTTAGTATAGTATATAAAGTATCATAAACTCTATGTTTAGCTTCACTAGTAACCTTTTTTGTATTTTTACCTCTTTTTACTTTTCTAGATTTTTTATATTTCTACAACTTTGCCATGTTTTATATGGTTTATTTTTGTCTTTATGGCTTTTTGGACATCTTGATCCCACCACCAACTTTCTTTACTGCTTGAGCATCTTCCTCAAGATTTACCTAAAACCTCTTTTGCTTTGTTTATAATAGAGTTAACCACACTATTCCACATAGTGTTGGCAGCTACCTTATCCCCTATTGTCGAATCACTTTCTTTAATAATTTTATCTTTGAATTTTACTATATTTTTTCCCTTCAAGCTCCACCACCTAGTCCTCTTGCATTGATTTATGTTGCTTTTTCTCATCCATTTTTTAGTGTGTGTATATGTCTAATATTATGACTGTATGTTGTGTAGTTGACATAGTAGTTAGAGGTGCAAGGCGAGCCGAGGCGTAAAGGGTCTTTGAAGCCGAGGCGCTAGGCGAAGGCGCGTTTAAAATGTGTATTTGGGGTAATTGATATATGAACATATGAATATCTAGTAATATTATAATTTAAAATGCCAAAACATTCAATAATAAAATTGGAAATTTAATAAAATTGCCAGGACCGAAGCCCAAAAGCATCAACAATTCAACATAGTTCAACATCAAAAGAAAAGAGTACAAATAAAAAAATAGTAGCTAAATTTCAATAAAAAGAATAAATATTATGTATTAGTTATAATTTATAAACTTACATTAATTAAACTAAATATTACAAATTAAAAAACAGTAGCTAAATTTCAGTAAAAAGAATAAATATTATGTATTAGTTATAATTTATAAGCTTACATTAATTAAACGAAATATTTAATTTATAAGTTTACATATAAAGAAGAAGAAGAAGAAGAAAAAGAGAAGCAGCAGGCAGCAGTCAGCAGCACGCTGCACGCAGCAAGCAGGCAGCAGGAAGAAGAAGAAGAAAAAGAAGAGAAGCAGCAGGCAGCAGAACGCAAACAGCAGAAGAAGCAGGACGCAAGAAGATGAAGAAGAAGAAGAAGAAGACTTACGAAGGTTCGAAGGCAGGCAGACGAACTCACGAGGGCTCCTGCTGGTTCGAAACGAACTTGTGAAGGCTTCCAGCTGGTTCAAAGGCTCGTGGACGAGCTCATGCTGCTGGTTCGAAGGATTGCTAAGGCTCCTGTTGGTTCGAATGTGCAAGACGAACTCATGAAGGGCTTCGAAGGGCCGAAAGGGGCTAGGGCTCTGTTCGTTCGAGTCGAATGAGGGCTACGGGTCTGGCTGTGGCTTTTTCTCTCCTTTAGATGATTAAAAATTCACAAGGCGGGACTCACTGTGTCTTGTCGCCCCACTGCGCCTCGTCTCTCCTAGTGTCCCCTCTTGCAAGTCGCCTTGCCCCACCTGGTTTGAGGCGCAAGCCTCTTCGCCTCACTGCACCTTGCTCCCTGGCACGCTTTTAACTACTATGGTAGTCAAACTTTCACCTTGGATAATTTTACAGTTTTTACATGATAGATGATCCCCTCTCCTAGTTAAGAAGAAATCTATTTGGCTTTTATTTTGCCCACTCTTGAAGTTATTAAATGTTTTTCTTTTTTTATAAAGTAGGTATTCAATATGACCAAATCGTAGGATATGACAAAATATAAACTTGTATCACTAGCTTCATTTTTATATCCATGACCTTCATTTATCCTCTCATAACCTATATTGTCCTTCCCAATGTGTCCATTCAAGTCAGCTCCTTGCCCGGGTTATGATGTATTTTGTTTGACCTGGGAATGCCCAGTGTATTTGTAAGTATTCTTTTGATCAATATATTTTACCCCATTTTGATCAAAAAAAAAAAAAAAGTCAGCTCCTATAAATATCTTTTCAAACATTTGTTTCCCTTGCATAATACTATCCATATCTTCCTAAAAATTGTCTTTTAAGGTTTTCTTTTAAGCTTATTTGGGGAGCTTACACACTAGGCCTTGAGCTATCTTGATTTTTATAATCTTATCCCCTATTTTTTTAACTTATATTACATAATCTTTTAAGTCTTTCTCTACAATGATCCCCATACCATTTTTATATTTCTCCTTTCTAGTGTACCCAAGTTTAAATCCATATTTTTCAATTTCTATAGTTTTCTCCCTACCCATTTCATCCCTTGAAGGCAGGTTAAGTTAATTTTCTTTCTAATCATTTCCACTATCTCCATGCTTTTGCCTATGAGTGTCCCTATATTCCAAGTTGTTAATCTAATCCTAGTTTCTTGTGTTAACATCTCTACTTTCTCCCGTCTAGATTGACCCGGTCTACTCCACCCTTCTCAATTTTTCATTGCACTCGAGTGGTATAAGTGCAAAGTGTCGCTCATAGGGAACACCCTAGTGAATATTTGGTAAGGATTCATGTTAAAGATGTCAAGTTTTATATTGGCTGTCAGTTACCTAACGCAACCCTACTCCTTTATTCAAGCTTGGGACCGACATTGTGTACAAAGATAATTTGTGTTACATAGGCGAAGTACAAGAATCAACAATTTTGTGTGTGTGTGTGTGTGTTTTTTTTTATATGTTCATGCGAACTTGTTTCACAAAGACAGAGAAGCAAAAACTAAAAACCCATACAACTTACCTTGAGCAATCCAAACTAAAACAAAAAATTATCTAACCTACCCCTACAGTTAGGTGACAATTTTCTAAAGCACACCCTAGAACTAGATCTAAAAATCACACGTTCATCGCAATGAACCTAAAATCTAGAGCATGCAAATTCGGCTTGTGAAACAAAGCTAGACTAAAATAAAAAAACTCGTGCGATGGTACTTTTGGAAAATTTTTGTATACTCCAAGAGTTACAAAAGGTTTTTGTCTTGAGATCCAAAAAATGAGAAATTAAATGCATATGATAAGCCTATAACTCAAAACTTACTTTACTAACCACCAATTAAGGACATTTGAGAAAAAAAAAAAAAAAAAACAGATCAAGAGATTGAGAAGATCTCACCGGCGGCCAAAAAAGAAGCTAAAACATATTTGGTCACAACGAAAAAAAGAAATGCTTCAATTGAAAAGCATAGATAACCTTTGTAAGAATCCAATTCAAAACCTGGATCCTGAGCAGAAGAGCTCTAGGGCTGACGTGTGAAACCTTGGGGTTAATTTCAGGCAAAGTTGGATGCCCCAATACAACACCATTGACGGCTTGCTGTGAAATACAGCAGGAAGTACCCCTTGATGTCGGCTGGAAAATTTAATGCCAGCAGCGAAAAAATTCTACACCAAGATCAATTGATTGGAAAATATGGAAAGCAATGAGCGATTGCGGGAATTCTTCAATCGAAATTCAAGGTTTGGTGATGGAGTTGAGGTATTGCTGCTGCAGAGACATTGATGCTTGCTGAAGACAGAGAAAGAGAGATATTTAAACTTGCTAAAGCTAAAGAAAGGAAGAGTAAGGACTTAGGAAATGTAAAATGTATAAAAAGTGAGCATGATATTGTCTTGGTTAAGGACGAAGACATTAAAGAAAGATGACAAAGTTACTTTAGTAAGTTGTTTAATGAAAGCAACTAGAGGGCTTAAACTTAGAATTGTCAAATGAGGAAAATACTAAAAATATGAGATTTATTCGCAAAATTAGAGGTAACGAAGTTAAGTTTGCACTAAAAAAGATGAAAAATGGGAAAGCTATTGGACTGGATAACATCCCAATTGAAGTTTGGAATTGCTTAGGTGATAACGGAATTATATGGTTACCTAATTTATTTAATACAATTATAAAAACTAAGAAAATGGTAGATGAATGGAGGAAAAACACTTTAATACTTATATACAAAAATAAAGGAGATATTCAAAATTGTAATAACTATTGTGGAATTAAACTTGAGTCATACGATGAAACTATGGGAAATGGTAGTTGAACAAAGATTAAGGCTAGAAATGAAGGTCTCAGAAAATCAATTTGGTTTTATGCCTGGGAGATCTACCACAAAAGCTATATATCTTTTAAGAAGAGTAATGGAAAAGTTTAGGAAAAAGAAGAGGGACTTGCATATGATATTTATTGACCTTGAGAAAGCATATGATATGATACCTAGGGAAGTTCGATGGTGGGTTTTAGAAAAAAAGTGTGTATGTAGTAGGTATACTGATGTCATTAAGGATATGTACGATGGAGTAATGACTAGTATAAGGACTGTAGATGGAGAAACTAGAGAATTTCCAATCACCATAGGTGTACATCAAAGATCTGCTTTGAGTCCTTATCTTTTTGCTTTAATGATAGACCAATTGACTAAGAGTATTCAAAAGGAGGTTCCGTGGTGTATGTTGTTTGTAGATGATATTGTATTAAGTGATGAAATTAGGGACGGAGTAGAGGCTGAGTTAGAATTATGGAGAGAAGTTATGGAATCTAGAGGCTTTAGGATAAACAGAATATATGAACTGTAATTTTAGTTATAATAGGAGGAATATTGGAGACAAAGTTAAACTTGATGAAGAAAAAATAAATAACGCTTGTAGATTTCGATACCTTGGATCTATTATGCAAGCTGAAGGAGAAATTGAAGATGGTGTAATGCATAGAGTTAAGGCAGGTTGGGTAAAATGGAGAAGTGCTTCAAATGTGCTATGTGATCGTAGAATACCCTTAAAATTGAAAGGAAAGTTTTATATGATTGCTATAAGACCAGTTATGCTTTATGGATTGGAATGTTAGACAACGAAGAAATATAATATGCAAAAAGTAAAAGTTGCCGAGATGAGAATGCTTAGATGGATGAGTGGTATAACCGTATAACATTGAAAGATAAATTAAGGAATGAACATATTCACAGTAAGTTAGGTGTAGCTTCTATAGAGGATAAGATAAGGGAGGGACGACTCAAATGTTATAGACACTTGCAATGTAGGCCACATAATGCATTAGTGAGGAAGAGTGAGTTAATTACTATGAGGGACGGTAGAAGGGGTAGGGGTAGACCTAAAATAACTTGGGAGAAGATAGTGCGTAAGGATTTAATATCCTTGAATCTGTCAAAAGAAATTGTCTATGATCACATAAATTGGCGAAAAAGGATTCATGTAGCTGACCCCACCTAGTGGGACTTGAGGCTTGGTTTTGTTGTTGTTTGTATATATATTATATATATTAAAAGTTTAAATATAATATGTGTATTATTTGTTTTATATAAATATTAAAATATTAAATCGGTTAACCGATTTAACAGAAATTCAGTTTGCTTGGTTTTGAGTTCGGTTAATATGGAATTTCGGTTTGGTTTGGTTTGGTATGAGGCTTTTTTAATCGAAATTTTTCGGTTAATTAGTTGAATTAACCGTACTAACCAAATGCTCATCCCTAGTTACAGTGTACATATCCTTGCACTTGCTTTTTTATGCAGAGAGGTTGTTTCCTTGGACTCAAACCTGTGACAAGCCAGTTACAAAGGAGCAACTTTTCTGCTGATCCAAGAAGCCCAGCCTCAATAAAATATGATTATAATGAGTTTAAAATAATGAAAAATGTATCTTTAAAAACATATAAATTTAGTTGGTGGCTTTCTTCTTAAGTACTTAAAGAGGTTTTGGGAGGTGCAAGAATGTGAGCAGGCTATGGTGGTATGCAGTTTTGGCTGTTTTGTGGGTGGTTTTGGTGGAGAGGAATGCTTGCAACTTTCATTGTGACTTTTGGTCTATTCATTTGATTTGGAGCAGTATCATCTTTCTTTATATACCATAGGATTATACTTGGTGTACTACAGAGTTAGTTTAAAATTAAAATTATTAAGTAATTACTATTTTTTTACGTTTTTTTTTATCAGTAAAGAGATTTATATTAGCAAGGCATCAGGGGGATGCCAACCCATGGTACAAAACATCAACCACTCTAGGGAGTGTCACAAACATTAAGGATTACAGATCATTAACAATTTGCCCACTAAGCTAGCTGGAAACGACAGCAGTCCACTACTCTCTTTTGCAAATCTGAAGCTGATTAGTTGCATCTTTGACGGCTCTCTTATTTCTTTCTTTCCAAGCACACCAAAAATGACATGAGGGATGAGGTTCAAAGCCTTTCACTTCTCCTTGGTGGCTCTGATGCCTTTCCAAGCCCAAATCTCTCCAACTGAATTTTCCGTAACCCACTGCTGTCTAGTCAAGGATAGAACCAAATTCCACAAGCTCCTTGTTCAAGGCAGTGCAGAAGAATGTGGTTGATTGATTCTGCATCAGCCATACAAAGAAAACACCTATTTGTGACTGTAAGCCCTCCTTTCTGCAGATTGTCAAGGGTTATATTTCCATGTGTAGACTCTTAAACAAAAAGGGCAACCTTTTTATTACAATATCTTTAATTTACATTATTTTTATTTTTCATTATTTTAATTATATTTTAATCAAATTTTGTTATATAAATTGTATTTGCACAGCGGAAATTAAATGCAGCAAACAATGAAAGAAATAGAACACAACCATGCAGTATATCTAAAAGCAATGGAAACAACACAAGGAATTACGTGGTTTGACAATGCCTACATCCACGGGAGCAATTGACAAAGTACTTTACTATCTTGGTGTTAGAAGATACTTACAATGATCTTATTACATTACAAATACACCCAAAATAGTGTATATATAAAGTTCCCAGAGCGTTTTCCTACAAACCCCAACCAACTTAATGCCTCTCTTTCAAAATTCAAAAATCTGGCTGGGTTCCCGAGCCAAACCATTGACGGATTGGGCCAAATCATAGACGGTTTCAAACAAAATGTAAATTGTCCGAATTTTGGTACCAAACCGTCGACGGTCCTGGCCAAATTTTCGACGGTTACTTGTTGCTCCTCAGCACTATGATTTTTCCACTATGTCTTCTCCTTGTACAGGCATCCCATCGAGTATATGAGCCACATATCACAACAATCTCCACCTTGGCGAATATACACTCCTTAGGAGAACCCGAAAACATAGCCCGTTGCTCCACCTTGACCTTAGGATGTTATGTTGGGGACCGCTTCCTGTCTAGCAACTGGAGACAAACACCAAGTTGTAGATGTTACACCCGAAGACTTCACCCTAGGCTTCCAACAAGGCCTTCCCACAATAGTAAACACAAAAGCTGCTGCAAGCCTTCTATTACCAAAGTCCCTTGCATAGTCTTCAACAAATCCCACAACTGACGATCCACTATGTTTCTTGCCAAAACACCCCATTGCACCATCATGGGGGACCTTTCACATATCCTGGACATCACAGTCCGTCCTTGGGTACCGAGCGGTAGACATTTTACATTGATTTTCCACAGAACCCTTTGGGACGGCGAACAAAGTCTCCTTGCGACTCCATTTATAAAGCCACCCTAAGATAACACTAATCTCCCTCTAGCTTTGTCCACAAAGCCACCCTGAGATAACACTAATCTCCCTACAACTCTGTCTATGTGAATCTTCAAACCAAGATCCTTCTTGGCCGTACCCAACACATTCATGTCAACAGAATTCCCAACTGATTAGCCTCAGTCAAAGCCTTCTTAGCCAATAACATGTCATTCACAAACAACAAATCACTCCCTTGCATCCTATCACCCTCGTCTTCATTGGAAGCCTCACCAAGTCCCATATCTGGTACATATACAATGACTTCATCTCTTCCAGCATAGCACTTAACCATCTACTTTTCCTTTGCCGTGCACCGCAACTTGAAAAATAGTAGGAACCTTGCTGCAGGTAGTAATGAATACATGAAACATTAGAATGCTAAATTTGTACCTGACTGGTGGTCTGATAGTGCACATGGGCCCGCCGTGATCGTGCTGGTCTCTCGAGCTGAAACTCCCTACAATATGAACAATGTCATGTCATCTCTACCCTAAGTCTGTTGCTCCACTTGCATCACATGCCCATTTAAACTGTGATACGGTTGACCCGAGATAGAACTTCCCGCATTTCTGCCCTGAGTATCTAGCTCAACCTGAATTACATGTTTGTTGTTGCCGCATTTTTCTAATATTTGTTTCTCTTCTTTTACCTGAGTACACTGCCCCATGACTTTCTCACTGAAAGCTATGTCCTCAATCACCCCTTTGTTTGCCACTTGATCACCCAGCTTTCACCCACCTTTCTTATACCCCAGAAAGGTGTACTGCCCGGACATAACACCAAGCTTAGATCCTCCATCACAAGAATAGTGCACCAGTGGACATTCACTCATACCTGACTAGTTTACCGCAAAAACAGCCCACAATTCACATACAACTCTCTCATCTAGAAATACCTTTGGCAATCGGTCATATGAGAAACGCGCCATACTCACTGACTTCACCAAGAAGTTCACTGTAAGCCCTACATGTTACCTGCCCTGCACACAATCCTTCTTGAACAAAACCAGCGTACTTAGTCCTAATGTTTGACTTGATTATCTTTCTCCGGTTTGGTTCTCCAGCTCAACCACAAGTTAAACCTGGTAAACACCCTAGACTTGTGCCACATGAGATAAACCAAGACTTTTCGTGATACATCCACGAAAAACATATGTTTGTCTTGTGATGCTATTCTCACCGGTCCTCAAACATCTGAATATATGCAGTCACCCATATGCCCTAATCACATATGTCACAGAATATTTAACTCAGATTCCACAACTGCAGCTCTACCTCCACCTACAACTGTGATACCTTGCAAAGCATAGATATTTGCTGCTACCTTTTCTCCTTTCATCACTATCGGGTCGCCTGCACACACTTTCATTTCCCCACTTTCAGACTTGTAACTATATCCGTTACAATCTAAAGTGCCTGAAGAAATTACATTCTTCCTTAGACCCGGTACATGCCTTAAATCTCATCTCATATAGTTCTCACAACACTGTCATACATTTTGATTTTAACATTTCTAATACCAAATATTTTGCATGAAATATCATTTCCTATCAAAACATGACCAGTATTAACTGGTCTGTAGGTGTTGAATCATTTTCTATTTGCTATCATGTGATAAGAGCATCCGGTATCTAGGATCCAAGAATCATCCGTGAGGCACTTTGAACCCGATGAAACACATAGCATATCACCATCACTGCTCCTTGAGTCTCCTACCACTACATTTGTAGATTTTGATGGACCCTGCTGATTCTCAGCATTCCCTTTCTTCCACTCCGGATATTCTGGTCTTATATGCCCAATTTTACCACACCTTAAACACTTTATGTCTTTCCTCTTCTCGGACTGCAATTGAGATCCGCCCCGGGACTTACGTCTTTCACGTTCTTGGTTACTCTTCACCACAAGCCCTTCACCATGTGAAACTTCATCACTGTCCATTTTTCTTTGATGAAAACTGAACAATGCGCTTGTCACCTCTTCCAAATTCAGGCTTTCTTTACCCCATATCAGAGTTGTAACCAAGTTCTCATACGTGTGAGACGTTGGTAGGGAATTCAATTGCATCACTGCCTTGTCATCTTCCTCGAATTTCACATCAACCCGCATTAAATCGCTTATGATTTGATTAAATGCATTGATATGTTGGTTCAAATCCGAACCCTCTACCATATTAAGCCAATATTACCTTTGCTTAAGAAAGAGTTTATTTGTAAGAGACTTAGACATGTACCGGTTTTCAAGCTTTTGCCATACAGTGGTAGCAGAATCCTATTCCATGACGTGATATAGCACGTCATCTGCCAGACACATTCTGATAGTAGCCACCGTCTTTGCCTCCAATTCCTTCCAATTTGCTTCATCCAGGCCTTCCGGTTGAACATCATACAAGACTTTCACCATCCCGTGCTGTACAAGCAAATCTTTCACCCTTCTTTGCCATAAACCGAAGTTCCTGGTTCCATTAAACTTGACATCATCAAATTTTGCAGACGAAGTACCAGAAGCCATTACAACAATTGCTCTGATACCAATTTGTTGTATAAATTGTATTTGCATAGCGGAAATTAAATGCAGCAAACAATGAAAGAACAACTACAAAACACAACCACGTAGTATATTTGAAAGCAGTAGAAGCAACCCAAGGAATTACGTGGTTCAGCAATGCCTACATCCATGGGAGAAATCAGCAAAGTACTTTACTATCTTGGTGTCAAAAGATACTTACAATGATCTTCTTACATTACAAAACACCCAGGACAATGTATATATATATAAAGTTCCCGGAGGGTTTCCCTCCAAACCCCAACCAACTTAACGCCCCTCTTTCAAAATTCAAAAATCTGTGTTAGGTTCCTGAGCCAAACTGCTGAGAGATTGGGCCAAACCGTCGACGATTTCAGACATAATGTAAATTGTTTGAGTTCTGGTACCAAACCGTCGATGATTTACCTGCTGCTCCTCAGCACTATGATTTTTCAACTATGTCTTCTCCTTGTACATGCATCCCATTAAGTATATGAGCCACATATCACAACAAATTTATTGTTTGATTTATGGCAGTTGAAGGATGGTATAGAAATTGATTGATATTTGATCCAAAGACAAAAGTAAGCGTGTGTTCAATCAGGTTTTTGTTTTTTTTAGTTTTGAGAATAATACCATATGCATTGCCAAATTTTTTGTTTTTAGTTTATTTTATTTTTTTTCTTGTTTTGCTTGTTTTCATAATTTTTAAGGTTATACCAAACACCACCTTGGTTTCTTTGTTGGGGTGCAACTTGCAGAGTTTTAAAGGAGGAGTTTTCACATTGGGGGTTATTGCTCCATTATTTTGTTGCTTCCGTTTTGTTTTCCTTTTTAGGAGGATATCTTATCCTTGATCTTGTATTACCATTTCCTCTTTCTTTATAAATTTCTTCTTTAATTGAAAATAGTGAGTTTCCATGCATTTATTTTTCTCTTTCTCAAACAAATTTAGAAATGAAAATTTATCCTAAATATTGAAGATTAAGAAAGTGACGTGTTAAAAAAAATTGCTGATTGATTGACTACTAGATATTTGTTTCTTTTTTATGTATTGGTGGCTAAACAAAGGAAAGTCCGAAATAATATATCAGAAACAGAAGTTGCTGGAGATTTGCTCTATCATTGGGGATTTTTTTTGGTGCTGCAATTGGTTGTTTTGTCAAACTAAAAGGTTCCTTGGACCTTGAAGGTTTTTTAGGTTTTAACAGTTGGTTAATGCTTTTAGTTTTAGCAGTTGGTTAATGCTTTTTTTTTGTTTTCAATTATGGTTTCATACTTTTTAGTTTTTAATGTTGGTTTATTTTATTTAATGTAGCTCAGCAAAGAAAGAAAAATTGTTTACTGTATGGAAATATGTACCCATTAAGCATACACTGATACGCTTCAGGGCTCAGGCTAAAATCTGCCCACCAAATTCACTAAAGCTTATGCCCATTTTGAGGAGTGCCTTTTAAAACATTGGTCATAGTAACTTGAGGTCATGTCCAAAGATGGTCAAAGTTACATAAGTAAGCGTAGAATTGTGACATGAATCAGGAACGTCTTGTGACACTGAAAGTGATACCTCAGTTAAGAACTGTCAGATTCCCACTCTACCTTAAATCTTAAGTTGTTTGGTTGCGGGCCAACAATGCATATCAAGTCTTAACACTCCCCCCTATGTGCAGCCTGATTGCATGTGGAGATATAAACAAACTATAAATGTGGGCAACAAGGCTAGGACTTAGGACCTCCTGGCTTTCCGCAAACAAAGCTCTGATACCATGTTAGATTACCACTTCATCTAAAAGCTTAAGTTGTTAGGTTGTGGGCCAACAATTTACTAAGAACTAAAACAAGAATTAGCATTGTCGGTCTTAAGGATTAAAGAGTGATCTTTGCTGTACAAAGTATTGTATAATTATTTTTAATATTTAATTTGCATAAATCATAGAATATAGGACTTAAATCTTCAAGCATGCTTTACTTATTTCTATCAAAATTACACTTGTTGCTTATTCATCATGGTCAAATTTTGCGTAAATCAGTTGAAGTCTTCAAACTTTTAGGTGCATTTGAATGTCCTATGGATTTTTCTTAGTAGGTAAGTTAATAGCCTTGATTGAGATAGAGAATGTCTTGGCGGGAGGGGATGGGGTTGTGTTTGAACAGGTGACCATGATTCCTGTGGTGCAGATCATGCGGATTCATACCCCATTGGTTTTGGATGTCCTGTGGAATTTGAATGATCTCATTTTAGGAGAACCTCAAAATGATCCCATGGTATCAAATTGAGCAGTACTCTATTTTCTTAATGATTTTCAAGTTAGAGGAAAATGCAATGTGTCCATTTTAAATTGTTGGGGATGGGTGAACATACTCTTGCTTGATCTAAATATCAGTATTTTTTTTGATAACAAAACAAATCTATTGAAGAGAAGAACTAATTACAATGATACGAAGATAAGAAATCCTCCTAGAAAGAATGCTCAAAAAAGAAATAGATACTAAGAAATTACATTAAAGCTGCCTTCCAGTCGCTTTGAAGTTGGGACAGTGAGCCCCCCGAAACCCCAAAATTGTGTGCCCAAAAAGAAGCAAGAAAAATAACTTTCTACCATAGCAAACTTGGTGAAGTCTTCTGATTTTAAAAATTCTAGCATTTTTCTATCAATCCAAAGCAACAAAATAAATGTAAAAATAGTAGTCCCTAAAGATCCTTCCTCTCTTTTTCTTCCCAAAACCCTAGAACTTGACCATCCAAGAAAGTCCTGAATGGGTATCTGGACTCTGAAGCCGCCCAATCCTGACCGGAATACAAAGACAAATTGTTCAACATGTATCTTGCTACCTTACAATGAATGAAATATGGTTGATAGTCTCATTAGACTTACAGCACATCATACAAATATCTGGGCAAAGGGCTTTGTGAGGCCTCCTTATCTGTAATACATAATTTGTGTAGATCTTGTTGAGAAATAGAGTCCAAATGAAAGCCTGGATATTAAATGGAATCTTTGCTTTCCAAAAAACTTTATGTAAAAGGACAGGGCTTGGATTTGTGGATTTTGCGAGATTGGAAAAGAAAGACATCATTGAGAAATACCCTGAAATATCCCCAATCCAAAGCCTTGTATCCCTCTGCGAATTTGGCAAGAAAGAATCCAGCATGCTCAGTAAGCAAAGTAACTCATCAACCCCTCTTTTCTTGACAATCCAGGAAAATGGGACTTCCGTGAGAAAGAGCCCCCCTCAAAAAAATAGAAAGCTGAAATTAGTGCATTGTGAATAGAAGAAAGTCTAAACGAGTGCAGCCCCAACAGGTCCAACGATGACTCTCGTCAACCCCCAAACATCTTCACTGAAGTAGATCTTATCCCCAATTCTTGTTTTTAAACTTGTGAGAGGAAAGAAAAGGCAAGCAACCTGGGAAACAAACTTCCAAGGACTCGCAGGAGTGGCACTGCAACTCCCTCTTGAATGCCACCCATTCTTGTGTATTTCGTATAAACTCTATTTTACCTTGTGCCTATCAATATATTGATTGCAAGTGAAGAAATTCCTGGGGCCACAGGCATGAAAAAAGTCTAGAAATGGTTATAGACCATGTCTTTTGAATAATTAGATTTTTTTGGGTAGCTTGGGCAATATTTTGCTGCTCTCGTAAGCCATAAGAAGTATAAACAAAATATGTTCTTGTATATACTTTGATGTGTTCTCAGTTCTCTGTGCATTCACCCTTTCTGCGCATATAGACATTTGTTTTTATTTTTTCTCCTGTTCTGTGTTTGTTCTGGTTTTTCAAGTGTTTTTAATGCTGAGCACATAAATTAGTTTCAGACAATATTAGGCAGGTGGGTTGGTTTTTTTTTCCCCTAACTAACGGGAGAATTTGACAGGTTTTCAAGAGCGGGCCACTTTTCATATCTTCAAAAGGTTAGTCTGTTTTTTTTTTACCCTATTAGTAATTTTTTCCTTGCCTGAGTTTTCCCTTCTCATTTGAGTTTCAATTTTTTTTTTGTCATGTTGCTTATCCTGTGAGTTTTGGACATGTGGCTTATTTGTCTGTGTGGTCTGTTCATGATAATGATTGCACTTCAATCTGTATTTTAAAGATCTGCTCTTGTATTTATTAATCTCATTTATCTTTCAGTGGGCTGTTGCTTCATTCAAATCTTACCTGTAGATTCATGCATATGCTTTGCATGTTGTCAGCAATGTGTGGAGTGTATTATATGGCATATATGCTGCAAGATTCACTACGCGCAAGGGTTGATGTGAACCAAAATGTTCTTTAGTTATCATGCTTATAACTCTCCAAAACATTGCTAATTACTGCTGCGTATTCTCAAAGTGATTGATATTAATTGAATTTTAGTATATATATATATAAATACATGGCGCATGAATATATGCATGCATATGTGTACATTGTGGCCTGCCCCTTCCCCAGACCCTGCATATGCGGGAGCCTTGTGCACCGAGATGCCCTTATATGTTTACATAGATATAGATACACACTAACATGTGTGTATGTATATATATATATATATATATATATATATATATATATATCTGTTTGTATATACATGCACTTGTGTATGTGTGTGGATTTTGGGAATTTATGCATGTGTTGTGCATGTATTTGTTAGAAATAAGGGTAAACACAAGAATGGGGAAGGTATAATCTCTTCTATAAGGAGAAGGAAACAAAGGCGAACGCTAGAAGACTCTGATAGATCAGGTGATGGCAGCAAGGATGAGGAGTTACTGCCAAGAGAGAATTTGAGAGAGATGTATGAGAGAAGGGTAATGAACAGAACAGCAGTAAAGGAACTGCCTGGGGGAGAATAGGGAGAGGAGAGGGGAACGATGAGAGGAAGGAAGAAGGAAGAAGGAAGAAGGGTAAGAAGAAGATACAGGTGGGGGAAAAATCTCATACGTTCAATTTAATTCAAAGTCAATGAGAAAAAAACGAACTCTTATGTGGATTTGACACTGTATTTATAATTTATAAGAATTACACATAAACCCCTATGTGTACAAGAAATTACAAATAGATCCCTGAGGAATACATATTACGAACCAATCCCAAGTACAATGCACACACAAGCCTTGTACAAATTAAACATGGCTCACTTAATAAGCTACAAATTAATTGAACATGTTTGGGTTTAGGACCCAACCATGCCTTACTCAATTTTTCTGAATTAGTCTCCAACAAGGGTTTAACTATGGTCTGGTTTCTTGTTCTACATCAAATCCTCCCATTTGGAAAATATTCGGCCTCAAATTTTGAAATGTTGGAGGATCAAAAGTAAAAAGCCATGAACTTGGAGGGGATTGCTGTCTATTCAGATTGAATGGAAATCAATCTGACACTGGATAAAGTGGGTAAGGGAGATTTTATGTATGTTCTCGAGTGTCATCCAAAGCGAATCGATGGGCGAGGCATTCTGTGGAAGCAGCGAAATGTTTTCCCCGATGTTCTGACTTCAAATTTTTTGCAGGCTGGGAAGGAGTTCTCGAAGCATTAGGTTTAGTAGTGTTAGGTATTGGTTGGTCATTCGACTGACAATACTTGGGTAGCCCTTGGACTTAGGGCTGGGATGGAAGGGACGATGTTTTTTGCTGTTTGTTCCTGGAGAACCAAAAGGCAATGGATGAGGAGAATTCATGCAAGAACTCTGTACAGCAGTTAGGGTTTTCCCAAGTGAAAGGATGATGCTTGTAAAACTTTACCGGGGGGCAGATGTTCTTGGAGCCAGGTGGTGTCTGTGGGGATAAATGTAGTTGCATGATAGCAACAAGGAATGCAGCAGCAGCAGCGAAGCAGCAGATGCAGGTGCAGTATTAGATGCTGGTGCAGCAGCAGTTTGATTGTTCGTTGGTGGGACATTGCGTAATGGGACTATGGCTCTGTCAGAGGAGGCTAGGGTTTTGTTGGGTGATGGGAGTGTGGTGAAAGTGGGATGGAGTCGGCTGGGGTGCCTGACCATCAAGATAGACTTGGGCTGGATTTTGGGTACTCCTGGATTTGAGGACCCAGGCTAATTAATTAAATGAACCATAAGTCCAAATGTCCTTAGTTGTGATTTGGCCCAATTTCCAGTCCAATTTGGAAAAAAGCCAGAGATCTCTTGGAACTCATAGCTGTTTAGATCTTAATGGGCTCCCTGGCCAAGTCCAAAATTCTAATCATCACAAAGAAGTTAATGAGCCTGTTACTGGTTATTTTGGTCATTTAGCATGTATTATTGCTATGTTAGTAGGCGCGAGTTAGTAAGGGTATTGTGGTCATTGTCCTGTACTTGATATACATTATAAATAGAGGGAGAGGCCTATCATTGTGATTAGGTCTTCCAATTTAGCAAATACATCAAAATGGTATCAGAGTAAGATTTGATCTAAACTCCAAGTGCATATCCGCCACCAGGCCAACCCCTAAACCTCATAATCCTACACAAACCTGCTGCTGTAGAAGGATCATATGCAGCATCGAAGACTCAAAGCAAGTCCAGGAGTTGCCAGAAAACACTGTAGTCACGAGAAAATCCTGGATCCTGCTGTCCTTTCAGAATCTGATGAAACCCTTCATTTTTTTTGCAAAATTGACCCCATAACAAGCCACAGAACCTGCCAATCTGCTACCTTGCAAATTTCCACAGCAGCCCTCATGCATAGCCACATGGCAGCTGAAAGCCGGCATCTCTGATTTCACACATTGACATGTGTGAGTGTTTTGAGCAAACTTTTTGCTTTGATTTCTTCCATAATGTCTTGAACATTTCCATACATCATAACATTCAAGTTGTTGGTCATGTATCTTGTTCAAAGATCCAACCTTGTTGTTCACTTGTAGCGCTTTGTTAATGATTGTTGGGTATTGTTAGGGCTGTGTGTTGGTTTCTTGTGGCTGTGGCAGCCTGGTTTTTTTGTGACTCATTTGTGCATCCACCTTGTTTGTGGTTGTCTTGGTTGTTCCAGTCGTTAACCTTGTTTATTGTTGGTCTAGCTGGTGAGTATTGTGATGGAGTCCCTAATTCCTAAGAGTATGTTTCCTTCATCATTGCTGTAGATAACAACTGAGGAATTAAATGGAGTGAGTTATGTGCAATGGTCTAAGGCTGTCAAGATCTATTTGTTAGGCTTAGGTAAGTCCAAACACTTATTTCAGTCGGGGCCTAGTTATGAAAAAAATGTGTGGATTCAAACTCAATGGAACCCCATATTGCACAGGCACATGTGAATGGATGCAAGGAGATTTGGGATTACGTGAAGCTCTTATATTAGTAACATAACACTAATATATGATCTATCCTTGGAGTATTTAGTTAAAATTGGGGAGACATTAGTGTTGCAAAGTACTTTGCAGAGATGAAAAGCATCGGGAGGAACTTAAGCCATAACTGTTGATATCCGTGAGGTGCAAAAGCAGAGGAAGCAGGTAGTTATTCGTATCCTAGTGGTTTGAAGCCCAAGTTTGAGGCAGTCTAGTGACTCTAATACACATTTTTTAGCCCTACTTCTGATGTTTCAACTGATTGTTTTGTTACACAAGTTGAATCTGGTTTTTCACCAAGCAATCATAGAAGTTCTTGGAGTGGTTTGGGCGGTTGTGGTGGAAGGGATGGATGCGGTTCCCCTTGCAAGTGCACTCATTATGGTTGAGGGGGTCACTCAATCGTCTAGTGTTGGGATCTTCATAGTAAACCACCACACATTGCCAATGCAGCCACCAAAGATTCCTCACTCTGGGCTTGTATTGGTACTGTGTGATATAGGAAGATTATTCCAAGTTCCAGCAGTTTCTAGCGTCTTAGCAAGCTTCTCTTTTTATTGCATCTCTTACTCAGATGGTAACCCTATAGCTTGTACATTGTCTAGTGTTTCTTGCACTAGACCTTGGATTATAGATCTAGCCGCTATTGATCGTATGACTTGTAAAACTAATTTATTTTCCACCTTCAGTATTCTACTTCCTCTATTTCTATTTCTTCTATTTTTTATACACCCAAGTTGCGCTTTCAAATCTTATGTCAATAAGCAAGATTACGAAATCCATGAATTGTTAAGTGACATTCTTTCCTAATTTTGTTGTTGTTGGATTTGAAGATGAGGAACACGTTTGGTGGAGGACTTTAAGGTGGTGGACTGTACCACTTTGAGTCACTATCTCCTATTATTGTATGCACTGCTGCTTCTACACCACTCCAAATCCATTGTAGCCTTGCTCATTTTTCATTAGAAAAGTTAAGAACACTAGTTCCTATGTTGAGTTCTGTGTCTAGTCTTGAGTGTGAATGGAAAGCACCATCATGTTTGGTTTGATTCCCAAGTCAATAAAAGGGGAGAAAGCCCTTTCATGTTAGTCCTTTATGATGTTTGGGTTCTTTGTTGAGTAGCATCAGAGTTGGGTTTTCGATACTTTTTAACTTTTTTTTGTTGATTATCCAATGATGACTTGGCTTTATTTGATGTAGGAGTTGTTTCATAATTTTTGTGCCTTCTGTTTTGAAATAAAGACTCAATTTGGTTTGCCTGATCGGATACTTCGTAGTGATGATGCTAAGGAGTATTACCCAATTCACTAGCTATATTCTAAGCCTAATGTTGTCCATCGGTCATCTTGTCTCCATTCTCCACAACAAAATGACCTGTAGAGAGGAAAAATAGATATATCCTCGAAATTATTCATACCCTACTTTGTTAGATGAATGTTCCTAAAGTGTTTTGGAGTGATGTTTTACTTGCTGCCTGCCCTCTCACTCAAGAGAGGATTCCATCCTCATTCTTAGTGGTAAAATTCCTACTTTGTTCTCTTCCCATATGCTCATTTATTCTCTTTACCTCCTCGTAAATTCTATGTGTATAAGTTGGATCCTCATTTTGTAAAATGTGTCTCTCTAGGCTACTCATGTACTCAAAAGGGATATCAGCTATTGTAGTCCTACCTTGCATTGTTTCTTTGTCACTTTACCTTCCTTGCATTTGACCTTGATGAGTCCCTTGAGTCACACTCAAATCATCTAACCAAGGAGAACCAAGTTGTAAAGGGCCAATATCCATATGTATGATGTCACATGCAAAATTATCAAAATAATCATCCATTTGGATAGGAGCCAAAGACCTTTTGTCAAAATGTAAAGTAGTGTTATCTACCCAACATATCTTATAAGGTTGTGGGTGAGGTTATGAAATTGCATACGAATAATACCATTTTTAGAAACTACATTCACAGGCACCTTCCATTGATGGAAATTTTTGGAACACTTTCTCCACACTTGAGAAAGGTATGGAATGGCTTGATATTGGGCCTGAAGTATCACCAAAGGCATTCCTTTTTCCAATAATTTGTTGCCATGTTGCTGAACACGCACACCCTGCTATATATCATCGAATGCCCTTAACACAATTTGCCCATAATTCTCAGTCTATTCTGCAAAACTTAGCTCTCAAATTTTCAAGAACTACCTTCAAATTCACCTTTATTGTAGACTCATGGAAATTAAACAAGCTCTCATCAACAACTTACACATTGCAGCAATTTGGTCTGATTTTGTTGGTGGCAGTGTATGAGTTGCTTGAATCTCCAGCAGTGATTTTTTTGTGATGACAATTGTGGTGAAGGTAGATCAGAGGGTGATTCAGGGGCGGTAGTGGTGTGATGGGAAAAATACAGGAAATTAATGATTTGAAGAGCCAACAGTTGGGGACTCTTTCTCTGGCGCATGGAGTCACATGCCTTGTCAGATGGTGATGAATTTTGGGAAAGGGGCTAATTGGCAAATGGTTTTATATATTTATTTATTTCCGCTGATGAACATGGTAACTGTAGACTCAAATAGGGAGAGGGAAGGAGAAAGAGGAGGAAAGGAAGAAGATAAAAATGGAGAAGAGAAGTTGGGGATTCTGCCGAAGTTTTATCACTGCAGAGGGGAAAAAAGGAGGCTGGAATTTAACAGAAAATAGAGGAAGAAGAAGCGATAGGCGGAAAATAGGGATTGAAAGCGGAAGAATGGTGATCGTGGTTGGGCGCTGATACAAAAACAAAGTGGCAGCAGCTAGGATGAGGAATTACTGCTGGGGGAGATTTTGGGTGAGATGGAAGAGAGAAGGGCCATGAACAGAACAACATTAAAGGTGCTGCCCAGGGGCGAATAGGGAGACAAGGGGGGAAGAAGAAAAAGGAAGAAGGAAGAGGAGGAAAAACAAGATTATACAGGTGGGCGAAAACTCACACATTCACTTCAATTCAAATTCAACAAAGTTAGTTAACTCTCACATGGCTTTTTACACCCTATTTTAAATGAAAACCTAAATTACTAGAATTACACATATACCCCTAAAGATACAATAAATTACAAATGGACCCCTAGAACACACATACTGCAATTAATCCCAAATACATATAAGCCTACTATAGTAACTACTAATTAGCTAAACAAATTTGGGTTTAAGAGCCTGCAATCCCTTGATCCAATTCTTCTTAATTCATCTTCAGCAAGGGTGTACCCATTGTTTGGATTCTTGTTCAACATCATGAGGAAAAGGGAAACAAAGGACATAAAAGGTCTCCAATAAATATCTCCAAGGTAGATGCTCCTTGCTCTCCGATTGTGATGATCGCCTTAGAATTGTTTGATTTGTAATCCAAATTTATCAACAGTCATTCATGAGTTGCGTGGTTAATGTCAATGATTAGCCTGGATTGGGCACTTGGCCCATGGGAGGCATAAATCCAATTTTGCTCAGCAGACAATGTCAATGATTAGAAAGAAAGAATAGTTCTGCCTGGATTTGAAGGCATTTTTGTTTGCTTCATTATGTGGTTTTGTTGGGGATGAAGGAGCTAATAGGTCATAGAATAGTGTTGTTTTGGAAGTAGTTTGTTACCTGTTCTCGGTGAGGAGTATTTATGTTTTCAAGGGCTACTTTCTGCCTTTGCAATTACTTCATGAGAGGATATTGGGTAGTTTCTCTTGCCTCCTTGTGGGCTTGGAGTTTCTAGGAGGATTTCTCCTTTGTATCTCTTTCCTCCTTTAATGTAATAATTTTTTTGTCTCTTTTCTCTATAATATAATTCTTTTTCTATCCAAAGGGAAAAAATTGATAGCTTTTGGAGATAAATTATTGTGGCAAAGATGGGATTATTTACAAAGATGGATTTTTCTCGACTGGATAGGTTGTTTTGGTGTTGTATCATGTCTTTTTGTTTGGCTGTTTCCTTTTGTTTATGGTTAATATTGAGGGTGATCGTGTTCTTGTGGTTAGTAATGGAATGGCTTAGCAACGTCTTTAGAGAGACTAGAAGGTTTAAGGGATCCTTGAATAACTTATTGTTAAGCTTTAGAAGGCTTGAGCTTTTCTTTAGAATTATTTTTTTTTTCAGTTGTTCCACGTATTATAAATTTACGACTTCATTTTTGAAGGGAGCACTCAATGAGGTTTTAAAATTGGATTGTCTCATATATAGAAATCTTTAAATTACATGTGTCAAGTGCAACGGCTTGTTTGTAGGAGATGTATCAGTTTCTTATTTATGACACGGCACATATATGGTGTTAATTCTTTGAAAGATTTGAGGATGTTCATGAAGCATTTAGAAGTTGGGAAAATATGTTGAATAGCTTGATATCTACATTGTTGGCCCACATCCTATAAACTTAAGCTTTTATGTAATGTGGTTGACTGGTTGGCTAACATGGTGTTAGAGCTATGGTTATAGGAGGTCTTGGGTTCTAGTCTTTTTAGCTGCATTTTCACCTGTTGTCTCTGTTATAGTGTGCTTTGTTTTGTTGTGCCTTATATCTTGAAATTAATTCATCAAGTTGATGATAAAAACCCCTTAGAGGAATTCCGGTGGACATTACGCAATTATTACACAAAAACCCCTTAGAGGAAGGGCTAAGTAGGGGGGGCAACGAGTAGGAGAAATGGAGATTTGGGCTCTATAAGGATTTGGTGCTGCTTATATTTTACAAGAGACGCTTACTTATAAATCTGATCATATTTGAGCTCGTTGAATGCGAGAGCAAGTGTTTAATATGTTGATATGCAGTTGGCACATCCGAACTGCCAAAGCTTTTAGGTGAAGTGGTTGTTTAACAAAGTCTAAATATCAAATAAGAGAAGATTGCTCTTGTTGGAAATTATGCCCTTTGTGGTCATTAGGGGTGTACACGGTTCGGTTCGGTTCGGTTTTTGCCAAAACCGCCAACCGAACCGAACTCCTAGGTTTTCAAAATGATTGAACCGAAACCAAACCGTATATCGTCGGTTTATGAACAAACCAAACCGTGAACTTTGCGGTTCGGTTTGGTTATTTTCGGTTTTACTGAATTTTGAACTATCAAACAACAATAACATTACTTGAGCCCAAGTTGGGCTGCATCAATAGGCCACAGCCCATTATATAACAACTGGGCCAAGGCATTAATTGCAAAACCAAAAACATGAGACATGCCAAAAGTAGGATCCAAATAAAATATATAAGGTGGGGATACTTGTTTTCTTCCCATTTCCAACCAATGTGGGACGCAGGGACGGCTAGCATCTTGTGGTTCCTGCGTCTTAAATTCTTCTCTCTGGTTTTCTGCATGAGAAGGTCGCCGCCCACCGGGAAAGGCTGCAGGCTAGATTGTTTGGCGAGGCTATCTTGCCGGAGTTCATGGAGTTGGAGTTGTCAAACATGTTGGCGGCAGATTTGAAGGCCCAAATGGCGTCAAGCTTGGAAAGAAAAATTGGTGTTGAATGCTGATTACCCAGATCTGAGGATGCATACAGCTTCGGGACTGGTTATAGTCCATTCCAGATCGAAGATGGAGATTGACGATTAAACCTAGAAGAACTACCATAAGCACTTGAAGATGAAGACGAAGAGACCACACTTTAACTATTCCGACTTTGGTAGCCATGGTGGATTCGGAGGTGGTTTCTGGCCGGTGACTGGCGATCCAACAGGCAGCATCTATAATGATCAGTATTATATAAAATTATACAATTATTATTTATTAATTCGGTTTTCAATTTTTCGGTTTGGTTTTGGTCCAAAACCGAAACCAAAATTTTTTATATTTCGAAACCGAAACCGCAAACCGAAAAACCGAACCGAAATGTGTTTCGGTCTGGTTTCGGTTTTTCGGTAATTTTTGTACACCCCTAGTAGTCATATTGATGATTTGGAATCAATTGTCATTTGTCTGAGGATTGTTGATGCATTTTTGGTAAATAATTTATTTCAGAAATACCTATGAAAATCGCATGGGAGCCTTGTGCATTGGATGTTGCGCTTCCTTCGTACCTAATATATTTTTTACTATTCTTTTACAGAAGCATATAATACAGGGGGAGGGAGATTCCTTGAATGTTACTCACATGGTTTTTCATTATTTTTTTTCTCTTACGATATGCTCAAAGTTAATGTTGAACTTCTGCATGCAGGAATAGGTTGGAAGTCTTGGAAGAAGCGTTGGTTTATCCTCACTCGCACTTCTTTGGTTTTCTTCAAAAATGATCCTGTTAGTATTGTCCAATTATTATTCATTTTATTTTAAATCATTATAATGTCTTCCATTTCTTTCTGTTCTCCAATTCTACATTCCCATTATTTTACATTAATCACATGATTTTATTTATTGATGCAAGCGCTTTGTGAGTTCAGCCCCCAAAATGATATGTGTCAGTTACCATTGATGCAGAAGCAAGTGATGATAATGGGTTTTAATTTTATGATGTAAAAAGATACTGAAAAAAATTGCAGATGCAAATGTTTGTTTTGACCTCACTTTTATATCCCTTTATGATATTATGGTTATGTAACAATATTTTTTTTAATCATTAAAGGAGATACAGAACATTTTTATGGTGGGAGTGGCAAATTGCTGTTAGCATTTATCGCAATTTGCAATGATATAGGCGGTGCAATGCAGTTTGCATGGATATTGATTTTGTTAAAATTTTAGTGGAAAATTATAGACCCTATGTTGTGCATTAAAAGTTGCTGTTGAGCAGAATTAGTGCAACTGAAGGATATCTCTGAGAGATTAAAAAGGGAACTAGAGTAATGAGTTTCTGCGGCTTTAGCTGCAATAGACAACTAAAATCTGAATTTTTATTACAATAAAGCTTGGAGAAAATTTTGCAGAAGCCTCCATAGTAGAGTTGTAATCTGTAGAAGCTGTACGATCCTGGCTTTCAGTCTATCTTGAAATCTTTTAATCTCAACCCTACCCTCCATTTTTTTTGAAAGGCTGAATATTGGTCATGTGACTACTTTAAAAGACTAGGACAAGAGTAACCTAAATAAAGGAGTTGAGAAAGATGTAAAAGCCTGGAAAAAAAATCTGCTACACTATCATGGTTAGTAGCATGAGCAATTCAATTGTTGAATATTCGTATGTGAGGTTAGGATGTTAATATGTTTGTATGTGAGTGTTATTTCTGGTCTGTTGATGGAACGCCAGGATGTTATTTGATTTGGCTCAGGCTATAGTGTTTCTGGGACAACCTTATCTTTGAGACGCCTATTTTCTTCATAGTATTATGAGATTGTGATAACAACTGCTCATTACTTTGCTTTCATGTAGAGTGCACTTCCGCAAAGAGGCGGTGAAGTAAATCTGACCTTGGGGGGTATTGACTTAAACAATTCTGGGAGGTATGCATGATTTATGTTATCTCAAAGTAGTCATTTGTATTTAATCTGGCTTATTGTGGTAACTTGTCATCTGTAGTGTTGTTGTGTTATCTCAAAGTAGTCATTCATATTTAATCTGGCTTATGGTGGCAACTTGTCATCTGTAGTGTTGTTGTGAGAGAGGATAAAAAACTCTTAACTGTACTGTTTCCTGATGGACGTGATGGGCGAGCATTCACTCTTAAGGTGCTTAATTCACCATCTGATTTCTTTGTTATTTTGGGTTTCTTCTTGTGCATAAGCCATAACTTGAATTGGTCTTCATTTTTGAATGTTCTTTTACTATGTGCTCATAATTTTTTGGCCTTTCCCCCCTTTAATATTTCAGGCTGAGTCATCAGAGGATTTGTATGAGTGGAAGACTGCCTTGGAACATGCTCTTGCGCAAGCACCAAGTGCTGCCCTCGTCATGGGACACAATGGAATTTTCCGGAATGACACAAGTGATACAATTGAAGGGTCTTTCCATCAATGTTTGTACTTCACCATTATGCCCTGACATTTTTATTGGATTAGTAAAATTAGTTCTCTATCCACAGGCAGTCACATGTTTTTTTATTTTTGTTTAGTGGTGGGGCTCAGAAAGAATTTAGGTTTTTATTTTATTTCATTTTATTTTTGCAAGGGGCTTAGAGAGAATTGTGAGTTTCTTTTACTGCAACTTCATCATATATTGTGTTTTTTTTTTTTTTGTTTTTTTGTTTTTTGTTTTTTACAGGGAGGGATAAGCGCCCTGTTAAATCTTTAGTTGTTGGACGACCAATTTTGCTTGCACTAGAAGATATAGATGGTGGCCCATCTTTCCTTGAGAAAGCGCTTCAATTTCTTGAGAAGTACGGTCAGTATTGATCTCTGATTCTCAACTTTGATTGGGATGTTTTTGGAGTTTCTATGTCACCAGTGTTCCCCCTCTCCTTCCTTCTCTCCCATCTTTTTTTTGGTTGATGCTGAAGCTAAGGCTGCAGCTTGTTCTTTTACATTCTTTTTGTTGAAAGTGTATTGTCATGCTATATATAAGTATGTTCTGTTATTTCTATATTAACTTGTTGAAAGGGAGAAGTCTTTTCTCCTTTGTGTAAGTTCCTCTCTTATCTATGAAATCTTTTTTTTGTTATCGGGGGAAAAAAATCTTTCAGTTACTATTTATATAGTTTCACCATATTTTTCCAAGGATCTGCTATATTGTTGAGACTTAGAATTTAGTTGGAGGATTATAAACTAATAATGAGATTGATTTTATTAAAAGAAAAAGAAAAAAATTACCAAATGTCTCTACTCCTTGGCCATTTTGAGAAAATCTTTGTTAATCTGAAAACAACATTTGGAAGTTTGATTGATCTGGATGTGTCGATGAAAACAATGTCTGGTGATAGACAAGTATTCGGTGCAGAACCCCACAGGAAGAAAGTCTAATGTTGTGCCCCTATTCATGATATGACTTAGTTTTTCTGTAATGTTTGTCTCCAGCAGCAACTAAAGTAGAAGGAATTTTGCGCGAGGCTGCTGATGTTGAGGAGGTAGAACGTAGAGTTCAAGAATATGAGCAAGGTAGCTTCTCTTCTTGGTGCTTGGTTGAAAGTTCCATTTTTGGTTATGTAGTGTATACAATATATTCATGCACATGCCATCATAATGAGGATGTCCTCTGTTTTAGGCAAAATTGAATTTGGTTATGATGAGGATCCTCATGTTGTTGGTGACTGTGTTAAGGTACTCTTTCCTGATACTTCATTTGATATCTTATCTTCTGTGCTATTTTGTTCGATAATCAGCCAACTCTTTTTGTCTGCAGCATGTTCTTCGGGAACTACCTTCATCTCCTGTTCCAGCATCCTGCTGCACTGCCTTGTTGGAAGCATATAGTAAGTCCAGCTTACTTCTTCTTCTTCCCCCATTCTCCAAAAAAATGGTTGTCTCTAGTGATTGAGAGACTTAAATAATTAATGTGGTTGTTTGGTTATTAAAAGATTCATTAAGTTTGGTTATCGCTATTTTTTGTGGCATTTTTTGGATAGATGATTGCAGTGGATTCTTTGTTTGGTCATTGAGATGTTTTTTGTATACCGTTATTTATTCATGAATGTATGCAATTTTAAATTTAGGTCGCAAGACTTGTTTTGATATCCTTGTGTCCCATTATATATTTTAGTTTTTTTTCGTACTTGGTTATCTGCTGACTGCCATACAAGCAGCTGTGACATACAACAAAGAATAACTGAGAACATGTAATTGCAACAGGATGGATAATGTGATTGTGGTTTGGTTCCTTTAACTAATTGCTTGGAGGCCTTTCTGGTGGCGCAATCAAATCCAGAGCAAGGGAGGTTGGATTGGAGTCTGATCTCAGAGGATAGGGCTTTGTGGGTTAGAAAGGTCTTTTGAAGAGGAGTAGATCAAGAAGGCTACGTTTGGTGGATGGAGATGGGGCTCTGGGTCCTGATTGTTTACTTTGGATTTCCTTCAGGATTGTGATTGGTTATGAAGGATTTTTTAGAGGTTTTTCTGGAGTGTTTTTTTTTTTTTGCTAATGGTGTGGTTAATAGGAACACGAGTTCTATTTATTACCTTAATTCCTAAGCAAGGTTGTTCATTTAATTTTATTTTACGTGTTAATATTGCTATATGGATTCCAGGATGGAGCCACCTAGTACATGGAAGAAACTTGACATTTTAAAAGCCAGGAAACAAATATGTAATCAACAAAAGGAATTAGGGCTAGATAGTAATCTTATACCATTCATAAGAAACCGTCATGGACAGTGATTCCATGGGTGCATTTAGGATAATCTGAGCCGGATGTTCCGTCCCTCAAGAGATTGAAAGGGTTCTTTCGACTTTGTTGTCTTGCCTTCCTTTTAGCCCCACTGTCTATAAGGAGGTTAATGAGTCTTGAGACAATCTTCCTGCTCCTTATCATAAAAATTACTCCTACATCTCAAGTCCTGTCATAGTTTATTCCCTTCCATCCAAAACCGGCAATGGACAGTTGTAGTATAACTAGTTGCTAACCTGAAAATCCTCAGAAATTGTTCCTTGTGAGAGGCTTGCCTACACCTCACATCTTGCTTAAAAACACGGACTTCCGTCACTCACTTTGAATGCAAGCCTGGGGAAATGCTCTTTTCAACCCTTATATCCTCCCAAAACACATATTTTGAGTATCCATTTCTCTTTAGGCATCCACATATTAAAAAGTCTGCAAATATACGAGTCATTGGTATCTTTCACAAATTATTTTTCTTCTGTATAATTCTCGATAGTTACTTCCCAAGAACGGCCTTGTTGCTAATGTGAATATCCTGGGTTGGAGTTACTTTTTTGATCAGGTTTACCTGCTTGTTATTGAGACTATATTTTTGCATAATCTTCTGATTACCTTTTTTTCAATTTACAGAGCGGCACCTTTCTGTGGGATTTACATTTCTCTTGGAATCTAGTTAAAGCCAAGTTGGTGAGCTTGTCATTTTGATGAATATTTTGGATTCTTTTGTTCCTTATTGAAGAGCAATCCTCATATGTGGAAACATTTTCATCTAAATCTTCCCTCCTGATTTGGGATACTCCTCAGTGTGCTTGTAGGATATATTTTCTTTTACGATTGTTTATCCTCTTTAATCTTTTGGAGATTCGTGGAGAGCTCAGGTATGATTTTCTTTTGTTTATGGAGATCTGTGGAGAGGTCAGCTATGGTCTTCCTCTGTTTATGTCCTGGTCTTGGGTTCTTCATTTTGTATGAGTTAGTATTTTTTGGTTTTTCTTCCAAATATTGGGTGGTACAGTTTGGTTTTATTGTCATTAGTTTCCTAATGAAGAGTGTGGTGGTTCTGGACTGGCTTCTTCTATAATGGCTTTTGATAGCATTATTTTTGGGAGTGTGAGCTGTGGGATATCCTATCATCTAATGCCCTATCTACCTGGTCTATGTAGAGGAGGAGGAAGAGGGGGGTGAGGAACTTTTGGGTCATCTGAATATATTTCTTTGTTTTTTGGGAGTGGCCTTTTTACCATCTTTCTCAAGAGGTTCTTTCTAGACATATTTTGATCATTTTCCTGTAGTGTTTTTACCGATTCTTTTTGCCCCCTGGTTGATTGTGGAGAGCTGTAGAGGCTGTTCTGCCACATGGTGGGAGCCGGGAGGTATATAGAATTATGAGAAGTTAGAGCATCTTAAGGTGGTTTTAGAAAATGGAAAGTGAAGGTTTTTTTTTGGGTACTTCATCAGATCATCTGGTTACTGGGAGAGTAACTTATAAAAGATTGAGCTTGAGCTGTTGGTTTTGAGGGAGTTCATGTGTTGGAGATAGATGGTTAGGTTTGGGGGACTGTGACACAATTTCTTGTTCTAATTGTGCCTTTGTTGGTGGTAGCTGATTCTCAATTCAAATTTGGTGGCTAATGAGGTTCTTGAGGATATGCAAAAGTGAGGAATAGGAAGGGCTTGTCTTAACATGGGGCTTTGACAAAGCTTATGATTGGGTTAACCAGATTTTCCTAGATAAGGTGCTGGATAGGAAGGGCTTCGGTTCTAGATGTGGGAGTTGAATTAGATGTTCTTTGTATTCTTTTACCTTTGGCGTTATTAGTGGGGGGAAATCAAACTTGGTTTCAGCTTCTAGGGCGTGCATCCAGGTGATCCATGTCTCCTTATATGTGATCCGTCGTCTCCTTATCATTTCATGCTTGCGGGAAATATTTTTGAGTAGATTGATTGATAAGTTGATTGAGGATTCTTTGCAACTGTTCTTTCTTGCTGTGTGGGAGTATCACTAGGTTGACAAGGATTCCTTGCATGTTATTTTTCCTTATCTTTACCCTCTTTTTCTTCTTCATAATGGTCCTATTTCTAGTTTTGTTCTTGGCAATGGGGATTTTTTTTTTCCCTGACGTTTTCATTTTTTCGGAATCTCAATGATGGTGGGTGGAGGATTTATTGTTGCTTTTTAGCTTGTTAGTCCTTTTTCTAGGAGGGATACGGAGTTTGTGGAAGTTGGAGGCTTCTTGGTTCTTTAGTCAGCTCTTGACCTTGAAAGCTTAAGTTGTTAGGTTATGGGCCAACAATGCATATCAAGCCTTGACACTGCCTTGCATCTGCAGCCTGGTTGCATGTGGAGAGGTAATTGAACAATCACTAACACTGTCTTCAGGGAATATGATAGTTTTTAGTGAACACTGAACAGACTATCAAATCTGAAAAAAAATGAAGTGACATTTATGGCAGTCAAGGACTAGAACGTGCTGGAAACCATGTCTGTGATACTCTGTCAAGGAACTGATTCATCTCAATGCTTAAGCTGTTATATGAGGCCTCAAGAATGATTTAATTATCTCTGACACACCTGTGTTCACAATTTCCCACTAGGCTTGAAGAGTGGATAAAAACATGATTATTTATGTTTGTTAAAATTTTAATTTTAGTTGGAAGATATAGGATGATGAGGTTTGAAATCTTGACTTTTTATCAACGAAGCTCTAATACCATGCCAGAGAACAAATTCATCTAAAACCTTAAGCTATTGTATGTATTATGTGTCCTTGGGAATTGTTTTAGTTTTCTCTTTGACTTAAAGGCCTATGGTTTAATCCTCCTTGAAAAGCAAGGTGTAGTCCCAAGAAAAAGGGGGGGGGGGGGTGAATTTTCTTTTAATTCCTTTTTAGAATCCTTAACCTTCTTTTATTTCTTTGAGCTAATTCTTGACTTGTTTGTTTAATCACTCAAGAACTTAGTTCTTTTAATTCAATCAATCAACACAACTATGTAAACAACCAAGCAACCAAACCAATAATTCAAGTAACCAAGCCAATCATCCACAATTTGAAAACAAACAACCAAATGATTTGCCAAACACAAGTTACCTGCAGCACTTAAAATAGTTTGTTTGTTTATATCCCCTGTATATATAAAATTTGTACTTGTTGATATAAAGCCCTGTATTGATTGTTTTGCTTCTTCAATATGATGTGCAATACAACATCCAATCAACACAATATCTACACTCTTCTCAACATTCAGAATCAACTAAACTCTCAGTTAATTTATCCTTGGGCTGTTAACCAAGTAATGTACTCCCATATGGTTTCTGCAAGGTATGGTACAACCAACGTACTCCCTTTCGGTTTCCGCAACCCAAATCAAAATTAGACTTTTAGTTTACTTGATTTCTATATTACATAGTATATATGATTATCAATTAAACCATCCACTCAATTTAAATATGCTGAAAATAAAGAGTAAGGGAAAGAGAGAGTAAGACGGAGATTTTTACGAGGTTCGGCTTATACCCAGCCTGCATCATCATCTTTGGCAAACCACCAAAGGATTCACTAAACCTGTTCCTTTGACGGGTGGAACAAACCTTTACAACACTCCTTGGTTAAGGCTAGAGCCTGCCTTCTCTGAACGGTATCCCCTCATCCGGTCACTCCTTTAGGCTAGAGCCCGCGTCTCTAAGCAATATCCCCTTGCTTAGCCAACGATCCAAACAATCCTTGGAATCGTCAATCTACAAGAAATAAATCAAATAGATGCGTACAAATAATGCTACACAAAGAGCTGATTAGTACACTTTAGAAACTAATATACTTCAAATTCAAAATACCAAAAGAATGAAGTAAGAAGCCCAATGTAAATATCACCGGTTTACTTCTCTTTGATGAGGATCAAGAACTTAAATCAGATACTTCAGAGAAGATGTAAAAGCTCAGAGATTTCTCAGAAATTTCGCAACAATTCAAAGCTTTAAAACAGATAGCAAGAAGCTTTGAGTGAAAGAGATCTTGAAAGACTATTCAAAGCTTGGTTTCTATGTGAAGATCATAAAACATGTATTTATAGACTTGAAAAACATTCACTTTCGTGCTGCACAAGTTTACTTGGAGTGCCCTCCAAGTTTCTGAAAAGATTGGGGGGCGCAAGTCAATTAGATTTGAAAATTAGAAGTTTAAAAAATCTGACCGTTGCTGTACTTCGGTTGCTTGAAATGCAACCTCGGTCTCCTGAAGTGAGTTTAGGAGCCTGAAGTTACAGGGTCAGGCGCCTGAAGACACACTGCTTGTTTTAAGTTTCTTCAGCAAAAATCCTCGGTCGCCTGAGGATTTTACCTCGGTCGCCTGGACAGTACAAAGTCAGTTTCCTTCTTTCTTTTTCAAAGATATTTGGCTTCCTTGCTTTCCAACTTTTGAAAGATATTTTCTGGGGTTTTAATATAAAGTCTCTATGTCCATTTATGTCCCCTAATGAGATTCATTTCATTCATAATGATATTTTTACCTTTGAAGTACTTACATGAAGATTTCCTAACAAATAAAACATTTCTTGTTCTTTGAAAACTTCATGGTCTTCTTGAAGCTTTGAGTTCATTTCATCTTTAGATGTCTTTGAGCTTCCCTTTTTGATCACTTCATCACGTGCTTTTAAACTTGTTGATGATCTTTCAAAGCTTTGTTGATTTTGGCTTGTTTAAGTTTCCTAAAACCATCATTACTTGAACACATAATGATATTAAAACCTTTTATTTGTTACCATCAAAACAAGAGGTGAAAGCCTTGTTAGGCTAACACTCATCATTCCCATTCTTCTAATTAAAATCAAAATTTTGAATGCAAGGTTTGGTGGGTCTCTACTTTGTCTTCTCCTCAAGCTCGTTGGCTTTCTTGTATGGGGGGAATGTTATAGAGATTAGAAACCATTTCTGGGGCAGTGGAGCCTCACCTAATGGCCTAAGATTTTTGGTTAGAGTGGTTGTTTAGCAAGGTATCGCAACCATGGTTGCGAAGGGGTCTTGGTTTCTTATCTCATTGCTTATGTTTATAATCATTTTCTTAAAAATTATGTAGTACCCTTAAATGCATGATATATACTGTTAGCCTGCAACCTAATGGCAAAATTTTTAGGTTCACTGGTAATTATATAAGTTGCAAATCTTTTTATTCTCATTTGATTGCCTTGCCTCCTCTTTCTCCTTTTCCATTATAGTATATTTAATTTGGAAAGCCAAACATCCTTTGAATAATGGGGCTTTTTGTTTTATTGAGTTCTGAACGAGTTATAGGACATTCTGTTGCACGTTTGAAAACTGAACAAGGCTATTCCCCTTGATGTGTGTTTTGTGTTTGTATAGCAGGGAGACTTAAGAATTTGGTGCAGCACTTCTTTGTGGTGACTTGGTGGGAGTGAAATCCATGAATTTTTAAGGATTGTTTCTTGTTTTTGCTGCTGCTGTGAGTGAGGATAGTTCTTCTTGCTTCTTTGCAGTCTTTTGCCTGGTTTCTTCAAAGCAATATGCTTTTGTGATGTTCAGCATAATTGGAGTTCTTCTCTTTTTATTCTTTTTGTTTTTCTGGTTTCTTTGCTTTGTTTCCTTTTTGAGTATTCCTTATGCTCCTTTAAACTCTCAGTCCTTAAATTAATTATATTCTTCTTTTATACTGCAAAAAGATGTGCGCACATAAAATTTAGCCATATCTAAAAAATGAGGCTTGGGTTACCCTTTATTTGTATCCGGAGTCTTGAATCATGATCTTCATCATGCATAAATAGGTGTTAAAAAAATGGATTTAAGAACATTCTTGTCAATGTGCAAAACTATCATGATAAAGGAAGGGAAATAGAACTGCTGGTGAGGGGATGGACTGAACCAAGAACCAGCTCTGCCTGCATTGTGTGTGTGTCTGTGTGGTGTGTGTATTGTATCTTCGTTTACGTGTGAAAATTTTTGCATATTTTATTTGTTGAAATTAAAGTACCTTGTGTTTTATGGTTTTCTGTTGTATGGATAAGGAATTGATCGGAAGGAAGCTCGTGTTAATGCGATGCGCTCTGCTATATTGGAGACTTTTCCTGAACCAAATCGGCGCTTATTGCAGAGGTAAGATCTGTTTATTCCTTTTAGGTGATTCCTTTTTTCTCATCTACAAGTTCTACTTTCTTATTTGGTGTTAAGTTCTAATCACTCCCTTGTGATATATGGTATGGAAATTAATATGTAGTGCAATCTGCAGTTTTTCCTATCATTTTTTGGTGTATGACTTTCATTAATTGTAGATCATTCTTGTAAGATGATTTTGAGTTTTTATTGAAGTTGAATGTGCTATAGTTGAATGATGATACGTGGAAAACATGCTTTTAGAATGATGTTCTAATTATTAGTGTTAAGGGTTGATATACATTGTTGACCTACAACCTAACAGCTTAAGCTTTTAGGTAAAGTGGTAATCTAACATGGTATCAAAGCCATGGTTGCCATGAGGTTGTGGGTTCTAGTCTTGTTGCCCGTGTTTGATATATGTTTGTTAAGAAATCATGTGTTCCTATTATGGGTGTTATTCGCTGTGTGTTTATGTCTACATGTGTAATCAGGCTGCACATGTTTTGGGGGGGGGGGGGTGTTAAGGCTTGATATACATTGTTGGCCCACAACCTAACAGCTTAAGCTTTTAGGTAAAGTGGTAATCAAACAATTACAAACAAAGCCCTTATTATGTAGTGGCTTTTTAGACTTCCAAGAGATAAAGCTTCTATATAGGCTTAAACCCTAAATCCAATTAAGGAATTAGATAATACTAAACAATATCAAATCTCAATCTCTAAACAAATAAAATTACAAAATAAATTGTTTTTTTTTTCCAGTAAAATGAAGCCTAACATTGAATGTATATAAAATTGAATATTTAATAATTAAGTATCAATGAATCTCAAATCTTTTTTTTTTGCTCTCATCAGAACACCCCTAAAGAAGGGGTATTGCAAAATTATTGTGCGAAAACAGACAATGTGATAAAATTATATTCAAGAGTCTTCAAACTCTGTTTGAAAAAAACGTATGATTTTAGTAATTAGATGGTGCAGATGGGCTTTTTTATTATTAAAATTTAAAAGAAGGCAGACCTGGAGCTGTATGTAACTCTTTGTGACTCGTGACTGCGGCTTCTACCTCTGACCTCATCAACTCAACTTCTATTCTCCTTTTCTGACCCTAAGTGTTTTATTTTCTTTAATATTAATTCATTTCATATTTCTAACACAGTATCAGAGGATTGATCTCCTTCAAATCTGATTAGTCTGAATAGATGTTGAGCACTGTTTTTTATTTTTTCTTATATTTGCCTGATTAGTTCTTAAAACTGATTGTCTGTTTTGTGGGAGAGTCATTTTAGGATGCTCTTCTTCTCGGTTCGGTCTTGCAGCAGCATTGGTTTTATGCTGTGTGTGTTTGTGGACTGCTCTTATTTTTCTGATGTTCCTTGGCTGGTTGTGGCATGAAGATGCTTTTTAACGCTCGATGTGTTCGTGATTGACTTTTTGCATTCTTGTATGAGTTGCCCAATTGGTTTTTGATTGGTATTCGATGACTCTATTTCCTGTTCTTGCCTGCACTTGCTTCTGGTTGTTGCCAGCTATAATTCCTTCAGCCCTGTAACTGAGTAATTTTTTTGTTCCTTTTATTCTTTTGGGTGTGTGGTTCCAAAGTTTAAGGCATAAGGGGAAGTCTAAATATCTGCTGCATTCTCCTCGGTGGAATGTCATGGAACCATGAATTGGTACAAACATGATGTTTTGTTAAATTGCTGAATCTGTATGGGATGATCTTTGTGAGAGCTTCTCACTTGATGAAATTTAAAACCTCTTTTTTACCTGTATGAGAAGTTTTTTCAAATTTAACCAAGAAGGGTAGCTCCATCAATGAGTATTATAACACTCTTTAGGGCATGTGGGAGGAACTCAATATCTATCAGAGTTTGTGTTGACGTTGAGATGTTTAAGAGGCAACTGGCAGAGTTCTTGGTTGCCAAATTTTTGTCTCGGTTGAGTTCTGAGCTTCAACCTGTCTGTGCTCAAATTCTTGTTGATGAATCCATATTAGATGTGAAAAAAGCATGTGCTAGAATACAACATCTCACCAAAGGTTGCTCTTAGTCCTTCTGAAGCTTCTTCCTGTGACAATTTAGCTATTGTTGGGATTGTCTCTTACCATGGTATGGGATGTGATGAGGCTCATTTTGGAGGGTGATTATGTCAAGGGTGGTGTATGAGAACGAGGAGTTCATTGCGGCGATTCTGGCATTTGCATAAACTAAGGTGTGAAAAATCATATAGATGATCCATGTTGGGATCTCCATTGGAAATTGTCTTTGGTCAAAAAGTCTCTTTGCAAAGATGACTGCATTGTTGACACTTTGAGTGCACTTGAATTCTCCATTGGGAGTTAATGTACATTATCATGTCCTAAAAGGTGCATAACAATCTTGTTTATTTTTCAAAAACTTAAACTTTCTGGACATTTCTATCTCAGATTTATGATTATTTCCTTCCTAAAGTCAAGTATTGTGTAATGGGCAGATAATTCTCTTTTGGGAGGACCTTTGGGTGAGGGACATGCCTTTGGCTGTTACCTACCCTTGTCTTTTTCGGTTATCGAATCTTTATGATACCCTTATTTCTGCTTTTCTTTTTTATGAGAAGGCAGGCGTTCTTAGAACTTCCATTTTCAGAGAAATTTTAAGGAGAGAGAGAGATTAATGAGTTGGCTCCTTTGACTAGGTTGCTTGACTCTTTTTATGTTCAATTGGGTAGTGATAAAAGGATTTGGGGCTTAGATGCTTCTGGGGAATTCTCTTGTAAATCTTTTCTGTTCTAATTGACTTTTGATGCTATTGCGGATCTTTTTTGCATTTTGTACTTTGATTTGGAAGCTAAAGGTCCCTCAAACATAGAAGCTTTTGTTTGGACTACATTCTTCTCTCTAATACAATTCTTTGTTTGTCAAAAAATTACACTCCAGCTTGAGGGGGAATGTTAGAAGGGAATATATTATTATGTTATTTAGGTGGTGTGAGGTGGGGGCTATTTATGCCTTTTTATTACCACCCCCTAATATAATGTATCTGGCAGTAGAATTTTTCAAGAAAACCAGTCCAATCTTCTCGAGTGTGTCCCACAGGTAGGGTTTTTTTTAAAATTTTTTTTGTATTACGACCATCAAATGTGTAGTATTTTTTTCTTATTGATATAATACGTTGACAATTCAGATAAATTGATGAAAGGTTGAAGAGAAACTCCAAGGCTCTAGTTTTGAATAAGTTAAGGAACAGGAAAGCAACTCTGGTTAAGGATAGGGAGAAGAACAAAAGGCTATGGATCAGGTTTGGGCCTCTCTGGAAATGGTTGCTGAGTTAGGGTTGATTGATGCTGCATTCATGAATATGAAGTAAAATGGAAGAGGGTAAGAAATTATGGTCAGTAGGCTCAGCCATAAGGAGAGACATGAAAAGTTGTAATGTAATGTGGTTGTTTGGAGTACTGGCTGTCATAACATGACAAGGCAAAGCAAGTTGAAAAAGTACCTTCATCTCGTAATTGTATATTTAATGTGTTTTGAAGAAACTAATGTTGCCCCATTTTTTGGCAATTATAGTGTATTTATCATCATCAATGTCAATGTTAAAAAGGTCAATTTGGAAAAGTTAAGGAAGATGGGCTAGGATGGATGCATGATGTAGGAAAAAACGTAAAGAATATCTAGCCTAGAAGCTTTCGAAATTTGTGGGGAAGATTGCTTGTGTAAGTACATTTTACTACAGTGATGGTCCTGATTGACTATCTACTGCATCCTTGATCTATGACAAAAAGTTTATATTAGATATTTTATTATTTATGAGAGAATTATTAAATATGGAAGTCTAATTTGAATTTCTATTCTCAAATGCAAAATCTTATCTTTGTAATGAATGAGACTCGTCTAAGTTGAGTAAAAATATCTAAAGATGGTTCCTGTGGTATGTTGGAGAGAAGTTTAGGTTTTTCTTGTAGTTTATGACATTTTAGAGTTTGCATTAGGTTTTTCTTCTAGTTTATGACATTTTAGTGTTTGTATTTGGAGTATTGATTAAGATAATTTGCTTACCTTGTCCTTGGGAGCTTGGGTCTAGACTTTGGAATTGGAATTATATGGATTTGGGCCTATTGACGACCTCGCAGTAACAAGATGTTCTCTTTTATTCTTGCTTGACCCTAACTAGAGAAAGTCATGCATTGTCCTCTCCAGTATCGATGCTACACTCTTGGGCACACTAAGATGATATAGGAAGTATATAGGGACATTAGATAGGGCAACACTAATGAGAGTGGTGTGGCTCCCTAACGAACAGTGCCCCTTGTCCCACCCCTCCAGCCTCCTACTAACTCTCTCAATCATATGATCCCAAAAAAATCACAGAATTAGAGTTGCCTCCATGAGGGAGGCTGGGATAGGAGAGTGGTCATTCCATAATAGCTCAAGGAGCTCGTTCATTACATATACGAGTGATTCCTTGCCCAATTTTAGGCTTGTTCAACAAACAAGACGAACTTGTAGATTAATGGGCTCTGATCATTTTGGCTTGTGAGTGGCTCAGTTGGGCTTGTTTAGTAGGCTCAGATTATGTAGACTTGGTTAATAGGGCTGAATTCCGCTTGATAGATTGTAATGGGCTTATTAGCTTAAAACACCTCTTTAGCCCCTAACTTCATAATCTGAATTCAACAAAAGGACAAGGTCAATGCTCTAGGCTGGCTTCAACCCATGGTCAATTGGCTGGCTTGATAGGAGCAAAATCTCCTAAGACAATATGATTAGTGCCCGTTTTAACTTTTGCCTATGAAAACCCTAAGAGCCTTCTGCATATCATAATATGAGGTTCCAAATAACCAAGTTATTTGTGGGCAGCTTCCTAGCTTGGCTCAGTAAGGGCTTTTGCATTAATGAACAAGCTTGAGCAAGTATTTTCAAGCTTGGTTTGAGCTTTGCTCGAGCTTAGTTAAACAATTTAATAAACAAGCTTGCACATGGTAAAGCACTGCTCGGATGGGCTCATTTGCAGCCTACTGCCAAGGCCTTAAACTCCTCCAACTCCCTACCTTACATGTTAATGCCAGACATGGCGCCACTCCTCTCTTGGACAAGTTGATGTGCAATCTTGAAACCTTTTTGAAAATTTTTAATTGCCTATCAGATTTTTTTTTTTTTTTTTTGGGACAATGACCTTTTGGACTTTTTCTACATTGTTCTCAAGAAACACCATAATGTCATCAGAAAATTGGAGTTGTTGTTAAGAGAGGTCGTGAGGTTGCGCCAAAAAATGAAGGTGCAGTGGGTTACTGATGGGACTGTAACTCAGGATTATTTCAGAGTGGCTTTATTAATGACCTGGAATTGGATTCTGGGAACAGGGTTAGTACTCAGATGCGTGCAGAGATTATGAACTTTTAGAACACCTATTTGCTGAGGATTGCCCGAGTCGGCTGAGGTTGGAGGGCTTGGATTGGAGTCCTATCGGGGCATCCTCAGCTCGATAGTGGCTTAAGAGGTCTTCTGAAGTTGAAGATATTATTTTATTTTATTTGAAATTTTAAATATGGCTGATGTATCCCTCATTAATTTTTTTTAAAAAATTTTAAATATGGCTGATGTGTCCCTTATTAAGTGATTGTTAGCCATTTTTAATGATACTTCTGTTTGATGATAAAAGAGGAGCCATTTTTGACAACCATAATTATGTAATGCTGATATTGAGCAACTAATCGACTATATCTACAACTGAAACAAAAAGAACACTGTTATGTGTGAACGTTTCTTTGTGCTGTTATTGTTACTTGACATTACTTCAATTCTTTGTCTTTTGGAGTGAGCGTCCTTCAAAGTTACAGATAAACTTGTTAATGCCTTCCTTATTTCCTAATATTTCTTTTTTCTTGTGCAGAATTCTGAAGATGATGCATACAATTTCTTCTCATGCTTCTGAGAATAGGATGACTCCATCTGCTGTTGCTGCTTGCATGGCACCCTTGCTCTTACGTCCTCTTTTGGCTGGTGAATGTGAATTGGAGGATGATTTTGATGTGAGTGGGGATAATTCTGCTCAGCTTCTGGCAGCTGCAAATGCTGCAAATAATGCTCAAGCCATAATCACAACTCTTTTGGAGGAGTATGAGAACATATTCGATGTGAGAATATCTCAATCCAGTAATCTGTCAATTTGGTTAATGAAATAATGATCTTATTTTTTCCTGTATTATACCCTTTACATGATTGATCACAGGTTTTTTATGTTACTGTTTTCTCAATAACCTCGTGGTCTTGAGTTTCTGAAAGGTAAAGGTGAATTTGATATGAAGATGAAGTGGTTGCTTACTTCATTGCCCTTGTAGTTGCAAGTTGCAACTCACAACTTTAAAGCTTAAGCTTTCAATATTTAATTTGTAATAAAAAAATAAGGGCAGCCCGGTGCACAAAGCTCCCGTGTATGAGGGGTCTGGGGAAGGGGCGGACAACAATAGGTCTATAGTACATAGCCTTTGTAAGAGGCTGTTTCCACGCCTCGAACCCATGACCTCCAGGTCACACGACGGCAACCTTACCATTGCGCCTAAACTTTCCTTCTAATTTGTAATGCAACATGTTATATTTAGTAACCTAAAATTTTTATTTAATTCCATCCATTTCTTCTAAAACTGAAAAAATGGAAGGAGTTATGAGTGCAAAAATAGAACTGATTAAGGCTCTCCAAATGATTTATTGTTCAAGGAAAATGCTCATGTTCAAGGAATATATGTGGCTGAAGTATTTCTGGCATGAGTTATTGAGGTGCAATAGCTTTGTGGGCTTTTAGTCGAGCTGGTGGTTGTAGTATCAACAAGGGGGAATGATATTGCTTCAATCTAATAAAGAAATCAATAGTAACAAAGGTGGTTAATCTGCTGCTTCGTTGTGGTGTAAGAGGGTTTGACGAGGCTAATTTATTGCTAGGCTTTTGCTCTCCTGTTTGAGATGTAAGAAAATCTCAAATAAGATGGCTTTCTTGGGTCTACCACCTCTCCTATGTTGGCGCTTTCTTTTTCAGTTGGTTTGAGATGTTTTTTTGGTTTTGTCTTTGCTGATTTTGGGGCTTCAAAGATATGTCCTGGATCATTCTGGTTTTTTAACAGGAAGGTGTAATAACAACAACAGCAACCAACCAAGCTTTGTGTCCCATTAGGCGGGGTCGGCTACATGAATCATTTTCTACCAATTTACGCTATCATGGGCAATTTCCTACACCAAATTCAAGACTATTAAATCCTTACTTACTATCTCATTTGAGGTTATTTTAGGTCTGCCCCTACCCCTTCTATTGCCCCTTATAGTAACTGGATGACACCTCCTCAGTAGGGCACTATTTTGGCCTATGTTGCAAATGCCCAAACCATCTGAGTCGTCCCTCCCTTATCTTCTATAGAAGCTATACCTAATTTACTGGGAATATGTTCATTCCTTAGTTCATTTTTAATGTTATACCATTCATCTACCTTAGCATTCTCATCTCGACAACTTTTACTTTTTGCATATGTTGTTTGTTAGTTGCCCAACATTCTGATCCATATAGCACAACTAGTATTATAGTGTCCTATAAAATTTATCTTTTAATTATAAAGATATTCTATGATCACACAACACATTTGAAGCACTTCTCGATTTTACCCAACCTGATTTAACTCTATGCATTACATCTTCGTGAATTTTTCCTTCAACTTATATAATAGATCAACGTATATAAATCTACTAGTGTTATTGATTTCTTGACCATCAAGTTTAACCTTTTCTCCAATATCCTTCTATAAATGAAATTACATTTCCTTTATTCTATCTTATTTGTACTTTTCCTAAAACCTTTAGGTTCTAAAGCTTCTCTCTATAATTCTAATTTAGTTTTTACTCCACCCCTAGTTTTATCAAACAAGACAATATCATCTGCAAATAACATACGCCATGGAACCTAATATTAGATACTCGTAGTAAGTTCATCCATCACTAGAGCAAAAAGATAAAGGTTCAAAGCAGATTCTTGATGTACACTTATTGTGATTGGAAATTCCCTAACCTATCTACTTATAGTTCTGATGTTAGTCATTGCTCCATCGTACATATCCTTAATGACATTGTTATACTTACACATATGCCCTTTTATCTAAAACTCACCATAGAACTTTCGTAGGTACCCAAATCATACGCTTTCTTGAAGTCAATAAAAACCTATCCAAGTCCCTCTCCTTGTCCCTTAACTTTTCTATTAATCTTCTGAAAAGATATGTAACTTCTGTAGTAGATCTCCTAGGCATAAAACCATATTGATTGTTTGAGATCCTCATTTCTAGCCTTAATATTTGTTCAACCACTGTTTCACACAGTTTCATTGTATGACTCATAAATTTAATTTCACGATAGTTATTACAATTTTGAATAACTTATTTATTTTTGTATATAGGTATTAAAATGCTTTTCCTCCATTCATCTGACGTTCTCGTAGTTTCTATTCTTGTGCTTAATAAATTAATTGACGATATAATTATGTTTTCACCTAGGCATTTCCGAACTTCAATTGGGATGTTATCCAATCCTATAGCTTTTCCATTTTTCATCTATTTTAATGCAAACTTAACTTCATTAACTCTAGTTTTGTGAATAAATCTCATATTTTTTTGCCTTTTCCTCATTTGTTAAATTTAAGCTTTCTACTTGCCACTTGGTTTTCGTTAAATAGCTTACTAAAGTAACTTTGCCACCTTTCTTTTATGTCTTCTTCCTTTACCAATACAATATCATCCTCACTTTTTTATGGGTTTTGCATACCTTAGTCCTTGCTCTTTCTTTCTCTACCTCTAGATCTTCCCCCTTCTTTTGGATCTAAACTAGCATATAAATTATTAAATGATATATATTTAGCTTCACTAACAGCCTTTTTCACATTTTTTTCTCGCATCTGTAAACTTTTCATAATTTTCTATGTTTTTCTTTCTATGAATATGTCCTTGATTTGATGGTCATGGGTAATAAAAGACTTGAGCTGTGTTGTTAGCAATGTTGAAGATGATGGTGGATCTGCTGATTTTCATTGATCAAGTTCTTAGATGGGTGTTGGTTAAGCACTTATGCGTAGGCCCTTCTCAAATTGATGGTTTCTTGTGTATATCAATTAATAGGGTTCAGAGTTACTGTTGCCATGAGTAGGGGTTTCCCTACAACTTGTTCGCTTGGTCTTATGTGTTGAGATATATAATTTGCTATGGAAGATGTTGTGTTTTTTGGTTGAATGTTTTGGTCCATATATAATCTGAAAACTTTTCTAAATTAGAAACAGCTTATATTAAAAGGGATAAAATTTGTTTTTGCCCAATGATGTTGATGTAGTTTTGTATAGGCCATCTGGTCTAATTATTAGTGGCAAAGCACAGGTGAAACCCAAGGCAAAAAGCTGAAGCTAAGAGATGCAACTAGTTCATTTCTTCCCCCTGCATTCTCTAATATGCTTTATAATTTTATTTTCTCTATGAAAATAGAGAGGGAGGGTGTGAGAGAGAGAGAAAGGGAAGGAGGGACGGCCCATATGATCTCCATCAGAGGGAGGGAGTTTTGCTGCCATAATCCAAACAGTATTCATTTCGATGTAGTGATTCTGTGGTGTTGGATTCTTATGTTACTGCTAAGATATTGTTAAAAATATGCTTTAGTATGTGCGTTCATCCCCAATACTTTTATGTTTTGTTGTAAATAGTTTTATTTGTTTTCCCCTCTTGATTTATGATTTTGCATATTTTTTCCTCATAATTGTGGATTTAGCAGCTAGTGTATTTTAATTTGGTGTTTATGGCGGTGCTTACCAATTGTGATTTCGTGCTTCAGGATGAAAATCAACATAGATGCTCTATTTCAGCTGATTCTCGGATTGAAAACGGTGCGAGTGAAGATTCAACAGATGAAGACAATTTGGATATGAAAGATAATGGTTTTCATGATGCAGAAAATGAAGTTGATCCGGAGACAGATGATGATCCTGAACGTGTACTCAGTGGAAAATCAAGTGAAAGCAGCTGTTATGTTGGTAGCGATCTTTATGACTATAAGGTTTCTTCTGCACTCCTACTCTCCCTCCCTTACTCCCTTTATTTCTCTCTGCCTATATGTGTGTATGCTGTGTATTGTTCATTTTTGTTTCAATAGACCTATGGTCTTTTTTGTTGGATTTTCTTGATTCCAAGCTGCATTATGCATGAGGAAATGTGTGCTGCTTTATTTTATTTTCTCACTTATAGGCAACAATAAATATGTTATCCTTAATAATCTGTGGTTGGGATCAGCAATAATTTTCATCTAAATCGCTTACTCTTAATGATTAATACCCCTTTAGGAGGGATGTATGGGGAATGAGGGGAGAGTGTGCTTGGGCAAAAATTTCACATAATCATCCGTTAAAGTAGATAACCAAAACTTACAAAGTAACCCAATTACAGATAATCCCAAAGTAATTATATCCAAAATAACACCTAAATTTTATACAATTCATAGAAATATCCATATTTCTCAAATTAAATCCCTAATTTCTAAATCTTCGAGCTGAATGTGGTCCCCTATCAAACTCCCCTAGTTAGAGAAAACTCGACCTTGAGTTTTGTGGTAGAACAACTTGTGACTTGTGAACAACTTCAGCCAAATAGCAAAATGAAGAACTAGATCATATCCTCAATGGGCATTAGAAAGTAGCAAATTGGCCCTCAAACTAAGGGCTTATTGCTGGAAAAATCCAAATCATCCATTTCATGGTTCATATGTGATAAAACAGATGAGAACCATGTAAGAGAGAACTAAAGAAGATAGTGACTTCTTCCACTCAAAGAGAGAGAGAGATGCACATCATACATAAAACATATTGCATCATCTCATACATATATGGTTCTTATTTGCAGCTGGGTCTATAAATAAGTAGGCTTTCAATTTAAACCTTTGCATTATTAATGCTCCCCTTTCTGTCTTGCCTTCCAAGACTCATGATTTCATCCTTTTTTCTTTTAGCTTAGCTTCCATGGCTTCGGGCTGTTCATGTGCTAATGTTGGGCACAGAGTTTACAGAAACAACTGCCACATTTGCACAGGTCCAAACATCATGTCCTTTGACAATGCAGCGGCTCTTAAGCAGCATTTTGAGAAGGCAGTCCCTAATGCCATTATACCAATTAGTCACATCTGATATGCAAACATCCTTTAGATTGACCAGAAAGAACACCTCGACAATGCAGGTTGTTTGAAAAGAAAAGAGTGGGTTTATATGTGTGTGGAGAGAGAGAGAGAGAGTGGTCATCTTATAGCAGGGCAGGGCTGGGGCTTTTACAGGCCAGGGACTCGGGGTTTTACAGCATAGTCTTAAAGCAGGTTTCTGCAAAGATAATGTGAGGGTTTTAAATGAATTATTGTCAGATGGAATACTGCTGGATTGTTTGCTTGCCTTTTTGTTTACGGTTGCACTATTAACGAGCGGTAAAGGGTTTTCAATGTGAGAGAGCTTTTAACAAGAAATTCATGCCCCTCAAGCATGCAATCCTCATATTATGATAAGTACAGTCTCTTTTACATACAATGGAAAGAACCCTCTTATTTTCCATTCAGAGCGCTAAAAGCCACGTACATAGGGATAGACTTCACTGCTTTTCTTTTATGTTTTTAGGAGACTTGTCCTTCAGCCTTAAGAAACAAAGTTGAGAGATACAAACAAAAGCTGGAAGCACAAAATAGTCATTCAACAGAAGCAAGAGACAGTTAATTTTTTCTACTTCAAAATTCTAACATATGCCTAACCTTATATGCTCTCATACTTGCAGTCCTCCATAACAATTGTATAAAATTTGTGTTTACAAATGTGAACATCACATTGTAATCATTAGGCATTCTAAAGTGCTTTACTCTGGATCAAGTTTATTGTTATATTCTGTCTAAATTCATGTTCTAAAAATTGTTCCTTTATGCTGCACTACTCATTCATGTATTCTTTATTTATTGCCTCTATACACTGGGCTGTTATATGCCTAATATCCTCACTGATTTTCTGATCTTGTCTATTTTCATGAACAATTGCATTGGACATCTATACCTATCTCAAATTAAAGTTGGGCAGCTTGAAGCTTTGGATAAAATGAATCCCTAACATGTACCTGATGAAAGAAGAAGAAAAGAAGATTAAAATAAAGATCCCATGTAAAATTGTTGTACTCAGTTTTGACATGAAAATTCTTTAAAGGAGGAGACAAACAGGATCCTACAAGCCATACCCTAATTATTTGCAATTGAGTTCACAAATCAATGCGCAATCTGGTATCATTGAGACGTCAAGCGTTAATAGATTGGTGCCATATTTGTAGAACTCATCAGTTCATGGGAGGAGAGGGGGTTGTGGCCAAGGTTTAAATTTCAATTTCAACTCAAATTTTGAAGCTCTAAAAGTATGGAAATTTTGACGAAAATTTCAATTTCGATGTCAATTTTGATTTTGATTTAGAAAAATAATGGAAATCAATAGTAAAGCATTGAATTCTTTGTGAAACTTTAGAAATGGTTAATAGACATAATAATGTAAGTTTTAGGACTAATGTATTACAAGTTAAATATATCTATGTTGTGTATGAGGTGGAAAAGTTGTAATATAGTATGTGTATAAAAATTTTCTAAGATAATGTACATTAAACATATTCAGTTAATACAAATGAAATTCATAAATCATTTAAATATTATTCATTATACAAATAATGATAATTTAGACATGAATGATTAAATAAAATGTTGCTGTAAGTTTATTTTTTCATATAATTTCAAAAGAACTTGTAATAATCTTTTGTTTTGATAAAAGTAAATAAAATAAATTAGGAGAGAAATTTCACTTCACTCCTAAATCTCTCATTTGAATTTTGAGGAAATTTTATTGTATAGTTAAAATTTTGAGAAGTTTCGCTAAAATTTTGAGATTTTGATAAATTTTGAATGATTAATTGAGATTTCGATGGAAATTATGCAAGATGGAAATTGACTGCCATTTTGATTTCATGGGCGATGGAAACCGGAAATTTTGACGAAAATTTGGACAATTTCAAGTTTCGTACAAATTCAACGTCTGAAATTTATGCTCCCAAACACAACCTTGCTAAGTTGTCAACACACACACACACACACACACACACACTAGAACTGGGCTTGCATGCATGATACCACCATTGAGTAGAATATGATTGCCTTACATTACCCATGGGTGGCCCAGTGGCTATCCTTTATGGCTTTGTGTGATCCTTTAATGACCTTTTCTCAGTTAGTATCAAAATTGGTGGCCAATCCTTTTTAATATCATTTGAGGAAGAGGAAACACTAACCTTCTGTAGTAGTTGTCTCAAAATTGGTCTTTTTGAATGAAAGCATATATACGTCATGACCTTACTCTAATAAGAATCTATGCTTCAAATTTTGTTGATTTTTTTCCAGCCTGTATGAGTTTTAAGGCGTTAGATATATATATATTTTTTTAATGTTAATGTCCGAAATTAGGAATAGCTTCCCAAGAGGGGGGGGGTGAATTGGATTCTAAAAATTTCTTTTAATTCCTTTTAAGTTACCTTGAACTTCTTTTATTTCTTTTAACCAATTCTTGACTTGTTTGTTTAATTTTTTAATCAATCAAGAACTTAGTTCTTTTATCCAATCAATAACACAATTAAACAACCAATCAATTAAGCACAATCAAACATTCAATCTTCAACCACACTTTGAAAGTAGAAACAATTAAACAATTAATCACAATTTCCAAACATACACCCAATTTGATTGCCAAATATAAATTCACTTCAGCACAATAAGATTGATGTAAAATTCAAGATTTAGCACTTTTGGAATACAAACACTATCCAATCAATCTTAAGCTTTATACCATTCAATCACATCTTTTATTGTCAGCCCTGGATATGAAATTGTAAGCCCTGTAGTTGAATTATAATTTATACTTAGCTGATATAGATTTGCTTCTTCAATATGTTTTTCAACAACGCATTCACACTCTTCTCAATATTAAGAACTCAATTAAACTCTCAGTTAATTTATCCTTGGGCTGTTAACCAAGTAACGTACTCCCGTAAGGTTTCCGCAAAATATGGTATAACCAATGTACTCTCTTTCAGTTTTTGCAACCCAAATCAAAATTAAACTTTAAGTTTACTTGATTTCTATATTACGTAGTATATATGATTATCAAATTAAACCAACCATGCAATTTAAATATGTTCTGAAAATAAAGAATAGGGAAAGAGAGAGTGAGACGGAGATTTTTACGAGGTTCGGCTTATACCTAGCCTACGTCCTCGCCTTTGGCAAACTACCAAAGGATTCACTAAATTTGTTCCTTTAACGGGCGGAACAATACCTTTACAACACTCTTTGGTTAAGGCTAGAGCCCGCCTTCTCCAAACAATATCTCCTCGTTCGGTCACTCCTTAACTAGGCTAGAGCCAGCCTCTCTAAGCAATATTCCCTTGCTTAGCCAACGATCCAAACAACCTTTGGAATCGTCAATTTACAAGATACAAATCAAATATTTGTGTACAAGAACTTGCTCACATAAAGAGTTGATTAGTACAACAATTACAGCACAACAATAATACTTCAAAATAATTCAAATATAAAAGAATTTGAAGCTCAATACTTAGTATGAATCACCAAATATCTTCCAAAATATGAAAGATTCTGACTTTGAAAGCTTTGCTTCGGAGTTTGAATCAGTAGCAATTTAGTAATTGAACACAAGAAAGTTTGAGTGCCTTTGAGAACTTGGATTGCTTGAAAATTGCTTGGATGTCTCATACCTTTGAGGATTGGGGCTATTTATAGATGTTTAGAAGCAATTTTTTACCCCCAAAGTTTCCTTAAAATAGTTTCGAAGTTTTTTAAAATAATTATGTCAAAAACTTTGTTTAAAAAAATCTTCCCGTTAAGAGTTTTTAAGCCAACGTTCGAGTGACAGTCGCCTGTCATAGAACAAACTCTCAACACAGAATACTGGTAGTCGCCTGCCAGAACCAAGGCAGTCGCCTGGTGTCACGAGCTAAGCTTGTTTAGGGCATTATGCTTGCCTGTGACCGCTTATCTCGTGTGCTTAGAATGTGTTTCGATCATATAAATACTAGTGTAGGGTTAATTTCTGCTAGTAGAGTCTTTGTAAGCCAAATAAGGCAGTATGACTCCTCGGTCATTTTGATGTTTCCTAGTGCCAGGATGATAATTACATAAAAATCTCTTTAGGGGAGGGTGAGTGTTCATCAGTTATTGTAAAATTCACTAGCAATTGTCAACGTGCTTAGCCTACTTGCCTCCCTCGCTAAGTACAACATGTCAACGGAGGATTTGTTAATGAATTACGTTTGCTTCAATGCTTACTGCTTGCTTGCCACAACTTTCATGAATTGATTACTGTTTCCGCTGCTATCTGAATGAATGTTAATGAAAGTGTTTCGTGGATGAATGTTGGTAAACGATAGGCTGACTAGTTATGCAAGAGTGCTTTAGCTAGCGCCGCACGGCCCTTCACAACGGTGTGAAAATAGTCGGACCGTGAAATTTGGTATCAGAGCCAAGTCGGTGACACTTGGTGAGTGCCCAAGGTTGAGTTGCTACGTGAATTCGATTGCCTTCGTTGTTGGATTTGGGAAGCTTTGGTAAGTGACCATGGCACCAAACACTGCTGAGAGGATCAGCGTGCTGGAAGCACAGGTTGAGACCATGACCAACACTATGGCCGCGGAGGTGGCCCAGATGAGAGAACTTGTTGATGAGGTGATGGGATCACAAAAACATCAAACAAGTTTGATAGGCGACATGTTAGAGGACTTTCGCCACACCGTTGAAACTTTGCAGTCGCGGATGGTTGATCTGGATGCAAAGGTGAATCTGATGGTTCTTGCTATGGGGAACTCCAACACTCCGGGAGTTAGCAAGACCAAGGTGCCAAAAACCAGGACGTATGGGGGTGCCCGAGATGTCAAGGAGTTAGAGAACTTCTTGTTTGATGTGGAGCAGTACTTTCGCGTTGCGAGGATGGCCTCAGAACAGGAAAAGGTGGATACTGCGACCATGTACTTGATTGGTGATGCCAAACTGTGGTGTCGTACCAAGCACAGAGAAATTGAAAATGGAAGCTGTGTAATTGACAGTTGGGCAGACTTGAAGAGAGAGCTCAAGGCCCAATTCTTTCCTGAGAATGTTGAGTATAATGCAAGGAGAAAACTGAGAGATCTCAAGCATACGGGGTCAATCAGCGAATATGTGAAACAATTTTCTGCTTTAATGTTGGATATTCGGGATATGGCGGAGAAGGACAAGTTGTTCTATTTTCTAGAGGGGATGAAACCATGGGCAAGAACTGAACTTCATTGGCAAAGGGTTCAAGACTTGTCAGCTGGACAAGCGGCTGCAGAACGCTTGATTGACTACGCTGGTGATGATACCGCTTCATCCAAACGGTTTGGCGGAGAGGGAAACAGTGGAACCTCTTTCAAGAATGGCAAACCCAAGAGTGGGGGAGCCGACTCTAAATCATCAACCTCAAAGGAAGCTTCGTCGTCTCAAGGGTTCAACACACCAAATGGAAAGGGGAAGAGTAAACTTGAGTGTTTCTTGTGTCGAGGTCCTCATAGAGTTTTTGAGTGCCCTCACAAAGCATCACTTAATGCTTTACAGGCTTCCATTGCAGAACAAGCAGTGGAAGACGATGGGGAAGAGGATGATGCTCTAAGGGTGGGTTCAGTGCGGCTGGTGAACGCATTGGAAAAATAGGCCAAAACACCGAAAGTTACACGAGCAAAAGGGTTAATGTTTGTGGACTTGAGGATAAATTGGAAGAGTACTCGTGCTATGGTGGATACGGGGGCTACTCATAATTTTGTTTCGCAGTTGGAAGCATGGAGACTCAACTTATCCTTAGAGAAGGATACAGGACGCATGAAAGCAGTTAACTCTGTAGCTCAGCCTACTCTAGGAGTAGCCAAGCAAGTGGCTATAAAGTTTGGACAGTGGGAAGGTCATGCGAATTTCACAGCGGTGCCATTGGATGGCTTCCAGTCATTCTAGGAATGGAGTTCCTAAGGGGGACGAGGGCAGTGCTGATGCCTTCGGCTGGTTCTCTGTGTCTGATGGGAGATCACTCGTGCATGGTGCAAGTCGTTGCAACGAAAGGAGACGACGGGAAGTCCCTTTCAGTCATACAACTCAATGAAGGATTGGGTCAGGGTGAGCAACACGTCTAGCCACAGCGGTGGTAGACAAAGAAGTAGGCCAAGAGCTGGAGCCTACGACCATCGAAGCGGTGTTGGATGAGTATAAGGAGGTGTTGCCGGATAAGCTGCCTCACAATTTGCCTTCACGAAGGACTGTGGAGGATGAGATCGAGTTGTTATCAGGAGTGAAACCACCTGCTAAAGGGCCATGTTGGATTGCGCCTCGAGAGATAGTAGAGTTGGAGAAACAGCTTGATGAATTGGAAGCGGGATGTGTTCGCCCTTCCAAAACGCCGTTGGGAGCATCGGTGTTGTTTCAGAAGAAACATGAAGAGCATCTACGGAAGGTGTTCGATAGGTTGAGGGGAAACAGTCTAGATGTGAAGAAGCAGAATTTCTCTTTCGCTCGGCGGAGCAACAAATTCCTTGGTCAAGTGGTTGAACAAGGTCGTATCCAGAGGGGTATGGAGAAGGTAAGGATGATTCAAGAACGGAAGATCCCCACGATGGTGAAGGAGTTGCGTTCCTTTCTTGGCCTTGCTAGATACTACAGGAAGTTCGTTGAGGGGTATTTGCAGAGAATGACTCCAATGACAGGACTACTGAGGAGGTATTATTGGCCGCATACGCGGGATGATGTGGTTGATTATACCAAAACTTGTCTCACTTGCTAACAAGACAAGGGGGAGTGGAAGAAGTATGGTACTTTCATGGCCGCACCAAAGTACTGTTGGGCAGAGGAGACGACACAATTGTTCCTTGTGACTGTTGTGAAACATTGGGGTGTTTCCCAAGTTATTATTTGTGACCAAGATTTAATGTTCACTGACAACTTCTTAACAGAGTGTTTTAGGATATTCAGGTCACACCTTGACATCTCTTCGAGTTATCATCGACAGACAGACAGACAGATGAAGAGATTTAGAGAGCTGCTAGATGAGTACTTGTGCCATTTTGTTAATGACAACCAGAAGAATGGCGTGCAACTACTTGATGTGGCTCCATTCTGTGGCAACGCCCAAAGGCGCTCAACAACCAACAAGAGCCCTTTTGAGTTTGTTAAAGGCGAGCTGCCGCTGTTACCTCACACAGTGGGTGAGCCGTACAGACGAAAGAGTTTTAGGGCATACATCTTCACCAGTGAAGGGAGACAGAATGCAGACTTTGCCCAAGCCTATCTGGAGAAAGCTTCTAAGCAGATGAAGAAGTGGGCAGATCAGGAGAGAAGACCGCAGTTTCATGTCAACTACCTCAAGCCATTCAACGCCAACACCAATGACCTAAGCAGAAGACAGTCAAACAGCGCAGAGTTGAAGACAGTGCAACTTGACAGACATGAAGTTGAAGAGATCCTTGCAGATAGAAAGTTCATATCTTCAAGGAAGAAGCGGAAAAAGTTCCTAGTGAAGTGGAAGTGCCTTGATGACAAAGAAATCAGCTGGATTTCTGCGGAAGGTATTCAATCGTTCGTGGACAAATTTGAAGTGTACCTACTGCCAAAAGTCTACGAGGACGTCGACCGCATAAGTGGGGGAGAATGTCATGAGCTAAGCTTGTTCAAGGCATTATGCTTGCCTGTGACCGCTTATCTCGTGTGCTTAGGATGAGTTTCCATTATGTAAATACTAGTGTAGGGTGAATTTCTGCTAGGAGAGTCTTTGTAAGCCAAATAAGGCAGTATGACTTCTCGGTCACTTTGATGTTTCCTAGTGCCAGGATGATAATTACATAAAAGCCTCTTTAGGGGAGGGTGAGTGTTCATCAGTCATTGTAAAACTCACTAGCAATTGTCAACATGCTTAGCCTACTTGCCTCCCTCGCTAAGTACAACATGTCAACGGAGGATTTGTTAATGAATTACGTTTGCTTCAATGCTTACTGCTTGCTTGCCACAGCTTTCATGAATTGATTATTGTTTCCGCCGCTGTCTGAATGAATGTTAATGAAAGTGCTTTGTGGATGAATGTTGGTAAACGATAAACTGGCTAGTTAAGCAAGAGTGCTTTAGCTAGCGCCGCACGGCCCTTCACAACGGTGTGAAAATAGTCGGACCATGACACCTGGCATGTTCACGCAGGCACCTTACATGTTTAGGCAGTCGCCTGTCTTGCTACTGTCTTTTTGAAAAAACCCCTTACTTAATTTGGTAGTTGCCTGGCCTTTCTTTATTTTAAAAGTTTTTCTTTGTCAAAACCCTTTCTTTTCATTGATTAAAAAAATATTCTTTAGAGTATATATAAAAATATATTTCTGAATATTTTGAGAGCTTCAGTTCAATTCATATTTGAAATTAACTTGAAGTACTTAAATTTTGAACATCCTTAAAAAAATGATCCTTTGATCTTCAATATTGTTAGTTTTCGATCTTTTCTTTGGGCTTTCAATGTTGATCACTTGAGCTTTTATTCTTGAAGCTTTTTCTTTAATATCAATGCTCTCATGATCTTCAGGATTTAAACTTTAAATTCATTTTTGAATCCATGCTTTAAGCTTCATATTGAATTCATTGTTTGAAGTACAAGCTTTCATCAATTCTTTAACGCTCTATCCTTGAGTCCTGAAAATATATCACTTAAACAAAACATGCTAAGTTCTACTTGTTTGTTAGCATCAAAATAAGATGTTTGGCCTTGTAAGGCCAACAATGTCTACAAGAATAAGTACAACCATATACATGTTTAAGCATAGTTTCTGAACTGAAGATGATATGAGATGACTTATCCTGAGTGTGTAGCCATATAAGAGTGTGGCATATTGATATGTGCATGATCTAGCTACTATTCTGTTTCTAAAGCGAAGGTTTGATTGCATTTTGATCTCCCAAAAAATATGCATTGAGTGTGAATTATTAACAATGGTTGTAGCTTGATATGCATTGTTAGTCCACTCCCCAACAACATTAGCTGTTGGGGTGATGTAGTAGCTTATGGTATTGGAGCTCTTGTTTTTTAGAGGTGTTGGGTTCAAACCTCTTACAACTGTTTGTATAATTAATATTTTGGAATGAAAGATTTTATTTAGCTAGGAAGAAAGAATGCAGAGGATGGGGAGCAAGAAGTCCACCAATAGGAAAATAAAAAATAAAATACTGACAAAATAAAATTCGGTCCATCAAAGCACCCTAGTTGCACTGAATATGAGTCAATGGAACTTCTGCAAAAGCCTGAACCAATTTGATTTTTTTTTTGCTCTTCTTCTATTAAAAGATCGTGTGCCTTTATGTACGGTGGGGCTGTAGGTGAGAAAAAGAAGGAAGGATGGAGTTGCCGGGGGGGGGGGGTGTTTGCTTGATAGTTTTTCCACTGCTAAGAGTTGAAGCTTTTGGAACCTAGTGGTATTTTAGTGAGGATAGATGGGCAAGATGGTTGTATTTTTCTTTGGTATAGGAAGGAGATGAGAAAGTGACTAGGAACTTAGAAATACTTATTTTGATATTTTCATGTCTCTACATTTGATTGGTTGATTAAAGTCTAGGTCACACAACTTGGATTGCTCCATGCTATTGTTTGGACATTTTGCTGATTGTGGTTTCTTCTTGTGCAGTCTTTGCCTTGGCAGGGTACCTCCTTCCACTTATTAATCCTTTATTTTCCCCAACCCTAGTGGATGGGTCTTTGATGGATTTACTGTAATAAAAATTAGTGGTCTATGTAAACTCACACGCCCCCCCCCCCCCTTTCTGCAGCCACACACACTTTCTATATTTCAAGCATATGAAATTTCTGATCTCGAGTTAGTAAGACATATTGAGCTTGGTTTATTACATGCTGCTTCCTTTTAAGTTTTTCTCTTTTTTATTCAACAATTATCCAGCTTCATTATTATGATTTTTTTTTTTTGGGGTTCTCATTAACATGTACATTCATTTTGTAAACATACAGGCATTTGGGGGTGATGATATAGACATTGGATCCCCTAGAACAAATTTTACTTCGGGAGTGAATACAGATTTACTCATCGATCCTCAACCAATTAGAGATTCCAATGTTCATTTTATAGAGCAACTAGCTAAACAAAAGAAAGGATCTGAAAATTCAGTTAATGAGATGGAAATGCCTAGTACTTTACCTACTGGCGAATCTCACCGATCAATGGGGGAAATTCTATCTTCGATGGAACAAGGCATTGCTTTACCTGGCCCTGGACCTGAATCTTCTGCAGAAAAGCCTATGGGCAAGCAAATGAGCTCCAGCTTCAGTGCAAAGCGATCATCATTTTGGGGAAGAACAGCTGTGAGTTGCCCTTCCTTGCACATGAGCTATGTAGTGACGTTTCGATATTTTTTTTTCATATAACTATTATATTCATCAAATGAAAATGATAATAATAAAAAATACATAGTCTCTCATTCACATTTATTATATTTAAAATTATTTTTTGTTGGCATTATTTTATTTTATTTATTTTTTTATTTTCACTTCTGCTACCATATGTTATATGTTTTGTAAAAAAATATTTTCTTTTCATTGCCAGGACTAGTCGTTTTCTTTGATTTAATGTTAGATTGTATCCTTTATTTTTTTCCACTTGGGACATGCAGCCATTTCATTTATTCTTTTGATTATTTAGATTTTTTGTTTTTCTATGTGAATTGTTGCTTGCTAAAGTTTTGCTTCATTGTAATTCTGCTTTAGTGGTTAAATCAATTTGCATTGATAATAAGTTCATGATGCTTTCTGTGATTGATTTGCATTCAGAAATTGTACTTAATGTCACACTTTATTAACTTAGAAGCTTGGATTTCAAGCTATGCTGCGATAGTGTGGGCAGTGGAGTTGGAGTCTAGCTTTGGTAAATGGTTCTAAATTTATGGTCTGGGGTGGTGGCTTTTGGTAAGCAAATTTTTATATTTTGGTCTTCACTAAAATTTCTAAGCTTAAAAAAAGACAAAAATTTCTGTGGAAATTTCGAATTTGATTTTGATTTCAATTTTAATTTTAAAAAATGATGAAAATACATACTTCTTAAGTGAAACTTTAGAAATTGTTAGTATGCAATAATACAAGGCTTAGGACTAAAATATTGTGAATAAAATACATCAACTTCATGTGTATGGTGCAATAATTATACAATAAGTTCCATATCAAAATTCTTCAACTAACATAAATAAACTTTTTGAATCAGTTAAATTTTTACATTTTATGCATATACAACTGGCTTATACATCAGTAGGTCGAATAAAATGTTCTAATCATCTAAGTTTTATTTTGCATAAAATTTCGAATATTCGGAAGCTGTTATTGCTATCTTTATTTTGAGTAAAAAAGGAAGATTTATTGATTTGAATATTTTAATTTGGTGGATTTTGAATCTAAAATTTCAATATGAAGGAAATTTTGTTCCAATGTCAAAAACTCTTAGAGAAATTTTTTTGGATATCGGAAATCTGGATTTCCACAAATTTCAGATGATTCATGGCATCTGAAGGAATGGACTGCTATTTTTATTTTTAGAGTGGTGGAAAAGGTATAAGGGGTGAGATTGTCTAATTTGAGGTTAATAAGTTGGAATGTTAGAGGGTGAGGTGATTTTTGAGAAAGGGGTTTAGTTTAGGAATTGGTGTCTAGATGCTGTTTTGATATTTTATTCTTACAGGAAAATGAGCTAGAATGCATTGGTGGAGGTCTTGTTAAGGAGATCTGGCTGAGCAGAGGAACACATTGAGCTATTTTTTCCTGATGAGGGGCATCTTGGTGAATTTTTGACTGTGTGGGGCACTCAGATGGCAACTGCGGTGATCTATTGGAATGAGGGCTGTCACAGTTTAGCAAGCTTGTGGTATTGGAATGAGGGCTGTTATGGTTTAGCTCAGGTTATTGTCCTTCAAGACCTACCGTAAGGTCCTAGTTTTGGGAGGAGTTGGGGGGCTGTCAGCTGTCTATGGGTTGTGTCATCCAGGTTGGGTAGTTGGGAAGTGACTTAAATGTAGTTAGGTTCCTGGCAGGAAAAAAAATGATAGTGGGAGATTTTCTGCATGCATCGGAGATTTTCTTCTTGAAGGAGAGCTTAGGCGCAATGGTAAGGTTATCGCCGTGTGACCTAGAGGTCATGGGTTCGAGGCGTGGAAACAGCCTTTTGCAAAAATGCAAGGTAAGGTTGCGTACTATAGACCCATTGTGGTCTGCCCCTTCCCCGGACCCTGCATATGCGGAAACTTTGTGCACTGGGCTGCCCTTTTTTGTTTTTTTCAGAGATTTTCTTCTTGCACGCAGTTTTTTGATAGGTTCATCAGGGAGTGTGTGCTGTGAGATATTCTTTTGCAAAATGTTGGTCAGGGGGAGGGCAGGACGGTTGCTAGTTGGCTAGCTAGACCTGTTTTTGACCGTTGTCCTGTTTGGCTGGAGCCTTGAAAGGTTAAGTGGGACCCTTCTCCTTTTTGGTTTGTGAACATGCGAACTGATTATCTTGGATTTCGTCATTTAATTAATGTGACTTGGATCAATTGCGATATTGTGGGTCGGGAGGGTTTTAGGTTTATGGAGAAGCTTGTGGGGGGTTAAAGAGATGTTAAAGAAGTGGAACTTAGAGGTGTTTGGAGATGATATAGTGAAAAAAGTGAGTATTTTGAGCGAGTTGAGTATGCTTGAAAGTACAGGACATGAAAGAGATTGAGGAGGGGCTTTCAGTATAGGATGGGGTAATGAGTTAGAGATTGTGATGGTTAAAAAGGTGAGGAGTTGGAGGCAAAAGCCTAAGTTTAAGTGGGTGAGGGAGGGGGATTGTAACTCAAAGTTCTTTCATAAGGTGATGAATGGGCAAATGAGACATAATTATTCAAGAGAATAGGAGTTGAGAAGTGGCAAGGTAGTGAGTGATGTTCAATTGATAGCATAAGTGGAGGCCTTTTGAGGTGGATGAGTTTAGGGCATTATTGTGTACATAGCCTTTTTGTTTCCCCTCCTCCATTTTTTTTTCCCAGGAGTTTTGGGGTTGTAGTAATGGAGGATTAAGTAATGGTGTTTTATGATTTTTACGGAAATGGAGTGGTGGGGAAGAGTGCTAATTGAAAATTTATCATCTTAATTCCTAATAAAATTATGTTGACTATGGTGTTGAAGTTACAGTCTCTTAGTTTGGTCCTTGCTACTAGATTGAATTCAGTCCTTTGTTATTCCTCTTGCTCAGAGTGCCATTCTATGTTTTTTGGGGGGGGCAGATTTTGGATGCTATTTTAGTTGCTAATTATGAGGTGGCAGTGGATGTACGTCTTAGAAAGAAGAAGGGCATTGTAGATCTGTTGGTGGATAAGGTGCTACGGAGTAAAGGGTTTGGCAATAGGTGGTGAATTGGTAAGGGAATGTTTATTTAATGGTTACTTTTCTGTGATAGTTAATGGGCTGCCAAAAATGTGTCTCAGGTAATCTAGTGAGGTTTGGCAAGGGGAACCTTTATCCTTGTTTTTATTTGTCTTTCTGGTGGATGTGTCAAGTAGGATGATAGTGAGAAGTACTAAAGTGGAAATGGAGAATGTGGTAGTTTCACATTTGCAGTTCGTTGATGACTCTACTTTTTTTAGCTGACTCTGTTGACTCTTTTGTAAACATCCTCACTATATTGCAGATTTTTGAGAACATCCAGAATTAATTTGTGAAGAGTGATGTTGGGCCGGTTAAATATTTGTTCTAAGGGGGTTTTTGAGTTGACCTCCCTAGCTGAGGGCAATGTTTGCGAGTGGAATTTGACTTATTTGGGTGTCCCTTTTGGTGGAAAGTTTTACTCTTTAGCTTTTTGGGATCCTGCTGTGACCAAGGTAGTCAAGCTGTTGGATGGTTGTCCCGGTGCATTATTCTCTTTATGAGATAGAATTACTCTCATACAGGGCTGCTTGACTGCCACTGCTTGGCACTTATGATCTCGTTTAGGATTCTGGGAGTATTATCTCAAAAGCTTGAGAGGGTTGTGAGGGATTTTCTTAGGTCGGTTTAGGGGTTTGGAGAGATCATTTGATTGAGTGGGAGGTAGCATGTAGTTGAAGAGGGAGTGAGGGTTGGGTCTTGGTCATATGGTGTCTAAAACCAGTGCCTTTTTACCTAAATGGTTTGGCGGTTCCTTGGAGGTTAATACCCTTTCGTACAGAGTTATAAAAAGTAAACGTGGTCTGCAAGAGATTGTGTGGGTTGCTAATTTGGGTTTTGGAAGTTGTTTTGAGAGTCCTTAAGGTTCATTTCACAGGTAGCTGTTTTTCTACCTCAAATGAAGTTTCAATTGGGTGAGGGTAATCATATTTGGTTTTTGGAATATGTTTGGGTTATGTGTGCGTGTCTTTTGGGGGTGGTTGGGGGAGGGGGGGTGGTGGGGGTTGCATTACCCTGTTCCTCTGCTTGATCCTGCCTCTTTTGTTCTCGTCACAGTGATGTGATTGCCTCCTCTCTTATTATTGGCAGGGATTTTTCTACCTCAAACAAAGTTTCAATTGGGTGAGGGTAATCATATTTGGTTTTTGGAATATGTTTGGGTTTTGTGTGCATGTGTTTTGGGGGTGGGGGGGGGGGGGTTGCATCACCCTGTTCCTCTGCTTGATCATAGCTCTTTTGTTCTTGTCACAGTGATGTGATTGCCTCCTTATTATTGGCAGGGATTCCTTTTTCTTGAAATTTTCATTTTGGAAGGGATTTAAATGATGAAGAGTTGGAGGAGCTTTATTATTTGCACATTGTGCTGGATGGTATCCATATATCCATAGAAATGGTGCTAGAGTTTCGACTTTGGGGTTCATCAGGTGATCATTTGTGTAAACCTTTCTTTTCTCTTCTTGTTAATGTTGACATGTCTTTTGGGGCATATGGGATTCTAAAGTTCATTCTAAGATAAAGGTGTTTTTGGCTGGTGGCCTCTTAAGAGAGTTAACAGCAACAGCTTTGTCTCTAGATATGTGTCTCATGTGGGAGTGGTTCTCAAAATGCTTCATTTTGTTTCTACACTTTATATCGATGGGGATTGTGGGAGACATTATTTGGAGAAGTTTCGGTTTGGCCGTAATTGGTGGAATATTTATTTTGTTGGTTTTACGAAGGGTGAGGATGTTGAAAGGCTGTGGAGGTGTGCTTTTTGTCTTGTTTAATGGGGAATTTTTTTGGAAAGGAATGTTAGAGTATTTTATGCAACGTGACCATCAAGAGATCTTAATTGGACAGTGTGCAGTATTTGGATTCTATTTGGGCTTATAATGCCGGCTGTTTTAAGCACTGTTGTGTTTAGGATGTTAACAAAGATGATGCTGGTTTTTCTTTCTATTTTTATCTTTGAGGGCTTCTCTCTCTCTCTCTCTCTCCTGGCTAATTTCAATAAAGCTTTTTTTTGTATCCAATTTTCTTTTCCTTTTTGTAAAAGTGGTGGAAAGTGGAAACTTTGAGTGCCATGTGGTTGGATGATGGGAGGTCATGAGTCGAATCCTAGGGAGCTGTTTTGGCTGGATTTTAATCCATGACCTTTGTTCTCAAGTCTATGCCTTTATTCCAGTTTGCCTCTGGTAGACTGGGTCAAGGTCTTAAATTTCGATGTCGACTTAAAGTTTGAAGCTCCAAATTTCAACCAAAATTTCAATTTTGATTTGAAAAAGTAATGGAAATCAGTGATAAAACTTGAAATTCTTTTATGAAACTTTAGAAATGGTTAACATGTGTAATAATATAAGTTTTAGGAGTAATGTATTACAAGTTAAATACATATATGTTGTGTGTAAGGTGGAAATGTTGTAATATAATTTGTGTATCAAACATATTTGTAAGATAATGTGCATTAAGAAATAAGCATATTCAATTAATACGAATGAAATTCCTAAATCATTTAAATATTTTATTTTACACAAATAATGATAGTTTAGACATGGATGGTTAGATAAAAAAATGTTATTGTAAGTTTATATATTTTTATATAATTTCAAAAGCCTTTGTAATAATATTTTTGTTTCAATGAAAAAATGAAATAAATTGAGAGAGAAATTTCACTTCGCTCCTAAATCTATGAGGAAATTTTTTCTATAGTTAAAATTTTAACAAGTTTTGCTAAGAGTTGAAGATTTCGATAAATTACAGATGATTCTTTGAAACTTTGATGGAAATTATGTAAAACGGAAATCAACAGCCATTTCAATTTCGAGGGCGAAGGAAATTGGAAATTTTGACAATTTCGTGAAAATTTAAGACCCTGGATTGGGTCAATGACAGTTTCCTTCAGATTGGGCTGGCTCTTTTTAGGATCTAAGGTCTACAACTAGATACTACTTTGTGGGAGGTGATGTTATTACATGGTGTAGAAACAAATAGCAAGATCTAGTGTTGAAGTAGAATAAGGAGCTATGGCTCACAATGTAATTGAGCTCATGCGGTTTAAATATAGATGTGATTCTTGGTAACGAAGCCCATAGGTATGCTTTGTGGTAGTCAAGCTGCTATTTCTGTTTGCTAGTAGTCCAGTGTTTCATGAGAGGGGAAAGCGGATTGAAGTTGATTACCATTTTTGTGTGGGATGCTGTGTTGAAGAAGGTTGTGAGGACTCCTTTTGTGATATATCTATGGGTCAGTTAGGTGATGTTTTCATGAAGGTTTTACTTGATCCTGTCTTGTCTAATGGTTGTGACAAGTTGGGGTTAGGTATATACTTATACACCTATAGTGCGAGGAGAGGTAGAGGCGGAGGGGGTTTAGAGAGATTATATTATTTTGGATATTAGGTGGTGTATGGGTATTTTGGCCTTCATGTGTTTTTTATTATTAATATATTAGGGCAGACCTTGATTTGTACATATGCTCCAGGAACTTTTTGATTGGCTTTCTCCCTTTTTTCTCTTCTTCTTTTCTCCATCTTTAACCCTATGTGCTGTATTCCCTTCATTGAAACTTCAACTTATTTCAGATTTACAACAAATTTAGTTTCCTAGAGGCAAGTTACTTTGCTCCTCTGTTTGCCAACATCTAGAATCGTGTATGAATTCGTGCATACTTGGCATTGTTTCTAGGCACTATAAGGATGGGTTACTTCTGGGTGATGACTTACCTCATCCTTGCCTTTAGTAGCATAAGTGCAACGCATCGCTTGTAAAGGATGCCCCTGTTAATAATCACAAGGATCTATATTTGACAATTTTCTCATTGGCTGTTAGTTATGTCACGTAAACTTCCTCCTTTATTGGGGCTTAGGATTTCTTGTGGTTGGTAAATGTTTATTAACACTAGGGATAACGAACACGTAGTTTTTCGTTCCGCGTCAAGTATGGCGTTTTTCTGTTGGTTTAAGGCTGCATATCACCATGTGTATATTCTGCTGTAGATTGGAATTTGTAATATTTTAAAAAGGAAAATTTGAATTTTGTGCTAAAATCTGTCGAGGTTGGTTGGGTACATGCCTAGCGTGGTAACCATGGTTAGTAGTTGTATACGTGGCTTCATGCAAGACAGGTTTTTGGTTTATTATTTGGCATGACTGTAACATGAAGTTTCATTTGGAGGAAATCTAATATGATATAAGTTATGTCTAGTTTCAATATTTGAATTTGGAAAATGCAAATATAGTGACATTTAAATATTATTTAGGGCAAAAGACATTCACCTCCCTTGCGGTTTGGCAAAATGGCAGATACCTCCTTTGAGGTTTCAAAACCTCCCTTGAGGTTTGCCAAAAAGACACAGACCTCCCCTAAAAAAGCTTATCTTTTTGCAAGATATAAGGGAAGGTTTGTGTCTTTTTTGCAAACCTCAAGGGAAGTACTTGGAATTCTTGAAACCTCAGGGGAAGTTTGGAATTTTTGAAACCTCAAGGGAGGTCATTGTCTTTTTACCAAACCTCAAGGGAGTTTAGTGTCTTTGGTCCTATTATTTATTTATTTATTCATTTATTTATTTACTTTTGCAGGCAAGGAAGACACCCTCAATGGAGTCAATTGATTCTTCTGGGGAAGAAGAGTAAGACATAGACTCTAATCCTTTAAAAAAATAAAAAATAATATACACCCTATTAAACTTCTTATATTCTTGCATTGATTCACAAAATCTCAGCATGTGGATTTTAACTTTGTGCTACTTAGCTTATAATGTTAGATGAGAAGCAATTAAATTATTGACCTCTTTCTATAAATCTTGTTATTACTTTATAAAATATTAAATTGCTCAAATGCTTAGATGTGAAACAATTTGTGGTCTTTTAGTTTATAGGAAATATATTGTCTATGATTGGGCCAACATGCCTGATTCAAAAATAGCGATGTAGAATAAACCTTTTGCTTTTTGGGAAATCTATAGTTTATTTAAAATATAATTGGATGATCTTTTTATTTTTGGCAATCTATATTGTTGATGTGAGCTTGTGCTCATTGGTACTAATATTTCTAATAATGAAAGGGAAACAATGAGCTTAGTTAAGCCATTGTCTTGTTTTCTTGAGAATGGATGAGATCGTTCATGAATGTACAAGTGCAATGCAGAGCTTCATGGGCCAAATTCGTCACATCTTGTGAAGTGCTACGCAACACTAGTTATAACACTCTTGCTTAATTAGTTGGTTGAAAGTATACTGTGGTTTCACAACATGAGCAAATTCACAACCATCAAATAAAAAGTTAAGCAGAAGCAGTGAACAAGCATGTCTAGACACGAGTCAAGAGGTAAATTGTAAAGCAATGGAATTCATCACTTGCACTTCTTTAGGCAATGTGTGTTTAACAAGGAGGCTGAACACATTTCTAAAAGCTAGTGAGTTCTACAATGGTTGATGGGCACTCACCCTTCCTTGAGTACTTTCTATGCTATTCTAGCTTTGGCATTGCGAACATTAAAATGATTGAGGAGTCATACTCCCATTTTACTTTAAGGCATTATCCAACCAAAATAATAAATCTAGCACTACTATTTATAAGATGGTTACCAATCACATGCGCGCAAAACAAGCAGTAATAAGTAGGCGTAATGCCCTGAACAAGCTTGGCTCGTGACATTCGTTTTTCCACTTCACTGAGAACTCATGTCGTTTCTTCCTTGATGATGCAAGTTCTCTATCTGCAAGGATGACTTCGATTTCTTGTTTGTCAAGTTGCGATGTCTTTAATGATGCTTTGGTTGGCTGACTTATGTTTGGATCTTCCGTGTCGATGATGAGTGGCTTGAGGCAATAATGTGAAACAAAGGATGCGCCTTCATCGAAGTCAAAGGATCAACCTTGTTAGATGTATTTTTTGACTTTGTCCAAGATGGGCACTAATCCTTTATATTTGCGAAGTGATATCCTATCTCAACCTGTGACTTGATTTCTTCTGGATGGAGCTTAACAAGCACCAAGTCACACATGTTGGTGTGCAATAGTCTTCTTCCTTGATCTACCAACTTTTTCATTTTCTTGGAAGCTTTCTTGAGGTAATCTTGGGTGATCTTTGCATTTTATCTCTATTTTTTGGTGAAGATGTATGCTCTCAGACTCTTTCCTCTATACAACTCGTGTAAGGGAACAACAATTGCTGGCTTGTTATAGATTCAAAAGGACTCTAGTTGGTTGTTGAGTTTTTCTTGGGCATTGAAATTAAACTAAGCCACGTTGTGTAGTTGCACCAATTCTTCTAGTTAATAGTGAGAAAATGGCGTAATACTCCTCTAGTTGCTTATTGAATATGTCTGCCTAACCATTTGTTTGTGGTGATAGCTCAAAGAGATGTCAAATTGTGAATCAAGGGTTTTGAAAAGTTTTATCCAAAAATTCTTCGTGAATCTTGCGTCTCGATTGTTGTCAATGTCTTGGGAAATCCCAATTCATCACGATATGCTTGAAGAATAACTGTGTTGTCTCCTTTTTTGAGTTGTGCTTTGGTCTTGATAAGAAAGTACTATGCTTGAAAACCTATCTATAACCATGACAGTAGGCCCTCCTTGACTATGGGTAGGTTGGTGTTGAAGTGAAGTGAAACACTTGCTTATGGTCATGTTGGTACTTAAAGAGGCTTTATCTAGTTTTTTGGGGCGGGGTGGGGTGGTGGGGGAACAAGTTTGGGTATACTGAAGCACCTCATCACACATATGTGGCCAATCCTCAACTTCAACAGTGCCAAAGTCCATTGCCATCTTAGATGAATTGCCCACATGGTGTGATGATGCTCTCTTAATTGTGTCTTCCTCAGGTCACAAGCTTGAGGCAGAAAGAATGGGATACCATGTGTTAACAACAATGCATCCTTTATTTGGAACTTATGCATTTTACTTCTTTTTGGGGTTAATTACAAGAATGATCACTAAACTTGTCACTTAAATCTAATTTGGTCACTGTACTTTATTTCCTGCAATTTAAGTCATCCATGTTCTGGAATTGGTTCAATGCCATCCAAAATCCAACCCTTGTTAAGGAGATTGGACGAAATGCTGCACTGATCCCTCTCAGATTAAAGCAATAACAGTTGATAAAGATATAAAAATTGTAAATGAATTTGATTAAAATTATATAATTAATAGCCCAACACTACTGTCCTTTGCCTCGCTGTCCTCTGCACCACCACCTATTGCCCTTACCCCCTCCCCACCCCCACCATCTCACCGCTTTCCTCTAGCCACTCTTGTGCCATTGCGGCTGTCCTCATCGTTGCTCCACATAATCCAAGGAATTGCTGCTGATAGAGCTCGCAATCCCGAATTGATGAACTTCGATGCGCCCACTCAAGGATCACCTAGTGGCCTCACTAGACCATGTTGATGTTGCCTTTGCCGTTGCTGAGGTATTGGGAGGGGAACTTTCTAGTGACTCTCTCAAGGATGATGATGCCGAGGTAGTAGACGTTACTTTTAGGGGATGGTGGCAACAATTGGCGGTTGTTGGTGGTGCGGTCGGGGGTAGCTTCAGAGTAGGTGAAGAAGATGGAGGTATAGATGATTTCCATGGCAAGGTTGATGGTGTAGATAGTGATGATGAGGGTGTTATCAGGGTGAATTAGGGGCAAAGATACACATGCCGGCCAATTGCCCCTCTCACCTTTTCAAGAAAATTCTAATGAACTTACCAAACTAATGAAAAGAAAGGCTCAAATTTAAAAAAAGAAAAGAAAAAATAATTATAATAAAAAATGAAATCATGGGCCATGTGGGGAGTAGCTTGCATGCATAGCCCATGGGAAAGGCCATGTGCCCTCTCTCGTAGCTGTATAAAACATAAAAAAATTGCCCTTTTGCATGCATGTGGCTGAAGGGGTGGGGTTGTCTCCAATTCTTCTTTTTCTTCTTGTGTAGCCATTTGCCTTCCCAATAATAGCCTGTGCTTTGGCCGAGCATGATGCTTCTATTGCGTTGACTTGTGTACTCCTATGGCCTTTGGTGAGGACTTTTATGTTGTTGACAAGTTAGTTGTCGAATTGGAGGTGGTGGAAGATGGTGGGGTTTATGACGTGGGCGGAGGCGAGAAATAGCCATGGTGGAGGTGGATTCCAGAGATGTCACAGGAGGACTTTCTGTTGTTTACGTGGTAGTTTTCGAATTCGAGGTGGTGGAAGACAGTGTGGTTTATGATGTAGGCGGAGGTGAACTGGGCACAATGAAGGTGGATCCCAAAGATACTGTAATCGGAGAAAGTAGATGTTCATCATCCTCACCGTTTACGTTGGGATTTCTACTTGGAGAGGATTTGTTGGACCTTGACCTTCCACTATGTCCATGTTCAAGCACTTGGTTAGTCCCCATTACCAATCAAGTTGAGTAACTATGTAAAAAAAATTATGAGTATGCATGTGAGGGAGAGTCGTTTATTGATCATAAATTGAGTGGGTTTCAATTGAAACTTTGATTATAACTCAATGAGGCCAATTGCATCATACACCTAGAAAAAAGATAAACAAATGTTCATCTTTACCAAAGAGAAATAATCCATATCATTAATTTCTGCAAATCGAAAATCTCGTTGTAATGATAATTGCCATCTTCGAGATAATAAAGGTAAGGAGAGGGTGGAAGGCGTGGTTAGTGAGGATGGGTGGGGAGGGGCCATTGGTGGTGTTGAGGATGGCGAGGTGGAGGGCAAATCATACTCATTTATAATTTTATATTTTTATTAATTTTGATAAGAGAGGATTGGCTGCTGATTGGGACGCTAGTGCAAAAATCCACTTATAGTCATTAGCAAACTTTGGATTTTGGATGACATTGAACCAATTCCAGAACTTGGATGACTGAAATTGCTGGAATTAAAGTATAGTGACCAAATTGGATTTAAGAAAAGTTCGGTGACCATTTTTGTTATTAACTCAATCTTTTCCATTTACGTCATGAGGTTTTGGGTGACTGTATCTTTGGGACAAGATTTTCCTTAATTTGCTCCTGCATTGTTGTGGTATTCTTACTATTACATGTGTTACCCAATTGCAAGGCTACAAACTCGACCTTCCTGCTCAGTGCATTCATGACTTGATCCATCCGCCTTGCTTTGTGCTCAAAAGAGAAATCAAACTCCAGTAGGAATTTCAACAATGTATCACCGCTAGCATCTGCTTGTCTTGAGTTGTGCTCTTTCGATTAGATTCACCAAGCTTATAGCTCTTGTGTGCTACTTGATGCCCATCTTGTAACAAAATTTTACCAAGGGTATAGTCTGATGCACTTGTCTGTACTTTGAAGGGCTTCACAATGTCTAGAACAGAAAATACCTGATCTTACATCATGGCTTCCTTCAAGTTGTCAAAGTTTCCTTGGCAGCTTTGTGCAGTTCCAACTATGGTTTTTTTTCCCCCAGTGGTTTTGTCAATGGGTTAGTTCTCCTTCAATACCCCTGCACAAACTTGCTATAGTAGTTTGTGAGTCCAAGAAAGGAATGTCACTCCTTGACTATCATTGGGATCTTGCAATCTTGAATAGCTCTCACTTTCTCCATATCCATTTGGACATGACCTTTATATAGCACATTACCAAGGAATTTGATGCTCCTTTGAGTGAAAGAGCTTTTCTCCTTCACATTAACACTACCATCTTTTAGCCTTTCAAACATGTCCAGTGAATATGACAGACGCCTAGTTCATTAGTGTGCAGAAAGTTGTTGGTGCATTCATCAGTTTGAAGGGAATCACCAAGAATTCATACGCCCCAGACTGTTTCAGGAAAGTAGTCTTTGGCTCATTAGCATATGCTATTCTCATGTGATAGTAGCTTGCCTACAAGTCAAGTTTGGTAAAGTACTTGGCATGACTTGGCTGAAATAAATCAACCGTCAGTGGGGTGAAATACTTCTTGTGCTAAGTCACTTTGTTGAGTGTGCGGCAGTTAAGCACATCTTCATGCTCCTATAATTTTTCCTTTGAAACAACACCAATGGTCCGAACAATGCTTTAGAAGGAGATATATAACTGGTTCCAATAAATCATTAAGTTGCTAACTTTGGGGGCGCCATCCAATATGACCTTTTAGTAGGAGGCTTCACCTCTAGTAACAACTTGATTCCATGCTCTACAACCCATGGAAACAAGTTGTGCAGTATCTTATTTGACATCACAACTTAGTTCTCATCCAACACTTTTTGGATGGTAGTAGGAATCTGCTATTGACCAACTTATTTATTCATCGCCAATGTAGCAAGATATGTTTACTCACCCCTTCGTAGTCCATTCTTGAGTTGCATGGCTGAGCGGAACTTCTTGTCGTCCTGTTTTTTTTGGCAGTGACATGCACGATGGAAGGGTGATCTCCCCTTAGACAAAGGGAACCAACAAACACATTGGTACCTCCTTAGTCTCTCTCAAGAATTCCATTCTAAATATCACCTGTAAATCGTCCATATGCATAGCTGTGGAATTTACATGTCCTAGCCACTATCCAAGCTTCATGGTCACTTACTTGGACACTCCTAGAGTAGGTTAAGCTGCAGAGTTAAGTTCTTTCATGTGTCATGAATCCTTATCCTAGTTTAATTTGAGTCTTTACACGTTCCCTTTTGAGACAAAGTTATGGGTAGACCTGGTTTCCACCATAGCATGGCTGCTTTTCTCATTGATCCATAGATCCACAAACATCAACTCTTTAGCTTGCATAACTTTCAATTCTTTCGTTTGCCTCTCCAATGTGTTGGGTAACTGCATTGCACCCTTTCTCAGGGTTTCCTTTTCCATCCTCATTCTGTCCTTGTGTCTCCTTTACAATGGAAACTTGCAAGGCATTGAGTGGTAACTTGATAGAGCAATCGACAACTCTGTGGGGGCATTGACATAAGAAACATTCCAACTTACCCTACCACTGGATGTATTGAATGTTTGAAATTATGAATCTTCCTTTGAAGTTGATGCCTTGGTGTTGGTACCCAATGCGCTACTCTCTTTGGACGTGGTGAAACACTCTCCATTGTAGTCGGTCAAGCGTTCTGCGAGAGTATGTGCAATAGGAAAGTCTAGCACTCTTTGTCGATAAGTTTAGCTCTTTGTCAATCCTTCAAGGAAATAGAACAACTTGTCTTTCTTTGACATGTCTCAGTTATCTAATGTCAAAGCAGAGAACTGTTTCAGATAATCCTTTACTGTACTGGTATGTTTATAATCTTGTAGTTTGGGTTGAGCATTGTAATCAACGTTTTTAGGAAAGAAATGGGTGTTGAGCTCTCTTCAAGTCTGTCATTCTTGGTTGGAGTTGCATGAAACTATAGTTGTAAATGAGAATTTGATAGACAGAAAATTTTTCTAAATGGATAGTTTATTTGACTTGTGTAAAATCTTTATTTTGAACAATTTGACCTGAATTGATACAATAGTAGTGGTTTCTAAAAGAACAGCCGCATCTTATATCTTTATAAAAGGTTTTGACTGCACTAACCCTTTTGAGCATGTTTCTTTCTCCGGGGTCAAGCTTTTTGTTGAATCATGTATTTTCTGGAACATAATTCATCTTTTTTCTTTTGTAATTGCATTGCAATTTTTTCCCGGAGTTCTTGTTGTCCTCAAAATGTGTTCTAGTTGAAATAATTTTGTTTTTTCAATCATCGTCCCCATGTAGACCCAACTATGGGTGTCGGGTATGAGCTTTTGCTTATGTGTCAGCTTGGCTTGATTTCAAAGCATGGGACATGTGGATACGCTAAACTATACAAGTGCTTACATTGGATATGAATGTATGGGTGAAAGTGTTTGTCAAGGTGTGGAATCAATTGGCTTGCTTGGTGGAGGCCATGGATGTGGGTCAAGTTGTAGATGAAATGTGGTGATTGGGCTGCTATATAGTTTAAGGAATTTGAGTAGCATTCTCAGTATGATCTATTGCTTTTGGTGCAGCAGCAGGCACTTGATCATACAAGTTGTATGTGTGCAGAGGTCTTAGGCATAGTTGTTAGAATCGTACGATTCTTGATTCGAATCATACAATTTGTATCAAGGAAGGCATAAATTGGTTCAAATCGCATGAGAGAGTCACAGAAGGCAGTGAATCAAGGTGAATTGGTGAATCAAATCGAATCGTGCAAATTGTAAGATTCGGATGCTACTCCTCTAAAATCCAACTTAAATATTTTGAAACCTTTTTCTTTTCTCATTGCGGCCTTCCATTTGCTATTTACATGAGTTTTGTCCTTAACAAGGGAAAAAAAAAGTCTGTTGGCTTGGCCCTCACATTCTGCACCTCTTATTTTTGCCATTAGATAAGATTAGAAGAAAACCAGAGTTAGATAAGGAAACCTGTCTTGAGAAGAAAACCAAAGTCAACTAGGTGGGTGAACTTTTGGTTTGGAAGTTGCCCTCTCCACTCCTCTGGATTTAAAGATCTGATTTTCATTAGTTTCTATATTTTAGTGAGTTTGGTTTATGCTTTTTATTTACTTTCTTCTTGTTTTAGTTATTAGAGCAAGCCCATGCATTAAAAATGACTTTTCTTATTAAACGCCATAAAGTTCAAATTTTTATTGTTTTCCATTGATTCATTCCCTTAAAAACCATAAATTTCAATTTTTCATTTAGTTTTTCTTGTTTCCTCTCCTTATTGTTTTTTTAAAGAAAGCATATGCATGAATTTTTTATTGTTAAACATGTAAACTTACACCTTGAGCATGAATTTCAATTTCTAAATTTTTTTTTGTGCCCTCATCTTACATTTTAGTGTATCTTGAACTCTTAGACTTGGTGCTTTAGTTTTGAGTCACATAACAAGTGTTATAGTTTCATAGAAACTAGTATAAACTTGTTAGTTGATTGAGGTGGAATGGTTAGATCATGGTATATCTTGCTTATATGGCTTGTTTTACTCTTATATCAATGCATGTATGAGTTAAATAGACCATGGTAGGGTTTAGACATACAGAACGTGCTTTAAAGCAAGCACCATTTAATTTATCAACGTGGATTATCCATATTTGTTGAAATTTCATTGTATTTTACTATTTTATTTGTTATATGTATATGCAATAATGCAAGTCATTAGGAGTTGATTTTTCAAATTTTGCACCAAATTTTATAATTCTATTCGATTCTTGATTCCTAACATTGGGATTTCAAGTCATGATTCGAAACTCGATTTCACAACTATGGTCTTGAGCTTGACGCCCAGTGCCAGTGGGCAGTTGCTTTTCTTGTTTTTATTTTATTTTATTTTATTTTTTTGGGGGACATGGCCAAGGTGTGGTAGCAGTTGGCTCTTCTTGTACCTGCTGTACTACAATATGAGAAAACTTACTGTTTTCATGCTGATCTGTAGTACAATTTTACAAGGACAGCATGCCTTCTGGAAAATCAGCCAGTATTGCTTTTCTTTACATCAGATGAACCTGAAATTATTCATAGAATGAAGGGAGCAACTGCAAGCCCAGTAGATAACTCTAACGTACCTTTATTTACTCAGTTGCTCCTTATTTATGAAGGAATACATATGCGTATAATGAACATGAATATACCCATTGTTCCAAAGAATTGTCTTAGCTGGTGTTACCATTACCAACTTCTAAAGAAGCAAATTCATTCCCACAGAATTGCCAATATCCAGCTTTGCCAACAACTGTGTAAAGCAGAAATACCCTTCAGGGGTTGAAGGCCTTTCCCCCCCAAGGGGGCCACAAACCCTACTTGTTGGAATCCCTTACAAAACATTTCTATTGTATTTGAAACTTTACACAGAACAAATAATCAGCATATAATTACAGATAAAATCAATTTTCCCAGTCTTTTCGTAATTGCAATTAAGACAAGCTGCCCCAGTTTTATTCTGCCATAATTCCAAATGTAACTGTATATTTTGATTGCAATTTTTTCTTTTTGTTCTTTTTCCTTCTTACAATGATTTCTTAATGTCCTTTTTGTACATTCTTTAATCCTAATGATATTTCTTCTTTTTCTCTATCTATAAGAAAAGGTTAATTTAAAAATTTAGTTACACTTTTTCTAGACTTATCAAATAATAATTATGCATTTAGTTTTATCACTGTTTTTCCAAAAAGATTCAAAGAGCACAAGTTTAATACTTGTTAGAAGAAATAGGCTATTTTAGTAATTATGTGGTGTAAGTAATGGTTTTTTTTTGTCTTTCAAGCATTTCAATTATTAATATATAAAAGGGCAGACCTGAAGCTGATTGTCACTCCAGGGAACTGCCGCCTCCTCCTTTCTCTTTCTTTCTTCTTTTTTTCTTCTCTTCTTCTCGCCTCCATCTCTAAGTTTGCAACATGAAATCAGAGCTAATTACCAGGAGGCCCTGGGTTCTAGTCTTGTTAACCTCGTTTATTGTGTGGTGCTTAAAAAATTATTGTATCCCATATCTTGGATGTTATTATCGTGTGTTTATCTCTCCATGTGCTGTCAGATTGCATGTGCGGGGGAATGTTATGGCTTGATATACATTGTTGGCCCACAACCTAAAACCTAACAGCTTTAGCTTTTAGGTAAAGTGGTGATCTTACAGTACTTAACCTTCATTTAATTTCTTTCTCAGATGAATTTCTAAGTGAACAATGTGAATATTGAAGCTACCTACTATGGCTTCCAGATTTTCCAACTTCTGTATTGTTGTCTGCAAATTTTCTGTACTTCCTCCCTGATATTTCTGAACTTTTACCAAATTTTCTGTCTCCTTCTTCCTCTTTTTCCCCTCTTTTTCTTTCTCTCTCTAGAAGTTAGGTTTACAGAAATTGACTTGAGCGTTTGCTGGAAGTAATGTATCTAGATAACATTGCTGGGAAAGAATTAAGCAGTTACTTAAGTGTGCTACCAATTATATCTTTCCTAATTTAATAATGTCCAATTCTTTGGCTTTTTATGTTTTGATCCCAAATCTCTATATTGTTCTGTTTTTAACCTGTTTCTTCATTGCTGATCATATGCATGCCTACCACGTTTAAATTCAATGCACACTTATGTTTATCACCTTAAAGTGTGCATATTGGTTTCCTCTTAAACAATTGCATGCATATGTTTAGCATAAATTATTCAACATAATAGTTGATGAAACATAGACAATCATGCCAAGCATGCAATTATGTTTAGTAGCACAGGTGTGGGTGGGTGTTAGACTTGGCAAAATAGATAAAAATTTATTAATATGAGCTGAATCCAACTCTTAAACCGACTCATAACCAATTCCCACATTAAATGAGTCGAATATGGTTTGAAGTTTTTTTATCTACTTCTAAATGAGTCAATTGGCGGATTTAGAATTTTATACCATGGATATCCGCCTATCTGCTAACAACTAATGTTTAATTCATTGATAATCCTATATGCCCATGCTTATTAGGCATTAATCCAATTAACATAAGTTTTATTGGCCAAGACCTAGTCCCACACTTCCAACTCTTGCATTATTGTATGCGTCTTTGGGTCTGTCCATGCCCACATTCAAACTCAAGCCTAAATGCTCAATTTTTTCGCAATCAAAACAAAAGCCTCTAAATTCATGTTCTAAAAAATAAAAAAGTTATAATTTTGTGATTAGTCATTAAATGTCTAACAATTACCAAATTATAATTTTAAAAATAATTTCAGTTATTTTACAAAATAAATTGTTCGTTTGATGGTAAAAAAATTATATTAGGGATGGGAATGACAGATTATCCGCCATCCGCCATGGATTATCCGATCCGAACCGCCATAAATTTGCAACTTAAATGAAATAGATATGAATTATAATATCCTCACCCAATAATCCACCTAATCCGCCAAGGATTGTCCTACTCGATCTGCTTTGCCAGATTTGGTGGGGGTAGACACATATGTACACAACACCTTTTCTGGTTTTCCTGTTGGTGTAGTACTGTAGTTTCTTTCTCAATTGTGGTGTAATATTGATTATTATAAATTATGGCACAATTTAGAAGCAGAAACAAGGGAATTGTTTGGTGAATTGTCAAATTGTTTCTGAAAGAGTGGGAAAAGAACTTAAATGAGTATGAGAGAAACCCCACATCATTGCCTCCTTTATTATGGTTAAACATTCGTTGTCAGTCATGTCCCTTTTTCCTGTTTTGTTATTATTCTTACACTCTTACTATGGTTGGATAGAGGTTATTTAACGTATCAGCATATTGCCTTATCCTGCATTCCACTGATTTGTATTGGTTTTAGGAGCCTGTACTGCAGCACATCAGGGTTTCATCTAATGCTCGAGTGTACTTGCTTGGACAGTCCCTACTGTGTATACCAAACTCTAAATTGGATCAATACTGAATCTATATCACTGTGTGTTGACATCCTTTATATTAAGCTGATTCTTGATATGATGATTGAAAAATTAAATTTTTGAAGAAATTGATTACTAGTTTGATCAGTCAAATATGTTCTGTATCATGGTTCTTAGTTCTTTGTTATTTTCTTGTGGCAAGAGTGACCTGTAAAAGGTCTAGCAATGTGTATTTAACAGCTATTTTGTTCACATGGAATTTCTTAAATTTGTTAATGTTCTTATAATTTGCCTCTTGATTCCTAAAGCTATGGAAAGTATTTTGTAATTGCAGCTTGTTCTAGTCAATTCACCCTTTCTTATTTTTTGTGTCTGTTTTGACAAATTAATTTGTTAACTTGCATGTAGACTTGCTATTCAAAGGCTTGAGATTACAAAAAATGACTTGCGACATAGGATTGCAAAGGAGGTGAATTTCTCTAAATGTATATGGTTATATTCTCAATCATAAAATTTTGGTTTTGTCACTAATAAGATTTGACTATCACCTTTATTAGGCTAGAGGAAATGCAATTTTACAAGCTAGCTTGGAGAGAAGAAAGCAAGCTTTGCACGAGCGACGCTTGGCACTTGAGCAAGATGTACTAGTACTTATTGTCCATTTTAGGCAGCTGTTATGTTTTACTTTATTATCAGTAAATTTTGATTTCCTTTACTTGCTGTTGATCTACATTAATTTTTTAAAGTTGTGCGTGAGCTTCATCCTCAAATTTTTTTTTTCTTAAATTTTGATTTCAACTCAAATTTCGAAGCTTCAAAAGTACGGAAATTTCAAAGGAAATTTCGGTTTCAATGTCAATTTCGATTTCAATTTGAAAAAATAATGGAAAGTTTTCTTTGTGAAACTTTAGAAATGGTTAACAAACATAATAATGTTAGTTTTAGGACTAATATATTGCAAGTTAAATACATCTATGTTGTGTATGAGGTGGAAAAATTGTAATATAGTGTGTAACAAACATATTTGTAAAAATAATGTACATTAAACATATTCAGTTAATACAAATGAAATTCATAAATCATTTAAATATTATTTATAATACAAATAATGATAATTTAGGCATGAATGGTTAAATAAAATGTTGCTGTAAGTTTATTTTTTCATATAATTTAAAAGTATTTGTAATAATCTTTTGTTTCAATGAAAATAAATAAAGAAATTAAGGTAGAAATTTCACTCACTCCTAAATATCTCATTTGAATTCTGGGGAAATTTCGCGGTATAGTTAAAATTTCAACAAGTTTCACTAAAATATCAAGATTTTGATAAATTTTGGATGATTCATTGAGATTTCGACGGAAATTATGCAAGACGGAAATCGATTGCCATTTCAATTTTGAGGGTGACAGAAACTGGAAATTTTGATTGAAATTTTGACAATTTCGTGCAAATTTAAGACCATGGTTCTTACCACTCGATTAAAGCAGGTGGTTTCATAACTTTTGATGTGCATAGAAAGATGCAGAATTTCTTGGATTTAGGGCTGGGCTGGAGAAGAAAGCGAGTCTCGGTAGTTGTACCTCATAGGTTTAAAGGGGTTGTATGACAAGGCTTTGTTCAGGAATTGTATGCTCTGTGTGCGAGTTTTCTTTGTGGTACTGGTGTTGACGGTGAAGGGTTAGGGCACACTGCTTGATTGTGGTATCCTGTTGTGGCAGGCAGAAAGAAACAAGGTTTTCTAATTTGGGGTGCAATGCAGGCTGCATTGTCAGCAGCCAACCACCTGCGCATGGGGGTACAGCGATCATAACAGAGCTGGCTTGGGAAGCTTAAGACATTTGAAATTTGTGTGGGAGCCAGCGTGAATCATCTAAAGTTATCGAAATCTTGGAATTTGGGAAAAGTTTTTGAAAGATATGCCCATGGAACAAAATATTCTTGAAATTGAAACCTGATATACAAAGCCTAAAGTTGAAATTTCTTAATGGATCTTTTCTATTTATTGAAAATAGAGACCAGAAAAAAAATGGATATGAATTAAAACTTCAAAGATATTTGAAATTTTGTTAAAAATTGAACTTATATATTTAGATATAAGTTACTATATTATTTGACTTTTAGATTGGGGAAATGTGCAATAAGGCCGACTCGACCAACTTGTGTACTCATAGGACAGGGAGGCAGGAGGGGTTGGATAAGAGGAATTCTTTTGTTGATAGTTAAACGACTTCTGATGTGTGGGTGAGTAAAATTTTACAATGATTGCGTGATCGTAGCATGTATGTTGAGGACGATGAGCATTGCACAAAGATAGAAGCAGGTAAGAAGGATAATGAAGTAAACTGTTTGATGGAGAAAAAGATATAGGGTGATGCTTTGGAACATTGGAGTTTGATGATGATTGTTTCCATGATGATGGTTTATTATTGGATGGGGTTTGCGAACAACTTTGGCATGCTTTGATTCATCTGACTTTCTTTGGGGTACTTCTCATGTACTGCCATCTCCACTTGAAGATTTGGAGGATGTTTCTGTTTTGAAGGAAGATTGTCTGGGTAAAGCGCAGCAGGAGAATAAACAATGTAGGGATGGTATTTTGCCTACTTCCTGGCAGGATATTAGTAGGAAGAATCTCAAAGGTCAATCAATGGGCAAGATAGAATGATGGATTGTGGTTCTCTGGTCCTGGAGGGAAAGAAGTTTTCTTGGATGGTGGTAAAAGTAAAGCGAAAAATGGACAGTGTGAATTAGCAAAGTCGCAATGCTTTGGTAACTATGGTGGAAAGTGATTGAAGAGGTTTTCTGTGTACATATTTTTTAGGTTTCTTTGTTTTTCTTTCGTTTTTTTCATTTCTGAGGATTGGTTGTCCTCTAGTTTGTAGCTGACTCATAGCAAAATTGGGTGGTTTTAAAGCTTTCCCCAGAATGACCATTGCTTTGAATTACCAGAGAATGTGCAGGTATAAATGATGCAAATTGGGCAATACATTTAATCATGTAGTTCTTCAGAATAGATGGGAGCAGATTCAGCAGAAGGGAAAAATAGAATGAGGTTAGAAAGTAAAAGGTGGATAAGAATGAGGAGAGATGACTACAGTAATCTCCCCATTTCTATTAAAAAGCATGTACAAAGACATAGTTATTGCCACAAAACCACATGGCACTCTTAATCTCCATAACACTCCCCCCTCCCTCAATTTGGGTTGCAAAACATGCTGAAAGATTGTACTAACACAACTCCTTTTGTAGGTGTGTCTGCAAAACTAAAATAAATTCTGGTTATTATAGAAAGCATGCAATCTCCAGCTTGTCCTTGATCTGCCCCTTATATTCTTGGCCCTATCAAAATGAAAAGGGTTGTAAGCTATACTGATGGCTGCCTTGCTATTATTCTACAGTTTCATCAGAAACTGAACTTCCTATGTAGCTGCTTGTGAAGAAACTTCAACCACATGAGCTCACAATATGAATGACAGCTCTATCCTCATCTTCAGCACTTGATTGAGCTTCCATAGATTATTTCTGAGTCTTACTTTATGAATTGACGAAATTACAGCGTTTAAAAATTAATTAAATTTTTATACCTCCTTTCAGATATAGAGCTTGTCCATTCTGCCTCAGTGCATGCTTCTACCTCGGATTGCACACAGGAAAATCTTGCCTGGGCAAGATTTTTCTACTGTACCCTATACCTGTCTTGAACGGTTGGGTGTATCTGACTTAATGCCTAGCTTGTTATTCTCTTTTGACAGGTTTAGGGCATACTTCATCAGGCAGACATACAAGCTCATTTCTGAGTGTACCACCTCAATTCTTAATAAGTATCAAGGTTTCAGAAGTACTTGATTTCTGATTACTTCCCTATCTACTCGCCAATGAAGATACGTTACATAATTCATCACCCACAGGCATAATGTCGTTAACATGGATGATGGGAGTTGTAATTTTGTGTTCATCATTGATGGAGGGTGACTAGGAAAAATTACGAATATTGCTTTACACTTTGGTTGTTTGGAGGAAAGTGAAGAGAAAAGAAACTTTTAGTAGAGAAGTTAACTTGTTCTAGTCCACTCTATTTGCTGTAATGGGAGATATTTGAAAAAGCCTAGAGAAAGAAAAAAAAAGTCAATTATCATTCACAAAAATACCTATTTGGCCGTTTTTAAAATTTTGAAAGGCGTTTCAGTCTTTCTGAGTAGTTTCTCTTTATTTCTCTTCAAATTTCTATCATTTGAGCCGAAAATAATGATCCTTTCCCCCCCTTTTTCTATCCCCACTACTTTCTAGTTTTCTCTTCTCAACACTATGCCATCCAAATAAGAGTCATGGAGAGAAATGATGTATCTTTAATGGTTTGTCGTTGTCCTTTCAGGAATATGATTGCTTTCTTATATGTGATTGTGTGTTTTCTGAACTTTTTGCAGGATCGGTTGGCTTTATTTGCTGGATCTTTCTAATGTTTTGTTTTTGTTTTTCTTTTTCATGTATAATACCTTTTGTTTTGGTCTCTGCCTTTTTTATGTTTGCTTCCAGGGGATGCCTTAGGCCTTATCCTCCCCTTTGTATCTCTTTTTGTCCACCCATAAATTTTCTTTTATCCTATAAAAAAAATTAATGAGAGGAATACTATGTGTGCTGCTGAGCATTCTCTTTTTAAAAAAGGACTATTAGGTTTGGCACAAGAGACGGATGCAGGTAATTAAGAGAAAAGAAAAGGAAATTAAGAGAGTAAAAGATGAAGATGAAACTCAATCAGGGCTGAATGCTTAATATTCTAATCTGCCTCCCCAGGGTTACACATCAGGCCTTTTATATTGGCTTTCTTCTAATACTAAATAACTAAACAATTGGTAGGATTAATATTAAATTTTAATTAAAGAAACACAGTTTCAAATCCTTGAAACTGAGGCCAACACATAATTATAAAATATTTAAATCATAAGAACCTTATATAATCATAATGACCCCAGATATCTACTAGGCTGTTAGCTTATAAAATTCTAGTATGAAAATGCTGCAAAAATAGGAAAAGTCTTTAAAATAATAAACTTCAATATTTTACCCAAGATGGCAAAATTCTAAAATGCCGAAAAATACAATTTGAGCCCATGCAATGTCCACCACCCCCCTTCCCCCTCTCTTCTCTCCTGCCATTAAGATACCTTCCCCTTGCATCCTGAAGCTTTAGAACTGGGAGTCATCATAGACCCTTCTTCCTGGATATCACCATGCAAAAATGACTTCTGTTATTTCTTATTGGAAGAGTGGTCAACGTGGATTAGCATCCTGAGAGAATATTCTGAGGATACAATGTTATAGAAATTTGACTCCTAGACTCCTGGTTGATTTTTATATTAGTTAGGCACTTATGTTTATTTCCAAAAAAAATTACTTGCATTAGAATTTTTAAAGGGACTAATTAAAGTCTCCAATGCAAAAATGAGATTAGATTTGGATTAAAAAAATTTTGAGTTTCCAAGATTTGATCATCAATATTGAACTCTATGCTGTTTGATACTTTTAAATTGATTCACGATCATTTCTTATTTTCCATTTTATCCCAATCAAAATGCTTATTTGCACAAGTCTATATGATTTTCTGCCTGACAATGCTGTGTATTTTCCAAATCCTTGCAATATATCCTCGGAAGTATACATTTTATTTTATGTTTCTTCTAAGCATGCAATCCATTGGCTAAGGGCATACATACATAGTTACATGAATGTACACAGACACACACTGAGACAGATGTGTGTGTGCCCCGTGGTTTCTCATATACATTCATGCAAACACACACAAACAAACACACACACACAATATATAAGCATAGAGTTATTAAGAAAGAGTATTGCAAAGAGGATAAGGTATCCTGTAACTAACAACAAAAGACAAGTAAAGAATATAAGAAAAAAAAAAAGCTACAAGATATCTAGTGAAGAACTGCCCATCAATCCTTTTATAAAACAAACAAGCAAAACCAAGCCTTAGTCCCACTAGGTGGGGTCGGCTATATGAATCCTTTTCCACCAATTTATGCAACCATCAATCCTTCTCTAGATAAGAGAAAAATTCCTTTGAGGAAACTGTCACCATAACATCACAGAAGAAACGATCATCGCTTTACGGTGATATTTGGTCAACCAGTGTGGTGGAGCCTTATAAATTCTTGCATTGTGCTCTAACAAGATGCACCAAAGGACTCTTTAAGTGTTTCCTTTCTTCTGTTCTACCAAAATCTTTGAAAGAAAGAGAATTCACGCTGCCCTGATAGAGAGGACAGCCCATTGTTCTCCAAAATGAGTCAACAAATTATTCTGGATTTCTGATGAGTGGGATTAATGTAAGAATGAATGGGAAACAGTCTCCCTATTCTCTTGACAAAGCACACACGTATCTGGAGATAAAACTCATATCTGTAGATAAAGCTTTTTTTTTCCCCTTTCTAGAAGATCGCCTGTATTAATTTTTCCTAGGACTGCACTTTGAGTGAAAGCCTTGATTTTAGAGTGAAACTTGTACTTCCAATGGGGAAAACATCACTGGGATTATTGGTCAAATGGGTGAAAGAAGACTTCACAAGAAAACATGTCAGAAGAGTCTAAAACACATCTATCATATTGCCACCCCCAGCCCAAGAACAAAAAGAACAGAAAGACAGAAAATTCAATCAAAAGGAGCATCCCTAACCCAAAGATCTTTCCCAAACAAACCCTTTTCCCATTCCCTTCTCTGGTAGCCAGTTGTTGCAGCATGCCTGTACTGGTATTTGATGCCTGGCAGGAAGAAAATGGGGTAAACTGTTTCTAATTCAATTGATCGCCAATATTACGTTTGTGTGTGTGTTTGTATTTTTTTTAAAGTGTGGTTAGGTCACTTAATTATCTTCCAATTTAAATGAATTACTAACTTGTAATGTAGATTCATTAAAAAGGGCAGATTTTGGTCCGTGTTATAGAGCTAGATTCAGTAGCACGATTATGTGTAGAGAAGCTATTAATGTACCTTTTGTACCTGTTCAACAAACTTTAAAAAAAAAAAAAGGGGCAGCCTGGTGCACAAAGCTCCCGCAAATGCCGGGTCTGAGGAAAGGGCGGATCACGATGGGTCTATAGTATGCAGCCTTGCCTTGCATTTTTGCAAGAGACTGTTTCCATGCTTGAACTCGTGATCCCCAAGTCACACAGCGACAACCTTATCGTTGCGCCTAGGCTCCCCTTCAACAAACTTTACCAATTAAAATTGAATTATCATAAACTTGACTAAGTGGTCTTTAATTTTTCTTAACATCCAAAATTCCTTCCTTTAATATTCAGGTCTCCAAGTTATCTACCAATTTAATTGAATTACTCAGTGGCAACCTAGATTCACAAAAAGGGCAGGTTTTGGCCTATGTTATAGAAGTAGGTTCAGGTATGATTATGTGTTGAGAACCTATTAACGCCCCCATTGCAGTTGTTCCATAAAATGGTGCCATTTAAAATTGAATCATCATAAACTTGACTAAAGTTGTCATTCTTTTTAATCTTGTCAGCCAATTGTCTCATTTCTTTTATATTCATTTGCCGTGCAACTTTTCTCATAGTTAAGTATATAAGATTTCTCTCATCTCAAAAGGGAGCACTAATGCACCGCCCTTGAGACTCTATTGTTGGATTGATCAATAGAACAAACCTACCATGATCTAGAGTGAAAAGGAATCCAATTGGTAGAACCACATATATCAAAAGATGAGTAGCTCAATATTTCATGAGAAATATCCTTAATTACTCATTTGGATGCGCATTTTTGAAAACACTTCTTAGGTAGGAAAGTTCCTTAAAAGTGTTCCATTGCTCGTTAGCTTGTTGCTAGTGCAATATGACCCAATGATCCATCATGAGGAGGAGCACAATAAGAAAGATGGCAGGAACACAAATTTAGGGTCCACAAAAAATAATATAGAGAAAGGAATAATTAGATGCACATCAGTGGGTCTTGACGACCTATCAATAAATTATCCTCCAATGTGCTTCCCACATTTTTTCTGACTCCCCCCCCTCCCCCAAATTTTCTATAATGTTTTGGGACTTTTATACTTTCTATGAATTTTTAATTGAAAATAAAAAAATAAACATAAAAAGCAAAAGGGCATTTGGCTGCAGATTTGTATATGGGATCCTTGACTAGGGAATCAAATCAGAGTTCGAAAGCCTGTATGGACTAGGGTGCCAAACACCACATACATATGCACCATAGTGAGAGAAAATATGAGTAAGCATGCAAACAATATGAAATTAAAATCAAGTTATACTTTATCTGAAAATCTACCAGATTTTTTAAAAAGCTACATAAAAAAGGATGTACTTTTACTTGACAAGTAAGACTTTGTAGTCTTGTGTAACAGGATTTGGCAGTCTCGCTCCAACTCTTGCACTTCTTATGTAGTCTTATGTAACAGAATTTGGCAGCCTTGCTCTCTCAACTCTTGCACTTCTTACTTTCATTCCCTCATGTGTTTTTTTTTTTTCCTCCCTCCCTCCTAAGCTCCTGTTTATAGGAAAGCAAAAAGGTTTTTCCTTGGAGCCTAAGTCAGCCATCTAAGGTTGTTGAATCACTTACAGATTTATCAATGTTAGAAATTTGAGAATCTTCAATTCTTGGGCCTGACTTTGGGGGAAAGCATGGAAAGGGAAAAAAGGATAAGTATACAAACAGTGAGGAGAAGGCATCGCTTGGAGGTTGCCAAGGGCACACCCTCTGTCATTAAAACGAAAAAGGATTACTCTCTCTGTTCAAATTCAAGTTCCCTGCCCCTTAAATTATTTGGACAAGTTGGGGCTACATGCCTTAAAACATCTGGGCAAAGTAAGTTGTAGTCTACAGGGGCAATAAAGCAGTTTCTTCATGTGTTATAAAGTATGACATTATCACAATATGCTGGGTTAATTGAGGACTCGCAGGGCTGATATGGTTGGGTGCTGGGAATATTTGATGGAAGCTAATCTAGTAGAAGAGTGGAGGCTGTTTGTATGAAGCTCAAAGCAAGCAAAGGAATAAATTCCTTTTATTGTATGAAGTGGGATTACATGGACACAGTAAGCTCTTATATATGCATTTGCATGATCGGCTTGGGGGCTGGCCGGCTTATACATTATATGCATGGCCCATGCACAGCCAGCTCATGCCAGCCTGCCATCCCCTAAGCCTTGAGGCTTTCTCCATTCTTCTATGACCTTCTGCTTCCAAAAATTTCTACAGCCTTATTCTTCTTATTTTTCTTATTTTAAACACAATAAAAAACTACAAATTACATTTTTAGCAAATACATCAGTAGTTCGCAGTGATTTATCTTCTTTTCTATATTCAATTCTATTCCAAAATATTGAGGCCTGCCCATTTTGCTGTGATTGGAAGGATTTTGACTCATAACATATCATGTTGAGAAACTAACATTTGAGGGTTTTTTTACGTTCCTGTTGCACATGTTTATTGACTTGTGGGTGACTCTTGATATAGGTTTCAAGACTGCAGGAGCAGTTGCAAGCTGAAAGAGATCTTAGAGCTGCATTAGAGGTTGGTCTTAGTATGTCGTCTGGACAATTTTCCAGTTCGCACAGTATGGATTCCAAGGTTTGTGTAAGACCAACACAAGTTCATTGTAATGCTTATTGACTACACATTGTAATGACTGACCCCCATTTAAACTTGTGAAGACGAGGGCCGAGCTTGAAGAGATTGCTCTTGCTGAGGCAGATGTGGCCAGATTGAAGCAGAAAGTTGCAGAACTGCACCATCAACTTAATCAGCAACGACAGCATCACTATGGTTCCCTTTCTGATGCATCTGACCGCCATCAACATGCACAAAATCATAATTCTCAACAGTAAGTTGTCCTCAACTTTTTTTTTTTTTTTTTGCCAAAGAATGCTCGTAAAGAGGTTGTTGTTGTTTCATGCAGTTTTTCTTAACCCCCATGGACTAATCTTGAGGACACTTTACTAACATAATTCCCTTTTGGCAGTGTTTCTGTTCTCATTTGCCCTAATATAGTGGTCTGTTTATTTCCATAAGTTAGAAGACAACACCCGTTCACTTGTGGTTGATTCATAAAGCATCGACAGAAACTGTTTCATAAAAATTCTTTTGATAGAAAAAAAGCTTTATTGAAATTAGGAAGGAGAAACCAAAACACTAAAGGAGAACAAGAAGTTGTGGCTCATGAAAACAGGAGGAATAACAACAACAACAACGACAATCTAATAACCATACGGTCTCAGTTGACATATTGAAAACTGCATCCCCTTAAACAGCTTGCACTATAAGGCCAAAGAGAAGCCAAATACCTCACCTTATTGCAAAGAAGCCTTACTGATAATCTCTTTAAAAAAAAAAGAGAAAAAATTCTGGAACTCTTTTCCAGCCAAATTCCCCATAATATAGCACAAAGAGCACACCTTCACAACCTCTTTACATCCTCTACCTTTCTCAAAAGCAGTAAAAGAAATAGTCAAGAGCTCCTCCATCGGCTTTGGACAAGCCCACACTTCACCATGAACTCCAAAAGAGTATTTCACAAATTCCAAGCAAGGGAACTATGTAGGACAAATGGGACACGCCTAACTATTACCACACATGAGATACACATTGGAAGAAAAAGCTTTAGAAGTCCTACTCTGAAGCAGATTGTTGGTGTTAACCCCATTAAGGGCCGCCAGTTATGCAATGCCTTTATCTTTGAAAGAACTTTAGCCTCCCATATACCCTGATTGAGAGGGAAAACCACATCAATCTTATTAAGTTGAGAAAAGAAAGATTTAGAACAAAAATCCTCCAATGAATCCAAAGACCAAGCTCTACCATCACTCCTGCTAGATATTTGGCGACCCTCCACAACAAATGAGCAATGAAGACAGCTCGTCCACCTTTGTATTATTCAAGTCCCTTCGAAAATGAAATTCTGGAGAAAAAGAATCCCTCTCATGAATAAAAAAGGAGGAAATTACATCATGGTGATGAGGAGAAAGATGACACAAACAAGCAAAAGAACAGGATAATATATCCCCCTCCCCAAAAAAAAAAAGGGGGGGGGGGGGGGGGAACATACATCCTCCAAAACCTGGAAAGGCTAGCCTGTGAGTAATTCTATCACCTAACGAGAACGAAGCTCCTCTCCAACTATCCAATGGCTTTGCTACCTCGGTCATCATGGATCACAAAAGCGGAGGAACAAGGCTAGCCTCCCAAAGGGACTCCCAAGTAGCTCAAAGGCCACTTTTAACACCTCACCTAGCTAGGGAGGACAGCTTCAAAACCCTCTCATGACTATGCTTAGCCAGTCATGAGAACAAAAGAGTCAACATGATCATAAAAAAAAATAATGGTGTCATCAGCAAACTGCGAAGGGGACATCACAAGCTCCTTCTTACCTTCTGTAATACCCCTCAGAAGCCCCCTATCTATTGACCCTCTATCTTCTGCTTAACACATGCCACATGGGCAGATAAAGAAGGGGATCAAAGGTCCCATTGCTTAACTTCCCTAAATGAACCAAAACATTCTTTGGGCTGCTCATTGATAATCACTGAAAAATAATGCATTAATAAAACACTCCTTTATCCAATTCCTCCGCCCAACTCCACAATCTTTCCTCATAAGTACCCTATCTAAGAACTCCCAACTAACTATATCATAACTCATAAGCCTTCTCAAAGCCTAATTTAAACACAATACTCTTCTTCTTTCTGTCACGAAAAATTGTTGCATGAAAATGGTTGTTGGTTCTATTTACTTGATGCTACATTAGGAATATTTGTAATTTAAAATGATTCCTTGCATAAAAAATTATCTCAAAAGCTTAAGCTGTTAGGGGTTGGGACCAAAAATGCATATCTAGTCATGGCACAATTTCCCTCAAGCAGTCCTCGTCTCTCATGTGGAGAGGAACGAATTGAACTTGGACAGGCTCATGAAAATGCATTGCACCAAGTGGATTCCAATAAACATGATGGGAAGTAAACACATATCACAAGAAGTAAACCCCTAGTTGCCAAAAATTGTTAACACCCTAATGAACAGAGAATTGGTATGCCATTTCAAAATTCAAAACGTTTTCTATTTTCTTTCTTGAACACTAAATCTCGTGTTCTCGTGATTCAAATTTTTAAGTCAATATTTTCCATATGATATTCTATTAGTAAAAGCAGAACATTATTGCACTACATTTTTTTCCAGGCATTTAAATTTAGAGACACCTCAGTGACCTTGCTTAATTATGTGAGCATTATTATACATATTTCCCCCATGTATCTATACAAGTGTTCCCCTGACATACCCATTTTGGCATGCCCCATTAAATGCATTTTCTGTTCTGATATTCCCTTCCCTTTCCATGGACTGGATATTTTTGCATTTTAGGTGATCACAACCTCATTGAAACAAAGCTTTGATATAATGCTAGTCAACCAAATGCTTAAGATTTTCATGAGTGTGCCTGACAGTGTGTGTCAAACTATCCAACAGGTGTTTAAGTGGTATGAATATAAAATGCATTCTTATCTTTTTTGTGTGCTTAATCAGACACAAGTTTCTTGCTTTGGCATGGGTGTAAGGCATCAGATATCACTGCTTCCAATCAGACAGTTGTGAGTGCAGTTGTCTGTGGCAAGCACACGCATTTTATAGAATTGCATGTACATGTTTATATGTGAGAGGGTGAGTGCATAGGTGGATGGGCCATAATATAAACAATATGAATTGTGTTTTTTTTTTTTTTTTTGAATATATATATAGATGGAGATGTTTGAGAATCCACAAGAAATTATTTTCTATGATGTCAAATAAAGTAAAGGTGATTTTATTATATCGTGGACTTCCATGCTTGTCTATAGAAAGGGAATGTAATAACTTAGAGTAGATTGTGATGAACCTTAGCTTCCATATTTCTTATTGCATTTTGAGTGAAGATATTATTGCATTCAAGAAGCTTGAGTATGAATATTATGGGTGCATGATGTGTTTATTTAATCTGTTTGATTCTTTCTATTTGTGTTACTTAAAAGGTATGATTGATGTTACAGGAAATTTCTTCAGCAAGATTTTGACACAAGCCTTGCTTACTGTAATCATGAGAGGAAACAAAGAACTGAGGTATGTCTATGAGATCATTTGTTTTTTAGTTTTTTTCTTCAACAACTTCCAGTTTATTTGAAACAGGTAGGTTAAAAAAAATGGCTTGCGAATCATTTCAATTCATTGATCGTGCATCATTTCTTTTCTTCTTTCTTTATTTCCTCTCTTATTTTGTTCTCCTTTCCACCAATTAATTGATAACTTTTTTTTTTTTGTTCTTCTCTTTTGCATTCTTATCCCAAAATACATAAATTTAATCCTTATCACAAGTGTTAGCATGACCAGCATAACTATCATACTAAAGCCTTGGTCAGACTCAAGAGCTCCAACCCAATTGCCTTAGATGCAAAGATAAAGATGCAGTTCACTAAACAATTAAATAGAGGGGAACAAAATTGGTGGCAACGTAGTGGCATGCAAATATAAGTAATATGATTTAATAAGAGTCTGTAACGATTTAAAAAAAAAAAAAAGGCTTGTGGAAGGCTAAATATATGTTGTCATGCCAACTCCTGAATTCCTAATAGCATAAGCATTTATGCAAGTGGTGATTTAAGGTGGCATAAGAGTTCCCTATTATGATTTTCTAGTGCACTTTGTCTGTATTAATGCTTCCGTTCAAGTTTGGCATGTTCACATAGTCATGTGCAAGATGGTGTCATGTGTGATTGGTAATTTTGGATAGCCATCTTTTTTTTTAATTTAGTGAGAGAGTTGGATGGATTGGAAAATGTTTTTGGTTTCATATTCTGATAGATTAAGTTACCAATATAATTGGTGATCTAAGAGACATGAAATTGAATTGCTCAAAACTAAGATAAGAAGAACAAGTACCATATATGTGCATGGATCCTTTTTTGCCATTCAGCATGATTTTAGGCATGGTTTTAAAAAAAAATGCAGCTACGACTGTTACATTGTTACTTAATGGTTTTTTGGGTCGCCGATGCCATTACACAAAGCTAAATTAGTGTGTTAGAGGTTATATATATGTATGTTAGTATTATTATTATTGAGTGTGTTAGTATGTTAATTAAAAAGAGTTAGTATAAGTAGAGAAAGAGAAGGGGAGCTTAGACGCAACGGTAAGGTTGTTACCGTGTGACCTAGAGGTCATTGGTTCGAGGCGTGGAAACAGCCTCTTGAAAAAATGCAAGTTAAGGCTGCATACTATAGACCCATTGTGGTCCGCCCCTTCCCCGAACCCCGCATACCCAAGAGCTTTGTGCACCGGGCTGCCCTTTAATAAGCAGAAGAAGAGACCTATCTTCTAATTAGGTCATTCATTATAATCAAATCTTAACATTGTATCAGACCGTGATCCAATCTAAACCCTATTACCCTCAGTCTTCCCTAGAAAACACCATTCCCGCGACTATCCCTCCCAGATCCACCTCCATCGCATATTATTTCACAAGACCAACCATACACCCATAAACAGAACACCCCCCCCCCCCCTCTGACGACCCACTCCACAAAAGCCCATCGCCGGAGGACACTCCAAGCGCCCCCACACGCCAGCGCGTGAGTGAAGTTCCATCCACTTTTTCCCCTTTTTTTTTCCTCTGCCATGCTCTGATTCCTTCTTTATACTATATTATCAAGCTGTTAGGCCAGTTTTTTGCTAAAAAATTCTTCCTTTTTCAACCATGCGCTCACGGTATTCCATTAATTTCTGTTCAGGGTTTGTGAAGGCTTCTTTGTGAGTTTTTTGGAGCCGTGGCAGCGTCTGTATGTTCAGTTGTGAGGCTGTGGCAGTGCTATATCTGTCAGTGAGTTGTTCACCTTGTCCATAGTTGCATCGGTGCTTCACATGGTTTGTGATTGGCCCGATTATTGATTGTTCTTCTTGTTTTTGGTGTGGTTGCTGATTTGTGAGTGCTGTGGCAGCGCTATATCTGTCGGTGAGTTGTTCACCTCATCTGTCGTTGTGTCGGTGCTTCACATAGTTTGTGATTGTCCCAATTAGTTTTGATTGTTCTTCTTGTTTTTGGTGTGGTTGCTGTTTTGTGAGTGTTGGGATGGAATCTATGAATCCAAAAAAATTGTTTCCTATATTGCTGCCACGAATAACGACTCAAAAGTTGGATAGAAAGAACTATGTTCAATGGTCTAAAACTATTTGGCTTTATTTAGCAAGATTAGCGATATCTGACCACTTGCTCCAGTATGATTCTTCTCATGAGAAGAGAAAAGACGTGTGGGTTTAGGAAGATACCTTGATTTTTTCCTTTTATGGAATTCGATCGAACCACAAATTGAATAGATGTGTATGCATCTAGATATGTGCAAGGTCATTTGGGATTATGTCAAACTTTTATACTCTAGTAACATTACACGTATGTATGACTTATCCCTAGAGTACTATCAGTTACAACAAGGAGATAGGAGTGCAGAGTATTTTGGACAGATGAAGTGTATTCATAAGGAGCTTAGCACTGTGCAACCTATAACTACCGGAATTCGTGAGGTGTAGGTGCAAAGAAAGCAGATGACTATTCTTCGTGTTTTAGCATGCTTGAGACCTGAGTTTGAAGCAGTTTGGTCCCAGATACTCAGTAGTGTTGAGCTGCCATCATTTTCCGATGTTTATTCTTGTGTCGTTCGTGCTTCCTTTAGCACGCATTCTCCTACTTGTGCATCTGGCTCGGAGAGGACAACCTTTGCTGCACAGAGGGATTCTATTTCTCTACCAAACAACTGCAAAAGTTATCATGGTGATTCGATTGGTCGTAGTGGTAGAGAAGGACGAGGTAGAGTTTCTTCTTGCAAGTGCACTCATTGTGGACGGAATAATCATACTATTGAGTAGTATTGGGATCTTCACGGTACACCTTCATGTGTTGCCAATGCAGTCACCACTAACTGGACACCTTTGGGGGCAGCCAATGCAGCCACCACCAACTCCTTACCTTTAGGGTGGAGTGGGGGGCAAAATACTGTATCTATGTTAGAGGAAGAGTATTCCAAGTTCCAGACGTATCAAGCGTCACAACAAGCTTCTCTTAACCATTGCATCTCTTGCCCAAATAGGTAATCACACAATATGTTTGTCACCTAGTACCTCTCGCCCTAGTCCCTTGGGTCATAGACTCCACTGCCACTGATCATATCACATGTATCCCTCAATTTTTCTTCGCTTTTCAATATCCTAACAAATTTACCTTGTGTTGCTCTTGTTGATGGATCCACTACTGCAATCAAGGGATTTGGAACTATAAATCCCATTTCTTTTATTTCTCTTCCTTCGATTTTATATATTCCCAAATTTCCTTTTAATCTTATCTCCGTTAGCAAAACTATTAAATCTATGAATTGTATAGTGACATCCTTCCCTGATTTTGTGGTTATTTAGGATTTGAATACGAGGAAGACGATTGGTGGAGGGTGTGAAGTTGGTAGACTCTATCACTTTGAGGCGCTATCTCCTTCTACTGCCTACACTGCTGCTGCACACCTTTCCAAATTCATTGTCGCCTTGGTCATCCTTCATTGGAAAAGTTAAAATGTCTTGTTCCTAGTTTGAGTTCTGTGTCAAATCTCGATTGTGTCTTGTCAATTGGGAAAACACCATCGTGTTTTTTTGTCTTCTTGAGTCAATAAATGGGCTGCAAGCCCTTTTATGTTTGTTCATTAAAATGTTTGGGGTCCTAGTAGGGTCATGTCCAAGTTGGGTTTTCAGTACTTTGTAACTTTTGTGGATGATTATCCAAGAATGACTTGGTTATATTTAATAAAAACCCATTCTGAGTTATTTCGTATATTTTGTGCCTTTTGTTTTGAAATAAAGACTCAATTTGGTTTGCCGGTTCAAATACTTCAAAGTGATAATGCTAAAGAGTTTTTCAGTGCACAATTCACTACTTGTATGACTCGATTCAGTATTGTTCATTGATCATCTTGTGCCCACACTCCTTAACAAAATGGGGTTGCAGAGCAGAAAAATAGGCATCTTCTTGGAGTGACGCTGTACTTACTGCTTGTCATTTGATCAACAGAATGCTATCCTCTGTTCTTAGTTGTAAAATTTCCTACTCCATTCTCTTTCATTATTCACCTTTATTTTCCTTTGCTCGTATATTTGGGTGTGTGTCTTTTGTTCATCAACTAACTCTTGGGGTGGATATGTTGAATCCTCGTGCTATAAAATGTGTCTTTCTAGGCTACACATATACTCAAAAGGTATGTCGTCGTTATAATCATGTGCTGCATTGATTTTTGTTTTTGCTGATGTTACCTTTTTTGAGTCTACACCTTACTACGCCCAGTCATTAAGCGTTTCTAAGCTTAATGAGTCTTTTCCTTTGCCTAATCTTCCAAATTCTACATTGTTGTCCTTGCCCAACCAACTATCTGAGTCTCCATGTAGTTTGAGTCCTTCTCATTGCCTTGATCATCATAATTTGCAAGTGTATGCACGACAGCAGCTCCAAAGAAGAGAGACCCCTCTAGCTTCTATTATGACACCTTTGGTTTCCTCGTATGATGATCATACTTCCTATGATGTTGATCCTCCTATTGTTGCTCGAAAAGGTAAACGCCTATCAGTACGTCTGTTTATGTCCTTGGCTGCTACTTGTCATTGGCCTCTACCTCAGCTAGATGTGAAAAATGTCTTCTTGCATTGTGACCTTGAGAGAAGGTTTATGGTTTATATGGAGTAACCACCAGGGTTTGTTTCTCCGCCCCGGGGGGGGGGGGTTAGGCTTAGTGTGTCAGCTCAAAAGACTTTATATGGTTTAAAATAGTCTCCTAGAGCATGGTTTGATCATTTCAGTGTTGTAGTACTTGAGTTCAGTCTTCGACGGTGTGTTGTGGATCATTCCATGTTTTATCGTCATACTTCATCAGGTAGGGTCCTTCTTGTTGTTTATGTGGATGATATTGTTATTATAGGCGATGATGATAAAGGCATTCAGAGTCTCAAACTTTTTCTACAGACTAAGTTTCAGACCAAAGATTTGGGACCGTTGAAATACTTATGGGTATAAAGTATCTAGGTCTCGTATCGAAACTGTTGTGTCATAGAGGAAGTATGCTTTTGATATGTTAGATGAAACTGGCTTGTTGGGATCTAAACAGGTCGTTAAACCCATGGATCCTAATAGCTAGTTAATGCTGGATATGGGTGATTTTCTACCTAATCCTAGACTACACTGAAGACTTGTTGAAAAGTTGAATTATCGCATAGTGACTCACCTTGTGAGTCAAAGGTGCAGTAATTTGCATCTTGAGATATCTCAAAGGTGCACCTAGAAGAGGTCTTTTATATCATGATCAGAGTCACACTTATATCCATGGATATACTGATGCAGATTGGGCTTGATTGCTTTTCGATCAAAGATCCACCACTGGGTACTGTATATTGGTTGGTGGTAATTTGGTTTCTTGGAAGAATAAGAAACAAATTATGGTGGCAAGGTCAAGTGATGAATTAGAATATAGTGTTGTGACTCACACTGTTTGTGAACTTGTCTGATTGAAGAACATGTTGGAAGAATTGGTTTTTTGGGATTCTCAGCCTATGTAGTTGATGTGTGATAATCAAGTTGCTCTTCATATTGCCTCCAACTCGGTCTTTCATGAGCAAATGAAGCACATTGAACTTGATTGCCACTTTGTTCAGGAAAAACTTGTGCAGAAGCTTATTACAACTGCTTATGTGAAGCCGAACATGCAGCTTGCTCATTTGTTTACCAAAGCGTTGGGGGGTGCTCGTGTTCAATTCATTTGTAACAAGCTAAGAGCATGACATTTATGCTCTTGATTGAGGGGGAGTGTTAGAGGTTATATATGTCTTTTAGTATTATTATTATTGAGTGTGTTAGCATGTTAATTAGTGAGAGTTAGTAAGGGTATTATTGTCATTAGAATGTATTTAATTTGTATTACAAATAGAGGAATAGACCTATCTTCAAGTTAGGTCATTCTAATCAAATCTTAACGTGGTGGGAAGAAAAATCACAGCTGTAGTGGCCTTCACAACCTGCTACCGTTGCATAACAGCCGTTATGGACTTCACATAACTGGCAGCGGCTGTTGCATTATTGCTATAGAACTGTTATGATAATTTTTCTTTAAAAAAAAAAAAAAAAGTTTCTTCTGTTTTTTCTTTTTTCTTTATCATAAATTATTCTAAGTAAGCTGTGAAAATGGATATTATGACGAGGATGATAAATTATACCAAAATTTATCTTCTTTGTATTCACAATACTTGCATTAATTGAGAATTTTATATGAATACTATTTTTTTTAAATATATATACTTATTTTATAATATAAGGAAGCTGATTTTCTTTTTAATTATATTTTTCAACATCAACTGTCTTTTTCTTTTCTAGTTTTTTCTTGTTAAATTTGTTAGTAATTTATTTATTTAATGATAATTTTTATGATTATATATTATATCGTTTATGCTTAGGTTATAGTTATGCAATATAACTTGTTAGTATACATTTATTAGTTTTTTATTAATTTAACAAGTAAAATAATAGTACTTGTTTAATTTATTGTATTATTTGTATGATTTATGTGCCTCATATATTAGTGGAAGGTATAATGATTTTTTTGTATTAATTTATTTATCAAACATATGATTAGTGAAAAAGTGAAAGTATATATATAATTTATTTGTCAATAGCTGTTTATAACGAATATAAAATTTGTTGTATTTATTAGAAAATGCTAATTGGTTAACTATAGGATCCTAAATGCACTACAACACTTTTAAGAAGAGTTAGGAGTTTAAAACATGCAAATCTACGAATATACATAAGATTGTGTGTGCTTGAAAAAAAAAAAATTCACAGCACTTACACCTGCTTCCCATTATGCGACCTTTGCTACTATTGCTTCTTGTTACACCCATTACAATCTCGGTGCAAGTTATTGTAGGCCTACCCTCCCCCTCTACTGCCTCTAGCAACAACTAAATCACTCCTTTCTAGAATGATATTTGGTCCATCATGCAACTGTGCGAACCATCTTAGCATCCCTACTCCTATACTAACTTACATGTGCCACACTTAGCTCACCACATATATTTCCATTTCTTACTTCGCCATTTAGGGTCATACTGCTTGTCCATCTTAGCTTTCTCGTTTTGTGCACTTTGCTTATTTGATATGTTGCTTCTTTGTGCCCACATTTGTCAAGTTTGATATTTTTCTCTATTAATATTAATCCTCCTAGAATGACTGAAACCTTATTGTATGTTTTCTGCTATGGTTCTACTTGTCTCAAGCCTTGTAGATTCTAATGCCTCTCTCTCTGTAAGTCCAACTTAGATTCTACTCAACCTGTACATTTTTCTACAACAACAACAACACAACAAAACCGAGCCTTAAGTCTCACTAGGTGGGGTCAGCTACATTAATCTTTTTCTGCCAATTTATGCGATTATGGACAATTTCCTTCGACAAATTCAGGATATTAAATCCTTACTATCTTATTTCAAGTTATTTTAGGTCTATCCCTACCTCTACTACTGTCCCTCATAGTAACAAATTCACTCTTCCTCATTGGCATACTATGTGACCTATATTGCAAATGTCCAAACCATCCAACCCCTCCCTTTATCTTCTACAGGAGCTACGTATAACTTACCACGAATATGTTCAATTATTAATTTATCTTTTAACGTTATACCACATGATTAGAAAAGTTTTATGTTGGCGGTCAGCTGCATAACACAACCCTCCTTTCAATAAGATTACCAAATTGCACACATGAACAATAGCCTTATTTTCATAAATATTATAATAACAACAACAACAACAAAACCAAGCCTTAATCCCACTAGGTGGGGTCGGTTATATGAATTATTTTCCGCCAATTTATGCGATCATGGACCATTTCGTTTGATAGATTCAAGGATATTAAATCCTTACTCACTATCTCCTCCCAAGTTATTTTAGGTCTACCCCTACCCTTTCTATTGCCCCCCACAGTAACTAAGTCACTCTTCCTCACATGTGCACTATGTGGCCTACGTTGCAAGTGCCCATACCATTTGAGTCATTCCTCCTTTATCTTATCTTCTACAGGAGCTACACCTAACTCATCCATCTAAGCATTCTCATTTCAGTAACTTTTACTTTTTGGATATTATGTTTTTTCGTTGCCTAACATTCGATCCATATAGCATAGCTGGTCTTATAGCTGTCCTATAAAACTTTCCTTTCAATTTTAAGGGTATTCTACGATCATAGAGCACACTTGAAGCACTTCTCCGTTTTACCCAACTTGCTTTAATTCTATGCATTACATCATCTTCAATTTCTCCTTCAACTTGCATAATAGATCCAAGGGATCGAAATCTACAAGTGCTATTTATTTCTTTATCATCAAGTTTAACTTTGTCTCTAACATTCCTCCTATCATTACTAAAATTACATTTCATATGTTCAGTCTTATTTCTACTTATCCTAAAGCCTCTAGATTCCAAAGTTTCTCTCCATAATTCAAACTCGGCCTCTACTCCGTCCCTGGTTTCGTCAATTAATACAATATCATCTGCAAACAACATACACCATGGAACCTCCTTTTGAATACTCTTAGTCAATTGGTCCATCACTAAAGTAAAAAGATAAGGATTCAAAGAAGATCCTTGATGTACACCTATGGTGATTGGAAATTCTCTAGTTTCTCCATCTATAGTCCTTACACTAGTCATTACTCCATCGTTCATATCCTTAATGACATTGGTATACCTACTACATACACCTTTTTTTTCTAAAACCCACCATAGAACCTCTACATTTTTCTATTGACACAATATCACCCACAAACAACATAAACCATGGAATTTCCTTTTGCATATGTTTAGTAAGTTCATTGAATTCATTTCTAAAGCAAAGAGTTGTTAAGTTAGAGATATAGAAGAGAAGAAGAATAAAAGAAGAGAAGAGAAGAAGAGAATAAGAGAAGAGGAGAGAAGTAGTTGCAGTTTCCTGGAGCCTTACATACTGCTCTTGGTATGTCCTTATATATTTTTTATATAAAAAAATGGAAGATAAAAATGCCACCACTTAATACAATATAATTACTAAAATAGCCTTATTCTCCTCTCACACTCCCCCTCAAGCCGGAGGTGTATAAATATCACCTAACTCCAACTTCTTATACCCACTAGACAAGGTTGGCTTAAATAAGGCCTTTGTGAAGACATCCCTTAATAGATCCACGGATTCCATAAATGGAGTTCTCACAACCTTCTTCAACATGCCATTCCCCACAAAATGATAAACAACTTCAATGCGCTTTGTCCTCTAATCTCAGTTTCTAGCAATATAAATGGCAGCTTGATTATTACAGAACATATGGGCTTGATACCAAGAGTCCCAACTTTGGCATAAGAGACTTCGGCCGCATAAGTCCACTCATAGTATGAGCATAGCACATTATTCTGCTTAAATAGTAGATCTCCCTACAATAGTTTTTTCTTGCTATGCTATGTAACAAGATTACTTCAAACAAATGTATAGTGTGCAGCAAGTACTAGACCTTCAATATCAGCCATGCCAGCCTAGTTTGCATCAAAGTACCCCATGATCTCATAGGAGAGCCTTGAAGATAACCATAGAATTCTACAAGCAGCATCCCATTTCCATAAACGGACTCACCACCTCCACAACAAAGAATATGTTTGGTCTATTAAGAGTCTAGTAGATCAACTTGCCAACGAATTATCTATAGCGATGCTTGTGTCCAAAGTTCTAGGTAATATCCCTAGACTACTTCATGTTCGGATACATTGGAGTATCAATTGGTTTAGCTCCGTCATACTAGTTTCACTTAGCAAGTCCAAGGTATATTTTTTCCAGGACAGATTCAACCCTTTCTTACACCATACAATCTTAATATCATTAAAGTAACACAAAGTGCCCAAGTCACTACATCACATCCTCTAGTCACAGTCAGTGATGATGATATTGTCATCATAAATTGCTAAAAGTACCACATTTGTTTCTTTTTTGCGAGCAAAGATTGGATGTTCGTTGTAGCATTGGACGAACCAAATGTGGAGACCATCATATCAAATTTGTGAAACCAAGCTTGAGGAGACTGCTTAAAAGCATAAATGGCCTTATGTGACCTTCATACCTTACTATCCTCCCCTTGAGCAACATATACAAGAGGTCGTGCCATGTATACTTCTTCTTGCAAATCTCCATAAAAGAAGGCATTTATGCTTCCAAGTTCCAAGCATAAAGGCCAATCAAAATTTACTACGATCAGTACACAACCATAATTTAGTTGAGTAATAGGAGTGATGGACTAGGAATAATCAAATATTATATGTTTGAGTATATCCCTCGGCAAACAATCGAGCCTAAAGCCTTTTAATAGAGCCATTTGGAATAAATTTGATGGCATAGATTCAACAACCCTAACCAACTCCTTACCAAGAGGAAGATCTTTCAAATCCGATGTCCTTCAAGTGGTCAAGGCATCTGTCTCTACCTCCATTGCATGTTTCCACCCTGTATTAGCAAGTGCTTCGACAAGTGGGGAAGGGATAGAAAGGTGGAGTACTGAAACATAATGAGCAATACGATAAGCAACTAACGACTGTTGAGAACATGTTTTGGTACCTTTCCTATGAGCAATTGGCAAATCCAAATCATGTTAGGATGGATCTCCGGAACCAAAAGTTTAAACAATGAAGGGTAGAAGAGGCGGTTGCCTGGTGATAGTGATGTCTATGCCTACTTGCCATCATTTATAAACCTCTAATTTTTATTTTTATTTTTGTGTTAATAATTGATCAATTTGGTAGAGGAGTGGAACTTTTCTCCAGAGACATAAGGGTAGGAATAGGAGGATCAACTCTATAGTGGGGACTAGAAGTCATTGATGGAATCTAATAGATTCATCCAAGGAGGACTCAATGCTAGAGAAATATGGTGTCCCCTTGAAAAAGGTAACGTCTACATTAACAAATTTTGTGCGAGTTTGGGGATTACAATATCTATATTCTTGATCCCGCAACAATGACACATTTAAGAAGAATGAACTTGTGTGGAACATGAACAAAATATGTGTACCCAAATACAGGAGGTATAACAAAGAACATGGTTATTTCTCTTACACAATAGGGAGGGTAATTTGTCCCCCTAGAACATTGGAGGGCATATTTTATGGGCAGTAATAAGATGATCAGTCGAAAGGGTTGTCGGAACTTGCATATGAGAGAGTAGAGACCATGCTATTTCAAGTAATTGTCTATATTTTTTGTTTAGCTACTCCCCTGACACATGAGATTTGATGAATAACCCCTTTGGCCAAGCAAAAAGATTGAAGCTCATTTTGAACACATTCAAGTGCATTGTAGGATTGAAACTTTGAATATTAATGCAAAACTGAGTTCTTTAATTTCTTGGTAGAATTGAGTAAATACCAAATACATTACGCAATTCAGATCAGGTCATGCATGAAAAATCATCCAGCTGACACAAAATATTGATGAGCGGTCAAATTCTTGACTCTACACATATGCCAAATATCTGAATCAATAAGAGAAAACAAAGACCTACAAAAATGACTCTAGACACATGAAGTGTCCTGATTTCCTAATTCACACGCAGAACATTTAGAAAGAGAAACACAATTGAACATGTGAAAAGTTGTTACAATTTTTGAAGAGATGGATGACTTCAATGAGTATGGAGTTGCATGACAAGAACTAGGTCTAGCACCACCACCACCACCACCATTGAAATAGTACATCCATCCTTCTCAAGATCCCCACCAATCTTATTTTTTGGAGATCCTTAATAACACAAATGAGAAGGGAAAAAGGTCACTGGACAATTATAAGATTTAGTTAATTGGCTAACTAATAAGAGATTGAAGGGAATTTAGGCACATATAATGCAGAGGATAAAGGAACGGATGGAAGCAAAAGAATATTTCCTAAACTAGAAGCCGAATCATAAGCAAGAGTAACTTAGAGTGCAAAGTAATGTGTTTCAAGTATTGAAATAATTTAAGACTACCTGTAGTCATAATGGGAGGATGAAGAGCAAAGAATATTAGCTATGATAGCACTAGATGTAGAAGACTGAGTTTGGAGTTGTTAAACCATGCAATAGATTGTTATACCCCTCTTGGAACATGATAGATGATGTACTTGATCCCTAGCGTGTCCAAGTGCACTTGAAGTGTGAACACTAGAATCACACATAAGAGACTTATTGACCCAAGTATGTATCTTTAACTTCAATCAACATTATGATTGTCCTTGACACAATGCTTGTAAATATGAGAATTGTCACAACAAACTCCTCATCCTAATACACTACCTCTGCCATAAGTGCCGTCCAGATCTCCTACGGTTAGTGCAAACCATGGCTGAACTATCACATGAGTAAGCTTGAGAAGACTTGAGAGCTGTCTTTGTTGATTCGTTGAATTCTAGCATACACTTCAACAGGAACGGGTTGAAGCTCAGGACTCAAACTTGGCAGCCAAGAACTTTGTCAATTACCTCCGTCATCTCAACACTAGAATTAACTTCAGGAAGAGGGGTAGTCTTGCATGTAAGCATAGGATTTCTGGCCAAGCCCACCCAACCCAACCCAACCCAACTAAGAAGAACCACACCTAGTAGACACATCTTTTTCCTTTTGGGAGGGTACTTGTACTCATAGGACCTCTACTAGCCTACTCAGGTCTTGCATGGATATGCTGGAAGGGGATTTCTGGCCAAGCCCACCCAACCCAACTAAGAAGAACCACACCTGGTAGACACATCTTTTTCCTTTTGGGAGGGTATTTGAGTAGTAGGTACTCATAGGACCTCTACTAGCCTACTCAGGTCTTGTATGGATATGCAGGAAGGGGTGCTTCTACGTTCGTGTAGGGGTTGCATTTTACCCTTCAGAGTGCTATAATACTTAGTGGTGGACCTACTTTTTTATCATATTTAAAAAAATTCCTCATACCTGTCAAAAATACTGGTAAAAAGCACGAGTTTGATTTTTATACGTTCGTGTAGGGGTTGCATTTTACCCTTCAGAGTGCTATAATACTTAGTGGTGGACCTACCTTTTTTATCATATTTAAAAAAATTCCTCATACCTGTCAAAAATACTGGTAAAAAGCACGAGTTTGATTTTTATCTTGTGAGAAGGTTTCACAAAGATCATCCCATACAGACTTGGTTGATCTGTGGAATATCACATTCGTAGCAATTCATGGCTTGATTCTACTCCACAATCACATAAGCACTATGTCATTCTCTTTCATCCAATCTTTGTAATCTTTGGATCCTGGAGATAGAGGAGAATGCAGCTGATACTTCTGTTTTGCATTAATATATACATGCATTGCCAGAGACCACAACAATTAATTAGAGGATCCATTCAATTTGATGCCTGTGACAAGCTTTCCATTACTACACTACAATCAGTGTGCACCAGTATACAGAATGAACAACAGAGCGACAATGCCGAGTCAGGCAGTACACACTATTGAAGAACATTATTTCTGACCTTAAAAGGTCCAGAACATCAGTGGCAGATATGACCATAGAACTGTGTTTACAGTGTTCTTGGAGGAGTCTCTTGACCACACTGAGAAGCGAGTGCAGCCAAGAACAAGAAATAGAATCATTGAACACCAATTGAAGCAGAGACTCGTACAATATATTGCTAGCAATCAGTCATGAGCATATGCAGCATGAGAACTGCCGACAACCAGCCAGTGGAGCATCACAACAGAAGCAGTATACTTCACATTAGAAAACTACCACGAAGACACATAACATCCAAACAAGGACGCTTCAGTCAGAAGAGTGTCTCTAGAGGACTCTTAAACCAATCAATCTGATTTAAGAACCAACTGTGGGAAGATAAAAAAAGGATTAAATAGAGTACCCAGAAATGTACAGAATGTCCTAGATCAACTCTGATAAATCAGAGTTAGGGGAGATCAGTGCTCTAATACCGTTTTGTAAAAATTAGATATAGAGAAGAGAAGAAGTAGAGAAGAGGAGAAGAGAGAGAAAAAACTGGCGGCAGTTTCCTGGAGCCTTACACCACTGCCTCACCCCCATGGTTTGGGAGCACTTTAAAAAAGTGCTTATAGCACTTATCACTTGAAAAAACTTTCAAAAAAAGAAAAAAGTATTGTTTGGCTTGCAGACCAATAAGTTCTTGTTGCAAAAAATGGTACTGTGGAACCACTCAAGAACTTTTTAAGTGATTATGAAATCAGGATGGATTTTTTACCACTTAATAGTCACATTATGGGGAGGCAATGGCACAATTGTAATTTTCATAACATTTCATGGTTCTGTTAAGTTGAAAATCTTCTTCCCCTCTCATTTCTCTCTCCCTATCTCCCAAGTGGCTATTGTCTGTAGGCCTCCCTCCGCTGCCGCCACCTCTTTTGTCGCCATCATCACCTTCTACTCCTTTGCCACCCTCACCTCCTCTGGCCACCTCCTTGCACCATTGCCTCCTCCCCTCCTTGCACTGCCACATCCTCCTCCTTTAGCCGCCTCCTCTGACCCCACCCTCATCAGCAACTTGGATCTGGGATGGGATAGAAGATTTTTTAATTAGAAAAAAAAATTTATGATGATAATTAAACTATTAGTTAAAAATAATATAATAATTTATTTAACATAAAATCTTAAAACTTCTAATAAAAAATGCAATGAACATAAAATAAATTAAGTTGTTAATTGTAAAATATGAATAACGTTAATTAAAAACCTTAATTAAAAAATATTTGAAACTAAAGATGTAATCTCAAGAGGGGGATGAATTGAGTATTTTAAAATTATTTATCGGAATTTCAGTTTATTTAAGCCTTTTAAAATTAATGCAACTACAACCTCACACCAATAACAGCAGCAAAATAATAATCAGGAAACGTACCATACCAATTGACAATCTTAGGTATATATATATATGAAGCTGAAAATACAATCCAAATTTAAACTTCAGTTAATTCAGTATTCAGTTCTGAATTTCTGCAACAATCAAGAGTTTTCTTAAGGCACAAATTCTGTAATACAAGTTAAGTTATCTTGATGCTTATGCTTCAATTAAATAATCAATCACAATAACTTTACCTCAGCCACTCACACCTGAATTCAGATAACAATACTTGTCTGATTTTTCATCCAATAACATAAACCAACTTCCAGTTTAATTACTTGATTCAAACACAATCAAATCTCAGTATTCAGCAAATTTCCCAATGAATTGAAAAACATACATGCAGATAATAAGGTGCCAAAATTAAAGAGGTAGGGAAGAACACCAGATTTTTTACAAGGTTTGGCCTACAGCCTACGTCCTTGCCTCAAGCAACTTGTTGTGAGGATTTCCTTTACCACTTCATTGAATAGGTGAAGTAACCCTCTCTTCGTTGGTAGGTGGAGACCTCTCTCTAGTGAGAACACCCTTTCGCTAGGCAATGATTTTTACAACCCTGAACTGTCAAAAATTGCATAACAGCAATACAATATTCGTACAAGAAAATAACTCTCAGCAGAGCAGAATTTGTACAAGTTTAAAGCACAATATACTTCAAATAATCAATATTAGATTGAAGCTCACAAGAAATCTAAAGGATTATGATTGTAAGATAGAGATTTAAGAAAAACAAATCAGAATTTCAGCTAGGGATTTCAGCAAAAGCTCACAGCAGATTTTTCAGAGTATAACAACAGTATAACACGAATTTGAATTGTATGTGTGAGTATTGGTTATCCTAATTTGCGAAAAAATAATCTTTATAGAGTAGGAAACTTTCTTATCGTTTTCCCGAAGTTTGGAAACTCAAATGTTCAAATTTGGAAAGAAAATTCGTGCTGTTAGAAGTTTAAAACATAGACTTCAGTCTCCTGATTCATGAGGTCAGTCGCCTGAACTTATTCAAAATAGCGCATCAGAATAGGCAATAGCAGTTCAGTCTCCTGATCCCGAGGGTTCAGTTGTTTGATCTTATCCTGTTTCTTATTAACACTAGCAGTAGCATATCAGTCGCCTGATAAAGAATCATCAGTCACCTGACCACTAAACTATTTAGTGTTTTTCACATTTTGATTCCAAAACTTGTATTTGTTTACTTTGAAAAGTATTTTAAATATTATAAAAATATTTTCCACGTTCTAAATCAGGTCTCTAAGTCCAAAATGAACCCTAAGAGCTTCAAATACAATATTGACCTTAGAAGTTCTTACATGAGACTTTAAAAATATAAATGCTAATAAATTCCTAAGTCTTCATGTCGCTTCAATAGTTGTCCGAGCTTTGATCAACTCTTTAATATGCTTCATATCCCTCATGATTTGTAGCTTTAAGTTTAAGCTTCATTCAATCTCTTCAAGTAGAATTGCTTTGTCTAATACTTGATTCCTGAAAGTTAACTTGAAAGCACACTTAGTAACCTTAATTTGTTATCATCAAAACGAGATTAAGCCTTGTTAGGCCAACAATATTAATATCATTGTTAACATAATCTTTATGTTGAAAAATAGTATGATCATTTTTAAATTCATACAGCACTATCCAAACAGCCCTTATTTTGCTAAAACTTAATTTTAAGCACAGAAGGGAAGCTTAGGCGCAATGGTAAGGTTGTCGCCGTGTGACCTAGAGGTCATGGGTTCGAGGCTTGGAAACAACCTCTTGCAAAAATGTGAGGTAACGTTGCGTACTATAAACCCATTGTGGTCCACCCCTTACCTAGACCCTACATACGCGGGAGCTTTGTGCACCGGGCTGCCCTTTTTTTAATTTTTAAACACAACTAAACATCACTAATGACTTTCAGCACTTGCTAAGTTCAGTGGCGCATTTCAGGAAAATACTTGTTCGTAAGTGGTTCCAAATGATCCCACACACAACACCAGCTCTGTCCTCTTATATATTAAAAAAACATGGAAGACAAAAGTATCCACACTCATGCCACATAATTACTAAAAATTGCAAATTCTCTTCTAACAGAGGTAAGGATTCAAGGCACACATTTGATGTACTTATATTGTGATTGAAAATTCCCTAGACTCCCCCTGGAGTCCTAGCATTCAATACCATATCTATGTCTTCTACCTACTCCCTACTTTTCTAGGACCCTCATTGGACTTCCATAGGTAACCTATCATTGCTTTCTCTAAGTCGATGAAGGCTGTGCACAAGATTCTCGTCCTTTCCCCAAAATTTTCCATAAGCCTTCATACTGGATGTATAGTCTCTCTGATTGATACCTAGAAGTTGCCAAAAACTGAGATATCCAAGAATCTGGGTAGGATTAATTTGCGATTTAATCATTTGTGAGTATGAAATTTTGATAAAGCTTGGGTGCACACCCTATCCTTGAGATTCATCCTCATCATGACATGTTCCTAAAGCTGGGCAAAAGCTATCACCACTGGTGGCAGTTCCAAATTTATATCTGTAGTCCTGTCCACTAACAGCTAGGGAAGCACCAATTAAATTGCTTGTCCAAAAAAATATTATGATACTTACTAAGGATGTCATTCCTATCATTCTGCACTAATTACTGTCAGTGTTTGCATCATATTATTAGCTTTGTGATTGAAATTTGTTCAAGATTGATTCAAAGAATTTTGGCCCCTCTGATAGGAAAATTTTGTGTCTTCGTGATTTCATATTTTGAGTTTCATGCTTGCATGTAATGAACAGTTTTTGTGTAAGCATCACTCAAAATAAAGGTGTGAATGCCTTTTCTTGTGATGATGTTGGAGCGCTTAATTTTTCCTTGATAACAATTCCTATTTGATTAAAGCAACAGCCAACACACAAGGTTCACTCAGCATATTGGGGGTTTGGGACAGCATAACCATACCTCCGCATTGGAGAGGCTGGTTAATCCAAGTTCAGAATGTTCCCATATCCAACCTATCAACAATGAATGCTATCTAGTAAGATTAACAGAAGAGGAGGTTCATAATCTCTATTCCATTCAAGAATCATTGTCAGCACAGTTCCTTTCATTAATTCTGCTGTGCACCATGCATGGAGCTCAAACATTTTTTTCCTCCATTGATTTAGTGAAATTCCTTCTAATGAGATGGTTGTCCATTACCACTTGACCTGCTTGGACTTTGCATTGGGATGGCAGATGAGGTGTTCTTTGAAAGATTGATGTTGTGTCATCTTTTCCCTCATCATCAGTGGGATTGTCGTATTCTGGTTTGTGAGTGGATGGCTGGGTCATCATGGTGGCTCGGGGAGGGGGGTTGTATCTCCTCTTCAGACAAACATTGGGATAATTCATCTTCTGTGATGATGGGAAGTGTTGGGAGTGGATTTTCTTCTTTTGGTACTTCTTCAGGATACTTTTGTGATGGATCCATCATCTCTGCTAGTAGTTTGGAAATTGAGTTTTCGTTCCCCAAGACTGTTTCCATGGCTCAAATGTCTTACCTTCAGGTTTCAGTGTAACACTCTTTGTCAAGGCTCACCCTATACAAGCCTATTTGATTCTCCCATAATTATCAAAGGTCATTAAAACTGGTCAAGAGAAAAATTCACTAAAATCCTTGATATACTGCTCCTATGATGCAGAACAATGCGTAAATCCCACTACTGGGCATTGAGCTTTTGAGTAAATCCTGTAGGTTCACCAAACTTTATATTGTCTTATTGAAGTCTCTATACTTCAAGCAGGTTGCAATGCCCATCATTTTGTCCAATCTCAAGGCTGTTCCATTGACACTGCCAATGCGGAAGGGTTTTCTGCATGCATGGCACCCTGAGACCCACTTTGGCCCACGTCGATGCACTTTCTGCCAGCGTAAATGGAGGTTTGCAGGCCTATAATTGTCAAGCTCACCCCAGTCAAGTTTGGGTTCTCTTAAGAAAACGGCAGTTCCCTTTCGCTAAAAATACAGACGAAGAAAAATAATAGAAAAATAAGAAGAGGAGGAGGTTAGGCCATCCGCATTAATGGCTTAGCTGGTAGCGATGGCAAATGCAAGTCATCTTCTTTCCTAATATTCATGGGCAAATTATGGACATTGCAACACTATTTGAGGTATTGTGACTCCAATAAAACAGTTTAAAGTTTAGTGACACCAATAGGATTTTGTCAAATATTCAGTGAACTCTGATGGAATTTACCTTGCAGAAGTAGGAAAGTTAATTTAAGATTGGAATTTGTGAGTTGAAACAATGTTAAAGAGACTATTTCAATAATTTGATTTTGGTCTCCCTTTCTACTTGACAAGAAGTTTTTGGTAACCACCACTTCTAGTTGAAACAATATGATTATCCAGCACATCTTCATTCTCTTCTTTAAACTTTAGGAATTGTAGGAAGCCAATTGGAACTTATAAATCATCCAAACTCTGTGGTTGTAATGTTTGGTGAGCCTCCACATCAAAGCTATGATTGACTCCTTTATCATGAGTTTGTTCCAGCACATATGCATTAGCTCTTAATATTGTTGAGAATCTTATCTAAGACCCTGGACTTCTTGATTATTGGAAATTTTATGGAAATTTTGATTTCTTTATAAACAATGGGAATTAGCCATAAAACATCAAAAATTCTGAATGTAACTTTGGGAGGTAAGAATAGACATGCCAAGATACTGTAAATAAAAATACCTAGGTGTCAATTGTCAACTATATGGTGTGTAAATCCCGAAAAGTTCAAGCTACTGAGCATATAATTACATTAACAGAATATCTTTACCATTTCAAACAAAACCTTCCTAAACCTAAGAAGTTTAATGCTGGGGTATATCATATTAAAAAAAATCTGCAATGCGTACCAAGTGAGATAATATATTTGTTTATCAATTCATGATATAATTAATGAGATCTACTAGTACATGTTTGGTACATAGGAATGGAATAAAATTGGAAGGAATGGAATCAAATTTATCACTTGATTCTGTCATACTCCCTATTCAAATTTTCATTCCATCCTTTTTCTATCTCATTCCATTCTACAGGCCAAACATGACATTATTTCATATCAAGAAGGGTCACCTTGGCTGTCATGAGCTTCTACATGTAAAAAATTGTGGATTGTTATAGCCCAGTCAATGTACTTTAGATAAAAGCACTCTTGGCCAGAGGAACCCCATTTCAACCAGACAAACATGTGACCTCAATTTCTTATTTGATGGTTATCCATCCAAATTGTCCAGTTTGAGTCGCCGTGGAAGCCACTCTTTGCCAGAGGAGCCCCATTTCAACCAGACAGACACGCCACCTCAATTTCTTATTTGATGGTTATCCATCCAAATAGTCCAGTTTGAGTCGCAGTGATTTGCAACCAATGATCTTCATATTTTTAGTCTAATATCTAATCCTTCATTCTGTTACAGGAGAGCTTACTGGGGGCCGATTGGAGGAATCTTAAGGGACAAGTATTAGCATCTGGCAGCAGTGGCAGGCAGCCTGCTAGGAAGCAATTTATGGATTCAACAGGCCTCAGTGATTCCAAAAGTACTGGGGCATCTACGATTGTTTCAATGGATGAGCTTTGTGGTGTTGATTCTGCTTCAGTGCCATCCACTTCAAGGGTGGTGGAGGTAATAACTAAATTTTGGCATTCTGTGCCTTAATATTTAATGAACATTTTTTTCCCTCATGAGGGAGTTCCTATGAATTTTCTGAGTGAGTACAAATTATGCGTAGAGCCTCTGTGAAACCTCCTTGTATCTTTTACATTTGAGAATTTAGGAACTACATAAAAGCAGATGAAATTTTGAATTAATCATGAAATTCTTGTCAACTTAGCCTTATATACTAGTATCTCAATTTTTCTGCAGCTCTTTTTCTGATTGATTTCCAAAAATTCCTGTACTGGAATTTCTCATATGGTAGCAGGTCATGGATTATCCTAGGCATCCATCAGCAGCATCTTCTGCTTTGGTAGAATTGACAACACGCCTCGACTTCTTCAAGGAACGGCGCTCTCAACTCATGGAGCAGCTCCACAACCTTGATTTGAATTATGGCTCAGCATCATCACAAGACTTTGCCTATAAACCATCCTCTCCCCCATGGAGCTGACTTGCTGAAGAGGCAAAGAGAGAGATGCACATCTTGCCATTTGTATATCCCTCGTTAGTTGCTGCCATTGCATATATCTGTATTCCTTGTAATTCTGTGTAACTATGTTTAATAATATCTTTTTTCTTCAGCGCCTTTTGCTGAGTATGTGATTGGATTTCTGTGAGGAAGCATTAGTTTTTTTTCCTTTATTTTTGGGAGGGTTGGGGTCACGAATCAGTGTAAGCATTTGAAGTATTCCTGGCATCATAAACAATAGAAATGTATTCCTCGTATCATAATTTGTGAGGTTGTCTTGTTGAGCAGACATCTCGAAGGGAATGCTACTTTATAAAAAGAAGGAAAAAAAAAAATCTCTCTTAGTTATAGTTGCTGGTATTATTTGATAAATTGATAAACATTTATGGGTACCCGGGACGTGCACCCGAGCTTTTTGATCCTTGATATTGATCGTAATTCTTTTGTTTTATACTTTGGAGTATGTTCTTGTGTATGTAGCCTAAACAATGATTCTCCTCTTCTTCTGAAGGAACAAAAGCCATTTATGGTTCTGTTTTGCTGTGAGATCCGTTTTGCACTATTAAAATTTTGTGGGAGTTGAATTTTTGGGTAGCTCTTCGGATCCAACGAATAGGGTCGGTGGTGGGATGCCAGGAAAAGCTTATTTTTTCTCTTAAGTTAAATCAGATGACAACACTATTACACAAATCTAGGGTCTATCTGAGTGAATACTAATTACCCAACAAAATATAACTGAGCAGATGAATGAAACAGATATACCACACTTAGTGTTTCTCAATTATTTAACGCATGTCTGTGAGGCAATCAATACAGTAGCCAATTTAAATCATGCACAACATACACGATATATCAATAAAAATATATATGTGCACAAAAGATAAATAGCTAAGAGAGAAATGTGCACAATATGATATTTGGGTTTGGCCAACAATGTCTACGTTCTCGCCTCAAGCTCACAAGTAAGAAGATTCTACTAATGCTCTCTTAACGGGTGGAGCGACACCTATTACAACCCCCTTTCCTTACTGGGTAAGGCAAACCCCAGGTTAGATTCATAGGGCTAACCCTAACTTTTACAATTACACCTTACAGTGCAAGAGGTTCTCCTAACCGGGTCTGAACTATCTGATGCACGTTACAGGTCAGTGCAATCCTCTTTCGACAAACACATGCTAGGAATACAATATAATCAAATTTTGATATACAATATAAATGCTTCTCCGATAAACAAATATGTACCAATATGTACAACACAACCAATGCACTCACAGGTGATAAAGATTTATGCTCAAGTGAGATTGGTCAAGTTATATATATCAACTCTCAAAGATGTGTATATGTATATATACGAGAGAGTGGTACTTTTGATTCTAGATAGTATACTCAAAAGAATAATCAAAGGAACCTTGAAAACCTAATCAAATATCTCAACAAATATATTTCCAATATTAAGCACAATAAAGATTAGGATCTAAGCTTGCAAAAATGTATCTTATCAAAAGCATAAGCAAGCTTTCGAATCTGGCAATGAGGATGCCAAGACTCGGAAGCAAATAATAGTTCTTTTCAAATAATATTTGTTGACCTTATAGGTCATACCCTATTTTGATTATGACAAATACTCAGGTATTTAATGTCTATTAAGTTTGTGTGCAGGTCCATATGAGTAGATTATTTGATGGCATATAAAGACTTTAAGACTAAAGACCCTAAAGACTCATTTATTGTTATTTACATTATGTTCATTTCGAGTCTGTAATAGTAAAATAGGAAAGGTCTGTAATATTAATGTATATCATGTATGGTAAGAACTATAAGCTCAAGACCCTAGAAAGACCTTAGGGAACACCTTTCGATCGATCAACGATAGGTTTTTGGGCTTAATTAAGAAGTTCAAAAATGCCTTAGAGAAGACCCTAGGTCCCTTCACTTTGATGCATGTTAATCAGGACCAAAATCGCATAAGAGAAGCAAGTTCGGTCAACTGAACCAGCCCAGTTCAAATATGCTAGTCGACCGAACCGCTGGGGAGGTCAACGTGTTGACCATGACATGGTCGATCGAACCATTTTTAACTTCACCAAGTTGGCCGACCGAATCCCCTCGTGGGAAACCCCAACGCTATGGTCGACTGACCAAACCAGTTCATTTTCATGCTAGTCGACCAAAGTTGGGAATACGGTCGACTGAATAAGTTTCGGTCACCGAATCGCGAACACTTTGGAATCACCCTAAGTCTAGTCGACCATCTTCTCAGTTCAAAATTGTCCCAGTCGACCAAACTGAGTCCCATGGTCGACCGAAACCATGAAATTGATCGAACGAACCTCTCGAGTTGGTCATTTTTTTAACGAAGTAAATCTAAGTTAATTTAAATTAAATTCACTTAATATTTTTTTCAAAATACCCAGCGTGTCCCCAACGACTATAATTCTTCTCATCTCTATAAATACCCCTTCATTTGCAAAATTAAAACAAGATTAAGGTTTTGAGATTAGCCAAATTTCTTTGAAAATCTTTTTGGCCAAAAATTATTTATACTCTCATATCTCTCCAAATCCATTGCCAAAATTCACTCCTTATATTCATTAGTCATTTATTTTGAATGAGATTGTTTTTTACATACTCATTATACAAGCTCACACTCTCCCTTATTCATATTTGATTGTGCATTAATTTTTTGGAGAGTTGCTTAAGGTTTTTCCTATAATATTTCATTCATAAATATTTGATTGGGAAAACCTATTACTTGGCTTAAGATCTTGCATCTTCATTGCAAGATTCATAAGCTTGCTTTGTGCTTTCACATTACTATCTTTTGCAAGCTTAAACCCTATTATCTTGTGTGTTTTACATTTGAAAAACATTATTGTGATATTATGTTAGGGTGATAGAGAGCTTGTGATTAATCACATTACAAGCATATTGACTTGACATCAAAAGTCTCACTCTCATATACACACATTGATATACATTCTGTTGAGCGTTAACACATTGGTTAAAAAAATCTTATTTGAGTTTAATATCCTATCATATGTGAGTGCATTATTTGGTTGAGCATATTGGTACACACCTGCTTAGTATAAGAAGCATATTTATTTGTGCGCAAATTGTTATATCCTTTGTATTCCAGGCGTGGGCCAGAAGATGGAGACTAGCCCTGTTGAATAGTCTTGGATTGGTTTAGATCCGATTAGGAAAGTCAGGTGCACCATCCTAGTAAGGTGCGGTTGTAAGTTGAGGTCAGTCCCGTTAATTGACTTGATTGTAACCGGTGTCACTCCACCCGTTAAGTGAGGGCGGGGACGTAGGCACAGTTGGCCGAACCCTAATAACATATCGTGCGTGTACTTTATATTTCCACAATTTATTTTTCGCACTTTTATTTTTAACACATGTATGTTGTATGCTTGATTCATTATATGTTGTACATGTGTTGATTGGATTTATAATTGCATAGACAGACCCTAGGTTGCGTAATACTGCTGATTTGAATAAACCAAGGTAGGACAAAATTTTAAATACCCAATTCACCCCTCTCTTGGGAATACACCAATTCCAACAATATTTATCAGTAAAATATAATGGGAATAACTTTAGCTTACTCTCAAAAATTAATATAAAACAATGCAAGTGTGAGAGAGTAGTAAAGCTTCAAAATAATGTATGATGATGCACACAATAATAAGAATCAAGCTCCCTCCAACTTGCAATTAATTTGCAAATGAGGAATATAAAGAAGAAGTACTCTCTACTTTAAAAATGATTTAAGCAAGCAAGAATGTGAGAGAGTATGATCAATATACTTCAAAGTATAAAGTATGTGCAATGAGAGTTCAAAGAATTTTAAAGAGAATTTTTGCTAATTATGTTACTAATCTCTCTAATCTGGACAAATGAAGGGGTATTTATAGAATTCCCTCAAAATATAACAGTTGGGGACACACAAGGAATTTTTAGAAAAGATTAATTAAAAATTAACCCCGATTAATCGCGGTAAAAATTGCTAAACCTAAGAGGTTCGGTCGACTGACCTTCAACGTAAGTTGACGAAAGAGACAGTGATTTTGAAATTAATTTTGGATTCAGTTGGCCGTGAAAGGTGACCGGCCGACTGAGCCAGGGCGAAAACCAAACCTTTGTAGGTTCGGTCAGCCAGGCTTAGGGTCGATTTGCCGAGAGGATAAGTTCAGTCGACTGAAGTATTTTTAAATTGTAAGTTTGGTTAGCCGGGGCAGATAGAAAAGGTCAGTTTTAAGGTTCAGTCGATCGCGGAAGCTTAGTTCAAAAGTCGTTCGATCGCCCGAGCAAAGTCAAAGATTTGACTTCCTATTGGTCGGTCGACTGAGGAGTTTAACAAGCAAGATGGTCGGTCGACCGAGGCTTTTAATTAAGCCTTAAAAAATCCAAAGCATTGTTAGATATATTTTAATATAAATATTAAATCATCATCATTAATATTTTGGTTATGTACACATATTATAACATATGAAAATTAATAGAACAGTATTAAATATTAAATATTATGATATAGTTGTGGTATAATTATTGATTTATTCTATTATTATTTTTTAAAATTAAAAATAAAATAATATAAAATATTTATTGGTATCATCAACTGTAAATATATAATAATAAATTTAATAATGATATAGTATAGAAAAAATATATAATACTATTGTATATTAAACATGCGCAGACATGTGTGTGTGTGTGTGTATATATATATAATATAATAAAATAAATACTACATAAATATAAAAAATAATATTAATATAATACTATATATAATATTCCATAATTAGAAAACAATACTTTTAATCAAAAATATTTTAATCATTCTTAGTAATAATTGTATTATATATAATAATATTATAACATACAAAAAGTAATAGAAAAGTATAAAATTAAAGAATACTATGATATAATTGTGATATGATAATTTATTTATTATATTATAATGTATGATTTCTTAAACTAAAAATAAAATATTCATTATTAATACCTTTATATATATATATATATAAAATAGTAAATTTTAATAATGATATAATACATAAATAATGAATAAAATACTATTGTGTAATAAAATATATTGCTATGGTGGTTGTTTCATTATATTATTATTTATATTAAATAATAAATTATGTTATAATGTTATAATATGTGAGATTTTTATTTACATCTAATCAATTACATATTTAAATATAATACTTATGAAATATAATATTAATAATACAGTTAAAAAAAATAATAATAATAATAAATATTATAAAATATAATATGCAAAGTATTATCAAGTACATGATTATCAAAATGCTTTTATTGTAAAAAAATATTTATTATATAGCTTAGTGAAATAATATTATATAATAATTATATATTGATAATATTATTATTTCATATTAAATTAACTGAATAACTTTTATACTATAATGACATAGTTGATAAAATAGGCTCATTTTTTATTCTCGATTCCTATGCCTATATATATCAAACACTATAATACAATTCCGATTTCGATATTGTGTCAAACCAAACATAAGAGAGGAATCTAACATTCTGTTTCAGATTCCGATTTTAGTTCCAGTTCTAATTCTAAACCAAATGCTTAATGACATATTTAGATTATGGACACTATTTTAAGTAGAGGTATTCATGGATTAAGGTTGGATCAGGTTGGGCCTAAAATTCTAACAGTTTCGTAGTCAATTTGGCAAGAAGCCAATTTAAGTCAAACTATTAAAATGTGGTTAATGTCTACTTAAATATTGGGGGTTGGTTCAGATTGGCTATTTAACTTGTTTTAATGTAAAGTAGAAAAGAAATATATATATATATATATATATATATATATATATATATATAGAATATTTGTCAAATATATTATGTACATTAAAAGTGCTATTTAATTAAAATATTGTCACACAAGTTAAATATATCAAATTAATAGGCTTCTTATAAAAAAAAACAATTATATCAATATAATAATATGACTAAACAACTAAGTATTTTACAATTTTCAATTTTACACTGACAATACAATATAAAGAAGGTTTCAAAACAAATCAAAAAAATTGAAATAAAATTAAACCATTCCAAAATGGATGTGTTCATTTCATAGCCCATCCTATGCATTCTTTCATAAGTTTTGAGTAATAGTAGCAATATATAAATAAATATATATATATATACCTAAATGGATGGTTATGACCTAGTCAGGTGAATTTTTGACACTAAACCCATAAATTGAACCATACGATCGGGTTATACAAAATGGAAAATAGCTAACCAATTCATAAAACATTTGAAATTTGGGTTTGCTCGATTTGGGTTAGTCGAGTTGGGATAGTTGGCCGGATTGCTCAGCGCCCTTAATAAGTGATTGTAAAGTATTTCAATTAATTTTACTTCATAATAGTTTTTAGTTGTCAAAAAAATTTGTTTTATACAATCAAACCTTTTTTCATTAAGAAAAGAATGATGAAAAAAGTGAACAAATCTATAATGGGCTAATATGCCCAATTAGGAGAGTAATAATACGAGTCACGCTGTTCAAAAATAAAATGAAGTGTCAATCGAATGGAGTAAAAAAAATTAGAGAACAAAAAAAAATAAAGTAACAAATTTGTTGGCGTTTTGAATCCAATCCCTGTTTTGAGACTGACAAACCACCAGTATCTTATGTGTGTATTTAATGTGTGAACAGGTTTTCATTTCAGTACGAACATATAATACTGGAAAATGAAAGCCAAGACAGGACTTAAAGGATACACACAGCTTGGGTATCCCATGAAGAAAGAGCAAAAGACGAAGAAATTTATTGTATTTGTATATACGTATAATTTTTTTATCTTTGGTCTGTAATAATTGCATACATCTTGCATGATATGTCTTAATGCTCAGACAGAACCATAGACAGACCTTTGGGCTGACTTCGGTCGACTAAAAGTCGACCAATGCCAGATTTTTAGGCTAAGTTAAATAGCTTTGGCCTTAGATAGACTTAATGTTCTTGCACGTAACTTTTTACTAAAAAAACAAGACTTAAGCTTAAGTTTGAAAGGGTTTCGGGCGACCGAACCTTGGCGTTGAAAATGCCTCGGTTGACCAAATGGTTGAAAAATCAGAAAGGTTAACTTGGGTCGGGCAACCGAACCAAAATAAAATAAGTGTCCTCAATTAACCGAATGTATAGTACTGACTTTTTCACCTTCTTAGGGCGCCCGAACTTTACATTCAAAACTACCTCGGGTGGACAAACTTTGAAGTTCAAGCGGCCGAATTTCGAGTGTAACACCCTGAACCCTTAAACTCGGTCCGGTGCATTTTACCTTATTAAATACATGGCAGAAAACATAACTATGAACATTAATCATGCAAATAAGACCAGAGTTTCCTATTTCTATCTATAATCCATATTATCCATTCATCTACCTGTATTCACAAATCTACATACTTCCAAAAACTCAATCCACAAAACCAGTATTCACAATCATTCCTTTCCCAACAAACTTAAAACATAAAAACATAAACTTAAACTTTATACAACCCAACAGTATTATCAAAAATATACCCTTTCTCTTTATAATCCTAAAAAATGCTATAAACCCTCGAGCTCTCTAAGCCCGACCTCGAGGATGTCCTGAAAAAGAAATATTTATATTCGGGTGAGACACATCTCAGTAAGGGAAGAAATGATATATTAAAAACAGCGTGTGGCTAACATAGTATCATATAACAACGTAATATTTAACATTTGAAAATCGATAACATAATTTTTGAAATCATCCTCAGAACCTAATCAATCACATACAAAAGATTTAACCCACGAGATTACCTAAGGATATGGGTGATTACTCGCCCATACAAGTAGCACCCCTCTGCTATAATACTTAGGCAACCCTCGCTGCTGAAGCATACCAGGGCACTCACCATACTCAGTAAACCCTCAAGTATTAGATTGATCTCGTACTCACACAGTTCAAACAAAAGTTTACCAGCGAAGGCTCCAAGAATAGGGAAATCTACCCGCCCATACAAGGAGGTTCCCTCTGCCCTAGTACGTTATGCAGCTACTGCCACATCTGAAGTTACTACACTTGCCTTTCTCAGTAAGCCCTCAGGCGAAGAGTACGCCTCGCCCAATCGTAACATGTTCTACGAGCATAAATACTTATAATATCATAATACATTATTCTTTCTGTCATTATTCAACCATTCACATCTATTCATGTTCATAACTTAAACATTGCATTGCATTTCACTTTAAGTGACTTTTTCCAATTTACATCGTTCACATTTCACATTTCATTCCATTTTCATTTCATTCATTCGTATTACAGCCGCTCTTTAGCCGACATCAGTTAGTCCATATAGAAATGAGCTAGAATCTGCTAACACAACTCCTTTTAACTGTCATCAGTTAGTCCACATAGAAATGCACTAACATATGCTAACACAGCTTTCAGCTGTCATACATTTACATGGTTGTATTAACATACACAAGCAGCATAGTTCATATCATATTTCATTCTCAATGCATTACTTACTTAGCCTACATCTCATACATTTAATATATATTTGCACAGAACTTACATGTACTCATGTCACACAATTTAGCAGTAAAATTCATACATATTCCTATAAAATAGGTCAATCAACTTTTAGTGTTCATATACTGAAAATATACCTTTCATTTCTTACATAATTATCGTGAAAATATTATTCACTTTCATTAATTCATTTTCACATATACACAACTAAATAAGCAACCCTAAGTTCAAAAAATATAATTTACATGATTGACATTTTATACCCACATGAAAACTCATATACATATATAACATAGTCCATTTTTATTTAATTCATAAAAACCTAATTTAATATACAATTTTCCCTTACCTGACTTCTGAACTACGCCGGCAGGATCCCCGAACCGATACCCACAACATTCACTTGGACCCTAAATCAAAAACCATAGTTTAATTAAATAAACCCCAACTGGCTCAAATCTTAGGAAAAATACTTATTTAATACTTCCTATGCTCCAAATAACAATATTCGTTAATAAAATTTCCAAAATAACTCATTTACCCTGATTTTGAGATGTTTCTCAAACCTCTCAAACCAACGATCAACTCCTGTAGCCTTGCAGAGAATGATCCTACGAACCTCGTGGTGGTTCCGGATCGTCAAATCAAGCCAAATCCAGCCCAAAATTGAAGAGAGAAGGTTGAGGATCCGTTTTTTAGAGAGAGAGAGAGAGAGAGAATGAAATTCTGAAGTTTCTCGCTGAAAATGAAAGACTCTATTTATAGGCAGGGCTTCGTCGACAAGACACGTAGGCTTGTCGACGAACTACAGAAGAGACTTCATCAACGAGAAGATACATTCGTCGACAAAATTCAAAATTTCAAATTACTCTCTCGAGATTCCTTCATCGATGAGGAATGGGAGTTCGTCCACAATCTCAAGAATGACACTCATCGACGAAGACAGAACATTCGTTGGTGAGACCTGCTATTCCTTCCTCTACAATCTTTCCTTTTTCCTTATTATCCATTAATTCATTTCATTTATTATACTTCCTAATTATTTTATAGTTTTAATTTTCGAGTCATTACATCGAGCGTTTGGAAAATCGTCTTGGTTCAACCACTAGATCATGATTTCCGGCACCTGAACTTGAAAAACACATTTTTCATCTGTGTCTGTTAGGGCAAATTGAAACTCTTGGGTTTGCCAAATTTAATTGCGATAATTAGGGTAAAAATTTAATTAAACTTTTTTAATAATACCATCTATGTCCCAACGGTCATATTTTTTAGAAACTGTATAAATATCTCTTTCATTTTTTTAATTAGTAACTTTGATTAACTCCCAAATCCTCTCAAATTATTTTGTTAATCAAAGTTCCCCCAAACCGTTTTTAATGCAAAATCTCTTTCATTGGGGCAAATCTTTTACACTTTCCAACTCTCTTCATTATTCTCTGAAAACCATCTTTACAAGAGAGTATATTTTCATTTGGACATTCATTTTGATTTGCACATATAGTTTTAAATGATTATATTTTGTTTTGTGTGTGCAATGCTTTTGAAAGTAAAATCCTAAACTCTCCTATTTCTTATTGCAAGTCTTTTGAGAGAAACATTTGATTTAGGGTCTAAATTTTTTAAGTCCTCATTATACATATTATATTCAAAGATTACAAAAATTATTTTTGAAAACACCCTTACTCCCTGAGCATTATTTCATATCTTTAGAGAATGCATATTTTATGAGCTCTATTGTGTACATCTCTGTTTGTTTTAAAAAAACATGTTTATATATACAAAAATGTTTTTCATGTATCGGCTGAGTTTAACCCAGAATTGAACTAGGGAGTCTCAGTCTTGCAAGTGAGACTGGTTCGATTCAACCCGAAAATTGAACTGGGGAGTCTTAACCCTGCAAATGAGACCGTTTTGGTTCAACCCGAAAATTGAACTAGGGTTTTCCTCGTCCCGTAAGGAGAGGATATAAACTATTTCTACTCCGCCTATTTAAGTGAATAGGTTTAGTGGAATCCTTGGAGGGTATGCTCAAGACGGGGACGTAGGCTAGTTTTACTAAACCTCGATAACAAATCTGTGTGTCATTCTCTCTCTATCTTATTTAAATTCCTACACTTTAATTTCAGCATGTATATGAATATTTATTTGATGTTATAATTATTTGCATACACACATTTAATTTAAATAAGATATATTGCATACGTGTATGTCTTCATTTATCGATTTATTATTTTATATACACGTGTGTATAATTTGTGATGAATCAGCGAAATGTTTAATTTATTCAAAATGTTTTAAAACCCAATTCACCCCCCTTTTGGGATCACACCAATTCCAACAAAATTTGATTCCATCGTACCCATGATATAATTAGATTCTAAATTTTGTAATGCGTTTCATTGGAAAATCTCGCTTATGTTTTGAAATATAATCCCGATTCCCACCCCCTCCCTTTAGCAAACTTCTAGTAATTATTTGTACAATATGAAAATATATTGAAAGGATCTCAACATTCTCATTAACGTACGGTCATTGGGCTAGTCAAAAAAAAAAAAAAAATGAAGCATTTTGGTGTCCAATATGGTACAAAATAAATGTTGAAAATCAAATGTAATATTTTAACCATATCCAATAACATTATGACTTACTTGAGTTTGGAGAAGAATTTAAAGTTCAAAATATTTTAATTTATGAAAATTTAAATAAAATTCAATGCATTTTGTCACTATTTTTTGTCCAAATCCATATAAATTGAAATACGAGAGATTCCAATCTCAAATTTTCAAATGCACAATAAGTACAATCTCCTCTAATTGATAATCAAAAAAGTATTCTGGTCACTAAGGTTTTTTATAAATAGACAAATTTTGACGGGCATTTTATTATAATCTTATTATAGTAATGACGTTTAAAATTTTTTATCTATATTAAAAAGAAAATAAATATATATAATTAGTATCTATAAATTTGTGATTGAGTAATTAATGACCTTTGTTAATTTTCTTCTAAACTAATTGTGTTATCTCAACTTTTAATTGTATGAAATGTTTCTTGTTCTAATTTATTTGTCATGGATAGGGCTGTGCAAACGTCGGTTCAATCAAATTCGGTTATTTATTTGAATTAATCAAAATTTTCAATTAAAAATCATCTCTAACCGAACCGATTAAATTAGGTGTTGTAACCGAACTGTACTCGACCGAATCAACTTTTCAAGTAATTCGGTTAACCGAATTTGAATGAAATAATTTAAAATTATTTATAAAAACAAAATATGATTGCAAATTTTAAAATTAATTATAAAATTAATGTTTACCCTTTCTTTTAATTGTAAGAGTTGAGTTAGGAGAATGACATTGATTTAATAAATAAATTAAGAAAATTGAACAATTATATAATATATAATATGTCAATTATATTTAATGTTACTAATTTATATTTAATTTTTAATTAATTAGTAATTTAGATAATTCGGTTAACCAAATTAAAATTCCCCATACCCGAACTGAAGACCGAATACCCGAAATTATCCAAATCTATAACCAAACTGAACCTCTATATTATCCGAACCGAGCAGACTCAGTCGATTAATTCGGTTAACAAATAGAGGATATATAGTTAGAGAGGAGGAAAGGACAAGGATACAAATATTCACCCTTCAAAAGGGGAAAAAAATAAAAATCCATAGACGGCGGTATTGCCTATAGGTTGTGATTTTAGTTAGAGTAATTTTATTTCAATAGTTAAATTACTGTTAACGAAATAAGTTAATGTGTCAACATTTTCAATTGTAAGAATATTAATTTGATTTTAATTTTTCAAGGGTCATATAAAACATGCATCACTTTTTAGGAAATAGAAAGAAGCAAAAAAAAAAAAATTTAGGTTCAGGCGGGTCGTAAACGGGTAGAGGTTAAACGGGTTCAAGTTCAAGTTGACTCATTTACTAACGTGTGACTAATATATAAACTCAAACCTACCCGTTTAATAAACGAATCATAAACAAGTACCCATTAAGAATCCGTTAAAAAATATAATTTATTTCTTTTTTATTTTTAAAAATATTTTATATAAAGTGACATTTTAAAAAAAAAATAGCATTCTTTTATTTTATTTATTAATATCTTAAAAACATAAAATAAAAAAAATAGTACATCTCTTTAATTAAATTTTTTTTAATGTAATATACATATTTATATATCAAATTAAATGGGTTACCCGGCAGGTACCCAACCCAAACTCACCTAACCCGTTTATTAAACGGGTCAAGTTCGGATTGACCCGTTTATAAACGGGTTATCTTCTCCCTAAATCCGAACTCGATTTAAATTAGCGGGTCATGGGTCACCCATTGGGCTTTGACCCATTTTGACACCCCTAGTTCGAGGTCTCAAGTTCAAATCTTGGAAATAGTGAACAAGAATTTGGAATGGAAAATTGGATATCTCTCGTTGTGGAGCTTAAACTTGATATAATCTTTCAATTAACCCAAAAAAAAAGTGAAATTTATTTGTAGGGAGGGAATAAGTTGAATGTCCACAAGAGATCCCTACACATCAAAGATTTACTTTTTACAAAAGATTAATAGGGGAACTTTTATACACTTCTTAAACATCATTTTCAGAATGTCCAAAGATTTTTATTGGAATGGATCATCCAACCTTCAATTGTTGAAAAATACTCAAGTGGCAATTTTTACATATAAAATTTGGAACTTGACAATAATTAAACATATTAGATTAATATTTCGATATACTAAAAAGGTACCATCAAATTATAATTCGTTTCGGTTAAAATATAACATGACATCTTGTCATTTACAAGCTAAAAATTTAATATATAAGAATTGCCCTCTACAAGTCTTTTTGCCAAATCTAATTCGTGATGAAAGCACATACTAAGAGCTTCTTACATTTCATCTTATTCTTCAATAAAAACCCTGGTCGGGGGCTCTAGGATGAGTTTAACCTCAATATCTCCTTTTTAAATGTAAATATAGGATATAATATATTATTTAAGTAGTTTTTTTTTTTTTGAAATTTTTAGAAGTTTTGATTTGATTTTTAAAAGCTAAAATTAAAATTGCATATTTCACTTTGTATGGTTCAAGTATTAACATGATATCTTATAATTGGTGGATTTCAAATCTCACATGGGCCAACTATTCCATCCAAAATCTGTTTCTAGTTACATTTCCTAAAAATACATATTTACTTTTGTTGGGTTTTCCCTCCTTGTGGGGCCTAACAATTGGAAAGAGTTTTTTTTAATGGTTGTTGACTTCTCAAGGAAGCAGTACTCACCTTCAGCACAAAAGGTCTCGCGCACAGCAATAGCCGGCTACCCCTTCATCTCCCTTTTTTCTTTTATCTCCATTTTTCCTGCTTGCTGTCATTCCACTCTCTAATTTTCAATACGAGCTCCCTTCGCCTGCAGCCAGCATCAGCGCCAGTCGTCCTCTCCATTTTCTGCAGCAACTCCACCAATCACTCCTGCAACTCAAGCTGTTTATTATTAACAATATATTGGTATGTTACTGGATGTGTTAATTTGGTTGGTTCTTTTGGGAGCTTTGTTCAGAATATTTGGTGAGGCTTTTTCATCTTGCTACATTTGTTTATATACTCTTGTGTATTTGTAAGGCTTATACCTTTTGTATCCACTTTATACAATATATTTGGTGATAGTGGATTTGGACCGCTGTGCCTCATGGACGTACCTCAACATTTGAGAGAACCACATTAAATTTCTTGTGTTTCTTATTTATTTATTTATCATTTGCATTACTCCATCGATTTACTTGTGGGAATTTGTTCATATATGTTATATTTTTCCCAACAAGTGGTATCAGAGCCGTGTTATTTTTATGCATTAAATTTGTGTAAATCATGGATGGGAATGTTGGTCGTATGATTATCTTCAATGGAAGCAATTAGGTAACTTGGAAAACAAAAATGCAAAATCTTTTATTTTGCAAAGATTTGGATTGGCTTATTGAGGGTGATAGCTGAAAGCCTAAAGACATGAGTGATGATGAGTGGAATAGACTTAATAGGAAAACCGTTGGTGTTATCCGGAAATGGATTGATGATAGTGTTTTTCATCATATTTCTATCGAAACTTCGACACATGAATTGTGGAAAAAACTGGAGGGTCTTTATGATAGAAAGTCAGCTACAAATTAAGCTTTTCTTTTTCGAAAATTGGTGAATTTGAAATATAAAGATGGTGGTCTTATTACCAAACATTTGAATGAGATGAAAAATATTATAAATCAACTTGCTACTATGAAAATAGTTTTTGATGATGAATTGCAGGCCTTAATGCTTCTTAACTCTTTGTCGGAAAGTTGGGAGACTTTGGTTGTGACAGTTAGTAATTCGGCTCCCGATGGAATTGTTACTATAAACCAAGTAACTAGTAGCTTGTTGAATGAATAAATTAGAAGAAAATTAGTTGGCTATTCTCATTGAGAGGCACTTGTGATAGAAAATCGGGGGAGAGGCAGAAGCAAAGGCAGATATTCTCATCGCAATGATAAATCAAGAGGTCGGTGTAGCTCAGTTTCAAAAAAAGATATTGAGTGCCACTATTGTCATAAAAAGGGCCATATGAAGCGGGAGTGTAAAAAATTGAAATTCAAGGAGTAAAACAAGGAGAAAAATTTTGAGAAAAAGCATGAAGATACAACCTCAGTTGCATATGATGGTGATCTTATGGTTGTTTGTGATGAAAGTTGCATTAATTTGACAAGTCAAGAGATTAATTGGATTATTGATTCTAGTGCGTCATTCCATGTCACTTCTCGGGAATATTTCTTCACTTCTTATTCCAAAGGAAATTATGGAGTTGGTCGAATGGGAAATAAAGGTTTGTCAAAAATTATTGGCATGGGAAATGTTTGCTTGGAAACAAATTTGGGATGCAAGTTGGTGCTTAAAGATGTGAGACATGTACCCGATATTCGACTAAATTTGATATCTACCGGAAAGCTTGATGATGAAGGATTTTATAACCATTTTGGTGATGGAAAATGGAAGCTCACAAAGGGTAATTTGGTGGTAGCTAAAGGCAAGAAGATGGGTACACTTTATATGATGCAAGGTAAAATTGGTAATGGTGTTGTGAATGCAATTGAAAGTCACTCTTCTACCGATTTGTGGCATAAGCAGCTTGGGCACATAAGTGAAAAAGGAATGCAGTTTTTGTTCAAAAAGAAGCTCCTACCCGGGATGAAAGGTACCTCTCTTAAAGCTTGTGTTCATTGTTTGGCTAGTAAGCAATATAGAGCTTCTTTTCATACAAAGTTTGTTACTAAAAAATCTAATGTTTTAGATTTGATACATTTAGATGTATGTAGTCCTTTGAAAGTTAAATCTCATGGTGATGCACTTTATTTTGTTACCTTTATTGATGACTGTTCAAGAAAAGTTTGGGCTTACACTTGGAAAACTAAAGATTAAGTTTTAGATGTGTTTAAGCATTTTTCAGGTTAAAGTTGAAAGAAAGACTGGAAAGAAGGTGAAATGTATGCGGCTCAGATAATGGTGGAGAGTACATTGGCCCATTTGATGAATATTATTATAGCCAAGACATTAGACATCAAAAGACCGTCAAGAAAACCCCACAACAAAATGGAATTGCTGAAAGGATGAACCGCACCATACTGGAGAGAATGAGATGTATGCTCCCTCATGCAAAGTTGTCAAAATCATTTTGGGGTGAAGCAATGAGGACAGTGGTGGACTTGATTAATTTGTCTCCTTCAACTCCTTTACTTGGTGAAGTTCTCGAAAAAATTTGGAAAGGCAAGGATGCCACTTATGATCACTTGAAAGTGTTTGGTTATTGTGCATTTGTTTACATTCCAAAAGATGAAAGATCCAAACTTGATAACAAGACAATGCAATATATTTTTCTTGGCTATAGGCATGATGAATTTGGATACAGATTGTGGGATCCAGTTGACAAGAAAATTGTTAGAAACCGAGATGTTGTATTTTTTTGAAGATCAAATAATTAAAGATTTTGGCACGGTTGAGCAACCACAATATAATAGGAATGATTTTGTTGACTTAGACTTACCTTCTCCACCTTTGGCACAAGATGAAAATTTAGAAGATGTTTTTCCACCTCTTAAAGATGTTGGAAATGATGAAATTCCTAGTGATGTTGGAGATGAAAATGAAGGGGAGCAATAAGTTCAAGAGCAAGTTCCGTTGAGGAGTTCTTCAAGAGAGCCAAGACCTTCAACGAAATATCCATCAAGTGATTATGTTACTCTAAAAGATCAAGGGGAACCTGAAAGCTATCAAGAAGCCATGAATCATGAAAACAAAGTTGAATGGATGGAGGCTATGTAAAAGGAAATGAATTCCATTGTTGACAATCACACTTATGTTTTGGTTAAAATTCCTCCTGGAAAGAAAGTTTTGAAAAATAAATGGGTGTTTAGGTTGAAAAATGATGGAAAGAATCTTCGGTACAAGGCTAGGCTTGCGGTAAAAGGCTTCGGTTAGAAAAAAGGAATTGACTTTGATGAAATATTCTCACCAGTTGTGAAGATGTCATCTATTCGGGTTGTTCTTGACATGACAGCATACTTGAATTTAGAAGTTGAGCAACTAGATGTGAAAACCGCTTTCTTATATGGTAACTTGGAAAATGAAATTTACATAAAACAACCAGAAGGCTTCAAACAAAAAGGGAAAGAAAATTTAGTGTGCAAATTAAAGAAAAGTTTGTATGGGTTGAAGCAAGCACCACGGAGATGGTACAAGAAATTTGATTCTTTCATGATTGATCAGTTACTCTAAAACCTCTTCATATGATTGTGTGTTTGTGAAAAAATTTTCGAATGATACTTATATTATTCTCTTACTCTATGTTGATGATATGTTCATTGTAGGACAGGACTTCTCCAAGATTGACAAGTTGAAGTTGGAGTTGAGCAAGTCTTTTGCTATGAAAGACTTGGGACCAGCAAAGCAAATTCTTGGCATGAGAATTGTTCGTGATCATGAAAAAGAGCAAATTTGGTTGTCTCAAGAAAGTTACATTGAAAAAGTATTTGAGAGGTTCAATATGGATAAAGCAAAACCCGTTGGTTGACCACTTGCTAGTCACTTTTATATGAATTTGTTGGGTTTTCCCTCCTTGTGGGGCCCAACAATTGGAAAGAGTTCTTTTTAATGGTTGTTGGCTTCTCAAGGAAGCAGTACTCACCTTCAGCACAAAAGGTCTCATGCGCAACAATAGCTGGCTGCCCCTTCATCTCCCTTTTTTCTTTTATCTCCATTTTTCCTGCTTGCTACCATTCCACTCTCTGATTTTCAATATGAGCTCCCTTCACCTGCAGCCAGCATCAGCGCCAGTCGTCCTCTCCATTTTCTGCAGCAGCTCCGCCGATCACTCTTGCAACTCAAGTTGTTTATTATTAACAACATATTGGTATTTTGCTAGATGTGTTAATTTGGTTGGTTCTTTTGGGAGCTTTGTTCAGAATATTTGATGAGATTTTTTCATCTTGCTACATTTGTTTATATACTCTTGTGTATTTGTAAGACTTATGCCTTTTATATCTACTTTTTATAACATATTTGGTCATAGTGGAATTGGACCGCCGTGTCCCGTGGACGTACCTCAACATTTGAGGGAACTACGTTAAATTTCTTGTCTCTCTTTTTTTTTTTTTTTAATCATTTGCATTACTTCATTAATTTACTTGTGGGAATTTGTTCGTATATATTATATTTTTCCCAACAACTTTAATTATTGTAAATATTTTCAAACACTTTACAACTTTTCTACCAAACACTCGGAAAAACACCCAATTCGTTTCTCTTTTTTTTTTTTAAGAAAGAATTTAGAATTTAAAGAACATAATTTAGAGAAGAGGGTTGGGAGCAGCGGATCACATAAGTTATAAAAATGTTCAAATAAAATATAATTCATTAAATTACCTTTATTTATACTCATGAATTTGAAATATTTTAATCAAAAAATAATTTATAAATTAAGAATATCATAAAAAGGATGATTGGATGGGAAGAACTGTTATTTTCAGTTAATAAATATGTATATGTACTTATATGGTTGTGATAAATGGGAAGATATGACCCGAGTGGAAGACAATCGGAGCCGGAGTTGGAGTTGGAGTAGGAGTCGGAGCATATGCTCTACTGATAAAAGCAAACACACTTCAAATCTCGCCACACCTGATTCTGCGTTCCAGCCCCAATCCCGAACATATACCACACATCCAGAGTCCATCTCTCTCTCTCTCTCTCTCTCTCTCTCTCTTCTGGGGGGGAGTGGTTTGCTTCCGCTGACTGCTTTCCCATGAATGAACATGCTCCGGCTTCTGATCCATGAATCAATTCAGGTATGCTTCCCGGCATCTGATCGTTTTGGTCTGCAATCTTCTTCTTTCCGTCCAAATCATGTTTCTCGCCTTTTTTCTTTTATGTTTTCTCTTTTTTGGGTGCCTTTTGTTTTTGGCTCGTACGGGTCGCTTCCTTGGTTTAAGCTTGGTTATACGTGGAATTATTTGATCCTAACTTCTGATTTCTTCGTTTTTTCTTGCTTTTTCATAATTCCTGCTCAAGCATTGCATATGGTGTGAAGCGATTGTTTTGGCCCTTTTTCTTCTTCTGCATTACTGCTGCTGGATTGTGATTAGAACTGGATTATCAGTTGTGATATGGAGTCGATGTAGTAGTACTATGCTCGTCGTTGATGAATTGATTAAGCTTCAAGGCTATTCTGCTGTCCTCCTCCCCGAACCCCACTCGTTAAAACCCATCTACGATCTAAAGAACTGTTGAGGGTCTCCCTTATTTAAAATTTGTGGAATTGATGAATTCGTTGTATATTGTGGCTGTGCTCATGTCTTCTAATGCATGTGCGTTTCTTATAGTTTTATGCGAATTCATTGGGGTTTCTATTCAATTATTCATTTATTTGCGCATACAAACGCGTGCAGGGTTATGCTTTGTTGAGATTTAAAGACTTGTTCACAGTTATGCTTTGCATTTACTAGGGATGGACATCTTCTGATATTGCCTTGTTATTTGTGGCAGGCCTACTGAATGGTTCGTTCTGTTTAGTTGGAATTGTGTGAGCGGGTGATATTTTGTCTATTTTATTAATGAATTTTGGGTTTCTTGCAAATATCCCCTGGGTTGGGGCTCATTCAGACAAGGGTTTGGGAAGATCCCTTGAGTCTGCAACTACCCTAATTGAACCACCCAAACAGAAGGACTTTTTCGGTGTCAAGCTGTGGGGATGGTCTCCCTCTTCAATTATTCCTTGGGCAATCACTGCTATAGAGCAAATTTGGGTGCCACACACTGTCAACAAAGAGTTGAAAAGGCGCTCACGGCCTCATAGAGTTGTTCAAACTGCTGGTGAGAACTTGCGTATTCGCTTCAGACCATATGTTTCGAAGGTGCCCTGGCATACAGGTCCAAGGGCTTTCCTTTCTCAGTTTTTTCCACGATATGGGCATTATTGTGGACCTAACTGGTCAAGTGGGAAAGCTGGCGGATCGCCTATTTGGGATAGACGGCCAATTGATTGGTTGGATTTTTGTTGCTATTGCCACGACATTGGTTATGACACTCATGATCAAGCAGAGCTTTTAAAGGCTGACTTAGCATTTCTTGATTGCCTGGAGAGGCCACATATGAGATCAAAGGGAGATGCACACGTTGCTCATCTTTATAAGACAATGTGCATCACAGGTATGTCTAGCAGGTCAACATTGTGGTTAAGCATGGATTTCCTTGCCTCTTTATGCGATTAGCAAACTTATGTTTGTTACGCTGTTCTTTAGTGTTTTGTCATAATGTTTTTGTGGATGGCAGGTCTCAGATGCATACTAATACCGTACAGAAAGCACCTTTTGAAGGTGCACTCAGGGCAGTCATTGCTTGAATTTGGATGGCTAAGCAATGTTAAATGGGGAGGGGGTAACCTGCAAACAAATGGGAAGTCAAAGGCAGTGGTGCGTGATTAATGTTCATAAGCGTCTTAGAATTGATAATAATTGAAAATAACATCAGAAGGGTATTGTTCGCTGCATGTTTCTATTGAGTTGAGACTGTAACAGATGTATTGGTTTGGAATCTTGCTCTCTGATGTGTTGTATTTGGCTTTCTCCAAGATGTATATAATGTAAATGGCTGCCTTCTCAATTTCCAGAGTTGCTATTAAGTATCCAATATCGGCATTACTGAGTCTTGAGAGGATATGGACACTAAATCTTCAAAAAAACTTGGAAGAGTTTCAACAGTTGTCATAGTCATGTCATATATAAGGGCTACATCTAGGTTTTTCTAGAATGCAAGTGTGCAACACTTTGACTATAAAAACGCTGCATAATTCAGGAGGCTGTGCTATTTGGAACATGAAGGCATGTACCACTTTTAGGTTCTCTCTTTTCTTGGACACTAAATCCTCAAAATATTTAGTGGTTGGCATTTTCATGTATATGGGCTGCTTCTAGGCTCTTCTAGAATGTAAGCATTTAACACTTTTGACTAAAGAAACTCTGCATAATTCACGAGGTTGTGCTACTTGGAACATGAAGGCATGTACTACTTTTAGGCTCTCTTTAAATGGATGCCTTGTAACACATGCCCTTTACATTAGAATATAACAGCATAATCCTTTTCTTTGAACACTAACTTGTTGATTCAACATAGTGAATGTAAATGATTGCTTTTTGGATCACTGCTTATGATATCTGGAATTCACAGTGTTGAAATGATAATGGTGTGTTGAGTCTTCCTTTGAATAGAGGATCTTGCCATTGTATGCCTCATGCTATTTCAAGTGAAATTCTTTGGTATGCCTGCTGTGGCAATGTGGATGATTGTCTGGAACTTGTTCTCGATGCATGAACAGTGAACAAGTGTACGAAGAATGGATTTTCTTTATATTAACCGCTTCGATCCTGTTGGGGGCGACTTAAGCATCCTTCAACTGAAATTGAGGAGGAGTTTATTATTTCATGTTGTCTTTGTTTTTGGTTGATTTTTCATCTCTCCTCTTTTGGGTTTGCTTTGGATCTATGATTTTGTTTGTGAAGGAAAAGAAAGTAGGAAAGATCATTTTTTTTTCAATTGTATTTTCTCTCTATATTGAATACTATTAAGAACGAAAATTTGTTCACAAATGATTAATTTTTTTTAAAATAAAGATTAATGGCATGCTTTGTTTATTGATTTATGGTATATTTTATTTAATGGCATGTAACATGATTTTCATAATTGATTATTATATTTATTTTTTGCTTACTTTCCTAGATGTTCAAACATGAAAAATTGTAAAATGACATGTAAAATAAAATTTTTAGTTCATTTATTATATTTTTTATTTTTGTTTTTTTGGTTACTTAGATAAACAGCCAGCAAAATGTATATTCCTTTATATTTTCATTTTTTTTTTCTTTCTCTAATATTTTTCAAGCCCCAAACAACTCTTTAAGCTAGGTTTTTTTTAGGTCAATAAAAAAAATTAGATTTTGCTCCATGTTCATTAACTATTCAAAACTTAAATACAGATTTATTTTAATTTAATTAAAATATAATATATAAAATTATATTAAATTTTGTTCAAATCTATACAATTATTAACTGTAAGCAAGAGGGACACACGTCTGCGCACAATGTTTCATTTAATTCCTTGAATCATGCTTAGTATGGCGGTCCAAGTTGATATTAAAGAGCACAACCTAGGAAAAACTTCTTCCCATAATTGCATTGAACAAGCTACATTGCTTACGTGGCCTTAGAACATCCAAACAGGTCCAATGCAGTCCCTTGACTTTTGTAGCACAAAGTCACAACCCATGATTGCAGCCTATTAAAACATTCAATATTTGATTTTTTAATTAAAAATTAAAATAGTATATGGAGTTTTAAAAATAGTATTTATTTTGGATGATAATTGAGGGTCTATAATTAATTATTTTTTTCAAATATATGAGAACTAATAGTAGGTATAATTGTTGTTTAAAAGACATGTTAGGTTTTTAAGTTTAAAATTTTTATATAAGATGTTTCGAGTTAGAATCTTGAGAGGGATCCGAAAAGGTTAGGATGAGAGATAAGTTATTTGCTATTGTGTAATTCATGTAATCGTTGTTTGAATTTTCGATTGACCACAAAAAAAAAGGTACCATAAAATCAAAAATGTCAAGTAGTAGGAATGATTATCACATTTAACTTTTAAAATTTCAATAATATGAATTGCAAGACCATCACTTTAAAATAATAAACTAAGTAATATGGATTCTAGTCATGTGCTACCTCTTATTAATGTATCTAAGTCAAAGAAATCATAATAATTCGATGTCAATGCCTTACTTTTTTCAAAAAATATAATTTAAAAAATTTATCTTTTGTATTCAATGTTTGGGAATGCATTCTTCTTCAAAATTAAGGATTCACTCAACAAAAAAATGGATAATTAATTTGCAAATTTTGATAGTTAGTAAACTTTGAAAAACCCATTAAACAAATCATTTTGCTTAAACAAATCATCTTTAATTTTGGATGAATATCTGGATTCAATTAGGTAGTAGCAAACACAAGGCGTTAGCCTTAAAGGTTACGTGAGGTTAATTATCTTGTTTTGATGATAACAATTCATTAGTGGTTCTACGTAAGCTTATCTTTGCACATCAAGACATGGTTAGTATAAATACAAATGTAAAGATTAAGTAAATTCTTAATAAGTTAGATATCATAAAAAAAGAGAAGATTGTTAGCCCTGAGGGCTACATAATCATGGTTTATATGTTTTGATGATATTAACCTATTTTGTTGTTTCTACTATTTCCTATCTTTGCAGATCATATTTAGTACAGGTTCCAATAACGAATATTGAAGTACTAGATCAAAGGCAAAGATCGGACCGAGTTAACGTTCGAATAGGGAGATCAAATGGACACATACTCGGAAAGGAGTCAAGCACACCAAAGGAAGTTTAATGTTGTATCTTATGTACTAGGGTGTGAGTTTGAGGTAATTTATGTTATAACACTTGCGTTTTGTTTCTACATGATTTCTGAGCAAGAGTTGAGCAATTGCACACGCATACTAGGACGCATTAGGATTTCACAAAGTCACAAACTCAACATACATATTTTTCAAATATAAAACAAAGAGTTTGTCAAACAAATCCTAAACTCAATTCTGTTTTCCAAAGGGACAAGTTTTCAACATCTTGGTTTTATAATTATCTTCATACCTAGTCCCGGTTTTATCAAAACGAGTCTTATGTCCAAAAGCTTCAAGAAGTCAAGCATATTTTCATTAAAGGAAAAATTGACATAAAAGATATCAAAATGAGCTTTCAAATGTGTTTTATCAAACAAGATATCTTATATTCAAGGGAAAACTCATTTGGACAAGTATTAAACTTTATTAGACTTAATATATTTCATATACTTTTGTCCGAGAATGTTTTAAGTCATCAAAAGGCTTTTTGACAAGGAAAAACCAAGCAATCGTCGTTTAACATAGTGCAGCCTCGAGTCCTGAACACCTTTCAGTATGTGAGGCATAACTTTTTTTAAAAAAAGTCCAAATAGAACGATCTTAATGTCTATGGAAAGTTAAGAAAAAATCCCACAACTTTCGTGTTGATGACTTTTTCTGATTTGGGGTAATCGTCGACGTATGCAGGAAGCCGTCGATGGTTTCAAAGAGCCTTAAAAAATCGTCGATGGTTTGGGACGGTGACAGAACACCAACGGGCGAAAAATGGCTAGTTTTCAAAATAGTTTTTTAATAAAACCCCCCAACGGCTATAAAATGGCTAGTAGCCCATTTTTTCCTATAAATACAAGTTCTTAGACTTGTTTAAACATAATTTTGGTTATTATTACAACTATTTATTGAAAAACATCTTTGAATCCAAAACCTAGCACTTTGCATTTAGTTAATATTCACAAGTGCTCATCTCTCTTGCTCACTTATCTTATATGATTCATTCCTTGAGAGATCAAGTGTGAGGTTTGCTTTGTATTTGATATTTGCTCAATCAATGAGCATTTCATTGTAATCATCTTCTTTTTGTAAGGTTCTTTGTGAACCATTGTGAATGTTCAAAGTGAACCGCTCGTTGAAGGCTCTTAGTGAGCACAGTAGGGATTTGTTCCCGAGTTGTAAGGCTTGCTCCGCCGGTGAAGGAGTATTTTAGTGGATTATGGAATCCTTAGCTTGGTACTAAGGCGTAGACATAGGCTTGGTGTTAAGGCGTAGATGTAGGCTTAATGTCAAATCACGTAAAAATATCAGTGTTGATTTTCTCTTCCTATACTCTTTACTATTTGTCTTGTGCATGATTTAAATTTCATATATTGTGATATAAATGCTTTTATCTTGTCAAGAATTTTGTTTTATAGAGAAATCGTTTATACGCGAAAAAAGTTCATTCACCCCCCCTCTGACTCTATATACTCCCGGGTTAGGGCAATTAACAAGTGATATCAGAGCGAGGCGCTTGAATTTATCGAAGTAAAATCCAGAGCGTAAAGATCAAATGGAGTATTCAGTGAGCACCTCTTCCTAAGGACAATCCATGACTAGACCTCCATTGTTCAACGGTTCAAACAACCCAGCTTGGAAAAATCGAATGACCATCTTCATCCAAGCACACAATCTCAAAATGTGGTGTGTCATCTTAGAGGGAAATTACGAATTCAAAAATGCCAAAGGTGAACCAAAACAACTTGTGGAGTTGTCGGACACCGAAATAAGGTTACTTGAGCTTAACTTTCAAATCAAAAATTTTCTTTACTGTGCTTTAAATTTAAGTGACAATGAATATAATCGTGTTTATGGTTGTGATACCAGTAAATAAATTTGGGATAAGCTTGAAATCACTTATGAAGGGACATCACAAGTTAAAAAGTTCAAAATTTACACGCTAGTTAATGAGTATGAAATGTTTAAAATGGATAAGGGAGAATCTATCATATCCACTATGACGCCACGATTTTCATACTATTTTTTCCATTAAATGTTAATCAATAATACTCAATAATATCCTAACATCTGCCACGTCAAAATCTCTGATACCATTTAAACATAATCCGACCCGAAGTGGGTACCAGGTAAACAGTCATATAAACATCCCTAACAGCGGAAGTCACTATTTATAAACCATACAAAATACAAATACCCAAAGTACTATACATCCATATATATATATATATATACATGTCTAACACATCCTCAAAAATCAACCATAAACTTTAGTATATATATATATCCATAAACTTTAGTATATATATATACATGTCTAACACTTCTTCAAAAATCAACCATAAACTCTATTGGAATCATCCATCACTAGCTCAAAACACTCACCCTGTCTATCAGGATATCAACTCCCCTCTATCTTGGAGCTCTATCTCCAGGCCTGTCATGGTTTCCTGAAATATTTAGATATTTGGGTGAGACACATCTCAGTAAGACGGAATAAATTATTTGCAGTGTGTGGCAGTATGAATTTCATTATATCTTAACATATATTCATTTAAGTGATAATACCATTTGAGAAAATATACCATTTAAACTCATAATCATATAGAAATAAAACACAAGCTTTTATAAGCTGTACTTCCATTTTTCAACTCTTTCACATGCAACCCAAATTTATCAACGAAAGTTCCCGAGAATAGGGGAGATTACATGTCCATACATGTATCTCCCCTCTGCTCTGATATCATTTGTAACCTTGCCCGAATAACTCGAGTACGGCTACGACTGATACTTATCAAGGCACTCACCTTACTCAATAAGCTCTCAGGCGAAGAGTTTTACTTTGCCTTATTTATCTATGTTATTAAACTCATGCTCTTTCTTTTAACTTTCAATTTCATTTCATCATCTAGCACATGAGTGTCCTCGGTAACCAATACATCCGCGTCTGTAACTCATGGATGCCTTGAGGATTTTCTTTTCACACCATGCTTCACCCCATGGTTGAGGTTGCGCTGCCCTGAAGATATTCTCTACGCCATACTTCCCCCCATGGTCGAGGTTGTGCGGCCCGAAGACTAGATCTAACCGCAATTGGCCTACCCAATTAGACTAAAATAGGAAATCCATCCATGTGTCTGTAGTACGATTGGCCTGCCATAACCCTGGTCCGAACCTAGGGGCAAAACCACCCTTCTTACTGGCTCAATCGATTGCCCACACCACACTCATCACGAGACTATATGGTTGCACTAACACCTCACTAGCAACAGCACTGTGCTCAATATCAACAATCGTCCATCAGGGTTCTTATTTCCTCATTTCATCATTCACCTTTCACATTCACATTTCAGTATTCATATTGCAGCATTTACATTACAATATTCACATTTTCATATTCTCATTTCAATATTCACATTGCAGTATTCTCATCGCAATATTAACATTTCTAGTATTCACATTTCAGTATTCACATTGCAGAATTCTCATTGCAATTTTCACATTTCTAGTATTCACATTTCTCATTCACATTACAGTATTCACATTGCAATATTCATATTCTAGTATTCACATTTCACATTGCAATATTCATATTACAATATTCATATTTTCACATTTCACGTTATTCACATTTTATATCCATATTGCAGTATTCACATTTTCATATTCATATCTCATCTCATAATGGTATATATCACATTTCAATATTCTCCTTATTTTCTATTTCTTTCCCATTTTTCTATGCACATTTCATTCTCATAATAATATATACCTCATTTTGGGAATTTCCACATTTCTCAATGAAACATATCATATTCTCAGATTTCCCCCATTTAACATAGAAAACATTTCATATTCCAAAACATCACAATTTAGTATTACTCATATGTCACACAATTTCATCTGTTATTCATATCAATATATACAGTTAAAATATTTTATCACCATTTTCACATATTCATTCAACCCATAAATTTCTAAAATACTACTATAATTTATTCCCCTTACCTAACTTACTGAGAAGCTCATAAACACCCAAATCCTACACCTGCGGCATCCGAAACTCAAAATCCTAAAAATCACATTTTTCCCAAGTTAAACAATTCATTTCCCAGAACAATTTTTGTTTAACACTTCCTAAGTTTCGAATACTCCAAATAGCCTATTAAACATTAAAATACTTCACTTACCCTTATTTTGGGATGGTACCCCGGAACTCCAAATTGAAAATCTACTCCAACTAAATTGTAGGGAATCTCTCCATGAATCTCGTGACAGTTCCCGATCGTCAATCCGAGCTATAACGAAGCCGGAATTGAAGAGAGAGAGAGAGAAAGAGGGAAAATCGTAGGTTTAGAGAGAGAGAGAGAGAGAGCGAGAGGGGAGAGAAAATACGCTGAAAATGAGGGTTTTCATATTTACAGGCCGGTGTTCGTCAATGAGTTCAAGTGATTCGTCGACAAACTCATGAAGGCACTTCGTCAATGAGGAGGCAAGTCCGTCGATGAACTTGAAATTTCCTGAAATTTCCATACTCTCAGTTTCGTCTCGTCGACAAGACGCGTATACTTCGTCAACGAGTTCTATAGGGACATTCGTCGACAAAGACCCTAGGTTCGTCGATGAATCCCTGCTGTTCTCCCTTTTAAATTTTCCTTCCATTTCCTTATTCTTTTCCTCTCTCTTTCTTTTCTCTTCTTTTATTACTTCATTAATTTAATCTTTCGGGTCTTTACATCCATGTTCACTCGGTTCACGCACATCATAAATGAATTAAAAGTATTCAGTAGAACTTATTTTATGGAGGATAATGTTCAAAGAGTTCTACAATCTTTACTTGAGTCATGACATGTAAATCAATTGTCATTAAGGAAGCAAAGGATCTAACACAAGTCACACTTGATGAGTTAATTGGGTCACTTATGACCTATGAAATTAAGAAAAACTTGTCTTTGGATCTTGAAAAGCCTAGAAATGATAAATGTATTGCTTTTAAATCATCTAGTCCAAAATCTAAAGAAAGGCTAGAAAACAATGAGGATAATAAGGATGATATGGAATCACTCATAAGAGACTTTAGGAAATTACTTGAATAAAAAAAATATTTTAGTAAAGAAAAAATAAGCAAAAATGAGAAAGAAGCACATCCATGCTTAATGGCTAGCGATCAAGAAGATGAAGTAAGTTCGAATGAGGAGTATTATGCACCTTCATATGATGAAGTTGTGAATAGTTATGTTAAATTTTTGATGAATTAATTTTAGTCAAAAAGAGGAACAAAAATGTTGAGAAAGAGTTTGTTATGTCTAAACAACGAGAATCCTCTTTGAAAGAAAAAAAAATGAATCCCTTAAAAGGAAAAATGAAGAATTTGTTTTAGATTCTCAAAGAGAACATGAGACTTTGAAAGAAAAAGATAGAAAATTTAGAAGGAAAATTGTCAAAATCCAAAGGCAAGAAACCTTGTCTTTATTCTATCTTGAAAGAAGAAAATTGTTCTTTAAAAAGGGAAACTGAGGAGCTTATGGAAAATGCTCAAAAAGACCATGAAATTCTTCAAGGGGAAGTAGGAATTTTGAAAAATCAAATTGCAAATGTCTTGAAAGAAAATACTCTCTTGAAAAAGAAAAATGAAAATCATGGTAAAGTCACAAAGAGGAAAAGAAAACTCCAAAAGGTTTTTAGGACTTAAAAGAAATAGTGCTTACAAGAAAATTTTGAAATCCTATTGCAAACCATGTGATCATGCCTCAACAAGCAAAAATAATGGAAATAAGTCAAGATCCTCACATGAAAACAAAATTTGTTTATATTGTGAAAAAAAGGGTCACATAAGATATTTTTGCCCTTATAGAGGAAATAGAGGCAAACAAAAGAAGTTAGAATGGGTAGTGAAGAAAAACCCATTGGCACCCAAGGAAGAATGGGTACCCAAAGGAAACATGTGATTTTTGAACACTTGCTTCCTTAGGACCTAGGATTAGGAAATAGGATTTAGGTAGATTTAACCAAACCTAGGTGAATTGAAAGAAGCGTTATCTAAGTAAAATTATGCTGAATTAAAAACACTTATTTTGTGGATAGAGCTCAAAATGAGAAAATTCCAATTTTTGTGTTTTAATTTGTTTAATATATTTTACTGGAAATTTTTTCAAGAATCATGTCAATATTGATAAGTTGAAATTATAAAACCAATGTGATGCTTTAATTGTGTATATGTCATTATCAAATGGTTTCTTTTTGAAAATGTTGGCTATTGCTTAATGGGATAAAATAGCATATGCTCTAGGCTTATTAAATGGAAAGACCTTGTTTTTCTTCATGAGAATTACTAAGGTTTTGTACTTTTTCTTCAAAAGCATGCTATGATTTGTTTTGATGATATTGTTTTGTTTGGATATATAGTATAAACTTTTAAAGCATAACACAATTTATCCCATACATGAATTTGAGTTTGGCACATATTCACCTCACCACCACGAAATTGATCTTACGAAGGAGAAAATATTTTAGCTAAATGAATAACATCTCTTTTTTTATGATGATCAAAGGGGGAGAAGTTTTATGGTGTTATGCACGTGGGGGAGAAATGTATGTGGAAATGTATGTGGGGTAAAATGCATGTGGTAATATGAAAATAATATGAAAGTTCAATTTACTTATTGTCTTATCTTCAATGAACTTTCTATTTTATAATATGCATGTTTAAAGCTCTAATATGAAAAATATAGTTAAATATTTTTATGACTTATATGCATAAAGTAAGGGGAAACATATTTTAGTCCCATTATAGAATTGGCATAATTTGAGGGGAAGCAATAAAATATATCCTATAGAGAACACTAATGGTTTGTCATCATAAAAAAGGGGGAGAATGTTTGCCTTAGAGGTTACGTGAGCTTAATTATCTTGTTTTGATGATAACAACCAATTAGTGGTTATAGGTACGCTTATCTTTGCACATCAAGCCTGTAATGCCCCCAAAAATATTCCATAATAACTATAATAATGACGTCATTGATTACGCGTCAAAAGTACGTAATTAGGTATCTTAATCCCGATATTATGGCTTATATTTTTAATTAAATATCAAATTACATCCAATATTTTAATAAAGTGTCAAATTTATCATTTTTGAGTTTTATTGCATAATTTATGAATTTTTTGTAATCTTTTATCGCAGGAAAATTCCCAAGAACCAAAACAGGTACCTGTTCGTAATTCATACATAACTTTTCCATCCAAGTTCCGATCGAGACTATTCAAATTTCTAGAGAAATACAAAATGATTATCTACAACTTTCATGTTTTGAGTTTTGCGAGAAACAGGCTCCAAAAAGGTCAAATTTGGCTGTGAACAGATAACAAAAAAAAATAATAATAATAATTAAAGTGTTGACGTGACCCAGCCATGCGGATGTGCGTTGGCTGTGTGGGTGAGTTTGTGTTTCTTTTTTTTATGCTTTGAAAAGTCAAATAAAGGGGCAAGAAAGGAAAGATAAAAAGAAAAGAAAAGGAGGTAGGGTAGGGTTGAAGAAATTTAATTCTTTTGGAGGGGGGCAGCAGCTGTAGTCTTTTGGGGAGTCTGCGCGCCGCTGGACAACAAGGAGACCTCCTCACGGCCAGCCCTCCATTGATCTCTCTCTCTCTCCTTCATTTTCCTCTTTCTTCCTCTCTCTTCCTCTCTCTCTCTTTGAATTTAATATTTGTTAAGGATTATTCTCATTGTTAAGTCTTTAGTTTACTTTTATTTAAAGTTAATGTTGCGATTAAATTCTGGTTTAAGTTTATTAGAGTGTAAATTTATTCCATTGTTGAAAAATCTTTCTTATTAGATTAATTTCTGCTTTATTCCCTCTTTTACTTTCTCTCTCTCTCTTGAATTTAAATACTTGTTTGAGTTATTGTTGAATCTTATTTGGGTTGTTTTATTATTAAAGTTAGTTTGTTTTTCTTTTTAATTAAAGTCATTAAATCTAGTCTAAGTGATGTTTTGTGTTGAGTTTGCTTGCTGCATTTATTTAAAATTAGTGTTGGATTTAAATATTTGTTCAAGTAGTATCTTAGGTTAGTTTATTATTGAAGGACTTTTGTCTAGGTTAGCTTAGTTAATTTATTTGTTTAATTGTATGTTAGTTATTCTCCTATTTGTGCACGTTATGTTCTTGTTTTAGGTTTTAATTTGTTTCAATTTCATTACGAAATTTCAAAACCCCCAAAAACTTTAAATCTGAACCATGTTCAATAAAATTTGTTTTCTTATTTTCTCTTTTTTTATTTTGCGCTAGTTTAGAACTAATCTGCATTTTCCGTGGAGACGACCTGGCCTATTTGGGCTAATTATTACACGACGTAGCTCCTATACTTGGGATAGCCCTAGTGCTACTCATTTTTAGAAGTGAGTCAATCATGATACACTACCTCTGATGCCATGCATGTAACATACACGGACCAAGTGGGGTCCAGGATAATGTCATCCCATAATTAATTTAACCAAACAAACAACGGAAGCAAAAGATCCTTCTAATGTCATACGTACCAGAGTACTAGCCCTCAACCTTTGTATCTATATCTTCCAAAATATAGTACAACTCAAAATGACCGAAGCAACTAACTATAACAAAATAGTGTCCTACCAACACTCACTCTCAACTAGTTCGTCTAGGTCCCATCCTAAAGCTCCTAGAATCGGTTTCCTATAGATCCTGAAAAAAAACTGGGGTGAGACACTTCTCAGTAAGGCCGAATAAATTATTATTAGTGTGTTTCTAGGATGAGTTTCAGTGAAATCATACCCATTTTTAATTTACTTTAGCTGACAAATATAGCATTTGAATAATATAACTCACACTTATACAATTGGAAATACACATTTTCTTCATAATATAAATCAACTCAGTAAATAATATCATTTACATAAATTCATATATATGCGTAGAAGAAACCCCCTTTTGGACAAACAACATCATCATGTATAGACCCCCATGATTGGGTTGCGCGGTCCGAAGACTAGACCTAGCCCTGGCTGGCCTACCACCAAGCTAAGTCAAACCTTATGTCTACAAGTCCAATTTGTCTAACCAGTCTTGTCCAGACTCCAACGTGGTACACAACCCTTCCGTGGCCAAATCGATTTTTCATTACCAACACTTCTATCCAGAATAGTGTGGTTGCACTATCTCATATACTAGCTACGGTTCCGTGCTCTCAATACATCTGGTTCTCAGGGTTCTTAAACCATATAATGCAATTTAAGTAATAAAAATCGTAATATAATCTCATTTTCTAATTCAGTATAAAACTTGTCATATCAAACCCGACATTCAGCCATCATTTCAAATTTCACAATTTCCTCCACATTTCCAGTATTTCCATCAATCAATACAAATCACATTTCATTGTATAATACCATAAAATACTCAGATTCAATTGTGCCGTAAATTATAGATACATCTCATGCCACACGATTTTTAACTACTAAAACATAATATACTAAACTGCTTGGGAAAAATGTATTTCATTGAAAATTAGGTCTGACCATCTCCGTAATTTTATTCAACTCAAAATACTTGTTTTATAAGAAAAAGGAAATGATCAACCCTACTCACTTTAGTTTTTTCTCAAATACAAATAATAATCAAAACTCTAACTTTCATATGCCTAAATCATTCAGAAAATCATATACAATGTTCAAGAATCCATATACTCAATTTTAATCGGTTTAAATTCAAAAAAAAAAAACTGACACAATTTATTCCCCTTCCCTGTCCTTGAAAATACGCCTACTACACTCCCTGGAACGAATCCTAACTTTTCCTTAAACTCGTCGAGGAAAGGTAAACTAGCAAATTAGACCCGGGAAAGCTTTAGAGAGAGAAATTTGAAACCCTAGGAGGAAGAGGGAGAGCGAGGGAGAGAGAGAGAGAGAGAGAGATTTTTATTTCTTGAAGAAAAATGAGCTTACATATATATATATATATAGACAAGCTGGCCCTAAGGAAACCGTCGACGGTTTGGCTACTTACCAAGCCAAACCTTCCAACTAAAAGCTCTCGGTAATTGAAACCATCAAAGGTTTTCCTGATATTTCCAAAACCGTCAATGGTTTGGTCTCAAACCAAACCCTCTCGCCTAAAACCGTCGATGATTTTCCTGAGTCCCACAAAATCGTCGATGATTTGGTGTTGTACCAAACCGTTTCCTTTCTTTTCTTTTTCTTTCTCTTTTTTCTTTTCTTTTTCTTTTATTTTCTTGGTTCGGCTTCCTACAAAGCCATGGTTAGTATAAATACAAATGCAAAGATTAAGTTAATTCTTAATAGGTTAGACATCATCAGAAAAGGGAAGTTTGTTAGCCCTAGGGGCTACATAATCATGGTTTATTTGTTTTGATGATATTAACCTAATTTGTTGTTCCTAGTATTTCCTATCTTTGCAGATCATATTTAGTATAGGTTCCACTGACGAATTCTGAAGTATTCGATCAAAGGCAAAGATCGAATCAAGTTAACGTTCGAATAGGGAAATCAAATGGACATGTACTCAAAAAGAACTCAAGCACACCAAAGGAAGCATAATGTTGTATCTTATGTAATGGGGTGTGAGTTTGAGGTAGTTTATATTGTAACTCTTGTGTTTTGTTTCTGCATGATTTCTGAGTAAGAATTAAGCAATTGCACATGCATACTAGGACACATAAGCATTAGGATTTCACAAAGTCACAAACTCAACACACATAGTTTTCAAATATAAAACAAAGAGTTTGTCAAACAAATCCTAAACTCAAATTATGTTTTCCAAAGGGACAAGTTTTCAACATCTTGGTTTTGTAATCATCTTCATACTTAGTCCCAATTTTATCAAAACGAGTCTTATGTCCAACAGCTTCACGAAGTCAAACATATTTTCATTAAAGGACATATTGACATATAAAATATCGAAACGAGCTTTCAAATGTGTTTTATCAAACAAGATATCTTATATTCAAGGGGAAACTCATTTGGACGAGTATTAAACTTTTTAGACTTAATATATTTCATATACTTTTGTCCAAGAATATTTTAAGTCATCAAAAGGCTTTTTGACAAGGAAAAACCGAGCAATCGATGTTTAACGTAGTGTAGCCTCAAGTTCTAAACACCTTTTGATATTTGGGATATAAATTTTGCTAGAAAAGTCTAAATAAGACAATTTTGGTGTCTATAGAAAGCTAAGAAAAAATCTCACAACTTTCGTGTTGATGACTTTTTTTTATTTGGGGTAATCGTTGACGTATGTAGGAAACCGTCGATGGTTTCAAAGAGCCCAAAAAAACCGTCGATGGTTTGGGACGGTGACAGAACACCAACGGGTGAAAAATGGGTAGTTTTCAAAATAGTTTTTTAATAAACCCCCCCCCCCCCCCAACGTCCATAAAATAGCTAGTAGCCCATTTTTTCCTATAAATACAAGTTTTTAGACTTATTTAAACATGGTTTTGATTATTATTACAAGCATTTAGTGAAAAACATCTTTGAATCCAAAACTTAGCACTTTGCATTTAGTTCTTATTCATAAGTGCTCATCTCTCTTGCTCACTTATCTTGTATGATTCATTCCTTGAGAGATTAAGTGTGAGGTTTGCTTTGCATTTGATATTTGCTTAATCAAGGAGCATTTTCATTGTAATCATCTTCTTCTTGTAAGGTTCTTTGTGAACCAATGTGAAGGTTCTTGGTGAACCACTTGGTGACGGCTCTTGGTGAGTATGGTAGAGATTTATTCCCGAGTTGTAAGACTTGCTCCATCGGTGAAGGAGTATTTTAGTGGATTGTGGAATCCTTATCTTGGTGCTAAGGTGTGGACGTAGGCTTGGTGTCGAACCACATAAAAATATTAGTGTTGATTTTCTCTCTCTATACTCTTTACTATTTGTTTTGTGCATGATTTAAATTTCATATATTGTGTGAAAAGTAAGGTGTGCTCCCAAGAGGGGGGTGAATTGGGTTTTTAAAACATCTTTAGAAAAATATAACCCTTTTTAAATCTTGAGTTGATTTTAATTACACTTTTACAATCAATAACTCAACTCTTTATCAACCACCTAATTTAATAATTATTGTAATGTAAAGATGATGTTACCAATTCAATTTTCAATACTAACAATTTCAGATTTGATTTTCATTTTAATAACGAATAAGAATAACTTAAATGAATAGTTTCAAATTACCAATCTAAAGTATGTTGTAAAATAGATGAGATAATCAGCTGTATATTCAAAAATTTCAGCTTTTAAGATTTCAATTTAATTCAATCATAAACTCCTTGTTTTAAATTAGTGTTCAATAATATTCCAACTTCCAGCAAATATAAAAACATTCACGCAGTTAATATGTAATGTCCTTCTTAACTTACCACATATTCCACCAATAAATTATCAATAACTTAAAACATAACAAAGTTAACCCGAACCCATGGGTAACGGGGACACACCTGTATACATAGCGGAAACCTAAGCAGCAGTAAACATAAATTTCATTCACCAAACCATAAGATACATTATACCAGAGTTACCTACATACCACCATATACTATATATATACAATCCTCCAAAACACCAAAAGATAAAACTAGGATCTTACATCAAACCTACCGACCCTAGTTCAAAAGTCTCACCCTCCTAGCGGGGTAGTACAACCGCCTCAACGGCACGGGGCTCGGTCCACCTATCTTTCTAGGTTCCCTAAAATGATTTAAGTTGGGATGAGACACCTCTCAATAAGGGAAATAAACTAAATACAGTTGTGTGGCAACATGAATATTTGCGTGCTATAGTAAATACACGATACGTGTCACACGCTTGAAAACACTGATAATATCATAGTTGAATAACATACAATCTCATAATTATATTGAATCATATTGTTCATAAAATCATCTAACATAACTAGTAATTCTGAAATTTTCCCAGGATGATTAATTAGTTGATGTCATGTATTACCCCCCATAACAGGATGTGCACCCCAAAGGTGGGACCCGACAATAGCTGACCGACCACTGTCGAGTCAAAAATTTCTATAACTATGATAGACCCGCCACACCCTGGTCCAGACTGCCAGGTGGACATCTACAACTCTACACTGAAAGTCACATCAACTATCCATATCCCACCCCCTCTACTAGCAAGGGCAGTTGGCACAAGTCTGAACTAGACTAAACTATATAGCTACGGTATTGTGCTCCTCAACTGATCTAAACTATCATCTGGGTTCTGATAACATATAATACATGATAATATACTGTTTGAACATAAATAAATTGATAGCATTTGTTGAATTCTGTAATAACATAAATAATTTTGGCCTTGCGCTGAATACATTCATAACTACGGCCTTGTGCCGAAAACATGCATAATTGTGGCCTTATGCCGGCTATCAATCACGACCTTGCGCCAAACATAACATATGTCACGCCTTGAACCCATAGATGCGTCCCAGGTGTGAATATAGTAACCTAACATGTCTCTGCATCAATTCAAACATACATGATATAGTACCACAAGAGGGTCTGACCTCATAGGGTACACGAATGCCCTATACAAATACACATATACACCCATACTCATCAATTACACAGCGAAAAATGTTTCATCTGTATATACAACATACCATACCAGAGTCTATATAAAGCTAGGATACACGAACCCATACAATACTAACATATACAATCCCATAAATACCGTACTTACTCCGAGTGTCTACAAAACCATCATGACAACTCGGTTACAAAACTCGTACCTAAACAGGCACTAACAGCGGCTAACGACAACCCCACTTCCGATTGATAGGATGCTAATTACAGCTACCTGATGGACCTAAAAACATTGTACGTACATTCGGGGTGAGACACCTCTCAGTAAGGAAGAAAGCAGGTTATATCAGTGTGTGGCATACCAATGTTAGTTTACGCAAAACATAACATTATGCAATACGATACAGGTTGGAAAACATTTCCATACAGTTCCAGTCTTTTCACAAATGCATTCTAGTACATACGATACGAAAACATACAATTAGTGTCGTCACACTAATACGCAACTACGCTATGAAACCCAAAGCTTCAAGCGATTACATTACCAATACGATGTAGCTCACAACAGTACGCAAGTACTCCATGAATCCAAAACTCCACAGCGATTACATTGCCAACACGCAACTATTCCATGAATCCCGAACTTCACAATGATTACATTGCCATACAGTGTAGCTCACACCCTTCAGTGACCAGTCGGGATACGTAGTGATATATCACACCCTCGGATATAGAGCCGGACACTCTCGTCCACAGTTCTCACACCGGTACATGGCGCAGCGTACGGTAATTAGCCACCACATAGCTGTTTCGGGATACAGTAATTAGCCGTCCCTAGCCAATTTCACAAAACCTGGAATCATTTTAGAGTTCAAACTTCTATACATATTAGCGTACAGTAATTAGTCACCACATAGTTGTTTTACAAATACCTAAAACAAATACATACAACCATACATTCCATACTTATTTGGTTTACGGCAAATCATATCGTTTTCGATTTCAAGTATACAGTTTATGCAAATATGGATGACAGTCATCTCAATAATACAATTTAAACAAAACAAATGGTTTTCCAAACAACGTAGAGATGATACCCGAAATCCCCAAATTTTCCTAAAAATTATAACCCAAAAATCTCGTATTTTACCCGATAGATTTCCCCAAATAAGTTACCAAAATATACATACGATTGTAGCCTACAAGCTTATCGATCCTGATTTCGAAAATAAACTAATATAAACTGAATCGCCTTACCTTAACCCGAATTCTAACTACGAACTCTATGGTCCCCAAAACTACGAACCGAGACTCCAAAACCTACAAACCATGGTATAATACATGCTTACAATTCATATTACTACACATATTCTGAATCAGAAACGAAAACTGAGCCTTACCTCGATTTTTTCCCGAAACCCAAAAACGCTCAAAACGAGATTCCGATCCGCTACAAATGTCGAGAATCCTTCCCTAATCCTAGTAGTAATGTCTGATTTATGAATCTGGTGACGAACGGCGAAGAAATGAAGAGAGAGAAAGAGAGAGAAAGAGAGAGAGAGAGAGAGAGAGAGAGAGAGAGAGCTTCAAGTTTTAGAGAGAGAGGGAGAGGATATTTAAGATTACTTAGTTTAGAAGCAATGGAACTGATATTTATAACCCTTGAATCGGCCGCTCTCGTCGTCGAATTGGCGTCCTCATCGACGAGTCTGCCACTGCCTTCATCAACGAAGTGGTGACCTCGTCGATGAGCCTGAGATCCCCGATTTCCCGAAATCTCTTGGCTTCTCCTCTTTGACGAGCCTCTGAATTTCATCGACGAGAACAAAAGGGACTTCATCGACGAACTCTGACCTCGTTGACAAATCCTACTTAATTTACCAATTTACCCTTCTTTTACATAATTGATCCATATATCACGGTTCGAGTTCTTACAATCTCCCCTCACAAAAATTTCATCCTCAAAATTTGCAGTCTCTCATTACGAATACAGTTATACAACTGCATACATACACACTCTGAGGTGAAACGGCGGCCATTTATACACAGCCCCGATACGATACATACATACATACACTAGAGAAAACGGTGGCCATTTATATGCAGCCCCGTTGCGATACATACATACATACTCTAGAGAATACGGTGGCCATTTATACGTAGTCTCGTTGCGATACATACATACATACTCTAGAGAATACGGCGACCATTTATATGCAGCCCCGTTGCAATACATACATACATACATACTCTAGAGAATACGATGGCCATTTATACGCAGCCCCGTTGCAATACATATATACATACTCTAGAGAATATGATGGCCATTTATATCCAGCCCCGTCAGGATACCTACATACATACATTCCCTCACTTATGGCGAAAGAATACAATGTTACATACATACGTGGCCTCGGGAGCTTACAATACAACAGGACTTTTCCAGAGACTAACCACCCAATACTATTACGATAACAAAGTATTACATACATAAATACATACTCATACCACCATGTTATCCAACTACTACTCAGAACAACTGTGGATACTTCCGGCGTATTTCCATTTCTAGTTCCCAAGAAGCCTCCTCAACCTCGTGGTTTCACCACAATACCTTCACTAACGATATATCTTTGGTACGAAACTTTTGAACTTTATGGTCTAGAACCTGAACAGGTATTTCCTCATACGCTAAAGTATCCTCAATTTCCAACTCATCATAACTGATAACATATGGCGAATCCAACACGTACCTTCTCAACATGGATATGTGAAACACATCGTGGACCCTCGAGAGTGCTGGGGGTAGTGCAACTCTATAAGCTACCGGACCCACTCGTTCCATAACCTCGAATGGTCCAATGTACCTCAGGTTCAACTTGCCCTTTCTCCCAAATCTCATCACTCCCTTCATTGGAGAGATTCTAAGAAATACCTTACCCCCCATCTCGAATTCCAATTCACGGCGGTGAACATAAGCTTGTGTCTTCTGCCGACTCTGAGCCGATCTAATCATCTCTCGAATTAAACCTACCTTCTCAGACTCTTGCTGCATGAGTTCAGGTCCTAAAACCTGAGGTTCACCAACCTCATCCCAATACAAAGGAGATCGACACCTCCGACCATACAGAACCTCAAACAGTGCCATCCCAAAACTAGCATGGAAGCTATTGTTATAGGCAAACTCCACTAGTGGCAGAAACTGAATCCAACTACCACCGAAGTCTAATACACAAGCTTGTAACATATCCTCCAAGATCTGCATCATCCTCTCCGACTGTCCCTCAGTCTAGGGGTGGAACGCTGTACTGAAAGTAAGCTTCATCCCCAGTGCTTCCTGCAAGCTCTTCCAAAATCAAGAAGTAAACCTCGAATCTCGATTTGAAACAATGGACACCGATACTCCGTGCATTATTACTATCTCATGCACATACAGGTCCGCTAGCCTACTCAAAGGGTAGCTAACCTTCATCGGTACAAAGTGAGTAGATTTTGTCAACATGCCCATGATTACCCAAAAAGCATTTTGCCCGTGAAGAGTTGGCAGCAATCCGGTAACAAAGTCCATAGAAATGTGCTCTCATTTCCACACCGGAATAGGCAAAGGTTGCAACAGCCCTGTCGGCCTCTAATGTTCAGCTTTCACCTGCTGACACGTCAGACACTGCACCACGAACTGGGCAATATCCCTCTTCATACCACTCCACCAGAAGGACTCACGCAATTCCTGATACATCTTCGTAGTACCCGAATGTACCGTATACAAAGAACGATGTGCTTCCTCCAGAATCGTCCTTCTGGTCTCATCGTTGTTTGGAACACACGGCCTTGTCCCAAACCTCAACACACCTCTATCAGAGATGTTAAAGTCCGCAGTCAAACCCTGCTGCACTTTCTCCACAATCTCAGCTAACTCCGCATCATTAGCCTATGCGGCTTTAATACGCTCAAACAAAGTTGGCTGGATCACCAAGCTAGCCATGAGAGCCTGATGATCACCAGACACCAACTCCACGCCAAGGCTTTCCAAATCCCGTCTGACATGATGTTGATCCACAACTACAAATACTGCTGCATGTTCTGACTTCTAACTCAATGCACCTACTACCACATTAGCCTTCCCCAGGTGATAATTGATCGTGCAATCGTAGTCCTTGATCAACTCTAGCCACCGCCTCTACTTCATGTTCAGCTCCTTCTGCGTGAAAAAGTACCTAAGACATTTGTGGTCAGTGAAAATCTCACACTGAACACCATACAGGTAGTGTCGCCAGATCTTTGGGGCATAAACTACAGCAGGCAATTCCAGATCATGCGTAGGATCCTTAAGTTGTCGAGAAGCATAAGCTACCACCTTACCCTGTTGCATAAGCACACATCCCAAACAATTCAGGGACGCGTCACTATAGATCAAAAAACCCCCATTCCCCGAAGGAATGGTTAATACTAGAGCAGTAACCAGCCGGTGCTTCAACTCAAGAAAGCAATGCTTGCAATCACTAGTCCAGTTAAACTTCACCCCCTTTTTAGTCAATCATATCAGAGGTCCAGAAAATTTAGAGAAACCCTCCACGAACCGACGATAGTAACCCGCTAGTCCCAAAAAACTCCGAACCTCCTATACACTCTTCGGTCTCACCCAATTGACCATAGCTTCAACCTTGCTAGGATCAAATGAGATACCGCCCTTAGACACCACATGGCCTAAGAACATGACCTGATTCAACCAGAACTCATACTTCTTCATCTTAGCATACAACTTCCTCTCTCGTAGAACCTATAGCACCAACCTCAGATGATTCTCATGCTCTTCCAAACTCCTCGAGTATACCAGAATGTCATTGATGAACACCACTACGAACTGATCCAGATACTCATGAAATACCCTATTCATCATATCCATGAACACAGCCGGCGCATTGGTCAAACCAAACGACATAACCAAGAACTCATAGTGGCCGTATCTGGTTCGGAAAGCAGTCTTCGCTACATCCTCAGATCTAACCCTCACCTAATGATACCCTGACCGTAAGTCAATCTTTTAAAAGACCTGTGTTCCCTACAATTGGTCAAAGAGATCATCTATACGAGGCAAAGGGTAATGATTCTTCACTGTCACTTTGTTAATGTCACGGTAATCAATGCACATGCGCATCTACCCGTCCTTCTTCTTCACAAACAAAACTAGAGCTCCCCAGGGTGAAACACTCGGTCGAATAAAACTCTGGTCTAGTAGTTCCTGTAATTGCTCCTTCAACTCTTGAAGTTCTGCTGGAGCCATCCGGTACGGAGCTTTAGAGATCGGTGCCTTACCAGACGGCAACTCTATCACAAACTCCACCTCATGATTCGGAGGTAAACCAGGTAAATCATCAGGAAACACATTTGGAAACTCATTGACTACCTGAATATCCTTGAGTCTCAACTCTTCCCATGGTGGTTCCTTCACACAAGTTAGGTACCCCTAACACCCGTCCAAGAATAGCCTCCTCGCCTGTAACATGGATAGAACCTGTGGAGTCGAACGCACACACAATCCTACAAACTCGTACTCTTGCTCTCCAGGAGGTCTAAACACTACTTCCTTCCTACGACAATCAATCACTACAAAATTGGAGAACAGCTAATCCATCCCCAGTATGATGTCAAAACCATACATGTCATATACTACAAGGTTCGCTGGTAGTAGTCTCCCCTAGATTTCCACTGGGCAGTTCCCTAACATCTTACTACAAATCATTACACCCCCAGTCAGCATAGTCACAAACAACATCTCATTCATCACACAGGTTTCAACCCCACACAACTTCACAAAATTAGCAGATATGAACGAATGGGTTGCCCCTAAATCAAATAAAATAACGGTTTTATTCGAAAGCAATAACATGGTACCTGTCACCTCGTTCCCAGTGTATTCTACATTTTCTAGAGTCAGTGAATATACCCTTGCCGGCCGTGGTTGCCTGGTAGTTCCCTCGAGGCATTTGATTACTTCCACGGTTCTAGCTCTGTGCAGGCGTATCTCTCGTCGGTGCCTGACATCTCCGTGACATGTGACCCAGCTTGCCACAGTTGTAGCAGTTTCCCCAAAACGGCTAACATTCACCATCGTGCCTTTTACGGCACCTGGCGCACGGTGCGGGGGATGGATCCCCCTAATAACTCTGCCACTCGATGTTTTGCCAATAACCGGAACTGTAACTCTTCTTCTTCTTCCACTCTCCCTGCCAAGGACCACTTTGAGAACCAAAAGATACTGGCCTCTTCCCCTGATCTTGCACTACCTCATCTCCCCAAAGGTCGGTTTCAACTATGGTGGCTTTATCCACCAGGATAGAGAACTCAGGGATCTACAGTATCCCCACAAGACAACGGATGTCTTTCCTTAGACCCCTCTCAAACCTCCGAGCCTTCTCATGCTCATTCGGAACCAAGTACGGTGCAAATCGAGACAACTTGATAAACCTGGTAGCATGCCTCTGCACCGTCATAGTTCCTTGCGTCAGGCCTGAGAACTCAACTGCCTTCGCATCCTGAGTGGAGACCGAAAAGTATCTCTCAAAAAATACCTCTTTAAAGTGGCCCCACGTCATACTAGATCGACCAGCTCTCTGCCTTTCAAGCAGACTCACGGCCATCCACCAACATTCTGCCTCCCCAGTCAGCTGGAAGGTAGCGTACAAGACTTTCTGCTTCTCAATGCAGTGGAGGACTTCCAAAATCCTTCGGTCTTCTCGACCTAGTCCTCCGCCACTATCGAATTAGGTCCTCTCGTAAATATCGGAGGGTGTATGCATGTAAACCTCTCAATGGTACACCCCGTATCTATAGGACAGCTCTTGCGTCTCCTAACACTCCGCCCAATCTCTCAGATCACCTGTCTTTCCAGACCACGAGACACAGAAGGAGACTCATCGCTTGCCATCTTCTCGGAGCTACTCTCCAAGTTATTATCCTTGGGCTCCATTCTGAAAAACAAAATAGGAATTAGTTAGAATTCCTATATCGTACACAGATAACACAACCATAGACCTAATCATGTCAACTATTACTCTCACGGGTCTAAGCCTTCCCCGTCACACTGACACGAATCCATCAATGATTTGCCCTACCTTTATTGGAATCGTCATCCCAGGAAAAACATGGAATACCGCTGACAAATCTCAGTCTATCAACAGAACAACCCTTGACCAACACTACCCATTTCCTACATCCTATACTCTGGTATGTACACATCAATACTCCTAACCAAGTCTACAAGACCTAGTAACTTGGTTAGATCTGATATCAAATTGTCACGCCCCGAACCCGCAAATGGGTCCCAGGTGTGAATGTAGTAACCTAACTTGTCTCTGCATAAATTCAAACATACATGATACGGAACAACAAGAGGGTCCGACCCCGTGGGGTACGCGGTTGCCCTATACAAATACACATATACACCCATACTCATCAATTACGCAGCAAGAAAATGCTTCATCTATATATACAACATACCATACCAGAGTATATAAAGCTAGGATACACGAACCCATACAATACTAACGTATACAATCCCATAAATATCATACTTACTCCGGGTGTCTACAAAACCATCATGACAACCCAGTTATAAAACTCGTACCTAAACAGGCATTAACAGCTACTAATGACAACCCCGCTTCCGATTGATAGGATGCTAATTATGGCCACCTCATGGGCCTGAAAACATTGTACGTACATTCGGGGTAAGACACCTCTCAGTAAGGAAGAAAGCAGGTTATATCAGTGTGTGGCATACCAGTGTTATTTTACGCAAAACATAACACTATACAATACGATACAGTTCGAAAACTTTCCATACAGTTCCATACAGTTCCAGTATTTTTACAAATGCATTCCAGTACATACAATACGAAAACATACGATCAGTGTCGTCACACTAATACGCAACTACACTATGAAACCCAAAGCTTCAAGCGATTACATTGCCAATACGATGTAGCTCACAAAAGTACGCAACTACTCCATGAATCCAAAATTCCATAGCAATTACATTGCCAACACGCAACTACTCCATGAAACCCAAACTTCACAGTGATTATATTGCCATACAGTGTAGCTCACACCCTTCGGTGACCAGCCGAGATACGTAGTGATATTTCACACCCTTGGATATAGAGCCAGACACTCTCGCCCACGATTTTCACACCGATATATGGTGCAACGTACAGTAATTAGCCGCCACATAGCTGTTTCGACGCACGGTAATTAGCCACCCCTAGCCGATTTCACAAAACCTAGAATCATTTTGGAGTTCACACTCCTATACATATCAGCATACGATAATTAGCCGCCACATAGCTGTTTTACAAATACCTGGAACAAATACATATAACCATACATTCCACACTTATTTGGTTTACGGCAAATCATATCGTTTTCCATTTCAAGTATACAGTTTATGCAAATATGGATGACAGTCATCTCAATAATACAGTTTAAAAAAAACGAACGGTTTCCAAACAACGTAGAGATGATACCCGAAATCCCCAAATTTTCTCGAAAGCTGTAACCCGAAAATCCTGTATTTTACCCGGTAGATTTCCCCAAATAAGTTACCAAAACATACATACGATTGTAACCTATAAGCTTACTGATCCTGATTTCGAAAATAAAATAATATAAACTAAATCCCCTTACCTTAACCTGAATTCCAACTACGAACTCTATGATTCCCAAAACTATGAACTGAGACTCCAAAACTTACAAACCACAGTACAATACATGCTTACAATTCATACTACTACACATATTCTAAATGAGAAACAAAAACCGAGCCTTACCTTAATTTTTGCCCGAAACCCAAAATTGCTCAAAACGAGATTCTGATTTGCTAGAAACGTAGAGAATCCTTCCATGATCCTTGCAGTCACGTTCGATTTACGAATCAGGCGACGAATGGCGAGGAAATCAAGAGAGAGAAAGAGAGCTTCGAGTTCTGGAGAGAGAGGGAGAGGATATTTAAGATTACTTAACTTAGAAGCAATGGAACTGATATTTATAGCCCTTGACTCGACCGCCCTCATCAATGAATTGGCATCCTTGTCGACGAGTCTGCCACGGCCTTCTTCAACGAGCCTGACATCCCCGATTTCCCAAAATCTCTCGGCTTCTCCTCATCGACGAGCCTCTGAATTTTGTCGGCAAAAACAAAAAGGACTTTGTCGACGAACTCTGACCTCGTCGACGAATCCTGCTCAATTTACCAATTTACCCTTCTTTTACATAATTGATCCATATATCACGGTTCAGGTTCTTACAACATACATACTGATCTGAATAAATGTACTGTTTATCATATATTCTGAAATCATAGTTTACTGTGTTATCATGTTATTCCTAAAAATAACAAAAACATGTTTTTTCTATAAAATTGGCTTAACATAATATAATGTTGACCTTATAGGTCACGCCTGATTTTGATAATGACAAATATTCATGTATTTAATGAATATCTAGTTCATGTGCAGGTCTATATTAGTAGATACATTGATGGCACGTGAAAGCTTAAGGCTTGAAGACCAGTTCATGTTTTTCAGTTGTAATATAACTCATTTGTGAAAATTGGTCTGTAATAGTAAGTAGAGCTCTGGTTTGTAATAAGCTCACACACATTGTGTGATTCATAAAAGGACTGAAATGCACACATTGTGCACTTTCGGTCGACCAACCAACTTAGTTCATTTTGGCCTGATCGACCAAACCAGACCTGGGTCAACTTTTGACCAAGGTCCTGGTCAACCGAACCTATGCAGTTCAAAACCTCCCGATCGACCGAAACCCTCCCTGGTCAATAATTTGACTGTCTGGTTGATCAAGCCAAAATTGTACTCCAACTACCTGGTCGACCAAGGATCCTCGAAAAAAATCCCAGCGGTCTGGTCGACCAAACCAGCCAGTTCAAAATGGTCCGGTCGACCGAACCTCGGTAAAAATGGAAAATCGCCTTTAGAAAGACACTTTCGATCGACCGACCATTCAGTTAAAAAATGCCTTGGTCGACCGAACTGTATGAGACCTGATCGGTCGAAACCTTTCTGGTTGACCGGACCTCTTGGGTTGCCCTGATTTTTTTACCGCAGTTAATATTTTTAAACAGGGTTAAAATGTTTTAAATGTCATTAAACTTTTTCAATAATTCCTAATAGGTCCCCAAACGGTCATATTTCCCCTCATGTCTATATATATGAGATCATTTGTGAAAATTAGGAAGGCTTTAGCTACTTTGATTAGGGAAGAATTCTCTAAAAACCCAAAAGCCTATACTACTCATTTTTTAGCCTTATTCACTCATGCTTACCTTCTATTAGTGCCTACATCATTTGTAAGTGGATTGAGTGTTTATTTCCATAGGTTTGCTCTCCTTGTCTTGCTTGGTTGATACGATTTTATTGAGAGCAAAACCTAAGTACTCTTAAGGGACTTCGTTAATAAGTCTCTCCTAAGAAGACTTTCATTTGATTTTCTGAGGTTGTATATTCATTGCAATATCTTGAGAAGATCATATAGTATTTTGGTTGCAAAATCCTTTCATAATCACTTTCAAATATCTATTGTGCTCTATACTGAAAAATATATTTGAAGAGATATTTGTTCATGTGACAATGATCTTTGGTGCAATATTCACTCACTCACATATTACTTGTTGAATACAAAGATTACACATATTTTGCAAACCAAGCATACACTTCTTTTGATACTTGCATGCTTGAGACATCCTGCTGATTAAAATACTTAAGACTTGACATCTTTGTGTGAACTTATTGGCTGAATATATTGTGAAACAAAGATTGCCTGTTTGACACTCTCACGTACACATTACACTGATAGAAAATACCTTTGAGAGTTGAACTATCTAGACCACACTGAGCTTACATTTTAAATCATTTGTGGTGTTTGTGATTGTGCACATTTGGGGTACATATCTGCTTTACACAAAAGCGCAATCACTGTACCATTTGACTATATACACGTTTATTGTATTTTTAGGAACGGGCCTGAAGAGGGAAACTAGCCCTGGAATAGTTCCGGATTGGCTTAGACCCGGTTAGGAAAGCTAGGTGCACCATCCTGTTAAGGCGTGTAGGTTGAGGTTAGCCCCACTAATTAACCTGGTTAAGGTTGAGGTCAGCCCTATGCTAATTGACCTGGTTGTAATCGGTGCCGTTTCACCCTTAAGTGAGCTATTAGTGGAATCCTCGGGCTTGCGAGCTAGAGGCGGGGATGTAGGCACAGTTGGCCAAACCCCGATAACATATAATGTGTTTGTATACATTGTCACACTTTATATTTACCACACGTGTATGTTATTATATGAATGATGCGCTTGATTTAAATTTCTACATATTATACTTATCAGCGTATTTGGAACTGGATAGAAAGACCCAAGGTTGTTATTCTCAGCTGACATCTTGTTCAATTTAGGAGAAAAAGTTTAAAATTCCAATTCACCCCCCCCCTCTTGGGAATACACCTTTTCTAATGTATAATATGCATAAAATAATTTTCATGCCACGTAATACTGAATAAAATCATGAATTCTGTTCTGAAATCACATTTCTTGACATTTCATACTTAAAAATATATATTCCTGTGTAACAGCGGCATTTTCACAAATATACTCATAAATAATACATGCTTTTTGAACATAAATCTACTAGTAAATAATAATAATAATTTTCGTGGAAAATTATTGCTTTAGTTTACTCCCTTACCTGACTACTGAAAAGCCCCCCACAGTGTCTAATCCTACACCCGCAGGGTTCCCCGTTCAACACCCTGAAACAACATCTCCCTGAACAAAACTTAAGTATTTCTTCGAATACTATATTTTCTACAACTGTAGGAAAGATAAATACTAAATAAAAAGCATTACCCTAAATTTGGGATGAAATCCAAGTTAACCCCACCATCGATCCACTCTAGCAAACTTGATGAGAACTTTCCCAAGAGTGTCGTGGCAGCCTCGGATCGTCGAACCGGCAAGAAACTGGCCCAAAATGTTAGAGAGAAGGGGGAGGGGATGAACAGGAGAGAGAGAGAGAGAGAGAGAGAGAGAGAGAGAGAGAGAGAGAGAGAGAGAGAGGGTTTCTTTACATAATTTCTGTAGAAAATTCGAGTTTAGGCTATTTATACACCTGCACTCATCGACGAGTCACGTCACTTCGTCGACGAGGCCAAGAAAGGAGTTCGTCAATGAATGCTTATTTCTTGTCAACGAAATTCAGAGCTGAAAAATAGTCTCTCGATATCTTCCTGTCAACGAGACACGTGTTCCTGTCGACGATCCCAATAAGCTACTTCATCGACAAACGCTTCGCACTCATCAACGAGTACCTGCTGTTATGACACCCCGATTTTCATATAAATTTTTTTTTAATAATAATAAATAAATATTTACTCATCACCAACAACATCCATAAATCGGCCACGTCAACCACCCTATTACCATTCATATGACTTGACCCGCATTGGGTACCGGGTTAAAAGTTAATTCATTATATAACCTAACAGCGAAAGACGGTATATACATATCAATCAGAATACAATACCTAGAGTATCAACACATATATATACATACCCATCGCATACCCCAAAAATAACTCAACTCTACGGGAATTACACCTCCCAATACCAAGAACTCACCTTGTGTGTCAGGGTCCCAACTCTTTATGATCACGGAGCTCTATCACCTAGCCTATCCTTGTTTCCTGAAAAATTTAGATAATTTGGGTGAGACACATCTCAGTAAGAAGGAAAAAATTAATTACAATGTGTGGTCATATGAGTTCATTTATAACACAGTTTACTTTTCAAATTAACATTTCATTTGAGAAAAATACACTAATAAACATATTCTCATATTCATATAGATATACAACACAAGATTTTATAAGTTTTAAACCATTTCTCAAATTCAATGATTTCCATCACATATTTACCCACGAAGTTCCTGAGAATAGGGAAGATTACCCACCCATACAGGTAGCTTCCCTCTACTCTAACACGTTATGCAGTCAGGTATGGCCACATCTGATACCTATCAGGGCACTCACCTTACTCAGTAAGCCTTTAGGCGGAGAGTTTCACTTCGCCTCAATTATTTATTTTATAAAACACACACTCTTTCATTTCTCATAATTATTTCTCATTCTAACTCATTACATATCTATGTATACATAAATTTACATATATGTACTTTACATAATACAATAGATCACATAATTCCAACTCTCAACACATTCACGATTTTCATACTGAGCATACCTCCCCAACAGCATCAGTAGGAACCTCACAACACAATTTCCATACTAAGCATACCTCCCCAACGACATTAGTAGGAACTTCACCACACAATTTCCATACTGAGCATACCTCCCCAACGGCATCAGTAAGAACTTCACACACACAATCTCCCTACTGAGCATACCTCTCAAACGGCATCAATAGGAACTTCACACACACAATCTCCCTACTGAGCATACTTCCCTAATGGCATCAGTAGGAAAGGAATACCACCTACCCGCAATTATTATGCGGTATTGGCATATCATCAATCATATATCAGTATATACATTTCAGAATTCACATTCTCATTTTCACATTTCAATATTTCCATATCAATATACATCATTAATCTCATATCAGTATATCTCAATTCATTTCAACATAAATGTTCTTATCATTTTCTGTGCACATTTCATCATCTCATAATAGTATATATTGTGTTTCTCGTATTTCAACATTTCTCAAAATACGCATATCAATAATTCACAAAATCTCATTTTTCATGCAAAATATTTCTACTCACATATAAATATCATATTTCATTATTTTTCACTAATCATATCAATAATTCTCATTTCAATATTTTCTCAGAAAATACTCATCATTATATTTCACATTTTTCAATACATGTCATATGCCACATAGTTTTCATCTAATATTCATAATATATTAATTTCACACTCCAAAATATCACAATTTAATATTACTCAAAAGCCACACAATTTATCTAATATTTATATCATAATAGTTTTCAGACAAAACACCATATGTTCATTTTCACATATTAATTCAAACAGTAATTTTAAAAATATTGTTATAATTTATTCCCCTTACCTGGCTTACTGAGAGTCTCGTTAACACCCAGACTCGTTAACACCCAGATCCTACGCCCTTGGCTCCTGAAACTCAAATCTTGAAATTTGTATTTTCTCCAGATTAATTAACTCATTTTCTCAAAATAATACTCATCTAACCTTCCCTAGGCTCTATACACCCCAAATTAATATTTAAACTAATATTTAACACCCCCACTTAATTTTTTGAATTATGTCTGTGGGTCTCAAAATTACACCCACGGCACTCATCCGAGCCCTAAATTCTGAAAATCCTACTTCGACTTCAGATGCTCAATATTTTAGCATTTCTAAATTAATACTAATTAAATGATAATAAGCCCCTTAATAACCCCCTTATCCCAAATTTGGGGTTATGCCCACGACGATCCCACGAGAAATCCGCTCCTCCAGACTTGTAAAGAATCATCCCCAGATTCTCACAGTGGTGTCCAATCGTCAATCAGGCTTATAATTTGCAAGAAATTAAGATAAAAGTATAACTTAACTTACCCTAAGAGATACGCCTACACTGCTCCTACCATCAATCTGCTCCGGTAGAAATGACGGTAAGGGAGAATGGAGTCCAGCGGTATCTTCCGATTTCCAATCTGATAAGAATCCGTCACAGAACTGAGGAGAGAGGGAGAGAGAACGATAAGAGGGAGAGAGAATTGGGGGGGATTGGTCTTGCGCAGCTTCTCCTTCTTGAATTTTTTTTTCCTTCTTCCTTCCTTCAGGATCCTTCCTGAAGGATATATATATATATATATATATATATATATATATATATATATATATATATATATATTATAATATAATATAATATCATATTATTTTAATTAATAATTACTATTTATTTAATTATCTTTTAATTTTAATTTTATTTATTTTTTTAATTGTATTTATTATTTTTTAAATTTATTTTTTATTTTTTATTTTTTATTTTTTACTTTATTTTATTTTATTTTATTTTATTTTTTGAAAATACCCCACTTTGGGGTTATTACATTCTCCCCTCCTTATAAAAATTTCGTCCTCGAAATTTGCTATTCGTCTACTTCTCATTCTTAGAGAAAACACTTTCAATTTTATTAATTACCCTCACTTATGGCAGAGGAACACCGTGGTTACAACAAGGGTTCTAGGAGATTACAACTTTTTCAAAATTCTCCCAAAGCCATTCACGTTCCAAAACCAAAAACTCTATCTATCCTAGTTACACTATACAAATAAGAATACATAGTATTATTCCTTTTATTCTGACTAGCTCAACTCTAAATTCCACTGAATAAGTGTGGATATCTCTGACACATCTGATCCTCTAATTCCCAGGAAGCCTCCTCAATGGCATGATTGCTCCACAAAACTTTCACCAGTGGAATCTTCTTCGTGTTTAGTTCCTGTTCCTTCCAGTCAAGAATCTACATTGACACTTCCTCATAAGACAAGGTATTACCCAACTCCAATGCTTCATAATTGATCACATGGGAGGGGTCTGGGACATATTTCCTTAGCATAGAAACGTGGAATACGTCATGGATCCTAGACAATACCTGTGGTAATGCCAATTGATAGGCAATTGGACCCACTCTTTCAAGAATCTCGAATGGCCCAGTATACCTAGGGCTTAGCTTACCTTTTCTCCCGAACCTCATAACACCTTTTAGCGGTGCCACATTCAGGAACAAGTGATCTCTTGTGTCAAACTCCAATTCTTGCCGGCGAGTATCTGCGTAACTCTTCTACCAGTTCTGTGTTGTTTTGATCCTGTCTCTAATGAGTCTAACCTTATCCCGAGTCTGTTGTATCAGCTCTGGCCCCAATATCTATCCCTCCCCGATCTCATCCCAATAGAATGGGAATCGACACCTCCTGCCATACAGCGCCTCATACGGTGCCATCCCAATGCTGGCATGATAGCTGTTGTTATACGCAAACTCGACTAGTGGCAAATACTGCATCCAACGACCTCCAAAGTCCAGCACACATGCTCGCAGCATATCCTCTAGAATCTATATCGTCCTCTCCATCTACCCATCTGTCTGAGCTGTGCTGAACAACAACTAAGAACCCATAGCCCCTTACAAACTCTTCCAAAAATGAGATGTAAACCGTGGGTCTCTGTCTGAAACTATGGACACTGAGACACCGTGGAGCCTAACTATCTCCTTGATATATAACTCAGCCAATCTTTCCATGGAGTAGCTAACTCTGATCGGCAAAAAATGGGCAGTCTTTGTCAATCGATCCACCACTACCCAGATAGCGTCCTGTCCATGCAATGTCGGCAGTAATTCTATGATGAAATCCATCGTTATATGCTCCCACTTCCACTCAGGAATTTGGAGTGGCTGCAATGATCCCACTGGTCTCTAATGCTCAGCCTTTACTTGTTGGCACATCAAACACTAATCCACACATGTTGGGTTATCTCCCTCTTCATGTTGCTCCACCAGAAGGACTCTCAAAGATCCATGTACATTTTAGTGCTACCTAGATGTACAGTATACAGAGACTGAAGTGCATCCTCCAGAATAACTTTCTTGATCTTAGGATCAACAGGAATGCATAACCTAGTATGGAACCTGAAGGCTCCATCATCTGAGATGCTGAATTCTGTTTCCTGATCATCTTGTACCTTTCCCATAAGCTTTACTAGTTCTGCATCATTTCTCTGGGCTACTTTAATCCTCTCTTGTAGAGTCGACTGCAAAACCAAGTCAACAATGAACGTATGGTGATCGCCCTCTACCGGCTCCACACCGAGCCTCTCTAGATCCATCTGGATCGGATGCTGAATCTCCACTACAGACATAGATCAATCCACTGATTTCTAGCTCAAAGCATCAGCGACCACATTAGCCTTTCCTGAATGGTAGCTAATAGTGCAATCGTAATCCTTTATTAGCTCCAGCCATCTCCTCTACCTCATGTTTAATTCCTTCTGGTCAATAAATACCTCACACCTACCCCCATATAGATAGTGCCTCCAAATCTTCAATGCGTAAACAACTACTACCAATTCTAGATCATGGGTAGGGTAGTTCTTCTCATATTCTTTTAACTGTCGTGAGGCATAGGCTATCACTCTCCCTTGCTGTATTAACATGCATCTGAGCCCTTTATGGAACACATCACTATAAATTACGAACCCCTTTTCTCCTGAAGGAATTGTCAACACAGGCGCAGTGATGAGTCACTACTTCAATTCCTGGAAGCTCTGTTCACATTCATCAGACCACTCAAACTTCACTCCCTTCTTGGTCAATCTGGTCAATGGGCCTGACGGTCCAGAGAAGCCCTCAACAAACCTGCGGTAATACCTAGCCAATCCCAAGAAACTCCTGATCTCATGCACGTTCATTAGTCGTACCCAGTCTACTACCGCCTCAATCTTACTCGAATCAACAGAAATACCACCCTTGGATATAACGTGACCAAGGAAGGTAACTTGTTCCGCCAAAACTCACACTTCTTAAGCTTCGCATATAGTTTCTTCTCTCGCAACACCTTAAGCACTGTACTCATATGCTCCTCATGCTCCTCTGGGCTCTTCGAATATACTAGTATATTATCGATAAATACTACCACAAACTGATCCAAATACTGGTGAAAGACCCTGTTCATCAAATCCATAAACACTGTAAGAGCATTCATCAACCCAAACGACATAACCAGAAATTTATAGTGTCCATACCATGTTCTAAATGCCGTCTTCGGAACATCTTCCACCCTGAATTTCATCTGATGGTACCCAGAGCGTAAGTTTATCTTCGAAAAGATTTGTGTCCCCTGTAACTGATCAAACAAATCCTCGATACGTGGGAGTGGGTATTTATTCTTGATAGTTACTTTATTTATTTCCCGGTAGTCAATACACAACATCATCGACCCATCCTTCTTCCTCACAAATAAAATCGATGCACCCCAAGGTGACACACTGGGCCAAATAAACCCTTTATCTAGCAGTTCCTGCAACTACTCTTTCAAATATTTCAGCTCTACCGATGCCATTCTATACGGCGCCTTCGAAATTGGCGCTGTCCTTGAAACCAAATCAATAACGAACTCCACCTCACGATCAATAGGTAGTCCCAAAAAATTCTCGGGAAATACATCAGGAAAATCCCTCACCACTGGGATATCCTCCACCCTCAGTTCCCCTTCTGATACTGCCTTCACATAGGCTATGTAACACCCCAACCCCGAGGAGTCTAGGATATTAACTTTTTACTACTAATTTACAGCGGAAGCAAAATAAACTCAATTTTTATTATACTAGAGTACTAATTATCCATATTACAATCGTTTATTTCAAAAGAAGAAAAATTACACAAACATAAATATCTGAAACCATACTAATATTTCTAAACAAATCTTTATTTTTCTATCCCCACTCGCATGCTTGCTAAACCTGATTTCCAACATGCTCTTCAGAATTATTTGAAATAAAAATATTATTGGAGTGAGACGATGCTCAGTAAGTAAATAAGATTATTATTAGTGTGTGGCCAAAATGAGTTTTTTTAAAAAAAATTTGTAAAACAATATTTAATACTATAACTTCAAAATTTCTTTTAGAATAAATATAAATTTAAAAATTTCAGTATAAAACTTTTGTCATCAATTACAACAGTAAAATTTTATAATTATATACTATAACTGTTAAATTAAACTTTTAACTTTAAAACTGTAAAAATATTTAATGATAAACATACATATACTTTTCCTTATACGTTTTCCTTAGATCGTCATTTAAGCACCAAAATGATCCTTTTCACGTAAACTTACACTTTTCTTTCAAATCATTAGTAACTTTATACACGTAATTAAATATGTATAAACATATATTATAAAAACCACCCTTAGGCCTATTTGCCGTAAGTCATATTTACCCCCATGACTGGGTTGTGTGGTCCGAAGACTGAACTTAGCTGGCTGTCCGACCAAACTAAATCAGTGTACGTAAACTTTAAGTGAGATTTTCCTTATTAAGTCCTGGTCCGGAACTAGGTGTGCACTCAGGAGAAATCCACTAACATAAATAACCACTCTAATCCGTATAAACTTTAAACTGCGGTACCGAGCATCTGTAACTTTGAACTTTCGTTGCCATAAGGGGTTTTAAAATCATCTTATTATAATTTATGCAATTTAAAATAATATCGTGAAAATCTCATCTTTACTCATATTTACATAAAAAAATATAACGTAAAAATAAACTCATGCCACACAATTTTTTTATGTTAAAAATATATATAATTTTATTTTTGAATAGAAAGAAATGCTGAAAATTTACCCGAGAGGATTAGAACATTTCTTAACCCAAAAATAGATGCAAGTATATTAAAGATAGAACTGGTATAATCAAATACGCGTAAAAATAAATTCAAGGAAATTTTATGAAACTAATTAACATAATTGAAATTTACTTATAAAATAAACTCGGGTATGAATTTTAAATAAAAAAAACTAACATAATCAAAATTTACTTACCTTTTTCTTTTACCGTGTGTTACGAACACAATAACTATCTTTAAGAAATGAAATCGGAAAGAGTAGGTGAGTGAGAACTTACTCAAAATTCTCTCTCCACCACAAATTCTTTCACTCACTAATCATTCTCTTCCTTGAAAAATTATTGTGAAAAATGAAGGTTGAGAGCCCCCTATTTATAGGAAAATTTTAGAGAAGAAATAAAATTTATAAAAGTGTGGGGAGATGAGTGAAATTATAATTTTTTAAAAAATTAAAGAATGGGCAAGGGATGGGTAAGGTATGGGTTGAGTATGGGATGGGGATGGAGACCATGTGGGAGTGCTTGCCACCATTCCCATTAAATAAATTTTTAATTAATCACTTACCTAATTAATTAGTCAATTAGTTAATTAATTATTTTATTATTTTTCGTAATCATTATTATCATTATTATTATCATTGTTTTTACTTTTAAACTATTTTTAGTATTTATTTATTTTATTATTTATTTTTGAACAAAAATTAAATTTAAATTTTGAAAACTTATGTGGGCTCCACATGATTTTGTGGGCCCCACACAACTTCGAGACCCGAATGGATCCTACGTAATTCGAATAACTCTTATACGATTTTATGCATCTTACATAACTTTCAGACTCGTGTAAACCTCCATACGACTTTGGGACTCATGTGGGCCCCACACAGTCTTGTGGGCCCCGCATATGATACATATATTATTATTATTTTATCATATATTTCTACAAATTATATCAGTCAAAACATTATTTTATGTACTTATTTACGTATATAAACAGTGTCTTATGGCTCCGGAACTCATGTGGACCCCACATAGTCTTGTGGGCCCCACATATGATACCTATATTATTATCATCTTATTATGTATTTCTACAAATTATGTCTGTTAAAACACTATTTTATGTATATATACTTATTTACGTGTACAAACAGTGTCTATCCTGTTTATCCTATGAAACTCCATTTTGACCAGGCCGACCTCCAGGGAGCGATTGAGCCGCAAGCACTCGCTTAGACAAGGTCTTTCTTAGGCATCGAACATGGAATCAAGGATCCTACAGAAAAACACTTCTATATTGATATTAACTCAATGACCATTTTTATTATTTTATTATTATTGTGCTTTAATCATGTATATATTTTTGGGTCATCACAATCTCCTCTCCTTATAAAAATTTCGTCCTCTAAATTTGCTAATTTAAAATGAGTACTGTATAATTGGTTGCGCTATTTAAAAAAGTACATTGATTAACGATTTGACTAAGTCTTAGAATAGATTGAGGGTCAATTTGGCGAAATATTTTATTTTGGGAATTGAAGTGTGAATCGTCGGTTTAATAGAGGTTGAAATGGAAAAGAAATTCAGAAGATGTGGAAAAGGATAATTATATGTATGTATATATTATACATGTCCTATAAATTAAAAATATATGTATAAAAATGAAACGAAATCTGGCCTTTAGAGCCTTAGATCAACGTCAACATCTATCGAAGTACTAGCGGTGACACTGCTAACCGCCGGGGTTTTTTCTGGGTAGAGTTAACCTCTTGTAATGTCGCCTGCTTGGGTCGGAAAAAGGGAGATAACGCCCGTTTATTTGGCGAGGGAGGAAGAGCTGCCCTCTTCTCGAGTTATTGGTGGCCCGTGTATGAGTCTCAATGCGAATCGGATTTCCTTGCAATGGTGAAGTAGGCCAGCATTATCCGAAACCCTTAGTGTGGTGACTGAGATATTGCCATTGTAAGGGATATGGCCCATTGGTGTGATATTAGTTGTAAGTTTCATAGTCAGAATATTCTCGATAGGGAAGAGGGTTGGAAGAATGGCAGGGGCACTACTTGGGTCGGTAGTGGTGGAGGAGGTAATATGGAGATTTGACGGGGCAGTAGTTGAGATAGTGGCTTCTCCAACTGATTCCCACCTACGCCTACGGTTCTCAAACCAAAAGCGCACATTCCTCGGCTCGATTGGACCATACCTTCGAAGTTGTGCTGCCAGTAAGATAGTTTGCTCCACAGAAGGGAGTTCCCCTTGACTGCTGTAGAAGGCCTCCTCTAAAATCTCTAGCTGTGCCTTGCTAGGTTTCCATCTTTGGATTGGCGATCTAGTGCTGCTCTCAGTAGCTTGAGGAGTTTGGTGATTTGGCAACATTTTTGAGTAATGAGACAACCAAGAGAAAAGTTGGGAAGAACTAATCTCTTCAAATCGAAATGTGGTTGTTCAAGATGGTAGAAAATTGTGATGCTTAGAGTTTGAGGAGGGCGTACCCCTTTTATAAGGGAATGACCGCGTGTTGTGGGAATCGAGAGAGAGCGACATGTATTGCGAGAATCGAGGAAGAGCGACACATGTCACCGATATCGAGAAATGCATTTTGCACAAATTGAGGGATAACGATGTGTGTCGCAAGAATCGAGAGGGATTGACGCGTGTCACAGATATCGATTAACGCATTTTGCACAAATCGAAGGAGAACGACGTGTGTCACGAGAATCGAGAGAGAGGGACGCGTGTCACGAATATCGAGCACACGTTTTGCACAAATTGAGGGAGAACGATGTGTGTCATGAAATCCGAGATAGCGACGAGTGTCACGAACGACGCATTTTGCAAAAGTCGAGGGAGAACGATGTGTGTCGCAAAAATCGAGAGAGAGAACGACGCGTGCCTCGAGTGATGCATTTTTTCAAAAATTGAGGGAGAGCGATATTACACCCGCAACACTCATCCGGGCCCTAAATTTTGAAAATTCTACTTCGAGTTCAGATGCTCAATATTTTAGTATTTCTAAATTAATACTAATTAAATGATAATAAGCCCCTTAATAAGCCCTTATCCCAAATTTGGGGTTATGCCCACGACGACCCCACGAGAAGTCTGCTTGGCTAGACTTGTAGAGAATTTGGGAAATTTGACTAAATTTAAGAGAATAATTATTTATTGGGTATTTAAGGGCCTAGGAAGTATTAAATAAATATTTTATTTAAGATTAATTTAATGGAATTAGGATTTTTGATTTAGGGACCGGGTGAGCGCCACATGTATTTTTTGGAGTCCCTGTTGGCGTAGTTCAAGAAATCAGGTAAAGGGAAAAATATATATTAAATTATAATTTTTATGAATTTAATGAAAAAATAAATTGTATTATATGTACGTGTATATGTTTCAGTATGGGTAAAATATCAATCGTTTAAATTATATTTTTTTGAGTTTAGGGCTGTTTATTAGATATGTATATGTTAAAATGAACTGATGAAAATGGAAAAATATTTTCAGAGTATTTATGTAAGAAATGAAAGGTATTTTTAGTATATAAACATTATATGTTAGTTGGCTTATTTTACAGGCAGTGTATGAATTTTATTGCTAAATTGTATGGCATAAGTAAATAGAATGCTGTGTGGAAATATATGTTAAATGTATGAGATGCAAGTTTAGTAAGTAATGTATTGTGAATAAAACATGACATGGACTATGTTGCTTGTGTGTGTTAATGCAACCATGTAAACAGCTGAAATATACCGAGTAAAACAGCTAAAAGTGGCTGGGTAAATGTGTAACAACTGAAAGTGGCTGGGTAAATGTGTAACAGCTAAAAGTGGCTAGGTAAATGTGTAATAGCTGAAAGTGGCTGGGTAAATTGTAATAGCTGAAAGTGGCTGGGTAAATTGTAATAGCTGAAAGTGGCTGGGTAAATGTGTAACAGCTGAAAGTGGCTGAGTAAATGTGTAATAACTGAAAGTGGTTGGGTAAATGTGTAACAGCTGAAAGTGGCTGGGTAAATGTGTAACAGCTAAAATATGCTGGGTAAAACAGCTGAAAGTGGCTGGGTAAATGTATGACAACTATAAAATGCTGGGTAAAATAATTAAAAGATGTTGGGTATGAAATGAAATGAAATGAAAATGGGAAATGAATGAAATGTGAAATGTGAACAATGTAACATGGGAAAGAGTCACTTAAAGTGAAATGCAATCTAATGTTAAGCCATGAATATGAACAAATGTGTATGATTGAATAATGATAGAAAGAATGACGTATTGTAATATTAGAAGTATGTATGTATGTAGAACATGTTACGATTGGGCGAGACGTACCTTTCGCTTGAGGGCTTACTGAGTAAGGTGAGTGCACTAGTAGTTACAGATGTGACAGTATTTACATAACGTACTAAAGCAGAGGGAACCTACTTGTATGGGCAAGTAGATTTTCCTATCCTTAGGGTCTTCACTGATAAACTTTTGTATGAACTGTGTGAATACAAGATCAATTTATCACTTGAGGTCTTATTGAGTAAGGTGACTGCCCTAGTATGCTTTAGTTACGACCTTTGGGTTGCCTAAATATCATAACAGAGGGGTGCTACTTGTATAGGCGGGTAACCACCCCTATCCTTGGGTAATTTCATGGGTTAAATATTTGCATGTGTTTGAATAGGATCAGAGAATGATTTCAAAAATTATGTTAACGATTTTTAAATGTTAAATATTATGTTGATTATAAACTCATGTTGATGATTTCAAAAATTATGTTAACGATTTTTAAATATTGAATATTATGTTGATTATAAACTCATGTTGGTCACACTCTGTTTTAATATATTGTTTCTTTCTTTACTAAGATGTGTCTCACCCGAAAATGAATTTATCTTTTTCTAGGATTTCCTCGAAATCGAGCTTTGGGAGCTCGAGGTTTTTATAGCATTATTGGGAAATAGAAAAAGAAAATGGTATATTTCTATGTTAATTTTGAAAAATGTAAATATTTATGTTTTATGTCTTTATGTTTTAAGGCTATTGAGTAAGGAATGATTGTGAAAATACTGAATTATTTTAGAAGTTATGTAGATTTATGGAAATGTAGGTGATGGATGATTTAATATAGATTATAGTTAGAATTACTAAACTCTAGTGTTATGTTGTATGGAGATTATGATTATGTTTTCCGCTGTGTATGTTATGGATTATGATTTATCAGGATATGATCAGGTATAACGCACCGAACCCTGATTTAAGGGTTCGGGGTGTTACACAGCTCCTCCTTCCTGAATTTTTTTTTTCCTTCTTCCTTCCTTTAGGATCCTTCTTGAAGGATATATATATATATATTATAATATAATATAATATCGTATTATTTTAATTAATAATTATTATTTAATTAATTATTTTTTAATTTTAATTTTATTTTATTTTTTAAAATTTTATTTATTATTTTTTTAATTAATTAATCAATTTTTTATTTTTTTATTTTATTATTTATTTTTTTTATTTTTTATTTTGGAATCACCCCACTAATCTTGTATAGTCATTTTTGAGGTTATTATAACTGTTACCCCCTTTTACAATTTCCTTTTTCTCCCTCTTCGTTATTTAATCATTATAATTTCTTCGGGTCTCTACATAATATATTTACTAAAATTTAAAGAGATTTAGGAAGAGGAGAGAGACACCAAATTTTTACAAGGTTCGGTTAGCGGCCTACGTCCTTGCCTTAAGCAACCACTGTGAGGATTTTCCTTTCCAACTTCTTTACAGACCAAGTTACAACTTCTCTCCTTCTCAAGTGAAGATCCCTCTCTAACAAGAATACCCCTTCTCGTTAGTCCAACGATTCAACAACCCTAAACTGTCAAAAACAAAATAACAAGAAAAGCAAACTTTGTTGTCGTACAATGAACACTCTCAATTAGAGCAAATTTGTACAAGTTAAAAGCACAATAGACTTCAGCAAATAATCAATATATATATATAAAGAGATGAGGCTCAAAGTAAATATCACCGGTGTTCTTTAGATAAGAAAAATCTTAGTTAGAAGAGCTCAAAACTGTGAACTTTTATCAGCAAAATCACAGCAGGTACTTCAGCAAAAATATTAGCAAGAGAGCTTTGTAAAGTAGAAAGAGTTTAGCTTGATTGCTTCTTGTAGGTGTGATTAATCTTAAGGTTTCACATGTATTTATAGATAGAAAAACTTAATTTTCGTTTTCCCCAAGTTACTTGGAGTGTTCCCAAATTTTCACAAAATTTGTGGACCTAGTAATTAATTTTGGAAACTTTCTCTCGCTATTTAAAATGTAAATAACCGAAGGTCAATTGACTATGCTTTACAGGGTCAGTCGCCTTATCCTTTATATTTCAACAAAATATCAAACTCAGAATGGGGTCAGTCGCCTAAGTCTATGGGGTCAATCGCCTAATGCTATTCTGTTTGCTCAATTTTTTCTGCATGAGAATTGTCAGTCAATTGAGTGAACATGGTCAGACGCTCGAAGTTACAACTTTCCAAAAACTTTGAATTTTCAAAACTTTGATCCCTTAATTTTGGAAAAACATAAATGAAACATTAATTAAAAAAATATTTTTTCGGGATTTTCAAAAACTAGTCTCTAAGTCAATAAAGATCCTAAGAGCTTCAAACACTTATATTGAAAATATGCGAAGAACTTACATTAGACTTTTAAACAACTATGACCCTTCTATTTACTAAGTCTTCATGTATAGCTTCTATTCTTCATGTTTAGCTTGACTTTAAGCTTTAACAATGTTTAGCTTCATAAGATCTTGTAACATTTAATTAGAATTTTTAACAGACTTTGTCAAGCACTTTGATATTGGTCACTTGAGTCACTTGATCTTGATACTTGAGTTACCTGAAACATCATCACTTAACCAAATATGTTAAGTTCCCTTGATTTATTATCATCAAAATAAGATTCGTAAGTCTTGTTAGGCCAAAATTGTGATATAATTGCTTGCATCTTACCAAAAATTTTGTTTTCTAGGGAAAATCATTTATATGCAAAAAGGGTTCATTCACCCCCCCCTGACTCTATATACTCCCGAGCTAGGACGATTAATACGAGCATAGAATTTTTATATTTAAAAAATTATTAATAATAAAAATATGGATGACAACGATCCGTTATATGACAAATAATCACCCCATCTAAATAATCGAAAAAGAAAAAAAAGATAAAAGATAAAAGTGTACATGTTCATGTGTGCTAAAGAAAGACTAATATAGAGTGAGTTCGCTCTTATCTGCGTAGACTGATGAAAGAAAAATGCCTATAAAATACTATAATTGTTGTTTTTTTGTCCCACATTGGTAGAATACTTCCACATTAGTATAAAAGATTGCTTTGAATTTTTTATATTATTTGTCCCATATTGGAGAGAAGTGTTTTTTAGACTTGAAGTTAAAGCTATATAAAGAACTCAACTCTTCATTTGTAAAACACACCTTAAAGTTGTACTTTGTCAAGAAGTAGTGGATTGATCATCGGCGCCCGAGGACGTAGGTAATTCTATACCGAACCTCGTAAATTTCTTGTCTTAATCTTTTTATTGCTTTATTATTAGTTTCTACATTACTTTAATTTCTTATATATTCAATAGCAATAGTTGTAGTATTGGTGTTTGGCACAAGTGGGGTGCTCGACACAACAATTGGTATCAGAGTTAGGTTGAATAGTGTTGATACGGATGTGTTCCTCTGTTAGGATCCTAGATTCCACGTTTGATGCTTAAGAAAGACCTTGTCTAAGCGAGTGCTCAAAGACCATTGCGGCTCAGTCGCTCCCTGGAGGTCGGCCTGGTCAAAGTGGAATTTTATAGGATAAAACAGAGTAGACACAGTTGGTACGTTCTATTCATCCTAGGCCTTTTGCTTTGTTGGTTGCTATTGAATATATAGAAGATGGCAGAAACTAGTGCAGCGGTAGAAAAAACTCTGTCCACACGAACTCCAACCCCTTCGGCTTCGACATCATCATCGAAGACTATAGCTAATGCTCGGTTTAAGGTGGAGAAATTTGATGGTACTAATAATTTTGGTATGTGGCAATGTGAGGTGATGGACATCTTGTATCAACAATAACTAGATATTGCTTTGGATGATAAACCGGCAGATATGGGTGACAGAGATTGGGAAAAGATCAATTGTCAAGCATGTGGTACGATTCGTCTATGTCTCGTCAAAAATCAGAAATATTGTGTTATGAGGGAGACATCTACAAAGAAATTGTGGAAGACATTGGAAGATACATTTATGACCAAGAGTCTGGAAAATCGGCTTTATTTGAAAAATAAATTGTTTCGCTTCCAGTATCAACCAAGTATTTCGATTAATGACCACATAAAGGCTTTCAATAAAATTTTGGCCGATTCGTTAAATTTGGATGAAAAGGTGAAAGATGAAGATAAAGCCATATTGTTACTGAATTCTCTCCCTGATGAGTATGAACATTTGACCACCACTTTATTGTATGGGAAAGATAAAGTTACTTATGATGCTATTTGTACTGCATTGATTAGTACTGAATGCAAAAAGAAGGATCAGAGGGTCCATAAGGAAACAGTAGAAGCACTAACAATGAGGGGATGTTCTCAAAGTCGTATGCCTGGAAGGAAGAGTAAATCTCATGGGAGGAGTAAATCTCGTGGGAGACCTGTTAAAGATGAATGCGCCTTTTGTCATGAGAGAGGGCATTGGAAGAAAGATTGCCCTAAATTACAGTAGAAGAATAAAGATAAAGCACATTCTAATGCCAATATAGCCAATGATGATGGAAGTGAGTCAGATTTTTCTCTTGTTGGAACATTTTCGTCACATTATTTTGGTGAGTGGATTTTGGATTCTAGTTGTTCCTATCACATGTGTTCCAATAGGGAATGGTTTTCTAATTTTGAAGAATTAGATGGTGGGGTTGTTTTTATGGGAAATGATAATACTTGTAAAACAACTGGAATAGGATGAATATAGTTGAAATGTCAAGATGGAACTATTAAGACCTTGACTGATGTTAGGTATGTTCTAAGCCTAAAGAAGAATCTGATTTCATTGGGTGCCTTAGAATCTAAAGGGTTCACTATCACTTTGAAGGATGGAACCTTAAAGATTAAATCAGGTGCGTTGGTGGTGATGAAAGGAATAAGAAAAAATAACTTGTATTATTTACAAGGTAGTATAGTTATTGGCTCTGCAACTGTTGTTTCTGAGAAAGATGCAGATTCAGATACAACCAAGTTATGGCATATGCGATTAGCACATGTAGGAGAAAAATCTTTGCAACAATTAGTTAAGCGAGGTTTGTTAAAGGGTGCAAAGGTGTGCAAACTTGAATTTTGTGAGCATTGCATTCTGGGAAAACAAACTAGAGTGAAATTTGGCACAACAATCCACCAGACTTAAGGTATTTTAAACTACATTCATAAAGATGTATTAGGGACCACAAAAGCGACTTTGTTGGGTGGTATGCATTATTTTGTTACTTTTGTTGATGATTTTTCTAGAAGAATTTGGATGTATTCTACGAAGCATAAAAATGAAGTGTGTGATATTTTCCTTAAGTGAAAAAAATTAGTTGAAAATCAAACTAGAAAAAAGATTAAATGGCTCAGATCAGATGATGATGGTAAATACACAAGTGACCCATTTATGAAGGTATGTCAGGATGAAGGTATTGCTCGATACTTCATAGTTTGAAATACACCACAGCAGAATAAGGTGACAGAGCGCATGAATCGGACTTTGCTAGAGAAAGTTCGATGTATGTTGTCTAATGCTGGGTTAGACAAAAGGTTTTGGGCTGAGGTTTTTAGGTATGCGTGTCATCTCATCAATCATCTACCAACATCTGCAATAGGAGGAAAAACACCTTATGAGGTATGGTTTGGAAAGCCTGCTAGTGATTATGATTCTTTACATGTATTTGGTACTATGGCTTATTATCATGTTAAAGAATCTAAGTTGGATCCAAGAGCCAAGAAAGCAATATTCTTGGGGATAAGCGCAGGAGTCAAAGGATACCGTCTTTGGTGTCTAGAGATGAAAAAAATGATTTTAAGTAAAGATGTAACTTTTGATGAACTTGCGATGATGAAGAAAACAATACGCAAGGAGTCACAAGTTGAAAAGAAGACCAATGGTACTCAACAACAGGTGAAGGTCGAGACAAATTTGGGAAACCCAGTGAGAAATGAGACTACACAAGGTAACTCTCCAATTACGGTGGGGAATAGTGTACAAGAAGAGGAGATTTCAATTCTAGAATCTTCACAGCAACAAGAATCAATTGTTTCTCAAAGGCTAAGATAAGAAATTCGAAAACTAGCTCGATATACTTATATGGTGGCCTATGCACTTCCAGTTGTAGATGATAATGTTCCTTACACTTTCAAAGAAACAATGAGGAACTCTGAATCAGACAAGTGGAAAAAAGCAATGGATGAAGAAATGCAGTCTCTTCATCAGAATCAGACTTAGGAGCTAGCCCAACTGCCCTAGGGTAAGAAAGCAATTGGTTGCAAATGAGTTTATATAAAGAAAGAAGGATTTCCAGATGCAAATAATGTTCGCTTCAAAGCTAGATTGGTAGCTAAGGGATATGCACAGAAGGAAGGCATTGATTATAATGAGGTATTTTCTCCAGTCATTAAACATTCTTCCATTCGAATTTTGTCGGCTTTGGTAGCACAATTTGATCTTGAACTAGTTCAACTCGATGTAAAAACTGCACTTTTACATGGTGATTTGGAAGAGGAAATCTATATGACTCAGCCAGATGGATTTCAAGTTGCTGGAAAAGAAATTGGGTATGTAAACTGGGTAAATTGTTATATGGTTTAAAACAATCTCCAAGACAGTGGTACAAACGATTTCATCAGTTTATGATGGGTCAGAAGTACATCAGAAATAAACATGATCATTGTGTTTATTTTCACAGATTACAAAATGGATCTTTTATATATTTACTCTTGTATGTTGATAATATATTGATAGCTTCAAAGAATATGGAAGAAATCAACAAGTTGAAAAGTCAGTTAAATCAAGAGTTTGAGATGAAATATCTTGGTGAAGCAAAGAAGATACTTGGTATGGAGATACGTAGAGACAGAATGAGAGGAAGAGTTAGTTTGTCTCAGATCAGTATTTGAAGAAGGTAGTACAGAGTTTTGGCATGTCTGAGCAGTCAAAACCAATAAGCACTCCTCTTGCTCCTAATTTCAAACCTAGTGCTGCTTTATCTCCTAAATCAAATGAGGAACGTATGTATATGTCACAGGTTCCTTATGCAAGTGTTGTTGGTAGTCTGATGTATGCAATGGTTTGTACTAAACTTGATATTTCACAAGTTGTTAGTATGGTGAGCAGGTATATGCATGATCCGGGTAAAGGACATTGGCAAGCTGTGAAATGGATTTTGAGATATATTATGAATACGATTGATATTGGTATATTATTTGAGAAAAATAATACTATTGATCAACGTGTTATTGGATATTTGGATTCGGATTTTGCAGGTGATTTGGATAAACGTCGATCAACTACTGGATATATTTTTACATTTGCTAATGGTCCAGTGAGTTGGAGGTCTACCTTATAGTCTACCATTGCTTTGTTTACAACAGAAGTAGAGTACATGACAGCTTCAGAGGCTATTAAGGAAGCTATTTGGTTGTAGGGTTTACTTGAAAATTTGGAAGTTGTTCAGAAGCACATGGTTGTATTCTGTGATAGCTAGAGTGCTATTCACTTGGTAAAGAACCAAGTCTACCATGCACAAACGAAGCACATCGACGTTCGGTTTCATTTTATGCGGGATATTATTTATGGAGGCAAGATACTTCTTCAGAAGATTGCTACAACTAAAAATCCCGCATATATGTTGACCAAGATTGTGACAACAATCAAGTTCAAACATTGTTTGGACTTGATCAATATCCTGCAAATCTAAATATTTTTGGAAGGCGACGATGATGGGGAACTCCAGAAAATGTTGGTGATTGAAAAATTTGTTGAATTTATCATCAAGGTGGAGATTTGTTGTTTTTTTGTCCCATATTGGTAGAATACTTCCACATTAGTATAAAAGGTTGCTTTGAATTTTTTATATTATTTGTCTCACATTGGAGAGAAGTGTTTTTTAGACTTATGGTTGAAGCTATATGAAGAGCTCAACTCTTCATTTGTAAAACACACCTCAAAGTTGTACTTTGTCAAGAAGTAGTGGATTGATCATCGGCGCCCGAGGACGTAGGTAATTCTATACTGAACCTCGTAAATTTCTTATCTTGTTCTTTTTATTGCTTTATTACTAGTTTCTACATTACTTTAATTTCTTATATATTCAATAGCAATAGTTGTAGTATTGGTGTTTGACACAAGTGGAGTGCCCGGCACAACAATAATTACATATTTGGTATATAAGAATGAAATAAAATATCAGATAAAATGAAATTGGATAGAACGAAATCAAATTTATAACTTGATTTTGTTATGGTCACTATCTATATTTTTATTACATTCCATTCTTATCATATTTCATTCTACAAATCAAACAACGTATGAGTAAAATAAATGCACTATAAAATTAACAAATTATCTAAAAGCAATATTTTTTGTGTAATAAGGGATGGTTTCTATAGTGATCTTCAGCCTAAATTTAGTAATATATTGTCCACTTCGGCCTACTGGTCCCACAAGTTTATTCTATAAAAGGCATTTCGCATATGTGGAGTCTAAACCATCCTTATAAGTTCAAGATTTCTTTAGTACACATCGGATGTGGGATATTGACATTCTCCCCTATCCAATATTTGATGCCTATGTTAGAGTACATACCATAGTGCATAGTATATATGATAGAACTCTCATCCTAGTTTTGGAACCAAATATAACGGTCTTGAGTTCAATTTTGATGAGATATTATCCATTTTAGCCTCCTAATCTCGTGAGCTTGTCTTATAAAAAGCATTTAATACGGTTGAAGCATAAATCATCCTTAGAAGCCCAAAATTTTTCTAATACACATCCAATGCGAAACTATGGTTGTTTCCTTTATTGACTGTTTGACTAATCTTCTCTAAATTTTTCAACAACTCTTTTTCGTACATTCTTTGTAATTTTATGTTCTTTTTATTCATTTAACATTTATAATATTTTAATATAAAATATTATTTTTAAACTAAATGTGATAAACACATTAACAAATCAAAATAAAATAAAATAAAATAAAAATAACACAATGATTTATGTGGCTTATTAGTATACGTATGTCCACGAAGCTACTACATCATTTTTTCTATACGGTCTAATAAAAAATGAAAATTACCTTGGGGTGTAACATAATTGTTAGCACCGGAGGAGGCCATGGATGGGTTTGATACATATGGGTGAGCACCAACTTGACTCAAAAGTTTAAGCGTATTGGGTCTTAGGCCCAACCATATATATATATGCACACATCATCCACTCAATTTTTTCAATATGGGACAAATTCACAAGTAGAATTCTTAATAATCTTCCCCTCACTTGTGAGTTTCAATTGCTCTCCCTTTAATGGAAACTGTCTTCCTTATGGGAGTAAGCCCAATTCTCCAACAATTGTTAAAGTGGGTCTTGCAACTGTGCCTTACGTGCCTTAGATTGCATTTCACGTGCCTCCGAACCAATCTTACCTCCCACATATTGACCCTATTTGGATCCATTTTCTAGTCCTAGATGATTCTTATTGGCCTCGGTCACACACTTGGTCTTCCAACTATTAGCACGCTAAGAAAATTAGCTTCATACCAACTTTACGCTCTCGTTCACCCCAAGTTCCGAACCATCGATTTTGATACCACTTGTTTGCACCGAAGGAGTCCATAGGGGAGCTTGATACACATGGGTGAGTACCAACTTAACCCAAAAGTTTAAGTCTATTAGGTCTTTGGTCCATCCATGTATATAAGCACCCATCATCTACTCAATTTTTTTAATGTAGGACAAACTTACAAGTGAAATTCTCAATAATAATGTCGCATGCATATATATATATATATATATATATATATATTTATTTATAATCATATGAGAAAACTTTAAAATTCCATCACACAACAATATAATGGCACTATACATAGGGCCCTTGAGGAATCCTCACCCTTCATGTAAAACCTCCTACGTATAACAAGTTTCAAGTCTTTCACACTTCTGAATATGAGCCATAGTTCAATAATCTCCATTTTACAAATATTTTTCCCTTAAAACTTCCTGACCTCTACTTCCACTTGAAGATATAGATAGTTGATTCAATAACTAGGCTACATGGAATAAATTTAAACAGTTTAAGAACTTTTCCTTTGTAACAACTTCTCATTTTCTAAATTATCTTTTGTAGTCACCCTTGAACAACTAGATCCCATTGGTGAATCTAATCCATATATCTTTTTTTTTTTTTTATAACCCAAGGACTCCAGCTATCATTGCGACATTTTGGACACAATCGTGCGGCACCAAACCCAGGGTGGTGAAAGCCGCCCACCCATTGACGCACTCCTGGTAATTCATCAGGATAAATTTTTAAGAGGGAATCGAACTCGTGACCTTAGGGTCACCAAAGTCACAAGTCACCCTTACCACTTGAGCCAACCCGGTTAGGCCCATATATCTTGTTACATATAACTACAATGTGTTTTGTGCTAACATGATAGACATTATCCATCACTAAGTGTCTCTTTAATTGTTGAAATAATTTTCATTTTTCGATTTTAATTTTTTGAAGAACTACAAAAAATTTTCTAATTTTTTAGTTTTACTAAGTTCATATAAAATAATGAAAAACAGTAAAAAGTTGTAAGACTACTTTATTGTGAAAATAGTTTTAATTTTTATTTCTAATTTTCAAATAATTGCAAAAAAGCCACCTTATTTTTCAATTTTCGAAATTTACATAGGCAAATTGGCATCTTTTTTATTGTTTTCTAGAGATTTCTTATCCTTCGTTTGGGAGCATAGAGTTTGAATCTTGGATTTGAATTTGTACATATTTAAACATAATATAAAATTATATTGAGTTTCTTCTAAATCATATAAATTTAAATTGAATCTCAAAAGTGGATAATCTCAAATACTAGTTCATATAATTTTTGGAAAATTAAAAACAAGTTATCTTTTTACAATTGTTTTGAGATATAGAAATAAAAATAAAAATTAATATGAATGTTGAAGAAAAAATAAACTAGAATTTCTATATAAATAGTCTAATACCCTATGTTAAGTTTAGTTACTAATCCTTTTAATCATATAGGTCATTCACAACCTTGTCTGTATTATCCTTTTTTGTCTTGATGGTAGATAATCCAATAATTGTAACACAAATTTCCATCAACTGGGCATGTCTACCATAGTGTAGACATAACATGTCGTGGACCTCTTATTATACACATCTCCTACATAGTCTAGATTAACAAACCCCACAATTAAACACAAATCATATTCTGATAAATTCAATGCTAAAAGTTATAGAACCCTTTAAATATGTAAGGACACGCTGTAAACACCCATTTTGTCTAGGGTTCTATATAGTAAAAGTTGAACCATTCACATTCAAATTCATATTTATTTGCACCAATTCAAATAAAAATAAATAAAATACATTACAAAAATAAGAAAAAATAATGGGCCAACTCTTCCATGCTTACACTTGCACACACATCACTAGAGAGTTTTAGTGAGTAATAGATTGGTAAATAAAAATAAATAAATAAATAAAAATTAACTAATTAACTTTAAATTTGATTGATCAATTAAAATTTATTAGTCAATCGAACTTAATCAACTAATTAGTTTAAAGTTTGATTGATTAATTGGTTTAAAATTTGATTGATCAATCAGGTTTGATCGATCAATCAAATTTGTCCTGATTGATCAATCAAATTTTAAACCAATTGATCAATCAAACTTTAAACTAATTAGTTGATTAAGTTCGATTGATCAATAAATTTTAATTGATCAATCAAATTTAAAGTTAATTAGTTAATTTTTTTTTATTTATTTATCGATCAATCAAATTTAATTGGATGTACTACAACTTATCTATAAATAGAGCATTGCAAAGAGTTAGAGGGGAAGGAGGGAGAAGAAAGTTGGAGAAAGAAAAGGAGTGAGCCAAAGGCTAAGAGTTTGAAATGTTGAGTTTTGAAGAATAAAGAAGAATTGATAAAATAAAATAAAAATTGATAGCAAAAGAAGCTAGAAGGGTGGTACATTAAAGACTATATAGTTTAAATTTCATGTTGAAGAATAGAGACAAGACTTTTTGGGTTGGAAAAAGGCTCAAATTTGGAAGAAGATTTGGCGTGAGTTTGGGCAAAGAGAAGGAACAAGCGCGCAAACTTAAAGAATCAAAACATAGAGGAGCAAAATGGTTGGTACCCATTTGTTTAATTTTGTTTTATATTTGTTGGTTCAACTATTTGTCTTTTTAATTTCTGGCTTGTTTGAAATTATTGAATTTTAAATCAGACACTTTTGCCTAATAGGGTTTTTACATTTCAAAATTAAATCCCAAATTTGCCTCTCTAAAGTCCTAAAATTTCTTCCCAAAGTCAATATAACAAACCTTGAATAGATTTCAATTTTGACCAAATAAACCTCAAATGGAGCCAATACCATTCTGCCACATGCCCGTGACGTCACCCTACCACGTGTCACCTTTTGATTTCAAAAAAATAAAAATAAAAATAAAAAAACTGATTGTCGCCATGTGTCATCTCGCATGGTTCACACGTGATAGCCTCATCCTTGGACTGCTCTATTTTTTAAAATTTTATTAATTTATTTTTAATTCAAAAAAATAGAAAAAAAAATAGAAAGAAAAAATTAGGAAAAAATATTGAAAAAAAATATAAAAATGAATAAAAATTATTTGAGTTATTTGTGACTCAAATAAAAAAAATAAAATGAAAAAATAAAATACTAAAAACAAATAAAATGGATAAAAATTCTTTAAAAACAGAGAAAGTTGTAGAAAAAGACTAGAAAATTTTAGAAAATTCTTGAAAAATTCTAGAAATCTGAGAATATTTTTAAGGATCCATTTTTCTTAAATTTGATAAATTTGTTTGATCATTTCATATATTTAATATCTATATATATTTTATTTTGTATGCGTGTGAGTACCTATATTAGTTATGAGGGGGGTTTATCTAATAAGATCCTCTCATTTGGAGATCTTCTTAGACATTCCTAAATCGCACCTTATTTTATATATTTTTTAAAAATTTAATATTTATTTGTTTATTAAGGAGTTAATTAAGAACCATTTGATTTAATTTAAGAATAATTTATAACTAATTCAATACCGTTTGTAGAACAAGTGTGTAGGGGGTACCAATACCTTCTCCTAACATAATTGTACTTCCGATTCCAATTTTAGTAAAAGCAGATCAAAACTATTAATTCCTTGGCCTTAGAATTAATTTAAAAATCAATCAACAAATAGTAATTATGTGAATTAACCACACTTAGGGAAATAACAGGTTGGCGTCAACTCTATCGAACCATCAATATTATCACTCCTTGCTATTTTGGACCTTTTTCTGGGACGATGTCACGCACGCTTTAAAGCTCTTCAATACTACTTGCCTAGATTTTTCATATACTTACTTAATATATGAATTACATGTGCAAGATTAGGACAAGAACAAATTGTGACATGCATCATCGAAACTCCTCAACACCTTCTCTATATAAGTCTTTTAAAAGAACCAAAGTTTTCATATTTCCATCCCAAGGTCTTCCTAGTAGCAATCATTATCTCAAATTTCTTATTCAAAAATATTTTCCACATATTATTTGTAGCAACCAACCTATTATCCACTTATGATAATAGGAAGATAAATGAACAATTAGTTAGAACTATAAATACAACATTCATATTGACATTTGACAATGGGTATATTCATCATGTCTTGGTATCTATCTATATATTAGATATCATAATTGCTGAAAATTAGAATATAGTGATTCAAAAAAAATAAAATAATAAATAATAATAATAATAATAATAAATAAATTAATAATAATAATAATAATAATAAATGAATCAATAAATAATTAAATTAAATTAAAATTTAAAAAATTAATTAAAATAATTAAATATTTTATTATTAATTAAATTATATATTATAATATAATAATATAATATATTATGTTATATATATTCAATTTAACAATCCTTCCTGACTCTTCAAGAAGGATAGAAAGATTTTACAATCCAGAGAAAACTCACGCCCCCTGGAATTCCTTCTACGCGCCGCAGCCATCCCCGTCTCAGTCTCTCTCCTTCTCAATTTTTCGACAGATTTGCGGCAGATCGGAAAACGGAAGGTGCCGTTGGATTTCTGGTTCCGCTGCCAATATTTCTACTGGAATAAATTTGTCGTGGGAGTGACGTAAGCACCATTCCTGGGGTAAGACAATTTTTCTTAATTTATCAATTTTTCTTTAAATCTACCTTTAAATCAATGATCGAACTCCACCACGTGGTCCTAGTCGCGATTGTCGTCATTTTGACGTAGATAAACTTCCAATTGGAGTTTTCTAAACCCCACTCCAAAGCGAGAGTGAGATTTGAGAAATTTGGCAAATTGGTTATATTTGTGGGTATAATTATTTATTTGAAAATTATGACCCTAAGAAATATTTAAATAGTATTTTATTTAGGAATAATTTATTGGAATTAGAGTTTTTGAATCAAGGTCCGGGCGAGCGCCGCGGGCATCTGTGTGGGATTCCTGTCGGTGTAGTTCGAGAATTTAGGTAAGAGGGAAATTTATATATTAAATCAGGTTTTTCATGAATTAAAAAGAATTGTGTTACTTATGTATATATATGCTTTTATGTGGATTTAAAATGCCAACCATATAAAACCATGTTTTTGAGCCTAAAAATGCTTATATAGTTATGTATATGTGAAAGTAAACGGAAGAAAGTGAAAAGTAATTTTCTGAGGAATTGTGTAAGAAATTAAAGGTATTTTCTAGTATATGAATGTTAAATGTGGGTTTGCTTATTTTCAGGCAATTTATGAATTTTATGCTAAATTGTGTGGCATAAGTAAATATGAATGCTGCGTGGAAATATGATATACATATGAGATGTATGATATTCAGGAAATGAATTCAGTATGAAAATGTTATATGAAATATGTTGCTTGTGTGTGTTAATGCAACCATATAAACACCTAAAGGTTGTTGAGTAAAACAGCTGAAAGATGTTGAAAGATGCTGGGTAAATGTATGACAGCTGAAAAATACTAGGTAAAACAACTTAATGATGTTGAGTATGAAATGAAATGAAATGAAAATGGAAATGAATGAAATAGAAATGAAATGTGAAATGTGAAATGTGAACAATGTAAAATGAGCAGATGAGAGATGCAGAATAATGGTAAACAAGATAATGTACTATGGTATTATAAGTATCTATGCTAGTAGAACATGTTACATTTGGGTGAAGCAAACTTTTTGCCCGAGGGCTTGTTAAGAAAGGCGAGTGCCCTGGTTGTGTCAGATGTAGCAATAGGCTACATAACGTGCTAGGGCAAAAGGAAACTACTTGTATGTGCTGGTAGATTTCCCTAGTCTTGGGAGCCTTCGCCGGTAAAATTTTGTATGAATTGAGTGAGTACGAGATTAATTTATCACTTGATTGCTTACTGAGTAAGGTGAGTGCCCTGGTATATTTTTGCTGTGACCTTTGGGTTGCCTAATGTATCAGAGCAGAGGGGTGCTACTTGTATGGGCGGGTAATCACCCATATCCTTAGGTAATCTCGTGGGTAAAATATCTTACTTGTGTTTCAATAGGATCAGAAAATGATTTCAGAAATTATGTCAACGATTTTCAAATGTTAAATATTATGTGTTATATAAACTCATGTTGGCCACACACTATTTTAGTATATTGTTTTTTCCCTTACTGAGATGTGTCTCACCCGAATATGAACTAATCTTTTGCAAGACCTCCATGAGATTGAGCTTAGAGAGCTTAAGTTGTGATAACAATTTTGAGGATAGGGTATAATTTTGATAATATTTTGGGATGTAGATATTTTATGTTTTATGTTTTATGTTTTAAGTCTTCTAAGTAATGGATAGTTATGAAACATACTGGTATTTGGGGATTATATTTTAGAGATATGTAGATTTGTGAATACAGGTGCATGTATGATTTATGTTAGAGTGTAGATGGATGTAGAAAACTCTGGTATTATATTTGTTGAAAGATTGTAGTTATATTTTCCGCTGCATAAATGATATTAGAATGTGGATTATCAGGTAGATGAATGAATTAATAGCACTCCGGTCCCACTTAGGTGGGGTTCGGGGCGTTACATAGAATGCCAAAAACATCACAATATAGCTAACCAAATACAAGTAAAGTTAGAGAAAATGAAGCCCAAAGTGTTTTATTATTATTATTGTGTAAAGACCCGGATAATTTTCATAATTTAATAATAGGAGAAGGGGAGAAAAAGAATTTAAAATTGAAAAATTAAATAGGGTCTCGTTGACGAACACAGGGGTTTCGTCGACGAGCACGCATGAGGGGCTCGTCGACGGGGGTGTGTCTCGTCGACAAGAAGATACCGAAGAGGTATATTTCAGCTCTAAATTTCGTCAATGAGGATAAGTATTCGTCGACGAATTTCCTTCTTGGTCTTGTCGATGAAGTGACGTGGTTCGTCGACGAAGGTCAGTGCATAAAAAGCCTAAATCTCATTTTTCCAGCTGAAAATCACACACAAAATTCCCTCTCTCTCTCTCTCTCTCTCTCTCTCTCTCTCTCTCTCTCTCCCTCATGTTCGTCTCTTCCATCTTATCTCTAAGTTTTCGAACCGAATTCTTGCCTGTTCGACGATCTGAGGCCACCACGACACTCTTGGAAAAGTTCTCTATAAGTCTGCCGGAGTGGATCGTTGGTGGGGTTGCCTTGGATAAATTCAAGGTAAGACCTTTTATTCAATATTTGGCTTTACCATAGTTATAAGAAATGTAGTACACAGAGAAATACTGAAGTTTTGTTCTGGGGGATGTGATTTTCAGGGTGTTGAGCGGGGAACCCTACGGGTGTAGGACCAGTCATACTAGGGGCTTTCTAGCAATCAAGTAAGGAAAATATACTATGCTAGGGATTTTAGAATGTATGTCAAAAGATTATGTTTATGCATATATATCAGTTTATCGATCAATATTTTCATAATATAATTGTTATTAGTATTACAATAAAAATTATAGAAATTGAGCATGAGATTTTGATTACTCAAATGTGTGGCATGAGTTTATTACAGTATAGTATGATGATTAAACAAATTTACAAATATCCAGTTATACAGATATTAGCAAAAGGTATGATTTATAGTAGTTTTCAGAATGACATGATTTCTAAAACCATGACACTCAGACAGATATTACAGATATTTTAGACAGATATTTCAGATAGATATTATTAATATTTCAGTCAGATATTCCAGATATTTCAGTTCATATTTATAGTATTATGATTATTTTGAAATCATGTTAAAACAACAAGATAAGTATATATATATATATATATATATATATATATATATATATATTAGTATTACACAGTATCAGATCCCTGAGGAAATTTCAGACAGATATAGACAGCAGAGCACGGTACCGTTGCTATTTCAGATAGAGTGCAACCACATAACTTAGATAGTATGTGGATTCCGTCTAACCGCACCAGGAGAGATTGTAGTCTCCCTAACAAGCTGGGTTGAGGTGGCCGGTTAGACGAGATAGATTTGGAGATTGCCCAGAGAGATTGCAGTGGGCTAGATTGTCGGTTGATAGAGATTCAGATTGACTTACTTGGTAGGCCAACCAGAGTAAGTCCCGCCTACGGGCCGCACAACCCTGTCATGAAGGGTTAAATCATGACATACAGATCCCAGGGCATTATCTTAGAAGTTCCTATTTACCAATATATCACATAGCAGCAGTTATGTTATAATATTAGAAGTATGTATGAATAAAAAACTCAGATACACAGTTGTATTTTAAATTTTATTACGAGAGTTTTGTACAATATACCAACATATTTGTTTTACAGTATCAGTATATTATATCTATATATTAAATGTGTAACTCAGCTGCAATACACTAGTAATAGCATATTTTCTCTTACTAAGAGTTGTCTCATCCCAGTGACTTACTATTTTTCAGGAGATCCAATTAGGTGAGTGGATCAGGCTCACAGGTAGAGGACTGTTGACGCTGCCCTTACTGGAAGGGTAGGTGTTTCTATGGGGAAAGAGATTTTGGGGTAGATCCTAGGTTTTGATGATGTTACTGGGTATTTTGTGATATATGTGTATATTCTTTGGGACTTTTAGCTTTCTGGTATTGTATATGGATGTTTACAGTTTCTTGAATGTCGCTGCTTAGGAATGTATTGTGCACAAGGGTTTTCCTCAGTATTCCATTGGGCTTGAGATGTTTTCAGCATCATTACAGACATATTTGCTATATGTAAAAAAAAAATAAAATATAAAGGATGATGTAAGTAGCAAGTCGTTACATATTGACTTAAAATAATTGTAAAATTATTAAAACAAAGCCTTAAATTGATAACGTAAAAAATATATATTTTTAGACATATTTATTTGAGCTTTTCCAAATCAGTATGACATGGACACGACTTTTCACATGGTCAAGATGGAAATTAAGAAAAAAGAACAAATACATGGGATAGAATGAGGTGACCACCCTATAACCCTCCACATCGACTATAGAAAATTGTTGAGAATTCTTGTTAAAGATATACAATTGGCAGTTGAGAAAGGATAAGAAAGACAAGGAGGGAGAGAGACAGATGTTAGGTTTGGTGTTATCTCAAGAGAGGGGGGATAAATTGGGTATTTAAAAATTTAACAACTATTTAGCCGATTCCCAATTAGTATCAAAATTAAATTTAAAGCATGTACAACAATCACAACAATATGAATATAAACATGCACATGTGGAAATTTAAAGAGTGTAGAGATAGAGAGAACGACACCGCGATTTACAAGGTTCGGTTATACCCGCCTACATCTTTGCCTCAAGATCACCACTTGAGGATTTCCACTATCTTGCTCCTTTAAATTAGGGCGGAGCTACCATTACAACTCTCCTTCACTCGGGCGGAGATATCCATTACAACCTGTCCTTGTAAGCAAAGATACCTCTCCAAGTGATATACCCTCGCTTGACATGATTCAAACTCGAACCGCAAAATAGAATGAGAAATAGGGTTTTTGTACAACAAATGCTCCTTCAAGAGCTACTAAGTACAATGAAAAACCTTTTTTAATACACTCTCAAAAAATATGAATGAAGCTCAATAGAGTTGGGATGATTTTCTCAAATGGACTTTTGAAATAACAAGAGTAAGAGAGCTTTGATGTGAGAAAAATGAGTATAAAAGATGTTCAAGGATTTAAGAGTATTTCAAAATTATTCAAAAGTTTTCTCCAAATGTGTTTTCAAAAACAAGAGTAGGAGAACTTGAAAATGATGTAAAAATGTGTTTCAGTAATGCTCAAGAATCAAAAGATGATCAAGGATGCTCTCAAGATGATCAAAAAGTGTTTTCCAAATGTTTAAGCCTGGTATTTATAGGCAAAAGTGAAATGTTACCATTATGTGACCGTTGAGGCATAAAATAATAATTTTATTTTAAAAAATATGGCCGTTTTCTAGGCATTCTTGGCAAAACCCGAGAGTTTTGATCGACTGAATGAGGATTCAGTCGACTGATCCAAAGGCAAAATCTATTTTCACGATGTTCGGTCAATTGGCCCAATGATTAGGTTAACTAGATCATATTATGATGAACTTCAATCGACCGAGCTTTACATCCGGTCAACTGAACCCCTTATAAAATTGAGCTTTTTAGCCGTTTTCAATTTGAACTCATTTTAAACCTTTTGAATTTGTTTATCACTTTTAATAAAAGGTTTTCTATGAAAACTAAAGTTCCTAAGGTCCATCTAAGGTCATGAGTGAGTGTTGACCTTATAGGTCATATCCTATTTTGATTATAACAAATACTTTAGTATTTAATGTATAGTGAGTTTGTGTGCAAGATCAATTGAAAGTATTATATGGTGCACGCACATGGACTTGAAGAAGATAAAGATCTAGAACATTCATTTGTTGTAATTTAAATATTAAGTTTAATTTGGGTCTGTAATATTTAAGTAGGAAATGTCTGTTCTTAGCCTTAGAAGTTACGTAAGCTTAATTATCTTGTTTTGATGATAATAATCCATTAGTGGTTCTAAGTAAGCTTATCTTTGCACAATAAGCCTTAGTAAGAACAAACATAAATGTAAAATTAAGTAGATTCTTAATAGGTTAGACATCATAAAAAATGGGGAGAATGTTAGCCCTCACAGCTACACTATCTTGGTTTATATGTTTTGATGATATTAGCCTATTTGTTGTTCCTAGTATTTTCCATCCTTGTAGATCTTATCTAGTACATGTACAAAGTGTCGGATACATGGAGGTACCAAATCAGAAGCAAAGATTGGACCGAGTAGACATCAAATAGGAAAGATCGGAAGGACGCTGATTCAGAAGCACCAAAATTGTAAAAAAGGTTGTACGTGTGAGTGAGTGTGTATTGTAACTCTTGTGGTGTGTTTCTTACATGCTTTTTGAGTAAGAGTTGAGTCATTACATCAGCATACTAGGACACATGAGCAGATAGGATCTGCACAAAAGTAACAAACTCACAATGTAAAAACAAAGAGTTTGTCAAAATAATCCTATACTCAATTAAGTTTTCAAAATGGGACAAGTGTTAAGTAATATATGAGTTATAAACATTTTCATAACTTGGTCCCAGTTTTGCAAAACTAGCTGTATGTCTTAAAGTCCTAAAAGTCAAGCATATTTCTATAAAGGACATATTAAGCTTATAAGATATCAAAATAAGTTTTAAATGTATTTTCATAAAACAAGATATCTTATATTCAAGAAAAAATCATTTGTACAAGTTTTAATCTTCATTAGACTTAATATATTTCATATACTTTTGTTCAAGAATGTTTTGAGTCATTAAAACACTTTTTGATAAGAAAAAACAAAGCAATCGTTACTACCGTAGTGCAGCCTTGAGTCCTGAACACCTTTCGGTATTTTGGGAATAACTTTTGCTGGCTTTTTCTAATTTAGGGATCTCGTTGACGAACACAGGGGATTCGTCAACGAGTTGCAGTATATGATTAGTCGACCAGTGCAGGGGCCTAGTCGATGAGTCCAACGGGTAGAATGACGCTAACGGACGGAAAATGGTTAGTTTACCAAATAAAATATCTTTTCTTCCCCCAATGGCTAGTTAGCGGCTCCTAAGGCTCTTGGACTATAAATACAAGCTATTAGACTTGTATTAACATGGTTTTGAAGGCTTTTGATCATTCTTAGTGAAAAATATCTTTTTACACCAAAACCTAAGCACTTAGTAATTTGCATTGCTGTTCTTCATTCACAAGTGCTCATTTTCTCTTACTCTTTAATTGTGTTTGATTCATTACTTAAGAGATAGTGCGAGGTTTGTTTTGTATTTAATATTTGCTCATTTGAGGAGCATCATGTTATATTTCCATCATCTTCTTGTAAGGTTCTTTGTGAACCATTTGGTGAAGGTTCTTTGTGAATCGAAAAGGCTTTTGGTGAGCGAGTAGGAACTTGTTCCCGAGTTGTAAGGTTTCTTCGCCGGTGAAGGAGGTCGTATAGTGGAATCCTTGAGTTGGTCTCAAGGCGTGGATGTAGGCTTGGTGCTGAACCACGTAAAAATATCGGTGTTGATTTTCTCTCCCTATATTATTTATTATTTATCTTGTGTATGATTTAAATTTCATATATTGTGATATAATTGCTTGCATCTTGTCAAGTGTTTTATTTTGTAGAGAAAATTTGTAATTTTGCAAAAGAGTCCATTCACCCCCCCTCTGGACTATATACTTGGAATACTCCCAGGCTGGGACGTTTAACAAGTGTAATAATTAATATATTGCATGCATGATAGGACATGTAAGCTCAAATACCTTAGACTAACCATAGGTCCAGATATATTACATGAAAAAGCCCCTATATATCTTAGAAATAATTATCATGAGAATAGGGGTGATTTCAAAAGAAAAATATAACTTAAATGCAAAATTCTATATTGTTAGTCGACTGAACCAAAAATATACTAAGACCCTCGGTCAACCGAACCTCCCTAGGGTCAACCATTGACCAGTTAGTCGACCGAACCTAAACACACATAACATTTTGGTCGACCGAACCTCTCCAAGGTCAAAAGTTGACCATTTAGTCGACCATGTCTAAAATGAACTACAACGCTCTAGTTGACCAAACTTGCACGTGGGAAATCCCAACGCCCTAGTGGACCGAACTCATAGTTGTAAATCGTAACCATACTTATTATCCCAAAAATCACTTAAATATTTAATTTAAATTAATTTTGATTAAGTTTAATGCAAGTTAGAAAAGAGAGTATATTGTAAAAAAAAATGTCAATTGAGCATCAACATTCCAAACTTGTGAGTGCCATAATTTTAAGTAATTAATTTTCCTAATGCAAAACAAAATAATTAAAAAAATTGAAAGTTTAGCAATTTTAAAAAAGATGAATACCACTAATGTAATTCTTTAGGTCTTGTTTGAAATTTTGAAAAATATTAAGATATTGTTTAGGAATATGTATTTCAGGTTTTGCATTTAAATTTGTATAGATTTATACGAAACACTCTATAATTTTATATTATATTTTATATAAATTCACACAAATTTAAATGTAAGACCTATTTAATTCCAAACTCTTAAACATGAGGTAAGAATAATAATTTGAGATTAAGAATCTCAAACTTTGGATCTAGCATTATATTTTAATTTTAATACAAATATATAAAAATTTAAATTTTAAATTTTTAAATTTTAAACATTAGGCAAATAAAAGGGAAATATGAAAAAAAGAATTATTAATAAAAATAATAAAATAAAATAAGATATACAGCCAAATAACAAACAAAATTTCAATTCTATGCATAATTAATACATTTTATTTATATTAAAATAATTTTTAAAATTTAATAATATTCAACATAGAAAAAGATAGTCTACTATTTTATCTAAATTAAAATTTTTAACCAATATTTTAAAAACAGAAATCAATTAAAAATCAAATAAATTAAAAAATTATAAAAATATATAATTTATAAAAAACTAATTTTATCCCATTTCAATACACCAAACATATCCTTACCATGTGAATGTTCAAGTCCGTGTCCAACCAGGGTAAAATCAATATTTCGTAGGCAGGCCCACTCTCCTCACAAGCGCGTGCCCAACCCATTTATTCCTCTCTCTCTCTCTTAATTTTCTCCAAAGCAGAAAAAGTAAAAGGAATTAAAAAAACCATATTATATTGTTTATTTGTTTTGTTTTGGTTTTTTATTTTTTGGTTTTCTCCATAGAGATTGAAGAGGAAACGCGGAGAAGGCTCCTCGCCGCCTGTTGGACCAGACGGAGAAAGAAAGAAGAACAAATCGCTTCGGATTCAAACCCTAGCTTTCTCCGACAACTTCCGCGATCGTCTTTGCGAGGCTATCGTCCCCTGATCACAAACCCTGTCGTTGATCTGACGAAGGCAGCACGCATTTCCAAGATTTCTTCGCAGATCCGCTTCCATAAGTAAGTTGTTTTTGTTTTGGTTTCTCTTTTTTTTGTTTGAACACGCTATTCATTCATCTGATTTTTGTTTTTTTGGTGAGAACTGAGAACCAATTCGTCTAATTTGGCGGTGATTTGAGTTTTAAGTGGATCTGATATTGATCATATGTCAATGTCTTTTTCCCCTCTTTTGAAATTTGGAAAAAAAATTCCTCGAATAGAATGAATTTTTGATTTGGTTTTAATTATTTTAGTGGAAAATATGTGTTTGGGTCCGACGATGCTAAGAAATGTGAAAGAAAATAAAATCTCGAGTCAAGTGATGTTTAATTCTTGTATTAGGGTATGCTTATTTTCTCAGTTTTAGTGAAACGGGTATCGCGTACCCGCAATTTTTACGTTTCTTCACTTTTTTCGGCTTTCTGGGAGACCTAGGAGAGCTTTGATTGCTGATTTTTGTAGATTGTGTTGGAATTTTGTCGTGACTAGAATTTGTATAATTTGTGTTTTAAAGAAAAAAAATTAGGGTTTGAATTCTTGTTGATTGTGTGATAAAAGTGCCATAGCTAGTCTCGTAACAAAATTATATTATTTTTCTTTGTGAATGTTTCTGATTGAAGAATATATATATATATATATATATATATATATATATATATTTTGAATTTCTCTGTGCTGCATATTGCTTTTGAAACTTCTAATGTGGTGAGCCTGATGACTGTAGTGTTACTTGCCAATGGCTTAAAGTGAGTAATAAAGAGTTCGTGGAAGTTTCATATGAAATTATAAATATATAATCGAACAGAATCTCAGCTAACCTCAATTCTGCAGTGGGAGGAGAAACATTGTGGGTGGATCTTCAGAAAATTGAATGATAAAAGTGGGATCCCTATGCTTGATGTTCTTTCTAAGCTGTTAGAGATTTATTTTATCCTCAAAATGTGACAACAATGAGGAACTGCAAATTTGGAGCTAGATTTCAAGTGACCGGGATTACGAAATTTTAAATGATGGTGGCACACTGATTTTTTGATGTGGAGATTGCTTCTTTTATTGGTCAGGTTGCAAACTGGGAACATATGAGTTTTGTTTCTTGTTGTTGGGTTTCTTTGTTTTTACAAGTTGTCAATTTATATTATGTTGTAAAACTTTGAAATACAAGGCTTAGTTTTGACTTTTGAGAGGTATATGGTTTTCTCTGTTTTGCTTTTTTCTCGAGTGGCTTTGTTTTAGAGTGTTAATGATTTGGTTTGGAATATCATTGACCAATTTAGTTTGCTTGTTTGAGTCCTGGACTCCTAGATCTATTAGAACTTAGAAATGTTATAGTGCCAAATTTTCTGTTATAAAATGTAATGTAGATGAGGATAATGTAATGTTAAGGACATTAATTTTGGATTTCCTTCACCTTTTTGAGATTTTTGGTGGGTGTTTTAAGAACTAAATTAACTAATAGAGCTCTTTAACTCTTTCTGTGTGATTTTAGGATTCTTATTATTGCCATAGGGTTTACTCTTATAGATTTATGATAATATGTCATTCTAAGGTAAAAATATATATTATTATACATATATATATATGGATGACACTGGTGTTGTTATCAAAGTTATCTACTATGTTTGTTTTTTATGACTGCAGTGGGGTTTAGAATGTTATCTTCAAATACGAAGTTTTTATAAAATTGTTATGTATAGAAGTATGATGAGATGAAAATTTTAGATCAAAATTGATGTTATCGTTATGGTGAACATTCTTGCCACTTATCCTTCAGGCTATTTTTGGACCATTTGGTTATCAGGAATCAGTCATATGAATGGGAATGGATCCGACATTTGTAACTTACATGTTGGGAATCTTTTTCAGTGGCTTCACCACTATATTCAGATGGTTGGAATGCTAATCCATGTGGGAGAAATGGTTTTTATGTCTGAAAATGGCAATATTACCCTTTTATTACAATATCAAAAAACACAAGAGCCTTACATGTCCAAAGTACATATTATTCTGATTTATGAATGGGAGTGAACAATTCCTTTTAATTCCACTCCTTTGCATTCTGGGTTTGAAACCAGGCCTTATTCCCCATTTGGGTTAGGAAATGGAATTGAAGTAGGAAATAATTTGAGGCAGAAATGGGATTTGGACAGGAATGGGATCATTGCGGGAATGCAATTATTGAGTTTCATTAGTAACACATAATGCAGTTTCTATTCCTTTCCAACTTCAATGGTGGCTACAATGGAATGAAAAAAATAAGCCATTTTTCAAAATCCCCCAATAAAAAATATTTTTTATTGAAAATTTATGTAGTTTTTGGATCATATTATATATATATATATTTTGAATTTTTAACTATAATAATACTGTTTTTATGTTTATTGTTCTTGTAATTCTTGTTGTTGTTATTATTATTATTCTTTAATACTAATTTTAATTATATTGTTGCAATTGTTTTTGTTGTCATTGTTAGTTTATTATGATTGTTATTATTATTGTCATTGTTGTTATGTTTAATTTTTATAATAATAATTATTATAATTGTTGTAGTTATTGTTGTTGTTGTTGGTGGTGGTGGTTATTATTATTGTTATAATTTAATGAGGGTTATAATTGTTGTTTGGAAAAGTAGTTAGGAACGGAATTTTGATTCCTATGATCCTATCTATTAGAGGAGGAATGACCATTCCATTGAATGGTAAATTTATGCAAACTGAACAAGGGAATGAGAATTAGGGTCAGATTCTCAATTCCATTGTAGCCCTGATTTTGCGAACCGAACAGAGGGTTTGAGTTTTGAGAAAGCCAGGAAAGCTGGTATTGCTATCTGTATTTCTGGTATTGATTTGTGAAAAATACTTTTGTATTGTGCCATTGGACAATTTGTTCATGGCTTCTATTGAAGGAAAGGCTTCTACTGAAGGATAGTTCAAAGGCAGAGTCCCTTTAGTACTTTTCTGCAAATGGTTGGGGCAATGTCCAAAACTAAACTAATTATTTGTTTATCTTCTTGAGAAGTAAAAATAGAGTGGCAGCTTTTCAAGTTTCTAAATTTACTTTTTTCTGACAATTTTTGAATTTTTATTCTGAGTAGGTCTCTCATTTGTCTGTACAAGGTTTTTGAATGATCCACTTGAAGATTTTAAAAGTGGATGTTCCTAAAAGAGCTATTTAAAAAAGTTGTACAGTTAATTATGATTAAAATGCAAAAAATAGAAATCCCTTGGATTTTTTTTAGTAATACACATCAAGTGAGAGAAAATTTGTTCATCTGATAGCTGTTTTCACTTCCGATAGCAGATTAATTTATTGGTTATGGGTGGTTGGTAGTCATAGTGTTTCAACTGGAATTGATTATTTTGCATGAGCCTTTGCATTTGCATTCTTTGCTTTCATTTCTATTTTCATGCCCCCCTTTGTTTTGCTCTTTATATGTTTGTGGCTGATGGCAAACGATTCCTGCAGGTTTAAGGGAGCTTGAAATTAGTCAGAAACATTTGATGGATAATGATTGTACAAATGGATAAAATGTCTGCTCCTTCATCTAGGGAGCTTGCTCAACGTCTTTATGACAAGGTATTTCATTTTTTGTGCATGAAGAATGGACTTTCAGCCCTGCCTAATTGTTCTATTTTTTTTTTTTTGTATGTAAATGCTATATGATAAATTGAAGGAGCTATAGTTTACTGATGGTGAGCTGCTTTAGAAATTTGATGCCTGTCCATTGATTACATGGTACCTCAATTATTTTCTCCCTTGGATTGAAAGAATATGAAATTGCAAATTTTAGTTGCTTCAGCTTTGGTTTTATTTGGGGGTGAACATTGTGCAATAATGTGCTGTTGCTAACACAGCTTCCTTGACTATATTATGGTGCTTCAAAGCTTGGAATTGTTTCTAATTGATGCAAACTACTAGAGGCTTAGGAAAGAACAAGATTTTAGGTGAAACAAATTTTGAATTAAGGCTTAAATGGAAGTGCCATGATGTATGGACATTCTACTATACAAGAATTATATGGCCTCTTAGTGCTTTTTCATGAGCCTTCTTATTTTGCTGGTGCTACTACTAATAGTCTATTAAGTAGTAGCAGTGTTAGTTGTAACAATGGTGCTAATAGCCTAATACTACAGAAACTGTCCGGTGAAGCACTTGCATGTTACAACCTTCCACTGAAATATTTTGATAATTCAGGTTAGAGTTGATAATTTTTCCCCCTTGCAAGTACTCTCTTTACTAAGTCTTTATCCAAAAAAATCCTGTTAAATCTGGATAATCTTCAATTATATTTTGGGCTAAATAACACTATATTCTTGGGAAAACAAAGTTTGGTTTGTCAAATGGATAATTTTCTGGAAAAATAGAGTTTAAAATTTTTCAAATTTTTCTGGAATTGTAAATGCAAAAGTAAACCTGGAAATCAGGTATCAAGTCATTAGAATCCAATACCGGTGTTCATGGGATGAATCTGCTTCTTGTCTCTTTCTGCATTGTTCTTTTCCATGGAGGGTGTGGAAGAAGTTGTTCATCATTTTTGGAAGGATTTGATTTTGCCCATAATCGGTGGAGGATTTGATTGCTGTTTCTTTTATGGGTTTTGCTAGGAGTAGAGATGGCTCAGCTTTGTGAGGTGTGAGATTTTTGCTGCTTTTTGGAGCGTTTGATTGGAACTGAATGCACGTATCATTACAGGGAATATGTATTGGCCTTTGTTTTGGGATATGATTCAGTATTTGGCCTTGTTACGGGCTTTTGCAGTGAGGTGCTCTAAGGGAAGGGGTTGTTTTTCAGATTTACAGTGTGATTGAATGACTGGGTTATTTTGATTTTAATTTTTTCTTCTTTGTGCTCTTTTCTTTTCAGGAATTTTACCCTTTTGTACATCCTTTCATCTTTTATGATGTCTATTCTTTTTTCTATTGTAAAAAGCTATGTGGGCACAGATGGGGCATTAGATTTTCACTTTTTAATGAGAAGTCATTATTGTTGTTAATGATTTTGCATTTGGTTTTCTAAGCCTTTTGTCACATTGTCTATTTGTATCTTACTTTTCAATGTCATTAACTGATTATCCTTGCCATTATTTATAAAAAATAGTAGAAAAATGACTCAAATGCCTTTGGCACTAAGACCAAGTTTTACTGCATTTTAATCTTCATATTCTGTGTTTAGAAAATATATTGTAATTGTATATTGTTAGTCAATTGTGCTTCATTTAGAAAAATATGTTCCACAAATGGACCTTTCATCTTAGAATCTGGTAGTCCACCACTGAGCTATGGCTCAGCTGGTATTTGGAATTACAGGAAATATCAGCTCCACTGAACACCTAGAATTCTGTTTTTATTCAGCCTTCAGTCATGTCCTCGGTCACTTAATATTTTTTTGCCCTTGAGTCTGATTTGTTGAAACACAGTAAAAAGAAAAATCACCGAGTGCATGAAGTTTTCAGGACTTAGAACAGTTATTCCAGTTTAATTGGTTGGAAGTTCAAGCTTTTTAAGTGGAAACAGGGCTTGTTATCAGAAGGCTTTGTAAGGCTTTGTCTCCTAATGTGTGTGATGTGTCATGCTAGTAGTGGGACACATGCTCATTTCTCCATTGTTCTGTGGCTTGGTTGTTATGGAACAAGCTTCTTGGTCTGTTTGGAGAGTGTTGGGTGTGCCCTAGCGCTTTGGACGATTTTTGGTTGATTGATTTAAGAAGGTTGGCAGGTGCAAAGATGCTAGAATTTTATGGCAATGTGCAAGTTTTGTTGTTTTGGGGGCCTTTGGCTGGAGAGGAACGCTCTTATTTTATGAAGATCAGGTTTCAGCTGCTCATTTGATTTGGGATCAGAATGTTTTGGCTGCTTCATTGTGGCTTTTTTTTGTCAGGATGCTTTGGGGAGTGAGTTTTTGGATATGCAGCATGCTTGTTTGGTTCTACTTGTGTGTTTTGTTTTGTTTTGTTTTGTTTTCTCCTCCTGTTTAGCTTCGGTTGGGAGGGTCTAATCCTCATGCATTTGTCCTATGCACAATATAGGTTCTTTTTCTAATAAAAAATATAACTTTTTTTTAAAAATGTTTTTAAGTTTGAAGAAAGGAAAAGGACATATGATCTGTTAAGTTCATTTACAGGTTGATCGTGTCTAACAAAATCAACCAAGTCCCCCTCTTTTGAATAAAAAATTCTGCATTATTTTTAATGGTGCAAGACTGTCATATTGAATTTTTATACAATTTATATGGTGTTTTATTTTGGGTAGCTTAAAATGAAAAAAATTGAGTTTGGAGGTGCAATTTTTATTTAAAAAAAAAAGAATTAACCTCTGCTTTGCGCCCTTTCATGACAGATTTCAATCAATCTGACATGCTTCACATGAAATATCTTCTTTATAAGGATTAATGTTAACATTTACTGTATTAACTACTATGCTATTGGTATGGCAGCCACTATGCAATATGACTCACTCTATTTACACCCCGCAATAATAAAAAGAAGAGTGACATGAAAAAAAACAACAACAAGCCCTAAGTCCCACTTGGTGGGGTCGGCTACATGAATACTTTTCCGCCAATTCACCCGATCCAAAGCGTTCTCCTCTATTAGAGCGACATGAAAAAACACAAAAGAAAAGGAGTGTAATGGGTTAATTGTGTGTACTATGGTTCTTTTATTAAATCATGCTTCTTATTAGAAAATGTCCCATATACAGAATGTTGAGTTGGAGAATAAGCGTCGGAAGTCGGCCCAGGCAAGAATCCCCTCAGACCCCAATGCCTGGCAACAGATGCGTGAGAACTATGAAGCAATAATTCTTGAGGATCATGCTTTTTCTGAGCAGCACAACATTGAATATGCTTTATGGCAGTTGCACTACAGACGAATTGAGGAATTTAGAGCACACTTTAGTGCTGCTCTGGCTTCTATGAGCTCAACCACATCTCAAAATGCAAAAGGGCAAGCTCGACCAGATCGAATAACAAGAATTCGTTTGCAGTTTAAAACCTTCCTTTCTGAAGCAACTGGATTCTATCATGATCTAATTTTGAAGATCAGAGCTAAGTATGGGCTTCCCTTGGGTTATTTCTCTGAGGATTCTGGAAATCAAATGGTTATGGAGAAAGATGGAAAGAAATCTGCTGAGATGAAGAATTTGATATCATGTCACCGTAGTTTGATATACCTTGGCGACCTAGCACGCTACAAAGGACTGTATGGGGATGGTGACTCAAAAACACGTGACTATGCTGCTGCTTCAAGTTACTACCTGCAAGCTGCCTCTCTTTGGCCATCTAGTGGGAATCCCCATCACCAGGTTTTACCTTTAATACGTATATATATTTGTTATTGCCACTGATTTTATGATTCTAATTTTCACAAGGCCATAAATGCTTTTCTTTGTTCAGCTTGCAATATTGGCTTCTTATTCGGGCGATGAACTGGTGTCTGTCTACCGGTATTTTCGGAGTCTTGCTGTGGATAGCCCATTTTCAACTGCTAGGGAAAACTTGATTGTGGCATTTGAGAAGGTATTTCTTTATTGTTGTGCACTACTGCATGCGTGACAGTGTGTTGTACCTTCTATTCAATTTTTAGGTTCATATATATTTAAGATGCAGCGCTCTTTAGTTGGCACATTTTCTTGAAACTGCAAACATTTGAAAACCAATATTATGCTCTGGATTATTAGTTGTTTATTTTTGCTTGCTTCTCTCATGCCATCTGTGAGGTGGGCAATCTGCCTCACAGTATGCTATGTATGCATCCTGTGCATAATTCTCTTTTGCAAGTAGCCATTTTTCTTCATGAAATTGTGCACCTTGTGCCTTGTGGTAAGGCCATGCACATTATGCCCCCTCTCCAAATCCCTGAAGTTGCATTGGAGTGAGTGCACCTAATAGCTCTTTGTAGGGTCTATTGGCATTATACATAAACAGTTTGAGGATGTTGCTTGGGCATGAGTTTGTTATCCTTGAAGTTACATTTGTCTTTTTCATTCATATTTCAAATATGAATTTTTTCTTTTGAGGAAAATGGGTCTTGATTAGTGCATGACCGCCATAATGTTTGAGAATGTATCGTTGATTGTGGCCACAGTTCAGTCCCTCATGCACAGATGTGTGCATTCTATTGGGGAAAATTAATTTATAGAGCAGAAAAGGCATTGATGCTTCTGATTAGGCCATGTTAGTGACGAGTGTTGCAAGGAGAAGCCTTTCATTAACACTATGAGTCTTTCATGCATATAACTTAAGCAATTACTGAAATCCTGGTGCTTGGTCCTTCAAGATAAGATTTTTTTTTATAAATAAAATGAAGGGCTCGCTTATTGGGGTACTAAAAATTGTAGCTGTCAATGAAGAATGGAGTGTCTCACCTGTGGACAGGCCTGGTGTCGCCCATATTCCAAAAAGAACTTTTCATATATTAATAGTCAAAATAAAATTTGACTGTTTTAACTTGATGCTTTGTATATGATTATTAGTTGTTATATATGTGATTCCAGAAATGTTAGTTTTTATTTTCTCATTTATTTTTCCAGGATATTAGTTGTTATTTATTTAACAGTGGAAGTTTAATATTTTTAATAAATTTTCTGTGTAGTTTTGAAATGTAAGTGTATCTCATGATTCATGATATGAACTGATGGAAAATTTGGCTTATTCGAATATCCTTATCTTTGCGATTTAAATGGGTTTGTATATTGATCAGTCACTTATTATACTGCATATACATGACTTTTGGGAGCGGCTTATTTGGCATTATGTAGTATTGGGCTAGTTTGTTGCTCATGTAGATGTTGTTTGTCTGTGGTTGCTGGGATAGATGTGGCTGGTATATCATATTCATGTATTCTATGTACAGTTTGGCACTGGGTGCCTCTAGGGAATTGCCCAAACCTTTTTTCTGAGGCTTACTCCTCGGCTGGTGAATTGGGTATGAACGATGTTTGATCTCGTACGTTCTCTACCTTAACCTAACTGTAATTACTGGGGTTAGTTGGGATTAACCACCGAGAGGAAGACCATGTAACATTCTGAAGGCCATGGGAAAAGACTGAATCCACCTGTACTGACCTGACTGGTGGATTGATCCTGGCATATTGGTTGATTGAATTTGCTGAAAATGTCCCATATCAACCCTTCCAGGGAAAAGATTGAATATAGGTTGCTCTGCAGGGCTTTACGGGATTATATGAGGGTCTATGCTTATAGGTTTTGGCATGACATACAGTTGCTTTTAGCAAATTAAGAGGTGTGGACTGTGTCATTTGATGATATCACCATATTATGTAAATAATAAAGCTTGTCTGTTATGTAATTACAGTTGTTTAATCAATTTTTACAAAAGAATTTCGTTATGTCAAACGTCGTTTTTACTGCGACTAGTCAAAGAATGCCCTAGTGATTTTTCTGAATATGGGCCATATTAGTTGGTGAGTTAGGAAATGGACGGCTCTCTCTCTCTCTCTCTCTCTCTCTCTCTCATCCACCACCTATCTCATAGCCCCTTGGATTTGCTTCTTGTGTGTTTGATCTTGGCTCCTGCTTACATGAGAGAAGGTCGCTCCATTGGACCGTTAATCCTTCGATCTGCGTCTTGAGAGCGTAGGGGAGGATGACCTCCTTTTGTTGTGAAGGAACGCTCTTTGCAGCCATTGGGTTAGGGTTTCTTTGCAGCGGCATGGTGGTTGATGGTATGTCTTCAGGTTTGGCTGGGTGGGGACGGGGGTGTTCTAATGTGGAACAGGATACGGAAAGGTGGATTATAGGATGGTGGTTATATCGACGGGGAAGGGAAAGTTATTGGAATTAGGGTTGGGCTGGAAAGGAAAAGGTTTTCCATTTTCATCCCTAGTGGTGTTTGTGATGAAGGCTGGCGGAGTTTTTCAAGACAGCTTCATCCATTGGTGGCAGATTCAGTCAAGGAAAATAGCTGTAGAGCGACTGGAATTGCTGGTACAGGGCAGTGACCATCTCGATCTTGGAAGGAGTCGTATCACTAGGAAACGAGCAACTTTGTGAAGTGTGGTGCAAATCTGCAACGAAATTCATTTGTAGCTGATGTGGGACAGTTGGAGCATGGAGCAGAAGTCTGACTTCTAGCCTTCTACAGAGGCAGCTAGGGTTTTGCAGGAGGCTTCCCATGGGTTGAAGGTGAAGTTGGTACAGGAACCATTGCTTGTTTCATCGGAGGTGGTTCAGATGGGTGTGGAAATGAGGAAAAAGTATGAATCGAAGAGAGTGCATTATGGTGAGATGGTGTCAAAAATCTAAGGAGAGTGATAAAAGGAGAGTGAAGTATTTTGGAAGATCCATATGTTAGTGGAGAAGGAGGGGGAGCATTTGTTTGATGTGCGGCAAGGAAAGTAAGACAAATTGTCATTTGTTCCACATTGTGAGGTGACAAGGGTGTTCTGGAATAATTTGTTTTTCTGTAGCGGTGAGGATTGGGTGACTCTAAAGACTACGTATGATTTCGTATCAGTACAAATTTTGGGGCTTTGGAAGGAAGAGAAAAAAAGAAAGATTTGGTTTTGTGTTGTTTTTGTTATATTGTGGACTCTTTGGCTTGAAAAGAATGCCAGGATTTTTCACAGATCAGAAGGTTCCAAAGCATTTGATTTGGGAGAAAGCTTCGTTTTAGGCTTATTCTTTTGGGGCTTATATGGATATTTTTCTGTTCAATATCCAGAGGGATTGGAAGGTAGCATTGTTGTAGATACTTCATTTTTCCATTTTGTTTTTGTTGCAAAGGAGGATGGCTTGCCCACTTTTTCATGTGATTTTTTCATCGTTCTTGCATTGGTGAAGTTTTTGTTGTCTTCAAAAAGGAAGGGTGTAACTAGTGAAGAGAAGAAATTGAGGGGACCTCCCAGATAATGATGGTTGAGGACCTTAGCGAGTTTGATTGTGATGTGGGGTTGCTTTTGGATGAGATTTGGGAACAATATGGATATGATTCTTACTTATCTGACTTACTAGGGGTTTTTTGGTATGTATTACATGTCTGATGGAAGGGGGATCGGAGGAGGTTTCTGTTTTGAGCATGATGGTAAACAATAGGGTAGGATGGAATTCTGCTTACCCCTTTGGAGGATATTTCTGAAAGGATTTAGAAGCTTGGAATTAATGGATAGGATTGGTTTAAAACTATCTGATCTTGGAGGAAATGAAGTGCGTCCTGAAAAATCAAGTGCAGAAGGGTCAGAGGGAACTAGCTAATTTGGAGTGCTTGGGAAACTACAATCGAAAGGGATTGGAGGGGAGTTTTCTTGGTTAATTTTTAAAAATTTTTTATTTCATTTTTTTTCTTTCTTTATTTTTTATATTTGTTTTGATTCTATTTTTTTTTGAGGGCTTCCTGTCCATGATTATGTTGTAATTTCTCTGTTCTCTGGCTGATACATCTTTTTCTTATCTGAGAAAAAAAATCCATACCAATTGGTTTTGAGTATGAAGTATCCTATATCTTTTGCAAAAGAGGCTCCTATTGATCAAATCATGTCTTGCCTGGTCATCTGCAAGGTTGGTTTTTGAGAAAGAAATCTGATTTGCATGCTAAGAATGTGATGGAAATAAACATGAATATCAATTGCAATTTGTGTAAATTCATGAACAAAATATGTCGTTTTCAGTGGGATGTTATTTTGTTCCTGCAAGACCTTTAGAACAATGGTGGGGAGTTGAATGCAGATGTTTGGTGTGGGTTAAGTGGCTAACATGATGTGGTGATTTTTATACCATGTTAACTTCAGTGAACATTATCTTCGGTTATGTGCTTCTGGCCAGGTCACATCTTATGATCTAGTCTGGGAAATTTGGTTTTTCAGTTCACCTCATATTTTTTAAATTTTTGGTGGGCAGAACCGTCAGAATTACGCTCAGATGCATGTGGATGCTAAAGCTTCTGCACCTCGGGAGCCACGTGGGCGGATCAATGCCAAAGGAAGAGAGAAGGAGGAGGCAAAACTTCAATCTAAAGATAATAACCTTGAAGTTGGTGCTCGGGGCACAGCATCCAATTCCCATGATACTTATAAAGCCTTTTGCATTCGATTTGTTCGCCTAAATGGTATTCTTTTCACACGAACAAGGTATTTTTGAATGTGATTATTTCTTATGTTATTTACTGAAGTTCATGGACTATGCCCTTATATACTATACTTTCTTTCACCAGCTTGGAAACATTTGCTGAAGTTCTGGCTTCAGTCAGCAGTGCTTTGCATGAGCTTCTTTCTTCTGGGCCAGAGGAGGAACTGAATTTTGGTGGGGATGCTTTGGAGAATGGACTTGTGATTGTAAGGCTTATTTCTATTCTTATATTCACTGTTCATAATGTGAATAGGCAGGCAGAAGGGCAGACATATGCAGAAATCTTGCAGCGCAATGTTCTCCTTCAAAATGCATGTGCTGCAGTTTTTGAGTTCATGGGACACATATCAAAGAGGTGTGCACAGCTGAATGATGCATTATCCAGTTACCTTCTCCCTGGCATTCTTGTTTTTGTGGAATGGTTGGCCTGCTGTCCCGATGTTGCAGCTGGCAGTGACGTGGATGAGAAACAGGCAGCTGTTAGATCTGTTTTCTGGAATCATTTTATATCCCTCTTGAACAAGCTCGTGTCAAATGGGATGGTTTCTATGGATAATGATGAAGATGAGACATGCTTTTTCAACATGAGTAGATATGAGGAAGGAGAAACAGAAAACCGGCTTGCTTTATGGGAGGATTTTGAGTTGAGAGGATTCTTACCAATTCTTCCTGCACAAATGATATTGGATTTTTCAAGGAAGCATTCCCTTGCGAGTGATGGAAACAAGGAGAAAAAAGCCCGTGTTAGAAGGGTTTTGGCAGCAGGGAAGGCCCTGGCAAACATAGTTAGGGTTGGTCAAAAAACAATATACTTTGACCCAGGAGTGAAAAAATTTATTATTGGTATTGAGCCTCAAAAATCAGATGATTTTGCAGTTGGCCCCTATTTAGGCATGCATAAATCAAATGGTGTGATTGAAGAAATTCCAGCAGAAAAAACAATAAATCCAGGAGCTTTGCAGTCAAAGACACAGTTATATGTGGAAGGGGAAGAGGAGGATGAGGTGATTGTTTTCAAGCCAACAGTGGCCGAGAAGCAAACTGATGTAATTGATCAAAACTGGCTTGCTTACAATGGCCCAGAGACTCACAAGACTGCTTCTGCTAGTGATCTGCATCAATTTTATGGTGGTTCCATTCCAGGTCCTCTTAGTGATCTTCACCAGCATGCTGCTTTAGGTTCAGGGGTGCAACCACCTGTACCTGTTGCCAATAGTAGCAACCAGCATCTGCCATCAGTTCAATCACGCGCTTCAACATGGATGGCAGAACATGAAGACACTCTTTATAATGGTTTGAAATGCTTGAGTGTTTCGGAAAACATGCATGCAAGGAAACCTGAGTTGCAAGAAGATATAGGCATTTCACATCCTGCTTCCTTTTCCGTTCCTATTCAACATCCTCTCAATTTTAATGCTAGTGGCATTTCTTATGGTCAGATAGGACTCACAGAAGCTGGGATTCCATTCAAGGTTGAATCTGCTGCATCTTCTGGAGTCAAGGCTGACAGTTTCATTGTAAATACCTCGTCAGCTTTGCAACCAAGTTCAAGAAGAAGTCCAGTGAGCCGTCCGGTTAGGCATTTCGGACCTCCACCAGGTTTCAGCCCTGTCCCGCCTAAACTAGTAAATGAGCCTTTATCTGGTTTGGATCTGACAAGTGAGAGTCCACTATTCGATGATTATAGCTGGTTGGATGGATATCAGTTGCCATCGGCCATGAAAAATGCAGGACTCAACAATTCCAATCAAGTGTCAGATGCAAATCCTCAGTTTGCCAGCAAGAGCAGTGGTATGAGTGGCACAGTTAGTTTTCCTTTCCCTGGAAAACAAATTTCCACAATGCAGTTTCAACCGGAAAAACAGAAAGGCTGGCAAGACTACAAGCCTCTTGAGTATTTAAAACTGCATCATGAACAGCAGCTGCAGGAACCACAACTTACCAAAGGAAACCAGCAGTTTACCCCACTGTCGGAGCAATATCAGGGGCTGCCCATGTGGACAGGTCAATACTTTGTGTGAAATCATTATGAGAGCATAGATGATAGATGGTAAGATTTCTTCCCTGCACCTGATATTATAATTTCATACTTTTGTGTTTGGAGTCCAGTTAATTATTTGCTAGCTTTTCCGTTGTTTCCTTGCAAGCTCTCTAATCTAACTTATCTTTGTTCTTGAGGTCCTTGAGAATGATTGCGGTGAATGTTCAGCCTCTTGTTGCTACCATTTTCAAACTCCAACTTTGCTGCCTTGTCAATAATTTAAATTGTTGGAGCATGGGTGGTGTTGGCATCCTGCAGGCACATGCTACTACAGAAGTAAGTATCTAGTTTACAATGGTTTGAGTAGTACTTGCCAATTTCCTTGTGTGGATGCATATATGCGTCAAATCCAATAGTTAAAAAAAGTCTTCCACATTGTGCATTACACTGTAATAATTTACTTCCGCATATGCTTACCGCTGCCTAGTCATTTGATAAAACAACCTCATCACAAAATCACCTTGATTCACTACAATCCCTTTAGACTGTTCCTTGGCACGCCAGTCACTGTTTAGTGGGTTTCTAGAGTTATAGGAAAGACACCTTGTTGAAGAATTCTCCTGGCAGTTGGGCTTCACATAACCATAAAACAAAGGAACTGCTTTTCCTACACTGTTTATGAGTCTCCTTAAGAAGGTAGGTAATGAGCCAGTTGATATTGAAATTTGTGCCAAAGATGGAAGGAAATATTTTTTTAATAAAGAATTCTTTGAGAATATGGTTTTTCTCCTGAAGTTTTGTTTTTATACAATCATGAAAAGGTGATGGGTGATGGACATAGTTTGTGGAAATTTCATCGAACATGATTGATCTTGCCATTACTTTTTGGATGGATTAGTAAATCAATATATTTTCTGAATGAGAGCCTAGAAACTAATCATATGAAGTTACGAATTCACTTAGGATGCCGGTTAGTACCTTTGTCTTTATTGTTTTTTTTTTTTGGTTACATTGTAGGTGAAGAAAGTTGGGAAACAAGTGATAACATGTTTGTTTGTGCGACTAGATTCCACTCTGTATGTTTTTCAGCTGTTGTGGCAACTACTGAAAATAAGGGTTTTGTTTTTTGTCCACATGTTTGTTGTCACTGTACCTTAAAATCCAAAATCCACTTTTTGTGAATTGAAAAATCATTATGTACACAACCTTTTTAATAGAGAAAAAAACTAAAATAAAATTTTCTTTTGAATATGAATTTAAATTAAAGGATATCCCTAAAATTTTAAAAGAATTGAAAAATCTGAAAAAATAATTCCAAAAATATTTTCACCAATTTTCTACGTTCATATACAAGAGGATTGTTCTTGGAGTAGTGAAAAGTGAGTTAAGTGAAATAGTTATTAATTAATTCTTATTTTTTACTGTAATATATTTTAATCTGTGTTATTTATAAATTCTCATTATTCTAGTCAAATTTTAATGTATTTATAAATATATTTCTGATTTTTGATTTATTAAAGATTTTATAATGGTGTCATTTAATTTGGTTTTTAATTTCGTAGTTTTTTGACAGTGATACTGATACCAGATCCTTCTAAACTGCTTACTATCTTGAACAGTGAGAAGTAATGAGACACAATAATGTTTCTCAAAGTAGACATGGCTAGAGTTGGGATGAAATTTAGGCAGTTTGAAACTGTTTCTGTCCTTAAGAGTTGACCTATGTTATTACTAGCAGCCTCTTGCTAGATATTTAAAATGATCTTATAGTAGAATTATTTAAAAATATTTGTAGAAGAATTATTTGGCCCTTCATCCAGGTTAATAGGCCTAAGTTATGCTGCACTCCACGATAAAAATAATAGATATTATGTACATAGTGTATGTTAATATTTTTCATTCCCTATGTCTTCCCTTTATGCCATCTTTTTCATTATGTTTGAACATGAAGATAGTATGCATATCTTCAAGTTGGATCGGGCATTCACATTTACCATTCCATGCACAATTATGTTAGTCTGTGTGAATGTATCTTTAGACCTTTACAAATGGAGGGTTTTGCTTTTATATAACACTGTACTTTTGTTTCTGCTTATAATACAGGTTGCACCAAGGCCTCCAGTCCAGAGCAGTGAATGTCTTTTGTCTGGTTGTTCGAGGTTGGGGATGTGCATGTTAATGAGGACTATCCATAAAGTCTCCGGGCCTATGTCTCAAGATCTTGGTGGAATAAAGATGGCGTACTTGCCAAGTCACTATCCTAGTAGAACCGTGATAACAGTGGCCATCGGGTATGTTCATTTCAGTTGCTGTTGAGCGAATAACATGTAAAGCTTGCTACTCCCTGACCGAGAGCTGGAGGGTGGCAGAAGGGTAAGAGGTTGCTTTCGTAGGAGGTGGGTATTGGAAGCTGCTACCGATGGTTGGTAGGTATGTACGTAGAAGAGCAGTGGATATGTGTCTTTAAAAATGCTCGTTATGATGATTGCCTTATCAAATTAGGACTTGTGATAATAATAAAGGTATAGCAAAAAAAGGTGTAAACTAATCTGGAACATAGACCAGTGCATGTCTTGGTTTTATATGCTGTGTGGAGTATGGGCGGATGAACCCATTTTGGATGAAATAATGATACGTATTTGGAAACAGTAGTAATAATAGGGTTTGTTATAATAATATGTAGTGTGTTGTGTGGGGAAGAGAGAAAAGCAGGAATCCTTATCCTTGGATGGTTCATTGGTTTAGACTTATAGACGGTGGCTTATGGTATTATGGAATTTGAAGCAGGTGTGCCTCTTTTATGGTATGAACGTTGTGATGAGGTGAAGTCTTCTTGGATGATGGATGATGATATTATGTGTTGCGTAGGGATTAAGATTGAGGAGCTCCTCACGGCTCCTTTATGTTTTTGTTTTTCATTTAAAAAACCAAAATTAAAACATAAGAATATGGTTGGTGCATTACTTGCAGTATACGTAAACTAAGAGGTCATGCATTTTGATTTTGTTCTCATGCTATGCGTAAGCTCAAAGTGCTCTTAAACCGTTTTCACGTGTTTGCAATTAAACACGTGAAGAGGTTGCCTCAGTTTATATTATTTGCATTTTAATTTATCCGTTTTTCCCCTTTTAGATTAATCACCCCTATTTTCCTAAAAATCATCTCCTTTTTCTTTCCCTGGTTGAAAGTAAATTATTGTACATTAAAGATTATAATTTTTAATAATGTAGTACTTGTTTGGTATTATTGTAGTGTTTTTGTTTTCTATTTTTCATTTCTTAGACCCGGAAGAAAGAGGCTAAAAATTCATTTGTTTATGTTACCCGTTTTTTATTTTTATTTTCAATTTTAAATTATTTGTGAAAAAAATGAAAATAGATTTTCTAGTTTACACTTGTTTTAGTAGAGATTTTGAATACTTAAAAATAATTTATTTTCTAAATATACACACTTTTTAATTAAAATTTAAATACATAATTGTGTGAATTTAAATAAAATTAAAGTGAAAATATTCGTAATCTTTTTAAAAAAAATAATAAGTCAATTTTAAAACATTCTTACTAATTTATAGTTGTCATGTGTAATGAGGTTGTTTAAAGTAAAATTTTAAACTATAACAATGAACTAAAATGTATTTTTTATTTTTTATTTTAATTTATACTATTTTGCACTTTTATTATTTAAATTATATTTTTAAAAATATTATCTGATTTAAATAAGAATATAAGTATTTTTAATAGAATTTTAAATTTATTTTGCTTTATAAATGTTAATTAAATAGATTGTTGGTTTCTAATTTTTAATTTCTATTTTTATTTTTTAATTTTCGTTTTTCATAATTTTTAGTAGTGGTACCAAGAACCGCCTCTTGGATTTATACTAGTGATCTCAAAAAACATTATTCCACGCAAGTTATTTGGGAGTAATTTATTAGAGTTTGTACAGACTGACCTATGTTGACTCTAGTTAATTTGGACTGGGTTTATGATTTTATCAATTCTTATTATTTTCTTTTTAGTTTTATCATTTTCAAATTTACTTGGAAGAAATAAAAAAAAAAAAACACAAAAAGAATCTGCACAGCTCCTTTGGTGCGTAAGATTGTAAATTAGAGAAAGTAAAATAAAATATATTATTTAATTAATTTAGTTATTTTTTATTTAAATTTTCATTTTATTCTTTTCTTACTCAAATTTATTCATTTATTTTTAAAATACATGTCCTAAGAGTAGTGGCCCTATTACATTCCCAATTTTTTACTTTCTATTTTTCAAAATGTGAAAGTTAAAAAAATGGTTGTATTTTCTAGAATTTTTTTTTAATTTTTAATTAAAATTAAAATTTTGATAGCTATTCATGATGGGTCAATGCTAATAGAAAGTCATTATGGGCAATGTGGCTAGCCTTTGGATTTTTAAATTCTCTAGTCTCTCCTTTTATCTTAATTCTTTTATCCTACGTTACCATGACATGTTAAGTCTATTCACGAATTTTGTAAATTCAACTGCGTCTTTACTCAATTCAACTAGATTCTAAACGAAAAATTTTAACTATTTGAGTATTTTAAAATAATTAAGTTTGAGTTCAATGATGTTATTCCAATTGAGTTTGAAGTCTAATTGAACTTTTTAATTTTAATTTTTTATATTATATAATTCATCTAATATATATATATATATATATATATATATTAATTATATGTATGTGTCCATACTCATTTTTTGATGGGGCCTTGTTTTGTGTTGCTTAGTGTGCAAAAGAACCCATTTGGAGATTTTTGTAATTTTAGTTGCATGATGGGTCCTCGCACCAATTTGGTGTTTACTACTTTTATCTTTGTTGGGTTGGCTTATTTGTAGAATTATGATCCACATGAAATGGAAGGCTAATGAACATTTTGAATTAATGGATTAAGGTGATTTTTGACTTAAAAAATGCTGTGAGTGTTAATGGGGAAGTGGAAGGGTTTTTTCCTATTAATATCTACTTTTATGGGGAGTGGGATAATAGTTATATATATATATAGGATTGGACATTGTCTTCTTGCCACCAATCTTTCTCTCATTAGTTTACCCATAATGAAAAATAGAGATAGAAAAAAGGCTAGACGAGAGAAATGATTCCTACAAGTCTTTTTTAAAGATTAGTTTATATCATGACTTATTCAGGTATGTTTGTTTATGGATTCTTTAGTTTTCAACATAAGAAAATATATGTGAAAATCATGATAATTAAACATCTTATAATTTCAGTAAAATAACATAATAAATTCTTACATGTGGTATTAGAGCCAAGGCTGAAATTATCATGTTTTTCCTTTAATTTAGAAATTGATTTTGTTAATTGTGTAATGTTTAGCGTTCGTTTGATTTCGGAAAATATCCATGTTGTTTGTCGGATTTAATGAAATATTGATGGAGCCATACAGTCATTGGATTTATTGGATTGTTATATCATGATTCCGAAATCGTCATCACCTCTGTGGTCATATATTGTGCTAATTATGTATCTAAGGAAAAATTCTGTCTAAGAAAGTGAGACTTAAGTGGTCCATTGTGACCTCCCACTTACCTAAAAATTTACCTAGTATAATTTAACACAATCATCATTGGGCCCATTGCGATGTCATCAGCGCCACCTCAACAAATGCATGCTTTATTGTTTGAGTTTAGTATGAACTCACTTACGTTAGGTTAATAAATGTATTTATGCATGCAAGAGCTGAAATGTTATAGGCCGAATTTTATATATTTTTCATGATGAAAATCTTATTCTGGGATTTTTATTTATCTGCTGTGAGCTTGGACAATTTTTGCTGAGTAAGGTATTGATCAATGTTTATTTTATGGTTAGCATGTTGTCGCCAAAGTGATTTTACTAAAAAAAGTTATAAACATTGAATTGAAATATGATTGTGCAAAAATCATTACAGAATCATTATTTGATTATTATGATTGACTCAAAGGTACACCAACTTTCAAGTAATCACTGAATTAATCAGGATAATTGAAAGAATGGTAGTGAGATTGAGATGAATGCCCAAAGGTGACGGATCAATTGAACTTTAAAGGGTTATCAATTATGTCTGGGTGGGTGAAAATCACAAAAAAATGTAAATGTTAGTATATTGCATAAGTTAATCCAAAGATTGAATGCGATTTACTAATGAAAGTGTTTTTTTTTTTCGATTACATAGGAACTCCAGCCACCAACGAGCCCTTCGGACCCCTTGGTGTGGCACCAAACTTACGGATCAGCGTCCTCCGTCTGTTACTTAAAATATTAATGTTATGATCATTTTATCGTCGTGTCTATTCTTGTTTCACTACATTTGCTAGCTTCTTCTATTTAGATCTTTAATGGGACAAATTTCTCTGATTGGAATGAACAGATTCAATTTCACCTTGGTGTTCTGGATCTGGACTTAGCTCTGCGAATAGACACTACAAAAAACCTGGTTTTTAGTGACAAATTTATTAATGACAGATTCAATTTCGTCACTAAAAGTGGGTATTAGTGATGATTTTTAAGAACCGTCACTAATAGTGTAAACATTAGTGATAGTTTTAGCACCCATCACTAATAACTTCATCACTACAAACCGATTTTCCCACCCAAACTATCGCGGGAAATCATTTTTCTCGCAAAAATTATCTCGAAAAATATTAGCGACGATTCTATGGGTATTAGTGATGAATGGAATCCGTCACTAAAAGTCATTATGAGTGACGATTAGGTGGCCGTCACTACTATTATTGTATTAATATATAAAAATAATATAGTTAATACTATTAGTAACTAATTTTCAAAACCGTCACTAATAACATGTATTAGTGATTCCCCGAAAGTTTTTCCGGGGCACCTAATTCTTTCCCTAGTTCTAACTTGGTGCAAGCGTATCATCCATATGCATCCGACAGTCTCGGTACTTGTGGCCCGATTTGCCACAGCGGTAAAAGTCACCTACAAACGATCGCATGTGGGATGGATCCCCCTATGGACCCCGTGGTTCTGCATCTTGGCGATTTCTCGTACCGTAGTTCCTCTTCTTCCACTACCCTTGGCGAGAACCAGTTTGAGAACCAAAAGGCATTGGCCTCTTCTTCTGTTCCTGCACTACCTCATCCTCCTAGAGACTAGCCTCAACCACGGAGGCTTTATCCACTAGAATAGGGAACTCTCGAATTTGCAGCATTCCCACCAGCCTATGGATATCCTTCCTCAGACCCTTCTTGAATCTCTGAGTCTTCTCGTACTCGTTCGATATCAGACACGACACAAAACAAGATAGCTCAATATATCTAACTGCGTATCTCTGCACTGTCAGGGTCCCTTGGGTCGGACTCAAGAATTCGTCTACCTTTGCATCATGGATAGAAGTCGGGAGTATCTCTTGAAGAATACCTCCTTAAAACGGCCCCACGTCATCCTTGATGGGTTGACCCTCTACTCCTCTAGGAGACTCACAACCGTCTGCCATCTCTCAACTTCTCTTGCCAGCTGAAACGTAGCATAGAGAACTTTCGGCTCGTCGGTGTAGTGTAGAATCTTCAATATCTTTTCCGTCTTCTGCACCTAGTTCTCTACCACGATTGGGTTGGATCCTCTAGTAAACGTCGGAGGATGCATGCGGGTGAACTTCTCAATGGTGCAACCCACAGTTGTAGGCAGACGCTCCCATCCCCCAACGCTTCACCCAATCTCTCGCATAACCTACCTAGTCAAACCTCGAGGCATGAAAGGTGACCCTTCACTTGAAGTCCCCTCCGAGCTACTATACAAGTTGCTATCCTTGGGTTCCATTCTGAAAATAGGATAGGAATAGATTTGTATTCCTATATCATATCACAATTGACACAATCATTGCAGAATAATTATTTTAACTTCTAAACTCTTGAGTCTAGGTCTGCCCCACCGCACAAACACGAAACCATCAATGGTTTACCATGGTTTTATTGAAATCGTCATTCCTGGAAAAACATAGAACACCGTCAATGAATCCCTGTCTACTACAAGACAACCCTCGACCTACTCTACCCATTACTTACATTCCTATACTCTGGTATGTTCACCTAATCAAGCCTAACCAAGTCTACAAGACCTAACAATATGGTTAGCTCTGATACCAAGCTATCACGCCCCAAACCCGGCAATGGGCCCCAGGATGTGATTTAGTAACCTAACCTGTCCCTGTATCATACAACCATCCATGATACAATACAAAATGAGGGTCCGATCTTGTAGGGTTCACGTATACCCTATACACAATCACTTACACAATATATGCAGCAGAATTATACAACCTATTACATTCAATCCACACCATACTAGAGTCTATACAATACTAGAATGAACCACAACATAACCCCGGGTGTCTACATAACCCAGAATGACTCCCCGGTCACAGTTCAGTACTTACACAAGTACTTATACAATGCTAACCAACAACCACGCTCCCAACTCTCTAGAACGCTAATTTTGGCTACTCGAAGGACCTAAAATGCATTTGTATGATTGGGGTGAGACACTTCTCAATAAGGGAGAATCAGGTTATATCAGTGTGTGGGCACATGAGTGTTATTTCAACAGTAAAACATAACATTTCACAATTCCAGTATTTTCACAACACAGTTCTAGTATATTCACAACAAAAATCAATCAATCTATCCAGTGTCGTCACACTCTTTGGCCTAAGCCGAATGCAATGATACGACACTCCTGGTAACTTGGCATAGTATAAGCCTCCACAAGGTTGAACCAACACGAATATGGTGACTCACACTCTTCGGTGATAAACCGGAATAATAGGTGGTATTTCACACACTTGGAAAAATTCGGACCTCTCAACCTATGGTATTATTCCGACTCGGCTCAATATCCTAAACTACGGTATTATTCTAACTTGGCATCAATATCTCAGCCTACGGTATTAGTTCAACCTGAATTCAATATCTTAACCTACGATATTATTTTGACTCGACTCAATATCTCAGCCTAGGGTATTATTCCGACTCGCCGTTTTCACAAAACTTGGAACATTTTGGAACTCCTGTTCCTATATCTCATTTCAACATTTCACAACTCAACTTATTTAAATACACAAGCTCATGCCACACTTATTTGGGTAAATAAATAATCACATCATATTTACTTAGAGAATACCATTTAACATAAATGAAGGTACGTTCATCTCTATATCATAATTTATTCAAATATGTGATTTTCCAACAGAAACTGAGATGTTACTCGAAACCCCAATTTTTCTAAAATTATGAACCCAAAAATCCCATAATTTCACTTGGTAGATTTTCCCAAATAAGAATTCAAAACATCCGCATCATCGTAAACCATAGTTTTATCGAATTAGATTTCATAAATGACTGATATAAATAAAATCCCCTTACCTTTCCCCAAAAAATGAAACATGAACTAATGGCTCCAAAAGTGCGAACTGAGTTCCCAAAACCTAAAAACCAAAGAACAATTCTTGACTAATGTAAGAACCCGACCCGAGATATGTAGATTGAACAAATGAGAAAGGGTAAAAAGGTAAAATTAGAGGACTTCGTCAACGAAGCCATTGTTCTCATCGACGAAGGCCCTCATACTCTTCGTCTCCGAAATTCAGAGTCTTGTCGACGAGGAGATACCAAATGAGTTGTAAAATATTAGAATAGGGTTCGTCGCCGAAGGAGCCGGTTCATCGACAAAATGTATGGATGATTCGTCAAGGAAGGCGCCATTTTGTCAACAAGGTTGGCCATGTCAAAGGGGCTATAAATATCCTCCTTTATTACTTGGTTTCTAAGAAAGCTAAAACTCTCTCTCTCTCTCTCTCTCTCTCTCTCTCTCTCTCTCTCTCTCTCTCTCTCTCTCTCTCTCTCTCTCTCTTTCTCACCAATGAAATCTCTCCTTCTCTCTTCGATTCTTCGCTGTTGGTCGCCTGATTCAACGATCCGATGTTACTACGTGGATCAGGGAAGGAATCTCTACGTTTTTAGCAAATCGAAAATTCATTTTGAGGATTTTCGAGTTTTGACCCAAAACCGAGGTAAGGGTCCAATTTTAGTTTTGTTTCAGTATATATGTAGTAGCAAGAATTATAATGAAGTATAGTTCTTGGATGTTTAGGTTTTGGAAACTCAGTTTGTAGTTTTGGAGCCGTAGAGTTTGTATTTTGGTATTCGGGAAAAGGTAAGGGGATTCTGTTTATATTAGTTATTTTTGAAATCGGGATCGGTAAACCTATAGTTTACTATCGTATGTATGCTTTGGTTACTTATTTGAGAAAATGTATCAGGTAAAAATGTGGGATTTTTGGGTTACAATTTTTAGAAAAATTTGGGGTTTCAGATGTCATCTCTATTTTGGTTGGAAAATCATATGGTGTATAAAATGGTAGTAATGAGATACCGTACCTGTATTTGTATTAAACTGCACTTCTCAAATTGAAAATGATATGATTGTTGTATACTCAAATAAGTGTGGAATGAACTGTTGTATGTAAAATTGTTATAGGTTTTGTAAAACAATTAGGGGCGGCTAATTACCATACGCTGATGGGTATAGGAACTTGAGTTTCAAAATTGTTCCAAGTTTTGTGAAATTTTGCCATGTCTCAACTAATTACCATGGGCAAACGCTATGTCTTGGCTAAATACCATGGGCGAGAGTGTCCGGCTCTATATATGAGGGTGTGAAATATCGCCTGTTTGTTTCGGCTGGTCATCGATGGGTGTGAGTGGACACTGTATTAGCATAATATCGCTGTGAGGCTTCGGTTATTACAGGATATCGGGTGCTTGAGTGTGACGACACTGACCGTATGTTTGGTATCGTATGTACTGGAATTGGATTATGAAAATACTGGAACTGTATTGTGTTATGTTTTACGTCGAGATAACACTTGTATGCTGCACACTGATATAACATGTTTTCTTTCTTACTGAGAGGTGTCTTACCCCGAATATATAAATGTTTTTTAGGACCTTCGGGTAGCCGAAACTAGCATCCTAGCGTTCGTGAGCGTGGGTGTTGGCTAATTACATAGAGTACTTATGTAAGTACGGATTTTGTAATCGGGTTGTCATTATTGGGTTTTGTAGACACCCAGGATATGTACTGTATTTTGGAGCATAGACTCTAGTCATGTATAAACTCTGTTATGGTACGTTGTATGTATTAGAAAAAATATCTCCGCTGCGTATTTGTTGTGTATGGATATGTATGTGAATGTGTATAGGGTGTATGTGTACCCCACGGGGTCGGACCCTCATTCAGTGTAGTATCATGTATGTTTTAAATGATACGGAGATAGACTAGGTTACTAAAATCACACTTGGGATCCATTTGTGGGTTCGGGGCGTGACAACTACAATCCTATTTGCTACAAATCTATCGAATCGAAAACGAACTTAGACCCTTACCTCGATTTCCGGATAAGACTCGGAAATCCTTAAAACGAAGATCCAGTCCACTATAATTGTAGAGGCTCTCCTCCTGATCCACGTAGTAATGTTGGATTGTTGATTCGGGTAATAGACGACCCAAGATCTTAGAGAGGGAGAGAGTCCGGTTCGAGTTCTAAAGAGAGAGAAAGAGAGGATTTTTAGTTTCTTAGCAATGAAGCAAACTAAATGATATTTATAAACCCCTTGACCCGGTCAGCCTCGTCGACGAATTGGAGTACTCGTTGATGAGTAGAAGAAGGGCATTCGTCGACGACAGAGTTGGTCTCATTGACGAGTCTGAGATTCCAAAATTCCAGAAATCTCTTTGTATCCTCTCGCCAACGATCCTTTGAATCTCGTCGACGAGCCGTAGAAGAGGCTTCGTCGACAAGAGAAGAAGCCTCGTCGACGAGCCCTGCTGTTTTCTCCTTTTTTAATTTCCCTTCCCTTTTCTCATTTATTTAATATGGATTTCTCGGGTCAGGTTCTCTCATCTTTACTCCTTATTTGTCATCATAAAAAAGGGGGAGATTGTTGGCCTAACATGGCTTTCAAATCTTGTTTTAATGATAACAAATAAAGGTTAATTTAACATGTTTTTGTTTAAGTGATGATATTTCAGGAAACTTTGTATAATAAAGTTCAAAAGGGTCAAAGAAATGAAAGTTCAAGTTCACAAGTACCATAAAGCCATACTCCATCAACAAAGTGATTAAAAGGAAACTCAAGAGGACCAAGATGTTCAAAACATGTGGAAGCTTAAAGAAGACTCAAGCTCAAGTCTAAGAGGATTCAAAGCAAAGACATATATGAATACTTCAAGCTTAGAGTGTTTAAGTCTTTAGGATGACTTATGTAAGTACTTAATTCTAAATATAATTTTGAAATGCTTTAAAGTTCATTAGGAGTTGATATGGACTTAGAGACCTTATTTTGAAAACCCCGAAAAATGCTTTTTAAAAATAACAAAGCAAGATGACTAAGAGTTTTGAAACTAAACTAAAAAAACAGGATTTATAACTGTTTAGGCAACTGAACTTTTAACCTCAGGCGCCTGACCCTGTTTTAAAGCTAAAATTTAACAGTTTTCAGAAACTTTAGGTGATTGACCCCGAAGCTTTAGGCGCCTGACCACTGTTAACAGTTATAATTTTTAAAATTTTTAAAATTCAAATTTATATTGCTTATCCCAAGCTTTGTATAAACTTGAAAAATACTCAAAGTAACTTGGGCAACGTGAATTAAATACTTTTTGGGCCTATAAATACATGATTTCTTGAATCAAAACAGTACCAAGAATTGAAAATTTTCTTTCAAGCCATATTACTCTTCCTCTCTCAAAGCTCTCTTGCTCACATATTCATACTGAAAATTGCTGAGATATACTCAGTCTTTAATCAATCTTCTCTGAGCTCAAACCTCTGAATTACCGATTCATATCAAAAGAAGACTTCCGATGATACATTCTCGAACTTCAATTCAATTTCTTTTTGATATTTGTTTTTGAAGTATATTAGTTGAGTTTCATTTGTACTAACCAGCTCTATCTGAGAGCATCTCATGTATAAAAGAAATATTTCTTATTTCCTTATTTTTTTTAACGGTTCAGGTCATTGGATCATTATAACCGAGTGTGGGGTATTGCTTGGAGAGGAGGCTCCACCCTAAAGGAGGGATTGTAAACGGTTTGTTCTGCCCGCAAAGGAATGTTCTAGTGGAATCCTTAGGTGGTCTTGCCTAAGCCGAGGACGTAGGTTGGGTATAAGCCGAACTGTAATAATTCAAAAAAAAATAGTTAAACAAGATTAGTGGGGTGATTTTAAAAATAAAAAAATAAAAAAATTAAATTAATTAAAAAATTAAAATTAAAATTAAAATTAATTTTTTTAAAAATAATTAATTAAATAATAATAATTAATTAAAATAATCTAATATAATATAATATTATATATGTATAACCTAACCTTCCTGAAGTCTCTGCTTCGGGAAGGAACTGATTTTTTTTAAAGAAGAAGCAGGGCGCCCTTCCTGAGCTTCGTCCCTTTCTCTTCATTTTCTCGACGGATACTCGTCCGGTCGAAAATCAGAAAATACAGCTGGATTCCATTTTTCGCAACCGTCATTTCTACCGGAGCGGATTGGTCGTAGGAGCGGTGTAGGCATATTTCCTGGGGTAAATTAAGTTTTTACTTTTACCTCAATTTCTTATAAATCTTAAGCTTAGTTAATGATTGGACACTACCACGAGAATCTAGGGATTATTTTTTACAAGTCTAACAGAGCGGATTTCTCGTGAGATCGTCGTAGGATTAACCCCAAAATTGGGATAAGGGGATTATTAAGGGGCTAATTATTATTTAATTAATATAGATTTAGAAATGCTAGAATATTAGGCATTTTGAAGTGGAATTTGGTTTATTGAATTCAGGGTTCGGATAAGCACCACGGGTGTAATTTCGGGACCCTGGAGGCATAATTTAAGAAACCAGATAAAGGTGTTAAATATTAGTTTAAATGTTAATTTGTAGTATATGGAGTCTAGGGAAGGTTATATGGGTATTATTTTGGAAAATGAGTTAATTAATCTGGGAAAAACGTGAATTGCTGGATTTGAGTTTCGGGCGCTAGGGATGTAGGATGGTTTTTAACGAGTCTCCCAGTAAGCCAGGTAAAGAGAATAAATTATAGCAGTAATTTTATATTATTGATTGAATGAATATGTGAAAAATAAAGTTATGGTATTTTTCCTTGTGAAATTAATATATTATGAATATTAGATGAAAACTGTGTGATATATGACGCATATTGAAAAATGTGAAATATAATGATGAGTAATTTCAAAGAAAATAATGAAATGAGAATTATTGATATGTTAGTGGAGAATAATGAAATGTGATATTTATATGTGAATAGAAATGATTTTTATGAAAATGAGATTGTATAAATTACTGATATAGGTATTTTGAGAAATGTTGAAATACGTGAAACACGATATATACTATTATGAGGTGATGAAATGTGTGCAGAAAATGATGAGAATATTTTTATTAAAATGAATTGAGATATACTGATATGAGATTAAATGTGTATATTGATATGGAAATATTGAAACGTGAAAATGAAAATGTGAATTCTGAAACGTATACACTAGAATATAAGTACTGGGGAAATGTGAATATTGTAAAGTGCGAAGGCTGCAATGGGATCATTGAAATATGATTGATGAAATGCCAATAACGCATAATGATTGCGGGTATGTGGTAATGATAACCTTGATGGATGGTTATGGAGAACCCTAATGATGGGTTGTGATATTGAGCATGGTACCATTGCTAGTGGTGTAGTGCAACCACACTGACTCTTGGAGTGTATGACGTGACAATCGACTGAGCTTTTTAGTAGAGTTGTTGTGCCCCCCCGAGTTCGGATTAGGGCTATAGGCTGGCTAGTCGTACTACAGACGCGAGATATGTGATATGATATTTTAATCTAACTGGATTGGCCAACCGCGGTTAGATCCAATTTTCGGGCTGCACAACATTGACCATGGGGGGAAGCATGGCATGGAAAGAAAGATCCTCAAGGTAGCCATGAGTTACAGACATGATGTTGGTACTAGATACCAAGGATACTCATGAGTTGGATAGTGAAATGGAAATGGAAAGTGAAAGAATAATAAAAATGGGCTAAAATGAGAAATGAAAGAAATAATGGAAAATGAGAAATAGAGAATGATAAAATTGAGAAATTGATCCGTGTGAATTAATAATATAAATAAGTGAGGCAAAGTGAAACTCTCCGCCTGAAGGCTTACTAAGTAAGGTGAGTGCTTTGATAGGTATCAGATGTGGCCATACCTGACTGCATAACGTATTAAGGCAGAGAGAAGTTACTCGTATGAGCGAGTAATCTTCCTTATTTTCAGGAACTTAGCGGGTAAATATGTTTTGAAAATGAATGAACTTGAGAAATGGTTTTAAAGTTTATAAAAGCTTGTGTTGTATATCTATATGATTATGAGAATGTGTATATCAGTGTATTTTCTCAGATGAAAAGATGATTTGGCAAGTAAAGTATGTTATAACTGAACTTATATTGTCACACACTGTAAAAAATTTATTCATTCTTACTGAGATGTGTCTCACCTAAATTATCTAAATTTTTTAGGGAACATGGATAGTCAAGGTGATAGAGTTCCGAGACCATAAGGAGTTGAGACCTTGATACATAGGGTGAGTTCTTGGGCTAGGGAGGTGTAATTCCCATAGGATTGTATTGTTTTTGAGTATGTGATGGCAATGTATACATATGCATGTTGATACTCTGGGTATAGTATTTTGATTGTTATGTATATACCGTCTTCCGCTGTTAGGTTGTATAAATGAAATGACTATTTACCTGATACCCAATGCCAGTCGGGTCATATAGGTGGTAACTGGGTTGTCGACGTAGCTGATTTGTGCATATTGTTGATGATGTGTGAATATTTATTATTGTTTGTATAAAAAAAAATTGGTATAAAAATCGAGTCATCACACAAACCTCGTAAAAAACTCGATCTCACTCTTAACCTTTACTCTTTAAATTTTCAGCATATATAAATTGTGTTTCTAAGTGCAGGTAGCTGAAAATTAAGATTGAGAAATCCTTTAATTTAAGAAAACATGTTGATTAATCTTTTGCGGAAACCTTAAAGAGCGCTGATTAATCGTTTGCGAAAATCTTGGTTAAAAAAAGTGCACCGATATTCATTCATATAGGGTTTTATTTAAAACTCTAAACTGAGTTTTTGCAAACACTAAATCAAGGAAGTGTTGCAACTCTTACAATTGGTTAAGTATTGTGTGTTTGAATGATTGGTTGATTGATTGATATTGTTAAAGGTATTTGGCTTGTATTTAGTGTGGATTGTGGTTGGTTTTGTTGAGAATTTCACTTGTGAGTTTGTCACACATTAAAAAAATTGAATGGATGATGGGTGCTTATATACATGGTTGGACCCAAGACCTAATAGGTTTAAGCTTTTGGGTCAAGTTGGTGTTCACCCATGTGTATCAAGCCCACTCATGGGCCCTAACAGGTTTATTTAAGTATTTAAAATCAAAACATTCTTATGTGTTTGTTAAGTATACAAAAGATTGTGAATTTGTAAAAAGACTTAAAAGAATTTTATAAACCCAATTCACCACCTCTCTTGGGACTACACCTTACCTTCCATGAAATATTCAGGTTATTACAAGTGGTATCAGAGAAATTTGAATGAAATTTTCTCAGATCGCCACATTTATGATCGCATAAATTGAAGAAAAAAGATTCATATAGCCGACCTCCACCTAACGGACTTAAGACTTGATTTTGTTGTTATTGTTGTTGTCATTTCAAAATCAGACTACGTATGTCCTATTCCATTGCCTCCAAAATGATTATATTAGAGCTTAAAGGATTCTTCAAGATCCATTCTAAAATATGCTAGTAGTTTGGAGATTTTATTGAGTTGATTATTGCATCATTATCCTAGGTGATACCATCTAACCAATAATAATAGGACAATAAAACTCTAACTTTCTCAAATTAAAGAGAACCAAACACAACAGTACAACTAGTCATTGAATTAATGGCGCCAACAAACATGATATCCAGCTAGTACTCAATATTTATTTTATTGATTTTTTTTTCTCTTAATTATCTTCATGTTATGGACTCCTTTTCTGGATAAAGATTAGAATTCTAATCTTATCCATGGCTACCGATGAGAGTGTGTTTATACCATCAACAAATAATTTTATATTACTAATGACGATGAGGTAAATCTGATATTACCTTCCTTTTATATCTCTATTTTTTAGAAGTTGAAAGATGTCATCACATTAAGGGTGCACTTCTATAACTTGAATTATAGAATAAAATCACTTAGAGTGGATCAATGGGCGGACAACTTTCATCTCTTCAAGTTAGGCGTTGCACCATAGTATTCAAAGTGACGCGATAATGGCTGGAGTCCTCGAGTTATAAAAAAAAAAAAAAATTATTTTATTTCGTAGAAACTCTGAAACATCGATATTTATAATGCAAATTAAAACAAATACACTTTAATTGGACATATTGTGCTAATTGTGCTTCTAGCTCGTTTTTATTTAGGTGTCAGAGAGTTCCATCTACACCCTTGTTAATTTTACTTTGGTTGGGTGTATCTAAGCCTTAGTCATATTATAAATATTTAAGATCATTAGAGTTAAGTAGTAATCAATCCTGCAAAATATTTTTTTAATGTCTTCTCGAATTGATTAAAATTTGAAATAAAAAAACAATCTTATACATTAAAGTACCAAAATATAGGCAGCTAGATATGATGCTCGTATGATTTTTTTTATTTTTATTATTTTTTATTATTAAGCAGTTTTAAAATAAATTAAGTAATTAATTTGTAATACTACTAGGATTAGGACATAAAGAACCTTCCTCCAATGAAAGGAAATTAAACAATTTTCATGTATGTCAATGTGGCCCATAGTTTTACATTCAAGATTTGAGTCAAAACGTTGATTTTACTCATTTATTTATTTTTTTAATGGGAACTTGTGTATTAATCATGCAATAAAAATAGTCGAGCTGAGTTAATTCAAGTAGTAAGAGCGACTTGCGATTCTGGTGGCCCCAAGGTCATGTGTTTGTTTCTCCCTTGAGAGGTTACCCCAATGAATTACCAAGAGTGTGTGAATGGGCGGACCACTTTTATCCTTCGGGTTTGGTGCCGTACCATTATATATTTAAAGTGGCACGATGATGGCTGGAGTCTCCGAGTCATAAAAAAAAATGCTCAAAATAAAATTTCTTAATTAAAAATTAAGAAATATATATATTCTAAGTCAATTTTACTTTAGATTGGGCAATTAGAAGCAAAAAACTAAAAATTGAAAACTAATAATCTGTTCGGTTATTGTTGAGAATTCCACTTGTGAGCTTGTCCCATATTAGAAAATTAGAGTGGATCATGGGTGCTTATATACATGGTTGCGTCTAAGACCCAATAAACTCAAGCTTTTGGGTCAAGTTGGTGTTCACCCATGTGTATTAAGCCCACTCAAAGGCTCCTCTAGTCCTAACAAGTGGTATCAGAGCCGACGGTTCGTAACTCTGGACGAATGACATCATAAAAGTCGAGACGTGAAGCTAATTCTCTTGACATGCTAACAGTTGGAGGACCAATTGTGTGACCGACGCCAATAAGGATCATCTAGCCCTGGGATGGATTCGAATAGGGTTAAGACGTGGGAGGTAGGATTGGTTCGGAGGCACGTGGAATGCAATTTGAGGCACGTAAGACACCAGTGGTAAGGCCCACTTGAGCAATTGTTGGGGAATTGGGCTTACTCCCATAAGGGAGATGGTTTCTGTTCAAGGGGTAGCGGTTGGAACTCACAAGTGAGGGGGAGATTGTTGAGAATTCCACTTGTGAGCTTGTCCTACATTGAAAAATTAGACTAGATCATGGGTGCTTATATACATAGTTGGGTCCAATACCCAATAGGCTTAAGCTTTTGGGTCAAGTTGGTGTTCACCCATGTGTATCAAGCCCACCCATAGGCTCCTCCAGTCCTAACAAGTGGTATCAGAGCTGTCACGCCCCGAACCCAATAATGGGACCCAAAGGTGAATTAGTAACCTAACCTATCCCTATATCATATAAAAACACCAATGATACAATAATGAATGAGAGTCTGACCCCGTGGGGTTCCCGTACACCCTATGCACATGTACATTCACATACATGACACATACACAACGGAAAATGTTCTTTCTGTACATACATTGTACCATACCAGAGTCTATACAAGAAGAGTTTAACTCCATAATACAAAACATATACCTAGGTGCTAGCCAAAACCCAAAATGACAACCCAATATAGTCCTAGTACTTACATAAGTACTTCATGCAGTACACCAACCACTACGCTTCTAACACAAGGACGCTAGTTCCAGTTACTCGAAGGACCTGAAAAATATGTACGTACGATAGGGGTGAGACACCTCTCAATAAGGCAGATCCAGGTTATATTGGTGTGTGACATATGAGTGTTATCATGACAAAAAACATACACAATTCAATACAGTTCTAGTATTTTCTCAAAATAGTTCCAGTGTAGTGCTCATCACACACACACACACACACACACACACACACACGATTAGGTAACCAAATGTTGTCACACCCTTCGGCCCGAAGCTGACCCGCATTACACTGCGTCCCCGGAACGTGGCATAGCCCCAGGCTTCCATGGCACCGTACTGGTACATCGGGTGGATCCACACCCTTCGGTGATCAGCCGGAAAGACAGTGTTGCACGTCCTCGGATATAGAGTCGGACACTCTTGCCAGCCACTTGCAGGTGATATTTCACACCCTCGGATATAGAGCCGAACACTCTTTCACAACTTGGAACAATTTGGAACCCCGTTCCTATATCTCATTTTAGAAAAATCACAACTCATGCATGTTCATATAACAATTCAATCCACACCCATTTGGTAATCTCAATATGATTTTCAAAATACAGTTTAAAACAAGTCAAGACACGACCATCTCCATAACACAATATATATCACAATATATCCACGATTTTCTAACGAAACCAGAGATGCAACCCAATGCCCCCTTTTCCCCAAAACTGTAACATGAAAATCCCATAATTTTACCCGTTAGATTTTCCCAAATAAGTAATCAAAACATACACTGGACCATAAACTACAGTTCTACCGAATTCGATTTTGAAAATAATCGATATAAACAGAATCCCCTTACCTTTCCCCAAAAATTCAAACCCGAACTCTACGACTCCTAAACCACGAACTGAGTTCCCAAAACCTATAAATCGCAGTACAAAACATACTTACAATCTCATTCCCTATAGAACTACCAAAACGAAAATGAAAACCGAGCCTTATCTTGATTTTGGGTCAAAACCCAAAAATGCTCGAAACGAAGATCTATTCCATAAATCTCAAAGAAAATCCTTCCCTGATCCTTGTAGTAACGTCGGATTGTCAATTCCAGCAACGTATGACGAAGAAATCTAGAGAGAGAGAGAAAGAGAGAGAGTTTCGAGTTCTTGGAGAGAGAGAGAGAGAGAGAACAATTGATATCTTAGTTTCTAAGCAACCAAAAGGATATTTATAGCACCTTTGACTCGCCCAATCTCGTCGACAAGGCGGCGTCTTCGCCGAAGAGTCAACAAAGGCAGTTCATCGACGAAGCGGTGGTCTCATCGACGAGCTTGAGATTTCCGGATTTCTCGAAACCTCTCGGCTTCTCCTTGTCAACGAGCACTTGCATTTTTTCGCCAAACAGCAGAAGGGTCTTCGTCGACGAAGCCTGACGAACTCAGGCTTCGTCAACGAAGCTTGCTCAATTTACTGTTTTGCTCTTTTCTTACTTATTTATTCCAGATCTCACGGATCGAGTTCTTACAAGAGCGGATGGTTCATAACTTTGGGCGAGCGACATCATAAAAGTCGAGACGTGAAGCTAATTCTCCTGATGTGTTAACAGTTGGAGGACCAAGTGTGTGACCGAGGCCAATAAGGATCATTTAGCCCTGGGATGGATTCGAATATGGTCAAGACGTGGAAGGTAGGATTGGTTCGAAATCACGTGGAATGCAATCTGAGGCACCTAAGGCGCCAATGGTAAGGCTCACTTGAGCAATTGTTGGGAAATTGAGCTTACTCCCATAAGGGAGATGGTTTTCGTTCAAGGGGGAGCGGTTGGAACTCACAAGTGAGGGGGAGATTGTTGAAAATTCCACTTGTGAGCTTGTCCCACATTGGAAAATTAGAGTGGATCATGGGTGCTTATATACATGGTTGGGTTCAAGACCCAATAGACTTAAGTTTTTAGGTCAAGTTGATATTCACCCATGTGTATCAAACCCACCCATAGGTTCCTCTAGTCCTAATAATTATTATTCATAAAGTTAATATAAACTAAAAATTTGATTAAACAAAATATTATTTTTGATTTTAAATCAAATAATAATTACAAATATAATGAACATAATAAAAGTATAGAGTAATATAAATTAAAAATATCATAATAAAAAAATTATAATTATTTGCTTAATTATTGTATTTTAACAAGAACAATCTTATGATACTTGAGTATTAGTATAAATTAAAAATATCATAGTGAAAATATTTTGTAAATATATTTTATTCTAATTATATAATAAAATTTATACACTCACTTTATCTTAATTTTATTTAAAAACTATAAATAAAATAAATAATTCAATCTAAAAAAAATTTAATTCTGATTACTAAAATGTTCTAATAATAAATTGTCAAAATAATTATTTTAATTTTTATAAATAATTTAAAAACATTTTTATAATTATTTTTTTACTATAAAAAAATAAAAAACAAAAAATAAAAAACATAAACAATACCAAGCCCCAGCCAAACCAAATTTCTTAATACATGAGACATCCAAAGCGTCCAATAATTCAAGCGTAAAGTCGAAGGAAAGGACGCCCCACAGATCGTTCCTTCCTCCCAGTTGCAGTTGCAGCCAAAAGATCAAGTACTATATCAGACACGTGATTTTCTTAACAATCCTCCACGCGTCCCCCACTATTTAAACCACTGCCGCATCGGAAAAAAAAAAAAAAAAAACAGTTCACTTCACGAGCTCCATAACCAAATCGCAACCTCACCACCACCTTCTCTCTCTCTCTCTCTCTTCCATGGCCAGACCTTCACTGTTCTTCCTCTTCACGCTCATTATTCTCCATCATGCATCCTCTTCTTCGAGCCCAATCAAAACAGTGGTGGTTCTGGTCATGGAGAACCGCTCCTTCGATCACATGCTCGGCTGGATGAAACAGCTCAACCCCGAAATCAACGGCGTCGACGGCACCCAGTCTAATCCGATTTCTGCCGCGGTCGGCGGCGGCGGCTCCCCTCGGATCTTCTTCAAGGACCAGGCTCACTTCGTGGACCCAGACCCGGGCCACTCCTTCCAGGCGATCCGCGAGCAGATCTTCGGATCCAACGACACCTCCGCCGACCCTCCGCCCATGGACGGCTTCGTCCAGCAAGCCTGCTCCATCAACTGCTCCTCCATGCCTCAAGCCGTCATGAACGGCTTCGACCCTGACAAGATCCCGGTCTACAAGTCTCTCGTCTCCGAGTTTGCCGTCTTCGACCGGTGGTTCGCGTCGGTCCCTGCGTCGACCCAGCCGAACCGGCTCTTCGTCCACTCCGGAACCTCCGCCGGCGCCACCAGCAACATCCCGAAGCTCCTCATCAAGGGATACCCCCAAAAGACCATCTTCGAAGTCCTGGACGACGCCGGAATCTCGTTCGGAATATACTACCAGAACATTCCGGCGACGCTGTTCTACCGGAATTTGAGGAAGCTGAAGTACGTGACCAAGTTCCGGTCATACGACTTGGTTTTTAAGAATCACGCGAGGAAGGGGAAGCTTCCGAATTATGTTGTGGTGGAGCAGCGGTACATGGACAGCAAGTTGGAGCCTGCGAACGACGATCATCCGTCGCACGATGTGGGCCAAGGGCAGAGGTTCGTGAAGGAGGTGTACGAGACACTGAGGGCGAGCCCGCAGTGGAACGAAACCCTGTTCCTGATCACGTACGACGAGCACGGCGGGTTCTTCGATCACGTGCCAACTCCGGTTCACAATGTGCCCAGCCCGGACGGGATAGTAGGGCCCGAACCGTTTCTCTTTCAGTTCAACCGGCTGGGAGTTCGGGTCCCCACCATTGTCATCTCTCCTTGGATTGCAAAGGGAACCGGTAAGTGTAGTGACGAAATTTCTTCTAAATACTTAAAAGAGTTCATATCATTAGATTATTTAATTTATTTATTTTTTTAAAAAATTAAAAATCAACAATTGAAAAATAATAATTTTAATGTGTCTTTATCTTTTTCAAAATTTAAGCCCGAAATCATGCAAAAATTTTAAACTTTTACCTTCGAAAATGGATCTAGATGGTTGCAAACTTTTTGAGTAAAATATTTTTGTGATTCGTAATAAAATTTATATATGTTTTAAAAAGCTTATAATATATTATTATAATTGACTTTACAAATGTTAAAGTATGAATATTTGAAATTATTCATGAAATGTAAATACTCACATTCTGATTAAAATATAAAATATAAATATTAAGTATGACTTACCATGTTAGTGTGTTTAGATATAAGGATATGATAAATGTTAAGAACATATAATATGATATAACGTGAATATTCTTGTCAAAATTCTACCAAATATTAATTTTAATATCTATATAAAAATTAAGTACATATATAAGTCACAAGTATGAATAAGTTTATCCTATGTTTCTTCTAATTCAAATTTTATAATTTATCATCTCAAACATTATCTTATATAATTTATGAAAAATTTAAACATAATTTATCTTTTTTAAAATGGTTTGAAATTTTAAAAACAAAAAAAAAAGAATTTCTTTCACGATATAATTAATAGGTCATTTAAAAAAAATATATATATATATATATATATATATTCTTTCATAATTAATTAGATTTGGAAACTTTTATGTTAATAGGTTTAAGTTGAAGCCTAATTTATATTAGTGGAAAGGGAAAAGGGTAGTGTGAAATGACACCCACATTACCCATATATAATGCCCATACCACAAAATCCCTTTCTGTCGGCATGCTTGTGTGACCCATCATACATACATCCCAATCCATTCTAGCTCTCCGTTGCTTCTGGCTGTCTCCCTCTTCCTTTTTGCCTTTTTCTAATTCCAGTGCGCTGTGTAAGAAAGCAAGTTGCAAGTTGCACGTCTGTTTAATTCCTATCTCAACACGATCATTCATTGCTGACATGGGAGGATGGCCCCTCACCTTTTTCAAACACTGCTTTCATAAAAGATGATAATAGATCCATATGCTTTTTAATGTCACAAAATTTAAGGCAAAGCTGTTCAACAATATATATCTTTTTATTTTGTATTTTTTGGCAAGAGTATGTGGTAGTAAATGCCTGCAACAAACAATAAATTTGAGAATTAATGGGAGAAAAAGCAAATGGGGTTGTGGGCATTGATTATTATATTAATTAATACAACAACAACAACAAAGCTAAGCCTTGGTCCCGCTAGGTGGAGTGGGCTATATAAATCTTTTTTCGCCAATTTATACGATCATGGACCATTTCTTTTGATAGATTCAATGATATTGAATTCTTACTCATTATCTCTTCCCACATTATTTTAGGTTTACCCATACCCCTTCTACTATCCCACACAATAACTAAGTCACTCTTCCTCACAGGTACACTATGTGGCCTACGTTGCAAGTGTCCATACCATCTGAGTCGTCATTCCTTTATCTTATCTTCTATAAAAGTTACACCTAACTTACCACGAATATGTTCATTCCATAATTTATCTTTCAATGTTATACCACTTATCCATCTAAACATTCTCAACTCGATAACTTTTACTTTATGGATATTATGTTTTTTCGATGCCCAACATTCCGATCCATATAATATAACTGGTCTTATAGCGCTGTCTTATAAAACTTATCTTTCAATTTTAAGGGTATTCTACGATCACAGAGCACGCTGGAAGTATTTCTTTATTTTACCCAACCTGCTTTAACTCTATGCATTACATCATTTTCGATTTCTCCTTTAACTTGCATAATAGATCCAAGGTATTGAAATTTACAAGTGTTATTTATTTCGTAATCAAGTTTAACTTTGTCTTCAATATTCTGCCTATCATTACTAAAATTACATTTCATATATTTTGTCTTATTTCTACTTATCATAAAGCCTCTAGATTCCAAAGTTTCCATAATTCTAACTCAACCTCTACTCTGTCCCTACTTTCGTTAAGTAATACAATATTATCTGCAAACAACATAAACCATGAGACTTCCTTTTGAATACTTTTAGTCAATTGATCCATCACTAAAGTAAAAAGAGAAGAACTCAAAGCAGATTGGAAATTCTCTAGTTTATCGATCTATAGTCCTTGCACTAGTCATTACTCCATCGTATAAATTTTTAATGACATCGATATACCTACTATAGGCACCTTTTTTTTTCTTTCTAAAACTCACCATAAAACTTCCTTAGGTATCATATTATATGCTTTCTCAAGGTCAATAAATATCATATGCGAGTCCCTCTTCTTTTTCCTAAACTTTTCCATTAATTTTCTTAAAAGATAAATATCTTTTGTGGCAAATCTCCTAGGTATAAAACCAAATTGATTTTCTAAGACATTCGTTTCTAACTTTAATCTTTGTTCAACTATCCTTTCCCATAGTTTCATAAGTTTAATTCCACGATTGTTATTACAATTTTGAATATCTCCTTTATTTTTGTTTATAGGTATTAAAGTTGTTTTCCTCCATTCATCTGTCATTTTCTTATTTTTACAATTGTATTAAATAAATTAGTTAACCATATAATTCCGCTATCACTTAAGCATTTCCAAACTTCAATTGGGATGTTATCTGATCTCATAACTTTTCCATTTTTCATCTTTTTAAATACAAACTTAACTTCGTTAACTCTAATTTTGTGTATAAATATCATATTTTTAGTCTTTTTCTCATTTAACAATTCTAAATTTAAGCCTTCTATTTGATTTTCATTAAACTTACTAAAGTAAATTTCGCCATCTTTCTTTAATGTCTACATTTTTATTATATTAATTAATGAATGGGAAAAATGATGAATATCAATTAATAATTTGCAGTTGTGCACGGGCCAAACGGATCGCCGACCTCGTCTTCGGAATACGAGCACTCCTCCATTCCGGCAACTGTGAGGAAGATATTTAACCTCACTTCTCCATTTCTCACCAAGAGGGAGGCATGGGCCGGCACCTTCGAATCCATTCTCCACACTCGCTCTCAACCCCGAACTGATTGCCCACGTAAATTACTTAATTGCTTATCATATTTATCCGTATGTCTGATGAATATTGATGATGAGGCGAGGCACGGTGTGCATGTGTTTTAATCAACAGAGAAGCTGCCGTGGCCGGTGAAGATAAGGGAAGGGGAGGCGCAGGAGGAGGCGGAGATCAGTGAGTTTCAGCAGGAGCTGGTGCAGCTGGCGGCGGTGCTGAAAGGTGACAATGTGCTGACCACCTTCCCTGAGAAGATAGGGAAGGGGATGAAGGTGAGGGAAGCCAAGAAGTACATGGAGGGGGCGGTGAGAAGGTTCTTCGCGGCGGGGCGGCTGGCGTTGAGAATGGGGGTGGACCCTGAGCACATCGTGCAGATGAGGCCCTCGCTCACCTCCAGATCTTCCAACATTAATACTGATACCCATCACCATCCCTGACCTGCAAGAATTATACAGTATGCATGCATGCAGGGGTGTACGGACGCGCGCGCCCGTGTGATCTGTGTGTGTTCCATCATTAATTAATTGGCTCAGTAAACTGATCATAGTTGACCGAAATGTTCAATAAGGATATACAGGTTCCCTTGAGGGATCTTACGCACATATATAACAGGAGGAGAAAAGAAAGTTACACATATAAAAAAAGGAAACTGTTTGTGGAAGTCAAGTTCAAGATTAATCTCTAGCTAGGTTTGTAATATTGTATTATGCATAATGTTGTAATTGTCTACATTAAAGCATATTTAATGAATTAATAATTTCATCAGCTACCTAGCTAGCTGGCCCTGCGGAGGGGAATGCAATTTCAATTTATAACCAGACAATTAATTAACACCTATAGTAAGAAGTAGAAATCATAATTAACAACTAAAATAAGAAACATGTATATATACACACACATACACATACTTGTAATTGTATTTGAAGTGATTAATTCAATTTGGGAAATGGACCAACAATTTGAGAAATGGACTAAATGGTAGTTCGCCCATCGATCAGCATGATCAGTTATGAAGCAGCAGCAGCGAATCCTTTCAAGTTGCAAGGCTCAGTTTATGCTCTCGCTATAGTAGAACAAAGCATTCTCATTTACTTGCGTACTTGCACTTAATTGCCAGTCAATCCAATGGAATTGAAGACAATTGTGGAATGAAGCTTCCTCATATTGATTTTAGGCATTATTTTGCATGTTCTCACCAAATCAATATGCCAGCTGCTATGATGATGATGATGATGATGATTATTATTATTATAGACATTGTTTCACAATGACTAACATTTCCTAGATAATATTTAATTGGTTCTTTCGTCAGTTATCACTTAGGCCAGTTATATTAAATTTGTAAAATGTCTATTAATTTTTAGAGATTAAAAAAAAGAAGCAAAGTGTTGTTATAATAAAGTAAATAATAATGCAAAATTTTTAATTCATCCATAACCTGAAAAATAAAAATAGATAGAGGGCAATTACTTTCAAATTTTACCTTGATAATTCTATTATTATCATATTTTTGCATATTAATTTTGCTTTATCACAACTCTTTTCTGTTTATCCAATCCATATTATGACCATTCTTTCTTAAGAGTAGTCAGTCTGCCAGGGCTGTGGAGCACATGAGTTCATAAACAAGCAGTCGAGCACTAGCTAGCAGTACTAATGGTAACTGAACTCATTTGGCCCTGATATATAGCTAGTTAATTGTTGCGTGTTTGGATTGCTTCATACGTTTCATTCCAATCACACAATATTACTCTTTCCAGTTCCCAGTGTGCAGCTTCATTAACATTGAGCAAGCAAAAAATTCAACTATATATTTAAAAATGTAGTCTATACGTTTACAAAAGAATTTACAGTCTCGCGGTTTGATTTCGGACAGACAGAAACAAACACAAAAAAAGAAGATATTTTATGACTGGCCAAGTGAAGGCACTGCATTTCTCATTTGAACTATGCTAATGTTACCCGTGCTTGATATTCGTGGATCTTCCCTGGAAGCCACTGGGATCAATGATCAAAATAGAGATTCACAAGGTGGTCATCATGCCACTACTTGCTCGGTGTCCCATCCTGGAATATTAGCAGAAGCCTCATTCACCATCTTTACAAGTCGTACCTGCCAACATGTATCCGTTAAGACATGAACCACGATCTATGTTTCATATAGTGACCGCCAGGCATAGTCACTAATCACCAAAAGAGATGACCCTATAAAGAGATATGACCATAATCATGCCTGATATCATTCGTTAAGCACATATTCAGACATTGAGTAGGAAGCTCAGTAGATCTCCTTGGGTTGGAAAATGACCAACTAGGATCAACAATTTGACATGGCAGAAACTAACAGTATTCAGCAAATGAGAAACCACAGCTCAGAAACAATATTAAGTACTTAACAGTTGTTTCTTACCATGGTGATGACATCATGAGAAGGAAAAGAACATGAAAACTAATTGGAAAGAATCCTATATTTGTAGTTTTACTCATCCTTGAACTTCTTGTTAATTCTGCAGTCAATACTGCAATGATTTTTTTCCTCTGCATAAATTTTTACATTGAAAAAATACATTTAAATAGAAATATTCCAATCCTATTTTGGAAATACAGATATCACAGCAATTAGGATTTACATATACAGCTATCTTTCCTGAATTAATCTCTCACAGCTCACGTCAACACTCCCCCTCAAGTTGATGCATACAAGTTTCTAATGCACAACTTGTTAAGTGAGTTGTGAAACTCTATGCTTGATATCGCCTTTGTGAGTATGTCTGCTAGTTGGTCTTTGGACTTCACAAATGAAAATCGAATTATTTTTGCTTCCAGGTTTTCCTTGATAAAATGTCGATCCACTTCCACATGTTTTGTACGGTCATGTTGGACTGGATCGTGAGATATTGCAATAGCAGCTTTGTTGTCACAAAAGAGATCCATTTCTGAAGTAGAGGTGAAGACTAGTTCAGTAAGTAGTCTCTTGATCCAGAATAGTTCACAAAGCCCTTTTTCCGTTCCACGGAATTCTGCTTCAGCACTGGAAAGTGCTACCACCTTCTGCTTCTTGCTTCTCCATGTAACAAGATTCCCATCAACAAACATAAAAACCAGAAGTAGATCTTCTATCTGAGATATTTCCAACCCAGTCTGCATTTGTATGACCATTAATTCTTAAATGACTATTCTTTGAAAACATTAGTTCCTTCCTAGGCAAGGACTTCAAGTATCTCAGTATTCGGGTTACAACATCCATATAATCTTCACTAGGATTATGCATGAATTGGCTAACTACTCATACAACATATGCAATGTCTGGACAAGTATGTGAGAGGTATATGAGTTTGCTAACTAACCTTTGGTACCTCCCTTTATCCGTTGGTACTTGATCTAAGTATTCTCCAAGTCTGTGGTTTTGAACAATTGGGGTATCCACTGGTTTGCACTCCAACATTCCTACCTCAGTTAATACATCCAACACATACTTCTTTTGGGAAAGGAATATTCCTTGTCTGGACCTGGCCATTTCAATTCCTAGAAAGTACTTGAGTCCTCCCAAGTTCTTCATCTCAAATTCAGTGGCCAACTCCTTTTGTAATCTGGATATTTCTTCTTTATCATCTCCTGTGATAATCATGTCATCCACATATACTATTAACACGGTTACCTTGCCCAATTTGTGCTTCAGGAACAGTATATGGTCTAAGTTGCTTTGCTTGAATCTGTATTTCCTCATTGCCAGACTAAACCGCCCAAACCACGCCCAAAGCAATTGTTTCAATCCATATAGTACTCGTTGCAATTTGCACACGACCTTGGTTTTAGTGGATGCCGTGTAGCCCGGAGGAAGGTCCATGCAATACACTTCTTCTTCAAGATTGCTGTGTAGAAAGGCATTTTTTACATCAAATTGATGTAATGGCAAGTCAAGGTTAACTGCAAGAGATAACAATATCCTTACAATGCTTAGTTTCGCAATTGGTGAAAAAGTCTCTTGGTAGTCAATCCCATATGTCTGTGTATAGCCTTTTGCTACCAGTTTTGCTTTGTACTTTTCGACTGATCCATCTGCCTTGTGTTTGATGGAAAATACCCATTTGCATCCTACAACTTTCTTCCCTTCAGGTAAAGGAATTATGGTCCATGTGTTATTCTTTAGTAGTGCCTCCATTTCTTCCTTTATTGCCCGAGTCCATTTTGGATCAGACAAGACTTCCTGAATTCCAGTTGGAACTTGACTTGAGGAAAGTACATGCACAAATGTTCTGAGGGGTTCAGATAATCTCCTAGTAGACACGTAGTTGGCAATTGGATACTGTGATTTTCACTCTTCAATATCAAGAGAGTATCTATTTAGTAGCTTGCCACGATTTTCCCTGAAAGGTAATGTATACCTAGCAGGAGTATTCAAGTCACTTGTATTTGAAGGCGTGTCTAGAGTTCTTACCTCAGGGATATTCTCAGGAGATGGGTCTGCAGGTACTGGGGAAGGGGGGAGCTTGATTCAGTTTCTCAAGGTGTATTATTTCCTGAAGATGTATTATGCTTTATAGGCCCATCCGGCCCTGTAAGCTCAACCGACCTTGGGCTTGGTGCTTCATCTGTGGGCTCAACCGGCCATGGACTTGGTGTTTCATCCACCACTGTTTCATTGTTTGGCCAGTTAAAGTGCAACCAATTTTGCTTTTCATCTCCTATCTCCCCCTGAAGAGAAGAATTGGGGGCTGGCAAAAAAGTGTAGGACTCCAAGAAGGTGACATCCATAGTCACATAAATACGATCAGTAAAGGGATCATAGCACCGATCGCCCTTTTGGTGCACAACATAGTCCAAGAAAAGACAACGGAGAGCACACGAATCCAGTTTGATTCGTTGATTTTTGTGAAGATGCACATAAGCCACACACCTAAATACTCGAGGAGGAAGCATTAGGGTTGTGGGTAGGGAGACATGGGATGCCAGAACCTGAAGCAGAGTCTTAAAATTTAAGACTTTGGAAGGTAGTCTGTTGAGTAAATATACAGCGGTGGACACCGCATCAAACCAGTATCGAGTCGACACATGAGCTCCATGTAGTAAAGCTCATGCAGTTTCGAGAATATGACGATTCTTCCGCTCAGCTATGCCGTTCTGCTGAGGAGTCTGAGGACACGATGTCTCATGAATGAGTCCATGGTGTTTGAAATAGGTGCGGAAAACATATTCGCTGCCATTATCAGAATGGAGAATGCGTAGCTTGGCTGAAAACTATGTTTGGATCATTGCAAGGAATGATTGAAACATGTGTAACACTTCATCTTTATGTGTTATCAAGTAAAGCCAAGTCATACGAGTACAGTCGTCAACAAAAATAACAAACCAACGAACACCATACCCAATAGGAGAAGGACCCCACACATCAAAGTGAACTAAAGCAAAGAGAATAGTGCTTTTATTCATACTTAACGTATAGGAAATACGGTGACTTTTAGCTAAAATGTAAGTATTACATTTAAGGTCAAACAACACCATATTAGGGAAAAGATGGTAGTAAATGTTGCAGATAACTAAAATTTGGATGCCCCAAACATCGATGCCATAGCTAGATTTGTCGTTCCTTCCCATCACTTTGTATATGATGAGCATGACCAATGCTGACATCTTCCATGTAGTAAAGGCCCCCCCTTTTAGTACCATGCCCAATTATCTCCTTGGAAAGAATATCCCGAAGAAGACAAAATGTAGGATAAATTACGACAACACAATTTAATTCTATAGTAATTTGACTAACAGACAGTAATTTACGTGAAAACGATGGTACAAGTAGCGTATTCGATAATTGGAGGGAAGGAGACAGATACACAGAACCGACCCCTATGACTGGAAGACACCCCTATTAGCATTTGCAACACTAGTGCGTTGCGGTGGAGATGTCGTGGCAAAATTGGTAGTGGAAAAAGTCATGTGGTTTGTGGTTCCGGAGTCAAGAAGCCAGGCACCACAATCAACATCACAGGAGGAGATAACTAAACCAAAATCAAAGTTACCTATATTAGAAACGGATTCTGCATTTTGGGAAGACTCAGCCTGGGGAATCAAGGAAAGGTGGGGTTCGGCTGATACTACGACCACCTTGCCCGTGTTCACACCCACCGAGTCCTTTTTCTTTGCCTGCAACTCATACCACCAATCAGGATAACCAATTTTTTAAAAACAATTCTCACTTGTGTGACGCTAGTTACCACAATGGGAGCATTTCGCTCCACTAGGAACATTCCGTGACCTAGAGGTTGTGGTGGATTTTCTAGTGAGCTGGCTGGAGACCGCAGCAAAGGGTGAGGTGGTTGAACTCAATTTCAGCCCCTTGATGGCTAGAACCGTGCCAGAGGTATTGTCGGAGTCACCAGCGCTTACGACTGCCTGCCGAAGAGCCTCCTTGCAAACATGAGCATAAGCTTGCTTGATGGAAGAAAATGGGCGCATCTAAAGCACATCGCTACTGATGTTGTCAAGGCGATCATCAAGACCATCAAGGAAGGTGTAAACACGATCCTCTAGGAGTATGTTGTTGTAGTGATGGATGTCGGTGGCACATTCCATTGGATTTAGATGATGGAAATCTATTTCCTGCTAGAGTCCTTGTAGTTCGGTGTAGAACTTCTCGAGAAAGCCGCTGACTTGTCGTAGGCGAGTCACACGTTGCCAAAGTTCGTAGACTTGAGAAGTATCACTGCCATCAAAATTAGTAGTAGAAATGGCATCCTTGATTGATTTTGCAGTTGGAAATCGGATGAAATTACCAATGAGTGCCGGATCCATAGAATTTTTCAACCATCCTTTGACAATGGCATTGTCGGTACGCCATTTTCGAAAGGATGGATCTGACTACGGTAGTGGTGAACAATTGCCGTTGATATAACCCAGTTTTTCTTTGCCGGAGATGTACATCTTGACAACTTGGGACCAAAGGCCATAGTTGGTACCATCCAACTTGATACTGATCGGTACAGTAGTAGTATCGGTGGTTTGGATCGGGACTGCAACTTTGCTAAAAAATTCAGTCATTTTCGTGGTCAAGTCGGCTAGGATGGAGGAAGATGAAGATCCATCGATATAGGAGTTAGTATCGGCCATGGAGGAATTTTTCCCTTATATTAATCAACATGGGTAAGAGAGTTAACAAAAAACAAGCAATATTCTTCTTGACATCAATATGAGGACAAAAGTATCATACATGGGACTATCAAGGCAAGTTGGCGAAGATCTAACACACATATCAAGTGTGGCATGTGGAATAGTGGGCTAACTTGATTGTGAGTACTATGCAAATCAACAGTTGACTGACAAGAGTGAAGTTTACAGCTTTGGGGTTGTTCTTTTGGAATTGATTTCTGCAAAAAAGCCTGTCTCAGCAAGCTATGGCGCTGAATGGAGTCAGTGCCAGAGCACAAGGAAGAAGAGTCGCTTGCGGTGGAGGAGTCGGAACAACAAATACCAGAGAGATCAGCGGCGAAGCATGGTTGCGACAGCAACGGCGGCGATCTGGTGGCCAACAATGGCGAAGTGTTGAGGTCGCCGAAGCGTCTGAAGGGTCAGGACTTGTTGTTCATGATTGTGGTGCCGACGAGCAAATCGGGAAGGTCGAGGATTCAGAAGATTAGAGAAGAGACCATGGCGTCTGTAGTTGCTGTCATTGCAGTGATCGTGATTCCAAACACCCTTGCCGATGAGGTGATGAACAGGAAAATTTTTTTTAATCAATAGATAATCGGAGCAGAGGTCCTACAACCTGCTCTAATACCATGTTAATTCTGCAATCAATATTGCAATGATTTATTTCCTTTGCATATATTTTTACTTTGAAAAAATACATTTACATAGAAAACTTCCAATCCTATTTTGGAAATACAAATATCACAACAATTACTATAGATATTACAACAGTTAGGATTTACATATACAACTATCTTTCCTAAATTAATCTCTCACAGCTCACGCCAACACTTATATATATATTAGTAGCACGAAGAAACTCAAACTGCTTGATGCCAAAATATAGTAGCAGATTAAGAATTCATACAAAGAAGGATGCTAAAATGAGAAGTTAAGGGCCCATTTAGATGTGGAAAACAAATTTCACTTTGCATTTTAGTTTTCTTAAAAAGTACAAAAAAAATAATTTAATTTTTCATTTTTACAAAAAACATATGAAAAAATGAACAATAAACAGTTTTGGCACTGTTTTATTTTTCATTTCTAATTTTTCAAATAATTACAAAAATGCCACCATGTTTACAATTTTACAAATTTATATAGGAAAGTTGGAAAACAAATTTGATTATTTTTCTAAATTTCTAACTCTCACTTTGTGTATGGCAGAATGGAACTTGAATCTTGAACTTTAATTTGTGTGGATTATCTAGAGTTTCTTCTAAATTCACACTAAAATTCAAATTTAAGCCTCAAATCCATGATTCCAAATATTACCTCATACAAATTTTGGAAAATTGGAAAACAAGTTGTCTTTTTTTTATTTTTATTTTTTTATGCTTACTTTGAAATTTAGAAATAAAAAATGAAAATTTGTTTTGCACATTTAAACAAACTTCTATTTTTTATCTGATGTGATATGTGGCTCACATATTGAGTGGAAGGCATATACAGAGAAAACATGATGGAAATCAAGTAGCAGTAGGGGAAACCATCGACGATAGCTCTCTAACCGTCGACGGTTTGGAGCACTGTCTGAGAGATTTTACTCTCTACCTGAAACAGTTGACGGTTTGGCTCAAGAAACCCAGTGTAGATTTCAAATTTTGAATAAGGGATGTTAAGTTGGTTGGGGTTTGAAGGGAAAACCTCTGCAACTTTATATATACGTTGATTGCATGGTTTTAAATAAAGGTCGCGACCGTTACGTAACGCCGTTACGTAAAGGTTTTTTGGGTTACCGATACTGTTACACACCGCAAAATCGGTGGGAAGAAAAATCACGGCCGTAGCGGCCTTTACGGACCGCGACCGTTACGTAAAGGCCGCTACGGCCGTTACATAACCGCTGCAAGACTGTTACACCAAAAAAATATTTTATTTTTTACTTTTTCTTCTCACTTTTTCTCTCTCTTTCATATATCATTCTCAATATACCAAGTGGCAAGAGGGGGAAAAGATTATAATGAGGATAACAATGATACAAAATTTACTTTTTCTTTAAACACTCACAATAGATGCATTAATTAACAATTTCAAAATACTAACTTGTTAGGAATTTTTTTTTAATAATATTAGTAATGTGATATTTATGTTCTTTATTTTTCAACTTCAACCTTCTTTCTTTTCTAGCTATTTTATATTTATATTATTCGTATGTCTTATGTGTCTAGTAGACTAATGGAGTGTATAATGTATTTTATTTTATTAATTCATTTAGCACACATAAGAATTTATCACAGATAAGAACAATGAGAAGTATAAATACGCGCACACACGTAATTTTCTATCAATGATGGTTTAAAACAAATGTAAACTTGTTGCCCTTACCAAATAACTTAGTTACTCGAACTAAAGGGTCCAAAATACACAAAAACCCTTTCTAAGAACGGCCAAAAGCTTAAAACATGCAAGTACGCTAATATGCACAAGGTTGTGCGTGCTTCAAAAAAATTCACGGCCGTTACACCCGCTTCCCGTTATGTAACATCCGCTACTCCTGCTTCCTGTTACACTTGTTACCGTTACGTTACGCTACCCGCTACCGCGATTTAAAACCATGGTTGATTGTCATGTATTTGTAATTGTTGATGTATTGTTCATGTCCTTTGGACAAGAAGATAGTGAAATCATTGCCATTTGCTCCCGTGGATGTAGGCATAGCCGAACCACGTAATTCCTTATGTATTTGTTGTTATTGCTTTCCATTAATTGTTGTGGATTGCTTTTGCATAGATTACCATTGAGTGCTGCGTTTGTGTGATCATATATTCCGTTGTGCAATTCGTTTTTCACAACAAATTGGTATCAGAGCATTGTTGTAATGGCCTTTGGAACTTCGTCTACAAAATTTGATGTTGTCAAATTTGATGGAACCGAAAATTTCGGTTTATGGCAAAGAAGGGTGAAAGATTTGTTAGTGCAGCAAGGAATGGTGAAGGCCTTATACAAAGTTCAACCGGAAAGCATGGATGAAGCAAGTTGAAATGAATTGGAGGCAAAGGTAGTGTCAACCATCCGACTTTGTTTAACTAATGATGTGTTGTATCACGTCATGGATGGGGATTCTTCGGTAGCAGTTTGGTGAAAACTAAAAAGCCTATATATGTCTAAGTTTTATTGAACAAATTGTTTCTTAAGAAAAAAGTTGTATTGACTTAAGATGGTGGAGGATTCGGATTTGAACCAACACATCAACTCATTCAATCAGATTGTAAGTGATCAGATGCGTGTTGATGTGAAGTTCGAGGAGGAAGACAAGGCGCTAATGCTATTGAATTCCCTACCTGCGTCTCACTAGTATGAAAATTGGGTTACTACTCTAACATGGGGCAAAGAAAACCTGAATTTGGAAGAAGTGACAAGTGCATTGCTCGGTTTTTTTTTCATCAAAGAAAAATGGTCAGTGATAAAATTTCACATGGTGAATGGCTTGTAGTGAAGAGTAGCTAGGAACGTGGGAAATGTGAGTCCCGGAGTGGATCTCGGTTGTAGTCCGAGAAGGACATAAAGTGTTTTAAGTGCGGGAAAATTGAGCACATAAGACCGGAGTGTCTCGAGTGGAAGAAAGGGAATGCTCAAAATCAAGAGGATACTTCAAAATCTGCAAATGTAGTGAAAGGAGACTCGAAAAGCAGCGATGTTGTTATGCTACTTATTTCATCAGGTTCAGAATGCCTCACGGATTCTTGGATCTTAGATACCAGATGCTCTTATCACATGACACCAAATAGAAATTGGTTCAACACCTACAGGTCATTTAATTCTGGAAATATTCTAATGGGAAATGATGTTGTATGCAAAATAATTGGAATAGGAAATATTAGAATAAAGATACATGATGGTGTAGTAAGAATTTTATGTGATGTAAGACATGTACCAGATTTAAAGAAGAATATAATTCCATTGGGCACTTTATATTGCAACGGGTATGGTTACAAGTCTGAAAGTGGGATATTGAAAGTGTGTGAAGGCAACTTGATGGTGATGAAAAGGCAAAAGTAAGTGAAAAATATCTATGTATTGCAATGTAGCACAGTTGTAAGTGTAGCTGTAGCTATAGAATCTGAGTCAGATGTTCTGTGTCATATGCAATTAGGGCATATGGATGACTACATGTATTCAGATGTTTAGGGATCGGTGATGGTAGCATCAAGGGTTAGACATATGTTTTTCATGAGTTTATCATGAAAGGTCTTGGTGTATCTCATGTGGCACAAGTCAAAGATGTTTTCCAACTTGTGGATGAGGTGGAAAACTAGACCGGGAAAGAGATCTTCAGGTCAAACATTAGGGCTAAGTATGCTGGTTTTATTCAAGGAGTTTTGTGAGTAGCATGACAGATTGTATGCAAGGCTTGCAAGGAACTTCTTGGTGAAGTTTGTGAGTGTGACACGTTTCTCGTTTAATTGATTGCCAAAGGTATCACTAGATGAGAGAGTTGCAAGAGAGGTGTGGAAATGTTATGCGGTAGACGAACACTTCAGTGTGAGAGTGTTTGGATGTCCACAGGTGCACTTTTCTAGTGAGGTGACTTGGTGTAATTTCCAGACTGTACATCTTTCTAGGATATAAGAAAGACGGGTTCAAGTTGGGTCATCTAAAAACAAACAAGGTGGCGATCAGTGGAGACATGGTTTTTGGTGTAAAAGTCATGGTGCAACATACTCAGGTAAAGGAAGAGAAATAGATGCCAGAAAACTGCAGCAGCAATGAACATGATATGCAGGTAGAGCTACAAACTCAGGGCAGAGATAACATGGTTCATATTGTAGGGAATTTTAACTTGGGAGACCAACAAGAAAACAACGGGTTCAGATGCACTATCAAACCACCACTCAGGTATAAATTTGATGTTTTGATGTTTTATGCATTCATCATTACCAACAAGGTTCCTACTATTTTTCAAGTTGCAATGCACAGCAAAGGAAAAAAATAGATGGATGAGTGCTATGGTGGAGGAAATGGAGTTACTGCATAATAATCGAATGTTGGAGTTGGTAGAGCTTCCAGTGGGGAAGCGGGTGATAGAATGCAAAGGGGTGATGTTTCTGTTGTTTGTGGATGACATGTTATTTACTGGGAAGGCTTTGACTGAGGCTTATCATTTGGGAACTCTATTGAAAGGTTTTGACATGAAGGTTTTGGGTACGGCCAAATAAAGTCTTGGTTTGAAGATTTGCAAGGACAGAGCTGTAGGGAGATTTGTGTTACCTCATGGTGGCTTTGTGGACAGAGCTGTAGGGAGATTGGTGTTATCTCAGGTGGTTTTGTGGACAAAACTGCAGGGAGACTTTGTTTGTCATCACAGGGTGGTTTTGTGGAGAATCAATATAAATTGTCTACCGCTTGGTACCCAAGGATGGACGGTAATGTTTGGGATATGTCAAAGGTCCTCTATGTTGGTGCAATGGGGTGTTTCAAAGGCAACATAGTGATCCGTCAGTTGTTAGATTTGTTGTTGTAAACTATGCAGGGGGTTTTGATGACAGAAGGTTTACAATAGGGTTTATGTTTACTATTGTGGGAAGGCCTTCTTGTTGGGAGTCCAAGGTACAGTCTCAGGGTGTAACATATACAACTGAATCAAGGTTCATGGCAGAAGCCAAAGCTGCCACAAGCAAGTTCAAGCCTTGGTTGGACTTGGGTTTTTTCTAGAAGGGAGACGGTCCCAACCTAATGTCTCAAGGTCAAGGTGGAGCAACGGGTTCATGTTTTTCAGTTTCTCCTAAGGAGCGTATGTTCGCCAAGGTGGAGATTGTTGTGATATGTGGCTCACATACTGAGTGAAAGACATGCATAAAGAGAAAATATGATGGAAATCAAGTAGCAGCAAGGGAAACCGTCAACGGTTTGGCTTGGGAAACCCAGCGCAGATTTCAAATTTTAAATAAGAGACGTTAAGTTGGTTGGAATTTAGAGGGAAAACCTCTGGAAACTTTATATATATGTTGATTGTGATGTATTTGTAATGGTTGATGTATTGCTTATGTCCTTTGGACAAGAAGATAGTCAAATCATTGTCGTTTGCTCCCGTGGATGTAGGCATAGCTGAACCACGTAATTCCTTGTGTATTTGTTGTTATTGCTTTCATATAATTGCCGTGGATTGTTTCTGTATAGTTTACCATTGAGTGCTGCGTTTGTATGATCATATATTCCGCTATGCAACTCGTTTTTCACAACACTTTCTTTTTTAATTTGAATCTTGAAAAACTAAAAAATAAATTAAATTTTTATAATTCTTTGAAAACTGAAAAATGGAAAATGAAAAATATTTCCACAACTAAATAGGCCCCAAATGTGTGTGGTTAGTCAAATGGATTAATGCAAAAAGTTCCTCTTCCCTAGAGCTTTCAGCTGATTTCAGATAAAGATGCCTACTTCTCAAAACCACATTCAATTACAAAAGATGTAAGAAAAATTGGCAGCAAAAAGGACCCTTAGCCCATGTTTGGTTCAACACAAGTAGGATAAGGACTAGCCAAGAAAAGGGTTGGGGGGGGGGGGGGGGGGGGCAGCCCAATCATTTGGGATAGGATAGCCAATCCAACACCCCCCCCCCCCCCCAAAAAAAAACCACCGCCAGCCCACACTAGCAATCTCCATAACTCCAAAAAGGAAAAAACCAAAAAGGAAAAGAAGGAATGGAGCTCAGAATCATCTTCTTTGGTGTTTTTTCCCCAACAATCGCAATCATATTCTTCGGCATCTTCCAATATCGAACCCAATGAGCCTCTGAAGGTTGCTGCAGCTCTGCATGGTGCTAGAAATACCAAGACCGGTGGTGGAAAGGTCAATGCCGTGGTGCGGGAGGTTTCGACAGCAAAATAACCCACCTATGAAGCTGAGAACTGGCTTAGAGCCAGCAAAGAAGAAGAGCAAGCACAAGGAGTCCCCATCATGTCTTGTAGCCATAATTTCAGATCTGGCCAAGATTTTAGATCTGCCATTAGTATACTATATCCAATAGGTATTTTGGTCATTTGAGTGATTAGTCTATCCAATAGGTGTCGGAAGTGTTGCAATTCAAACATGGACATGATAATAATCATAGCCAAACCAATGTAGTGCCAAGATTCTCCTTTAGAGATGTACTACTCATCCATCTTACTATTCCAGGTTATGCAACCTTTGCTTTTTTGGATGTTTTTCCAATAATCCTTTCCTAAAATTGGTATATTTGCTCTTGATAGCCGCTAAGTCTATGACTTCCTATGATGAATTCTTCTTAAAGTAACCACCAAGGGTGCTAGGTTATTGGTAACTAGTAAGGGCTTATTCCTATGTGGGTTGGACAGTTAGTGGTTGTAAATTCAAATCCAAAGGGGAATGGATGGATTTAGGTTATTACTTGTTAAGTCACCACTAAGCTTTAAGCTAACAATTGGTGAGCCAACAATGTATATCAAGCCATCCAACATCATGCTCATGTTTGACCTGATCTAACTATCTCACAAGTAAAAAAGCAAACAAATTGAACTTGAACATGTGTGGAAACATAAACAGCACAAAGCGCACTATAACAACAAAGCAATGAAAACATAGATGACAAACTGGAACGCATAACTTCCTAAACTAAAGCTTTGGTACCACAGTAAGTCAAAAATTGACCTAAAGCCTTTGCTACATGGTGGGCCAAGCATGTATATCAAACTATCCAACATACCCGTTATCTCATGTCTTCACCTTGATATCATATAACTATGCCCCACTAGGGTCAACCTCTGACTCAACTCCCAATTCAGCGGGACCTATCTGTATAGGTCCTCCTAGCATTGGTTCCCCTTTGGTTAGGGATGTTGGAAAAAATAGTGTGGAATAATATGTATAATAATAAAGCATAAATTAAAAAAAAAATAAAGAGGAAAAGTAAGTGGATGGCTTGTGCACGGAACAATCCATTGCGTTTGGGGGTTCCTACAGTTTATGTCTAGGAAAGGTGCCACGAATTAATTATCCTCTCCAAATCTTATTTGCCTAGAAAAAGAATATAACAAAAAATACTTGTGACCATGTCAAAAATTAGTACGAGTCCAACTACCCTAACATATAGAGATATGTGGAACGATTCGATGCTGAGATATTTATGCACATCCATGACCATATCCATATCCATGTAACATAGGCTTGTGTGGTCATGAATCCGAGTTAATATTAGTCAATTCTACCTCATAAATAGACATCTACAACCATAGCATCTTCAACAAATTTAGCAAGAGAATGTTGTAGAAAATAAAATATTTTTATACTTCCATCCAATATATGTGTGTGTGTGTGTGTGTGTGTGTGTGTGCGTGTGCGTGCGTGTTTGTATATTAACACATATTATACCTTTTAAATATATTGAAGAACATAGGACTTTATTTCCTTTAGAAGCAAGTATAAGTTCACAAAATAGACAACGGCATTAGGCAACTCAATGCACAAACTAAGGCTACATTTCGACAATGAATTTAAAATTTCAATGGGAAATTTGGAATAATGAGAATAAAAATGAAAGAAGTGAAAAAATTAGTCATAAGATTTCATGGTCAGAATATTAAGTTTCAAGAAACAAGCAGCATAAGCGGTCATTTCCATGAAGCTGGTTTGTGTGTTGGCAATGATGATGACATGATTTCAACCATTGTGGTCAATGGTGCAGCAGTGGAGGGGTGGTGCTAATGGTGGTGTTAGTCATCATGATGATGGTATAAGTGGAAGCGACAACAATGATGATATTGTGGCAGTTGTGGTCTTGGTGGTGGGTTTGTAAAATCCTTTGGTAAAACTCCACACCCAACCTAAAGCAAATTGTTGTCATGACAGAGTGAAAAATGATGACCATATGAGATATTTGTTATATTGGGAATATTATGATTTGTAGGAGGGCTTTTTGGTAATTTTAGAATTATTTGGTGTCAGGGGTAGAGGGTTGTAAATTAGGTAGTTTTCAGAATGCTTACAGGTGCCACTAAGGTGTTGTAGTGCCTCTAAATGGGGTAGTAGCCTACCCCAAATTCCAAATCCCTCCCCACCCCATCCTACCTCAACGCTTGAACCTAGAATGTCCAAGATAGAGCTCTCATAATACTTTTTAAGGGGTCGGTATTTGGCGACGAGCCCAAGACTAGAGATTAATATTTGTAAGATAATTGGAATCACTGCATTTGACACCATAGAAAACCTATGTGGAAGAGATCTCAAATAACTTTGGTGATGAGATGATTTTCCAACCAACTGATCTTTGTCCTATCCTTGAGGAGAGTGAACTTCAAGGCTTTGAGGAAAATTTAGACTCAAGCAGCTCATAGAAAAAAATGCCCTTGATCCAGCTAGCTTTAGGTAAGTTATATTACAATATCTACTACATGGTAGTATACGATAATTGTACAAATTATTTATATGACATTAATGATATAATATGATATTTTTGTGGTTTACCAAAAATAAACCACCCAGCAGGGGATAGAATTATGGTTTTCTCTCTCCCGCATTGTCCTCATCACCTCTCATCTCGCTATTGCTTTTTGTTATGGTGCTCTCAGTTCTTGATCGTGGGAGTTCGTTCAGTCCAGATCAATGTTACCTAGAATGTGGAACGTTCAGGTTCGAGGAATATGAATGGTATTATGGCATAGGCTCATAGCACATACTCTAAACTGTGGAAGATATATTGGTGAAAAAATTGTAATGGCAGAAATAAAATTAAAATGTGATGATTCCCCAGTTTTACCTAATAAAAAGTTATGCTATGTGAAAAATATTGAACTAAAATTTTGGATAGATTTAGCTTTCAAGAAAGAATATGTACCATGTTTTGTGATGTTGGTACCAATATGCGGTTCACTAGGGTGTTAGTGTTTTCTGGTAATGATGGTCCAGATTGAAGGGAAAATCCTTCGATCTGAGATTGGATGAAGTGGGGAAGGTTGCATCTTTTTGTTCATTCTTGGACAAATTGATGACACAATTTGGTGGGTGCTGGGTAGGACTTTCATCAGTTGCAGCAACATTGTTATTGAATGGATTTTCATCACTTTTTGGAAGGTTGGGAAAGGGTTTTTGAAGCTTTCGGGTAGGTTATGTGAACTATTGGATGGCATTTCGCGTGATAAGGGAAGATAAGTTCTTGGAACTAGGGCATGGATGGAGAGGCAAAAAGTATTCTATCTTCGTCCCCAGGAGAGTCCAAAGGTGATGGGTGACTTCAAATTGGGGAAGAATTTAATGCTCTGGGGAATTCTTTTCTTCCTAGCAACGTTGGTGAAGGTAACAAAAAGATCATTGAGAACATAGTTTCAGAAAGTACTGATGATGCTAGTATTCGTTTGAAGGGTGCGTTGGAGGCTGTGCGTTTTCGTTGTGGGAAAGATGCAAGAGAAAGTCCTTTGGCTTGCTTCACATGAAGTGATTCACAATGCATTGAAATTGCTCTGAGGGATTCTGGCCGTGGAGTTTTGAGTCCAAAGGCAGCTAAGGTTTCAAGCATGGTTGAAGGGATGATGAACGCTGGGTGGGTTGGGCCTGGGTCTTTGATGATTATTTTAGAGTTGGGCCAGCAATATAAACCTATCAAAACCACTGGTGGCCAGTTGGTTAAGGAGGCCCATAACCAGATTTATGATTCTATTTTGGGCTTGGTTAATGAGAAGGAAACTCCTACGGGTAAGTCTCAGCTGGGCCAACTTAATGGGCAGGCCCAAAATTTTATCCCTATTGGTACTAATACCCTGGTTGAGTGTCAGGTTCCCAATCAGAATGAAGCCCATAGTCTTTCTTTTAAAATCTATGGGAAAGTGGGGCTTCATCTACCTTCAAAGCAGAAGCAAGTTTCAAATGTCACAGGGCTTCGCTCAAATTCAAATCAGATCTATGGAGGTCAATAGGAGCATAGTAGCTGTTGTGCAAACAGGAGAGAAAGAGGTGGAATTAGAAAGGTCGGTTTCTTAAAATTCAACTAATATTCTAGAGGGAAAATTTTTTTCTCCCTTTCAGAAGAAAGATGTAAGTGGGCAGGGTTTCAGGGAGGAAATAGGGGGAGTTTTTTCTAGAATCTTGTTCTTGTCAGGATGAAATTCAGGATTATATTGTCGGTTCAAAGGGAAGTTCAGCTAACGAGGAAGTGAATGCAGATAATTTGAGTCGTCAAAATGTTTATATTTGTCATAAGGAAATGCAAATCGGTTTTGAAATGAGGAAACATTAAGAAAATTGAGATTATTTTGGTGAGATCACAGAAGAAGTTCTTAAGAGAGACTCAAAAGGTGTTCCAAGGATAGTGGAGAAGCTAGTTGATGAGAGGGCCAATACTTATACTAGCAAGGATAGATAACGATGGGGAAGAGGGGGTGTCTCAAATGATGATGGCGTAGAGAGTAGTGATTTTGTATTGACGGTGGCTTACTTTTGGATCAAATTCAGGATCAGCATGGATATTCTTCCGATTCTTCTTTTGATCGCTTTGTGGACCTATCTTACGTGTCACTGCCCTCAAGAAGGTTTGGATGGAATTTAGTATTTTTGAGGAGGATGTTTCTAACGAAAAGCAAAAGGTAAGAGATGGAAATCTGCCTGCCGGAATTAAAGAAATTTCTGGGAAAGACCTTCAAGAACTATTGACAGTAAACCATAGCAGTTAGAGTGACTCAATGGAGATGTTCGCCTTTGGAATGAAGATGGATGAACAGGCACTTGAGCCTGGAACTGATGAAGTTGACTTATTTGCTCGGCCAATCGTCGGAATGTGAACGAGATACCATAAGGGCCCAATATCTCAATAGCACCTCTAGAACTCTGAGTTTATTAAATAACTTGGGCCCCAATTTGTTTGTTCATAGAGGAAATGAAATCAGGCTTTGATGGTAGTAAATCCAAGCTGAGGAAGGGTCAGAGGGAATTGGCTAATTTTAAGTGTTTGGTGAGCTATGATGGGAAGGGCTGAAAGAAGGGTCTTCTTGGCTGATTTTGTTTATTTATTTATATATATTTATTTTATTTCAGTTTTTATTTTCTTTTTCTGTTGTCTTTTTGAGGATATAGTATACTCGCCCTGATTGTATATTCTCTCACTTAATATATCTTTTTTTTTTTAATATAAAAAAAAAGAGATATTATACAAATATATAGGTAATATAATATATATATATATAGTCAAATGATTATACATGGACTCTATAAATAAATATGAGGAGTAATTTTGGCATTACATGGTAAGTGACATTGGATACTCATAGCATACCAAACAAAATTGTTGATACATGCTGATTTTCGGTTACTGAAAATAGTAACTTTTGAAATTCCCACACCGACTGATGGCAGAAGAGACAGTCCTTCATAGAGGTGGAAGCCAAATGCCCTCATTATTAAGGAAAAGAATCTGATTTTAATTTAAGCAAGTGTGTTTATTTAATTCTAAGAAATTACTCTATCTATTTACATGTACTGTAAACCAATTAGGGTTGTCATGCTGAACAACAAATGAGGAATACTGCCAAGAGAGAAATTAGAACAGAAATCGAGAGAAGATGAGGGGAGAAGAGAGGAGGAAGAGGCAGACAAAATGGGGAGAAACACAAGTTGACTTACTATTTTCAAACTCACCAAGAAACTACCTCTTACATAGCCTTCACACCCTAATTGTAAAAAGCCTAAAGATACAGAGAAATTACAAATAACCCTTAAAGATACAAGAAATTTCAAATTAACCCATCAAATACACATCTATTTACAGACCCACCCTACATACACATAAGCCTAGTATAAATTAAACAAAGCACACATAATAACTACTGATAAACTAAACACGTTAACAATCCTTATCCTTTGAAATTGGTTTCCAAATTGGGCCAATGTGATCCATCCAATTACCTGCTTTCCATCTTACATCAAGTTACTATGGATTTTGAGGTATTGACTTATTTAATTGGAGTTAAGGTATCATCCATAAGTGTGTGCATGCTTCGACAATCAACATCAATTGGTAACAGTGCCTTTCTAGCTCTACCATACCCCTTGTCATCCCTTCTGCTTCAAGTCCATCACCCCCAATTGTAGTCCAGACATCCTACTTGTTATAGCCATACTTCATCTCAGCGTGTCATCTCCCAAACATCACTCTTAGAGAGCTGATATCAGAGCTACTCACCAAAAGCATCATATCAGTTCATGGACGCCATGGTTTTAAATAAAGGCTGCAACCGTTACGTAACGGTTTTTTGGGTTGCCGATACCGTTACACACCGCAACATTGGTGTGAAGAAAAATCACGGCCGTAGCGGCCGTTATGGACCACGACCACTACGTAAAGGCCGCTACGGCTGTTATGTAACCACTACAAGACTGTTACACCAAAAAATTTATTTATTTTTTTACTTTTTCTTCTCACTTTTTCCCTCACATAAATCATTCTCAATATACCATGCGGCGAGAGGGGGAAAAGATTATAATGAGGATGACAATGATACAAAGTTTACTATTTCTTTAAATACTCACAATAGATGCATTAATTAACAATTTGAAAATACTAATTAGGAAAATATTTTATTTTGATAATATTAGTAATGCGATATTTATGTTTTATATTTTTCAACTTCAACCATCTTTCCTTTCTAGCTATTTTATATTTGTATTATTTGTATGTCTTATGTGTCTCATAGATTAATGAAGTGTATAATGTATTTTGTTCTATTAATTAATTTAGCACACATAAGAATTTATTACAAATAAGAACAATGAGAAGTATAAATGCACACACACATATGTAATTTTTCTATCAATGGTGGTTTAAAACAAACGTGAACTTGTTGCCCTTACCAAAGAACTTAGTTACTCTAACTAAATGATCCAAAATACACAAACTATTTCTAAGAAGGGCTAAAAGCTTAAAACATGCAAATATGCTAATATGCACAAGGTTGTGCATGCTTCAAAAAAATTCACGACTGTTACACCCGCTTCCCGTTATGTAACATCCGCTACTCCCGCTTCCCGTTACACCCATTACCATTACGTTACGCTACCCGCAGCCGCGATTTAAAACCATGATGGACGCATAAATCAAACACATGCCCGTTGAATTGAGCACAAATTTCTTTCGTCGAAGAGCATCCAACCAACTCAAATTCACTTGTTTCAAAAAAAACTTGCCATAACAAGATGCATGTCATCACAGCATACTGAGTTCTTCTGCATCGCTGTTGTTGACCAGCCAATGGCATCTTCTTTGCAGTCCTTGCCATAGGACATCACTGCCTTATTGCTTCAAATTGAGCATAGTTTTAAAGCCCAGAACCTAATAAAAATAAAGACTACAAAGTAGATGGAGAGAAGTGGATTAAGGATAGAAAATTTTAAAATTTTTAATTCCACTTGATGCAAATGACATCAATACATAGCTATTTATAGGCTTTACATGGATCCTAGTACATGTATCCATAATAATTGCAATTAGTACATTTATTGTAGCCTATTTATCTAGTTACATGAATCCCTATAGATACATTACCCAATTCAAAAGAATTTTCAAATACTTGAACCAAACAAATTGAATATCAAGTTAAATTAATTAATTAATTATTATTTTTTAGAATTTCCAACAGTCCTTCCCCCCTCCCCCCTTTAAACTTGATATTGACTTCAACCCAAGAAGACTCCTTAAGTTGTTTAATCCATCAAACTTGAGAGACTTGGTGAAGATATCTACAAGACTACAACATGGTCTAGAGACTTCATAAATTTGAGTTGTACTTTCTTGTTTCCAAAATGCTTTCTCTGATGAAGTCCCCCTTATATCTATATGCTTAATCATGGAACACTGAATTCCTTGCCAATGCTACTGCACACTTATTATCCATGTACATCTCTGTTGGTTCTTGCACCGTCTTCAACAATTTCTTAGCCAAATTGAATTACATATGCATGATATGGCTGCAACACACTTTACTTCACAAATTGAAGTTTGTTTCTTTCATACCAATGTGAATGTTGTTTGTCCCATGAAAAATACAAATCCGGCTGTACCCTTCCAATCATCCAAATCTCCAGCCTAGTCACTATAACTGTATCCCCCAAGCTTGAAAAATTTAGAACATGAATAACATATTCTAAAAATCCAGCATACCTAATTACCTGTGATGTACCAAAGAATCCTTTTGGTTGCCTTCAAGTGGGTTATAGTTGGTGCTTACATATATCTACACACCAACCCTACTCCAAAAAGAATATCTGGCCTTGTACATGTCAAATACCAAAGGCTTCCAACAATGACTTCAAAAATAAGTAGGAACAACCTTACCTTGACCATGCTTCGATAACTTTACTCCATACTCCATGGGGGTGCTGACCGGCTTACATTCATTCATCTAGAATTTCTTAAAGACTTCCTTCCTTTGCATACCTTTCTTGAGAGATGAAGATTCCTTCCTCCTTTGCATTACTTCTATCCCAAGATGGAATGAGATGAATCCAACATCTGTCATCTCAAACTCCTCTGCCATTGCTCTTTTAAATTCTGCAAACATGCTTAGATTATTTCCTATAAATATTAAGTCATCAACATACAAACATACAAGCAATATATATCCATTTCAACATGACTTAATATAAAGGGCATGTTCACATGGGCATTTTTCAAAATTATTTTTTTGAAAATACTTATCAATTCTACTATATCAAGCCCTAGGCACCTACTTCAACTCATAAAGCACTTTGTTGAGCCTTAGCACATTCTTTTCATGCCCTCTCACTTGATATCCCAATGGTTGTTCCACATACACTTCTCCTTAAGTAATCCATTAAGAAATGCTGATTTGACGAACCACCCATTTATTCTAACCTACCAAGGAGATAATGAATCGAATTGTTTCTAACTGAGCAACTATTGCAAATACCTCATTGCAATCAATTCTTGGTCTTTGATCATATCCTTTTGACACAAGTCTTGCCATGCACCTTTCAACCTCTCCATTGGTATTTTTCTTCACCTTGTCAACCCATTTGACTCCAATTGTTTTATTTCTATTCACCAAAGTGGTTAATTTCCATGTAGCATTCTTTTCAATTCTAGTAATTTCTTCATTCATGTCAATTCACCACTTCTCGCTTTGCATCAACTCATCAAAATTTGGTGGTTCACAATCAACAAATAAGCAGAAAAGGATTAGATCATCCATATTTTAAGTTAACTCGTAGATTTCTTGAAGGCTTCTCATCCGAGATGGTCTCTTTCCGATGATGATGAATATCCAAAAGGAGGTAACATCGGTGTTGGAATAGTAGTAGGCACTTCAATCAATCTATATTTTTGCTCCTTATTTTCTTCAAATGAAGGAAAGAAGTCATACTTCTCCTCTTAAGTGTCCAAGTCCCATTTGCTTGCCTCATCAAACTCAACATCTCAATTTATTATAACTTTTCCACTGCTTGGATTGTAGAGCTTGAATCCCTTTGAATTCAAATCATACTTGACAAAGACACATTTCTTACTCTTGTCATCAAACTTGGAATGCTTCTGATATGCTACATGTTCATATGCCATGCTCCCAAACACTTGCAAATGGGTCGCTTGGCTTTTTTCCATTTCAAGCTTCTTGTGGGGTTCGTTTTCATACACTTCTAGTTGAACACCAGTTCAACAAATTCACTACACACTCAATTACTTCAGCCCAAAATTCTTCAAGCATTTTCTTGCTTTTCAACATACTTCTTGCCATATCAAGAACTGTTCTATTTTTGCAATCTGCAATAATTTTGTTGAGGAGACCTTGGAGCCGTTAAAGGACAAATTCCGTTTCAGTCACAATATTGCTTGAATTTATTTTATGTGAATTCTCCCTCTCTATCTAATTGAATAATATTGATTTCTTAACCACTTTCTTTTCAACAAAAAAACTTGAATTTTTTTAAAGTTTCAAACACCTTAGATTTTAATTTGAGAAAATAGACTTAAGTCATTCTACTAAAGTCATCAATGAAAAGCAAAAAAAATTTATTCATACCAAGTGATGTTGGAGCATGACCCACATACATCGGTGTGGATAAGCTCCAATGGCTTCTTTGCCCTTGTGCTTGCTTTGTTCAAGAACCTCTTCCTGGATTGTCTACTGAATACACATCCTCACATAATTGGTGAAGATGCTCAATCAAAGGTAAATATTTCAGCATCTTTATCTTGTTCAACATCTTTATCTAGATTGATTTCATAACCACTTTCTTTTCAACAAAAAAACTTGAATTTTTTTGAAAGTTTCAAACACCTCATATTTTCTTTTGAGAAAATAGACTCAAGTCGTTCTACTAAAGTCATCAACAAAAAGATAAAAATATTTATTCTTACCAAGTGATGTTGGATTAATCGACCCACATACATCGGTGTGGATAAGCTCCAATAGCTTGTTTGCCCTTGTTTTTGCTTTGACCGAGAAACTCTTCCTGAATTGTTTTCTTAATACACATCCTTCACATAATTGGTGGAGATGCTCAATCAAAGGTAAATCTTTCAACATCTTTATCTTGTTCATCAATTTGAAACTATTAAAATTCACAAGTCCATACCTTAGACGCCAAAGGCAAGAGGAATCTTTTATGCAAGCCTTGAAACATTTGGCAACATTAGTTTGATGTTTAACTAAAGCATCCTATTTTCTGTCACCATCACTTTTGCCACCAAACAATTTTTAGGATCTCTTATCAAAAGGTTACAATCTTTGATGTGGATATTGCCTCATAAAAAAAAATAAATTCATTAAACTTGGTATTCGTTGTGTTTTGTTCAAGTATTTGAGAAGTCTTTTGAATAGGGCAATGTATCTATAGGGATTCATGTAACTAGATAAATAGACTACAATAAATGTATTAATTGAAATTACTATGGATACATGTACTAGGATCTAGCAAAACCTATAAATAGTCATGTACTCAAGCCATTTACATCAAATGGAATTAAAAACTTAAAGTGTTTTATCCTTTATCCACTTCTTTCTATCGACTTTGTATCCTCTATTTCCAACAAAATGGTATCAAAGCTTAATATGTGTCTGGTGTTTCAAATGATGACAAACCCATTTCAAGTCCCTCTCCTCACCAAAGATAGTTTTGATAATTGGAGTATTCTAATGAAAGCCTTAATTGAATCTCAAGATGTTTGGGAGATCATTGAAAAGGGTAATGTAGAACCGCAAGATGAGGGTACCTGGAATCAAGCATAGACGGATGCTTAAAAATATTCAAGAAGGAAGGATCGGAAGGCTTTGACCCTCATATATCAAGGAAGGCTCTCACCCTTATATATCAAGGTTTGAATGGAGTTAAGTTTGAAAAAGTTGTAGGTGCAACTTCTTCTAAACAAACATGGGACAGCCTACAAAACTCACAAAAAGGAGTCAATATAGTGGTGAAAGTTCGTCTCCAAACACATAGAGGTAAGTTTGAAACATTACACATGAAGGATCCTGAATTAGTTTCTTATTATTTTTCATGAGTTTTGGGTATTGTTAACTAATTGAGAAGATATGGTGAAGATTTAAAAGATGGTCAAGTGATGGAGAACCAAAATCCAACTTTGTTGTTCTAGCAAATGAAAAATTCAAGGATTTGGAGTCCATGAATACTGATCAACTTATGGGGTCTTTGCAAGCCTATGAAGAAAGGGTTATAAAGAAGAAGCAAGAACCATAAGAGCAAGTTCTTCAAACCAAACTTTCTTTCAAGGAGAGAGAAGTAATTTATGAAAAGAAGTTGTGGACATGGGCGTGGTTGTGGTTGTGGTCGAGGTCGAGGAAAAGAAAGAATAAGTGATTCCAACTCAAATAACGATGAGAGGAGCCAAAATTATCAATTCACTAGAGGAAGTGGAAAAGGATCAAATTTGAGAAGACAAAGGTATCTATAATTCTAACTGATAGAGTGTAGAACTCCCAACAATGTTGAAGAAATGAACAATTGTGTTGGAGAAGAAAAGGAAGAGCTGGAGCCTACTCTAATGCTAGCATTCAAAGGAGATGGAGGAGAAGAAAGGAACACATGGTATCTTGACCGTGGAGCACGTAATCATATGTGTGGAAACAAGATTTTGTTCATGGAGTTGGATGAATTGGTAAGTGAGAATGCTACATTCAGAGACTTGTCTAAGATTCCATTAAAAGGGAAAGGTAAAATCTTAATTCGCCTAAAAGATAAAAGGCATAAATTCATTACTAATGTATATTATGTGCTAAACATGAAGAATAACATTTAAAGTTTGGAACAATTCTTAGAAAAAGGATACAGTATCCACATGAAAGATTGTAACCTTTTAATAAGAGATCCTAAAAATTGTTTGATAGCAAAAGTGATGACGACGGAAAATAGAATGTTTAAATTAAACATTCAAACTAATGTTGCCAAATGTTTGAAGGCTTGCATAAATATTCCTCTTGGCTTTGGCATCTAAGGTGAGGGCATGTGAATTTTAATAGTTTGAAATTGATGAACAAGATAAAACCGGTGAAATATTTACCTTTGATTGAGCATCCCCGCCAAATATATGAAGGATGTGTGCTTAGTAAACAAAGTCTAGGAAGAGTTTCCTGAAAGAAGCAAGTGCAAGGGTGAAGAAGCCATTGGAGCTTATCCACATTGATATATGTGGACTGATTGATCCCCTATCACTTGATAAGAATTAAGTATTTTTTTTTCTCTTTATGGATGATTTTAGTAGAAAGACTTGGGTTTATTTTCTCAAACAAAAATCAGAAGTGTATGAAACTTCCAAAAGATTCAACATTTTTGTTGAAAAAGAAAGTGATTATGAAATCAAAGCTATGCGGTTAGTTAAGGGGAGAATTCACAGCAAATGAATTCAAGCAATATTGTGAAAGAAATGGAATTCGTCGTTCTTTCATGGTTCCAATGTCTCCTCAAAAAAATGCACGCAAAAATAGAAAAAAAAAAAATTTAACATGGAAAGACGTATGTTGAAAAGCAAGAAAACGCCTAAAGAATTTTGGGTTGAAGCAATTGATTGTGCGGTATATTTGTCAAATCAGTGTGCGACTAGAAGTGCCTATAAACAAACCCCACAAGAAGCTTGGAGTGTAAAAAAAGCCAAGTATCCCTCATTTGTAGGTGTAGGAGAGCATAACGTTTGAACATGTAGTAGAATAGAAGCATTCCAACTTGGATGACAAAAGTGAGAAAAGATATGACTCAAAATTAAAGGAACACAAGCTCTACTACCCAAGCAATGGAAAAGTTATCATAAATTAAGATGTTGAGTTTGATGAGAGAAGCACATAGGTCTAGAACACTCAAGAGGAGAAGTATAACTTCTTTCCTGTTTGAAGAAAATGAGCAAGAAGATAAATCGATAGAAGTGCCTACTACTCCACCATCATCGATGTTGCTTAGTGGACAATCATTGTCATCATCATCATCGGAAAGAAGACAACCTCAGATGAGCAGCCTACAAGAAATCTATGAGGTGATTGAAAATATGGATGATCAAACCCTTTTCTCTTTATTTGCTAATTTTGAACCACTAGATTTTGATGAGGCGATGCAAAGCGAGAAGTAAAGAATTGCAATGGATAAAGAAATTTTTGGAATTGAAAAGAATGCTACATGGAACTTAACCACTTTGCCGAAGGGACATAAAGCAAAGGGAATCAAATGGGTTTACAAAGTGAAGAAAAATGCTAATAGAGATGTTGAAAGGTACAAGGCAAAACTTGTGGCAAAAGGATACAATCAAAGATCGAGAATTGATTATGGTGATGTATTCACACCAGTTGCTCAGTTAGAAACACTTTGATTCATTATCTCCTTAGCACCTGAGAATAAATGGAAGATTCATCAAACGGATGTCAAATCAGCATTTCTGAATGGATTACTTGATGAGGAAGTGTGTGGATTTGGATATCAAATGACATGGCATGAAAAGAAGGTGCTAAGGCTCAATAAAGCACTTCATAAGTTGAAGTAGACACCTCAAGATTGGTATAGTAGAATTGACAGGTATTTTCAAGAAAACAATTTTGAAAAATGCCCTTGTAATCATGCAATTTATATTAAGTCAAATTGAAATGGGGAATTATCGCTTGTATGTTTGTATGTTGATGACTTAATATTCACAGGAAATAATCCAAGCATGTTTGCAAAATTCAAAAGAGCAATGGTGGAGTTTGAGATGGCAAATATTGAACTATTGCCATACCATCTTGGGATAGAAGTAATGCAAAAAAAGGAAGGTTGATCCTACTTATTGAAAGTAAGGTTGATCCTACTTATTTTCGAAGTTTTGTTGGAACTCTTTGGTATTTGACACATCCAAGACCAGGTATTCTTTTTGGAGTAGGGTTAGTGTGTAGATATATGGTAGCACCAACTATAACCGACTTGAAGGCAACCAAGAGGATTCTCGATGCATCAACGATATGCAGAATTTTGGAATATATAATTCATGTTCTAATGTTTTCAAGCTTGTGGGTATAGTGTTAGTGACAAGGATGGAGACTGAATGATCAGAAGAGTACAATCAGATTTTTATTTTTTGTGGGACAAACAACATTCGCATTAATATTGAAGAAATAATGTATAGTTTCTCTTTCAACATGTGAAGCATATGTTGCTGCCACATCATGCACATGTCATGCAATTTGTATCAAAAGTTTGCTAAAGTTGAAGATGGTGCAAGAAGAACCAACAAAGATATATGTGGATAACAAGGCTGCAATAGCATTGGCAAAGAATCCAATGTTTCATGATCGAAGTAAGCATATAGATACAAGGTTTCACTTCATTAGAGAAAACATTTGAAACAAAGAAGTATAGGTCAAATTCGTGAAGCCTCAAAACCAGGTTGCGGATATATTCAACAAGTCTCTCAAGTTTGATGACTTAAGCAAATTATGGAGTCTTCTTCGAATGGAATCAATATCAAGTTTAACAGGTGGTCTTGGAAATTAAAAATAAATCAATTAAACTTGATATTCATTATGTGTGGTTCAAGTATTTGAAAAGTCTTTTGAACTGGGTAATGTATCTATAGGGATTCATGTAACTAGATAATAGGCTACAATAAATTTATTAATGCAATTATTATGGATACATGTACTAGGCTCCATGCAAAGCCTATAATAGCCATGTACTCAGTAATTTATATCTGAGGAATCAAAAACTTCAAAGTGTTCTATACCTCTATGTTTGGAGATGAACTTTCACCAATTTATCAACTCCTTTTTGTGACTTTCATAGACTGTTCCATGCTTGTTTAGGAGAAGTTGCACTTGCAAATTTTTTCAAACATAACTTCATTCAAACCTTGATATATGAGGGTGAGAGCTTTCCAATCATTCTTTCTTGAATCTTCTAAAGCATCCTTCTATGTTGATTCAAGGTACTCTCATCTTGCGGTTCTAAGAAACTTCTTCAACAATCTCCTAAAACATCTTGAGATCCTAGGCTTCCATTTGAATACTTCAATTATCAAAATTATCTTTTGAGAGGGACTTGAAATGGGCTTACGATCATTTGAACGCTAGACACACACTAAGTGCTAATACAACTTTGCTGGTGATAGAGGATATAAATTAGATGGAGGGAAGTCGATAAAGGATAGAGCACTTTGAAATTTTTTATTCCACTTAATGCAAATTACTTGAGTACATGGGTATTTATAGGCTTTACAGGAGCCTAGTACATGTATACACAATAACTACAACTAATACATTTGTAGCCTATTATCTAGTTACATGAACCCATATAGATACATTGCTCAATTCAAAAGACTTTTCAAATACTTGAACCAAACATAACTAGATAAATAGGTTACAATAAATGTATAGTTGCAATTATTATAGACACATGTACTAGGCTCCATGTAAATCCTATAAATAGCCATGTACTCAAGTCATTTGCATCAAGTAAAATAGAAAACTTCAAAGTGTTCTATACCTCTGTGTTTGGTGACGAACTTTCATCACTTTATCAACTCCTTTTTGTGAGTTTTGTAGGCTGTCTCGTGCTTGTTTAGAAGAAGTTTCATATATAAGAATGAGATCTTTCCAATCCTTCTTTCTTGAATCTTTTAAAGCATCATTGTGTGCTTAATTCAAGGTACCCTTATCTTGTGGTTCTACATAACTTTTTTCAACAATCTCTCAAACATCAAACATCTTGAGATCCAAGTAAGGCTTCCATTCGAATGCTCCAATTATCAAAATTATATTTGGTGAGAAGAGGGACTTGAAATGGACTTGCCATCATTTGAAACACTAGACACACACTAAGGGTGGTATTTTGGAAATAAAGGGTACAAAGTAGAAGGAGAGAAGTCAATCGCAAATGACTTGAGTAAATGGCTATTTATAGGCTTTACATGGAGCTTTGCACATGTATCCATAATAATTGCAATTAATACATTTGTTGTAGCCCATTGTCTAGTTACATGAATCCTTATAGATTCATCACCCAACTAAGACTTTTCAAATATTTGAACCAAACACAATGAATGTCAAGTTTAATTAATTAATTTTTATTTGTAATTTCCAACATAAAGCCACCGAGTTGGTTGGACAAGTTAGACTAGTGGGTCAACTAGTGGTCAAACTAGTGAAACACACCACGGTCTTAACTTTCGATTTCAACTCAAATTTCGAAGCTCCAAAAGTACAGAAATTTTGACAAAAATTTCGATTTCAATGCCAATTTTGATTTCGATTTGAAAAAATAATAGAAATTCATAGTAAAGCATGAAATTCTTTGTGAAACTTTAGAAATGATTAAAAAACATAATAATATAAGTTTTAGGACTAATACATTACAAATTAAATACATCTACGTTTTGTATGAGGAAGAAAAGTTGTAAAATGGTATGTGTATTGAACATATTTGCAAGATAATGTACATTAAATATATTCAATAAATACAAATGAAATTCATAAATCATTTAAATAAAATTTATTATACAAATAATGATAATTTAGACATGAATGGTTAAATAAAATATTACTATAAGTTTATTTTTTCATATAATTTCAAAAGCACTTGTAAAAAACTTTTGTTTCGATCTAAATTTCTCATTTGAATTCTGACGAAATTTCATCGTATAGTCAAAATTTTGACAAGTTTTGCTAAAATTTTGAGATTTCAATAAATTTTAGATGATTGGTTGAGATTTCGACAGAAATTATGCAAGACGAAAATCGATTGCCATTTTGATTTCGAGGGTGACTGAAATCGGAAATTTTGACAGATTTTTCGATAATTTCGTGGAAATTTAAGACCATGAAACACACACATATTATATGCGTTTATTAGTTTATTTGTTTATATTACACACACACACACACACACATGTCTATGTGTGCCTGTGTTATTTATATTGACGTATACACAAATGGTCATAATCATCTATTAACAAATCAAACTAAAATATTAATAACATTAATTAGATAATATTTATGACACTATTCCTATTATTTTTCAAATATTCATGAAAATAACAATAATAATAATAATAATAATAATAATAATTATTATTATTATTATTATTATTACAATTATTATTATGATTATTTTAGCAGTCAAATAAGGAGTGAGGGTGAGAGTTTGGTTCTTTAAAAATTAAGTGTATGACTAATTTAATGATTAAATTACAGGCATAATATATATGGGTATCTGTATCTGTATCTGTATGTGTGTGTGTGTGTGTGTGTGTGTGTGCAAAGATAGTATCTATATATAGTTTATCTTCATTGTAGTAACAAAAGGGCAAAGCAGCAATGCTGGTAAGAGTTATTCCTCCTTTGACACTAGACCAGGCTTGAGTTTGCAAAATTCTCTTTCTGCCTTTATATTTTATTTTATTTTTATAATAGAGACAAGGATCAACCCGGCTGGCCCACTATGTCCGACCGAGTCACCCAGTTTTGGCCAGGTTGACACTGGTTCACACTAGTTCTGTTTGACAGCATAACCCAGGCCAGCAATTTGACTGGTTTCGGTCCAACCTGGTAGGACCGGCTGGTCCAGGTTTTTAAACCATGGCATAGAGCCCCTGCATCACTTATTGTGCAAAAGAAAGAAGGGAGTTATTTTATTAGATCTTCACCTTGTATCTACAGAGTCAACTGATCTAGACTGGTTTGAAACCATCCGAAAGAACCAACCAGTTGCATGTGTGAAAAAAAAATAATGAATGAAATTATGAAAGAACCCATGGTGAAAAGGGACCAATATGATCTAGTTCAACAAGATGTTAGTGACTTGAAAGTTGAAACTTGAACGACATGAGATCACATCCATGTCCTAGTAGAAAAGACTACCATGGCTTCACAACACAAAAATAAAATAAAATTGGTGGGCCTCTGATGGAGCATGACAAATTTCCAAAAAGGGAAGTTGAGACCTTAGTAGAAAATTGATAGTTTTTTGACCTGCCTACATTGGTGAAACAAAAGGGGGTTGTGGATATTGGATGCAAGTGGTACCTCTATTGTTGTTACCATTGCATGAACTCAAGATAAATATCCATGTAATTTCCACCAACATCCTGTATGAAGAAAAAAATATAGTAATTTTTAATATTATTTGGTATAAAGAAAAAAATATAACTTTATCTTTAATTCAAGATTGACCCTAAGGCTCTATTTGAAATTTGGAAAATCTTAAAAAAACAAAAGGAAAATATGAAATAATCTAGTTTTTCATATTTGGTTGCTAAGAAAAGTAAGAAAGAAAACAAAAAATATACTAAATTGATGGATAAAAATATAATCTTACACATCATTTACATTTGATTTTTTTAAAATTTTAATCATAATAAAATAAAATTTAATTTTGATGGTCTCTGATATAAAGAGAAAACATAGTAAAAAATTAATTTTCTTCTTAGTTTCACAATAAAAAACTTTCATCCAAACAGTTGCTGTAGAAGTACCAGCATCCAACACACCATTGATATTGGATGCAAGTGGTACCTCTACTATTGTTACCATTGGCATGAACACAAGATAAATATCTATGTAATTTCCACCAACATCTTGTATGATTGGCTTAACCAGCTACAACATGTTTTTATTTTCCAAGATGTTCTAGCACACTTTTAAGGACTAAAATTTTGAATTTCAATAGAAATTTGAAGAAATTTCGATTTGATAGAAATTTTTATTTTGATTCAAAGAAGCATTGGAAACTTAAAATAAAATAAGGAAACTGTAAATGAAACTTTGGGAAATATTAGTGACATAACCTAAAAGACACCACAACATTAAACTCGGCAAATACAAAAAGACATCAAGAGATCAATGGAAAGGAGGTAACATCCATTAATTAAAGCAAAGGATTAGTTAGCACAACAATCTTTACTCCTTGGTAACATATCCAAAATGTAACCCTTGCAATCCATTAGTAGGGAAATCAATATGGAGGTATCTTGAATGCCTATTAAAAGGACCCCCTAAGGAAGGTAAGGCATCTCATCTCATCTCATTCTCACTCACTCCTTTACTATTGCAATCATATAATCATTCCAAATTCCTTGAGTTAGGTATCGGAATGGTCTACTGAAGTACACCCTAGGTCCTCCAAGCCGTGTGTCTTTCATTCTTGGTAGGTGATCAAAGTCGTGATTGATCCAAATTCTCTTGGACAAATTTTGGCAGCAACAGTTGGCGCCGTTTATAGGAAACTTGGAAGGATTTCTTTCTAAAATTCAATCATGACTGCATCACACAATTATGAGTCTGAACCAATTGCTAGGGATCAATCGTCCCATTCAGTTCAATCCCCACCACTAGACAATTTGCCGATAGCCTTCCAAGGGAAGGTGGAAGGCATGTTTAGGCATGATCTTACAAAAAAAAAATCCTATAGAACATAAGGTCTGCTCAAGCAAAAACGACATCTAAAGGTAAGACGGTGGTACCACATGAAGTTGCCTTGAAAATTTCAAATCTGAAAAAGAAGGTAGAAGGAACCAACAATGTGGGCATTAATGAGCAACAATCCCAAGAATTTGAAGAAAAACTCAAGAAAATTGATTAACTGGAAAAGTTAGTAAAAGTAGTTTGCAGTCGACAATAGGGGAGACCTCAGCTAGATATTTTGATCCCCCCTTTACCAAGGAAATAACGGAGACCCCCTTGCCCAATAAATTTAAGATGCCCAATGTAAAAGGATATGATGGGTCGTCATATCCCCAAGACCATCTCAACACAATCTTCGAAATGTTGATGCAATTTCAAGGTACACTTGATGCCATTATGTGGCAAACATTTGCGGCAACCTTGAAGGGGAATGTTAGAGCATGGTACTAAACATTGAAGCCCGACTTGGTCTTTCTTTGAGATGGAGGAGCAGTTTGTGGGGCATTCTGTCAGCAACCGAAAAATGGCGAAGAGTTTGACCCACCTTATAAGCCTTGTTTATAAAGAGGAAGAGATGTTGAAACAGTTCATGTGCTATTTTATCAATGCAACTCTAGAGATCATAAACCTAAACAACATAATAACAATAGCCGCCTTGACAATGGATCATTCCTAATTTTCATAGGGAAGAAGCCCTCGATCGATATGAGAGAGCTAATGGTGCGAGCCCCGAAATATATCAACATGGAGGAGCTTATTATGACAAAAAGAAGCATATAAGATATAAAGGGAAAACATACTAGAGATGTTGATGAAATCGTCGAGGGAGGAGTAAGGAAACATACCTCTAATAAAAACTTCCCTTCCAAGTATGGAGAATAAAAAGAAGGGGAGAGGAACTACTTATAGGAGAAAAAGAGGTAGCACCGAACCACGAGGCTTCGTGAGATGTGAATCATGTTGAGGAATTCTACCTAGAAAATAAGCACTGCTCAGCAGAAAATTGGCCCATTTGATGAGCATTGTTCATTAGGCCCAAAAATGTCCATCTGATGAGCACCACTAATGAGGCAACAAGATACAGACACTGTTCAGCAAAAAATTAGCCCATCTGATGAGCACCGCTTATGAAGAAACACTATAAGGCTACTACTCGACAAAAAATTACTCCATCTGATGAGCACTGGTTATAGGGCAACAATAAGCAAGCACTGCTCGACAAAAAATTGGCCCATCTGATAAGTACTGCTCATGAGGTCCAAAAATATTCATTTGATAAGCATCATTCATAAGACAACAAGAAATGGGCATTGCTTGACAAAATATTGGCTCATCTAATAAGCACTGCCCATAAGGCCCAAAAATGTCCATCTAATGAGCACTGCTCATGAGGCAACAATAGATAGGCACTGTTCCACAAAAAATTAGCACATTTGATGAGCACCACTCATAAGACCCAATGTCCATCTAATGAGCACTGCTCATGAGGCAACAACAGACGGATATTATTCGGCAAAAAATTGGCCCATCTGATAAGCATCCCTCATTAGACCCAAAAATGACCATTTGATGAGCATCGCTCATAAGGCAACAAGAAGGAGCACTGCTCAGCAAAGTATTGGTCCATCTGATGAGCACTGCCCATGAGATCCAAAAATGTCCATCTAATGAGCACCACTCATAAGGCAACAAGAGATTGACACCACTTAGCAAAAAATTGGCTCATCGGATGAGCACTGCTTATGAGGTCCAAAAATGTCCATTTGATGAACACCGCTCATAAGGCAATAAGAAATGGGCACCAATCGGTAAAGCAGTGGCCCATCTAATGAACACTACCATGAGGCTCAAAGATGCCCATCTGATGACTTCATCCAAATCTTGTGATAGTAAAAGGACTTATAGTAAATGTTATATACTCTCGGGCCAAAAAGGCAACTCTAAGACTCAAGAGTATGGAGGCAACTGACATGACCTAAAAAAGACCCTAACATTAAACTCAACATTAACTTACAAAAGACAAAAAAAAAATGAAAAGACATCAAGGGATTAATAGGAAGGAGGTAACGTCCATTAATTAAAGGAAAGGGTTAGCACACCAATCTTTACTCCTTGGTAACATATCCAAAATGTAACCCCTGCAATCCATTAGTAGGGAAATCAATAGGGAGGTATCCCAAATGCCTATAAAGAAGACTCCCTAAGGAAAATAAGGCATCTTATCTCATTCTCACTTACTCCCTTACTGTTGCGATCATATAATCCTTCCAAAATCCCTAACTTAGGCATCAGAGTGGTCCCCCAGAGTACAACCTAGGTCCTCCAAGCTGTTTTTTCTTCATTCTTGGCAGGTAATTGAAGTCATGCTTGATCCAAATTCTCTCGGACAAATTTTGGTAGCAACACTTAGAATAGATTATTTAGAAAAATAAAATAAAAAACAACCTAAATTTTACTCATTTTTTACATTTTTTATTTTCCATTTTTAGAAAATATTTTCTCATGTGCCTAAAAGCTTGGCCAAAACTCCTGATAGTCGGGAGTTTTGACCAAAATTTCAGGAATTTCCAAAATGCTAGTCAAAAAAATATTGCAAAAAAGATATTGAAGCCCAATTTCATTTTGAAGCCTCCCAAAATCTGATCTCATCTGAAATTTCAGCAAAATTGCCAAAATTTAAGACCATGCTTGTCTTTAAGGGATATGCTAACACTTGGTGAGGAAAGTCACAGGGCAGGAACCATTGGGACAGATCTGTAAGACTGGGTGAAAGAACTTATAGTCTATAAATTTGTGCTGGTGAGCAGTGATAGGGAGTTCTACTCTAGGCACTGCTCTCATCCAAGGCAGAAAGCACATTAAGACGTACAACCCAGGAGTTTCTTAAACTAATTACTAGGTATGAGGGTGAGTGATGCAGGACAAAAACTAGAATTCAGAAACAGAAAGAGAAATGAGGAAGAATTAAGGGTGAGAAACAAAGAGATAAGAGAAGGAATAAGAAACGTGTTGGGAATAAAGAACAAATTCCTAAAACCTGTGAGATACAAAATAGAGGAAAAATAACGCCAAAGAAAAATCAATCACACGCACAAGACAATATTTACGTGGTTCGGCAATTTTGTCTATGTCCACGGAATTGCAGGGATTTCAATATTGTCAGGAAGAAAACACAGAGAATGCGGCGATACAATGCTCTCCCTCTCGCTCTCTCACAGGTATAACAACGCCAACCTTAATCACCCGAAAGCCATCCTTTTTATATGTTGCGCCTAGGGTTTCATTCCGAATGGGCTGCAAAAATTTCCCGGGGGCGTTGCCCCTGGACCCCCACGATTACGGCTTGTGCCTTACGGCCCAAGCCTTAGGATAGAAATCTCTAATTAAATAGAGGTCAAGTTGTCATCCAAATTAAAACACAACTAGGCTCCGCAAAAAGCCCAACAAAACGAGAAAAGGGAGGGAAAGAAGATGGGAATAGAGACTAATGCAGGCAGAAAATATAACAGAAAAGAACTTAAAACGGCAAATAAAAAAGCAGAACTATAGAGAAATTAGAAAAACAGATCAGAGATGGGCAGGAGAAGGAGAAAGAAGAAGAAGAGGAGGAAGAAGGAGAGGAGAGAGTGAGCACATGTGAGAGAGAGAGAGAGAGAGAGGGGGAAACTGACAGGGAATTCTCAACTTAAATCTGATAACTGATTTATACAATGCACAATCACACTATTTATACACTCAATACTACAACTAACAGAAATAATTACACAAATAACCCAACTAAATAGAACATTGTAAACTAACCCCAAAGTACTTAAAATGCACAAAATAACCCTAAATTAACTAAAATTATAAAATATCTAAACTTACTAATTTAAAACAAAATCCTTAATTTCTAAATCTTCAACAAAAAAAAAATCATTGGTTGCCTAGAATAATTCGCACATGCTCCTCCATCAGTGAGTAGCAACAAGTTATCTAAAACATTGGTGCGCTGAGACATGGGATTCAGATAAAGCATAACAACCAACACTTCAATTCCATTGACAAAGTTATGTAAATTATGTCCTACTTGTATGAAAGACAGTTGGAGGAAGTCGGTGCAGCATGTTGAGTCAAAAACTGCAGCTGCTCCTACCACTCACAAACTAATGGAAGCCAGACAACCTGATAAACCCTGGTTGGAGCGCAATAAGTGTGGGAAGAGTCGCACATAGCTTTGGTGCCCCAAAAAGAAGCCTCCAGATGTGGTGGAAGAGAAGACAGAAGACAAAAAGCCACCTATGTGTACAAGTTTCTAAATCATACTAGCAGCTAAAGGATGCTTCGGCAAGTGAGCCATCCCCCCTAGTAGAAGTCTGTGCTGTTCTTTGCCACTGCATGAGAAAACATGGTCCAAGAGTGTCACCTAAGTTGAATGAGCTCTTCCAACATGTTGGGTCAGTTAGCTATAAAGGAGTTGGTAGCCTTTGCATGTTCTTGTAGACTCCCAAGCCAAATCAATTTGATACCGACTTGAGTGATTCAATGATTGGGTTGGCACACATTTAGATCAACATGGTGAAGGTATCTAGTTCTTGAATAGATAGTATGTCTTCCTGTGTGGATGTGGTGTTGGCATTGAGGGAAGTTGTTTTCCAGTTGGGTTATTAGTTTTATGATTTGCATGCTTGTCATGCATTATTAGGGAGGAAATCATATGAGATATGATGGTTGTGAGAAATTGAGAATGCTATGAGCATGACCCACTCTATTATGAGAGCTCCATTCTCAACTCTTATCCCCATATGCCAAGGTCACTTGAAAGTGTTGGGTTGTCATGGATCCATTTCCATTCACCAAGTCCATAGCCAATGTGTTTCTATAATTCAAGGATGTCGCTCTTGTATATTTATATGCATGGTGTAATGGTCAACTCCGGCGAGGGATTGCCCACTTTGGTTCAGTGGCATCAAGGTTTTGCCCCGTAAAAAGGCATCTCACGTAGTTGGAGCTAGAACCAACCTTATTAGACCCAAGATCTCCCTGTTACACATGTGATGTTGGACCTCCATGTAGAATCCACCCAAATGATAGTAACCCTATGGTGGCTCTAATCCCAACTCCGAGGAGGTATTGTCTGCTTTGATCCACTAGCCTCACGATTTTGCCTCATAAAAGGAGCTTAACATAGTTGGAGCCTGAACCACCCTTGTAAGCTCAAGATCCCCCTAATACATACCCAATGCGGGACTGTGACATATAGCAAATCCATCAAGGTTAGCTTTGGATTTCAAAGAATTGAATTATCCATTTGGACTTAAGGTATTACATGTGAGTCTGCACAAGCTTCAGCATCAAATGCTCCCAAATTTTTTTAAAATATTATAATATAAATTTATATATGCTCCCTCCCCCCAACTTTTGAGATATTTTACCTAGCCCCCTCCTAGGAAATGGTACGCCTATAATTTTTTGTAGAACTATGCAGTGACTCCAGTTAGGCCCCATAGAAAAATGATTGGCTCTATTGCTAATCACTCGAAATGAGATTATGTTTGGGATGACGATTACTAGCAAGCTAACATGACCTTGGTGATCCCATTTGGATCATGAAACATCCCTTAACTGTTGGAATTAACTTTGGAATCATTGGACTGTGCCCTAGGGAACTTGACTTTTGAATATTTCTAATTGCAGATTCTAGGCAAACCCTCAGGGAGTAAGGTTCTTCTTCTTTCCTTTCATTCCCTTCTCCATCATTTTGATATTTGACTCTTATTGTCTCTTCTTTTATTTGTCTCCTCTAAAATAATTGTTTCTTTTGTAAGAGCCCCTTCTTTGTTAAATCTAGATAATCATGAAATTTTTCTTGGACAACCCTAATCCTAGTCTGTTTTATCTTTATAGTGTAACCCACCTCTTCTGCTTTATAATTCCGGTTTATAATCTAATATATCTAACCTGATCCTCATAAAAATGCACCTAAGAATTTTATCATGAATAAGTGCTAAAAAAATAAGAGCATGTGTTCAATCTAGCCAAGGCATGGTAGGACATTGCACGTGCCTAAAGAAAAGTAATCACATGTTGCCCAAATTGAAAAATTTAACAATGTCATAATATGATGAGGAAAAAGAAAATAACGAAAGAAAACAACAACTTAACCAGAAATCAATAACACAACCTCCAATGGTAGTCCTAGTGAAGGATGCTGCCAAAAAGATAAAAATGCTACTATATAGTATTAATAGAAAGCGAAGTTATTGCATTGGATGAGTGACAAAGACAAAGAATGTTTGTAACATTTATTGAATGGAGCCATAAATATAAGATAACAACCTTATTATCACAATACCACATTGACTTGTCATAATCTAATATTGCATGACAAACATCAGCAATGAAAAAAAAATCCATGATTCATAGCATGCATTGAAACATGCTCATATTAATCGAAGTGTATATTCTGTGGCTTTTGCAAAATAATATCTAGCCCACTGACTACATTGTTGACATAAACCCACTAACAGACTACATCGTTGACATAAACCCACAAAATAAGCTTTGTAAGCATAGAGGAGTCCACTAAAGTAGGGACTTCCTTCCCTTTTTGTTTCTATCTTCATCTATATCTTATTTCTCATGGATTGGATGGCATTTTTCCTGCTGAGCTTGATTTCAAAAATGATTTTGTACAAGATTAATCTATTTTATGGATTGCTCCCTCCTAAACAAGGTCTAAAGCAACAAAAATGATTATGGTCTTGTAGACATACCACACTTTCAGGAACACCTGGAGGAGGTAAGGAGAGGTTCCTTGGTGGAGGACCACTGAGATATGATCTCTTGTCAAAACGCCATTCCCCAATCCTTCCATAGGTCAGCTTTCCCTAAATGATTACCAAATTCAAATAAATAGCTCAAGCAAGAAGCAATATCTTACAAGCAAGAAACAATATGTATTAACAATAAATAAAGTACAGCATCAAACAAAACTCATGAAGGTAGTATGGTTGTCTCTGTTTGAGTTTCAAATTTCAGTGATAAAACCATGTATTTGTGTGTGTGTGTGAGAGAGAGAGAGAGAGAGAGAGATCTTGCCTCCAAATTGTAATCACATCCGTAAGTGTAGTGGAGTATAAACTTTTTCCCAGTTTCCAAATCCCATGGTGGCTAAAACATATAAGATGCATGTTAATGATCTGTTGAGGAAAATTAAAACGGAAAGAACTCAAAATAGTGAAATACAATACAATTCATGATATATTGCACAAACCTGTAGCATAAAGTCTTTACGAAGAATATGTTTCACGCCATGCAATGCAGATGCTATCGCATATGCATACCTGAATTTTTAAGAGCAAAATAACAGCAAAATCAAAATCTATAAAAGATCTCAAAATCAGAGAACATCCATTTCACAGAGCATGAACCCAAAAAAAAAAAAAATCTTTGGTAGTACAACTCACATTTCTAGCACCCATCCAAAAGCTTTATCTGTCTCAGGGTCATCCTTCATTCTCAATGAAACATTCATCCATGTCGGTGCAATTTTCTCCAGCAGGGGCTGAAATAGATAATATTGTAAGTCAAATTAGTCCTTCACAATCATAAAATTAGTGCTAATCAGATATATTAGCAAGATGATACTCTACCTTACTAATTATCACAGGAGAATTGCCAATTGGATCAACATTTGTCACAGGACCATTCTCCTCAGGATAAAACTTTCTTATAATTTTTTCGTTTTCAGCAGGTTTAATGTAGAAAAATGGGTATGCTGCCGGATAATCTCCACGTGCGAAGTTAGGGAGAGGATTTACAAATATGTGGTCAGGCTCTGCCATTAGAATGTATCTGCATCAGTCATAGGATGCACCACCTTTCAGAAATCTTAAAAAAGAAAGCTAAGTATCCAGTTTGCTAAAAATGAAATAAGTAAAGACTCACTCTTCATCAATGGTCACTCTTTCCAGCCACTGCACAAATGCCCATGGTCTATTTAAGACAATGTAACCCTGGATACAACATTGGACATTCAACTACAGTAAAAACAAAATACAAAGAAAGTTCTAGAAAATAAAAAGCTGTAAAGTATCAAATACAAACAGGGAAAAGAGGAATAAAGTTACAAAAATGGCAGCCAAAACCAGTAAGTGGTATGTATACTGTTGCAATGGTGGATTATGAACCACAATTACAAGGTGAGATGAAAAAAAAAGGCAGATAACTTTGACTCAGTGCATATAAGGTTTTGATTAAACATGTACCATTGTGCAACAATTTCACTAAACTGTTCAAGAGCTTTTATACTACTCACCTGCTCACTCTAAAAACAAGAAGTGGGCGTTACATTGAGTTTCTATGCTTTGATTAAGTGCACTGCTCCAGACCCACTTATGAAAGGAGTTGAACTTGATATGCACATGCTCCCTCACTTCTTGATCTCTCTCCTGCCACTTACCCCACAGAAACCATGCCCTCCCATTACTGTCCACAACTCTTCCCTAAAGCAGGTACTATTTTGCTTTAAAGCGTAATCAATAGCTTTTCTTTTTCCTTAGCTGTCTTATAAAAAGTGTAAGAACTGGTATGAGAACTGTCCAATAAAACTTGGTTTAGGTTGCCCAAGTTGAACGCATTTATGATCTATTTTCCGGCAGCTCTATTTTTTTTTTTTTTATAAAAAGGAAAGATTTATTGTTTCAAAATGTGAGCCAGGAATTATGTAATGGAATAAGATAAGAGAACAGTAGCACATTTAAGGCTCTTCCAGTCCTAGCATCTTCCCCTTCCCTGCCCCCCAAATTGTATGAGCTTCTGGAAAGTGGCATTCTGTCATAGGCTAAAGTAATAAAATACATTAGGGTCTGTTTAGTTGTGAAAGCAGTTTTTACCATCTGTTTCCAGTTTCCCAAAGAGAAAAAAAAACAGTCGCCTTGTTTTCCAGATTTCCAACATTTGTATATGGGAAACTCAAAAAGCAATAAAAAAAAATGCTTCCCAAATTTCTTAAACAAATGTTGAAAAATTGGAAAACAAGACTGCATTTTTTGGAATTACTGGGAAAACTAGAAATGAAGAATGAAAACTATTTTCCACAACTAAACATCGGCTTAATTTTCTAAATGTTTATTTTATTGTATGCAAATTGTTTGATGCAATGGCCAATCAGCATTACAATTGCACTGATACTTGGCCTAATAATGTAGCACAGAGACGAATGCTTAGTTTGTCTTTCCATGGATTTCATTGACTCCCAGAAGAGGGAAAAAAACTTGGACAATGAATTATCAATAGTTCATCTTTCCCTAAGAAAAAAATTTAGTCATAGAACTCCAGAAAGTTTTTCTAATTACTTTCCTGCTCATGAAACACAATGCAGGCAGGACAGTATGAAGAAATGACTCAGTTGCATGTGTTCCATTTTGCAAGTCTATTGGATTTCGTATAACATTAATTATTATAAGTGAATGAACTCGAGGTAAGAGAAATTCAAACAATGTGATAAGAAAAAAACACTCACCCGATCAAGCCCATCTGGAAGAGGATCAACAACAATTGTGGGAATCTCCTCCATCAAATTGTCAGGATTTCCTGAATGCAAAACCCGAGTAAAGCCTCCCATGTCTGATCCAGCCGTGCTTTTAAACTTTTTATACCAGTAGTACATAATGCGGCATTGCCATTTGCTATAAGGAGCATCAGTCGCCGTAACGACAACATGGAATCTTAAATTCCCTACACTCTCCTTTTCAGATTTTCGAAGAAACTCATCAAACATTTCCACACCATCGGCCGCCCAACTCCCAGAACCAATTGCTTTGTTGTGCATTATCATAGTCAACAAATTATAGGTTGCAAAGAAAAACCCCAATGACAAAATAACCAAAAGCAATGGGGACGCACGGCCCATGTTTTTCCTCCCAATCATCTCAAATGTACAACAGAGAAAAAGGGAATCCCAAATGTTCCCAAATCGCCCAACTTGACCAACCCCAACACTACCCAATTCTCATATACCCAGCAGCTTTCAAATGCAAATCCATTAAACCCACAATTCCATTCGATTCCCAAAAACTAAATAGGCAGCAGTAGCAAATAAACACAGCCGACAATTCAAATTCCTAATGATTTAAGCCGAAACCCAGATAAATGCAAGCATAAATCTGCAATACAATTACAAGAAGAAAGTGAAAAAAGAGTATGAAACGAGCATAATTAAAAAAAAAACTACAGAATAGAAATGAAAGAAACACATAGATATGCTCATTCTACACCAATAAACACCTAGAATGAAAGTGTCAAACAAAAATTGACACCAAATATGCATGAAATTGGCAAACATAGATTTATGATTCCACAAAAGGAACACAATGGTTACCCCAAAACTCACAAACAGAACACTTGGCTTACTTGCACATAAAGGAGCCGGAAGGGTACCCCACCCAGGCCAGAACCCACAAACAGAACAGAATCGGAAAAAGATAAAAAGAAAGATCGGACAAGTGAAGAAGAAGAAGAAGAAGAAGAAGAAGAATTGCGTGGAGTGCAAGAGAACAGATCAATGGGAGACATAGCAACAGAGGTGGAAGTACCATAGTACCTGGGAGATGCAGAGAGTGAAAGCGCCGAGAGAGGGAGAGATTTCGGACTTTGACCTGTAAATACGCTCAAATTTTGACAGTTGCATGTGTACCAGTATGATTACAAATTACTATACTTTATTACTTTTTTAACACTACAAAATTGTTTCGTTAAATTAAATTGTACAAAATACATTTTTATGACCCAACAGTTAAACTTTTCTCCATCAAGCCAAATTCTAATTCTTTTAAATAATTATTTACTAACGGATCAACATATAATTTAGTTAAATTAATTAATCGATTTTAATGGAATATAATTCACTCTAAATTGAATTAAGAGGGATGTACAAATGGTTATTAGGTATCTAACCATTCGTTCTTTCTAATATATTTATAAACTTTGATTTACTTGAATTTAGCCCTAATCAAAAGAATGTCCTTTTTTCATTCTAGATTCCAAAAGTATGTTCAGTGTTTTTTTGTTTTATTATCCATAAATCTTCATATAATAAAATTTGCAATTTGATTGAAGGAGATCATCATTACTTAAAAAGTACGAGTGGAAATCCCGTGCAAGTTCAGTTTTAATAAGTTTCAAATTTTAATAGTCGAACTCAAATATTTATAAATCAAATTATTAGATGATGATATCTCTACAGTAGTAGTAGAATTAGCATCACGTCTCTATAATTTGATTTTTTTTTTGTCCATATACATAAATTTTCATTAGTATGGTATGCACCTATATAATTATGAACAATTCAAAATTAAACAAAAAATAATTGTCAAACATTTTACAAATACATCAAAATATTCTTAAATTTATGTGAGAAAAATTTTGCATCACAATACTTTGATATTCTATATCTATTTATAATATAAGAATTCAATTGAAGAACATTACTAATATCTATGTATGGGACGACTTTAAAAATAAAATAAAATTCAACAATGAAGTTGAAGTCATATAACTAAATATATAAGTTATTTAAAAATTGAAAATAGACATTACATAATTTTAAAAATTTATTAGAATTGATAGTAATTGCATAACTCAAAAAACATAAAATTTCTTTTATTAAAAAACATAAAAAAAAATTAACAATGAAATTAAATAATTCAAAAATTGATTATAATATATGGATATTACAATGTTAATATTTTCGTGATGTGCATTTAACAATATAATACAAATTTAAAGTATTCCTATGTTACAATCAATTACTTTTCATTGATTAGACTTAATTTGACGATACTTTTCTATGCTTCTCTAGTATAACTTCCATAAAACCTCTTTATAATTTTGTAACTTATTTCTTAAAAATTGGTAACAAAATTATTGATTTAAAATTTTTTTTACAGTTATTGTTAATACCTAAATTAATAAATTTGGTAGTCATTAATAAGTTTCAAAATTTACCATCCCAGCTAAAATTGCAAATCAAAATTTTGTATGTTGATATTTCACCAATATTGGCATTTTTTTTTTTTTTGTCCATAATAAGAAATTTCATAAGTGCATAGTATGACAGACACATCCTACAATTATATGAAATTATATAAATATAAACAATTCAAATCAAATATTATTTTCCAAAGATCTTACAAATATATCAAAATATTATCAAATTCATGTAAAAATATCTTATCATCACAATTGTTTGGTTACCTACTTATCAATAATATAAGAATTTGATTGTAAAAGTTGTGACACCCCATTTTGTCTAGGGGCCAAATATAATAAAAGAAAATACTTATTTTATTATTATACACTATATATACGACTACAATAGAGAGAAAAAATAATTAGAAAAATAAAAAAAAAATATAAAGTATTGTACAACACAACAAAAAGATAAATGCAAAAAAAAAAGGGTGGGAGATAGGAGTCTTGGAACATTGGCTCTTGCACGTTTGCAAAGAGAAAATCAAGGGTTACTTGTTGAGAATTAAATGCATCCCTAGACTTATAAATTGAGGTTCATATGGAGAGATAAAGATAGATAGAGAGAGTAACAACCATAGATATAGAGAGGGTAACAACAGTAGCAATATTGAGCAATTCACAGAAGCAAAAGCAATTCATAAAGGAGCAATTCACAAGCAGAAGCAAACGATTGAAAGAGGCATCGGTATTCTATTTAAGATTGAAGGAGTGAAAGACACTGAGTAGGTATTTTGAGTTATTTTTGTTCTTTGTTATTTATTCAATATTCATTCAAAAATAAGAATAGAAGCACTCTGAGATCAATCGGATTCGACCCGGATTCAATCTGTTGGCCCAACCCGCTAACTCGACTTGGTTGACCTAACCTGCTAACTCGATTTGCTAACCCAGACTCCCTAGGACCCAAGTCCACCTGGACTTGGGTCCATTAACCCAATCCATTGTTCAACAGAAACCCAAGGCCCCCTTTTTTTTTTTTCTCAAAATTGAAATTTTTAAAACTAACAAGCCTAGGGCCCATTTTTAAAACAAAAATCACATTTTAAAAACAAACAGACCCATGGCCCATTTATTAAAACCCAGATTGCTTTTTCAAACAAACAAGCCCAGGCCTAGCTTTTAAAACTCACATTTTTGTTTCTTTAAATGTTGGGCCTCACACCCATTTTTTAAAATAAAATCCATTTTAAAAAAAAAACTAAGTGCCCAATTTTCAAAACCCAAACACACAAACCTAATTTTGTATGCCCAAATAGTGGATCGAGTCAACTCAGTGGGCTAACCCAGCTTGGTGAGTTGGATCACCCCAGAACCTAGCAAATAGTGCAATTTCAAATCCAAAACACATAATATGATTGAATCTCAACGAATAAAGAAAAATCAAAGGGGGAAGAAGGGGGAACTTATTTATGGGGATTTGAGGATCTGTAGTCCCGAAAGAGCTAACCTGCAAAACAAGAACAAAAATGAAACAAAATCAGTTAAATAAAAAGCATAACGGAAGGAAGAAGAGAAGAGGAGAGAGAGAGAGAGAGAGAGAGAGAGAGAGAGAGAGAGAGAGAAGATTAGGGAGATGAGAAGAAAAAAGAGAGCAAAAAGGAGATGAAAAGCAGATAGGGAGAGAGAACATATAGACAAAATAGTAGAGAGAGGGAAGAGCAGAGCAGAAGGAAGAAGAGAGGAGAGAGAGGGGAGGGAGAGAGAGAAAGAATAAGTAGAGAGAGAGAGAGAGAGAGAGAGAGAGAGAATAAGAAGATAGCGAAAAATAATTGGGAGAGAATGAGAGAGGAGAGAGAAAAAAAGCATTTTATATTGGGGGTTAATGGGCCACATGTCACCACCGCAAGGTGACACATGGCGCATCCTGGACCAAGTTTTTTCAAACTAACATGGTTTCATCTAGATTGTCCAATTTGTGTTTCTTTGGATGGTTGGATTGTTGCCACGTTAGCAATCCCTACCACTTGTTTAGGGCCACTTAGAGGCTATCATGTGGTAGAAGCAATCCCTTGCTTTTTGTACATAGGCCAATATTTTCTGATATTGGGCTTGAAGCTGATTATACTCAACATCCCAGTTTTTCAGTTGAGATTAAAGTTCTTGTAGGGTTTTTGATCTCTTTCGTTTGCTTAATAATCCATTGGGACTTAAGAAGTATCCCATGCTCCTTTCTCTTCATTTTCTGAACATTTAATTTTGCCTCAGTGGCTCTCTCCTCGGCTAAGTGAAGTTTCTCTTGAAGCTCTTTTCCTATAGCCATATTGCTTCTTATGCCTCTATTTCTACTTTAGACTGAGGTGGGATCCCAACAACTGAAGGTCCTACGTGGTGAGTAGGAGCTATCTAGGGGCATGATGGTCAGAAATTCATGACATGAGGATTAACCCTGCTACTGCACCAATCATCATATTTTACTCTTCTCTGGTGACATGACTACCTGAATCTACCTAGTGAATGATTCTCCAAGTTGCAATAAATTTCTTAATTCACTTCTCAATCCATTCTTGATTGTAGGCAAATTTTAAGCTGAACAAACCATGTGTCATAGGTATAAATTGAGTCCCGCCTGCCTTTTGAACATAAGGGGAGTGTAGGCTATCCCTCCTCATGGGTCTGATAGTGGCACTCAAGGGAAATCTCCACACCTGTACAATAAATTAGCATATCTTATCCATAGTGCCTGCCAAACAAATCCTTATGTCACCAAATTATGTATTTTTTCAATCTATTCAAACTTGTTAAGGAGTTCTTCCCACTTTGCTTTCATGAAATCAGCCAGCAAGAATCGAAGTCTAAAGTACATGGCATAAGAGTGGCATTTTTTTCATGGTAAATAACTCATGAACTAGATATATAATAACGGGATGTAACATCTCAACCGTCCTTCTCCTTTTGTCCTGCAGTGATTGATGGGTCAAACGTCTCTACCAAAATTCCTCATATTGTATTGGATCTATTTTGGACTTGGGCTACGAAAGAAGCCATCCTCTTATCAATATAATGATGACCTGATTTTTCCTACCATTTTTTTTACAATAATAAACAATCGCCTAACAAACATCTCTGATACCATATATCATCATGGCCTGACTCGATCGAAGTGGGGTACCCGGAAATCTATCCATTAAAACATACAATCCATGCAGCGGAATACACAAAGTGTTTGGGTCCCATATACAATACCAGAGTACTATAATCCTCAACATATATATATATATATATATATATATATATATATCCCCAAAATTCACAAAATACTTTAGGGGTTATACAAAGCATATCCCCAACTCTAAACACTTACCCTGAATATTAGAGTAACAAGATCTCCTCTACCTCGAAAGCTCTCTCTGCTTGTTTGTCTTGATTTCCTAAAATGTTTAAATTTTGGGTGAGACACCTCTCACAATCATATTCTAGCTCATAAGTATCCATTAATATATAATACAACACATCTGTAACTCATGGCTGTTCATTTTTCATTTCATTTCTCAAATTCATATTATAGCTCGTGAGTATCCACCAGCATATAGCACAACGCGTCTGTAACTCATAGTTGTTCATCATATTATAACATTCAATTATTGTGTCTGTAATGAGAAACCATCCTAAGGATATTCATGTCACATCGTCATGTATTCACCCCACATGACCGGGCTGTGCGGCCCATAAGCGCGGGACCTAACCATGACTGGCCTACTAGGTTAGATTAAAACTAAATGCGTTTGTAGTACGATTGACCTACCTAATCCTGGTCTGGACCCCAAAGGGGTAACTCTACTATTCTCAGGCCTAATTAACTGTCTCGCCACACTCTATACAAGATGTGTGGTTGTACTAATACATATGCTAGCAACGGTACCGTGCTCTCTGTATATCTCTGGTCCATTAGGGTTCTCATTTCCACATTTCTGTACTCATATTTCATTATGTATGTATAATTCTCATCATGTCTGTATACATTTCATTTCATCACATCTGTGCAACATATATTTGTGTATGTTTCATATCTGTATCAAACATGTCTGTATTCATTACATTTTGTCATTTTTGTATAAAAAATGTCTGTATATCACATTTCATCATTTCTCAGTAAAACATATCTGTGTATGAATCTCATATCATCATATCTATATAAAACATAGATGGGTTTCTCATATCTTCATATTTGTATAAAACATATCAGTATATCTCATAGCAAAAACATATCTATATACCTCATAACACCATATCTATATAACAACATCTCTGTATATCTCATAACATCATTTCTCAGTGCAAATAATTTATTTCAGTATAAATCACATTCCTAGTATAAAACTATTATTTCACATTCCTCATGCCATACAATTTTTGACTGATAATCATATTATAGTAACCGTCCGAAAATATGCATATCATAATATTCCAAAACCATATATATCATTTTAATTTTCACATGCTTTAATTCAACGAGTTAATTCCCAAAAATGTCTATTATAATTTATTTCTCTTACCTGCTTACTGAGAAGGTGTTTTCTAGGATCCCTAAACCGATGTCGGTGCCGATCGGAGCTCAAAACCCCCAAACCACATTTTTCCAGCTCAATCAGCTCAACCCCAGAACTATAATCATTTAAACATCCTTAGGCCCATACACTCCATTTAATCAGTTAAATTCTAAGTAGTTAGCACATTTTTCACCCTTACCTCAACTTTGGAGTGGTGCCTAGGAAACCCCAAAACACAAAACTACTTCGATCAAACGGCAAAGAATCGTCGCTGGGATCCCAAAATGGTGTTTTCCAATTAATTCGGGCTTGATTCTAGAGAGAAATCAAAGAGAGAAGAGGTGCTGGTTGTAGCCCTAGAGAAAGAAGGAGATAGGATTTATTTTCTCTCAAACAAAATGACTTGATTACCTTATATAGCCCATTGACCCGCAGCAAAACCATCAACAGTTTGCCCTGAACTCGTCGATGGTTTTGTCTTTAACCAAACCTAATTTCACCATTTTACCCTTGCCTGGCTACGCTAACTCAAAACCGTCGACAATTTTCTGGCCTCCCACCAAACCATTGATGGTTTGGTTTGCACCAAACCATCTTCCATCTTTTCTTTGTTTTTCTTATTATTTAAATTTTCTGGGTCTCTACATCCTCCCCTCCTTAAAAAAAAAAGTTTGTCCTCAAAATTTGTTGTCTATCGCATTTACCAACCTTAAGGAAAAGCACCAAAATTTTATTAATTACCCTCACTTATGAAGGAGGAATACCGTGGTTACAAGGAAAGGTCCTAGGAGATTATAATCAATCACATAAAAAGAAAACTCTCCCAAAATCCTTCATAACCAAAATCAAAACACTAACTACTCTACATTGTACAAGTCAATAGACATATATTGTCATTTACATTTACTCTTACTAGCTCAACTATGGGCTTCACTAAATAGGTGTGGATATCTCTGGAGCATCTTATCCTCCAATTGCCATGAAACTTCTTCAACTGCATGATTGCGTCATAAAACCTTTACCAATTGAATCCTTTTTGTGCATAATTCATGTTCCTTCCGATCCAAAATCTGCACTGGTACTTCTTAGTATGTCAAGGTATTCTTAAGCTCTAGTGCCTCATAGTTGATTACATGTGAGGGATCGAGGACATACTTCCTCAACATATATACATAGAATACATCATGGATCTTAGATAGCACCGGAGGTAATGCTAACATATAGGCGATTGGACCAACTCTTTCTAGTATCTCAAATGGTCCAATAAACCCAGCTTACCCTTTTTCTCAAATCTCATAATTCCTTTCATCGGGGCAACTTTCAAGAACACATGGTCCCCTGCACCAAACTCCAGCTCTTGTCGGCGAGTGTCTGCATAACTTTTCTGTCGACTCTAAGTCGTCTTGATCCTGTCTCAAATAAGTTTGACTTTCTTAGAAGTTTGTCGAACAATTTATGGCCCCAAAACCAGCCTTTCACCAATTTCTTCCCAATATAATGGAGATCGGCACCTCCAACCATACAACGCTTCGTATGGTGCCATCCCAATGCTGGCCTGGTAGCTGTTATTATAAGAAAATTCAATTAATGGCAAAAACTGTATCCAACTACCTCCAAAGTCCAATACACAAGCTTACAACATATCCCCAGTATCTATATGGTTCTCTCTGTCTGTCCATCAGTCTGAGGATGAAATGTTATGCTGAATGTTAACTAAGAACTCATGGCTCCTTGCAAACTCCTCCAAAAACAAGATGTGAACCATGAGTCTCAATCTGATATAATAGACACTGGCACACCATGCAGTCTAACTATCTCCTCTATGTACAACTTTGCCAGTCTACTCATGGAGTAGTTAACTCTGATTGGAAGGAAGTGGGTAGTCTTCGTCAATCGGTCAATGACTACCCAGATGGCGTCCTATCCATGAAGTGCTGGTGGTAATCCTGTGACAAAGTCCATCGAAATGTGCTCCCACTTCCATTCGGGGATGTAAAGTGGCTGCAATGATCCTGCCAGCCTCTGATGCTCAGCTTTCACCTACTGGCCTGTCAAACACTACTCCACATATTCAGCGATTTCTCTCTTCATATTACTCCACCAAAAAGGCTCTTGTAGATCCTTCTACATCTTAGTGCTTCTAGGGTGTATTGTATAAAAGCATCGATGTGCTTCCTCCAAGATAATCCTTTTAATTTTAGCATCAACAGGCACACAAAGTCTGGTACGAAACCTTGAAACTCCATCATCTGACATATTAAACTCTATTCCCTGACCATTCTACACTTTATCCATAATTTTAACCAATTCCACATCTTTCATCTAGACAACTTTAATTCTTTCCTGTAAGGTGCGCTGCAGCACTAGATTAGTAATGAAGGCCTGATGATTTCCCTCTACCAACTCCACACCAAGTCTTTCTAAATCCATCTAGATTGGATGTTGAGTCACCACAGCTGATACTGATGAACCCATTGATTTTCGGCTCAAAGCATCATCAACCACATTAGCTTTTCCTGGGTGGTAACTGATGATGCAGTCATAATCTTTAATCAACTCTAGCCACCTCCTCTGCCTCATATTTAATTCTTTCTATGTGAAAAAGTACTTCAGGCTCTTATGATCTATGAATATCTCACACTTACCCCCGTACAAATAATGTCTCCAAATTTTCAACGTGTAAACCACTGCTGCTAACTCCAGATCATGGGTAGGGTAATTCTTTTCATATTCTTTGAGCTGCAGTGAAGTATATGCTACAACTCTTCCCTGCTACATTAGAACACACCCGAGCAATTTGTGTGACTCATTACTGTAAATTAAAAAACCTTCTTCTCTCAAAGGAATCGTCAGAACCGATGTAGTGATGAGTCGCTGCTTTAATTCTTGGAAATTCTGTTCACACTGATCTGTCCATTCAAACTTCACTCTTCCCGATCAATTTTGTCAAAGGGCCTGACAATTTAGAGAAGCTTTCTATAAATTGACGATAGTACCCTGCCAATCCCAAGAAACTCCTGATTTCCTACACATTTTTCAGTCTTTTCCAGTCCACTACCGCCTCAATCTTGCTCGGATCCATAGAGATGACACCCCTGGGTATCACATGTCCGAGGAAAGTGACTTGCTTCAACCAAAACTCACACTTGTTGAATTTGCATACAACCTTCTTTCTTTCAGCACTTGCAAAATTATCCTCAAATGTTTCCCATGCTCCTCGGGGCTCTTGGAATACACTAGAATATCATCAATAAAAACCATAACAAACTGATCCAGCTACTGATGAAAAACTCTATTCATCAAGTCCATGAATACAACAGGAGCATTTTTCAGTCCAAATGGCAAAACCAAGAACTCATAATGGCCATACCGAGTTTTGAATGTTGTCTTCAGAACATCCTCTATCTTGACTTTCACTTGATGGTACCAGGATCTAAGATCAATCTTGGAGAAAGTTTGTGTCCCCTAAAGCTGGTCAAATAAGTCATCAATATGGGGAAGTGGGTATTTATTCTTAATGGTCACTTTATTGATTTCTCTATAGTCGATGCACATTCTCATCGGCCCATCTTTCTTTTTCACAAACAATACTGATGCTCCCTAGGGTGACACGTTGGGCCTGATAAACCCTTTGTCTAACAATTCCTATAACTGTTCCTTCAACTCTTTTAATTTCATCGGCATTATTCTGTACGGCGCTTTAGAAATCGGCACTGTTCCTAGAGACAAGTCAATAGTAAACTTTACCTCACGATCAGGAGGTAGTCTCGTCAAATCCTCTGGAAACACATAAGTAAAATCCCTCACTATCGGGATATCTTTCAACTTTAGTTCCCCTTCCGACACTTTCTTTACACAGGACAGGTATCATTGGCATCCCTCCAATAGCAACCTCCTTGCCTAAATGGCTGATAATATCTATGGTGGGGTGTGCACACATGTCCCCACAAATCTATACTCCTGCTCTCTTGGAGGTCTGAATACTACCTCTTTCTGATAATAGCCAATGTTGGCATAGTGGGCAGCTAGCCAGTCCATTCCCAAAATTATCTCAAAACCATGCATATCTAAGACTACCAAATTAGTTGGCAATGACCTCTCCTGAATACGGATTGGACAGTCTCTAAGTACCTTCCCACACAACACTATGGTTCCGATCGGTGTAGCCACTAATAAGCTGACATCTAGTGCCTGAGTTTCTATTCCACAAAATTTGATAAACTCTTAGGGTTATGAAGGAGTGAGTTGCCCTTGAATCAAGCAAAACAATAGCTTTATATGACAAAGTTGAAATAATAACTGTCACTACATCGCCTGCAGCCTTAATGTCTCCTGGTGTTAGAGCATAGACCCTCGTTAGGGCAGTATTCCTTTGCCGACCGCCTCAAGATGCTTGGTTATCTCCTTGGTGTAGTCTAGGAGCAGGCACATTGCCCAGTGGTGCATGACAGTCTCGTGCTATGTGTCCAAGTCGACTGCATCGATAACAAAACACTTCTCTGACCCGACAGTCTCCTGAATGACACCTGTGGCACCTAGGACAGGGAGGGTGCAATGGTTTGCCCTGTACAACTCGGTCTCCCATCCCTTGTCTCTGACCTCCTCTGCCACCATGCCTCCTCCAAGGCCCCTGGCTAGTACCTGTCTGAAAATTGAAAGGCGTGGGCCTCTTCCTTTGGCTCTGTGCCCCAGCACCCCCACTGTAGGTTGGTCTCAATCACTGTGGACTTATCTACTAGTTCTGAAAAATTCTGCACTCGAAATGCCACGACTTGCTTATAAATATTCTGTCTCAAGCTCTCCTTGAATTTTCTCACCTTCTTTTCCTCGTTTAGCACCATGTATGGGGCAAATTGGGACAACTCTATAAATTTGGCTGCGTATTACTAGACCGTCAGGTGCCCCTAGGTCAAATTCAAGAATTCCGCCACTTTTGCATTTTTTGTGGTAGCAAGGAAATACTGCTCGAAGAATAATTCTCTAAAGCGACTCTAGGTCATGGCTATAGGCATAAGCCTCTATTTCTCTAGAAATCTTACTGATCTCCACCAACGTTTAGCCTCTTCTATCAACTTAAATGTAGAAAACAGAACCTTCTGCTCATTGGTACAAGGGAGAACAACCAACGTCTCCTTAATCTCCTGGACCTAGTTCTCAGCCACGAATGGGTCAACCTCTCCGGAGAATGACTAGGGTTTCATACGTGTAAACTGTTCAATCGTGCATCCTTGTTCCCTTGAATTCTTGGCCATTTTTGTCATCACTTTCTAGGTGACACTACGTAGCACTGCATCTGAATCTCTACCACCCATATTAGAAGGGTCTACTTCATCACCACCACCAACATTCGTATTGCTGTTCTCAGGGTCCAACCTAAAAATGGAACAAAGCAGTCTTAGAATTCTATCATCATAGCACAACTATACACTCATCTGACTAAGATCTATAAGATATTCTCCTATAACCATTCATCTTAACTTCCTTATATTTTCCAATTTAAGATTCAGTCTTACCACTCAGAAACAAGAACCGACGATAGTTTACTATGGTTTTCTTAAAGTCGTCACCCTAGGAAAATCATAGAAACCACCACGGAATTACCTGCCTCTAGGTTGCAAGATAGAATCCTAAATTTTAATCTCTACCTCCAACAATGACTGACTCAAATCCCAGATTACCCATCCTCTACTCTTATCAAGATCCATTCTTATACTCTGGTATTAAATTCCGCTAAAGTCTGTAGAACCTAACAACCTAGCCTCTGATACCAAACTATGACAACTTGATTTTTCCTACCATTTTTTTTACAATAATTAAAAATCATCTAACAAACGTCTCTGATACCATATATCATCATGACCTGACCCGAAGTGGGGTACCGAGAAATCTGTCCGTCGAAGCATACAATCCATGTAGCGGAATACACAAACTGTCTAGGTTCCATATACAATACAAGAGTGCTATAATCCTCAGCATATATATATATATATATATATATATATTATAGTTTCGTAAACTTTCATATCATTTCTCATAATCATATATCAACATGTTTCCATAAGTTTTCGTTTCTCATAATTATATTCTAGCTCATGAGTATCCACCAGTATATAACACAATGCGTCTGTAACTCATGATTATTCATTTTTCATTTCATTTCGTTTCATTTCTCATATTCATATTATAGCCCATGAGTATCCACTAGCATATAGCACAATGCGTTTGTAACTCATGGTTGTTCATCATATTATAACATTCAATTATTGTGTCTATAATAAGAAACCATCCTGAGGATATTCATGTCACATCGTCATGTATTCACCCTACATAACTGGGTTTTGCGGCCCGTAGTTGGGACCTAATCGTGGCTGGCCTACCAGGTTAGATCAAAACTAAATGCGTTTGCAGTACGATTGGCCTACCCAATCTTGGTCTGGACCCCAAGGGGTAACTTTACTCTTCTCGGGCCCAATTGATTGTCTCGCCACACTCTATATAAGATGTATGGTTGTACTAACACATATGCTAGCAACGGTACCATGCTCTCTGTATATCTCTGGTCCATCAGGGTTCTTATTTCCACATTTCTGTACTCATATTTCATCATGCCTGTATAATTCTCATCATTTTTGTAGAATTCTCATCATGTTTGTATACATTTCATTTCATCACATCTGTGCAACATATATTTGTGCATATTTCATATCTGTATCAAACATGTCTATATTCATTACATTTCGTCATTTCTGTATAAAATATGTTTGTATATCACATTTCATCATTTCTCAGTAAAACATATCTATGTATAAATCTCATATCATCATATCTATATAAAACATAGTTGGGTTTCTCATATCTTCATATTTGTATAAAACATATCAGTATATCTCATATTATCATATCTGTATACCTCATAACATCATTTCTGTATAACATTTCTGTATATCTCATAACATCATTTCTCAGTGTAAATCATTTATTTTAGTATAAATCGCATTCCTAGTATAAAACTGCTATTTCACATTCCTTATGCCACACAATTTTTGACTGATAATCATATTATAGTAACCGTCGGAAAATATGCATATCATAATATTCCAAAACCATATATATCATTTTCATTTTCACATGCTTTAATTCAACCAGTTAATTCCCAAAAATATCTATTATAATTTATTCCCCTTACCTGCTTTCTGAGAAGGTGTTTTCTAGGATCCTTAAACCGATGTAGGCGTCGATCGGAGCTCAAAACCCTGAAACCACATTTTTCCAGTTCAATCAGCTCAACCCCAGAACTATAATCATTTAAACATCCCTAGGCCTATACACTCCATTTAATCAGTTAAATTCTAAGCAGTTAACACATTTTCCACCTTTACCTCAACTTTGGAGTGGTGCCTAGGAAACCTCAAAATACAAAACTACTTCGATCAAACGGCGAAGAATCATTGCTGAGATCCCGAAATTGTGTTTTCCAACTGATTTTGGCTTGATTCTAGAGAGAGATTGAAGAGAGAAGAGGTGGTGGCTACAGCCCTAGAGAGAGAAGGAGATAGGATTTATTTTCTCTCAAATAAAATGACTTGTTTACCTTATATAGCCCACTGAATCGTAGCAAAACTGTCGACAATTTGCCCTGAAATCGTCAACGGTTTGGTCTTTAACCAAACCTATTTTCACCTTTTTACCCTTACCTGGCTATGGTAACTTAAAACCGTCGACGGTTTTCTGGCCTCCCACCAAACCATCAGTGGTTTGGTCTACACCAAACCATCTTCCATCTTTTCTTTGTTTTTCTTATTATTTAAATTTTCTGGGTCTCTACAAATATGCCCTAATTCTTTAGGAAATATGACTAGACCATAGGTTGTCAAAGCCATAGTACCCATGAGGATTTATTTCGTCTTTTTTCCTTCTATTAAGGACTTCAAACTTTGCTAACTGATACTTTTTTTTTGCCTTCACTAATTTTCTTGTCCATTCTTTAAGCCTTGATTACCGTTGCCTTATATATTGTCTTCCTAAAAAAAGCTTTGGCATTGTGCTTGTACATTTTATAAAGTGTGGGTAGCTTCATCCAATGGAAGAGTGATGTGTGTTCTTCTATGGTTGGGTGTAGAAACCTGAACTCTAAAAATAAGGAAATAAAGAAGAAAAGAAGATAAGAAAATTTAAAAAGGGAAAACAACAGGTCTCGTCGATGAATCTCCGATTTTCTTCAATGAGTTCCCTTCTATTTCTCGTTGATGAAATTCAGGTGTTGTCGACGAAGAGATCCCAAATGACAGGAAAATATCATACTTTAGGTTCGTTGACAAACCACTCTTTCATCGACGAATGTCGTTCTGCAGTTCGTCGACGAAGGTTCCATTTCGTCGACGAATTGTGCTAGGTCAATAGGTTATAAATGGGTTTTAAAATTTCTTCTTGATTAAGAAAGCTAAATCTCTCTCTCTTTCTCTCTCTCTCTCTCTCTCTCTCTCTCTCTCTCTCTCTCTCTCTCTCTAAACCTGTGCCCCTCACTCTCTCTCTTCGATTTTTTCACCATTTGTTGCCTAAATCAACAATCGGAAGCTGCCACAATGATCTAACAGCATTTCTTTACAAGTCTAGCGGAGTGGATTTTTGAATGGGGTCTTTCCAGGCATCACTCCAAAGTTGAGGTAAGGGTAGAAATGGGCTATCTATTTAACATGCAATTAGTTAAATGGGGTGTATGGGCTAGGGGATGGTTAATGATTGCTGATGTGGGATTTGAGTTGATTAAACTGAGGGAAATGTGGTTTCAGGATTTTGGGCTCCGTATCGCTGTAGGGTGGATTTTAGGAGCATTATAGGAACCTTCTCAGTAAACAGGTAAGAGAATTATATTATGTCAGCTATTTTTTGAAATATGGACCGATTAAAATGCAGTATATATTTTTGGGGAAATTAATGTGGGTGGTTTGATCATTTCCTATTTTCTATAAAATAAGTAGTTTAGTAGTTTAAGTTAAGTAAAACCTTGGAGATGTTCATACCATGTTTTCAGCAATTTATGTTTTTCCCAATTAGGTTATTTTATTTATGGATAACAAATGAAAATTGTGTGACATGGGAATGACTTTTAAATGGCATATGTGAACAGAATGCTTAAACTTATTTTTTATACAATATTTGATATAGCAGACGAGGGCAGAATTTTGATATAACGGCTGGGGGCCTAGTTTTGATATGACGGTCGGGGGCCAGGTTTACTTAAATATCAGGTTTTATAAGAAAAGAATTATAATACAGTTTTTATTATGTATATTGTCATATATGATTTTAGAACCCTGTGGATTTGCTGTATGTGATATTGTGATATTGTGAGCATGGTATCGTAGCTATATGTGGGCAGTGAGTGCAATCACACGAGCATGGAAGTGTGATAAGTTGATTGGAGACCTAGGTCACAGTACTACTCCGAGGTTTTTTCATGGGGGCCCCATCCGTGGTATGCCGGGTGACCATAGGTAGGCACAATCGTACTTACAACGTTAGTTTTGACTCAACTGCGGAACCGCCGGCTGCGAGTTAAGTCCAGCCTTCGGGCCGTACAACCCGTTATGAGGGGAAGCATGTTGTATGAGTATGTGATAGCGTGATGACGCTACTTCAGTAGTCCAGGTTGTCTTTTATACATATATGGGCAAATTTACTATAAATGAGCTATATTGAACCGACAGTTTATTATTCATAAATTATGTATTTTTAGATATATTGATTAGTACAGTTTAAATGCCATTTTCATATACAGTTAAATGATGAAATTTTATATTCACACGGGAACTCATGCTAGCCACACACTGATAATAATATAGTTCGTCTTACTGAGAAGTGTCTCACCCCATTATACAAATTATTTTTGAGGACTTTCAAGGAATCGTGCCTAGCTTACCTTGGGGCTGGGACCAGACTTTTAGGGAGTAGTAATCAGAATTGGTGAGATATCAGATATTTTATTTTGTAATTTAGGGATTGTAATATGTAGACAGATAGTGTTATGTATGTATGTATGTATTAGGGAATAGTTAGAACTCTAGTAAAGTGGTTGGATGTTTTAGAAATCTTCCGCTGTATGGTTTTAATTTCGGTAAGGGAAAATGCACCCGAGTTTCCTTGGTTAGGGCGGGTTGCACATATATATATATATATATATATGTGTGTGTGTGTGTGTGTGTGTGTGTGTGTGTGTGTGTGTGGTATCAGAGAGTATTTATACGTTTCACTAGCACTCCGGGCCCACGTGGCAAGTCGAGGCACTACAGTTGGTATTAGAGCTTAGGTTGCTAGATTCTGTGGACTAGGTTGGATGATTTTACTAGAGTATAGGTTCAGACTGGAAACGAGGATAGGAATGGGTATAATAGGAATGTTGAGTTTTGCTTCGTAAGCTTGGAGACAGAAATTCCTTAACAGACTTTTGTGTTTTTTTGGATCAGTCGACGGGTTCAGAAAACCACGACAATCCATTGATGGTTTTGTTTCCAAGCGGAAGGGGCAGGAACTTGAAAACTAGAATGGGAATATGAAATTGGCAGAGTATGTCATAAATTTGGGGAGAAGATTTAGGTCGGTGTTGGGGTCTATTTAAAGTATACATTTTAGTGTTATAATTGCACCAGACATGTTAGGATATTAGAATTCTAAAATTTGTTTTGGTTCTATCTTCAGGATGGATCTCAGGGATAGTAACGTTGTTGCCAGAGGAAGTAGCAGTGAGGGAGCTACCCATGAGGGTGGCAGTGATACTGTAGTGGCACTTTGGGACTTCGCCCTACAATTTATGGACGAAGTTATGCAGAGTTCTTGGGGGCAGGATTGTCCTACTGCTGAGTTGGGAGATTCTATTGAGAAATTCACTCACCTAAAGCCTCCTACCTTCCTAGAAAGTACCAACCCGATTCTTGCAGAGAATTGGATTCGGAAAATCGAGAAGATCTGGCCGTACTGCGATGCATTGATGAGTAGAAGGTGCTATATGTCATATTTAAATTGACTGGAGAGGCCGAAAGATGGTGGGAAGCAGTCAAGCTACTAGAGGAGCAGAGACTGGTACCAATGGCGATGACGTGGAGCTGCTTCAAAGAGGTATTCTTTGATTGGTATTTTTCAACCTCTGTCAGGAAAGCGAAGGCAGAAAAGTTCCTAAACCTGACTCAGGGATAGCTAACTGTTCAGCAGTATGCCACCCGATTTTTGGAGTTATCACGGTTTGCTCCTTACATGGTACCAGACGAGTCCACAAAGGATTGGAAGTTTGAGAGGGGTTTAAGGCAGGAGATTAGCAAGTGGCTATCTTACAGGTGCAGGATTTTTCTACACAGGTGGATAAGGCCACTATGGCAGAGGCGAGCTTATAGGGAGATGTGGAGGCTTAGAACCCGAAGAAGAGGCCGATGCCTTCTACTTCACATACGGGTGCAAAGCAGGGCCCTTGGAGGAGGTACAGTAATGGCAAAGGCCAACGACAGGATACGAGTGCTAGGGCATTTCAGGGTACCTCATCACACCCTGTTTGCCTAAGTGTGGCAGGTGGCATTCGGGTGAATGCAAGGGCAGACCAGGTAACTGTTACCGATGTGGTAAGCCTGGAAACATGGTGAGAGATTGTCGCATGACATTGAACTTCCCACCTCCACAGCAGCAATATTGGCGAGGTAACCAAGCATCGCATGGAAACTACCAGGGGGTACAAACCAGGCGCGGGTGTATTCCTTAACTCTTGGTGACGCCGAGAATGCAGGAGATGTGGTGACAGGTAACATTTATGTGCTTTCAAATAAAGCCATTGTATTGTTTGATTTAGGTGTGACATATTCCTTTATCTCTTGGGGATTCATTAAATTGTACAGGGTAGAAACACAATCATTAGATGCTGGGTTAGAGGTGGTCACACTGACAGGGTCAATGGTAGTGTGTAGTAAAGTGATCCGAGATTGCCTAGTGGTGATTCAAGAGAGAATGATGTCTGCTAACTTGATTGTCTTTAACATACACAATTTTGATATCATTCTAGGAATGGATTGGTTAGCAGCCAGCTATGCAAGTATTAATTGCCACATGAAGGAGGTACTGTTTAGACCTCTTGGGGAATAGGAATTTATATTTGTTGGGTCGTGTGTGCGCTCTACACCACGGATCCTTTCAGCTATTCAGATGAGGAGGCTACTCCTAAAGGGATGCTAGGGGTATTTAGCATTCATAAAAGAGGCACCGAGGGAGGAACGTAAACTGGAGGATATTTCCATGGTAAAGGAGTTCTTAGATGTTTTCCTAGAGGACTTACCGGGATTGCCTATATTGATCGTGAGGTGGAGTTTGCCATTGAGTTACTTCCAAGGACAACGTCTATTTCTAAGGCTCCTTACAGAATGGCTCCAGCTGAGTTAAAGGAGTAGCTGGAGGAACTTCTTGATAAGGGGTTTATCAGACCGAGCGTATCACCCTAGGGAGCACCGATGTTTTTTGTAAAGAAGAAAGATGGGTTGATAAGAATGTGCATCAACTACAGAGAGATTAATAAAGTGACCGTAAAGAATAAGTACCCATTACCCCGAATTAATGATCTATTTGATCAACTATAGGGCACACAGGTCTTCTCCAAGATCGATCTGCGATTCGGGTATCATCAGGTGAGAGTTAAATCAGAGGATGTACTAAAGACGGCTTTCTGTACTAGGTATGGCCACTATGAATTTCTGGTTAAGCCTTTCGAATTGACCAATGCTCCTATGGCAATCATGGACCTAATGAACAGGGTGTTTCACGAGTACCTAGATCTGTTCATGGTGGTATTCATCAATGACATCCTGGTTTATTCGAGGAGTCTTGAGGAGCATGCAACTCATTTGAGGTACGTACTTCAGGTACCTAAAGGAAAGAAATTATTTGCAAAGTTCAAGAAATGCGAATTCTGGTTAGAGTAAGTGGCATTTCAAGGACATGTGGTGTCCAGGGAAGGTGTTTCAGTGGACTAGAGAGAGATAGAAGCGGTAGTCAATTGGGCGAGATCGAAGAACATGCATGAGGTTAGAAGTTTCTTGGGTCTGGAAGGATATTATCGCCAATTCGTAGTGGGTTTTTTTAGACTATCAGGTCCGCTGACACGGCTCAAGAGGAAGAACATGAAGTTCAAATGGTCTGATGAGTGTGAGTAGAGTTTGTAGGAACTGAAGTAGCGACTAGTTACTACACCAATATTGACCATTCCATCAGGAGATGGTGGATTTATGATTTATAGTGATGCATCTAAGAAAGGGCTCGGGTGTGTCTTAATGAGAAGTCCGTCAAGGGATTTCTGCCTCCAAGCTATGAAACAAACTCAAACTTCTATCAACACCCTAATCTACCCATTCCTACCCTTATTCAACTCAAACATATACTTTGGTATTGATTCTCCTAAAGTCCGTAAGACCATTATGCTCTAATACCAACTATAACGCCCTCGGAACCACCAAGTGAGGCCCGGAGTGTTAGGAAACCAACACGCGTCTCTGATACCATTCACGCGGCGAAAAATAATAAAATAACCTCAAACATAATACCAGAGTTCTATATTCAGATCAACAAACTCATAAAATACAACCACATTCTCCATATTACAAAACCTGAATATAAATATATTAAACATAAAACTAAATACATATCCATCTTGATGTCCACTCACAAAGAAACTAACCCTGCCTTGGAGCTATCTAAGCTCGATCACCTGGAAAATCTGAAAATATTAATAATTTGATGGGGTGGGACACCTCTCAGTAAGGAAGAAATAATTTAAAATAGTGTGTGGCTAAAGTGTTTAATATATAATTATAATATCCATACAAATGCATTTATAATCCAATAACAGCTCAATTAACAAGTTCATAATCACACCATGGTCAATTTCTCTAACATCCAATCACATGCCCACATGCAATAATTATTTTTACTAATAATTCCCGAGAATAGGGAAGTCTACCTGCCCGTACAAGTAGATTTCCTCTGCTCTAATACTAACACCAGGGCACTCAACTCTCTCAGTAAGCCCTCGGGTTATGTATCTAGGTAAAGTCTCCGAGAATAGAGAAGGTCACCTGCCTATACAAGTGGCTTCCCTCTACTCTGGTATCCACAAATAATCACCAGAGTACTCGCTTTCCTTAGCAAACCCTCGGGTGGAGTAATCTACTTTACCATAAATACTTAATTAAAGTTACACACACACACACACACACACACACACATATGTGTGTGTGTGTGTGTGTGTACCACAATCAATCCACACAGGATAATCCACACATTCTTCAATCATACCCACACAGGGTCCATATTTACGCAAATGTAATCGTCCACACAGGACTCTAGCACACACAACATACACGTCCACACAGGCATGGTCACACAAGACTGTCAACTATACAACATACATGTCCACACAGGATTGTCCACACAGAACTGTCAACTATACAACATACATGTCCACACAAGACGCAACACAAACCACTTTGTTCATGGTAAATAGGTAAACAAACTCCTCATACCACTTCCAATGTTTACCTCCCAATATAAATGCCCATATTATGACATCCTCATACCACTACAAACGTTATATGACAGTTATATCAAGTACGATATAAGGACCTCCTCATATCACCACCAACGCTATATCACAATTTACATGGACTACACCCAAACCAATAGCAAATCCAATCACTCAACACATCCACACAATTATCACGGTATACACAATCAATCAGTATTCTCAACCAAGCAATATTTTAAACCAAGCAGAATTCGCAAACCAACAATATTTGCAATCACAATGGTTCATCATTCCACCGTACTCACAACCATTTAATTAACAAAGATGGTTTCAAACCACACGATTTTTCCCAATATAAGATATAATAAAAAAATAACATTTTGATTTCCTGCATCGTTCAAATAAATATACCAAAATATATATAATTTTATACGCAAATCTAACCATTTTAAAATTATCAAAAAGCTATTATAAAGTATTTCCCTTTACCTGCTCCTCGAGATTCACCCTAAATCAACAAAATGAGACCCTGTATTCCAAAAATCTCAACTTTCTCAAATCTTAGAAAAATACCCATATAATACATCCTAGACTCTAATTAACTATATTTATTAAGGAAACTCCAAAATAACCCACTTACCTTGATTTTGGGATGTTTCCCAAACCCCTTAAATCAAAATTCTGCTCTGCCTATGTTGCGGAGAATCTTCTCAGGAGTCTCGTGGTGGCTTCGGATTGTCAAACCAAGCTAAATCCGGTCTGAGATCAAAGAGAGAAGGCAGAGGAACTATGGTTAGAGAGAGAAACAGAAGAAAATAAAATCCTTCATTGAAAATCTGATTTTTGCCTATATATAGGCAAATTGCCACGTGGCCTCATCACATCTGGACTCGTCGACGAGCCCAAGAACACAACTCGTAAACGAGATTGGTCGATGAGATTCAGAATTGTAAGAACCTCTTTTGGTAAACCCTCGTTGACAAGACATCCATACTCAACGACGATGCTCAGAAGATTGCTCGTTGATGAGAAAATTCAGTTCGTCGACGAGTGCCTGCTTATTACCCCTTTAAAATTTCTTTTCCCCTTTCTTCTATTTTCCCTTTTTCCTTTTATTATCTTTATTATTATTTTAAATAGTTAAAAATTTTTGGGTCGTTACATTCTCCCCTCTTTAAAAGAATTTCGTCCTTGAAATTCGTTAATCACTCATTTTCACAACCAAAAAGCTAACTAAACACATTCATACATTTCTACCAATTTCAAACATATACAGCACAGAATCATGCAATGTTAAACAAAATTAATACACATGCTAACATAAACATATTACCTGGGCCTTTAGTGTTGTCCTCCTCAAGTGTACCCAACATATAGACACATGCTGGGGCATCGCCGCCATGAGACACTGGGTTGTTCCTCTGGTTCTGATTTAGAGCTGGTGCATTGTTTGGCGATTCTTGACATTCCTGGGCTATGTGACCATGTTTTCCATATCTATAACGTAAGACACCCATATTTCGGCATTCTCCCCAATGTCGCTGATTACACCTAGGGCAGTAAGGGCATGACGAATGGCCCTGTCGTCCCCGATCATTCCTTTCCAACCCCTGACCTGCAACATCTCTATCTCCCTTCCACGACCATTGTCTGACATTTGTTTGGGAACGAGGAGATGCATCCATTTTCCTTCATTTTGATGCCTCTGTACCTCTTTGCAGACTCGACTATGCAAAAGTAGCTTTCTCCACCAATTCCGAAAAATCCTGAATCTGCAAACATGCCATATGCTCATGAATTCTTTGATTCAGGCCCCTTTCAAATCACCTAACCTTTGGTATTCATCTGGAACCATGGAAGGTGTGAAGTGGGAAAGTTCTAGAAATTTAGCACCATACTGCTGAACAGTGAGGCGCCCTTGAGTCAAGTTGAAAAATTCATCCGCCTTCACATTTCTAATGGTGGAGGGAAAATATTGGTGTAGAAGACCTGCTTGAAATGACCCCACATCATCACTATAGGTATTGCTCGCTGTTCCTCCAATAGCTTCATTGCATGCCACCACCGTTCAGCTTCTCTGGCTAGTTTGAAGGTGGCGAAAAGAACCTTCTACTCCTCAGTGCAGTTCAACACTGCCAGTATTTTCTCCATTTCTTGCATCCACATCTCAACCTTAATCGGGTCAGTGTCACCCTCAAAAGACAAGGGTTTTAGATGAGTGAATTGATCAATTGTGCAACCCCCGTGCACCGGTGGGTAGCTTGATCCCCCGAAGTCCCATGTCATTTCTTCGCTAACTTGACGATCTATTCCTCGTAACAGTCGAGAGGTGTCAATCTCGTCCCCATTAGAAGCTCCTAATTTGCTTCCTCCTCTTTCATCCACACCTTTGCCTCTAGGATCCATCCCTGAATATAAATATATAATAGAGGCAATTTAGAATCTCCACATCTTAATATATTTGACATAATCATAAAACATGAAACCAATTTAATATCCAAAGCCTCAATTAAATATCCAACATCCATTTATCCACAATCATCTTAACTTTCAAATTCAAATTCCAAATTCCAGTTTCTCTGCTCAGAAACATTACTGTTAATGGATTTACCGTGGTTTTCTGAAACTATCAACAGAAAATCACAGTCCGTCAAGGGATTTTTGCCTCCAAGCTACGAAACAAACTCAAACTTCTTGTCAACACCCTAATCTACCTATTCCTACTCTTATTCAACTCAAACCTATACTCTGGTATTGATTCTCCTAAAGTCCACAAGACTGTTATGCTCTGATACCAACTATAATGCCCCCGGACCCGTCAAGTGGGTCTCGGAGTGTTATAAAACCAACACGCTTCTTTGATACCATTCACGTAGGAGAAAATAATAAAATAACCTTAAACATAATACCAGAGTTCTATATTCACGTCAACAAACTCATAAAATACAGCCACATTCTCTATATTACAAAAAATGAATATAAATATATTAAACATAAAACTAAATACATATCCATCTTGATGTTCACTCACAAAGAAACTAACCTTGCCCTGGAGCTATCTAAGCTCGATCACTTGGAAAACCTAAAAAGATTAATAATTCGATGGGGTGAGACACCTCTCAATAAGAAAGAAATAATTTACAACAGTGTGTTGATGAAGTGTTTAATATATAATTAAAATATCCATACAAACGCATTCATAATCTAATAACAGCCCAATCAACACGTTCATAATCACACCATGGTCAATTTATCTTACATCCAATCACATGCCCATATGCAATAATTATTTTTACTGATAATTCACGAGAATATGGAAGTTTACCCGCCCATACAAGTATATTCACTTTCTAGTACTAACACAAGGGCACTCACTTTTCTCAGTAAGCTCTTGGGTTATGTATCCGGGTAAAGTCTCCAAGAATAGGGAAGGTCACCCGTCCATACAAGTGACTTCCCTCTATTCTGGTATCCACAAATAATCACCAGAGTACTCGCCTTCCTTAGCAAGCCCTCAAGTGGAGTAATCTACTTTACTATAAATACTTAATTAGAGTTACACACACACACACACACACACACATAGATATATATATATATATATATATATATATGCGTACCACAATCAATCCATACAGGACAATCCACACATTCTTCAATCATACCCACATAGGGTCTATATTCACACAAATGTAATAGTCCACATAGGACTCAAGCACATAGAGCATACACATCCACATATGACTGGTCACATAGGACTGTCAACCATACAACATACATGTCTACACAGGACTGGTCCACACTGGATTGTTAACCATACAACATACATGTCCACACAGGATGCAACACAAACCACCCTGTTCATGGTAAATAGGTAAACAAACTCCTTATACCACTGCCAATGTTTACCTCTCAATATAAACGCACATATAACGACCTCCTCATACCACTGCCAACGTTATATGACGATTATATCAGGTACGATATAACGACCTCCTCATATCACTGCCAACGCTATATCGCAATTTACATGAACCACACACAAACCAATAGCAAATCCAATCACGCAACACATCCACATAACTATCACGGTATACACAATCAACCAGTATTTTAAACCAAGCAGAATTTGCAACCCAACAATATTCGCAATCACAATGATTCATCATTCCACCATACTCACAACCATTTATTTAACAAAGACGGTTTCATACCACACGAGTTCTCCCAATATAAGATATAATAAAAAAGACAACATTTTCATTTCTTGCATTGTTAAGATAATTATACCAATATATATATATATATATATATAATTTAATACCCAAATCTAACTGTTTTAAAATTATTAAAAAGTTATTATAAAGTAGTTCCCCTTATCTGCTCCTTGGGATTCGCCCTAAAATCAATAAAATGAGACCTTGTATTCCAAAAATCCTAAGTTTCTCAAATCTCAGAAAAATATCCATATAATACATCCTAGGCTCCAATTAACTATATTTATAAATGAAACTCCAAAATAACTCACTTACTCTAATTTTGGGATGTTTCTCAAACCCTTCAAATTAAAATTCTGCTACGCCTATGTTGCGGAAAATCTTCACAGGAGTCTCGTGGAGGCTTCCAATTGTCGAATTGAGCTAAATCCAGCCCAAAATCGAAGAGAGAGGGAAGAGGAATCATGGTTAGAGAGAGAAACAGAAGAAAAATAAAATCCTTAGCTGAAAATATGATTTTTGCCTATTTATAGGCAACTTGCCATGTGGCCTCGTCGACGAGACATCTGGACTCGTCGACGAGCCTAAGAACACCACTCGTAGATGAGACCGGGAGCTTATCGACGAGATTCAGAATTATGAGAACCTCTCTCGGTAAACCCTTATCAAAGAGACATCCATACTCGATGACGAGGCTCAGAAGATTGCTCATCGATGAGAAAATCCAGTTCGTCGACGAGTGCCTGCTTATTACCCCTTGAAAATTTCTTTTCCCCTTTCTTCTATTTTCCCTTTTTCCTTTTATTATCTTTCTTATTATTTCAAATAATTAAAATTTTTTGGGTCGTTACAAATGGTCAGTCAGAGAGGACTATTTAGATATGTTGCGAACGTGCGTACTAGATTTCAGGGGTGGTTGCAATAGTATGTCAACTCGAGTCTTCTCATTTGATCCATAGATTGGAATATTGGTACTTGCTAGTTAAAATCAATTATATGAATACTAGTTTTCTAATATAGAACTTTTATTCTTGAATATTTGAAATAACAACTTTTTAGCACATAACTTGATTCCTTTGTGAAAGAACCAATTGGGACTTAATTGTTGGACAAGTTATACACCTTTTCAAAATCCTTGAACATGTGAAATAAAGCATGATTTATTGTGTTTATGTTCAGATAATTAAATTCTTAAGTTAAAGTGTTTAAGTGCATGTGCTTGTGTGAGGGTTGAATCGTAGGACATAGGTTGACGATTCACGTCCTACATCATCTTGGTATCAGACCCTAGGTCGAATTACGTGAACCTTTTAAGTCCCAACACCTTTATTTTCCATCTTTAGAATTGATGTGCGCTTTTCACTATTGAAACCTTCCCATCTTCAAAAACCTTAAACAAAAATGTTGTGGAAAATTTTCTTTACTTTTTTTTGACACCAAGATCGCCCTATTTTGAGTTCTATAGAAAAATTTATGCCTCAAATACCAAAAGGTGTTCGCTGCTTAAAATCCTTTAGTAGCTCTCGGGTTTCCAGAAAACAAGTGACCGTTTTGCCCAGAACAGCCCACCTGTACTCTGAATTTTAGATATTTGGAGCTATAGTTTGGTTAGGTTTAGGGAGGAAACCTCCAAGGAGGAGGATTGTGTTTTCTAGATGGCAACTAGAGCCGAAAATCGTTATCATGGTTGTAGGAATGACATGGACTGTGATGTACTCCTAGATGACCTACACGACCAAATCCATGTCTTTACCCAAGAGTTGACCAATGCACTTGCAAGGATTGAGAGGATAGAAGCTAGTTTAGCTACTAACCCACCTCCAGAAAATTTAGGATAGCCCCTTGAGGTTGGCAATGAGCTTGCTTCCCATCATTCTAGGGAGCGAAACCACCCTCCATAAGAGAGGACACCACCTCAAGAACAACCTCCCATTCCTCCCCTGCAAAGACCAAATGCTCCTAAAAGGTTCCAATGTCATGACCCTTATGTTCCACATTGGAATAACGAGGATTATGATGAAGAAGAATTCCAACCAAGGAGACCATATCATAGGGAAAATCATGATCCGGATATGGATGTGATGAAAAGAGTAAAAATTGAAGCCCCTACATATGATGATCAAATGGATCCAAAATTTTTTCAGGATTGGTTAGCTAAAATGGATTCATAATTTGATTGGTATAAGATGAATGACCCACATTGGGTGGCCGTCCATGTGTCACCATGTCAGCGAAGGACAAGTGAGGATGAGTTGTCCATTTAGGAAGATGAAAATTCTAATTTGAATGTTATGAGATGCATCATGATGACTCCTCGAGAACAAAAAGATTGGCGTCGCACTTATATTTTCCATACTTACATCAAGTGTGGGAATAAGAGCTGCAAGATGATCATCAATTGTGGAAGCTGCATGAATGTAATTTCAAAATCAGCATTAGAAAAATTGAATCTGAAAATTGAACATCATCCCCAACCCTACAAAGTTGCTTAGGTAAATGCTGCAACCATGCCCATTAGCCATAGGTGCCTAGTCCCTATTAAGATTGCAGATTATGAGGATGAAATCTGGTGTGACGTCCTTCCCATGGATGTTGCTCACATTATTTTAGGCAGACCTTGGCCATATGATCTTGATGTTGCACACAATGGAAGAGCCAATACCTATACTTTTAGGTGTAATGGCAAGAAAATTGTCTTGAGTCTTCTAGAGCCCAAAAAGGACAAACAAGACAAGGAGAAGAAATGATTAAAAAAAAAAAAAAAGAGAGATCTAGAACTTCCTTGCATATCCTAAGCAAGAAGCAATTTGAACAAGAGAGTAAGAAGACTTAGGTTGTTTACATCGTAGTGACCAAAGAAAATGACTCTTCTACTCTAGGACCCGAGACACCACCTGAAGTGTCACCTATACTTGCTAAATTTAGTGATGTTATCTCCGAGCCTCCAAATGAATTACCACCAATGAGAGATATTTGGCATGCTATATATTTAGTTCTAGGAGCCTCTTTGCCTAACTTGCCTCACTATAGGATGAACCTTAAAGAACACGAGGAACTAAAAAGGCAAGTAGACGAGTTGAGAAGTAAGGGATTTATTCAGGAGAGTATGAGCCCATGTGCATGTCTCACCCTTCTCACTCCAAAGAAAATGGCATGTGGAAAATGTGCATTGATAGTAGAGCCATTAATAAGATAACCGCCAAATATAGGTTTTCTATACCTAGGTTAGACGATATGTTGGATCAAATGGTTGGTTCCAAAATCTATTCCAAAATTGATCTTAAAAGTGGATACCACCAAATTAGGATTAGACCTAGAGATGAATGGAAAACAACCTTTAAGACTAAGGATGACTTGTATGAGTGGCTAGTGATGCCTTTGGTCTCACTAATGCACCAAGCACTTTCATGAGGGTGATGACTCAGATTTTGAGACCCTTCATTGGGCATTTCCTGTTGTCTACTTTGATGACATTTTGATTTACAGTCAAACAAGGAAAGAACACTTAGATCACCTAAGGAAAGTGTTTGAAGTCCTAAGGGAGCAAAAGATGTATGCAAATCTAAAGAAGTACACCTTCATGAATCCTCAGGTAATTTTCTTAGGATATCTAGTATCTGAGAGTGGAGTTGTTGTTGACCCCAAGAAGGTCAAGGCCACCCAAGATTGGCCTACTCCTAGAAACATTCATGAGGCCCAAAGCTTCCATGGGTTGGCCACATTCTATAGGAGATTCATTAGGAATTTCAGTACCATCATGGCACCCATAACCAATTTTCTAAAGAAAGGAGAATTTGTGTGGCCTAAGGCTGCAACCAAAGCTTTCTTAGACATAAAAGACCAGATGGCCAAACCCCCTATGCTACACATTCCAGATTTTTAGAAAGTGTTTGAAGTGGCTTGTGATGCCTTTGGAGTTGGCATAGGAGGGGTGTTGAGTAAAGAGGGCCACCCTGTAGCCTTCTTCAATGAAAAGCTAAATGATGCTAAGAAATGTTACTCAACCTATGATAAGGAGTGTTATGATGTGGTACAATCCTTAAGGCACTGGAGACACTATTTACTCCCTCAGGAGTTTGTCCTTTTTTCAGATCACCAGGCCCTTAGGTACCTAAGCACACAAAAGAAGCTCAACCATAGACATGTAAAGTGGATTGAATATATCGAGCAGTATACCTTTGTGCTTAAACACCACGTCGGTGTTGAAAATAAAGTTGTCGATGCTTTGAGTCGAGTAGTAGCCACTTTACAAACGTTGGAAGTGAAAGTCATATGTTTTGAGAGCATAAAAAAGGAGTACTCCCAATGTCCAGACTTCTGCAACATTTTCTCTGATTTGTTACAAGGACTACTTGGATCCTATCCAGAGTATGTGATCCATGGAGGATTCCTACTTAGAGGAACTAGATTGTGTATCTCCTCTATGTCCCTTCTTGACCAATTGATATCGAAGTTGCACGCAGGTGATGCTACAACAAATGGGCAGTAGGCAAAACACACATTGGCATTACTTCACTATATAAAACAATCTAAACTCTATCATCTCAACATCACTAATATACTCAACAAACTAAACTCATAAAGTATTCCTCTATAATCATCCATCTCCAATATCCTCAATCCCAATTTAAGACTTAATCCTACCACTCAGAAACAAGAACCGACGATAGTATCCATGATTTTCCTGAAAGCGTTACCCTAGGAAAGTCACAGAAACAACCATAGAACTCCTGCCTCAAGATCGCAAGATAGAACCCTAAATTCCAAATTCATCCTCTAACAACAACTGACTCATATCTAAATCTACCCATCTCCCATTTTCCTCGCAATCCATTCTTATACTCTGGTATTGTATTCCATTGTTTACTAAAGTCGGCAGAACCTAACAACCTAGGCTTTAATACCAAATTGTCATGACCCATTTTTTCCACCATTTTTGTTGACCTTATAGGTCACACCCAGTTTTGATAATGACAAATACTTTGGTATTTAATGGTTGCCAAGTTTGTGTGCAAGTTCTCATTGACAAGTTTATATAATGGCATGCGGAAACCTAAAGAGAAGTGAAGACCCTGACACATTTAATATTTGTTGTAATCTTATTGGGTTTGTAATAGTAACTAGGTATATGGTCTGTAATAATATTTGCATGTCATGCATGTAGGTTTTTGTAAGCTCAAAATGACCATAGATTGACCATAGGGATCGAATGACTTTAAGGCACAGGTCGACCGACGCTAGGTTTTTGGGCGTACTTGAAAAGACCCTAGGTTCCTACACATTGTGCACAAAGTCCCCATAATCACTTACATTATCAAGGGAAAGAATTGAATTAAAAATTGGACTTAATTGAAAATATGTGAGCGGTCGGGTGACCGAAACCTTAGTGTGTAAAACACTTCGGGTGACTGAACCCTTGCCGAGTCAAAATGTTGACTAGGTTTCGGGCGACCAAACCTTTTTGAATGTATCTTCCTCGGGCACCCGAACCCATGTCAGAGTGCTTTTCACCAACCCGGGTGACCAAACTGTATAGTTCAAAATGACCTCGGGCGACCAAACTTGTGAGTTCGGGCTACCGAACATCTAACTGGGCACCCGAACCTCGGACTTAACTCTCTGACTTTTGTTTAGCCAACCGAATGACAATTCGGGCACCCAAACTATTTTATATGAATTTTCAAGATGAGTCTAGTCAGGTGACTGAACTTAAGTTCAGCCACTCGAATTCTCTTGAGTTGATTAATATTTTTACCGAGGTTAAAATGTTAAACAATGTTAATTTTTACTAAAATTTTTAAAAAAAATTTAAGAATACCCTATGTGTCCCCCAACGGTCATAATTTACCCTTTATCTATATATAGGGGTTCATTTGTCAAGATTAAGTAAGGATTAGCAAAAATCATTAGTAAAAAATCCTCTCTTTTGAAAACACTCTTATTGTCCAAATACTCTCAAATTTCCATTCCTTTGATACATTCTGAGATTTTGAGAGCTTATAGAGTGTTCTTGTGATTGCTAGTAAGTGTTAAAAACTCCCACTTGCTTGTGTGATTGAGATATTTTTGGGGAGTTTAGCTTAGGTTTATCCCACATATTTTCATACTATAAATCTTGTGTTGGGATAACCTAGTAAGCTCAGGATATTTGCATTGTTATTGCAAGTGTCCAATAGTTTTGTTTTTGGTTGTGCAAAGATTTTTTCAAACAAGCAAAATATTTTCAAACTAGTAGTGTGCCTATTTCATTGAAGAAAATCTTCTTGAACTAGTTTGAATATCTGATTAATATCTTTGGAATATTGATTTGCTATCGATTTTTGCTTTGCATAAATTCCAAGGTATTGCTTGTTTAGAATACTCTTGAGCATAATAGCGATCATATCGTGTTGAGTGTGGCTTGCACAAAAATACACATCACTAAGCTTACATTTACCTACATTGTTGATGTGTATGTGACTGTGCATATTGGGTACATATCTACTTTACATGAAAGCATAATCACTATACTGGTTATCTTGCAAAAAATACTGTTGTATTTCCAGGCGTGGCCTGAGGGGGTTTGATCTCGCCCGGAAGGATCAAGTTGGGATCAGCCCTATGAATTTGACCTAGGTTCTTCTCCGCCCCGCAAGGAGAGTTTGTAAAGGTTTAGGTCAGCCCTATACTAATTGACCTGGTTGTATTAGGTGCCGCTCCACCCGTTAAGTGGGCAGTAGTGGAATCCTCGGGTTTGCGAGTTAGAGGCAGGGACGTAGTCATAGTTGGCCGAACCCCGATAACATATCTTGTGTGCACTGTTTATCTTTCTGAAATTTACATTCCTGCACATGTATGTTATAGTTGGTGAATGCGGCGTATGATTTTAATTTCCGCACATTATATTTATTTGCGTATTTGGAACTGCATAGATAAACCCTAGGTTGTGAATGTACTGCTGCTATTTAGGTCAAACCTAGGAAAACATTTTAAATTCCAATTCACCCCCTATTGGGAATACACCAAAGCTAACAAATTTTTTTTCTTAAAACAATAATAATCATCATTATTATCATATCAAAACCTAGATATCATATATCATTAAGACCCAACCCGAGGTGGGATACCGAGTAAACAGTCCATCATATAAAATACATACCTAACAGCGGAAGTCCATATTTACATACCATTTGAAATAAAAATAACCAGAGTACTAAACATCCATTAACATCTCCAAAAATACATAACATAATGTAGGGAATTACACAAACACATTCCCTAACATAAAATGCTTACCCTGTCTATCAGGGTACTAGCTCCCCTCTATCTCGGAGCTCTATCTCTTGGCCTGTTACGATTCCCTAAAATATTTAAATATTTGGGTGAGACAACTCTCAATAAGACAGAATAAATTATTCACAGTGTGTGGTAGTATGAGTACATTTACATTCTAACACATTCCATTTTAATAAATATAACAGTTGAGAGAGAATAAATATATGTGTAAAAGATATTTTCAAAGCTCTCTTATCATTTTCATATTATATACATACTTTCTCAATTCTCAAAATCATATTCATATTTTATTTTGTAGACTATTCTTTCTCATATTCATATTTCAATAGCTTTCATAAGTTTTTCATTCTTGTTCTCATTTTCACATTCTAGCCCATGGGTATCCTCACATAAATATCTCAACGTGTCTATAACCCATGGCTGCTCATTATCATGTCTGTAATGAGTAATCATAATCCAGCACAAGAGTATCCACTAGTAACATAATCAACAATGTGTCTGTTACTCATGGTTGCCCTGAGGATATTCTCCATGCCATGCTTCCCCTCATGGTCAAGGTTGTGCGGCTCGAAGGGTGGATTTAAACCGCGGTTGGCCTACCCGATTAGATCAAAATAATATAACCGTGTGTCTGTAGTACGATTGGCCTACCTACTCCTAGTCTAGACACCAGGTGGTATAACTACCCTTCTCACTAGCCCAATCGATTGCCACGCCACGCTCTCCACAAGACTGTGTGGTTGCACTAACACCTTGCTAGCAACGGTACCGTGCTCTCTATCAATAATAGCCCATTAGGGTACTCATTTCCATATTTCGAATTCATATTTCGTCATTTTCAGTTCAGTATTCACAATTCAGTAATCACATTTCAGTATTCACATTCAGTATTCACAATTCAATATTCACAGTTCAGTATTCACATTCATTTCATCACATCAGTGGTATTCTCATCATTTTCTGTACACATTCCATTCTCATAATAAATATCTCCTTTCTCGTATTTCAACATTTCTTAGTAAAAACATATCAATACCACATTTCATTATTTCCCAGTAAATTACACACACACACACACACACACACACACACACATTTCTTCATTTTTCCATAAAATCATTTTGTATACCACTTTTCATCACAATTATGTATATTAAACATAATTAAATTTCCATAACTTCATTTATGTATAAAACAGTTCAGTATATATATCATAATCTCATTTTCCTCAACTCAAATCATATATCCCAATTTCAATGACATTCCCAATATAAACCTATTATATCATATTTCTTATGCCACACAATTTTTGTCTAATATTTATAACATATTAATCACAGGTAAAATACCATATTTCATTTTTCCCATACTTTAAATCAGAAATTCCTTTCCCAAAAATAACTACTATAATTTATTCCCCTTACCAGACTTACTGAGAGGCCTGTTAACAACCTAATCCCATGCCTGCAGCATTTAAAACTTAAAACCATGAAATTCATATTTTTCCCAAAACAATCAACTCATTTCCTAGAATATTTCTCATTTAACACTTCCTAGACCCTATATACTCCAAATAAATACTTAAACCCTAAAATACTTTACATACCCTAATTTTGGGATGGTGGCCAAGGTCTCCAAATCAGCAATCTGCTCTAGCTAAGTTGTAGAGAATCTCCCCACGAACCTCGTGGCGGTTCGCAATCGTTAATCTGGCCTATAACAAAGTTGGAATTGAAGATAGAGGGAGGGAAAACCATAGGTTTAGAAAGAGAGAGAGCAAGAGGAGAGAGAAAATACGTTGAAAAATGAGGGTTTTCATATTTATAGGCCGGCGTTTGTCAACGAGTTCAAGTGGTTCATTGACGAACCCTTGAAGGCACTTCGTCGACAAGGAGGTTTGTTTGTTGACAAACCTGAAATTTCCTGAGATTCCCAGACTCTCGGTATCTTCTCGTCGACGAGATACGTGTACTTTGTTGACGAGTTCTATAGAAACATTCGTTGACGAAGACCTTGGGTTTGTTGACAAAGCCCTGCTGATCCCACTTTTCCTTTTCTCTTCTCTTTCATTTCTCTTCTTTTATTACTTTCATTAATTTAATTTTCTAGGTCTCTACATTCTCCCCTCTTTATAAAATTTCGTCCTCGAAATTGCTACTCCTCACATTTTCTTCCTTTAAGAAAACATCCTAATTTTATTAATTACCCTCACTTATGGCTGAAGAATACCGTGGTTACAAAGGATGGTTCTGAGAGATTACAATAACCCAAATAAAATTCTCCCAAAATCATTCATAAGAAAAATTAAAACACTACCTATCCTACACTACACTTTACAAACCAACATACATACCTTTACTTTTACTCTGATTGGCTCAGCACTAAACTCCACTGAAAAGATGTTGATATTTCTAGCATATCTGCTCCTCTAATTCCCAAGAAGCTTCCTCTACTGCGTGACTGCACCATAAAACTTTTACCGGTGGAATCCTCTTTGTACGCAGCTCTTGTTTTTTCTAGTCTAAAATCTGCATTGGCTTTTCTTCGTAAGATAAGGCATCATCAATCTCCGTGGCCTCATAGCTAATCATATGGGAGGGATCTGGGATGTATTTCCTTAACATGGAGACGTGAAATACATCGTGAATTCTAGACAAAATCGATGGTAACGCTAATTTATAGGCAACTAGACCCACTCTTCTAAGAATCTGTAATGGTCCAATATACCTAGGGCTTAGTTTTCCCTTCCTACCAAATCTCATAACTCTTTTCATTGGTGCCACTTGTAGAAATACATGATCTCATGTGTCAAACTCCAACTCAAGCTGGCGAGTATCTGCATAACTTTTTTGCCGACTCTGTGCTATTCTGATCCTATCTTTGATGAGTTTGACTTTATCACGAGTTTGCTGTGTCAGCTCTGACCCCAATATCAGTCTTCCCCCTATCTCATCCCAATATAATGGGGATCGGCACCTCCTAGCATATAGTGCCTCATATGGTGCCATCCTAATGTTGGCCTGATAGCTGTTATTATAAGCAAACTTGAATAGTGGCACGAATTGTATCCAACTGCCTCCAAAGTCCAGCACACATGCTCGTAGCATATCCTCCAGTATCTATATCTTCCTCTCCATTTGCCCATTCGTCTGAGGATGAAATGTTGTGCTGAACAATAATTGAGAACCCATGGTTCTTGTAAACTCTTCAAAAACCGAATATGAGCCGTGGGTCTCGGTCCGATATTATAGACACTAGCACACCATGGAGTCTGACTATCTCCTGAATGTACAACTTTGCCAGCCTGCTCATGGAGTAGTTAATTTTGATAGGCAGGAAATAGGCAATCTTCATCAGTCGATCTTCAACCACCTAGATGGTGTCCTGTCCATGTAGTGTCGGCGATAATCTTGTGACAAAATCCATCGCTATATGCTCCTATTTCCATTCAGGGATGTATAGTGGTTGCAATGATCCTGCTGGTCTCTAATGCTTAGCTTTCACCTGCTGGCATGTCAAACACTATGCTACAAACTCAGTGATCTCTCTTTTCATATTACTCCACCAAAAAGACTCCCGAAGATTCCTATACATTTGGTGCTACCAGGGTGTACAGTATAGAGGGATCGGTGTGCTTCCTCCATAATAACTTTCTTAATTTCAGGGTCAACAGGTACACATAACCTGGTACGGAACCTTAAGGCTCCATCATCTAAGATGTTAAAATTTTCCTCCTGACCATCGTGTACTTTTCCCATAAACTCTACTAACACTGCATCACTCCTCCGAGCTGCTTTAATTCTTTCCTGTAGGGTCGGCTGCAATATCAGATTGGTAATAAATGCCTGATGATTGCCCTTTACAAGTTTCACACCAAGCCTTTCTAAATCTACCTGGATCGGGTGCTACATCACCTTTGCAGATACTGATACTCCCACTGATTTTTGGCTCAAAGCATTAGCCATCATGTTAGCTTTTCTCGACCGGTAACTGATGGTGTAATCATAATCTTTTATCAGCTCCAACCATCTCCGCTGCTTTAACTCCTAAAAGCTTCATTCACATTCGTTGGTCCACTCAAATTTCACACCTTTCTTGGTCAATCTCGTCAAAGGACTCGACAATTTAGAGAAGCCCTCAACAAATCTACGGTAGTACCTAGCCAAACCTAAGAAGCTTCTGATTTCTTGCACATTCTTCGGTCGTACCCAGTCCACCACTACCTCAATCTTACTCAGATCCACTGAAATACCACCCCTGAATATCATATGTCCAAGGAAGGTAACTTGCCTCAGCCAGAATTCGCACTTCTTGAATTTTGCATACAACTTTCTTTCTCTCAGTACCTGAAGCATTATCCTTGGATGTTCCTTTTGTTCTTCTAAGCTCTTTGAATACACTAGAATGTTGTCAATGAATACCACCACAAACTGGTCCAAATATTAGGGGAAAACCCTATTAATCAAATCTATAAACACTACAGGAGCATTTGTCAAACCAAACGGCATAACCAAAAATTTATAATGGCCACACCAATTCCTAAATCCTGTCTTCAGAACATCTTCTGCCCTGACCTTCACCTGATGATACCCAGACCGCAAATCTATCCTCGAGAAAATATGTGTCCCTTATGACTGATCAAACAAATCATCAATGTGGGGAAGCGGGTACTTATTCTTGATGGTCACTTTATTAATATCTCTATAGTCGATGCACATTCTCATCGATCCATCTTTCTTCTTCACAAACAATACCGATACTCCCCAGGGCGACATGCTAGGCCAAATAAACCCCTTGTCTAACAGTTCCTGTAACTATTCTTTCAATTCTTTTAATTTCGTTGGTGCCATTCTATATGACGCTTTCAAAATTGGCGTTGTCCCCATAATTAGATCAATTGTAAACTCTACCTTACGATCAAGAGGTAGTCCCAACAAATCCTCAGGAAATATATCTAAAAAATCCCTCACTATCATGATTTTCTTTAACCCCAACTCCCCTTCCAACACCTTCTTCACATAGGCCAAATATTCGTGATAGCCTTCCAGTAATAATGTCCCCGCCTTTATGGCAGATAACAACTGTGGTGGGGCACGCACACATGATCCCATAAATTTGAACTCCTGTCCCCTTGGAGGTCTGAACACCACCTCTCTCTGATGGCAGTCAATACTAGCATAGTGGGCAGCTAGCCAGTCCATCCCCAATATCACTTCGAACTCATACATATCTAAGACCACCAAATTAGCTGATAAAGATCTACCCTGAATACAAACTGGACAATTATCGAGTACCTTCTTACATAACATTACAACCTTAGACGACATAGAAATAGACAAACTAATATCTAGCGACTGAGTTTCTATCCCATAATATTTAACAAACTCCCAGGCGATAAAGGAGTGAGTCGACCCTGAATCAAACAAAGTAGTAGTTGTAAATGATATAATTGAAACAGTACTTGTCATGACATCTCCTACTGCCTCAGCATCTCCAGTGTGTCAACACATAGACCCGTGCTGGGGTAGTATTCCTCTATTGACCACCTCAGTGTGCCTGGTGACCTCCTCGGTATGGTCTAGGAGTAGACGCATTTATTGGTAGGGTTCGATAGTCTCCCACCATATGGCCAGGCTGATAACATCTGTAACAAACTATCTCTCTAACTCGGCACTCTCCGAGGTGTCTCCTAAAGCATTTGGGATAGAGAGGAGGTATCGATCTACCCTAAACTGCTCAATCTTTGAATCAAACAAAGTAGTAGTTGTAAATGACATAATTGAAATAGTACTTGTCACGACATCTCCTACTGCCTTAGCATCTCCAGTGTGTCAACGCATAGACTCGTGTTGGGGCAGTATTCCTTTGTTGACCACCTCAAGGTGCCTAGTGACCTCCTCGGCATGGTCTAGGAGCAGACGCATTTATTGGTAGGGTTTGGTAGTCTCTCACCATATGGCCAGGTTGATAACATCGGTAACAAACTATCTCTCTGACTCGGCACTCTCCGAGGTGTCTCCTAAAGCATTTGGGACAGAGAGGAGGTATCAATCTGCCCTAAACTGCTCAATCTCCCATTCTCGGTCTCCTACCTCCTTTGCTATCCTATCTCCTCCAAGGGCCCCAGCTGGACCCTGCCTAAAAATTTGGCGATGCGGATCTCTTTCCCCGACTTTGCGCGCCCCTCTTCATGCCACTCTCAATCACTGTGGCTTTATCAACAATCTCTGTAAAAGTATGGGTATGGAAACCCACAACTTGCTTATATAATCCCTAGTTCAGGCCCTCCTTAAACTTCCTCACCTTCTTTTCCTCGTCTGGCACTAAGTACGGGGCAAACCGAGACAACTCAAGAAATCTGGATGCATATTATTATACCGTCATATGCCCTTGAGTCAAATCTAAAAACTCTGTTGCCTTAGCCTTTTTGATGGTAGCAGGGAAGTAACGCTCAAAGAATAACTCCCTGAAGTGGCTTCAGGTCACCACTACAGGCTCTGGTCTCTGCTCCTTTAACAATCTCACTGATCCCCACCAGTGTTTTGCCTCTCTAGTTAACTTAAACGCAGCAAAAGACACTTTTTGCTCCTCTGTACAAGGAAGCACTACTAATACGTCCTCAATATCCTGGATCCAATTTTTAACTGCTACTGGGTCGGCCACTCCAGAAAACGACGGAGGCTTCATATGTGTGATCTGCTCAATCGTGTAGCTCCTCTTCCCTGAACCCCTAGCCATCTCTGCCATCACCTCCTGGGTGACGCTACGTAATACTGCATCAGGGTCTCCGCCACCCATACTAGAAGACCCAACATCATCACCTCTAGCATGTGCACTAGTACTCCCTAGATCCATCCTTACAAACAATATAAAACAGTCTTAGAACTCTATCATCTCAACATCATTAATATACTCAACAAACTAAACTCATAAAATATTCCTCCATAATCATCCATCTCTAATATCCTCAATCCCAATTTAAAATTCACTCCTACCACTCAGAAACAAGAACCGACGATAATATCAATGGTTTTCTTGAAATCGTTACCCCAGGAAAATTACAGAAACAACCACATAACTCCTACCTTCAGGTCGCAAGATAGAAACCTAAATTCTAATTTCTTCCTCTAAAAAAAACTGACTCATATCTTAATCTACCCATCTCCTATTTTCCTCATAATCCATTCCTATACTCTGGTATTGTATTTCGGTATTTACTTAAGTCTGTAGAACCTAGCAACCTAGGCTCTTATACCAAACTGTCACGACCTAATTTTTCCACCCAATTTTTTTTCTTAAAACAATAATAATAATCATTATTATCATATCAAAACCCTGATACCATATATCATTAAGACCCGACCCGAGGTGGGATACTGGGTAATCAGTCCATCGTATAAAATACATACCTAACAATGGAAGTCCATATTTACATACCATTTGGAATACAAATAACTAGAGTACTAAACATCCATTAACATCTCCAAAAATCCATAACATAATGCAGGGAATTACACAAACACATTCCCCAACACAAAATGCTTACCCTGTCTATCAGGGTACTAGCTCCCCTATATTTCAGAGCTCTATCTCCTAACCTGTTACGATTCCCTGAAATATTTAAATATTTGGGTGAGACAACTCTCAGTAAGATAGAATAAATTATTTACAGTGTGTGGCAGTATGAGTACATTTACATTCTAACACATTCCATTTTAATAAATATAACAACTGGGAGAAAATAAATATATATGTGTACTCATAATCATATATGGATGTAAAACATATTTTCAAAGCTCTTTTATCATTTTCATATCATATACATACTTTCTCATTTCTCAAAATCATATTCACATTTTCTTTCATAGACTATTCTTTTTCATATTCATATTTCAATAGCTCTTACAAGCTTTTCTTTCTCATTCTCATTTTCATATTCTAGCCCATGGGTATCCTCATATAAATATCTCAACGTGTCTGTAACCCTTGGCTATTCATTATCGTGTCTGTAATGAGTAATCATAATCTAGCACATGAGTATCCACTAGTAACAAAATCCACAACGTGTTTGTAACTCATGGCTGCCCTAAGGATATTCTCCACGGCATGATTCCCCCATGGTTAGGGTTGTGCGGCTCGAAGGGTGGATCTGAACCGCGGTTGGCCTACCTGATTAGATCAAAAAAATGTAACCACGTGTCTGTAGTACGATTGGCCTACCTACTCCTGGTCTAGACACCAGGTGGCATAACTACCCTTCTCACTGGCCCAATCGACTGCCACGACACACTCTCCACGAGATCGCGTGGTTGCACTAACACCTCACTAGCAACGGTACCGTGCTCTCTATCAACAATAGCCCATCAAGGTACTCATTTCACATTTTGAATTCACATTTTGTTATTCTCAGTTCAGTATTCACAATTCAATAATCACATTTCAGTATTCACAATTCAGTATTCACATTCATTTCATCACACCAGTGGTATTCTCATCATTTTCTGTACACATTCCATTCTCATAATAAATATCCCATTTCTTGTATTTCAACATTTCTTAGTAAAAACATATCAATACTACAATTCATTATTTCCCAATAAATTACACGCACGCACACGCACACACACACACACACACACACACACACACACACACACACACACACATATATATATATATATATATATATATATATATATATTGTTGACCCTATTGGTCATACCCAATTTTGATAATGACAAATACTTTTTGTGTTTGATAGCTTTCAAGTTTGTGTGCAGGATCATTCTAATTAGTTCATATTGATGACATGCGGCACACAGTGGCTTGAAGCAAAAGAAGACCCAGAAGATTCATTGTTGTAATTTTATAAGTTTAATATTGGGTCTGCAATAGTAATATAGGAACGGCCTATAATAATTAATGCATGGCATGCATGCAGAATCTATAAGCTTAACAAGACCAAATGACCTTAGGGAACACCCTTCGGTCGACCGATGCCAAATTTTTTCGGTAGGGTAAAAAGACCTTATAAAAGACCCTAGGTCCCACACTTAGTGCATATAGTCCCCAACATCACTTATTATATCTAGAGAATTAAATAAGGCAAAATTGGACTTTAATTGAAAATCTTGAGAGTGCTCGGGCGGTCGAACCATGGACAAGTCAACATGTTGACTTGTGTTCGGCAGACCGAACTAAATTGCACGTATCTTCGTCGGTTGACCGAACCTGTGTCAGATAACTTTTCACCAAATCGGGCGCCCGAACCTTTGCGTTCAAAATACCCTCGGGCAACCGAATTGACAAGTTTGGGCTACCAAACATATGACCGGGCACCCGAACCGCGGACAAAATGATTTTCACCTTAGGTCAGCCAACCAAGCTTGAACTCGGGCACCCAAACGTCCAAAAGTAGCTTTTTTGGATTGAGTCTATTTGGGTGACTGAACCATAGTTCAACCACCCGAAACCTCTCGGGTTGCTTATTTTTTTACCGTAGTTAAGTCGGTTAAACAGGGTCATTTGCAAAAATTAGTGGTGATTAACAAATAAGATTAGCCAAAAATTCGCTCAAATTTCCTAAACCCTTTTTGTTCATTCCAACCCCATAACACTTAAATACCTTCATTTCTTTGAGAAATCTTACTTTGTGAGTGTTTATTTATTGTTTGTTAGTGCTAGATACTCTTAGTATATTCATTGTTGTTTGATTTTCAAAGTGAGAGTAAAGCAAAGATTTTCCCCCTGATTTCATTAACTAAATTTGGGTGTGGGAAAAATTTTATAGTTAAGTGAGTCTTTACATTGTTATTGTAAGACTCATTGAGCTTATATTTTTGTGTGCAAAAATATTTTCACAAGCTTATTTTCAAACATCTCATGTGCTAGTATCTTGATAAAATATTAGTTGAGATTGTTTGATTATACTTGCTAAAAATATTTGAAACCCTAGAGTGTTATTGAGAAATATTTTTATACAAAATTTCAAAGATTAGCTTATTGATACACTTTTATGCTTGATTGTTTATAGACATAACTTTGAGTGTTGATTGCACACGTACAACACCGAGCTTATAGTTCTTACATCATTGATGTGCATTGATTATACTGTGCGTAGTGGTACATATCTGCTTGTGTAAGAAGCGTTTGTTTTTATGAAAATTTCATATTGATTGTATTCCAAGCGTGGGCCTGAAGAGGGAGACTAGCCATGTGGAATAGTCCCGGATTGGCTTGGACCCGGTTAGGAAAGTTAGGTGCACCATCTTGGTAAGGTGTAGGTTAAGGTCAACCCCGTGAATTGACTTGGTTGTAACTGGTACCGCTCCACCCATTAAGTGAGCATTAGTAGAATCCTCAGGCTTACGAGCTAGAGGCAGGGACATAGGCAGTATTGGCCGAACCCCGATAACATATCGTGTGTTTGTTTATATTTCCGCACTTTATATTTATCACATGTGTATGTTATATTGTAAACGCAGCGCATGATTTAAATTTCTGCATATTATATATATCTGCGCATTTGGAATTGCATAGAAAGACCTTAGGTTATGAAATACTACTAACATCTGATTTAACTTAGGAATAAGTTTTAAAATTCCAATTCACCCGCCTCTTGGGAATACACCAAGGCTAACAAATGGTATCAGAGTCTCGTTGCATTAGACTTAACACCTTTTGTAAAAGATCGCAATGACTCAAATTGGTGTATCCCCATTCGGCAAGGGACGGTCACCTTCTAGTCCTCCTGTATTTTGTGGTGTTAATTACACCAATTGGAAAATTCGAATTAGTGTATTTTTAAAATCTATGAATTGGAGGGCCCGACAGATGATTGATACGGGAATTTGTATGCTAGTAGAAATGATATTAATTTCATGCATGCAAATTCATATGCCATGGACATGTTCTATTTTGCATTAGATTCTAATATTTTTGTTGAGTTCGTGGCATGTCATAATGCATAGGAAATCTGGGTTGAGCTAGATAAGAGATATGGAGAGACCCAAGAAAAGGAGGTAAATCATGAGCTAGTAATCAGCAATAAGGTATTGATTCTCACTCTAACTCGATTGATGATTTTTATTGAAATTAGGAATAGCTTCCCAAGAGGGAGGGGTGAATTGGACTTTTAAAAAATTTCTTTTAATTCCTTTTTAGAATTCTTAACCTTATTTTATTTCTTTTAACCAATTTGTGACTTGTTTGTTTAATTTGTTAAGCACTCAAGAACTTAGTTTCTTTATTTAATCCTTAACCATACAAACATCCAATCATTCAACCAAACCAATCAACTATAATTAGAAAGCAAACAACCAAGCCAAACACAACACTTATGTAATATAAAAACTCAAGATGGTTGTTTGTTTATATTAGCCAAATTTGAACCAAGCCTTGTATAAATGAATTTGCTTTGCTTCTTCAATATGATGTGGAATATAAAATTCAATCACTCTTTCCAAATATTTAGAATTCAGATAAACTCTTAGTTAATTTCTCTTTGGGATGTTTAACCAAGTAACGTACTCCCATATGGTTTCCCCAAGATATGGTTTAACCAACGTACTCCCTTTCGATTTCCGCTACCCAAATCAAAATAAAACTTTAAGTTTACTTGATTTCCAAATATACGTAGTATATATGATTTTCAATTTAAACCATCCACGCAATTTAAATATGTACTGAAAATAAAGAGTAGAGAAAGAGAGAGTGAGACGAAGATTTTTACGAGGTTCGGCTTATACCTAGCCTACATCCTCGCCTTTGGTAAACCACCAAAAGATTCACTAAACTTGTTCCTTTAACTGGAAGAACAAACCTTTACAACACTCCTTGGTTAAGGCTAGAGCCCGTCTTCTCCAAACGATATCCTCTCGTCCGGTCACTCCTTAACTAGGCTAGTACAACAATTACAACACAACTAATATACTTCAAAGTAAACAAAAATATGGAAATTAACTTGAAGCTCAATGAAGTATATCATCGATTGATTCTTTAAATGATTTAAAGATTTATTATTTGTAGCACAATTCTAGTGGAAGAAGATTAGCAACAACTCAGTTGAATTCGTGCACAATATGTGAGCTTGAGAGCAAGAGAGAGCTTTGAGAATTTGAGAGCAATTTGAAAGAGACTTTGAATTTTTTTCAGAATTTGAATTCTTGGTGCATTGATTCAATGATATTTGAGGCTTATTTATAGAATTTAAAAGTGTATAACTTGATCCCCAAGTGGCTTGAAATATTCCCCAAGTTTCCATAAGTTTTGAGCCACAAACAACCCCATTTAAAAAATTTGACTGTTATAAGAAAATTCCTAACAGCTGCGTGATAGATGACTGTCCATTTTGGGCAGTCGTCTGTCTAGTTAAAACAAAGGGGCAGTAGGGTGTCAGTCGTCTATCCAAACATGCACAGATGTCTCATTTTGCTCTGACAGTCATCTGTCAAGTTCTTGACAATTGTCTGTCATGCTGTTAGCTTTGAGCACCCTTAAGTATTTTGATCATATATTTTATTTTATAACTCCAAATTTGATGATATTGGTGTAAAATGAAAGATAAAAGAAAATCCTACAACTTTAATGTTGAACACATTTTAAAATAAAGACTTTTTGATGGGGAAAAATATGCATCAATGCAGATATAGAAACATTGACAGCATTTGAGAAATCCTCTTTTTGGTGCTTTTCATTCCAAAATTGATTCTAACCTTTTTAAAACAGTTTTTGACCTTGTAAAATATTTCCAAAGTATGTTAAAGGTATCTAGGTCCAAGACATTAACCTAAGAGTTTCATGCATCCATATTGAAATTCTTTGAAGTACTTACATGAAATTTCCTAGACTATTTCAATTCTTGAATTCCTTGAGGCCTTTATACTTGCTTCATCTTGAGCTTTCCCTGTTGATCACTTGGGCTTTAATTCTTTGATGCTATTTATTTAATATCAATGCTCTCATGATTCTCAGGCTTTAAAATTTAAATCCATGCTTCAAGCTTGATATAATCATCCTTATCTGAGGTTCAAGCTCTCATGAATTCTTTAACCTTGCATTCTTCATTTAGTCATGAAAATGCATCACTTAAGATAGCATGTTAAGATCCACTTGTTTGTTAGCATCAAAAAAAGATGTTAAGCCTTATAAGGCCAACACTTATGTTTAATGTTGTGTTGTGTCTCATGCTGAATCATCTGTTGATAATACTGTTAATGATGTATGCGATGATTCCTATGAAAAGTACTGCAGCATATTGTATGATGAATCATCTGATAATCTTTGCGATAGTCCTGTTGAACAAGCATGCAATGATTCATATAATTACTATGATATATCTTATGATGTTAAAAGCATGCCCTCATATGGAGAACTAGAAAAGGCTTCATTTAAATTTCATAACTTTCTAGTTAGATTATCTAAGCAAGAAATTGTAGTGAAAAATGAAAATAAAATATTGGCAAAACAATTAAAAGATTTGAAAAATTATCATATCATCTTAAAAAAGAAAAAGATTGTGAAGGTATTAAAAATCATCTGTTTAGAAAGAAAGATTGAAGATAGTTCTGAAATGATTTTCAAATCCAAAGATGGGAAGTATAGTTCAAACAAACCCTTAAGAGTTAAAAAGAAAAACATTTTCAAAAAGGATTCATCCTTCATATCCCATAAGCATCCTTATGCCTCATCAAGCAAAAAGAGTTTAAATAAGCATAATTCTTCACGTATATACAAAATATGCTTATTTCATGAAAGAAAAGGGCATGTGTGGTTTAACTGTCTACTTAGAAGTGCCAGAGGCTTAGGAAAGGAAATGAAATGGATAATCAACAAGGAAAACCCCGTAAGACTTAAGGAAAAATGGATTTAAATCAAAATTATCAAATTAGTTATTTTTCTCCTTAGAACCTAAGACTAGGTTTAGGAGTTGTGATGACTATAGGCTTAGGAAGTGGTTGGTGTTTAAAATGAAAATTCTTAGTATATGCATCCAGTATACACTATATTGAATACTAAGATTCTTAGAAATACATGTAAGATATCCAATCTGAACTTAATTCGAATATATATCATAATGATTGGGTAGGATATGAAAACCTTGGCTACAACATACTAGAGTAAAATCCACTTCCAAATGGACATGGCATCTCTACCAAGTAATTAATTTCAATTGCTTAACTCATGCTTAAACATGATCATATAAGGTTGAGCATATTCTGTCCATTGCAAAAGTTTGAGTTTTAGGAAATGAATCCTTCTAGTCAAACATCTTGACCTAAAATCATTTTGAATGCCTAAAATGCCTAATAAAATATTTAGCCATCACTCTAGGCTTGAGGCACTATTGATTATAAATGACTAATATATATATTAAGTGCTTCTCATAGCTATAACCAAATTAGAGGCATCCACTTGGGGATTGGTCCCTTTGAGTTTAAAGTGTAAATCCTTTAATTTTGATTTAATCCCTCCATAGGAAATCTTAACCAAACCATGATCATATCAGGTATAGATTCATCTTTTCCTTGGTTTATACCCTTGTTCCAAATTGTGATAATATCTAAAGGATACTTTCCAATCACCAAAGAGCTACAGTCAAAATTCATATAATCTTTAACGCTCTTTGCCAAAGCAGTTAGGACAATGTCTTTAGACTTCTTATCCTGAAAAATGTCCTGCCTATCCTAAATACTCTTCTGTACCCATTAGTGATTGAATTTTCAAAGAGTATTTATTCAAACTCCCTTCATAAGCTCTTAAAACATAAAATAAAATCCATTAGAGCTTTATATACATAGAAGATGAGTTGAATGGCTAAGTTGGTTGCACTAGGTCTTAATCTTTTAAAAAAATATCTATTGTGACTTTCTGGTCCTCTAAGCCTAATCATGTAAAGCCAAGATATAATCATTGACAACTTAAAACACTTGACTAAAGAAAGTAGAAAATTAAGAAAATGCATAAATTGAATAAGTGCATAATTCAAGGGGAGCATTTCTCTTTCATGAATATATGTATATTAAATACTCTTATGATTTTTATCTTTATGCCCATATGCCTTCATAAGAAAAACACTAAATTCCTACTACTCATTATACGTTAAATGATTATATTTTCTAATAGATAGTTTATCTTATATATCATTTGTTGATTGCTCACTGATTGCATGCTTGTGTTGAATGCCTCCTACATGGGGGATGCAGTGGATGTGTATTGCATGCTGGTAGTGGATATAGGTTTTCGTATATTCAAACTGAATTATTTTGAATTGATTGCTTGAATCTATCAGGTTTTGGTGCATGAAAATTTGGGAAATGTCCGATTTACAGACGGCATGCTGCCGAAATTTCAACAGGAATTTTCCCCAACCAAAACCTTGTGTTAAAGATGATTATGATAAAATTAACGTTAAAATATTTTTTGAAAGGATGAGTGAAAACTAATAGAATATTAAATTTCATCCTTACATAATTATCCAATGATTAGGGGAGCTTAGCTCCATCCCTATAGAAAGCGCATAAATGACTTATATGCATCACTTCACTTTTTGAAATATTGAGGCTCTTCTGAAAATCCCTGAACATTATATCCTGCACATGAACATGCCTTAATATATATTCTTTGATGCATCTATGGTCTATAGGGATAACTATACTAATAGGGATAAATATAGTTGATTAATAATCAGTATGGTTCGTTTAGAAGTTTCCAAATGATGGCTTATACTACTAGGCATAATAAAATAATTCTCTATCTAGTATAAGTAGCTTATTGTATCTAAGCATGAATTCAAATCGATAGGGGGAGCATCTAAAGTTAAATCTGATTTTGTTATGTTCTCTAATATGTTTAGCTTAGATCTGTTTTGAATCAAGTGTGGCGTATGCTTAACTGAAATGATATTACTGAAAATCTTTGTTTATATTTGCAATAGTTATTTGATTTGCCATATGATCTTGCATGTGATTGTTAAATTTTTTTAGGATCATTATGGTTGTGGTTTTCTAGTTATATTGTAGTACGTGCTTCATTGACAAATCAGAAAATTTATGCTTGCTTGTTTTGAATTTAAGTTTCGTTTTCAGCAAGCATATGCCCCCAGTATTTATTGAAAATTTTAAGGGGATATATTTTTATACACACACACACACACACACACATTTATGAAAGGAAGAATTAAACTTATATAGAATATATTTTATGCCTTGCTTGTGTGCTTTAATGCCTTTATGACTTGTGCTTTCCCTATATTAAAATTTTAAGTCATGAAGTTATACTTTTTTTATTTGTTTAAAAAATTTACTAAGGGTGTTGCATTGCATAACTGGTTCATTGATAATACATGAAATGCATGTAAACTAGTTAGATCGTTTTTATGCTCAAACCTTTTATTTGGTATCATATGCCGTGTGCTTTTAACTCAAATTTTTCACAGGTCTTATGATATGATTTAAATTGTTATGGTTTGTGGATAATTCTGGTCTAATTATGTTTGTTATGTCCTTTGAACTTTTTAAATGACCAGTTATACAATTTGTGTGCTTAATTGCTATATTTCATACTTTATGAGATTATCTCTGTCATTCATTTTGTATTATATGGCTATTCATATCTCTTGGATGATTGAGTGTTATACCTTTGCTCATTATATTGATCATACTGGATTGTTTGAGTTGAGTCAATTATTGTAAATCATTTGTTGAACTCAATCAGGTCATTTCTATACAGATATTCTTTTAGGAAATGTTTTATTTTCAAACGACATGCTGTTGAAATTTTTAACGATTTCCCAAAACCATATTTGTATTTGAATGATAATTATCTCTTATTTTCCTCTATATACTCAAATGTTTATTTATGCCCTTTTTGTTGTTGCCAAAAGGGGAAAAAGTAGGCAAGTATTTGTCATCATCAAAAAGGGGGAGATTGTTGACCCTATTGGTCGTACCCAATTTTGATAATGATAAATACTCTTTGTATTTGATGGCTTTCAAGTTTGTGTGCAGGATTATACTAACTAGATCATATTGATGGCATGTGGCACACAGTGGCTTGAAGCAAAAGAAGACTCAGAAGATTCATTGTTGTAATTTTATAAGTTTAATATTGGGTCTGTAATAGTAATATAGGAATGGTCTATAATAATTAATGCATGACATGCATGTAGGATCTATAAGCTCAACAAGACCGAATGACCTTAGGGAACACCCTTCGGTCGACCGATGCCGGATTTTTTTGGTAGGGTAAAAAGACCTTAGGAAAGACACTAGGTCCCAACACTAGTGCATATAGTTCCCAACATCACTTATTATATCTGGGGAATTAAATAAGGCAAAATTGGACTTTAATTGAAAATCTTGAGAGTGCTCGGGCGACTAAACTTGTGGCGTTCAAAATACCTCGGGCAACCGAACCATTGACAAGTCAACATGTTGACTTGTGTTCGGCAAACCGAACCAATTTGCACGTATCTTGCTCGGTCGACCGAACCTATGTCAAGTCACTTTTCACCAACCCAGACACCTGAACCTTCGTGTTCAAAATACCCTCGGGTGATCGACATGACAAGTTCGGGCTACTGAACATATGACCGAGCACCTGAACCGCGGACAGAATGATTTTCACCTTAGGTTAGCCAATTGAGCTTGAACTTGGACACCCAAACATCCAAAAGTAGCTTTTTTGGATTGAGTCTATTTGGGCGACCGGACCATAGTTCAGCCACCCGAAACCTCTCGGGTTGTTTATTTTTTTACCGTAGTTAAGTTGGTTAAACAAGGTTAATTTTGCTAAACTTTTTTAAACAAATTTAATAATACCCATAAAGTCTCCAACGGTCATAATTTTGCCATTCTTTATATATAGGGGTTCATTTGCAAAATTAGTGGTGATTAGCAAATAAATTTAACAAAAAATTCCCTCAAATTTCTTAAAGCCTATTTGTTCATTCCAACCCCATAACACTCAAATACCTTCATTTCTTTGAGAAATCTTACTTTGTGTATGTTTATTTATTGTTTGTTATTGCTAGATACTCATAGCATATTCTTTGTTGTTTGATTTTCAAAGTGAGAGTAAAGCAAAGATTTTTCCTCCGATTTCATTAAATAAATCTAGGTGTGGGAAAAATCTTATAGTTAAGTGAGTCTTTACAATTGTTATTGTAGGACTCAATGAGCTTATATTTTTGTGTGCAAAAATATTTTCACAAGCTTATTTTCAAACATCTCTTGTACTGGCATCTTGAGAAAATATTGGTTGAGATTGTTTGATTATACTTGCTAAAAATATTTGAAATCCTAGAGTGTTATTGAGAAATATTTTTATACAAAGTTTCAAAGATTAGTTTATTGATACACTCTTGTGCTTGATTGTTTATAGACATAACTTTGAGCGTTGATTGCACACATAGAGCACCAAACTTATAGTTTGTATATCATTGAGGTGCATTGATTATACTGTGTGTAGTGGTACATATCTGCTTGTGTAAGAAGCATTTATTTTTACGAAAATTTCATATTGATTGTATTCCAAGCGCCAGCCTAAAAAGGGAGACTAGCGCTGTAAAATAGTCCCAGATTGGCTTAGACCCGGTTAGGAAAGATAGGTGCACCATTCTAGTAAGGTGTAGGTTGAGGTCAGACCTGTGAATTGACCTGGTTGTAACTGGTGCCGCTCCACCCGTTAAGTGAGCATTAGTGGAATTTTCGGACTTGCGAGCTAAAGGCAGGGACGTAGGCAGTATTGGCCAAACCCCGATAACATTTCGTGTGTCTGTTTATATTTTCGCACTTTATATTTACCGCATGTGTATATTATATTGTGAATGCTGTGCATGATTTAAATTTCCGCATATTATATTTATCTGCGCATTTGGAATTGCATAGAAAGACCCTAGGTTTTGAAATACTGCTAACATATGGTTTAACCTAGAAATAAGTTTTAAAATTCCAATTCACCCCCCCTCTTGGGAATACACCAAGGCTAACATATATACACATTTCTTCGTTTTTTCATAAAACATTTTGTATACCACTTTGCATCATTTCCATATAACAATCTCTTTTCATCACAATTATGTATATAAAACATAATTAAATTTCCATAATTTCAATTCTGTATAAAACAGTTCAGTATGTACACACACACACACACACACACACACACACACACACACACACACATATATATATATATATATATATATATATTTCATAATCTCATTGTCTGCAACTCAAATCATATATCCCAATTTCAATTACATTCCCAGTATAAACCTGTTATATCATATTTCTCATGCCACACAATTTTCGTCTAATATTTATAACATATTAATCACAGGTAAAATACAATATTTCATTTTTCACATACTTTAAATCAGAAATTCCTTTCCCAAAAATAGTTGCTATAATTTATTCCCCTTACCTAACTTATTGAGAAGCCTGTTAACAACCTAATCCCACGCCTACAGCGTTCAAAACTCAAAACCCTGACATTCACATTTTTCTCAAATCAATAAACTCATTTCCCAAAATATTTCTCATTTAACACTTCCTAGGCCCTATATACTCCAAATAAATACTTAAACCCTAAAATACCTTACATACCCTGATTTTGGGATGGTGCCCAAGGTCTCCAAATCAACAATCTGCTCCAGTTAAGTTGTAGAGAATCTCCCCACGAACCTCGTGGCAGTTCCCGATGATTAATCCGACCTATAATGAAGTCAGAATTGAAGAGAGAGAGAGAGAGAGAGGGGGGCAACCGTAGGTTTAGAGAGAGAGAGAGAGAGAGCGAGAGGAGAGAGAAAATACGCTGAAAAATGAGGGTTTTCATATTTATAGGCTGGCATTCATCAACGAGTTCAAGTGATTCATTGACGAACCCTTGAAGGCACTTTGTCGATGAGGAGATTGGTTCATCGACGAACCTGAAATTTCCTGAAATTCCCAGACTCTCGGTATCTATTCGTTGACGAGACATGTGTACTTTATCGACAAGTTCTATAGGGACATTCGTCGACAAGGACCCTGAGTTCGTCGACGAAGCCCTGTTGATCCCCCTCTTCCTTTTCCCATCTCTTTCATTTCTCTTCTTTTATTACTCTCATTAATTTAATTTTTCGGGTCTCTACTGCTCAAATATAATACTTGTGAAAGTGTGTGCTTATTAAAGGTTGAAAACTCGAACCCACATTCCAACACATTATCATAAATTGCACACATTCATCCATTCTTGCATATACATATAGAAATGTTTGAAACATAAAAATTGCATACACAACTAAAGAGTTATACCATGTATAAGCAATTATTCATATATACAAATAAAAAATGTTAAAACCATGGTGCAATCAAAGGATCATCTAATTCAATTTTGATGTAATTTATGGTTAATTAATGGCTCAACTCTTTAAGCATCTCTAATGGAGTCGCAAAGCTGTTGACTTGTGGTCAACTCAATTGGGTTGGCGAGGGGTGAGAGATTTGTATTATTTTTGGTTCATTGGAGTCGCCACTAACATGTTATTTACCTAAGTGCGGTTAGTACTCACCTAATTACTACTTATTAATTGGTTTCTAAGCTAATCCTAAGGTCAAGGAACCAATAGTCTCGGTCTGCTTTTGCCATAACTGAACTCGGGAGTACATTTATGCAAGGAGAAGATATTAGCATTCCCTATACAACCGTTCTATGAATGGTACCTAACTAACTATGAATTACCTGAAATTGATTCAGATAACCTTTAATTAATTCCTAAATTATCAAATAAATACCAACATTTTTAAAAGAAAATGCAAAAGGTCATGTGATTTAGGAATGTTTAATAAGACCTTCAAAGGAGGGGGTTTTACTAGATGTACTCTTACTTAAAATTAAAAGGTGAGGTCTGAATACCTCTTTATCATTTTTTTTAATTTTTATTTTTTTATCATTAGGTCATACACATGCACACACATGCAAATATGAAGCACACAATAATTAAATGTGCAAAATTATTATGTAAATGCATCAAAATAAACATAGTCCTAAAATAATCCCCCTAATTTTTAGAAAATTTTCTAGGCTTTTCAGGAATTTTGCAAACAATTTCTAATACAAGGGGCATTTTGGTCATTTTTTACAAAAGCTGTGATTTTTCTTTTATTTATTTATTTTTTCATTTAAAAATAAAATTCCTAAATAAATAATAACACAATCCTCACATATAAATATATGCCCCCTCACAAATAAGTACGCCCATGCACATATACACACAGACACGCATGCATAGTCATATTCATCTGTTTCCAAGTATGCATACACATATTTTTACGTAAGAGACCCATGCATGCATGTATTTTCATGCATAATAAACACATCCTTCAATCACACATGCATGCATGCACCCAACACACACAACATGCTTGAAAACACACATTCATTCCCATGCATGCATGCACATATTTTGACGTAAAAGACCCATGCATGCATGTATTTTCATGATAAATGAACATGTTTCCACTCACATATCTATCCATGCACACCACACACACACACAACACACACTTATGCTCCTTAGACTCATTATTCTCACCTTTGATATTTAACTGTTCTGCATGCCTTCCTCTACTCCAACTTGTAGTTTTTCATTTAACCAATAATGGTGTCAATAATTCTTTCAATTTCATGACAATTTATCTTTAAATTCCTCAACTGCAGTCACAAGATATTCATATCAGATTATAAGATTACGAATAATTTTCTCTATAATTGAAAATTATTTACCTATTTATCATTAGCTCTCGTCTAAGTGATAACAACTAATGTCCTCGAAAAATAATTAGAAATTGATTCTGATTTCTCCATTTATAAAATTTTGTATTGTCATCGTAGAGTCTGCAATCACACTTTTTTAGTTCTTTTAACACGTTGATATCACTTCAGTGATGCATCCTAGACCTGAACAATCTTCTAAAAAATTTGGTGGATAAATTGCTTGAAAACTATAGTGTTGTACTTTTATATTTTTTGTCTGACTGCAATAAACACCATTTTCTATTTCGATATTAAACTTGCGTTATCTTACAACTCTCTATAACCTTGATCTATAACTCTCCAAAAGATCCTAGAATTTGAAGAATACTTGTATCCGGATTCTCCAAAGCTTAAAATTTATTTTTCCATTGAATCTTGGAACCATAGACTAAATCGACGCCATATTGATTAATAGGAAAAATAACTCCTTTACAATAGCCATCAAGTAGTTTGGAGGCGCATATATAACTACTTAAATACGTAGGGTTTCCTACCCATACTAGATTAAATATGAAAACCCATATAATAAATAAAAAGACACCTAGGCTTTTCTACACATAAGACTAACTATGAAAACCATATAATAAATAATAGGAAACTTGATCTATTTTCTATAGAGCAAATAGAATTTAAGAGCAGAGATCGATTGAGAGGCAAGGGAATCCATATATATTTTCTAATCATTCTAGAGGTTCTATGATGCTCTTTCACATTTTGCCAAAACAATGACTTTCGATGCTCTTGAGAAAAGTAGAGCTACCATATGCAATTTCGCTATTTTAAAGATGATATGTACTGACTCCAAGTTCTCTTACATTTTCTTTCAATTAAATTTTGAATCTCTTTACCAAAGATTCTAACATGAAATCTAATACTAATTCATTGCCCTAAAATGGATTGGGTGTCGTAAGTGGCACATCGAGAGGTTATGAATGCGTTGAGAATTTACTGAATGAAGAGAAAGTAAGAGCGGAACTTAGATATTGGCTAAGATGGATGGAGAGCATAGAGGATGGAGAAATGTTAATTATAAAATTAATTAGGAAAGGTGGTGAAGATTTTGAAAGATTTAAAGTGTAATGGTCATCATTTAATTATTTGGAAAGTGGACTATTATTTTTTAATTATAATACAAACAATTATTAAGTGAACTAATAAAATTAGAGGAATAAATGAATCAATCAATTCGAGGTGAACATTATAATTTAAAAAACTCAAAAAATTTAAAAAAATTTAGGGATTGAAATTTGAAAGCTTTGAAGTCACTTTCTCTTTTAATGTATAGATGAAATGATGTAATTGACTGACATGACTTTTTACTCAAAAATTTAATGTGAGTGGGCACCCTGACTTACTAATCTCTTTGAATTATGATGTCTCGCATAGTCGATCCTTAACCTTTCTAGGTTAAACCCAAGGCAAGCCAAAGCTCAAAGAAAAGGACCGGACTAAGCCTGGGTTCAGTTTGGTTGGTACATGACTTCAATCATCCCAACTCAATTCAAAGCTTGTATTGTGCTTTATGCTGAACACCAGCCAGGTCATTTATATAAACTAGGGATGGCCTAGCATATATATATATATATATTATAGATTAATAAATTCCAAAAAATATTGAGGGCGGATGTAAAAATATAGAAAAGCTTTGAAAACAGAGAGAAAAGCAAGAAGAATAATATTTCTTGTCTTCATTAAATGAATTATATGGTATACAAGTAGGCTTTTATATAGATACAATAACAACCATTGAGCAACTAATCTAACTGCCCATATTAGTTATAACAACTTGGTGTATTTAGTTTGGTTCTTGATCCTACTCTAGGTAATCTTGTAAGCTCCAACATCCCCCCTCAAGATGAGAATGGATATTAATCATTCCTATCTTTTGAATAAGATGATAATAATGGATTGAACCAAGAGGCTTGGTTAATATATCAACTAGTTGGTGCTTAGAAGGAAAATGAATGATAGTAATGAGGCTTGCTTGCATTTTTTCTGGAACCAAGTGGCAAACCAACTGAATATGCTTAGTCCTTTTATGGTGTACAGGATTTGAAGCAATTTCAGAGGCTGGTTTGCTGTTAGTATATAATAAGGCAGCTTGAGAATGAGAAATATGTAAATCAGCTAAAAGATAAAGAAGCCATTGAATTTCACATGTAGTTGTAGCTAAAGCTCTGTACTCAGGCTCAGCAAATGATCTGCTTACAATGGGTTGCTTCTTCTATTTCCAGGAGATAAGAGAATCCCCAATAAATACTGTAAACCAGTCACACTTCGGCGAGTGTCCAAGCAACCACCCCAGTCACTATTTGAGTATGCCTTTAGATGAAGAGATGAGTTTGCAGACAGAAAAATACCCTGACCTTGTGTAGATTTAATGTATATGAGTACCCTTTCAGTAGCTCAAAGATGAAGTGTACTTGGATTAGCCATAAATTGACTTAATGCTTGAACAAAATAAGCAATATTAGACTGAGTTATAGTTAAGTATAGCAATCGACCTATGAGCCTTCGATATGATGCAGGATCAGTGAGAGGAGGGGAAAGATTTGTTGTGCTGAGTTTCAAAGTAAATTCCATGGGAAAAGTTGCTGGTTTATAGCTAGAAAAACCACTGTCTTGGAGAATATCTAGGGCATATTTTCATTGAGATATAGCAATACCTTTAGCTGATCGAGCTATTTCAAACCCAAGATGTATTTTAGTTCACCAAGATCCTTGATTGTGAAAGAATCATTGAGAAATTTCTTGACTTCATTAATATGAGCAATACTGTTAGAAACAAGAATAACATCATCAACATAAATGAGTAAAGCTATAAAAGCTAAGGGGTTTGTTTTGATAAAGAGAGAAGAATCTGATTTGCCCTGAGTAAATCCAAGTTGCAACAAGGACGTGGACAGCTTGGAGAACCATTGTTGTGATGCTTGTTTTAGTCCATAGATACTCTTTTTGAGCTTGCATACACGAGGGTCATTTGTTGAAGAGTAGCCTGGTGGTAATTGCACATATACTTCTTCATTAAGATCTCCATATAAGAAGGCATTATTTACATCTAATTGATGTAAATTCTAGTGTTTTATAGTAGCAACAACAAGTAATGCTCGCACAGTTGTCATTTTAGCAACATGAGAGTATGTATCAAAAAAATCTAACCCTTTTTGTTGAGTGTAGCCCTTGGCCACTAGTCTAACTTTATATCTTACAATTGTGCCATCAGCATTGAACTTGACACGATAAACCCATTTACAACCTATTGCAGTCTTATTTGAAGGTAAAATGGCAAGATCCCAAGCATTGTTTAATTTAAGAGCTTTTATTTCTACCATGGAATTTTGCTATTGAGGATGAGCAATAGCCTGTTTGAAGGTTTGGGGTTCAAAAGTGGAAGTAACAGCAGCAACAAATGGTTTATATTTAGGGGATAGCTGAGAAGTAGAAAGATAATGAAGAATATAATGAGGGTTACCTTTATTAGAAGCTGAACTGCAATTAGGAGATGATTGAGAAGCTGAAAGTGTTTGAGTCATATTACCACAATAAAAATTCTTTAAGTATGCAGGAGGATTTCTGATCCTTTGAGATCTTTAGAGAGTGTCAATATGAGTATGTTCAATTGAAGTGTTCTCAGATTGGGGAGGAAGTTTAATAGAAGTTGAGGAGTGATTGGGCTTTGAAGAATCAAAATACTGAGGAAAATTAAGAAAAACAAAGGGTGTATGAATTGTGTTTGGTATGGAAGGAAATATGGATTCATGAAAAACTACATTTCTGGAAATAAAAGTTTTAAGAGTAACAAGATCCAAAAGTTTATACCCTTTGACATTTGGTGGATAACCCGGAAAAATACATTTTGAAGCTCTTGGTTGGAATTTTCCTCTATGAGCTGTGAGTGTGCTAGCAAAACACAAACACCCAAAAACTTTTAGAAAGTTATAAGCTAGATGTTTTTGAAATAAAAGAAAGTATGGTGTTTGATTTTGGAGAATAGAAGAAGGGATTCTATTTATGGGATGTGTTGCTATTAGCACACAATCTGTCCAATAATAAAGTGGCAATTTGGATTGGAAAAGCAAAGCTCTAGCCACATTAAGTAGGTGTTGATGTTTTCTTTCAACTTTACCATTCTGTTGGGGTGTTTCAACACAAGATAATTGATGTATTATGCCATTATTATTGTACAAATCAGTCATGTTAAACTCTTGACCATTATCAATTCTAAGAGTTTGAATAGATGTGTTGAATTGAGTATGAACATAAGAAACAAAATTTGTGAGAATGGTACAAGTTTCTATTTTGGTTTTCATGAGATAAAGCCAAGTAAATCTTGTATAGTCATCTATAATAGTGAGAAAACAATGAAAACCAAAATATGAAACAGGTGAGAAAGGACCCAAATATCACAATGAACTAATTGAAAAGCTTTATTTGAATAGCTACTTGATGCAGGGAATACAAGTCTTTTCTAGTTTGGCTAAAGGACAAACTTCACATATATGAATTGGATATGCTGATACATTGGAATTTATATCACTAATAAATTTCAATCTGGTAGATGGAATATGTCTTAGACGAAAATGCCAAATATCAGCATTGGTAGTACAATTATTTACTGAAGAAACTGAAGATAGACAATTGAGATCAAATTTATTCCTTGCTAGAACAGAAGGTTGTTGTAGGTGATATAGGCCAGACATCATCTTCCAGCTAATTAGGTTATGCAAAATACATTTGTATTGAAGGAAAAACAAACCAATGGAATTTTCTTAGTAAGTTTTGAAGTAGATATGAGATTAACACTGAATGAAAGAATGTAAAGAGCATTATGTAAGATAATATTAGCTGAAAAATGTACAATTCTATTGAAAATAACAGGAGCAGATTGACCATTTGGTAAATGGACTACAGATGATTGTTTTGGTAGATGAACTGAAGTGAAAAAATGAGGAGAACAAATCAAATGATCTGTAGCTCCTGTATCAAGAATCCATGGAAAATTATTTTTGTCAGCTGAAACAACATGACATGATATGATACCTGATGTAGAGGCAGTATTTGTTGTTGGATTTATGTGTGTATTAGAAAGGCTATTTGCAAGGGACAACAAGTTTTGAATTTTCTTTTGAGAAAATATATTTGAGATGCTTGAATTTAACTCCAAAGAAGAAGCAACATTTGCATTGGACAAATTTGTATTTGTATTTCCATGTTGAGCAGGAATAATTTCTTACTCGTGGACCTTTCCATCAAGGTGGAAATCCAATTAAGTGGAAACACTTATCTGCAAGGTGACCTTTATATCCATAATGGGAACAAATAACATTTCCTTTGACTTTCGATTTTGTGAAACGAGTACCATTAGTAGTAACAAACTTTTGTGTTTGTGCAGCAGTCATAGCATGAGAATCTATGGAAAAACCAACAACATTAGATAATGATCTTTGACTTTCTTCTTGTAGTAGCAAAGAAAAAACTTTGCTCATAGAAGGAAAAGGTGATTGAAGAAGTAATTTACTTCACATCATAGAGTAAGAATCATGCAAACCAATGAGAAACTTCATCACATAATCTGATTGCTGCCTATTTGTAAAATTCTTTAAAAGATTACAAAAACATTTATCAGGAGTTCCACATCTGCAGCTTGGAATTGGTCTGTAGCTGATATATTCATCCCATAGGGTCTTGAATTTGTTGAAGTATTCAGTGACTGATCTTGTTCCTTGAGAAATTGAACTGAGAGATTTTTCTAGGGTAAAGACTCTTAGACCATCACTTCGAAGGTACCTTGTCTTGAGTTCTTCTCAAACATCACATGCAGATGTGAAGTATAACAGACTCCCATGAATTTCTTTGGCTATAGAATTCATCAGCCAAGATAGAACGAGATTATTTGCTCTCAATTAGGCAATTCAAATCCTAGAATCACCAACATTGGATTGAGGCAGAGTACCATCTATGAATGCGATCTTATTCTTAACTGTAAGAGCAATGGAGATAGATCTACTCCATGCAACATAATTGTCACTAGTCAAGATTTCAGAGACTAGAAAAGCTCCAGGGTTATTCGATGGATGCAAGTAATAAACACTTGAAGAATCATCTGATGGATTTCTTGAAGATTCACTAGCATTTGCCATAAAAGCAGAATGCATAGAAGATTCAGGTTCCACCATAGAAATGGAACAAAAAAGAGAATTTTTTTTTTTAAGAGAGCAGCAAAAATTGAATCAATTAATTTCTGAAATTTGAAACTCCCTTGGCCAACCATAGCTCTATCTGTAGTTGATTTTCTTCTCCCTGGTTTACAGCGAGAGATAAAAGTTTGGTGAAGATGACTATGCTTGTTCTACAATAAGCATCTCCCTATGGAATTCAGTCAGTGCACTATGAAGCATGCAGTGGAATTTTGCTCTAATACCATGTAAAAATACAAAAAAGCTTTGAAGATAGAGAGAAAAGCAAGAAGAATAATATTTCTTATCTTCATTGAATAAATTATATGGTATACAAGCAGACTTCTTTTATAGATACAATAACAACCATTGATCAACTAATCTAACTGCCCATATTAGTTATAACAACTTGGTGTATTTAGTTTGGTTCTTGACCTTGCTCCAGGTCATCTTGTAAGCTCCAACAGCGGACTTGTGACTTTGGTGACCTCAAGGTTACAAGTTCGATTCTCCATTTGTGGATTGTACGGTGAATTACCAAGAGTATGTCAATGGGTGGACGGTAACATTTTCACCTCGTGGGCTTGGTGCCGTACCGGGAGGGTCCAAAGGGCTCATCAGTGGCTAGAGTTCCTATGTTATAAAAAAAAGTTCAAACAATATTTCCAGGTTTAATTCTAACCATAAAAAGCTCATTTTAAAAAAAAATTGGCTAGGTGGAAGATGCAAAAGATTATTCACTTTTCTCCAATGGATTTTTTAATAGAAAAATAATTTGAAATGAAAAATAGTTGTGTTGTTAAGATAGTTGGAAATATGTGAGATAGACTTACATAAAATATAATTTTATGGGTTGGACAAATAATTATATTTGCTTTTCTCTACCCTAGAGCCATATTGCGAGATTTTTTTTTTTTGTTTTTGTTTTTTTGAGACTAGTATTTAGTTAGTTATAAGCAAGAAGAGGAACAAGTTTTTTGAATTTTTCTTCACCATTTCCACATCTTTAAAACCAAGATAAAAAAATTGATTTTAATTTGCAAATTTTATTTCCACCAATCATCTGCCGACCTTCTCATTCACTTTGTCGGGACATTTTCTTTGCATTTTTGTCGAGATTCATCTTATGGGGCAATGGGTGTTGTTCTTACTTGAGATTTTTGAGTATTGATGACTTTATTTGTCACAAATTAATTGGTAATTTGGTTTAAAAGATTTTTTTTTTTTGGAAAGAGCCAATTTTGTTTAAAAGATTTATTCTTTTAATCCCATCATTGATATTGTAGAAGATTTGCCCATTTCGGTCTCATAAGTTTTCCTAGCACTAGGATGGTTTTTCATGTAAAGATTGCCTGGGTGTGTTGTGGGTTCATTGTTTCAATTTTGTTGTGGTTCTTATTTTATTGAATTTAGGTAGATTTGAATGCTCGATGAGTCATTATAATTCCTATGCAATTAATTAGCACAATGAAAAGCATACTATTTTCTTGGGTTTGGTCTCTTGGCACAGCCCCAACACTAATGAGAGCACAGCAAGCACGATGCTGAGGTTCTGCACAATTTTTGGACATGGAAATGCAAATTGATGTGGGGATATATATGTGGAGACTTGAGCTTAGCTATTCCTGCAGCGAAGTGGTAAGCAGGACTTGAAATTTTTTTCAGGTAGGCATCAAACACCAATTTTAGAATCAGCAACTCTAGCTAACCTTTGTTGTTCACTGTTTGGTGACAGATTTACTTTGAAAAAACCATAATTATGCAATTAATAAACATGGTTTAACTCTAGATTTCTACAGGCAGGATTTTTTTTTTTTACTAAAGGACGGCGGCACCTCCATTTATTTATTAATATATCTTCACTTTTAACGAAAGAATATTGTGATTACAAGACGGCATTAATTTGATAACCTGCATGATTCTAATATAAATAAGGAGGACATGCATCCATGAAAGATGGCTTGATTCTTCATGCTTATATTGTTGTTTTTGAAGCCCTTCGAGCTAGAATGATCCAACATAGCACACGATAAAACACGAAGAAGCCAAACATGATGCCCACATTCATCCATCTGGTGTCCTTGTCAAGTCCTCTGCTCTTCAAGACATCTTTTCCAGTTAGCAAACACTTTGAATGATCTTGAGCATGCCAAGAGAAGCACTCATCTCGCAGACTCCAGTATTCGTTTATGAGCAGCGAATCAAGCGGATACCGATAAAGGGAAACATAGTACATGAAGAGCCAATATTTTGGAATGCTGTCTTTTGGAATGAAGTAGCCTGAGAAGAGGAAGAAGGCCCCAAGAACTGTGCAGATGAGAGAATTACCCGAAATGAAATCGGGAGAAACTGCGCTTAGGAAGAGTACCAGAGAGCTAGCCATCAGGACAATAAGCCAAACTACAAAAATGAAAAATGTGAAAGCAGCAATGGAGGGATTGAGTCCTACAATCCAGTAGACAGGAATGGCAAAAAGAACAGCCACAGCAAGCAGGAAGGGAAGAAACACCATGGTGTTGGCAATCAGATAAGAGGAAACTCGGTAGGCTCCCCTTGAGACTTCTTTCATTAGCACACGCCGCTCTTGGAGGTATATCGGTAATGCTTCGACAGTGGAAGAAAGGAGGAAACTAAGACTAAAAGCAAACAGCCCCAATCGTTCCGCGATTCCCTCTTCATCCTTCCTCACCTTTACATAAACACTTCCCAATCCGAAACCCCCGACGAGAGCCTGCATCGTTCTTGCCAGGAGCAATTGCTTTGTTCTGAAAATTATCTTCCAAAACCTTGAGCACAGAAACATAATCTCAAAAAAACTCCACAAGTATGAATCCATCTGTTGTTTAACACTGCTAGATTGCTGGAGTCCTATTTCTTCTCCTGGCCATAACGCCAGCGAAGATGGTGTTTTTTCTGCTATACCAGGCATGTATCTTCTGTTATTTGAATCTTCCAGTTTACTTACAATCTCCATGGCAAATTCCAAAGCATTCAGCTGCAGTGGAACTTTGAATCCCAATCGAGTTATTGCTTCCTCGAGGGATTCAAGACTGCCGTTATGTGCAACTGATCCATGGGAGAGGATTAAGAAGCTAGAAATATATTGTAGGATCCTATAGCTTGGTTGATGGATTGTTATAACCACAGCTCTTTGCTTTGCTTTTGCCATCAGAGACAGCAGTTCAATGACAAGAAGTGCTGACGAGCTGTCAAGGCCCGAAGTTGGCTCGTCGAGGAGTAAGATCGGAGGGTTGTTAATCAGCTCAAGGCCAATTGATACTCTCTTCCGTTCTCCCCCCGATATCCCTCTATTTTCTTCATCCCCGACAAAACTATGAGCAACATGAAATAGGCCAAGCTCTTGCATCAAGCTCTCTACCCTCTCTTCTTTCTCTTTCAAAGTTCTCATGTCCTTAAGCCTGAACTTGGCGCCAAACATCAGTGTTTCCTTTACAGTAAGCAGAGGAAGCAGATTATCCTCTTGTGCCACGAAACCGCATACCTTCCTCATTTGGGACAGACTACTCACTGTATGATCATTGAGTGAGATAGTACTAGTACTACTCTTTGGGTTGAAATCTTCATTTCTTACGCGCCCAGCAACGACCCTTAGAAGAGTGGATTTCCCAGTGCCACTAGGTCCTACAATGGCGACGACTTGGGAGCTTTTTGCAACGAAAGAGACCGACTTGAGCACGTGGATGGGCTTCGTCTTCTGCACAAAAGGGCAGAACCAAGCCGGGATGGAGCCCTTTCGGCGAATGGTGTAGGACAGGTTTCTAACTGATAGTTTGTAGATTGTTTGGGACGGGTGAGATGGTGGTGGTGGTGGTGAGTGGTGGGGGGAAGATGAAGAAGGACTGCTGGAGGACCCCAGCGCCGAGCCCGATGTGGAGAAGGGCATCGTCGAGTCGTCTTCGAGGGACGGTTGCTGGAAGCAAGCTGCCATTGATTAAGTTATGATTAGTCTTGTGCAGGTGGATGGAGGGAAGGGGGAAAATGATGAAGGCTGTGCATGTTTTGAAGTGAGAAGAGGAGTGGGAGGTTAGACCAACCAAGAAGTTTAACAGTTTGGAGAAGGGTTTTTCCTTGCTGGTGGAGGTGGTGAGCTGTTTGGCAGTGTTTGGTGATCTAAGCAGTTTTGACTAGCTTGAGTATGGTCAATCACCAATTTCTGAATAGTAAGCTCAAGAAATCAACGGATTAGCTTTTGAACTGGCCTTCAACTTGAAAAAAAAAGGTAACCCTTTCAGCTCATCAATTGGATTATTGAGAATGTCTGGTAAAGTGGGATATACAAGGTTAATGAACTTAAACTAAAAGTTGGAAGAGAAGTTCTTATTTATTATTTATCATTTATTTATTTTTGGGGTAGGATTGAAAGACCAAAAAGCAAAAGAATAGATGAAAAAATTCTTTTGAAAGTAATTAATCTTTCGAATTTTGAAAAGAGACTTAATAATTATTTATTAAATTGAGTGATGATATCTCGTTCTATAATTTTTATTCAATTATGATACCTTGTTCACTTAATGGATTAAAACACGAATAAAAGCATAACATGAATAAAATTGAGATTGGTATGGAATGAAAATAAATAAACAAAGTGATCCTAATATTTAAGTTAATAAGAAATGTAGTAGAAAAGAATTTAATATGCCAATTGTATTCCAGTATTTGCTTTTTTATAATGAGACTAGAGAAATGCACTCATCAAATTAATTTTAAGTTATCAATACATTCTGATGTGTTCAAAATAAAATTAAAATAAAAACTTTATATTTAAGAGCCAACCAAAAAATATTTTAAATAATAAAATAATATAAAATAAATAATATATATATATATATATATATATATATATATATATATATATAGAGCTAACCAAGAAATACATTATGATAATGTGTTCGTTTAGGTTGCTTGTCTTTTTTGTTTTTTTTTTTTTTCCTATCGTAATTAAGAAATATATCCATTACTTGGGATTGCTTTTGGAGCAATAAAAGTGAGTCTAAATTGCATAAATTATTATACTAATTTTAATTTTTATTATAGCATTTTGTATTATTTTTCACTTATTTTTTTAGTCATATTTTTCATTTATTTTTTTAGTCATATTTTTTTGTTGTTATTTGATTTGTGGACAGAAATGAACATGCATTCAATTAAATTTCTAATTTGTTTTGGTTTTGACAATATTAACCAAAAAGATTGTTAATTTTTCAAATTTTAGTTTCCATTTTAGGTTTCCAATTTTCATTCTTATAAAATTTTGAAGTGTACCCAACGGCCCTTAAAACAACCAATATTTTAGGCTTGTGGCTATTCAAAAATTCATAAAGTGTTGCTAAAGTATTTTGTTAATGAAGTATCCTATGTACTATGTTTGCAATCTTTTCATTCATTTTTGGATTAAATTATAACAAATACTGCTTGCGTTTGTGTTTACAGCATCTTTCCATACCCTTTTAGAATGGTGATAGTTGCCAAACTAGAAGAATTGGTTGAAGAGTCGCAATGGAAAAATTGTTTTCGATAAGGCATGTTACTTATTGCCTAGGTGATCCAGGAATATCAAATAGTCATGTAGGTGACGAAGGCCATGTCACTATCAAGTGATGTTGGTCGTTTAATCACCAGGCAAGGTGAGGAGATCATAAGTACTAGTCACCCATGCGATAGAGATTGCCCAGTCATCAAGCAACAAATGTCGCCCAATCATTAGGCAACAAATGTTGCTTAGTCATTTGGGATCGCCCAATCATCAAGCAACAACACAAATAAATATTGGGCAAACATGAATGTCAACCAGATTAATTGGATGTTTAATATTTAGAAATGATCCTAATTTATGATTAGACGTTCAATGTTTAGAAATGGATCAAATTTATTATCAGGATGGATTGAATATTTTATTTATAACCTTAGAATTGATGGAGGTTTGACCCCAAAGAGGTGTAGGGATATGAATTATCTTGTAAAAGATCTCCTAATCAATTTACACATATAACACGACTAGTTTAATGCTAAATAAGCCCAGTGCCTTCTATCCCGCCCCCTCTCTTTATCTCTCTCTTTCTCACTTCCTTCTCCCCTTATTCTCTTTCTTCTATCTCTCCTTATATTTTTCTAATATAAGTCTCTTCACCTCAATTTTTTCTCCCTCCTTCTACGATTAATTTGTACGTTCTATGACTCCATTCCTATCCTTACACCTCTTATGAGAGTTAGCATCCACAATCCATTCACCACCAACCCAATGTATATGTGTCTAAATCCACACAATCCTTAAAAGGTGCTTGATTTTTTACCAAATATCTACACCATTAATGGCGCATCCGCATGAGAACCATTATGCCACAACCAATTACCAAAGTGTAGAAATCCTTTCTTTTTTAAGGTGTTGATTAGCAATCTTTGTGACAAGATGGTACTCTCTCTTAGTAGCGGCTCTTCATAATATGGGGCCTTAGGCGAATAATTTAATTAGGGGTCCTTAATATTTTATTTAATTTTTATTTTTATTTAAAATTAATTTTTCTAAGTATATCAAATAATTTTAACTGCACTGTATCTGCACTCCACCCACCAAACACATGAATTCCATAAATAATGTTAATATTATTATATTAAAAAAATATTTAGGTGCCCCAAAATTTTTGGGGCCCTAGGCAAATACCTCAGTGGCCTAATGGAAGAGCCGGCCCTGCTCTCTCTCTCTCTCTCTCTCTCTCTCTCTCTCTCTCTCTCTCTCTCTCTCTCTCTCTCTTTGTGTATACAAAAATCCCAATTTTATAGATAGCCCTCACTTATGGCGGAGGAATACCGTGGTTATAATCAAAACACATGAGATTTACAAATAAACTATCAAAACCATTACTAACATCAAAACCAATACTAAAAACAATATAAGCATGCCTATATATAATCAAAACCAAAAAAAAAAACATAAATAAAATACCTACAAAATGATGTCAATTATACCTGCAAACATAACTAGAGGAAAACAGAGGAAAACCAAATGATGACAATTAAAGACGAATGCTAGGAATAATCATCTTATCTATACGTATGAGACCTCTCATTTTACTCGGTAACATATCACTTACAAAATATCTCCTTATGTTGCCATCTTCGCCTTGACGAGCCAAGAAATCCGCCACCTGATTACTTTCTCTAAATTGGTGATTTATAGAGAACTGAAAACCTTGTAACTCCTCCTCTAACAATTCCCAAAAGTCCCATAAGTACCATAAGGAACAAATTCCATATGTGAGTCATCCTACCACTGATTCCGAGTTGCTTTCACTACATATATTCCGATATCCCAACTCTTTACAGAATTGAACACCACTAGTAAGAGCCGACAACTCCGCTCCATTGTTAGTACCTGGCTCATATTTTTCTGAGAAAGTGGCCTTAATATTACTCGATAAGTTGTGGATGATACCACCGGCACCACAAGAACCTGGATTTCCTCTTCAAGAGCCATCAATATTTAGTTTCAAACAACCTATTGGAGACATTTTCCAGACTACTTTTTGAGGAGTTCTAACCTTTGATGTTTTCGTCTTCACCTGGAACTCTTCTAATAAATTCTTATCTATAGAGGGCAGAGAACCCTTCACGCTTTCTGCATTTTTTGCGAGCCAAAACCTCACAGATAACCAAATGGCATTCCCAGACTCATACTTATGAATGCATTGCACTCTTCTAATTGTATGTTGTTTTAATTTGAAATCCATTTTACATTTTGTTTTTATTAAGTAGAAAGTGGTGCTTATCTTTGTGGATTCATTTATTTTAAATTTCTTTATGCAAATTAAAATGCCTCTGTCTTGTTAGATCCCTATCCTTAGCTACCATTGTATGTCTACTCCTTTAAAAATTAAAATTATGATCCAACTCATAGAAACTTTTTTAATTTCTATTGAAGATTAAACTTGACGGTGGGACAGTGGCAGCAAAACTTGGCAAACAACCTACTCCACCTACCAGCCAATTTTGTTGAAATTAATATCAACCTACTATTCATCCTTTGCTATAAATAGACGTGTGTGTGTGTGTGTGTGTAATGTAATATGTGGTGTAAAGAGGGTGAATAACTAGTGAGAGATTTTGTATTGAGATTTTCCTCTATAATTTATTTCCAATTTATTATTGAAATTAGTTGTTTTGCAATTGAGTGCAATTCCTTACCGAGTTTCAATCACAACCAATGATTGAGTGAATCCTTTGCACCCATCAGTGGTATCAGAGCTTTAGGGTTTTCGGAATTCGCCAAACAGAGGCAAACAGAAGGGAAATTCTATTGGTTTTACTGTAATCCCAAGAGGGGGGGTGAATTGGTATTTTAAAATTTTTCTCTCCTAGGTCAGATATCCAACACCAGTATTACACAATCCTAGGGTCAATCTAAAGCAGAAAATTGAATGAATCAACAAATGCAGGTCAAATTAAATTGCGTAAATAAATTACTCAAGCAAGCATAGAAAATTAAGTAGGACACCAGATATGTTATCGAGGTTTGGCAAATGTGCCTACGTTCCCACCTTAGCTCACAAGCACAAGGATTCCACTGCGACTCACTTAACGGGCGGAGCAGCACCTAATACAATTAGGTTAATTAACGGGGCTGGACTCAACCTATATAATCATTCCGGACTAGATTATCACCCCTTCAGGCCACGCCTGCAATATAAAATATTCACAATACAATTTGCGTACAAAATATATGCTTCTCAAGCAAGCAAATTTGTACCAATATAATCAACACAGTACAGTATGATAGGATATGATATGCTCAATGTAGTCTCAATGTATACTCTCAAAACAATGCAAATATATCAATCAGAATGTGAGAGTGTATGTGTTAGGATATTTGTATCAAAATAATAATATCAATCACAAGATGCAGCAATAAAGATCTTCAGCACACAAGCAAATGTCTCAAAAATATTTTTCTAAAAAATAAGCACAAGAGATATTTAAAATCTATTTGTAAAAATTATTTCACAAACAAAATACAATACAAGCTCTTGAGTATTGCAATGATGATGCAAAACTCACAAGCTCTAACCAAGGAAGACTTATCGACAAATTCTCTAAGAAAAACTTTAAGCTTACTTTTAACCAAAAATAAATTTCAATCAAACAGAGCAGATAAGAGTGTAAGCCTTATAAGATAATCACAAGAGCAATCTTACTAAACGATTTGTGCAATGGGAATTAGTAAGAATGGAAGTGGAGAGCTTAAATATGAGAAATAGGGTTTTTGAATTTCAGAGAGAATTTGCTAATGATATTTGCTAATTTGTTGCTAATCTATCCAAATGAGGGGGTATATAGAGACACCCCAAAAATTATAACCGTTTAGGACCTATCTAGTATTTTTGAAAAAGTTTAAATAGGATTAATAAAAATTAACCACGTTTTAACCTCGATAAAATTTGAGCAACCCAAGAGGTTTGGTCGACCGGGTTACTCAGTTCGGTTGACCAGGGTGTTTTTGAACAGAGGTGTTGGTCGACTAGACTTGAGGTGATTTTGAACCTCCAAGGTTCGATCAACCAGGCTAAGTTCGGTTGACCAAAGTTGGATGTTTGGTCGACTAGGACGTTGAGATTTTCTTATATGCCAGTTGAGTTGATCAGGACGTTGACATACATTTTAAGGACAGTCGACCAAATGGTCAAACTTTTGACCCTTGGGAGGTTCGGTCGACCAAAGTGCTATGTGTGTTTAGGTTCGGTCGACTGAACACATGAAAATTGTGTATTTGAGTTCTAACTTCCTTTTGAAGTCACCCCTACTCATATGATTATTACTTCTAAGATATATGAGAGCTTTTTCAATGCAATATAATTGGACCTAAGGCCAGTCTAAGGTCTTTGAGCTTATTTGTCCTATCATGCAAGCAATGCATTAATTATCACAGACCATTATTATTTAAATATTATAGACCCTTAATAAAATAAAATATAAATTACAATAAGAACTTTGGGTCTTCATTTTCTTTCAACTTCATGTGCACCATATGATACTTTCAATTGATCATTTACACAAACTCACTAGACATTAAATACTAAAGTATTGGTCATAATCAAAATGGGATATGACCTATAAGGTCAACAATCTCTCCCTTTTGATGATGACAAATACCTTATGCAAAAGTGGATACAGCCAAGAAAGGCTCCCCCCCCCCCCCGGCACGAAACTATGTATAAGAGAAATGTAAAAATTTTAAAAGATCAAACCCAATTTTGCCTAACTTCTCCCCCTTTTGGCAACAGCAAAAAGGACCATTATAAATTTAAGGTATATAGGCAAGGCATCGAGTATAAATCATTTAAATACAAGATATGATTGGGAAGATTTTTAGAAAACTCGGCAGCATGCCATTTGAAAATAGAGCATTTCCCAAAAATAGCTGTATAGAAATGACCTAATTGAGTTCAAATTTACAATTTATCCCTAACTAACAACTCAAACAATTTAGTATAATCAAAACAAAAAACATAAATATAACTATCAACGTACAAGAGATATGATAGTCATGCATTGCACCACGCAAACAAACTCACAAAGAATAAAGCAATGATGGATTTAAAGTTTTCAGAGCCAAATGTTCCTAGGGAGTAGCTCCCCTTAAGTTCATGCACTCAATAAAAAATATATGTGGCCTCTCTACTATGCATTAGACCTAGCTCACTTCTAATTTGTATGAACCTATCTTCCTGAAGAGGTTTTATGAAAATATCAGCCCACTGCTCACTAGTACACACAAACTCAAGTGTCACATCTCCTTTCTACACATGATCACGAATGAAGTGATGTCTAATCTCAATATGTTTGGTTCGCGAATGTAAGATAGGTTTCTTTGAAATGTTGATTGCACTAGTATTATCACATTTAATCGGAACCATGTCATAGTGCAATCCAAAATCCATAAGTTGTTGTTTTATATAGAGCGTTTGAGCACAACAACTTCTAGCCACAATATATTCAGCTTCGATTTTGGATAAGACAATTGAGTTTTGTTTCTTGGAGAACCAAGAAATCAGAGAGTGTGACAACCCGAATAATAATGGGATTTAAATAATAAAGAGGAAGGGAAATGGAAACAGTAACAAAAGGAGGAAGTCGACTTCGTTCGTCGACGACATCGCACGTTGAAAAGAATAACCGAAGGGAAACATCAGGGCTTCATCGATGAGGGCTTAAGAGAATTCGTCGACGAAGACTGAATTTCATCGATAAAGAAATACCAAGAGAGGTTTTGAGCCGACTGAATTTTGTTGACGAAATTATTACAGGATTCGTCAACGAATGACGTGGCTCGTCGAGAAATCCCCTGTTCTATAAATATCAAAATCCAACTTTTTAACTTCACAATTAAGCTAACTCTCTCCTCTCTCTCTCCCCTTCGATTATCCCTCTCTCTCTCATCAATTTTGGGGAAAATTTACGCCGGATCGACAATCCGAAGTCACCACGACGCTCCTAGGGAAGTTCTCTCCAAATCTGTAGGAGTGGATCGTTGGTGAAAGCAAGTTGGAAATCATCCTTAAGTTGAGGTAAGGCTTTTTAAGCCAAATTTGATCTTATGGTAGCTATAAGAAATGATGTACACATAGAAATACTGAAATTTAGTACTGTACGTTTTCAGTTTCAGGGTATTGATCAGGAAATCCTACAGGGGTTAGACCAGGATATTTTAGGGGCTTTCTCAGTAGTCAGGTAAGGGAATAAATTAAAGCAGTTACTTTCTTGCAAATTATTGTTATGTATGAGAAAAGTTATTTTCAGGAAAAACATACATTATATCTGTATAATGCGAAGGAAATGTACGTTTGGGAAAATACTATTACTATGTTGAAATGTATATGTATGTATGAGATGCTAGAAACTGTGATTTAAGAATATAATGTATGATTTTATACAGCAAATGTGTGGCATGAATATTATTTTACATGGAAGAATATCATGATATGACAAATATACGAATGGAATACGTTTTGAGAAATTAGGAAAGAGTACAATACATTACAATGTTGAAATACATGGTAAACGATTTATTTTCAAAATGATATGCATGATATGTTCGGCACAAGGCCGTAATTTATGAAATGCTTGGTGCAAGGCCGTAATTTATGAAATGTTCGGCGCAAGGCCGTGATATATGAAAGATTTGGTGCAAGGCCATATTTATGCAATTATGTAAGATGCTATATGATTATGTATTATACGTTATCAGAACCCGGATGTTAGTTTAGTTCAGTTCAGGAGCTCGGTACCGTAACTATATAGATCATATTTTTATGTTCAGACTTGTACTAACCACCCCACGAGGGGGTGGGAGATGGATAGTCGATGTGGCTTTCAGTGTAGAGTTGTAGACGTCCACCTGGCAGTCGGAACCAGGGTGTGGCGGGGCCCATCGTACTTACAGACATATTTGATTCTGCACCGGTCAACCAGCCATTGTCGGGTCCTACCTTTGGGTTGCACAACCCGTCATGGGGGGTAATACATGACATTAGCTAACTATTCATCCTAGGTATGTTTTCAGTATTATCAGTTATAATAGATGTTTTATGTATAATATGACTTATTAGAAAATATGAAAGCATGTAATTATTCAGTATGATATGATGAACGTTTACGAAAATATGAAATGTACTGTATATGTATAATTGCATTAAATGTTCATGTTTCCACACAGTTGTATTTAGTTTATTTTTCCTTACTGAGAAGTGTCTCACCCCCGAACTTAATATATTTTTCAGGAGACCCTGAGTGACTGGCGGGTCGTGACCGTCGTTAAGTTTACTAAGCTACCTCGTTAGGAGGGTAAGCAGTGTACTAGGATCAGAATTGTTTTGATTATGGGATCCTAGATGTATTTTGAAATATTTTGGAGAAATGTAAATAGATACAGTATTTTGGGAATGTAGATAAATTTGGTATTATGCTTCTGGTGTTATGCTTTATGGATGGATGATTTAGATTTTATGATTTCTGCTGCTTAGGTTTCTGCTGTGAATGACAGGTGTCCCCGTTACCCACGGGTTCGGGTTGACCATTTATTTATTATGTTTCATTTTATATTAAGGAAATTGAGGTCGTTACAGAGAGTGTCCTAAATAATGACAAGTGCCGCTAGTACTCTTTCTATCTACCTTACTACTGGCAAAGTTAGCATCAGTATAACTAAAAATCTCAAATAACGCATGCTTAGGGTACCATAAACCTAATTCGACAGTCCCAACTAGGTACCAAAGTTTTATTTTCACAGCCAATAGATGAGACTCTTTAGGAGCGGCCTGAAACCTAGTACATATACACACACTAAACATAATTTCAGGTCAACTAGCTGTAAGGTATATGAGACTACCAATCATGCCACAATATAATTTCACATCAATAGGGATGTCTTGCTCATCTTTATCAAGTTTTGTGGAAGAACACATAGGAGTACCAAGAATTTTACCATCTTCCATATTAAATTTCTTGAGCAAGTCCGTAACATATTTAGATTGGCATATAAAAGTTTTATATTTAGCCTGTTTAATTTGAAGTCCTAAGAAGAAATTCAGTTCACCCATTATGCTCATTTCGAATTCACTTTGCATGCATTTGGAAAACTCATTACACAAATCATCATTAGTTGTTCAAAAAATAATATCATCAACATAAATTTGAACAAGGAGCATATCATCATTTTTAGATTTGATGAAAAGTGTAGTGTCAATTTTGCCTTAGGTAAACCCTTTTTCTAATAGAAAACCATTAAACCTCTCTTACCAAGTTCTAGGAACTTGTATCAATTCATACAAGGCTTTGGACAACAGGTATACATGATTAAAAAATTTATGATTTTCAAAGCCGGGAGGTTGTTCTACATACACTTCTTCATTTATATAGCTATTCAAGAAGGCGTTTTTAACATCCATTTGGTACAATTTAAAGTTCTTAAAAGCAGCATAAACAAGCAACATACGAATGACTTCCATTCTAGTTGTAGGAGCATAGGTTTGCTCAAAATCTATCCCTTCTTCCTGATTATATCCCTGGGCAACTAGTCTAACTTTATTTCTGGTTACTACCCCATTTTCATCCTTTTCATTCCTATAAACTCATTTAGGTTCAATAATAATATGATCATCAAGCTTAGGAACTAGGGTCCAAACTTTACTTCTTTCAAATTGGTTAAGTTCTTCCTGCATAGACATTACCCAAGATTCATCCTCTATGGCTTCCTTAATATTTTTGGGTTCTTCTTGGGATAGAAATGCAAAATGACTCACTAGGTTTCTTAAGGAAGATTGGGTGGCTACACCACGTGACGGTTCACCTATAATTTGATCTAAAGGATGGTTCCTAATGAATTTCCAATCCCTAAGCAGTTCATGAACCTCACTTTCAACTTTATTTTCTTCAATTGATTTATCATTGATTTCTGAATTTTTGTCCACATTATTTTCAATAGATAGCTTATCTAATCCTTTCCTAATATCAATTTTAGTTTTATCATCTCTTTTAGAAAAAAAAAAAAAAAGGATTAGATTCATCAAACACAATATGAATGGATTCAGTAACAGTTAGTGTTTTTTTATTAAAAACTGTATACACTTTATTGTTAAGTGAATAACCTAGGAAAATACTTTCATCAGATTTAGAGTCAAATTTACCTAAATGCTCATTATCTCTAAGTACGAAACATTTACAACCAAAAACATGAAAATATGAAATATTAGGTCTATGGTTGTTCCACAATTCATATGGAGTTTTATTAAGTGAGGGCCTGATTAATACTCTATTCATTACATAACAAGTAGTGTTCACTGTTTCAGCCTAGAAGTATTTGGGTAACTTATGTTCGTTTAGCATTGTCCTACCCATTTCTTCCAAGGACTTAGTCTTTCTTTCTACAACTCCATTTTGTTGTGGGGTCCTAGGTGCAGAAAAATTATGTGAAATGCCCTTTAGGTCACAATAATTTTTTAGCCATCATTTTTGAATTCAGTTCCCCTATCACTTCTTATGTGTGTGATTTTGTAGCTTTTTTCATTCTGAATTCTTCTACACAGCTTAGTGAATTGTTCACAAGATTCATCTTTATGAGAAAGAAATAACACCCATGTGAACCTAGAATAATCATCCTTAATAACAAAAGCATACAATTTTCCACTTAAACGTAGAACTTGATTAGGACCAAATAAATCTAAGTATAGCATTTCAAGTGGTCTAGTGGTGGATATGAATTTTTTTTTTTCTTAAAACTTGATTTAGTTTGCTTACCCATTTGATATGTATCACAAATTTTATCTTTTATAAAATGTGTTTTTGGCAAGCCTTTTGACTAAATCCTTTTTCACAAGTTTTAACAAAAGGTCCATACTAGCATGTCCTAAATATCTATGCCATAACCAACGACCTAATTTGTTTATTATAGAAAAGCATGTAACTTGTTGAGAAGCTAAATTATCAAAACTAGTGGTGTATACATTTTCATAACGTTTAGTAGTAAAAAGTATTTTATCAAATTTACTCTCAACAATGCATTTATCATTTTTTAAAAGAAACTTTATACCCTTTATCACACAATTGGCTAATACTTAACAAATTATATTTTAAGCCATCAACAAGTTAACATTATCAATAACGAGAGAATTCCTTACCAACCTTACCTATGCCGATGATTTTCTCTTTTGTGTTGTCCTCAAATGTTACGAATCCTCCTTCATTGAGAGTGATGGATGCAAACTTGGCCTATAATATAAGTATCCTATGCGGGGCCCACAAGATCGTGTGGGGCTCACATGAGCCCCGAAACTGTGTAGGACTCATAAAATCATGTGAGGACTATTGGAGTTATGTAAGACCCACATAGGTCTCGAAGTTGTGTGGGACCCGCATGAGTTTTCGAAATTCTTCTTTTTCATAATATATATATATATACTTAAACATAGTTTAATAATAATAATAATAATAATAATAATAATATTAATATTAATATTAATTAATTAAGTAAGTAAATTAATTAAATGGAAATGGGAGTGTCGGCAAGTACTCCCATTTTCCCCACATGTATCCTCATCCCCATCTTATACCTCTCAACCTAAATACATCCCTTGCCCATTCCTTTATTTAAAAAAAAAAATTATAATTTCACCCCTCTCTCTACACTTTTATAAATTTCATTTTCTTCCCCAAAATTTTCTTACAAATAAGAAGCTTTCAACCTTCATTTTTCACAAAAAAATTTCAAATGAAGAGAAAAATTAGTGAGTGAAAGAATTAGTGGTGGAGGGAGAATTTTTTTTATAATTAAAATTCTCACTCACCCACTCTTTCCGATCTCATTTTTTAGAGATATTCATTGTGATCGTATCATAAGGTTAAGTAAGAGGTAAGTAAATTTGATTATATTATATTTTTATTTAAAATTTACACCCGAATTTATTTGTAAGTAAAATTTGATTATATTAGTTATTTTCATAAAAAGTTTTTGAGTTTATTTTTACACATATTTAATTATACTAGTTTTATCTTTAATATACTTGCGTATATTTTTGAGTTAAGAAATGTTCTAAACCCATCGGGTATTTTACAGCATAAATTTCTATTCAAGAAAATATTTTTAGCATGAAAGTTTGCGGCATGAGCTTATTTTTACATTGCAAATTTCATGAAAATATGAGTAAAGATAACATGAGTTGATTTTTATGTTGCATATTTCGCGAAAATATGAGTAAAAATGAGATTTTTATGACATTTTAATTGTATAAATTATATAATAAGATGTTTCCAAAACCCCTTATGACTCAGATGATATAGAAAATTATAAATGTTCGGTACCGTAACTTAAAGTTTAAACGGATCGAAGTGCACCCACACTGTTTACAACGTTGTTATATATGGTAGTAGATTTCTCATGAGTGTACACTTGATTCTGGATTAAGACTTAATAAGAAAAATCTCACTTAATGATGATGTGCGTTGATTTAGTTTGGCCGACCAGCTAGTTAAGTTCAATCTTCGGACCGCTCAACCCAGTCATAGGGGACATGACTTACGGCTAACATATCTAAGGGCAATTTTTTTTTACAGTATATGTATATACATATTTGATTACGTGTACAGAACTATTGATGATTTGAAGGAAAAATATATGTTTATGTTAACAACGCCATTTTTGCGTCTAAATGATGATCTAAATGAAACTTATAAAGAAAAATATATATGTATTTAATTAAATATTATAATTAAAGTTTTAAAGTTAAAAGTTTAATTTAACAATTACAGTATGTGGTTATAAAATTTTACTACTATAATTGATGGTAAAAGTTTTCTGTAGAAAATTTTAAATTTACATTTATTTTAAAAACAGTTTTTAAGTTATAGTATTAAATATTATTTTACGAAAGTATAATATTATAAAAGATCATTTTGGCCACACACTAATAATGATCTTATTTACTTATTGAGCGTCGTCTCACCCTAATCGTTATTTTACATTTCAGATAATTTTGAAGAGTATACCAGAAATTTGGCATAGCAAGTGCATGAGCGGGAGTAGAAAAGGTAAAATAGAATAAAAATTTAGTATAATACAATTTAGAATATGTTTGTATATTTTAGAATTTTAAAAATTTTCATTTTAATAGTTGAGACATATATTTGTAATAAAACTAATTAGTACTCTGATAATAAAAATAATTTAGATTTATGAGCGTCTACTGAAAAATTTATATTTAGGAACCCACTTGGGTTCGGGTCCTTACATGACAACCCTAAATCCACACGCCCATGGCATTTGAAGTTCAAAACCCTAAAATTATATTTTTCCCAAATTAATCAATTCAACCCTAAAAATATTTCTTATTTAGCATTTCCTAGGCCCCATATACTTCAAATTAACAATTAAACCCTAAAATACTTTACTTACCCTGGTTTTGGAGTGGTGCCCACGGAACTCCAACTCAATGATCCGCTCCGATTAATTTTCAGAGAATCACCTCACGAACCTTGTGGTAGCTTCTGATCGTCAAAACGGGCTATAATCGGAGCAAAAGCGAAGAGAGAAAGGGTTTAGGGTCGTAGGGTTTAGAGAGAGAGAGAGAGAGAGAGAGAGAGAGAGAGAGAGAGAGAGAGAGAGAGAGAGAGAGAGAGACTTTGTTTTTTATTTAACAAATGAAGCTCGCAAGACTTCTTTAATTTCAGCACTGCCGAGAAAACCATCGACGATTTTCTGCACTCCTCACAAAATCGTCGACGATTTGGGTTGTAACCCATCCTTTTTACCGTTTTACCTGTAAACGACTCGCCGTAAATACAAAACCGTCGATGGTTTTCTTAATACTTCAAGAAACCGCCGCCAATTTTCTTCTCACCAAACCATTTTCCTCTTTTCTTATATTTTTCTTATCATTTCTATTTTCCGCGTCTCTACACCTTTGGTTCACAAAGAACTTTCACCAAACAGTTCATAAAGAACCTTTAAAAGAAGATGATGAATATTACAAAGCAATGCTCCAAAAATGAGCTGATATAAATTACAACACAATCCTCACACTATTCTTTCAAGGAGTGAGTCATACAAGATCAATGAGCAAAAGAGAATGAGCACTTGTGAATGAATGAACTAAGATGCAAAGTGCTAGGTTTTGAATAAAAAAAAATGTTTTTCACTAAGAACTTGTAAAATCACTAAAAACCATTACTAAACAAGTCTATGAACTTGTATTTATAGCAAAAAAGTCATTTTAGATGTTATCTAACAATTGAGAGTGATCCCCCTTTGATTGGCTCAAGAACTAGCCATTTTCTAGCCATTGGGGACCGAATCCCAATGTCACTCGTCAACTATTGACCCCCATTAGTCGACTAGTGGCCCCCACTTGTCGACTAGTGACCCCCATTCATCAACTAGTAGCATTCTGCCAGCAATCGTTAACCTTCTGTTTGGATTCGTTGATGAGTTACACACAATTGTTGACGAATGCCCCAAATCAGAAAATTTCATCAACATAAAAGTTGTGGGATTTTTTCTTAACTTTCCATAGACACCAAGATTGTCCTTTTTGGACTTTTTTAGAAAAAGTAATGCCCTAAATACCAAAGCTTGTTCAGGAAATTTGATAAGTACATTACTGAGGTTTTAAACCCAATTAGGACAAAGTTTGTAAAAGATTATAACACTAATACAATTTAAAACTTGTTCTTATGAAATTTATTTTGAATATAAGATATCTTATTTATGAAAATATATTTGAAAGCTCATTTTGATATTTTATATGTTAAGTATGTCCTTTATAAAAGTATACTTGACTTTCTTGAGACTTTAAGACATAAAACATGTTTTGACAAAAATCGGGGCAAAGTATGTAAATATTTATAAAACCAAGATGTTAAAAACTTGTCCGTTATAAAAACATATTTGGGTTTAGGATTCGATTGACAAACTCTTTGTTTTATGTATGAAAATGATAAATGTGAGTTTGTAACTTGAAGTAAAAACCTATAAACTCAAATGTCCTAATATGCATATACAAAATGCTCAACTCTTACTCAAAAAATCATGCATGAATAAAGACCGCATGAGTTATAAAATATACTACCTCAAACATTCCCTATTACAAATAAACAATTGTACATTAAGCTTAATTCCTTGGGTGTGCTTGAATCATTTATGAGTGAGCGTCCATTTGATATTTCCTATTCAAACTTCTATTTGGATCTTTGTCTTTGATTTAGTACTTCATGTATGAGTACTTGTACTAAACATGATCTACAAAGATAGGAAAACTTTAGGAACAATAAGTAGGTTAATATCATCAAAATACATTAAACACGATTATGTAGCCCTCAAGGCTAACGATTTGATTTAAAATCATGAATACAAAATGTTAGTATTTGTAAAACTATAAATTCATAGTTTGATCCATTATGGCAAGTGACTAATGAGAATGTTAAGATGAAAACGTTTTGTAATATATCTCATAGTATAACTTTTAACTTTCCATCATAAGGCACTGGTTATGTCTAAATAGTTCAACTTTGACCAAAAATTGTAAAGGCCAAAAACACTCACCTTGGGGTTTGACAAAATGATAAAAAACTTTCCCGAGGTTTCAACAATTCCACTAACCTCCCTTGAGATTTCAAAAATATCATAAATCTTCCTTAAAATTTTCTAAAAAGACACAAACCTCCTCTCATTTTCCTAAAATTTTTGAAACCTCGGGGAAGGTCAACATCTTTTTATCAAAGCTTAGGAAAGGTCAGTATCTTCTACCCTAATTTTAAATTGCTTTTACTCATGAGAAATTCTTAAATTGGGTTAACTAATTAATTATCTCACATTTGATATAACATCTCCTTGAATTTTAAATTATTTTGAAAAGTTTGACTTAAGCGAAAATCATAAAATCAAAATTATCCAAAACCTGATGAAATATTAGCTTCTTAAAATGTGATGTAATTAGCTAACCTAATCTAATAATTTCCAGGTCACTGATCACTATTAAGTTTATTAGTTTTAGTCATTTCTTACTTTCATTCTTCAAAAAAAAAAAAAGAGAAAAGAATGAATGGCCACTTGATAGCATTTATAAAAATTTTCTTAGTTACATAATTCAATACGAAAGTTTATTTTTGAAAATATATTTTTTGCTTTAAAAAGCCTCAAATTTTTGCCTTCAAGAAACACTTTGAAATGACAAACTATTTTTTTTTTTTTGGTCTTAGGTAAATGCCTTATTTCTATGTTCTACTTGGTTTAGGATAAATAGAGTAAAGAAAATAGAAAATGGATAGAATTTCCTCAAAAAAACAAAAAAAGCAAAAAGGGAGAAAAATGGAAGGAAGAAGGTTAATTATGATTAATATTTTTGGCTGAGGGCTACATTTTTTTTTTGGTTGCAAATTTAGTACGGCATCAAATTATTTTTGCTAACTAGAAGAATTTTCATGTAATCAAGTGTTCACTAGAGTACTATATATATGATTTAAATATTTTTTTATTGATTGAAAGTCTACACTAGATCTAAACTGCAAAACAAAAGACAATCAATCTAATTTCATGGCATATCCCTTTTCATCCTCCTCGAAATTCGAACTTAAAATTTTAAAAATAAAAAACGTAAATTTTAGCAATTGAAATACTTTCTACGAGACACATAAGACCTATAATGTTTTATGAAGAAATTATAAAACATTAGGTTAACCTGTGTCTTAATCTCTAACACATTAACTATACATTGTAGAGAATGATAATTTTTGAAAATGATAAACCAAGAAAAGTATAAGAATAACTTGGTTTAGTTTTATTTAGAGGAAGTGTTTTTATATAAATTTTAAAGAAAGCTAATGCTATTGTATGTTGGATAATTATTAGAAATAGAGATCCCATTTGGATTTGCTCGAGCTCAAATTATTAGTCCTTGTAATAAAATGGATATATGTTAACTCCTTAGTTAATAAAATGATATTAAACATAGAATTTGAAAGGAGATTCGATCTTTTGATTGGAAAATCTAAATATAATTTCTTGGGACTTTGTTTTTCATATGAATTCCAAAATATTTGTGCAAAATCACGTGAATATTATGTATGTTTTTAATTGAGAGTCAGTCTCATAATTTTTATTTTTTATTTCCAAATTTTTAAATAATTACAAATAATAAATCAGTTCAAATGTAACATCTATTCAAAAGTCATTTACATCAAATAAACACCAGTTTAATTTCCTTTGTATAGAAAAAAAAAATGCAATTACAAAAGTATTTTCTTTTCTAATTCTTTAAGAGACATTTTAACCGAACTTGAGCTCTGGTGCCATGTTAATCTCTTGATTCCCTAAAAGAGATATTAAGTTTAAATTCCTCTAAATCATATATATATATATATATATATATATATATATGATTGGTTATTTGAATTGTGATTCTATTAGGCAACTTAACTTAATAATTTCTCGTTGTGTATAGGGTGAGATTTTGAAAAATAACATCCTTTGTGACTACGCTTTTGAGGGCATTTCTAAGTAGTCACACTTGCAAAAAAATAAAAAACAAAAAGGAGAGAAATCTAATAGGCAATTTGAGTCTAAGAATTTTATCTTGAATTTAGGCTTTAGAAAAATGTGCAAGAACATACAATAGAAAGTATACTACTTCCCATTACGAACTCTTACCAAATAAACTTACAGAAGATCGCTCATATTAGCATTTTGACCCACACATGTGAAAGGAATAGTTTGGTATGCGTCAAACAACATGGAAGGCCCGGACTCTATAAATGTTTCTCATTTAAAGTTTTTTTTTTCTTTAAGGCCCATTTAAAACTTGAAAAATATGAAGGAAATGAAAAGAAAAGATAAAGAAATTTGGTTTCTCGTGTTTAATAATCAAGAAAAGTAGAAAAGAAAAGAAAAAGTATATAAAATTAATGAACAAAAAATTAGTTTTATATACCATTAATATTTAATTTTTTTAATTTTTAATTATATTAAAATAAATTTTTATTTTTAATAGTATTTATGATATAAAGAGAAAAATATAATAAAAAATGAGTTTCATTCTACTTTTTCTTTTCTTTTCTTTTCTCACCAAAAACAAAGGAAAAATAGAACAGAATTGGACCTTCAGCTCATTGTAAGGAGAGATTCTGCACTCTCACTGGAAGCGCGTCTAGCTTGCGCTGTACTTATACTTCTCTCAGCTCATAAAGTCATCAAACCCCAGACCCTTCACTGGTTTACTACCTTCAACAACCTAGCTCTCTCTCTCTCTCTCTCTCTAGAACGGAAATGTCTCGCCATCGACGCCAAGCCTCCCAACTCCTCCCGCCGGAGCTGATCGCCGACAGCGACCTACTGACAGCCTCCGACCAGGGTCACAGTGCCACCTGCATGATCGCCGATGCAGCTTCATCCGAGAAGCCCAGAGACCCATCTGCGAAACATGAAGCGGGTGCTAACGGGACCCCTCCTCCGGCGCCGGGGAAGAAGCCGCCGACCAACGTACCTCCCGGAAATTGAAGATGGTGGAGCCCACTTTATCGGCATTTTGTGCTTTCGTTTATATGCTTTTTGTTGCTTTTTCTCAGATGTTGTTCAGATCATTGTAGTTTGGTCGGTTAGTATAATTTGTTCTCCTTTCTGATCTTTTTTCCCTAATAAAAATTAGTTCTTGCTTTCAAAATTTAAAACAATTACTCCAAATTTAATAATAATAATAATAATAATAATAATAATAATAATAATAATAATGAAAGACGTAGGGTTAGCTTCATCATCAAATCAACTCCTGGAGATCTCAAAATGCTAAAAAATAATGACTTTGATAGTGAAGAACATGGGAAGTGGTGAAAATGTAAATGAGCCGTTCCTTCCAAAATATAAATTAGACAACATTTAATGATTTTATATTATATTTTTTAAAAAAAATTTATGTAAATTTAAATCTAAATTTCTCCCTAATAAATGAATTTTGGAGGAAAGGGTACTATTCATGTTGTATGTGTTGCAGAGACAAAAGCCCTCAGTTTGGATCAATAATTTTGCAGGAAAAATAAAATAAATAAATAAAAATAGGGAAAAATTTTATATTTATTATTAATACTATAATTTTTAATATAATTAAAAATTAAGAAAAATAATATTACTTATGTGATCTTACATAATTTTTCACATGAAATGAAAGGTTTTACCTTGTAAGTTAAATATTAAACATTTAAGATAAAAGTTTGGGAGACAAGATAATTTAATTATGCGGTCAGCTAAGTTCTCTTTTTATGTCTTGTCTAAAACTTAAAATAAAATAAAATGTTATATAAGTGTATAAAAATAGTGTTTTTCTTATTTAGTTATTATGAAAAGTAAAAAAATCATGAATTAATAAAAAATTAATTTGACACATTAAATTTTAGTTTTTATTAATTACTAAGTTAGAATAAGTTATTAGCTTTTATAAATTCAGTATAAATAAAATTGCAATTATTTTTAACAAAATATTTAATTAGGACATAACAGAAAAATAAATTAAGATAATGAAGAAAATGAAAAATAAGAATAGCAAGGTAATTAGGGAAACCTAGAGGGAGGCAACGTGTTCTTTCTAGGCTCATTTCAAAGTTTGAATAACGGATATAGTGGACAATGCTATCAGGGGAGAGACATTGAAGCTCGAGGTTAATTTTTTAAAAACTTTTCTTGTCTGTTTTTGAAATTTAACAAAATGATGTAAATTTTTTTTAATATTTCGAAAATCACAAGAACAAATTTAATTTTTTTAAAACTTATACTTTTCTAAAGAGAATATTCATAAAAATATTTATAAAATTTTAAATTTAAATTTGAGTAATTTTTTTTTTTAAATTAATATTATTTTCATATAATTTTTCTCTTAATTTATATAAATTAAACTTAAAACTCAAAATTCCATGCTCTCATTGTACTCGATGCTAAAATTTAAATTTGGTGCGGCTAACGTGAATAACGTTCATAACTCCCCATTTGGCAATTGGTGCATCGGATTTGAAAATCTGCTTTGGAAAGAGAATGGGATAAGCATATGACGGATAAGAATAAGATGCGGGCGGCGAATGCATGTGGCTAAGGGATTGTCCACGTTAATTTCTAGAACCTTCTTTGTGGTTAACGCTTTGCGGTTTGAAAATTGGGTTGAATTTGAATTCCCCCCTAACCGCTTCCAACACTCCCATGTGAAAAGGGAACACGTGTTTGGTTCATCTAACCTCAAACCACTTGACCCCACACCACCCCACACGCACACCCCTCTGGACCTTCCACAACACCCAAATATTTTTAGAGAGAGGATCTCTGCCCTTTGTCCAAGATCTCTGTTTTTGTATTCCAAGTCATTAGGAGACAAATATTGCACTAGTCATTGACCCATGCCCATCAAAAATGGGAATTTGTCGGTTAGGTTTTATAGTTAGGAATGGAATTTATGTAGATGGTAAAAGTTGAACCCGACTTAAAATATAGTTATCAATCGTACTATTTAATGTTTATGTTAGGTCTAGTCAGACCAAATCAAGCAGTAAGCGATTTTGGTGACCTCAATGTCATGAATTCGATTCCTTTTTAAGGCATTACGCTGGTGAATTACCAGGAATGCAATAATGGGCGAACGACTTTTATCCCCTCGGATTTGGTGTCGTATCGTAGTATCCAAAGTAATACAATAATAACTAGAGTTCTCGAGTTATCAATATATATATATATATATATATATATTTATGTTAGAATGAATAAATTTGTTTTACTAAAAAGTGTTCAAACACAACATCCTTAATTTTGAGATGAATATTGAGGTCGGTGATTGGTTGTAATTTGTAGAAGTGTGATATTGGTGAGATGGACTTATTGTTCTAGTTTTTGTCGGAGGTATTACGGTAAATGTCTTATTTCAGAAGGATATCCTAATGAAATTAGAAATCAAGAAAGTACATCGTAAAATTTGTAGAAGTTCGTAAAAAGTAGGAAAAAAAAAAAAGAATTAGAAAAGTAAAATATCATTAAATAAATGAAAATCAAGAGTGAATAGATGGATTAGAATATCAACAAGATGTACCTAATAGTGGTTTTGTTCATTGAATATATGAATAATGACACGTATCTCAAGATACTATATGAACTATCTAAATAAATAACCAAATGTCTTAAGTCATCATTAAAGTCAACTCCGAAAAGGAAAAACAATTTCCGTAGATCCAGCTTAATTTAAATATAAGAAAGTTCATCATTCAACTATTCCGACCACAACCACAAATTTTTGCTTTTTGGTTTTTTAAGCAATAGAAGACTCACTGAATTTGAGTTACTAATTAACTCGATAGTAGGGAATGTGTTTTATCTAAAATAAATAAATAGATAAAAAGAAAAGTCCATGTGCATTGAAATTATAGTATGTATACTATATAATATATATAACACTAAGGCTTGAAGAGACTCACTCCAAACAATAAATTCTGAAATATTTGACGCCTCTAAAACTTTAAGCTAATTTTTTTTTTAACCTGCGGACTCCAACTACTATCGTGTCACTTTGGACACTATGGTGTGGCACCAAACTCTAGGATAAAAGTTGTCCACCCATTGACGCATCATGGTAATTCACCGACGTAATATCTCAAGGGAGAATCAAATCCATGACCTTGAGGTCACCAAAGTTACAAGTTGCCCTTACTACTTGAATTGACCGGGCTAGATACTTTAAGCTAAATTCTTATTTGTTGAAATTTTATATTCTTTTATTTGATTATACTAGCAACTTTTATTAATCTTTTGTATAATTCTTATTTTTTATTACACGTCAACCCTGTGAAGAGATCTTGCATTGAATTTCATTGACTTATTATTATTATTTATAATAGGGAAAATAATTATTATATGCAATTAATTTAAAATTTAAGAATTTTACTTAATTTTAAAAACTAATTACTTGACTTTGACTAATAATAAATATTTTTTTCCTAATATACAATAGAATATATTTAGTGATGGTATAAGAAACGTAGATGCATAAAATTTTAATAAAGTGAAATTATAAATTGGTCCATATATTATTAATCAAAATCAATTTTAGACTCTATGCTTTTGATTAGTACAACTAAGGACTTTTATTGACTAATTTCATGCTGTTGTTTTTATCATCTTAATTAAATCTTAAAATATTAGTGAATCTAAACATTGCTTACATATATAAAATGTTGAATTAATATCAAACGTTGTATCACTATTATTCATAATAAGTCCAGCACTAGAAAAAAAAATTTCAAAAAACAATTTTATTTTTGTGATATATATATTTATATATATATTATATATATATATATATAATATATATATATATGAAGTAATTTGACCTCGAGTTGTGTAACTAATATAAAATAATTTTTAAATAATATATCTAATTTTTTCATAATTAATAATATATGGCTCCCAAATGAATTCACAAACCTTCAATTCATAATCATTAAAATTAATGTAAAGTGACAAATTTAATTAAATAAAATTAATACATGCAAGGTCCTTAATTTTTTTTTTTTTTTTTCTTTTATTTTACAAATTAAATTTATAGAGAGTAAAAATAAATTTTAATTGAAAGTTTAAAGAACTAACTTATCATTTTAATTGAAAATATGATTTTTGTTAACATTTCACGAGCTCATGATATTTGTACATGGTCAAAAAAAATATCTTCCTTTTATTCTTCACCAAAAATAAAAAAAAATCACCTTGCAATAACAACACATAATAAGAGAGATCTACATCAAATTTATATTACCACAATAAAAGAAAATCATAACTCTTGCATCCAAAAAAATTTTGTAGGCGACACAAGTAATCAAAATCATGGGAAATAAGAATTCAAATTCTAATCAATTTAAAATTCCAAGATCTTTTATTTCCATTTGATTGAAAGCTAAAAATTCTCACCTTAATTATTCTGGGTATTGACATTGTTGTTTTTACTTTCTTGGGGTTAAAATCCTATTTTGTTTGATGGCAAATAATTAAAATTATAAATAAATTCTTAATTAAGGGTTGTTGACTTTTTGAGTTCAATTCCTGTTTTGATGCTGACAAAGCACAAGTATCTCATATACATAAGTATCTCAAATGGAATCTTTTTGATTTTAATCTGAACTGAATACACATTTATTTTTAGTGTTTTTCCGAATCGACGAACCCTTATAACCACATAGATCTTCGTTTGATCGAACCTCCCTAGGGTTAAAGTTTGACCACGTGGTTGACCGTCCTTAAAAACAATGAAAAAAAAAAAACACCCACGCCTTCTTTTAGTTGACTGAAACTGACACATGGGAAATTATCCAACGCCCACATTGACTGATGACTGAAGAAGAAAGGAAAAAAAATGGTCCGGTCAACCGCGCAAGACCGCTGCAAGTTCGGTTCAACTAAACTTGGCCCAGTCGACCGAACCTCAGAGGTTCCAAAAATCGCCCTAATAAGACGTCCGACCCGAACCTGCGTTCCCCAAAAGTTTCCTCGTCGACCGAACTTGTCCAATATGGTCGACCGAGCTTTTTTTATTATATGAGTAGGACCGAACTAACTCTTGAGTTGGGGTATTTTTAAATGCTTTATAAAACGATGGTGTTTTAAAAATTTAACTTAAACTTTTCAATAATACCCAGTGTGCCCCCCAACGGTCAAAAAATTTTCCAGACGTCTATATAGACCTCTTCATTTGTAAAATTAGCAACTTTGATTAGACAATTTTTTCTCCTCTAATTTTATCCTAATCAAGTTCCCCCAACAACATAATTCTATTGCAAAGTCTTTTTGGGGTTATATTTTATAGAAACTCTCCATTCTCTTCCATTCATTATTTTTGAAAATCTTTTTGAAGATAACTTTTTACTTTGGGCATCTATTTCTTGCATTCATAAGCATTTACTCTCACGTACTTTTTCATTTCTAAAATCATTTGGAGTAAGCTTTTTTCTAAAGGTTTCTCCCGATTATTTTCTTCGTAGATAATTTTTTGGAGAAAAAAAACTTTTTCTTGTGCTGTGTGAACATTTTTGCACATCATTTTCAAACCAAAAAAATCATGCATACCCATTTGTGCAAAATCCCTTTAGGAGCAAAAACCCTAGGTTCTCCAGTTATTTATACCTTGATGATAAATTATTTTTGAGAAAATCTTTATTAGGGTTTTTTTTTATTTTTTTTTTAAATCTTTGAAGCATTTTATTATAAACATTAATTTCAAAAGATTGGAAATTTATTTTAAGAAAACCACCCTTTATCTCTAAGCATAATTCATATCATATTAGAGAGTGCATGTTTTATTGAGCTTAATGTGTACATCTATGCTTATATTTTTAGAAGCACTATTATGTACAAAAATGATATTTAGTGTATCGTTGGGTCAAGCCCAGGATTGAACTGGGGGAGTTTCACCCCCATAAGAGGACTGATTCGATTCAGCCCAAAAATTGAACTGGGGATAGTCTCAGGGCCCTGTAAGTTGAGACCGTTTCGGCTTCAAACCCCAAAAAAATTTAACTGGGGTTTTTCCTCACCCCATAAATAAAAAGAGAATGTAAAAAAAGCTTCTGCTCCGCCCGTTTTTTTTTTTAAGTGAGCAGTGTTAGTGTTAATCCTTTGGGGATATGCTCAAAGTGGGGGGTAGGTTGGTTTGGCCGAACCTTAATAACATATATCGGGTGTGTACATTTGCATTATGAATGGGATATGAACTATGATGAATCGGTATAAATGTTTAAATTAGCTGAAATGTTTCAAAACCCAAGTTCACCCTCCTCTTGGGATCACACCAAAATCAACAAGAGTAAATAATTAGAAAAAATATAAATCGAATTAGACAAACAAGGGTTTGCTATTTCCTTCTAGCCTTTAGTAAGTATGATTTAAGTTTATATACTGATTTCGTGTTTTAATTTAGTATTTTAAAATTTTTGGTCCACCCTTTTGGGTTGAATAGGGGAGATATTTCTAGCTTAATTAAATTTTCTTATTGAGAATAAGACGATGGTTGTGTCCAAACACCCTTTTGAACAAGGAAGGAAGCTACCTACATAAAATTTTATATAATTTGAAATTATATGCTTAATATTACATGCGTGTAGAGAAAAAGAGAGAGATGCCATTGAAATTCAATAATAATTGAAAATTTTATGTGATCACAAACTAATATGATGAATTAAAATAATATAAAATGGTTGATAATAATTGTATTATATTTTAATAGATAATAAGAATTGTATTAAACTACTATTACACCAATAATTGAATTAATTTGTATATATGCTAACAATAATAGATAAAAAATAATAGATAAAAAATATCTATCTATAATTGTTAAAAATAATTAAATTAATCATTAAACAATTGATCAATAATTATTGTGTGTCTATCAATATATCAATACTAGCAAAGGTTTGTGCTTCGTATTAGCACAACCTAGCAGCTAAGCATGATTTGTGGGAATCTATGGACTCATAAGGAGATCCAAAAATATCGGAGAAATAAGGATGGTTACTCCCACAAATCTGCCTATATTAGTGGAGAGAAATTAGAGGATGAAGGAGTTTCAATGGCAACATATTCAACCCAAGATGGTAGTTTAATAAGATAAGTAAACTCCAACAAAAATGGTAAAAGAGCATATCTCGAATTCAAATCAAATCAGATCACCCTTGGTGGTGTTTGAAATCAGTCAAAATGTAAAGCATATCGTCAAGAATATTGCCCAAGGATTTCATGCAATCTGTTACTATGTTTTTATGTTTTAATAGAAGTTTTCTATATCAGTTTTAAATCATTGTTGAGTGTTCATGTTTCTTTTCAATAACAAGAAAGCAATTTTTCATTCAAACCTCTCCTTCATTTCCAATTTTTTTTCTTGCTATCATAGCCAATGTGAACACATGGCACAACCCAGCAGCTCTATGCAACCATGACTTCACTATCTATCAATGTTGGCAACTTCATTACCCTCAAACTTAGTCCTACCAATTATCCCTTGTGACGTGAACAAGCCTCGGCTCTTGCGCAAAGCCAAGAATTGGTTGGCCATCTTACTAATGAAGATCATGCCCCCACCAAATACACCATACCAGAATCAAATAACACCACGAATGTAGAAATTTATGCACCAAGATTAACCGAAGCATACAATGTCCTAGAGAAAGGCGGATCGTCTTCTTCATGGGTGGATAATTGGAACACTCTTTGAAGAAACTTTTAACTTCGTTGTTGCCTTAGACATAGCCCATGTTGTCTGGGATGTACTCAAGAATGCATATGCAGAAGATTCACAAGAACCTGAATTCACACTCAGACAATAGGCAACATATTGTTAGATATGTGGCTCATATTGAGCAGAACACATGCATTGGGAAAGCATGGTGAAGCAAAGAACAAGGAAGGAGGCTATAGGAAGAAACCGTTAACAGTTAGGTCGACGGTTGCATCAACAGTTTGCTCTCAGTATCAAACCGTCGACGGTTTGGGTTTTAAGCTTCAATTCAGCGTCGGTATTAAATTGTCAACGGTTGTGCTGAAATCGTCGATGATATTTTTGAACGCATATATGGATTTTGAATCGGGAGATTAGTAGAATGAGAGATTTCGGAGGATTTTTCTCTAAGGATTGCTACAAAAGTGTTTTAGATATAGTCTAAGTCTTCTATATGCATAAGTTTGATATATAAACTATATTTTTTAACCCTTGATGTAAGCTTTGGCAATTGATAGTGAAAATTAGTAGCTAGCTCCCGTGGATGTAGGCATGTTGACGAACCATGTAAATTCTTGTATCTTCCATTTTATTTCTATCCTTTATTATCTTTGTCATTTCTTGTTTCGTATATTTATCGTTGGTTGCTTGCATTACTTGTTCCGATTCGATTTGTTGGTTTCCACTGTGCATTGGCATTCATGTCACTCTACACAAAAAATTGGTATAAGAGCTATTAGTTTTAATAGTTTCTTTGGCAAAGTTTGATATTGGTAAGTTTGATGGAATGGGAAATTTTGGACTTTGGTAGAGGAGGGTTAAGGATGTTTTGGTGCAGCAAAGTATGGTGAATGCACTATACAAAAATAGCTGGAAGGCATGGACGACATAAGTTGGAAGGAGTTGGAAGTGAGAGGTGTGGCTATTATCAAACTTTGTCTGACCGATGACATGATGTACCACATCATGGATGAGGAATCGCTGGCGGTAGTTTGGCTTAATTCTGGAGGACCGGTATATGTCCAAGTCTTTATCAAACAAGTTGTATCTCAAGCAAAGCCTCTATGGTCTTAAGATGACAGAGGAGTTGGACCTAAATCAACACATCAACGTATTCAATTAGATCATCAGCAATTTGAAATGGGTTGATGTGAAGTTCAAGGATGAAGACAAAGCTTTGATGCTGCTGAATTCCCAACCTATGTCTCATACGTATGAGAATCTGGTGACAACTCTGACATAGGGGAAAGAGACTCTGGAGTTGGAGGATATCACGAGTGTCATGTTGAGTTTCTATCAAAGGAAGAAGGTCGGCGATGAAAATACTTAAGATGAAAGGCTACTTGTAAGAATGACAGGCTCAATGGTGAATGGTATCAGGAGGGTGGAGAAGCAGTTTCAAAGTGGTGGTGATCGAGTACAATATAGTCTGGTCCCATTGGCAGTAAATGAGGAAGACGTGCCTGTTTTAAGGTTTGATAAAAAGGGGCACATAAACTGGGCATTTAGTCGAAAGGAAGAAGGGGCATCTAAAAATAAAGAACATCATCAATACAAAATGAATGTAGTTGGAAAAAGGAGACTCTGGGTGGCAGTCTGGTGTGATATGTTTGCGTGTCATCAGTTCCAAAAAAAGATGAGTTCTCAAATTCGTGTTATCTTAGACTCGATGTGGCTCTTTAACCATATGAGCCGCTGACAAAGACTAGATTTCCATGCCTACAGAGTGGGAGTTCTGGTTCGTTCTGATGGGGAACGATGCTTCCATCCAAATTTGGTCAAGGAGTGGGGAATATGTGAGCATCGAGAGTAATGTATGATGGTGTACGGTGTAGGATGCTATGTAATTTTGTGGGGTTTGTTTATAACATGACCGAGTTGAGAAGAATATGTTTTCCATAGGACTTTAACTGTTGGGAATGAGTTTAGTTTGCCACCGGCGGTCTCTGTCAAGTCGGGATGATGAAGGTAAGCAAGGGTGTTCTGACTGTGATGAAGGAGCTGAAAGTACTAAGGAATATCTATACACTGCTGGGTACTACAGTTGTAGATGGAGCTACAACTGTAGAGTCTGAGTCTGACAATACTGTTTAGTGGAATATGCGATTAGGGGATATGGGTGAGTATGTAATGAAGGAGCTTCACAAGAGAAATATTTTGAAATGAGTCAAATCATTCAAGCTGGATTTATGCAAGTATTGTGTGCTTGGGAAGAAAAATAGGGTTCAGTTCATGGTAGCCACACACAAGGCAAAGGGAATACTAGACTACATTCATTCAGATGTTTGGGGGTAGGTAAGAGTAGAATCACGAGGGGACATATGTACTTTGTGAGTTTCATAGATGATTACTCACGAAAGGTCTGGGTGTACTTCATGCGGCACAAGTCAGAGACGTTTTCCAAGTTTAAATTTAGGAAAGTTGAGATGAAAAACTAGACCGCGAGAAATATTAAGTGCCTCAGGTCAGACAATGGCACTAAGTACGCAAAATTGAGCTTTAGAGAGTTGTGTGAGCAGTATGATATAATGAGACATTTTACAGTACGTAAGACACCACAACAAAATGGTGTGGCAGAGAGGATGAATTGAACCCTAGTTGAAAGGGCTTGGTGTCTCAGGTTGAATGTTGGGCTCGCTAAGAATTTCTAGGCCAAGGCGGTAAGTATGGCTTGTTTTTTGGTTAACAGATCACCAAGGGCATGACAAGATGGAAACCTTGCTAAAGAGGTGGGAACAGGTAATGAGGTAGACTAGTACTCCCACTTAAGAGTATTTGGGTGTTAAGGCTATATGCACATTCCTGGTGAGAAGAGATCAAAGCTTGAGGCGAAGTCTATATAGTGCATTTTCTAGGATATCATAAAGGTGTGAAAGTGTTCAAGCTATAGGATCTGGTGGAAAACAAAGTGGTGATCAGTAGAGACATGGTTTTCGATGAGAAAGTCATGTTGCAGCATACTCAGGAATCGAGAAAGAAACAGGTGTCAGAAAACTGCAGCAGCAACAAGCATGATGTGCAGGTGGAGTTGGAGACATAGGGCAGAAATGTAGAGAATTCTGGCTCGAGAAATCAGCAAGAAGTGTAGGTAGACTTGGAGACTCATGGGAGAGATGATGATGTTCAGAATGCAGGGATGTGACACCCCCGATTTTCATACCATTTTTCCATAAATAATAAACATTCAATCATCTGCCACATCACAACTCTGATACCATATCAACACAACCCAACCCGAAGTGGGTATTGGGTAAACAGTCAATCTCATACAAACATACCTAACAGCGAAAGTCAATATTTACAAACAATCCAGAATACAAATAACCAGAGTTCTAACCATCCATATATGTATATACATATCAAAGCACATTCCCACATTCAAATAATTACTCTAGGGAAATCATACATCCCTAACTCTTAACACTCACCCTATCTATCAGGGTACCAGCTCCCTTCTATCTCAGAGCTCTATCTACTCGTCTATCACATTTTTCTAAAATGTTCTCTCAGTAAGATGGAATAAATTATTTACAGTGTGTGGCAGTATAAGTTTAGTTATATCATAATATACTCATTTAAATGATTATATCATTTGAGAAAATATACTGATATGTACTTGTTGGAATTGGTGTGATCCCAAGAGGGGGGGGGGGGGGGTTGAATTGGTTTAAAATAACTTTTTGGACTAATTGTAAACAATTCGCCAATTCATTACAAAGTATCATATCCGCATTCAACATGTAATTACGTGGTAGGTCAAAGCAAGTTTAACAATAAAAGCAAAAACGATACACATATGCCAAACTTATTTAATCAAATGTGTGCTGTGGAGAAGAATTTCACATTAACATAAACATTCAATACCATTGGCTGTAATTAAGATGCAGTGGAATTGTAAATAAAACGAAAAGAGCGGGGCAGGGCCAGATTTTTATCGAGGTCGCCATGACCAACTACCTCCCCGCCGCGCCTTGGGCTTACAACAAAAGCCCAAGGACCACTATACCTACGCACCTTAACCTGCGTCGAGCAAAGCCTTTTACATCCTCTCCTTACGGGGCGAGGAAAAACCCCAGCTCATTACTAAAAAGGGGCTATCCAACTCGTCTGCACTTTCGGACTAACGGCCCCGCAGTTGCAATAAATATCGTGAGCTAGGAAGTGCGGTAACCGATCTCATTTGCGGGGCTGAACCCTGAATCGTGTACATGAAAATCTTTTGTACATAAAGATGCGTCTAAACTGATCAGAGGATGTGGATGCAACATTAAAATTAATAATGGCATTCTCAATATGGATGTTGAAGATGAAGCTCATCTAGAGTATGTAAGGGTTTTTCGCTCCCAAATATTGTTTCATGTAAACACTTGAGAGGGTTTTGAAAGTCAGATTTCTTTTCTAGGAATGATTTGACCTTTATAAAATAAAGGAGAAAGCCGAGTCATCAAGAAAGTATAAAGTAATTATTGATATATGCTCAGCTCCCTCTTGTTCACCCAAATACTTCTCAACAATGGTAGGTTCAAGATAGTAGTAGGAGAACCTATTAGGGTTTTTCTTCAACAAATGAAGTAGAACCTTAGTAAATTAAATCCCCAGAATGCTTCCAGCAAAATATATGAAGCGATATATTCGCCACGCCTAGCATTTTTCACAATAATTTCCTCCAAAAATGGATTTTTCCATTAAAAATATGGGAAAATTTTAATCTTTGAAAACAAGAAAATACAGGGGGGGAAGAGAAGGAGGACGGAAACGGGGGGGAAAAAAAGAAAGAAAAAAGGGGGAAGGAGGAAGGTAAATCGGAGGGGAAAGGGAAAATAGGGGGGGGGTCGGGGGGGGGGGGGGGGGAGGGGGGGGGGGAGGACAGGGGGGGGGGGGGGAAAAGAGGTGAACGAAAAACGGGGGAGAGGAGAAAGGGGGAAATGAGAAAGGAGGGCGGAGGAAGCAGGGGGGGAACCAGAGGGGGGGGGCAAAAAAGGGGGGGGAGAGGAGAGAGGGGGGGGGGAGGGAGAGAGAGGGGGAAAGGGGGTGGGGAGGGGGAAGGTGAACAAGAGGGGTGGGGGGGAAAAGAAAGGAAGGGGGGGTGGGGGTGGAGAGAAAAGGGGGGGGGGGGAAAAGGTGTTGGGAAGACGCAGGGGAGGGGAGGGACGGGGGGAAAAGGGGAGGGGGGGGGGGGGGAGGGGGGGGGGGGGGAAGAAGGGGAGAAAGAGAGGGGGGGGGGGGGGGGGGAAGGGGAAGGTGTGAGGGAGGGGGGGGGGGGGGAAAGGGAAAGGGGAGTAGGGGGGGGGGGGGGGAAGAAGGGAGGGGGAACGAAAGAGGAAAGGGGAGAAGAAGAGGAAGGAGAGGTGAAAGGGAAAGAGAGGGTAGGGGGGGGAGGGAAGAGGGAGGGCGAGGACGTGGGGGGGGGGGGGAGGCAAAGGGGGAGGGAAAAGGGAAAGTGAATAGGGGGAAGGGAGAAGCCAGGGAGAGGGGGAGGACGGGGAGGAAGAGGGGGGGGGGGGGGAGGAAATGGAAGGGGGGGGGGGAAAATGGAAGAGGAAAAGGGGAAAAAAGTATGGAGGGAAGGAGAGATGGAAAAGAGTGAAGGAGGGAAGGAAAATGGGAAGGGGGGGGGGGAGTGGCGGAAAATAAAAGAGGGGGGGGGGGGGGGGGGGGGGGGGGGGGGGGGGGGGGAAGGGGGTGAGGAAGGGGGGGGGGGGGGGGGGGCACGATGGGGGGGGTGGGGGGCGGGGGAGAGGAGGGGGGGGAAAGCTTTCAGCAATATACATATGAAGAATGTTATATGCTCAAGCCTCTTCAAATATAACCCCAAAAATGGTTTTCAAAAGAAAAGAATGGGAGACATTTTAATCTTTGAAAATATATCACAAATGAAAGAAGAAGGCCATCAAGTAATATATATGTATATGATATATGCTTAAGCCTCTTCACATAAAACCCCCAAGAATATTTTCTCCCAAAATGATTTTCAAATAAAAGAAGAGTAGGAGAACAATAAGAATTTAAAGAAAAAATGGGGTATAGAAGTGTGGGAGAATCAAAGAATAATAAACTAATTTAACAAAGGGATTCTCCAACCATTTTCAAGTGTATTGGGGTTGTATTTATAGGCAAAAACCCCTTTGTGACCGTTATATAGCCGTTGGGACCTTAAAATATTTTTTTATTTTGAAAACTAGCCTTTTTTTAGCCGTTGGGACACTTTCTCGAGAAGGTCGGTCGACCAGGCTCAAGGTACGGTCGACCGAGGCTTGAAATCAATGAGTTTCGGTCGACCGTAGTGAAGGTTCGGTCGACCTGCCTCTACTTTTTGGCACAGACACTGTTCAGTGTTTTGGCCATAAATTTTCATATACAACTCCAACTTGGATGTTCTTGATACCAATAGAAAGGTAAGAGAAATTTCCACAACTTTAATGTTGAACACATTTTAGGATAATGATGTTTGGTTTGAAAAAAAATGTCCATCAATTAGACGGAAGAAACATGAAGGGAGTTTTTCTCTTACGGACACATTTCAATTTTTTGGCCATAACTTTTTATGTGTAACTCCAATTTAGACGTTCTTGGTATCAAACTCAAGCTATGGGAAAAGTTCACAATTTTCATGTTGAACATGTTTTTATATGAGATCGAATTGAGTGATAAAATTGCTCATTTCTAACATTCGGTCGACTGGCCGGTTGACCGACCCCTTTGAAAATTTTAGTTTTTGCCTTCTTTTAACTTTAAAACCATTTAAAAACTTTTTTATAAGTTAGGCATTTTATGAAAATAGTTTTCCATGTTATTTGGAGGTCCTAGGGTCAATCTAAGGTCAGGTAGAGCTTCAATTTTAAATCATGTAAGATGCATACACATTCAACCCTAATTACTATTACAACCCAGAAAATAAATAAGTCTTCATGTCTTCTGCTCCTTAATGCTCCATGGAATATGCCGATTGGTGTTCTTCTCAGTGCTCTTTACGACTTCCATTTTACATTCATCACTTGTGCTTACAGAAATATAAACCTGTTCACACTCAGTTATACAAGTGGGATACCATGGTTTGTCATTATCAAAATAGGGATTGAACTCAAAAAGTCAACAGTACTCATAATCATATAAATATAAACATAATCTTTTATAAACTTTAGTTCCATTTCTCAAATTCATACACATGCAACCAATATTTATCAACGAAAGTTATCGATGATAGGGGAGATTACACGTTCATACATGTAGCGCCCCTCTGCTCTGATATTGTTTGTAACCTTGCCCGATTAACTCGGATGCGGCTACAACTGATACATATCAGGGCACTCATCTTACTCAGTAAGCCTTCGGGCGAAGAGTTTTACTTCGTCCAAATTATTTATGTAAATAAATTCATACTTTTTCATTTCTCATTTCCATTTCACAATCTAGCTCACGAGTGTCCTCGGTAACCAATACATATGCTGTCTGTAACTCATGGCTGCCCTGAGGATATTTACCACATCATGCTTCCCCCTATGATTAGGGTTGTGTAGCCCAAAGGCTGGATCTAAACCGCGGTTGGCCTACCCAGTTAGATTAAAACAATGAAACTAGCCGTCTATAGTACAATTAGCCTTCCCACTCCTAGTCTAGATGCCAAGTGGCAAAACTACCCTTCTCACTGGCACAATCGGCTGTCACGCCACACTCTCACGAGACCGTGTGGTTGTACTTATCATCCCACTAGCAATCGTAGCGTGCTTTCAAAAATACTCTAGTCCATCAGGGTTCTCATTTCCACATTTTCATATTCACATTTCAGTATTCACATTGCAATATTCACATTTCAGTATACGCATTGCAAAATTCACATTGCAATATTAGCATTTCAATGTTCACATTTCAGTATGTTGGTACATTTCATCACATCAGTAATATTCTCATCATTTTCTGCTTCATTTCAACCTTCCAATTCATATTTCTTCTCATATCAGTATATAGCTCAATTCAATATTTTTGTACCAACATATCTTATATCATGTATAACATCGTTTCAAATAAAACGCATATGTATCTCACATTTTATCATATCACTGTAAAAACATATCGGTGTAACATGTTTCATCATTTCCAGTAAAGACCATTTCTACATATCACGTTTCATCATTTCTATAAAACATATCTTTATTTCTCATATTTTCATTTCAGTATCATCATATCAATATATCTCATATTCTCATTTCTTTTCATTTCAAAACATATGCATATTTATTCCATTTTATCACAATTTCAGTATAAAATATTATTCACGTTCCTCATGCCACACAATTTCGTTTGATATTCACAATACAATATTCATAGGAAAAATATCATAATTTCCTTTTCACATAATTACTCAACTAGTAATTTCAAAAATAACTATTATAATTTATTCCCCTTACCTAGCTTACTAAGAAACCTGCTAAAATACTCGATCCCACGCCCGCGATATTCAAAACTCAAAACCCTGAAATTCACATTTCCCCCATTAATTTAATTCTCAGAATAATAATTATTTTAATATTTCCTAGGCCTTCACACTTCCAATACAATTAAACTTTAAAAATAATTAATAGATATTATTCCACTATCCTCACCCTAACCTTGGAGTGGTGCCTAGGAAATCTAAATTAAAAATTTTCTCTGATTAAAATGATGAGGATCGTAGCTAGGACCTCGTGGTGGTGTCCAATCGTTGATTCAGCTAAATATTTAAGGAAAAATTGAGGAGAGAGTGAGAAATTACTTTATCTCAGGAGTAATGTCTACGACGCCTTAATCACGAATCCACTCCGGTTAAAGTGTTGGTGGCTGAGATAGGAATCCAGTGGTATTTTATATTTTTCGATCGGGAAAGTGGCGAGAGAGTGTGCTGGGGAGTTCTGTTTGTAGGAATTGAGATTTCAATTTGAAATCTTAGGAAGCTTCAAGCTTCCTATATATATATATATCACTTATTTTTATACATTTATACACACACACAAACACACACACACACACACACATATAACCATCATATTATTTAATTTAATTAATTCAATTTAATAAAGTTTAATTAATTAATTAATTCATAATTAATCTTAAATTTATATATTTTTTACATTCCTAAGCATATAGTTTTCTGGGGCGTTACATTCTCCCCTCTTTATAAAAATTTTGTCCTCAAAATTTGTTTAATACAACCCTAAGTAAAATCTATCATTAGCCAAACAAGTTTTGAGTTAATCTTTTAACAACTCTATTAGAACTGGTAACTAACATAAATTGATGGATTATACATTCTATCCTAATACACCTTACTTCAGCACTAACACTCAACAACTTCGATTTCCATCTCCAGTCTTCCAAGATCTAACACCGATATAACCTTAAAAGAATCAATAGATAACTATCCTTTGATTATGACATGATCCAAAAATTTCGTATTAGTTGTCTTGAACCTACATTTCCTGTTTAGCATATACCTGATGCTCTCATAATGTTTGTAAAATTAACCACAAATGTTGTTCATACTCTTCTTGAGTCTTTGAATACCCCAAAAATCATCCATAAAAATTATAATGAACTGATCCAAGCACGATTGAATAACTTGATTCATTATATCTATGAAAATGTAAGGTGCATTGGTAACCCTAATTGGTAACACCAGAAACTTATAGCGACCTTACTGTGTACTCAATTCTGTCTCTGGGATGTGTGATTCCCAAATCTTAATTAGTGATAATTTAATTGCAAATCAATCTTCAAAAATTTTGGGATTTTACCAATTAATCAAATAATCCACCAATCCCTGGAAGTCGATACCAATTCTTAATGTAACATGATTCAACTTCCAATGATTAATGCATAGCCTCAAAGTCTCATCATGCTTCTTAGTGAATAACATAGGTACAACCTATGATGATATATTATGTCGAACAAATTCCTTGTCAAGAAAATCTTCTAGTTGCACCCTAGGTTGCCTTAGTTCAGTTAATGTCATTCTATATGAAGCAATCGACATAGGCTCTATTCCTAGCACAAAATCAATATAAAATTCAATCTCCTCTTGGAGGTAGCCCCAATAAATCATTTGGGAAGAATATCTAAAAATTTATCACCTATGGGTAAAGAAGTTTTGGGTTTGTTAACTCATATATTTCTTTCATTGCTACTACAAACCCCAGACATGTGCCCAAAATCTATCCTTTCACAAGCACTCAAGATGTCAAATACGAAAGCTTATTAGTTGGAAGGAAACCATCACTCCATTTGGATCTCCGAGTACTACTTCCTTTTGAAAACAATCAACTAAGTGTATGATAAATAGATAACCACTCCATTCATAAGATTACACCATAATCCACAGTATCCATGTTCATAAGTCAACTGGGAAGTCATTTCCCATTGAAGACTATTTTAAAATCAGTCCTAACTCATAGCCTCAATATTCAACATCTCTTACCCATTACATAGATTCCCACCAATGGTTAGTCTCATCTTTAAATAGAGAACTTGCAATGATGACTCATACTCATCAAGGACCATACCTACTGGAACATCTCAGACCAGGTTGTGTAATCATTTGCCTGTCAAATCAAATGTATAAAAGGCACTTCAAAACTCTCATTATAGCTTTGTAATTCATTTGAGTAAAAATTATATTAGCTTTGAAACGTTCCCTGTAATTCTAATCACCTAATTCCTTTTCAATGTCATACTAATGCACAAGCTTACACTTTTAAATCAGGTAAAGTATTAAAAACATGGATTGCAATTATGGCAAGTCTAAGTCTTGGTATACTGACTTCAAATTAACCATGATCTTACTCCAGTGACCGGATAAATATGCAATGAACACGTGTCTTGGTTTTTCGGTATAAAATACAATATAGATGAAGTTATTTAGTCAGCTATGATCAGTGATTGGACATTGTCTGGCAATATAAATCTTGTATGAAATGAACCAGGAAGGAAAGAGTAATATTCATTTGTGCTAGAGAGTTTCTAATAATGGAAGGATTAGATTCAAAAGATGGCTTCAAAAGCCATAATCAATTGCAGACAACAACAAAAGATTTCACATTAAGCTGTATACAAATCAAATTCCAACCGATCCAATGCCTAAGAAGTTAAATTGGTGTCCCATTGGCAAGTAGGATTCACACAGGATAGGGCGAAAAGATAAAGCTCTGGGTCCTAGCATGTATGGTTTTCCTTCTAGATAGCAGATTGCTAAAGGTCCGAGTATCATTATGATTTTTCTTCTAGGTAAGTTGCTAAAGATGATTCTATTATGTGTTATTTGGTTCACAGGATCCTTCACAATACTTGGTAATGTGATGCCTATGACATCTTGTTCGCATGTTTTTTTTTACGTTATGGGGATAACATCACTCCACAGAGAATAAAAAATTTCCACAAAACATAAGAGTCCAATTGTTGCTCACTTAGTATCTTACATTCTTATGGGCATCTTAATTTTGGGATTAAACTATCCCCACTATTTTGGCTGACTTATGAAAATATGGAAATATGTAATCGATGCACATTCTCATCGACCGATCTTTCTTTTTGACAAATAATACCAGTACTTTCAAGGGTGACGCGCCATGCCTGATACACCCCTTATCTAATAATTCTTACATATGTTCCTTTAACTCTTTTAATTCTACCGGTGCCATTCTGTATGGCGCTTTAGAAATCAGCGCTGTCCCTGGAACTAGATTGTTAGCAAATTCCACCTCATGATCAAGAGGTAGTCCCGAAAAATCCTCGTCCCGACAAATCCTCGGGAATATATCAAGAAAATTCCTTACTACCGGGATATCTTCTAACATCCCCTCCCCTTCTAATACTTTCTTCACGCTGACCAATTATCCCTGACAACCCTTGAGCGACAACCTCCTCGCCTGAATGGCAGATAACATCTGTGGTGGAGTGCGCACACATGACCCCACAAATTTGTACTCCTATCCTCCAAGAGGTCCGAATATCACCTCTCTCTGATAATAGTCTATACTGGCATAGTTAGCAGCTAGTCAGTCCATCCTCAAGATCACCTCAAACCTATGCATATCTAAAATCACCAAGTTAACTGGTAAAGACCTCCCCTGAATACTGATTGGACAATTCCTGAGCACCTTTCTACACAACACTACAACCCCCGTTGGCATAGACACTGACAAATTGATATCTAACAGCTGAATTTCTATTCCATAAAATTTAACAAATTCCTGGGCGACAAAAGAATGAGTCGCCCTTAAATAAAACAAGACAGTAGATTTATATGTTGTTATTGAAATAGTACTTGTCACGACATCTCCTACCGCCTCAACATCTCCTATGTGAAATCATAGACCCGTGTTGGGACGGTATTCCTCTACTGACCGCCTCGGGGTACTTGGTGACCTCCTCTATACGATCTATATGCAGGCGCAATCGCTGGATGTGCTTGGCATCTCTCGCTATATGACCGGGTTGATAGCACTGGTAACATATCACCTCCCTAACTCGACACTCTCCTAGGTGTCTCCTATAGCATTTGGTATAGAGAGGGGGCATTGGTCTGACCAGTACTACTCGATCTCCCATCCCCTATCTCCGACCTCCTCTGCTATCCTGCCTCCTCCACGGCCTTCAACTGGACCTTACCTAAAAATCTAGAGGTGTGTGCCTCTTCCTATGAATTTGTGCCACAGTGCCCCTCTATAAGCCACTCTCAATCACTGTAGCTCTATCAACTATCTCTAAAAAAGTTTGGGCCCAAAAGCCTACAACCTGCTCATATAATCCCTAACTTAGGCCCTCCTCAAACTTCCTCGCCTTCTTTTCCTCGTCTGGCACTAAGTAAGGAGCAAAGTGGGACAATTCAATAAATCTGGCAGCATACTACTGTACCATCATGTGTCCCTGTGTCAAATGCAAAAATTCTGCTGCCTTCGCATTTCTAACCGTAGCGGGGAAGTACCGCTCGAAAAAGATCTCCCTGAAGTTGCTCCACATCATCGCCACAAGGCTAGGTCTTTACTCCTCTAACAGTCTCGCTAATCTCCACCAGTATTTAGCTTCCCTAGTCAACTTAAATGCATTAAAAGATACTTTCTGCTCCTCGGTACAAGGGAGCACTGCCAATATGTCCTCTATATCTTGGACCCAAATCTCAGCCACTAATGGGTTGACCCCTCCAGAGAACGACGGGGGTTTTATGTGCATGAATTGCTTAATTGTGCAGCTCCACTCCCCTAAACTCCTAGCCATCTCTACCATCACCTTCTGGGTGAAACTACATAGCACTGCATCAGGGTCTCCACCACCTATACTAGAAGGCCCTGCCTTATCACCTCCAGCATGTGCACTACTACTCCCAACCTCCATCTTGAAAATGATATAAAACGGTCTTAGAACTCTATCATCACAACACAACAAATACACTCAGCAAAATAGGACCCATAAAATAATCTTCTATAACCATTTAACATCCTCAATCCTGATTTAAGATTTAGTCCTACCACTCAAAAACAAGAACCGATGATAGTTTACTATGGTTTTTCTAAAGTCGTCACCCCAAGGAAATCATAGACACAACCATGGAACTCCTATCTCTAGGCCACAAGATAAAACCCTAAATTCCAATCTCATCCTCTAACGAAAAATAACTCATATCTCAATCTACTCATCTCCTATTCTACTCACAATCCATTCCTATACTCTAGTATTGTATTTCGTTGTTTACTAAAGTTTGCATAACCTAGCAACCTAGGCTCTGATACCAAACTGTGACACCCCGATTTTCATACCATTTTTTTCTATAAGTAATAAATATTCAATCATCCACCACGTCACAACTCTGATATCATATCAACACAACCCGAATCGAAGTGGGTGCCGGGTAAATAGTCAATCTCATACAAACATACCTAACAACGGAAGTCAATATTTAAAAACCTTCCAGAATACAAATAACCAGAGTTCTAACCATCCATATATGTATATGCATATCTAAACAAATTCCCAAAATCAACAAAATACTCTAGGGAAATCATACATCCCTAACTTTTAACACTCCCCCTATCTATTAAGATACCAACTCCATTCTATCTCAGAGCTCTATCTACTCGTCTGTCACAATTTTTTGAAATGTTTAGATATTTGGGTGAGACACCTCTTAGTAAGATGGAATAAATTATTTACAGTGTGTGGCAGTATGAGTTTAATTATATCATAATATACTCATTTAAGTGATTATATCATCTAAGAAAATATACTAATATGTACTCATAATCAGCAAAAGTTCCCAAGGATAGGGGAGATTACATGCCCATACGTGTAGCACCCCTCTGCTCTGATATCGTTTGTAACCTTATCTGATTAACTTGGGTGTGGCTACAACTGATACTTATTAGGGCACTCACCTTAGTTTTACTTCGCCCAAATTATTTATGTAATTAAATTCACCCTCTTTCATTTCTCATTTCCATTTCACAATCTAGCTTATGAGTGTCCTCGGTAACCAATACATGTGTTGTCTATAACTCATGGCTTCTTTGAGGATATTTACCACGTCATGCTTCCCCCCATGATTAGGGATGTGCGGCCCGAAGGCTGGATCTAAACCGCGGTTGGCCTACCTGGTTAGATCAAACTAATGAAACTACCCATCTATAGTACGATTAGCCTTCCCACTCCTGGTCTGGATGCCAGGTGGAAAAACTACCCTTCTCACTGGCACAATCAACTGTCACGCCACACTCTCCACAAGACCGTGTGGTTGCACTCATCATCCCACTAGCAACTATACCGTGCTTTTAGAAATACTTCAGTCTATCAGGGTTCTCATTTCCACATTTCCATATTCACATTTCTGTATTCAAATTTTAGTATTCACATTGCAGTATTCACATTTCAATGTTCACATTTCAGTATACGCATTACAGAATTCACATTGCGATATTCACATTTCAGTGTTCATATAGAGACTAGGAAAATTAAAATTTATAAAAGAAAAGAGAAGAAAAAGAGAGGGAAAGAATAAGAAAAGGAAGGAAATTTGAAAAAGAGAATAGCAGGGCTTCGTCGACGAACCCAGGGTTTTCATCGACGAATGTTCCGTAAATTTTTACTACGAGGTACACGTGTCCCATCGACGAGAAGATATCGAGAGTTTTGGGAGTTTTGTGAAAATTTCAGGTTCGTAAATGAAATAGCCTCCTCGTCGATGAAGTGCCTTCATCGGTTCGTCGAAGAATCACTTGAACTCGTCAATGAATGCCGGCCTATATATTTACAAACCCTAATTTTAAGCAGCGTTTTCTCTCTCCTATCACACTCTCTCTCTAGGCCCACTGTTCTCTCTCCTTCTCTCTTCGTTTCCAGCTCTATTAAAGCCTGGTTTGATGATCAAGAACTGCCACGAGGTTCCTGGGAAGATTCTCTGCAACTTAGGCGAAGTAGATTTTCAATTTGGAGTTTTGGGGCACCATCCCAAAACTAGGGTAAGTAGAGTATTTTGGAATTTTAATGTTAATTTGGCGTATACGAAACTTAGAAAGTGTTAAATGGAAATTATTCTAGGAGTTAAGTTGAATAATTTGGGGTAAATGTGAATTTCAGGCTTTTGGACCACGAACGCCAAGGAGTGTATGATTTATGGTGTTAGTGGACCTCTCAGTAAGCCAGGTAAGGGGAATAAATTATATAAGTCTTTTTGAAAGATTGTTGGTTGAAAAATAAGAGAGATTGAAATACAATATTTTACCTAAAATTTATTATGATATGAATATCAGATGAATTTTGTGTGGCATATGATTTATAATGAAATATGTTTGAAACTGGGTTAAATGATTTACCTTGAGAATTATGAGATCGTGAAATGTGTACTGAAATATGATATTTGAAATGTCGAAAAGATGAAAGTGATATGTACTGAAAAATATATCTTCTGAGAAATGAAAAAACATGAAATGTGGAAATGTGTTATTGAGAAATATTGAATTACGTGAAATGAGATATGTATATGTATTTATGAGATGAAATGAGTATTGAATTGATGAAATATCATTGAAATGATGAAATGAGTTGTGATTACTAAAAATGTGAACATTGCAATGTTAATGCTGCAATGAGAATAATGATATGTGAATACTGGTATGTGAATTTGAATATGAGAATATGAGAATGGGAAATATTGCAATGTGAAACTTTGCAATATGAATATTGAATTGTGAGAATTGATATGTGAAATTCTGAAATGGGTATATTAAAATATAATACTACATAATGATTGTGGGTATGTGGTAATGATAACCCTGATGGATGGTTATGGAAACCCTAATGATGGGTTATGATATTGGGCACGGTACCGTTGCTAGTGGTGATAGTGCAACCACACAAACTCTTGGAGCGTGTGGCGTGGAAGTCGACTGAACTGTTTAGTAGAGTTGTTATGCCCCCTGAGTCTGAATCAGTGCTATAGGCTGGCCAGTTGTATTATAGACTTGGGATATATGATATGATATTTTGATCTAACTGGGTCGGCTAACCGCGGTTAGATCTAGCCCTCGAACCGCATAACCCTGACCATGGGGGGAAGTATGGTGTGGAATATGGATATAAACCTCGACTATGGGGTGAAGCATGGCATGAAAAATATCTTCAGGGCAGCCATGAGTTATAGACGTGGATGTAACCGAGGACACTCATGAGTTAGATGTGAAATAGAAATGGAAATGAGATGGAAATGGAAATGGGAAATGGAATAGTGTGAGTTAATATATAAATAATTAATTAAAGAGAAGTAAGACACTCCGCCTGAGGGCCTACAAAGTAAGGTGAGTGCCCTAATAAGTATCAATTGTAGTCGAATCTGAGTTAATTGGGTAAGATTACAAACAATATCAGAGCAGAGGGGAGCTACATGTTTAGGCGTGTAATCTCCCTTATTCTTGGGAACTTCAGTGGTAAACATGGGTTGTGAGTATATGGAATTGGAAATGAATTTAAAAGCTTATGAAAGCTTCAGCTTGTGTTTTATACCTATATGATTATGATTGTGGAAATGGTATATTTTCTCAAAAGATATTATCACTGAAATGAATATATGTTATGATATAATGAAACTCATACTACCACACACTGTAGATAATTTATTCCGTATTACTGAGATGTGTCTCACCCAATCATTTAAATATTTTAGGAAATCGAGATAGACCTAGTGATAGAGCTCCGAGAAAGAGGGGAGTTGATACCCTGCATAGACAGGGTGAGTATTATGAGCTAGGGATTGAGGATTTCCCTAAAGTATTTTGTATTTATTTTTGGGAAGGGGTTAGATATGTATATATGGATGGTTATTACTCTGGTATGTGTACTCACTGTGGTATGTATGTATATATATATATAATGACTTCCGCTGTTAGGTTTGTGTATATGATAATGACTGTGTACCCGGTACCCTTTTTGGGTCGAGTTATGTATTATGGTATCAGAGGTTAACGTAGATGATATGTGATTATATGATTTATGTTTTATATGGAACAAAATTGGTATGAAAAATTGGGGCGTCATAGTTTGGTATCAGAGCCGAGGTTGCTAGGTTTTACAGATTTTAGTAAATAGTGGAATACAATACCAGGGTATAGGAATGGATATTGATGATATATGAGTCAATTGTTGTTAGAGGATGAGATTAGAATTTAGGGTTCTATCTTTCGACCTGGAGGCAGGAGTTCCACGGTTGTTTTTGTGTTTTTCTTGGGGTTACGATTTCAGGAAAATCATGGTTACTATTGCCGGTTCTTGTTTCTAAGAGGTAGGATTGAATCTTAAATGGGGATTGAGAAATGTTTGTAGCAGAATATTTTGTGGAATTTAGTATGTTGGGTGCATTAGTGAGCTATGATAAAAGAGTTCTAAAATCATTTTATACCATTTGCAGGATGGATCTAGGGAGTAGTAGTGCACATGCTGGGGGTGATGATACAGGGCCTTCTAGTATGGGTGGCGGAGATCCTAATGTTGTATTACGTGGTGTCACCCAGCAGGTGATGATAGAGATGGCTAGAGGTTCAGGGGAGCAGAGCTGCACGATTAAGTAGTTCATGCGTATGAGACCCCCATCATTTTCTAGAGGAGCTGACCCACTTATGGCTGAGAATTGGGTCTAGGATATGGAGGACATGCTGGCAGTTCTTCCAAGTACAAATGAGCAAAAAGTAATGTTTGCGACATTTAAGCTGACAAGGGAGGCAAAGCGCTGGTGGAGATTAGTGAGACTATTGGAGGAGTCTGACCCTGTAGCGGTGACGTGAAGCCGCTTAAGGGAGATTTTTTTCGAGAGATACTTACTATTGTCAGGAGTGCGAAGGCAGTGGAGTTTTTGCACTTGACACAGGGGTAGATGACGACACAGCAGTATGCATCTAGATATATCGATCTATCCCGATTTGCCCCATATTTGGTGTCAGATGAGGAGAGGAAGGCGAGGAAGTTGAAGGAGGGCGTGAGACAGAGTCTGTTTGAGTAGGTTATAGGCTTCCGGGCCTAGACATTTGCAGAGGTAGTGGATAGAGCTATAGTAATTGAGGGTCACATTCAAAGAGGCACCACAGCACAAAATTAGGGGAAAAGGTTCGTGCCTTCAGATTCTTAGGTAGCGTCTAGTTGAGGGCATTGGAGGAGGCAGGATAGCAAAGGAGGAAGAAGATAGGTAGTGGGAGATCGTGCAATACTGGGTAGGCAGATGCCCCCTTCTTGTCCCATATGCTACAAGAGACACTTAGGAGAGTGTAGGGTCATAGAGGTGATATGTTATTGGTTCCATTAGCCTGGGCATATGACGAGAGGTTGCCGAGCACCACCAATTATTATGCCTACTCCTAGACCATTCAGAGGAGGTCATCAAGCACTATGAGGTGGACAACAGAGGAATATTGCCTCTGCACGAATTTATGCATTGACATTGGGGGATGCTGAGGTGGAAGGAGATGTTGTAACAAGCATAGTTTCAATTCTTTCATTTTTAGCTACTACTTTGTTTGATTCAAGGGCGACTCATTCTTTTATAGCTCGAGAGTTTATGAAATTTTTTGGGTTAGAAACATAGCAATTGGGTGTGAGTTTGTTAGTGGCTACGCTGACAGGGTTGTGGGGATATGTGAGAATGTACTCAAAAATTGTCCAGTATGCATTCAAGGGAGGTCTTTATCAGCTAATCTGGTGGTCTTAGATATGCATGGGTTTGAGGTGATACTGGGGATGGACTGGCTAGTTGCTCACTATGCCAATATAGACTGTAATCAAAGAGAGGTAGTGTTCAAACCTCCAGGTGGACAGGAGTACATATTTGTGGGGTCTTGTGTGTGCACCCCACCATAGTTGTTATCCACCATTCAGGTGAGGCGATGGTTGTTAAAGGGTTGTTAGGGATATGTGGCCTGTGTGAAAGAGATATCAGAAAGGGATTTAAGGTTAGAGGATATCCCGATAGTGAGGGATTTTCCTAATGTTTTCCACGAGGATTTTCCGGGACTACCTCCTGATTGTGAGGTAGAGTTTACTATTGATCTAGTTCTGGGGATAACACCGATTTCAAAAGTGTCATGCAGAATGGCACCGGTGGAATTAAAGGAATTGAAGGACTAGTTGCAGGAACTGTTAGACAAGGGATTTATTCGGCCAAACATGTCGCCTTGGGGAGCGCCCGTATTGTTTGTTAAAAATAAAGATGGGTCGATGAGAATATGCATCGACTACCAAGAAATTAACAAAGTGACTATCAAGAACAAATACCTGCTTCCCCTCATCGATGATTTATTTGACCAGATACAGGGGACACATGTTTTCTCGAAGATAGATCTATGGTCTGGGTATCATCAGGTAAAGGTCAGAGCAAGGGATGTTTCAAAGATAGCATTCAGGACTCGGTATAGCCACTATAAATTTTTGGTTATGTCGTTTGGATTGACAAATGCTCTTGCATAGTTTATGGATTTAATGAACAGGATTTTTTTTACCAGTATCTGGACCAATTTGTGGTATTATTCATTGATTACATACTGATATATTCAAAGAGCCCAGAGGAGCACGAGGAACATCTGAGAATAATGTTTCACATGTTGAAAGAAAGAAGATTGTATGTGAAACTTAAGAAATGCAAATTCTGGCTAGAGCAGGTTACCTTCCTTGGACACATGGTATCAAAGGATGGTATTTAAGTAGACCCGAGAAATATTGAGGTGGTAGTAGACTAGGTATGACTAAAGAATGTGTAGGAAATCATAAGTTTCCTAGGATTGGCTGGATACTATCGCATGTTTGTTGATGGTTTCTCTAAATTGTTGGGTCCTTTGACTAGATTGGCCAGGAATGATTCCTTCAGGTGAAGAGGGTTTCGTGATTTACAGTGATGCATCGCATAAAGGGCTCGGTTGTGTTCTGATGCAGTAAGGGAGAGTGATAGCATATGCCTTTCGAAAGTTGAAAGAATATGAGAAGAATTACCCTACCCATGATCTGGAGTTAGCAACAGTGGTCTACGCACTAAAAATTTGGAGACATTATCTTTATGGGGATAGGTGTGAAATTTTGACTGATCATAAGAGTTTAAAATACTTTTTCACTCAGAAAGAATTGAACATGAGGCAGAGGATATGGTTGGAGCTGATAAAATATTACAACTGCACCATCAGTTATTACCCAAGAAAGGCTAATGTTGTAGCTGATGCCTTGAGCCAGAAATCTGTGGGTGCATCAGTATCTGCAGTGGTGATACAGCATCCGATCCGGATGGATTTGGAGAGACTTGGGATAGAACTTGTAAAGGGCGATCGTCAGGCATTTATTACCAATCTGGTGCTGCAACCGATTCTATAGGAAAGAATTAAAGCGGCTCAGAGGGGTGATGCAGATTTAGTGGAGCTTGTAGAGAAAGTATAGGATGGTCAGGAGGCAGATTTCAATATTTCAGAGGATGGAGCCTTGAGGTTCCGTACCAGGCTATGTGTACCTACCGACCCTAAGATTAAGAAAGTGATTCTGGAGGAAGCGCATCAATCCCTGTATATGGTACATCCTGGTAGCACAAAAATGTGTAGGGATCTTTGGGATACTTTTTGGTGGAGTGGTATGAAAAGAGAGATTGCTGAGTTTGTAGCACATCAATAATATTCACATCATTTTTTGCTTCAGTTCATCCTTCCAGTTCATATTTCATCTCATATCAATATTTTTGTGCCAACATATCTTATATCACGTATAACATCGTTTCAAATAAAACACATATATATCTCACATTTTATTATATCACTGTAAAAACATATCGGTATAACATGTTTCATCATTTCCAGTAAAAACTATTTCTGCATATCATGTTTCATCATTTCTAGAAAACATATCTTTATTTCTCATATTTTCATTTTGGTATCATCATATCAATATATCTCATATTCTCATTTCTTTCCATTTCAAAGCATAGACATATTTATTCCATTTTATCACAATCCCAGTATAATATATTATTCACGTTCCTCATGCCACACAATTTCGTCTGATATTCACGATACAATAATCACAGGGAAAATATAACCTGACTTACTGAGAGGTCTGCTAAAATACCCAATCCCACGCTCGCGGCGATCAAAACTCAAAACCCTGAAATTCACATTTCCCCCAAATCATTTAAATCAATTCCTAGAATAATAATTATTTTAATATATCCTAGGCCCACACACTCCCAATACTAATTAAACTTTAAAAATAATTAACGGATATAATTCCACTATCCTCACCCTAGCCTTGGAGTTGTACCTAGAAAATCCAAATTAAAAATCTGCTCTGATTAAAATGACGAAGATCGGAGCTAGGACCCCATGGTGGTGTCCGATCGTTGATTTGGCTAAATATTTAAGGAAAAGTTGAGGAGAGAGTGAGAGGTTACCTTACCCTAAGAGTGGTGCGTACGACACCCTAATCACGAATTCACTTCGGTTAAAGTGTTGGTGGTCGAGATAGGAACCCAGTGGTATTTTCTATTTTTTGATCGGCCAAGTATAGGAGAAGAAATTGAAGAGAGAGAGAGAGAGAGAGAGAGAGAGAGAGAGAGAGAGAGAGAGAGTGGCGAGAGAGTGCGTTGGGGGGGTTCTGTCTACAGGAAATGAGATTTCAATTTGAAATCTCACGAAGCTTCAAGCTTCCTATATTATATATGTGTCACTTATCCTTCTACATTTATACATATATATATATATATATATATATAACCATCATATTACTTAATTTAATTAATTCAACTTAATAAAGTTTAAGTAATTAATTAATTAATAATTAATCTTTTATTTATTTTACATTCCCAAGCATATCATTTTCTGGGGCGTTACAAGGGAGCTATGGCTCGGGAGACTAGAAGTATCACAATATACCTGTAAATAGACCAAGAAGCAATGTCAAGCGACCCCACAGGCACGAATTTGACGATCTAGTGTCTTATGCACTTATCACTAATAGCGGGGATCCTACTAACTTAAGGAGACAGTGCATAGCCAGGAGAGAGGTAGTTGGATGGGCACTATGGTGGAGGAGATGGAATCATTGCATAAGAACTAGAAATGAGACATGGTGGAGCTCCGGCAAGGAAGATGGCGATTGGATGCAAGTGGGTGTACAAGAAGAAAGAAGCAATTTCAGATAAAGAAAGAGAAAAGTTCAAGGCTTGATTAGTAGCAAAGGGATACTCGTAGGGGAAGGAAATTGATTATGATAAGATCTTCTCTCCTGTGGTTAGAGAAACTTCCATTAGGATAGTGTCGAGACTGGCGGCGCAATATGACATGCATCTAGAGCAAATGGACGTAAAGACGGTGTTCCTCCATGGTAATTTGGAGGAGCTAATTTACATGACATCGTTATAAGGGTTTCGCCAACTTGGATAGGAGCACTTGGTTTGTAAACTAAAGAAGTCATTTTATGGGTTGAAGTAGTCTCCAAGGCAGTGGTAAAAACAATTTGATGCCTATATGATCCGCATTAGCTACATAAGGTGTGACTATGATTGAGGAGCCTATGTGAGGAAGCTTGAGGACGGTTCTCTCATATTTTTGTTATTTTATGTTGATAACATGCTAATTTATCTAAAGGATATGACTGAGGTGAATCAGTTAAAGACTCTGTTGAGTAAAGAATTCGATGTGAAAGACATGAGTGTGACCAAGAGGATACTTAGGATGGAGATTTGCAAGGACAGAGCTATAGGGAGATTATGATCATCTCAGGGCAGCTATGCGGAGAAGGTGTTGGAGAGGTTAAGCATTAGCCATGCTAAACCGGTGAGTACACCGTTAGCGAGTCATTTTAGGTTGTTTATCACCCGGTGCCCAAAGACGGACGGTGAGGTTCATGACATATTGAAGGTCCCCTATGTCAGTATAGTGGGATGTCTGATATATGCCAAGGTATGTACAAGGCCAGACCTAGCATAAGTTGTCATCTTGGTGAGCAAGTTCCTTTTGAATATGGTTCGACAACATTGGGATGCAGTTAAATGGATTCTCACATACTTGAGGGGTACAACTGGATATGACATTATGTTTAGTAGACAACAGAGTGATCCATCAATGGTAAAGCATGTGGATGCTGACTATGCAGGAGACTTGGATGACAGGAGATCTACCACAAGGTACGTATTCACCCTCGTGGGAGGACCTATTTTTTGGAGGTCTATAATGCAGTTGCTTTTTTGCTTTATCTACTATTGAATTTGAGTACATGGCAGTGGCTGAGACTGCCAAGGAAGCATTGTGGCTTACAAGATTGGTCAAGGAGTTGGGTGTCTAGGAAGGTGGAGTTAGGCCACAATGTGATAGTTAGAGTGTCATCTATTTGTCGAAGAACTAGGTGTATCATGCGAGGATAAAGCACATTGATATGTTGACAAAGCCTGTCACAATGGACAAGTCAAACATTGCTTGGACTAGAACAACGTCTCTAGGTGCTAGACGAAAGGCGGCCCCAATCTACTTGAAAACTAAGGTGTAGTCCTAAGGGGGGGGGTGAATTAAGTTTAAAAATTTTCTTTTAAATCTTTTTAGGAATTCTTAACTTCTTGTTGATTTTTCAAACTATCAGCAAAAGCTTATTTCTTAATTCAATCCACAACCACACAATCATTCAATGATCCAAGCAATCAATCAACCAAAATTTGAAAGCAAACAACCAAACCAAGATTAAAATATATAGCACTTTGGTAATGTAAGAACTTAAGATGGTTTGTTTGTTTATATAAGCCTTGTGGATATTAATTTGAACCAATCCCTCTAGTGAATGTGAAATCATTCCTTCAATGCAAACCTCAACTTAATTTCCAAACAACTCAAAATTTAAATAAACTCTTTAGTTAATTTGTCTTTAGGTGTTAACCAAACAGCGTACTTCCTTTTGAGGTTTCCACAAAGTTTTGATCAACCAATGTACTCCCTTTTGGTTTCTGCAATCCCAAATCAAAATTAAACTTTAAGTTTATTTAACTTCCAAATTACTTAGTTTGTCTAATTAAGAAAATTAAATCATCCACGCAATTTATATGTGCTAAAAATAAAGAGAGTAAGGGAAATAGAGAGTGAGACCGGGATTTTGACGAGGTTCAACTTATACCCAACCTACGTCCTCACCTTTGGCAAACCTCCAAAGGATTCACTAAAATCAATTCCTTTTCGGGCGGAACAACACCGTTTACACAACACTCCTTCGATTAGGCTAGAGTCCGCCTCTCCAAACGATATACCCTCATTCGGTTACTCCTTCAATTAGGCTAGAGCCTACCTCTCTAAGCGATATCTCCACGCTTAGCCAACGATCCAAATAACCTTGAACCGTCAATATTTACAAGATAAAAATCAAATAGATGTACAAAGAATGCTCTTAAATAGAGCTGATTAGTACAACAATTCAGCACTATAATATTTTTCAAAGTAAATAACAATATGGAATTTAACTTAAAGCTCAAGGGAGTATATCACCGATTAATTCTTTCAACGATTGAAAGATTTAGAATTTGTAGCACAAGATTGGCAATTGAATGTCAGCAATACTCAGTTGAATTCGTGCACAACATATGAGCAAGAGAGCTTTTCAATGATAAGAGCAGTTGAGAGAGTTTGACGGCTGAATTTGATTCTTGGTTATTAATTCACTGATCTTGAGGCTTATTTATAGACTTGAAAAAGTGTGTAACTTGATCCCCATATGACTTAGAGTATTCCCCAAGTTTTCACAAAGTTTGAGCCTTAAGCAATCTTATTTAAAAAATTTGTTCGTTATAGAAATTTAAAATTTGTCGCGTGATAGTTGACTATCCCTTTTCGGATAGTTGCCTGTCTAGTTATTTTAAAAGGGCAGTAGGGTGTCAATCGCCTGTTAGAACACGGACAGGCACCTCAGATTTCACCGACAGTCGCCTATAAGAACATGGACAAAGTTGTCAGCTTCGAGCACCCTTCAGTTGTTTTGTCCTAACTTTTTCTACATAACTCCAAATTTGACGTTCTTCGAGCACCCACAACTTTTATGTTGAACACATTTTAAAATAAATATTTTTTGATAGATTAAAATTTACATCAATGCGGATGTAGAAAAAATGATAGCAATTGGGAAATTCTCTTTTTGGTGCTTTTCATTCTAAAAATGATTCTAACTTTTTTGAAATAATTTTTGACCTTATAAAAATATTTTCCAAGTATGTTAAAAGGTATTTAGTTCCAAGAAATTAGCCTAAGAGTTTCATGCATCCATATTGAAATTATTTGAAGTACTTATATGAAATTTCCTATAAACTCTTTCGAATTTTTAATTCTTGAATTCCTTGAGGTCTTTATACTTGCTTCATCTTTTTTTAAGCTTTCATCAAGTTATCTTTAATCCTCATGCTTTCATGATATTCAAGCTTGATCTTTGAATCCATGCTTTAAGCTTCATATTTATCATCCTTCTTTGAAATATAAGCTTTCATGAATCCTTCTAAACACCATACCATGCATTCATCATTAAATCCTGAAATGACATCACTTAACCAAATATGTTAAGTTTCATTTGTTTGTTAGCATCAAAACAAGATGTTAAGCCTTGTAAGGTCAACAAATCCCCCTCTTTTTGATGATGACAAACAAGAAGCAAAAATTGGAGTGAGCCTTAAAAAGACTCTCCCTTTCAATAAGCACCATCTTAACAATATTCCCAAGATCAATATTAATTTCAAAAACTCTTTTACAGTCATGTTTATCACTTCATTTTGCAATCATGCTCATCACTTTATTCAAGTTCAAGTTTATCAACCAATATCAAATACTTCTCTTCCTTTTGATATATATTATGTTCATGCTCAATTTTTGCAATACCATGCTCAATTTTTGCTTAAAACTTCTCCCCCTTTTGACATCAATCAAAAAGAGAAAAAAATAATTAAGTTCAAATAAAATCATATTCTGAGCATATCATTAAACATTCATATCAAACATATGTACACACTCAATTTATTATTTTTCAATATAGCATGTGTAGTGTGTTTTAATAGTCATGTATATAAGTTGTAATATCTTTACTAACGGCTTTTTCCCCCTTTGGCATTATTCAAGATACCAATTTAAAATTTAATTCATGATATCGATTTAAAATTTTATTAATTTATGATACCAATTGATTAATAGGGAAACGATCATAATATAAGCAATAAGTCATAACACTCCCCCTAAATTCAATACATTCAGTTTTGTTACCAATTATGCTTTTATCATCTCATGTTTCAAAACATTGATTCACATCATGTATCAAATATCAATATTATACTAATATCATCAATGTCATACCATGCTCATAGATATAATCATACTTGTCATGCTCAAAAACCAATTGAACTTTTAGATTGTGATACCAAGTGAGCTTTTAAATTTTGATATCAATTAAAATATTCATGGATACCAAAGTACTTTATAGATACCAAAGTCATTATCACATCATGCATAGCTCATAGATACCAATATAACTATTATATCTTTTATAACTTATAGATATCAATATAAAGAGCAGTAAGTTTGTCCATGTGATTCATCAAAGCATGCATGGTCAAGAATTAATCTCATATCAAAATTCATGCCTATGCTCAATAATCTCATGCTCAAATTTTCAACATAGTGAGCCATAAATTTTCAATATAAGTTTAGTCAAGTCATACACATGTAGCATATAGCATATTGAAAACTAAGGTACTTATGTAATAAGCTCAATTTGATATTTTCTTAATATAAGCTCTTAAACTCATCTTTAAGTTTTTCTATTTCAACTAGTTCGTTTGTTGATCATGAATTAAGTTACTTTCTTAATTTTTAAAGGGGAATGACTTAATCCATGGAGTTTTTCGTTTATGAACTAGTCTTTCATCTTGGTACCTACACTTTCTTGGGTCCTGTTGGTTTAATAATGATGCTTCCTTAATTCTCCATACTTGTTTAGTTTTCACACCCTTTCTCTTAAATGGATATTCAAACTTTGTATGTCCATTTTTCTTACATTGATAGCATATGGTGTTAGTGTAGGCATTAGAAGATGTGCTAGCATAATCTTTGGATGTTTTTGAAAAATATCCCACGTAAAGATTCTTTTTCTTTTTATTTTCAACCCCATTAAATCCAATGCCTTCTTTGTTTAAGGTCATCCTTTGTGAGCCCATCATTTTGTCAAAGTTTTTCTTTCCTTTTGTGAAGTTGTAAATGATATTTTCTTTATTTTCAATTTTATTTTTGAGATCATTTATCTCAATATCTTTCTTTTCATAAACGTTCTTTTTGTGATTTCTCTAATTCTTGAGATAATTTTCTGATTTTATCCTCTAATTCAGAATATATGTCTTTCTTATATTCCATAGAGGATAGAGATCGAAGATCTTCTATCATCTTTTCATTTTTGCTTTCTAATTTCTTAATTTTCAAGTCTTTTTCTTTTTCAGCAAGATTTTTAGCTTCTAATTCTTTTATTGCAGCTTCATACTTATTTTCTATTTTCTTGAGTTTTAAATTTTTATCATTTTCAGTAATCTTAATTGATTCTAGCTCTTTCATCATTCCATCATTCTTGTTTTTCAATTATGTGTTTTGTTTAGTTACTTTGATTAGCATCTTATGTACTTTGAATAAATCATTTTGTAATTCATCATAAGATGGCATACATTCATCATTGGATTCATTTGATGAATCACTACAAGAATTATTTAAGGATTTGGATGAGGAGCTTTCCTCATTGTCCCAAGCCATAAAGCAAGTATAAGCAACCTCTTGGTCACTTTATTCACATTCCGAACTACTTGTACTCAAACTATCCCAAGTAGTGACTGAAATTAGGAATAGCTTCCCAAGACGAGGGGTAAATTGGCTTTTAAAAATTTCTTTTAATTCCTTTTAGAATTCTTAAACTTATTTTATTTCTTTTAACCAATTCGTGACGTATTTATTTAATTTGTTAAGCACTCAAGAACTTAGTCTCTTTACTTAATTTTTAACCATACAAACATCCAATCATTCAACCAAACCAATCAACTAAAATTAGAAAGTAAACAAACAAGTCAATATACAACACTTATGTAATATAACAACTAAAGATAGTTGTTTGTTTGAACCAAGCCCTATATAAGAATTTATGCTTGCTGATGTAAAGCCCTGTATAGATGAATCCAATCACTCTTTCCAAATATTTAGAACTCAAATAAACTTTTGGTAAATTTATCTTTGGGATGTTAACCAAGTAACGTACTCCCGTATGGTTTCCGCAAGATATGGTGTAACCAACGTACTCCCTTTCGGTTTCCGCAACCCAAATCAAAATTAAACCTTAAGTTTTTTTGATTTCCAAATATACGTAGTTTGTATGATTTTCAAATTTAAACCATCCACACAATTTAAATATGCACTGAAAATAAAGAATAGGGAAAGAGAGAGTGAGACGGGGATTTTTACGAGGTTCAGCTTATACCCAGCCTACGTCCTCGCCCTTGGCAAACCACCAAAGGATTCACTAAACCTGTTCCGTGACGGGTGGAACAAAACCTTTACAAGCGATACCCCACGCTCAAACACTCCTTCACTAGGCTAGAGCCCGCCTCTCCAAATGATGTCCCCTCGTTCGGTGACTCCTTTAGGCTTGAGCCCGCCTCTCTAAGCAAAAACCCCTTGCTTAGCCAACGATCCAAACAACCCTTGGAATCGTCAATCTACAAGAAAAATAAAAAGAATAGTTGTGTACAAGAAACACTCTCTAGAAAGAGCAAGTTAGTACAAGTTCAGCACTATATACTTCAATGTAAAATATCAATACGAAATAGAATGAAACTCAAGTGTAGAATTCCCCAATATCCTTCTTAGATGAGGATTAGCAGTAGAAATTCATAGGAGGAAGGATTAGCACTTCAAAATATCTTAGAAAAAGAGTTTTGCAATGAGTGAGCAAGAGAACTTGTAAGAACAAGAGTGCTTTAATGTTCTCAAAATAGATTTTTCAATTCTTGGATGTATTTTGATTTGCAAAACCATGTATTTATAGGCTTTCAAACTTGTTTCCATGTTGCAAAAGTTTCCTTAGAGAGTTTCCCAAATTTTTAGAAAGTTTGGAGCTCAAATGACTATATTTTAAAATATTAGAATTTAAAAATTTTCCCGTTGAACAGTGTTCAGATGTTTGAAAATTCGAGTTCAGTCATCTGAAGATCCTGAAACCTCTTAAAAAATGAACTAGACATAGGGTCAGATGTCTAAAGTAGGGTTCAGACGTCTGAGGTATCAAGTTCAGATGTCTGAAGTGCCGGATTCAGATGTCTGAACAGCTACTGCCTCTTTATTTTTTTTCCATAAAATCTTCAGACATCTAAGGTTTCAAGTTCAGACGTCTGAAGTGGTTCTGTGTGCTGTTCAGACAGCTGAAGTCCCTCCCGTGAACAGTGTTCAGATGTCTGATAACAGTGACCCCACTTCAGTGTTTTGGCCATAACTTTTTATATATAACTCCAAATTAGGTGTTCTTGGTGTCAAAAGAAAGCTAAGAGAAAATAATACAACTTTAATGTTGAACACATTTTAAAAGAATGAGATATTGATAGAGAAAAATTCACCTCAATTCGGATGTATAAAAACTAACAGCATTTGGGAAAACTCTTTTTGGTGCTTTTCATTCCAAAAATGATTCTAACCTTTTTAAAACAATTTTTGACCTTATAAAAATATTTTCCAGGTATTTTAAAAGGTATCTACGTCCAAGAAGTTAACCTAAGAGCTTCAAAATATTTCAAACGATACTTTAAACATTAAAGCACTTACATGGACTTCTAAGACATTAACATTCTAGGTTCTTGAGTCTTCATGCTTTGTCCTTAAATTGAGTCCATCTTTTCTTCAAGCTTCCATATTCTTTGAGCTTTCTCACTTTGCCTTTCTTTGGCTCTTTTGACTTTAATATTCCTAAGCTTTCAACAACTCATTCATGTCCTCATATCTTCAAGGTTTAATATATCATCTTTAAATCCATGTTTTCCCCCTTTTAAGCTTCATTTGATCCTTGTGAGCACTTTGAACCCTGAAATATCATTACTCACACAAATACATTAAATTTCACTTGTTTGTTAGCATCAAAATAAGATAACAAGATTTTAAACCTTGTAAGGCCAATAGTGACTTTCATGGCCTTTTTCTTTTTCTTCTTAGACTCTTTCTTAAGTAGTGGACATTTCGGTTTTAGATGTCCAACTTTGTTGCAATCATAACATGTAGGAGTTTTATTTTTAGATTTATTTTTTCTAATTTCTTCTTCTTCCGATTCGGTTAAGTCCTTTTTCTCTTTTGGAATTTGTTTTCCATCCACTATTTTTGTAGGAATTCAATCTCCATCCATAACAACTTCCCATGCTTTCCAATCCATATGTTGATCATAGATTTGCATTCGTTTTTTTCCAAAAAGTGTAGTTATGTCCATAATAGATAGGAGGCCTGGTTGAAGATTGTCCCTCTCCAAAGGGAGCTTCACCTAAGTGAGCCATATGATCTTTTTATAGCTTCTTGTTAAGATTTACTATAACTAGGCACTGATACCAATTGAAAACTAAGGTGTAGTCCCAAGAGGGGGGTGAATTGGGTTTAAAATTTTTCTTTTAATTCTTTTTAGGAATTCTTAACTTCTTGTTGATTTTTCAAACTTTCAGCAAAAGTTTATTTCTTAACTCAATCCACAACCACACAATCATTCAATAATCTAAGTAATCAATCAACCAAAATTTGAAAGCAAACAACCAAACCAAGATTAAAATATACAGTACTTTGGTAATGTAAGAACTTAAGATGATTTGTTTGTTTATATAAGCCCTATGGATATGAATTTGAACCAATCCCTCTAGTGAATGTGAAATTGTTCCTTCAATGCAAACCTCAACTTAATTTCTAAACAACTCAGAATTTAAATAAACTCTTTAGTTAATATGTCTTTGGGTGTTAACCAAACAACGTACTTCCTTTTGAGGTTTTCGCAAAGTTTTGATCAACCAACATACTCCCTTTCGGTTTCTGCAATCCCAAATCAAAATTAAACTTTAAGTTTATTTAACTTCCAAATTACGTAGTTTGTATAATTAAGAAAATTAAATCATCCACGCAATTTTTATGTGCTGAAAATAAAGAGAGTAAGGGAAAGAGAGAGTGAGACTGGGATTTTTACGAGATTCAGCTTATACCCAGCCAACATCCTCGCCTTTGGCAAACCACCAAGGATTCACTAAAATCAGTTCCTTTTCCATGCATAACAACACCGTTTACACAACACTCCTTCGATTAGGCTAGAGCCCGCCTCTCCAAACAATATACCCTCGTTCGGTCACTCCTTCAATTAGGCTAGAACCCGTCTCTCTAAGTAATATCCCCATGCTTTGCCAATGATCCAAATAACCTTGAACCTTCAATATCTACAAGATACAAATCAAATAGATGTACAAAGAATGCTCTCAAATAGAGTTGATTAGTACAACAATTCAGTACTATAATATACTTCAAAGTAAATAACAATATGGAATTTAACTTGAAGTTTAAGGGAGTATTTCACAAATTTATTCTTTCAATGATTGAAAGATTTAGAATTTGTAGCACAAGATTGGTGATTGAATGTCAGCAATACTCAGTTGAATTCGTGCACAACATATGAGCAAGGAGCCTTTCAATGATGAGAGCAGTTGAGAGAATTTGATGGCTAAATTTGATTCTTGGTTATTAATTCAATGATCTTGAGGCTTATTTATAGACTTGAAAAAGTATGTAACTTGATCCCCATGTGACTTGGAGTATTCCCCAAGTTTTCATAAAGTTTGAGCCCCAAGCAATCTCATTTAAAAAATTTGTCCGTTATAGATATTTAAAATCTACCGCGTGATAGTTGGCTGTCCCTTTTTGGATAGTCGCCTGTCTAGTTATTTTAAAGGGGAAGTAGGGTTTCAATCTCCTATCAAAACATGGATAGGCGCCTCAGATTTCACTAACAATCGCCTATAAGAACATGGACAGGCAGCTGTCAAGCTGTCAACTTCGAGCACCCTTCAGTTGTTTTGTCCTAACTTTTTCTACATAACTCCAAATTTTACGTTCTTGGTGTCAAACGAAACCTAAAGAAACTCCCACAACTTTCATGTTGAATACATTTTAAAATAAAGATTGTTTCCTATAGACTCTTTCGAATTTTCAATTCTTGAATTCCTTGAGGTCTTTCTACTTGCTTCATCTTTCTTTGAGCTTTCATCAAGTTCTCTTTAATCCTCATGCTCTCATGACCTTCAAGCTTTATCTTTGAATCCATGTTTTAAGCTTCATATTTATCATCCTTCTTTGAAATATATGCTTTCATGAATCCTTCCGAACACTTGACCTTGCATTCATCATTGAATCCTGAAATGACATCACTTAACCAAATATGTTAAGTTCCACTTGTTTGTTAGCATCAAAAGAAGATGTTAAGCCTTATAAGGTCAACACTACTACCCTAGGTGGAGCACTAGGTTATTCTTTCATATTTCTCCTAAGTGGTGAATATATGCCAAGGTGGATATTGTTGGATATGTGGCTCATATTCATCGGAACGCATGCATAGGGAAAGCATAGTGAATCAAAGAAAAAGAAAGGAGACTGTAAGAAGAAACCGTCGACGATTAGGTCGACGGTTGCATTGACAATTTGCTCTTAGTATCAAACCATTGATGATTCGGATCTTAGGCTTTAATTCATCCTCGGTATTAAACTATTGACGGTTGTGCTGAAACCATCGACAGTATTATTCGGAGCAGATCACGGATTTTGAATTAGGAGATCAGTAAATTGGGTGATTTCGGAGTATTTTCTTCCGCGGATTGCTGCAGGAGTTTTTTAGATATAGTCTAAGTCTTCTATACACATAAGGTTGTTATATAAACTATATTTGACACCCTTGATGTATGTTTTGACGATTGATAGTGAAAATCAACCACTTGCTCTCGTGGATGTAGGCATATTGACAAACCGTGTAAATTCTTGTGTCTTTGATTTTATTTCTTTCCTTTATTCTCTTTGTGATTGTTTGTTTCATAGATTCATCATTGGTTGCTTGCATTAATTGTTTCGATTCGATTTTTTGGTTTTCGCTACATATTGGTACTCAAGCCACTCGGCATAACACATATCTTCACAAATAAGATGACAAAACCATTGGAGAACATATTCGCACATCCAGGGTTTATTCGATAGTCTTGCAGCTATTGGGAAACTTGTCCTTTACAAAGAAAAAGTTTTCTGCCTTCTCACTAGCCTTGGCCCTCAATATGAAACTTTCACCATTACCATTTTATGGGCAACAACAACAACACTTCCAACGATCCTCCTCAGGATATCATGGAAACAAAAAAAATATTCATATCAATTGGGAGAGGATTTCAAGCACAACAACCAAAAGAACAAAACCATTCTTATTCAGCTAGCCCCACTTCGGGCTCTCAGCAAAGACGTCTTCCACCACTTGGTGAATGCTATATAATCCCTGCAGAATGTGACCTTTACCATGAAGAAAAATTCCAGCACTGTGGCACGGTGGGACATATTGCAAAACTATGCTGGTGGGCACCCAAAAATCCAACTCAACATGATGAGATATCGCAAGCTTTTGCAGCACTCACCTTGGACAACACCATCACTGAAACAAAGTGGACCTCTGATACAGGAGCCTCCAACCACATGACAGGTAAGTCAGGTATGTTAACTAATATTTGCAACTACTTTGGTGCAGATTCAGTTCTTATTGGTGATTTATCTTCTCTACCAATTCTCGATATTGGATATTCTAGCATTAATAAAAAAAAATAATACCTTACCTCTTTACGATGTCATGCTAGTTCCTGACTTGAAAAAAAAAAATTGCTCTTTGTAAGTTAGCTAACAACTCAGTTTCCTGTTAATTGTGAATTCTCATCTAATGTTAACTTTTGTGTTAAAGAACGACAAACACGACAACCGATGATCACAAGGAGGTGCAAGGGTGATTCATGTTTTTACCACTTCACCGGAGCTCTACTTTTCTCATCTATTCAAATACGGCTCAACAAACGTTTGGCATCAACACTTAGGACATCCTTAGTGTTTTGCTTTACAGTTATTAAAAAAATAAAGGATTGATTGATGTTATAGGCACTGTAAAACCTGGACACATTTTTGATAGTTGTCAAATCAGGAAGCTTATAAGATTACCATTTTCATGTTCTAAACATTCGAGTTCTGGTATTTTTGAAAAAAAATTCATTGTGACTTGTGGGGACCTGCTCATATTTTTTCAATTTGAAAATTCAAATATTATGCATGTTTGATAGATGACTTTTTTTTAAGTATACTTGGATCATTCCCTAATGACATAAATCTGATTTTGCAAATGCTTATTTAGCCTTTGAATAGTACATTACCAGAAAATTCAACAAACAAATCAAGATTTTTCACTCTCACGGAGGAGTAGAATTCATAAACTCCAAGCTATCATCTCATTTTCTTTCCACTGGTATCATTCAACAAGTATCGTCCCCATATACTCCAGAGCAAATAGGTTTGGTTGAAAGGCAGCATAGGATAATACGAGAATTAGGTATGACTATGTTATTTCATAGTGGTGCCCCTCTATTTTTATGGTAGAAGCTTTCACTACCACTGTCTACCTTATTAATCAGTTGCCTTCGTCTGCTCTTAATTTTGAAACTCCATACTTTGCACTACATGGCCCTCATCCTAATTATTCTTCACTTCGTGTCTTTGGTTTTATATGTTTTCCTTACACCTGGGATACATGGCGACAGAAGTTCGATCCAAAAACCATACTTTGCATGTTTGTAGGCTATAGTGATAAACATAAAGGATACAAGTGTTTTCATCCCTCTAGCAAAAAAAAAATTATCTCCCACCATGTGGTTTTTAATGAGTTATTTTTTCCTTATAAAAGTACTCAAAATCAAAGCATTACTCCTTCTACATCACATGTCATTAGCATATTTGAGTCATGGTTACCTCATACTGACTTCAATCCTGTTGTAAAGACTCAGTTTCCAACACTTACACCACCATGTTTGAGTCCTTTACCGGCAGTGCTAATATTTACTCTAGATTCACAAACTTTTGCAAGTTCTCTCTCCCCAACTAAAGATACAAGTCGGCAGGGAGCCTAGCAACTCAAGTATGAGATGTAGCTACCATAACTTGAGCATGAGTCACTCTAGCTCAGGTATGATATGTAGCTGCCACAACTTGAGCACGAGTTATCTCATCTTGAGTTTTGGATGCAAGAGCAACCCACACATTCTTCACAGCATAAGTATGAGCCCTCTTAAACAATCTCACAACCCTAAATTCAACAGATTTAACCTCCATAAGCACCCCTCCCACTTTCCATGGTTACACGCTCACAAATAGGATTTGTTAAACCCAACCCAAAATATGCCTTGACTTCCTCCACATTCTCATCCAATATCCCTCGTGAACCTCATAATATTCGATCTACCTTAGCTCACTCTAGCTAGAAGGTTGCAATGGATGAGGAACTTGAGGCTCGTCATAAAAATCAGACTTAGCAACTCATTCCTCGCACTTCTAACATGCATGTTATTGGATTTAAATGGGTGCTCAAGCCAAAACTCAAACCCAACGACTCACTAGATCGTCTCAAAGCTCAAGTTGTAGCAAAGGGGTATCATCAAGTTGATAGGTGAGACTACATCGAAACCTTTTCCCCAGTCATCAAACCTGGAGCTATTCGCATGGTCATCACTATAACACTTGTTCAGAAATGGCCCATGCGTCAACTTGATGTAAAGAAAAAAAATGATTTCCTACATGGTTTAATTTCATAAGATATATACATGAAATAACCTCCAAGAATGGCTGATCCTCAATATCCAATACATGTTTGCAAGCTTCAAAAGGCTCTCTATGGTCTCAAACAAGAACCTCATGCTTGATCAGTTTAGTGCTTTTCTTCTTAAATATGGTTTCTTTTGCAGCCTAATAGACTCATCCTTATTCGTTTTTCATCCGGATTTTGGTACACTAATTCTCCTTCTTTATGTAGATGATATACTTCTCATAGGATCCTCTACTACTCTAGTTATAACCTTTATTCAGCTTTTGAGTTTAGAATTTGCGATGAAGGACTTGGGACCAGTTCATCACTTTCTTGGGATTGAGATCTCTAAAACACCTAATGGCCTCCACCTCCTTGAACGAGCCAGCATGGTCGACTGTAAGCCCATGAGCACACCACTTGAAGCAAAGACCAATACCTCATCAAATGACATCTTATTGTAACATCCACGTTACTTTCAAGGACTTGTTGGTGCTTTACAGTATCTAACACTCACACGTTCAGATCTTTCACATAGTGTTAACTATGTATCTTAATTCATGCACGCTTCTACTATCATGCATTTAAAAATGGTTCGCCATATCTTAAGATACGTAAAAGGCACTACTGACATAGGCTTACATTTTACTTCCAATACTACACTCTGCCTTCTCATATGCAGATTGGGCTAGCTGTCCCACCACAAGGCGCTCCACCACTGGATATTGCACATTTTTTAAAGTAAATATCATCTCCTGGTGTGCTAAGAAACAATGTACCATCTCTTGATCCAGCACCAAAGCAGAGTATCGAGCCATGGCCAACACTGTAGCCGAACTCACATGGATGACATTTATTCTAAAAGGTCTTCACATTCCACTTGCATCTCCTTTGATCCTCTATTGCGACAATCTTAGTGCTCTTCATATGACAACTCATCTGGTGTTTCATACTCGTAGTAAACATGTTGAGTTCAATTATCATTTTGTGCACGAACGAGTTGCACTTGGACTTCTCATCACTCAACACATCTCCACTAATGGTCAAGTAGTAGACCTCTTCACTAAACCAATGTCAAAGGCTACTCTCATCAATTACTTTCAGACCAAACTCTGCCTCCAACCCTAGCACAGTTTGAGGGAGGGTATTAGTACAACACAGCAGCTCAGCATGATTTATGGGAATCAGTGGAGTTATAAGGAGATCCAAAACTATTAGAGTGATAAGGATGCCCAATTTGACTCGGGTTAAGGGTTAACCCATTTACCTAGCCAAAAAATTTCAGAAGAAATCTAAAAAATAGAGAATTTTTGGGAAATTTTGGGATCATTTTTGGTAAATTTTGATCATTTTTCAATGGTTTCCCTTACGTGGTTTGCTACATAAATGCATGTTTTTTCTCTTTTTATATGCGTGTGTATGCCTGGAGGTTTGTGTGCGTGTTTATGTGCACTACCCTTATGAGGTATTTTTTTTTTAAAAAAGTTGGGGATCTTTAATCTTTGATTATCTCCTAAGGGGCCAAGATTCTAATAGAATCATTTCAAATTCTTACATTAGTGAATCTACTAGAACCTTTGAATTATGTTGCACACCTTACATGAGATTTTTGCATAAGTTGTGATTTTAATTGCATGCAGTGAATATGTTTAATTGTCTTATTCTCCTTACCTATGAGATATGTTATTATATGAAAATCTTAAATAATTTTTCCTTCAAATTTCAAAAACTATGTTTTTGCATGCCTTTGAGGTTTGAAGGTAGGAGGTTTTTGTCTTATGCAAGTCCTCCTGGTAGCTAAAGGTCAGGTAATGAGAACCTTTTAAAAATAAAAAAAATTTAAGTAAATAATCCTCCAAAGGATAACTAAGATTTGTGTTCTTAGCACGCTTTTGGGAGTCCTGAGGTGAGGATATTCATTGTCCTTCACAAGGCTATCCACCATTTAAAGGCCAAGTAAATAAATAAATATGCAGAAGAATTGAAGTCTTGATCGGTCAATTTCGAAAGTAATCTTTGGGTTAATCAAGTAACGTTTTGTTGGACGGGTGTGAAGGGGTGCTAATACCTTCCCTTTACTTAACCACACCCTTGAATCCAAACCTAGTGACACAAACCATTGACTATTGACTTCCTTGTACCTAGGTAAACAATGAACAAATAGTATGGTAAATAGGTGTTCTAACAACACGTAGGATAAATAAGTTAGTGGCGACTTCGTTATTTTTTTTTACGTAACACATTTCTCAGTCTAGTATGTCACACCAAACTTCATATTACATAATATCAAGTTCGCCACTCAATCAAAGCGAGTCGGAGTCTCAATCCTGATCTGTTTTCTAGGTTTGGCCCTTTGAGATGTTGCGATAGAAAATATTTTCCAATTTTTTATTTTTCTTTCTTGAAAAATAAAGAAAACTTAATAATAATAATAATAATAATATAGAAAATAGAGTGCACACATGGCTTAATCAAACATTGCCACGTGTCAATGATTATTACATTTATTTATAAGAAAGCATATTACCTTACACTATATTAAAATATACTATTTCCTTAAAAAAATTGAACCCTAAAGGTAAAAGGGGAGAATTCCTATTCTTGCCTTCTTCCTCACCTGAACATAGAAGATCCAAGGTTTCTACGGCCGCCTCCCTGGCTCCATGACGTCTCTCCCTCTCTCTCTCTCTCTCTCTCTCTCTCTCTCTCTCTCTCTCACACAGACACGCACACGCACACACACGCACACACACACACACACATAGTTAGGCCTTGTCGAACAACCTTGCTCACAACACCATCGTACGCTACTAGAACACCGCCCTAGTGCCCTTTGCTTGCTGATCAGTAGTAGCTCCAACTACCACCCATCGACCACTACTGCTCATGTTGTTGCTACACTTCTTTCTTTACCAAGGCCAGCAAGCTACCCACCCCCATGGTCACTTCCCAGCACCATTACTTAGCCTCCATGGCCACCACACACCCGACTCTTAGGTAAGCTTCTCTCCCTACTTCTAATACTCTCTACAGTATAAATGGGTATTCTGGGATTTGGTCTTGTCCTCTGATCGGGGTATTGGATTTTATGGGTTAGGTTCTCTTTTTCCTTGCTCTATTATTTTTCTTATCTTCCCCCATGTTTTTCTATGTTTTCTTACCAAAACTTGAACATATCTGCACGCTACCAACCACCCCCTCCCCTACGGTTTTCAAAACGAAGCCCTTAGGCACTAATTAAGAAAAATTTTACCAAATGAATTTCCACCCTTATTTCAAACACTAGAAGTTCAGGTTCACATCCTAGCAAACAACATTCAGTCTGAACAGCCTCATAGCAGAATAATTATTCTAGCCATGTGAATGTGCTTTTGTGTTCATTCTCGCATCTAGCAAAACCCTGCTTACCCATTTCTTCATGCTTCAATCAAACACTAAAATAAACATGCTAGGAATGCAAGTCTAGCTTAGTGCTTTCATTCATCCATGTGTGTGACCATACTTTAGTCTTTGTTTCGCATTTATCAAATCATTTGGCATAAAAGAATGGGAATGATCGAGGTTAGATGGCACAACACCTATCTTTTAATCAAGAGTCTTACTGCCAAGAAAACCAAAATGCAATAGGGGTATGAGTATTTTTCTTGAAGACTACTAATATGCGAATGATATTTACTCGCATTGAATGTATGGCATTACTCCCAAATCATTGAAAACAATCTTTCTTCTCATGGCATTATCTCCTCCTTTTGACAGCATAACTCTCCAATTTTGACCATTTTCAACATGGCAAAGTCTTCTCTCTTTAGCATTAGCCCTGCTGCACTACACGCTACAGTGGCCCCCTCCCTCTTTCCCCTGATTTTTCTCACTTACAGCAACAACTCCATCTCCATTTTCTTTTCATAGCATGCTACACTCTCACCTCCTTCAAGTAGCATTATCCTTTTTTATTTTCTTTTTTTTTTCTCTTTTTTGTTTTCTTTGATCATCTCACTAAAGTTCAACAGAACTTCCCTTCTATGTCTCCCGAGCTCAACCCTTCTGCAGTGCATCTCTTTGTAGGCCAGCTTCCCTTCTATTTAAAATGAATTTTAATTCAAAAGTTGGGTATTTGCTAGCCAAATAACCTGCTACTAGGTGGTGAGATTGTTAAAGGAGAATATCCTCTTTTTGTTTTCATGTTGATTTATTTTTGGGGCTATTAGGGGCCAAGTGGCACAATTTGTTGAAGAAATTTGTCCTTCTGTCTGTGTTTTTGTTTTTTGGTCCCTAAAAGGGTGTAGCTACTACACGTGTGGGGTTTCCTAGTAAGAAGAGAGGGGAGGGTGTTGGCCCAAGTGGCAACCCAAAACGGGGGGCATAAATTGTGTAAATAAAATTTAACTGCTTGATACAAACATTTAAAGCAATTAAACCAAGCAATTCACACAATTATAAAATCAAATTTAAAGAGAGAAAGGAAGAGGGTGTTGTGCAATAAACGCGAAATGCGGAAACAATCGTGCTGTGCAGCAATTACGGTGAACAATACGGAAACACATGCAGATAAAGGAAAGCAACAAAAACACAGATGAATTTAACGTGGTAGAATGCCTACGTCCACGAGATCAAGCGTCAACTGAATTCACTATTTTCACAAAATCAGGGTTACAACATTGTATTTATACTAACCCTATACATACAGAGGTATTAGAGAACCCCTCAAATACTCCTATATCAATCCACAGAGGTTTTGACTCCATATCCCCAACCTATTGATCTTCCTAATTCAAATTTAAAAAACAATGCCGAACAAAACCGTCCTCGGTTTCATCAATCCATTGAAGGTTTTCTTCTGACCAGCTTCTTTGTTTTCGTCAACCTGCTTTATCTGTACATGTATTCCACTCGATATGAGCCACATATTACAACAATTTCTACCTTGGCGAATATACACCCTTTAGGAGAATTAGAAAACATAAACCCATCACTCCATTTGGGACAATAGGTCGAGACACATCCCATCTAGCATTTGGAGACATTATTCAAGTCCAAACAATGCTTGAACTTATCCGTGTTAACAGCCTTTGTCAACATATCTAATGCATTTTCACAAGTGAGAACTTTCTCAAGTAATAGTTTGCCAAAAGAAACCAATTCCCTGATCCTGTGAAACCTCACATCTATGTTCTTGGTTCTCACATGATACACCTGGATTTTCACCAAATAAATGTTACTCTGACTATCACAATGCAACTGAACTCCACCTTCTCGAATACCCAACTCCTTGAACAATCCTGTAAGCCACAAAGCTTCCTTAGCAGCCTCAGCCACTACCATATAACCCAATTCAGTAGTAGATAGTACGTGCAACTAGAGACTAAACCATGGACCTCCGTCAAATAGATCCCTCCACACAAGAATGAATGCATACCCTGTTGTAGACCTCCTGTCATCCAAATCCCCTACATAGTATGCATCCACATATCCCACAATTGAAGGATCACCCTGTTGCTTGCCAAACATTATGCCATAATCCGTAGTACCTCTCAAGTATCTGAAAATCTACTTGACTGCATCATAATGTTGTCGACTTGGATTTGAAAGAAACTTGCTCACCACACTGACAGCTTGTGCCGGATCCAGCCTTGTACAAACCATAGCATGCATTAAGCATCCCACTACACTCCCATGTGAGACCTTTGACAGGACTTGAACTTCATCATCTATATTTGGGCAGTGAGCGACAGACAATCTAAAATGATTCTCCAACAGTGTACTCACTAGTTTTGAATTATCCATGTTGAACCTCTCCAACACCCTCTTAACATAGCTACACTGAGATAATCATAATCTCCTGGAAGCTCTGTCTTTGAGAATTTCCATCCTAAGAATCTTCTTGGTTGCACCTAAATCCTTCATGTCAAATTTTTTGCTCAACAAAGTGTTCAACTTGGTGACCTCACTCATACTCTTCATAGCAATCAACATATCATCCACATAAAGTAATAGAAAAATGAATGAATCATCATCAAGGCTCTTCACATAAACACATCAATCATACTCACTTTTCTTATAGACAATTCAGATCATGTAGGAGTCGATTGCTTTTTCCACTTCCTCAAAGACTGCTTCAGCCCATAAAATGATTTCCTTAAATTACAGATCAAGCTTTCCTATCTAGGCTGTCTAAAACCTTCTGATTATACCATGTAAATCAGCTCCTCCGAGTCACCATGAAGAAATGCTGTCTTTACATCCATTTACTCCAAATGCATATCAAAATGCACCACCAATCCCAACACTACCCTGATACACTACAAAAAAATTGGTTTTTAGTGACGAATCTATTTGTGACGGATTCAATTTCGTCACTAATAGTAGGGTATTAGTGACGCTTCCCCAAAAAAAACGTGCGAAAATATTTTTGGCGCAAAATTTATCCCAGAAAAATATTAGTCACGATTTTTGTGGTATTAGTGACGAATTAAATCCGTCATTAATAGGTAAACTTTAGTGACGCTTAAATAACCGTGACTACTATTATTTAAAAAAAAAAAATTTACTTCAGAGTAGTGGTGACGAATTTATAAATTCGTCACTACTGGCCCATTATTAGTGACGGATTGTGTAACCGTCACTAATACTTCTACTTTTTTTAAAAAAAATTAAATATATTTACTTCACACTATTTGTGACGAATTTAGAAATTCGTCACTATTACCCATTATTAGTGACGGATTTGTTGATCGTCACTAATACTTACATTTAAAAAAAATAGAAAAATTTTACTTTACAGTATTAGCAATGAATGTTTAAATTCGTCACTATTCCCCTGTTATTAGTGACGGATTTCACAACAGTTACTAATACTTCAATTTTTTAAAAAAATAAGAAATGTTTACTTTATAGTATTAGTGACAAATTAAAATATTCGTCACTATTGGCCGGTTATTAGTGACGGATTTGGACCGTCACTAATGTTTTGATATTTTAAAAAAAATAAACGGAGAGTAGTAGTGACAGTTTTGAAACCGTCACTAATGCCCAAAAACCCTCTTATGTCCGTGCGCGGCGCGCGCAGGATCTTTTCCCTCCTCCTACTTCTTCCCTTTCCTCGCCGCCTACTCCCACCTGATCTCCCCTTTCCCATCGCCTGCTCCCACCTAATCTCCCTCTACTCTCCGCCGCCAGCCACCGTGCCAGCTCCTTCTGCTTCTTCCCCTTCCCCGCTACCTACTCCCACCTGATCTCCTCTTGTTCTCTGCCGCCAGCCACCGCGCCAGCTTTTCCTGCTTCTTCCCCTTCCCCACCGCCTGCTCCCACCTGATCTCCCTCTACTCGTCATCGCCAGCTAGTGCGCCAGCTCCTCCTCTTCCCCTCATCCTGCTCCGGCGATCGATCCTCTCTCCCAGTCTCCCCCTGCTCTCGGTCAAAAGCCCAGGTATTTCTTTCCCTTTATCTTTTTACTTTGAAGCATATACTGAATATTTAAATTTTTTTTTAATTTACTGAATATTGAAAAAAAATTTGAATGTATTTTGTTATTTTTCAATGTTTGAACAATCCGCATTTGATATCCTAAAGGCTTCCAATATAAGAAGAAATGAACTTTGTCAGATTCCACACAAATTCCAAACTCAAAGTCTTGAACAATTGCCCTAATATAGTGTGCTTTTCACTCCCCCCCCCTGGCCCCCCCTTCTTCCCGGCCGTGGAATCCTTGACCCCCACCCGGCTCCACGCTGTGACTAGAGTTTCCAACCCCTGTTTGTCCACCACACTCTTCGGACCACC